>NW_026892549.1:25935000-27185000 GCF_033815535.1 Pezoporus flaviventris
TCCTATTAAAAACAACAGCTTTAGCAATCCCAGTCAACTCCTGAGATTGACAACCTCTCAATATTTTTCCTGATACGGTTCTGGCAGTTGCTGGGGCCTCACCACTAACAAGCAGGTGTGTTTTGAGGACCATATAATGGTGTGGTGATACAGCTCTGTAACACTGCTTTGAGCACCAGCTTCTTCCTTGCCTCAGCTAGAGGCCAGAACAGCTTTTGCTCCCAAGGTCAACATGAGAGAAAACCAACTCGCAGCCTGGAGAAAGCAGTTTTGCATTTAAGAGGTATTGCACTCTTAGATCGTTAATGCTGTCAAGTGTCAGCCTAAATGACTGGTTAATTATTGTCAAAAGCCCAGCTTTCCCACAAATGCACCCTAACCCAATAGCTCAGGAATGCATTGAACACAAGAGAAGGATGTTTAGTGAAAATTGGTGCTGCTGCCTGGTGAGTCCAGTGAAGCACCGGGGATGCTTTTGTGTTTGAAAGCAGCTTTGTGCCTAAGATCAAAAAATATGCATTGAAGATGATCTTTTGAGGTGAGACAGGCAGTAGGGGCACATACAAACCATGGTCAGCACTGCTTGTTTTTCTCGAGACTGCATCAACTGGGAAATTATTTTAGAGCACCTGATAAAATCAGGGAGCTCCCAGCAGGCTTTCAGACATGGATGGATGTCATCAAACCAAAACCAGGGATCATCACCAGTGATTAAAATAACAGTGTGAAATGGAAAAAAAAAAAAAAAAAGTCCAAGTGGAACACCCATAACAAAAACATTCTGGCAGACAGACAATAAAGAAATTTTATTGTAGCTAACAATGAACGGGAACCAGCAGTTCTGCACTAAAGCAGAAAAAGCAGTGAGTGAACACAAGACCAGCGACTGTGACTGCAGATCTGCTGAACTCCTTGAAAGCCATGACAAGAAAGGTATAGGCACCTTATGCAAGATTTATGACACTGCCTGCAGCAGGTTTCAAGCGAATACTGCCAGAGAAAGCAAGCAAGCAAGCATTAAAATGATATTACTTAAAAAGTGTATAAACAAAGTACATTGGTGAATAAAGAAGCCATGGGAGTACCACAGGAAGTATCCTAGACATTGAGTCAGAAAACACTGTATCAGCACTCTGCTCCCCGCACCAGGAATCATGAGGAAATTACATCAATAAACAAATGCACGCCTGGTCAAGTAAGTCAAGTTTTCTACTTGTGTGTGTCACAGGAAGCTGCAGCAAAGTGGTCCTCCTATATTTTTCACTCAGCTGTGCCGTCTGCATTTTAGCTGCGAAACCACAATCCAGAACAGAAAGGTAGAATAAAAATGTGAAGTGCTTGAGCCAAAGTAACAAATCAGGAGGCCTGAGAAATAGAGTTCAGCAAAATACATGTGTTGGAGCAGGCAGACATCTGATCCAATTTTAAAGCCGACAGTTATCCCAAGCCTTATTTATGTATTGGCCAGAGAGAAAATACAAGGTGAAATACATGTGTTATTTTTTTCTTTTTATATGTGCTCTGATCAAAAGCCGAGATGAAATTTCTGTGCTGTAATTGGCACTACTCAAAGCATATTTCCTTTTTGAAGTCAGTGACTAGTTGAAAGATGACTGTTCTCTATGGCCTACAGTTACTCTCTAAAACAACAAGCTACACAGGTTATTTTCAAGGTCTGTTGTTACTTTTGGCTGTTGCAGAAATTTTTCACCCATGGTTTTTCAAATTGAACTGGACACTTTGAGCTGATATGGCAAATTTTAGTCAGGGTGTTTTGAACCTCCTGCAGCCCTCATACTGTCTGAAGAATTAGCATGACCAGAGAAGGCTGATTTACTTTCGCCAGCTGCAGGGGTTACAAGCCCTCACTGGTTGCAAGGAACAAAAAGAAACTCCTTCTCGCAGGCTAGTTGCTAATGGACAGCAGAAAAGGCCTCCTATCATACTAGAGTAAAAACAAACAAACAAAAAAAAAAGCTGTGCCAGCAGCAGAAATAAATCTGTACCACACCCAAAAGGGAAAGAAAACATGTTTGTACATCTCTTGACAATGTTTCTGTAAACGCCTTGCCCCCAAGCATCCTTGCTCTTCTGTCCTCATATGTTCCCTTTTAGCAGTTCTCTGCACCATGTTGGTGGTCCCTCCCTGCTCTCTTTTGTTAACTCTGTGAATGACAAGTTATTTTAGTGGGTTGTGACCAGTGGTCATCTGCTAAGCTCTGACAAAGACTCCCATCTTTTCCTAGCTCCAAATCTCCAAGGCCTTAATGAGATTTTGTGGAGAAGCAGCAGTTATCAGAGATTCATTAAAGATGAGGACATGCATAGCTGCTAACTGCTCTAGCTCACTAGCTGGTGTTTGTGAAAACTGAAGTCTGCCAAGCGATGCTTTCAATTTAAATTGTTGCAGTGCTTTATGCCTGCTTTGGAACTTTCCCACTCTGCCCATGAATCAAAGCACGTATTTTATCCTGACAGAAGTGACTTATTGAGCTGGTGTCTGTGCATACCCTTGTCTAGATAAATATTCAGCTTCTGAAAGCTATGTTATTGTAAACTTTCTGAGGAATAATTATAAAGGTATCATCAATAGTATGTTCCTGTGTAGTGCTCAACTACTGGACTACACCCTTTATCAGTATCGTTAAGGCAAATATTTCACTGCTGCAGGTCTGATTAAAATTAGAGTAAAATCCTAGCCTTTTAAGAAGAGATGTGTCAAGTCACTGTTTAATGAAAATATATTCCTTTAGCGAAGTCAGAAAGCCTTTGGCATGTATTGGTTTTGATCTTATTAAAAAAAAAATCCTTTTTGATTCATCTGCTCATGCTTTTTATGCATGCAATAACTTCCAGTTTACCCAGGCATTCCTTAGTTTTACCTTGCAAGCTCATTAAAATATGACACTTGTCATTCATGATCTATGTATCAAAGTTCATGTTTGAGGGTGTTTAAGTGAAGGACTAGATAGATCAGAGCTGCTAGTACTACTCATTTTGCTTAGAAATACATGTTAGAATCAAGCCAGTAGGTTTTGTCTCATGTTTGAAAATTATCTCTCAAGCTGCATTTCAACAGGCAGGTAGCAACCTGCAAAACCGAAGCTTAAGTAATTCCTTTAGAAGCATTTGGGTGTAATATTAACAGAGAGTTCTGTAAATTAAACACAGCAAGAGATTTTAGGTCTCTGAGGGACATTTTCAAAGCAGGCAAACAGCAAGAGAAGCCCACTTGCACCTGCCAGCTAAGCATGGGCTATGCTGTTCCTGTGAAAATTTAGAAACAACCAAATCTTCTTACCTGATCTGCCCACTCAGGCAGTAGATGGGATGTACACCTGACAGGCACAGGACTGATTGTTTTTTGCTTGTTTTCTTGGGTTGTTTGGTTTGTTGTTGGGTTTTGTTGTTTTTTTTCCTATGGGAATATTTTGCCAATATGAATTGACACTCCAACCAGCTTTGTCTAATCACAGTCTTCTTATAAGAGCAGACTTGAAGGAGTGGCAGACTCCTGACAAAAAGGTCTGAAGGAGGAGAAGGGCTGTGCTCCAGAGCACAGATTTTTGTTGCAGTGTCCCACTGGGCCATCTGTGGTCTCTGCACTGAAGCTGAAGGTGCTTCTGAAATAGCAGCTATGCAGATGCCCTGCTCTGAGGCTGTGTTAGTGTCCTGGGTTCAGCAGTAGCAGTCATGTTTTTCCTTTGTGTTAACTGGTGCAGTGTTGGTTTAACAGTTTCTAGAGAAACAGCTCAAAGCTCATCTTCGTTGAAAGGCCATCTGAAGTCTTTGAGGGAATGATCATGGTTAACAGCTTTGCACTACAAAAAGGTCAGACTGACCAAAAGGATAAAATTTACCTGATTAGAAAACAATGTGTTGTATGGTTCATGGGTATGAAATAGTTCTTTTTTTCTCAAGCCAAGCGCATCAGAAACCTCATGCCCTACTTGCAAAAATGTGAGACAAAAACATATGTGGCTATAAAAAAGTAGAAGAGCAAAACAAAAATTCTGAAATATGTTATAAAATTCTAAACTACAGTTCATAAAGGTCAGATTGTCCAGGTATTGAACAGAAAGCCCAGGAGACTTGCACATGATGCTATTGTGGCACTGGCTGCGTATTTCATCTTAACTGCTCACCGTTTGGTGTGGTGCTGGGTTGCTGCATCCCCAGACAGCTGTGCCCCAGCTGTAACTCACACTCCTGCTGTGCTTTTACACCCTCTTCCAATGGAGGATGATTTTTAGTTTCAAACTAAATCTGCAGAAAATTTGGAGAAACTGTGAACTAAAATACTTTTATGGCACTTTGAATATGCCACAGCTTTTACCGAAGGAGTAAAATCAGAGGTCATCACAGAAACAACATTCTTTGGAAAAGCAATGATTATTACTAGCTCCCCTTTCCTTTCCTAGTTCCCAAGGGTCTGACAGTCTTAAGAAAAAGAGGATTTCCTTTGCCACTCTAGGTTTCTCACTGAGCTGCTGGAAATAGCCTGAGAGAGCAAAAGCCACAGTTGCTTTTGCAAAAACTCATTGCTGCTCTGCAACAGCTTCCTGATGAGCTCTCATCAGCCATCTTCAGCAGGTACCTGCAAGTGGCGTTGCCAGGGTGACCTCCTCCCCAGCAGCCTCTCAGCTGCTGGGAGAGCCACAGTTCAGCTCTCACTGGTTACAGCAACTAGACTTTGACAGTATAGCACTTAGCCAACAGCTCCATACTGCAAGTCTTTAGCAAGCTTCTTTAAATGGGAAGCAAGGAGCAACCTTACACTCAAGATAGAAATTTCAATCCCATGGGAAGGTAGACAGAGCTTCCAGGTGCACAGCCCCAGTGTAAGCCACACACGGACGCAACCTGGGGTAGCATCCAACAGCTGAGATGCAGGAGCACCTAAGCACGAATAAGCAGCATATAGCTCCTCAGAAATATGCTGGGAAAATCTGCTTGCACAAGGCATTCACTGAAAAACTGAACAACAAATGCATTTGTAAAATCATTGGAACACTCATTTGGAAGCGTACAACTTCCAAAGCATGAAAAGGAATGCTGTTTCCCTTAGTGCACTCTGTGGTGTGGGGTGTTGTCTTATCACTTCTTACTAAACAACTTCAATATTGTTTTACGTAGTGTTCTACTTGAAATGTCATTATCCCTTGTAAATATTCAGCGAGACACAGGTCTTCCTTCTGCATCCTAGAAAGGACTGAACAGTCCTTTTAGACCTAGGGCTGGGCTTAGGGCTTCAGCATAGGCTTTAATCAAGAGGCAGTTTCATTGTATCAAAGTAGATGACAAGCAAGCAATATATCTGCTTCCAGAAATTACAAGACACAATAAGGCAAAACTGAAAATCACTGTATTTGCAAGAGGCTGTGTAAAGTGAAAACAGAACATAAAACCTCCATAGTGCAAGAAAGAAATGCTACAAAAGTAATCATAGGGCTGTTTCTGGGAAGTATTTTAATACATCTGTCATGATGTAAAACTTATTTTAACCAGTGTAGAGAGGATCAAAATAGAATTGAGGCAAAGAGGTGCAATGTGGTGGGGTGAGTTAAGGGAATTAACATGGCTAATAAGAAGTATGCAGAATAAATTAGCTATGATAGCTAATTTATCTACAATAAGCACATTTATATACAGGCTTACATGAATGAATGGGACAAGCAGATTTTAACTCTCTGCAGGTACATGTTCCCCAATTTGCATTCACACTGGTTCATGTGCTGCTGTATCTATGTTAAATAATAAAGAGGATGACAAGTCCTTTTCCTCAGCAGCACTGCAGAAGGGAAGGAAGTTTGTCCAGTCTCCAGAAATAGTCTTCAAGCTGCTCAGGACAAGTAGCACAGTTTACCATCACTTGCACCTGTGCAAGACACAGGAGCTCTCAGCCCCCTGAGTGAATGAGTACCACTGCCCTGTAGATTGGAGGCAGGAAATACAAAAGTCCTTAAGACAGAGACAAGCATCTGAAAAACTTTAAGGATAGACATGAGGAAGTGGAGGGTGAATTCTCTTTCTTGTTTCATTCCCCAAAAGTTTTGTGACCCTGCTAATCTTCCCCCACTAATAGACAAAAGCACAGCCTTAGGGACAGCAGCAAGGAGAGTTCCCTCCTTGAACCAGGCTCCAGGTGCCCTAAAACATGGCACAGGAACCAGGATAGTCATTACAAACACCTCAAAACACTTTGTTATGAAACAAAGCAGAATCTTTTTTGATGACAACAGGCCCTACCACCCCTCCTGAAAGAGTCAAAATTAATATTCTGCCATTAATACTGGATGAGCACTTGAGTCCACTTACTTCACTGTTCAAGATCCTGTCTTTCTGGTATTCTGTCTTTGCTGGTATTTTTCTTTTCTCTCTTCATTTTTAAGAGGAATTCTGGTTAGCAATATGTCACATTTTATCAATGTGTATGGCAGACTATACCGTCTACACAGTGTGCTGTACATGAGCTGCAAGGTACAATTGCACCTCAAAACAAGCCTTGAGAGCACCACACCCTGCAGCTATCACTCAGCAGCGCATATATCACTTTGCAGAGAGATGATTAAGTCTCCACCCATCAGAGGCATGGTCTGGCTGCAGATGACAACAAATTAGAAAGGCAGAGCACCATCTCTTCAGAAGATAGCTCTGTTTCACAGCTGAAAAACATATGTGGGCTGCCAGTGATCACCAGCTTAGCATGGTAGCCAGGCTAAATAAACGGTTCATGAACATCGCATCATGCTCATGTGAATTCAGTGTAGCTACGTGATTTATCTGCTGTACCATTTAGTATCATCCTCCCTGCATGGTAAATAATTCATGGACTTCTTTTCAAAGAGGACTTCCTATAGTATAGAACACATGGAAAATCATGACTGACAAAAATCTATCTTGTGAAAGAGTTCTTGCACTTCCTGACTATGAATTAGGGCTATCCTGTTCATGGGAACTCAGTGTAACTACAATATTTAGCTGCCGTAGTATTCAGTATCATCTTGCCTGCACAGTAAATAATTTATCTGTTTACTTCTGCAGGGGACATCATATGAGCAAACTTGAATGACAGCTGATTACACACACATTATGTATACCCGGAGAAAGGATTCGCAACAGCCGTGTGATAGGAATCCTGGTTACTGCTGCGGCTGCAAAAGAGCTAAGTGAACGCACTGTCTATTGACAAGCCTCCTTTAGGGGATCATCTATAAATAGGTGTGTGATATCACACCAGCTAGCTTCAACAGGTAACAGCTCACTGGCTTTTCTTAGTGTTTCAGGTGAGCCTGTTAGAAAGGGACTAATGAGTCCTCACTAAGGGTAAAGTTTGGTCATGTCATATTCATGTTTCAAAGTCCCCATGAAGCTCTTCAAGGGAACATTAAAAATGTCTCTATGGTGTTGGAAATTTTAATGGGTTGTTTGTTGGGTTTTTGTTTAAATTAGTATAATATCATCTAACTAAACTTTCCCCCCCTTAGTAATTTTAATACATGACAATTCTTTGTGGTATTTCTTTCTTAACAGAACTCCCTGACTTAGGAAACTGACCTGGAAGGTAAAATTTCCCATGAAGACCAAGAATCAAAGACATGTGAGGACTTACTGGTATTTTTCCAGGAATACCTTTTGGCTATTCAGGTTCTTGGGGTTTCCCACTCCTAGTCCTAACTTTGCCACTAAGTGTATGATCCTAAGCAAGCAGCAGCTAACTCTGACATGATTCTATGTCCTCACTTCTCAAGGAGGCTGCGAGTCTGAAGTAGTATTTTTAAACGCTTTAAATAAAAGGTTACAGCTGCAGTTTACAGATTTGCCTGAATCTGACAGATAATACGTTCTTGTGCATGGTTTTTGCTATGTGTCTGTCACCATGTCGTGTTGGCTTTCACTGAGTAGTATTTTACTCCAAGAAGTCTCCTTGAAAGCAATGGACTACTCCATATCCAAAGCTGGCTAACCCAATCAGGTCCCAGCTGCAAGCTTATGCATAGCTTATGAATATACTGGTTTTGTTTTTAAAACGTTAATTTGGGTTGTGAATTCAATAAGATCTACTTTATTCTTGCAGCAAACATTCAATTCAACTGTATTCAATTAAGCTACAATTTATGCCAGTGTAATTAGGAGGAGAATCTAATCTGATAAGGTACAATGTGACTTTAAGACGTAGTGCTTAGGCTGCACTGTAAAATATGGTTACATCATGAGGTACAGGTAACACTGCTTTCCTAGTCTGCCAGTCTTACCAACTCTAAGCAAACAGACAAGAAAACAAAATGTGATTATTTGAAGACTTCAGAATTCCTTATTGACTCCATAATCAACAAAACTGGATTTTATACTGGAATAGAAATTAATAATCCTGCTGTTTTGTTGACATTTTACATTTTTACACAATACATTGGTCCTCACTGACTTAGAAAATTCTGGTGGCTTTTTACTAAAAGTAGGCTCAGTTTATATTAAAACTACAGAGACATATGCCAGTGCATGCACTTTGGAAGACATTTTGTTGAATATATTATTAGTTTCAGAATGACATAGTGAAAGTTTTGCCTTACAATGAGATGAATTACAGTTAGGATAACTGAATCTGTGCAGTTTGCAAACAGCGTGGGCTTCTCTTGTTGCTTGAGCAATAAATTACTCCTGGAACCTGGGCACAAGTTTGCCCAGAGGTACTAATCGAAATAGATACTTGACAAAAGTTATGCTAGAGTGCCCCAGGAAGAAAATTTTACTTCTAGAAGAAGCTAACATAGAAAAAGGAGTAGAGCAAAATATTTTCTTTCAGTTTTGATGTTTGCCTGTTCAGGTAGATTTGAAATATTAGCAGGAGTTGAGATATGACAGTCAGTACAATCAATAAATAAAGATCATGTCTCACCCGTTGTCTGGTGACACAATTCACACAAGGACATGCTCATTCTTGCCCATGCAGGGTGGTAGCATCCCTGCTCAGCCTGCTGAAGCCGGCCAGCATGCCCCAGGCACACACAACACAAACCCGTGTGAGATGTCACCCAATGGCTCTGCTCTTGTTTTCTGATATACCCTTGTTGTAGTGTTAACACAATAGATGGACATGCAAATCCAAGCACTTTGGAGTATTTTTTGGGGTGTTTATTTCAGCCCTGAATTAAGCAAAGCCTGCATCACAGCCCAGATACCTTTGGGAGTCAGCTGCAAGGTTAAGAGGCTGAACTTGCAGGCAAATTGTGCCAGTCTTTGGAGAAGCAATTATTCTGCACTGACAGACACAAATTTTAAATTACAGGGGTTGAAGTTACTGCTCAATCTCTATCGTGTTTCTGGCAGTTCCATACCGTCTCACTCAGAAATTTAAATTTATAGAGAAGACAAAAATAAAAGGTGGCAAAGACCACACATTTTCCTTCAAAATGTAAATTATTCAGTAATAGTAAAAACACATGAGTGGCAGACAGGGTTCCCACAGTCCTGTGGTGCTCTGATCTTTGGCAGTTTCTATTGCATTCAATGACAAGAAACTAAGGAGTCTTTCCTACCAGTCTGCCTTATTTTTTGTGGGTTTTTTTGGTGTGAAATGGTTGTTGCTTTAATAAAAAATGTTACAAACAACGCAGTCCGGCAAATGTGAAAAGCCAACAGCAGAATCAGCAGCCATCAGCACACAACACATTAACAATGAAAAATATCTTTGTTGGTTTGCTTTTTTTTTTTCTTACAACAGTGTGCCTTGGGAGCACTAATAATAGGTGCCTCTTTTCTCTCTGAGAATGACTTTCTCCCTTCATCGCACATGATATGATGCAGGACTTGTCCAACTGCGGTATCTATATGCAAAGCAAGTGAGAAAAGGAACCTTTGTCTGCTGTTTTAAAAGCAGGAATTCTGACTGGAGAAGGGATGATTAAAATGCTCTGTGTGGCAACGGTAGACAAGTGACTGTCTCCCTGACAACAACGATAATGCTCATATGAATAAAATCCTGTGATTACATGGAAGTCTGGAGGTTCAGATCCTAGAAATGTCAAAAGCAGCTGAGCCTGGCATATCATATAGTATTGTTATCAATTTCTTAATTATCAGGTATGAAACACATTGATATTCAGTTTATTCTACTTATGCTTGAGTTTTCTCTTTTTCTATTGCTGTCTCAAAGAAAGATAACATTTCTAGAACTGTGGCTCTAGCAAGTATCATTTTCCCAGTGCATGCTGTTAAATTCAAAGTCCCATATATTTATTGCTTTACAATTTCTTAAATGATTCATTGCATTAAGGAAGAATATTATTTGGTTTTCTTCATTGCCAGAAGGCATATTTATATCAATTAATTGTGTTAGATGTTCACATAATTTCCCCTCATTTCTGGAAAAAACATACAAAGTTAATGTTGTGTAACTTTGAGGAAATGATGCCATTAGGCCCTTTGGAAGAACTCTGACGGGAAAGGTGCTTAATTTCTGTGGAAATAAGGGGCTAGGCTTTAGAGCCAATTGCTTTTTTTTAAACTTTAAATCAAACAGCATGCATCTGTAGCTTCGTTAGGGCAAAGAAAGTACATGTTTGTGAGCTGTAATCAGTAGAGAAATGCCAGTTCCCAGAACTAAAATATTTATATTTCAGATAAGCTGCAATCCAGGGGCTTCCCAGGCTGCATGGCCCGAGTCTCTTTCATCTGATGTGCGTGCTCTGAGGAACATGAGATTATCTGGTATTTTGGGGTGAGTGCAGGGAACACCCCATTTCAGCGGGCAGTTATTTAGCAGAGAGAGAGCTTGTGGAGCTGAGCAGCTGCCTCCAGGATCCTGCTAAGCCCTGAGCGTTAAGATGTCTTGCTAAGCTAAGATGCCAAGCAGCAGCTGGGGTATGTTCTCCCCCTTCTTCTGAGACTAGCCTAACCACTAGGGCAAGTCAGGCTCTCTTTACAGCTTGGCTCTTATCTCCCAGTGCTTTTTATACAAATCAGGAACATAACAATGCACAAAATGTGAAAATGAAAACAAAACATGTTTTGCCCTGAGGTCTACCCAGATGCTGCACTCGCTATTACAAGATGTAAGTCAGATGCTGGGATGAGACTCCACCATGATGAAGCACAGACAAGAGGACTGTGTCTTTTGTTACCATTTTGGTAGTTCCTGTTCTCATCCCTACCCCTGCCAGCCTAACTGCAGTGGTAAGAAGCACAATGCCAAACTCACATAATGAAATGAGCAGAAGATCTTGTACTGTAGAGTTATAATGACATTTTCACTAGCTTTTAGGAGCATGCCCACAGCAAGACAAGCAGCCACTGGACTGGTAGCTGCACATGCACCAGGTACAATGCTGCTGGCACAGCACACAGCAGCAAGGTTGCTCCCAGCACTAGCAAGACCTTGGTGATTTCTGAGAGCTGAACACAGCACCATGAGACAAAGCAACCCTCAGGGCACTGCACTGGGCACAGGAAGGCATCAAGATACGCAGAGCTACACAGAAAAAGGTCTTCATCTCTGTCTAGGCATGGTGGATGTAAACTAGGTTTACTTAACATGGTTTACACCAAGCTACCCCAATATCACGTCAGCAAGTGATTTCTAGAGGCCAGCATCTTCCTGACAAAATCACAAAGCATTTTCTTCCATTCACAATGGTGTTTGCTATACAGACACAAACATGGAAGCCAAGGCAGAAGCAGGCTGACCCAAGATCATATTCAGAAGTACTTCCCATACAGGCACTCATGTTACCAAAACACCCGAGACACAAAATCACCCAAGTGGGGCAGGGGCACCTACTGCTGGGTGCTCAGTGCAGCCCAATCTTATTCTCTGAGCCTTGCATCCAGGAAAGCTCTCTGGAGGAGCTGCCTTACAAGGAAGTTCCTGCACCTCCAATCCTGAAGTGACTATGACAAACAAGAAGGAAGCTGTTCATATGATATTGACTGTCATTTTAATAGGCTACTTATCACACCATTGCTGCTCACATCTGCTATAGTAGAGCTCAGATGTGTCATTGTTCTGATCACTGTACTAACACGGGGAAAGATGATTCCCTGCACGCTAATCATCTTTCACATATTATGGTGCATTTTCCTTTAGTTATAGGGGGAGCAAAAAAACCCAAAACAAAACTTGTAAATGCACTGCTCAGTTTTCAAGCACAGCTTTGATAGCAAAAGAGAAGTAATTAGCAGCATGGTCTCTGGCAACGTGACAATAACCATTTTACAGAATCAGAGAGGTTTGAGTACATACTTCCAGAGTATCTATTCAGAATACACTAGTTTAATTTCTATGGGATGACTAGAAGGTAGCAAGCCAAATAGTTTTTCTTAATTTGTTATGAAAAAGCACTCCAATTAAAAAATATCTTGAAGTAAGAATAATAAAATCATACTTAATGAAGTTCAATTTTGAAATATTTCCTAGAACAGTAACATGTATTAATTGAATAAAATGAAGTTAAAACTCAGAGTAGTGTAAAAGACTATCAAAAGATAACCATAGCATATGTTTGTTTATGTAGCTGATTTTTTCAGCTGATTTTACCATAACTACTACTGCTTTTCAATATGTCCATAACTGGGCTTTACACTGAGGCTTTGGCAATGCTTCAGTCCAACTTGCTATAGGATTCTCTTTCCCAGAGACCTGGAAATGGAGACCATGACACTTTTGGCGTTTGGTTTTTCTACCTTTTGGCTATAAACTGCACCACTATTTTATAGTCCTCTGGCCTGCCTTCCTAATGAGGAAGCAGGGAGAGTGCTCATCTCATTGAGATGAACAGTCAACACAAAGTCAAAGCAAATGCTTCAAGCAGGATTTTTTTTTCATATAAAAACATGTATTTATGAAGTAATTCTGAAGGCTGCATTAATTCATTATAACCACCTGTTCACAGATAATTCACAATAAACGGGGGAAAAAAAAGCCTGATGGACTGTTTACTATGAATTGTTTGCCCAGTTGTGGGCACAGTGGCAACAGTTCTTGCATGTTTGCCTGCTCCAAGTGCTTTGTGAAACTCAGCCAGAGCTGCAAATTCGACAGGGATGGGTGCTCTATTGCCTAATTCATGGTAAAGGTCTACTGTAAGTACAGCCAGTGAAAGTTTTCCCACATATTTCAAAGAGTGACAGGGTGAATGGTGACACAATCAAAGACTGTACTGCCCACAGACCTATTAACATTAAGTAGATTGGTCCCTTGAGCACAAAAGGTTCTTCAATAAGCAATGAATGTTTTTCAGACACACAGGAACTGCTGCACCTACCGTTCTTTAGAAAAAAAAAAAAATTAAAAAAAAGGCTTCAAGATTTCCTAAACATAGAATAGCCATTTAGGTTTGTGCCATTAATGCCCTTTGTTCCACAGCTGACAAAGACTTCATTTGAAACTCATTATCTACCCAACCTGCTTTCTTTTTTTTCAATTGTGAAGGCTAGAAATTGTGATTCTATTTCCATTTCAGATTTGTGACTACTTTACACCCGGTTTTCCTCATGACAGCTTTTTATTTGAACTAAAATAGTTTTCCATGGTGTTTTTTTCCCCAGTTCATCTAGCTGAAAGTGATCGCAGATCTTGTTCTTCCCTAGGCTGAACAAATAAAACCCCTCTGGTCTTCCTCCATATGATAGTCTCCATATCTCAGTCATTACCTCATACCTGATCCAGTTTCATGTTCTCTCTCATGTACACGGGCAATGAGGGCATCGTATATTTTTCCAGGATAACTCTTAAGAGTTATTTGTATAAGAGCATTACTAAAGCCATAGCTTTCAAAATACCTTGAATAATGCTTTTCAGTGTTTCCATCTGTTTGATGGGTGTGGAGTTGGTCGTGCAGGGGAGCAGAAGCTTCAGGTCTCAGGATATACTCCTAAAGTAAGTCATGGGACACCTGTGAAGAATGTACCCAGCCATGCCAGTCAAGGCTGGCATGGGGGTGTTTTAAAAGCATCAAACCTCAACACTACTTTCTTCAGGCTTTCTTTTCACAGTATGTCTCCTAATTATTTATCATTGTTTGAAAAGTGGAGGGATAAAACACTGGAAAAAATCAAGGAAGACTTTTGGAAGTGAGAAAATTATTTTCATGGTAATACAGTAAAGATTTTAAGGCTAACATTGCATGGGTTGCTATTGCACTGCACATCTACCGCAGCTGTACTTTGTAAAATTGAACTACTTTTGCACCTACATTTTATAATTTATACTGGGTCTTTTATGTCTAGTCCTACTAGCAGCTAGTGAGACCTATCAGGCAAACATCCCGTTTATTTTGGTACATTCAGTTAAAGTTTTGCTAGAGACCAGACATGGTATTTCAAAGATGTTTTATTTAGGCAGGGAGGGCTGTACTCAGTCTATTTGTTTTACTACTGGATACAGGTTTGTTTGGGTTTTTTTAATTTATTTTTTTTTTTTATTTTAAGCAGAAGAGCATACATCATTTCAGGAAATGAAACACCTCTGTTAGAGGCTAAGAAGACACCATAACCAAAAATTTGTACTGGATCTATATCTCTTTACATTCCTTTGCATATCTCATGACCAGCATATTTAGGTACTGTCTCTCTTTCTAGGTGACAAGAAGGATGACAGTGAAAGATAAAAGTTACTCTTATCACCAGTAATATTCAATTCCAAATATTCTGGGTTAAAATTGCTCTTTTCAAGTTAGGTTATTGTAGAGTGACAAAGAATTGCTTTATTTTCTCTCTCCAGTGAAGAACAGGCCTGTGTTAATTTATCTGGAATAAAAATGCATATAGCCCACATTGTCCTCTGATAATGTTGTTTACAGTTGTTGTCCCTGTCCAGTGTGTTGTAGATGTGGACTGTTACAGATGTATGGAGTGTTAGAAAGGACTGTCTTTGCTAGCAGCATGAAGTAGCTATCTTTCTTTGTCTCCCTGCTGTTTTCATTAGGTCTTATTCATCTGCCCCTGAGAGTGAGAGAGTCAAAGTCATCTGCCCGCTGGTTATTATGCTGTTGCACAAAGGGGTTCTTCAGCCTGGAAAAGGAGACTGAAAACGAGTCTGTTGATAAATTATTGTGACCCATCTATTCCTATTTAGAATCACTGCAGCTGTCTGAAGCTGAAGTTAACACTCCCATCTGCACATACCCATGGTGTTTTAAACCGATAAACAGAAAAAAAAGATCAAGATCATGTATCAGGAAATTCAAGCAAGTCCAAAGCTATCTCACATAGCTTCTTCAAGTATTTAAAATTTCTTTTAACCACATTTAAAATAGTACTACACGTTTGGTGCAATTTCTCTCCCCAGGTTGATATCAAAAAGCTGAACATATAGGGCTCAAGTTTTTCTGTTAATGGAAGGTGACGTCAGAACAGGTACAGAAAACTACCTAATTGTAGTCAATGAGAAAACACTGCTAATCAGCATATATACTGTCACATGGACTTTTCCTGTATGCCACAAACCCCAGATTTACTATTCCAATAAATATACAAAATTTCCTATGTTCTGGAATATAGAGATATTCACCTTGAGATGTATACTGGGGATAGCAGGAAATCAGTAGCTGCCTGGTTAACTGAAAATAAGTACCTACTGTAGTTACTAATATTTTTTAGGAGCAAAATGCATAATACCTACCAAATGGAAATGAAATCTCTCTGCTGTTACTGGAGCAACTATCACATAGTAACGGACTGTATATTAGAAACTACATTCACTTTCAAAGCCATATTTGCTTCTGAAATATATCTTTCCTGTCTGACACGATTCAAAATGTTTTACCACATGCAAATCCCTACACTGCAGAAAGCAAAATCAAATATGCAATACGTCAGTGATACCTAGTCAGACAGCAATATGTAGAAAAGTGTTCAGAGTCATCTTGAACTGGAATTTGCAAAGCAATGCTTTGCAAATGAATGGGAGGGAGATTTCATTGGCTGCATTAAGGAGGCAGGCAATTATTCCTCTCTTCAATGTCGTAAGGCCTCAGTGACTCTCCAGAGGTCCCTCACAATACTATATAACACTACTTACATCTGTGAATATCAAGGTTAGTCCTCCTGGTTGAAAATAAACCAAAAATAATTGTAAGAGAGAATGCCAAAAGTTAAACCATAAAGCTACTGCTGCACTAAGGGATTTTTGCACATTGATCTAGTGCTGATTTTAATGACTGCTGCACTAAGCCTTTTCCCAAAGATTTATATTTTACAACAATCACACGAATGTGTTTAAATATTCTTCAATTTTAAAATCAAAAAACCTGCCTTCTTACTACAACCTTCATCTAATGATGCAGATAATTTTCCAGAACTTAATTATAACAGCCACATCCTTCCTGGAAACAAATGACTTTCAGATGAAAAAAGCAAACATCTTGCTAATGCCACTGGGGTTTTATCTCTGTATTAAGGGCCCTTCTCATTGGAGCTAATTGTGAAGAAATGGTTTCGGCAGAAATGGATGCTCTTTCTACCCTGGGAGAGAATGATTTCTACAGGAATTATTGTGCTAGTACAGGACAAGTCTGCCAGCGTAACCAGAAATGGGGGCTGACAGCTCTGCATCCCAGGGATCGCATAACCTCATGCAAGCAGGCCTGCTGCCGGCTTTTCTGGGTCCTCGTAGAGCCAACAGCCAATCCTTGTGGCTTGTCCTGCTCTGATAGCACTACAGGGCTGAGCAGAAACCAGGCTGAAATACCTCTGCTAAACAGACACCGACACTGGAGTAGCTGCAACCGATTAACGGGTATAGGACACACTGAGTCTAATTCCCACCCGCAGATCTATCATCCAGCTCCTCATGAAAACGATACTCTTTAAAGTGGCATGAAGTCAGCCCACGCATAGTTAGACCTGGAGTTATAGCCTATGAGCACTGGTGAGTAATTTATTTCCCACATTCATCCACCTGTGGGTTTCAGGCTATCAGATACCAAACCCAAAGCAGCATAAGGACTATGCAGTTATTCAAATCTGTTAATAGGAAATAATCTCAGTGAGCAGTTTACTAATTACCTACAGAGGGAGGGATTTTACAGCCTAAGTACCTTGCCTTTGGGAACTCTTACCTACCTTTACCTGTCAGCTTTTCTCTGACACAACATCATATTCAGACAGAAAATTAAACAGCTGAAAAACAGCACATTTGGATTGAGGCTGTGGTTTACTCCAAGAAACTGTGTGTGCCTTCCTGGGACACAGCTTCTTGGTTCTCCTTGTCACAGGAAGGACCTGTGGCTGGCAATAGGCTGGAGAACAACAGAGGTCATCTTAAGAGCAAAGTGGTATCAGCCATGGGACAGAGGAATGAATCCTACAAGACAGCCTAAACAAAATACACAGAGTACCCAGCAGCTGTGCAGCAGAGGGCTGGGCTGTTTTGGAGGAAAGATGACTCATCCTTGCCCTTGTGAGAGCACCAACAGCATTCCCATTTCTCAGCAGTGAGATTGCAGAGACCTCATTCTCCCTGTGACTGTGCAGTGTGCATGACCAGTGTCCACACAGATGCTCCTTAGAAAAGACAAGGTATCCCTAGGGTCCCTTAGACTAGGAGCCAAAACAAGCCTTCTGGGTCATCTCTGAGGTTCCTCCTGTCTCCAGTGTCCTCCAAACAAACCACAGAGTCTCACTGACTTACTTTGGCTGCCCTGCTTCCCAGTGCTGTGAGCAGGCTGCTCATTTCATGGAGGAATTTACGCAAAGGTCTAAGAGCTCCAGCTACAAAAGTATTCTTGTTAAAGTTCTACAGAAAGAAAAAAGTTGAATGGAAGGGTTGCTATTTCAGATTGATCAAAGGAAATGTTAAAGGATGAGATTTATCACTCCTCAGTCCCTTCTCTGTACAAATCAGGGGTGTTTTTTAGACATGCTGAATACAGATATCATTGCCAGCTACTGTCTGAATAACTGTCCACCCTGAAAATCATAGAATCATAGAGTGGCTTAGGTTAGAAGGGAACTTAAATATCACCTAGTTTCAATCCCCATGCTGCAGGGTTTTGAGCCCAGGTTGCTCAAAGCCCCATCCAACCTGGCCTTGAACGCTGCCAGGGATGGGGCAGCCACAGCTTTTCCAGGCAACCTGTGCCAGTGTCTCACCACTGTTACAGTAAAGAATTACTTCCTAACATCTAATCTAAATCTCCCCTCTTTCAGCTTAAAGACATGCCCCTTCCTTCTGTCACTACATGCCCTTGAAAAAAGTCCTTCTCCAGATTTCTTGTAAATCAAATCAAACTTCCATTATCTCCCAGAAAAAGGTGAAATCCAGCAAGGCTTTTCAAATGTTATGTCAAAGTGATGGGAAGTTATTGTGCCATCAAAATTGCCACAGTCCTTCTAGTGCCCACTGAGCAGAAGTGGCCAGAGAGATCCTAGATTTTTTTTTCCAAGTTTTGCTGTGCTTAGCATTAAGTGATTTATGTTTACAAAGAACCCCAAATCCAACATTTCTTACATAAAAGCAACAAAGAGCATAAATTCCAATTCTTCATGATGTTTTTCTGGGCCTGCAGTTACTTTGACACTGTTGCTGGAAGATGTAATTCAGTCATTGCAGACCAAAAGAAAATGAGCCCAAACCTCACAAATCAATATTGCTGTCTTTTGATGCTCTGCACCTTTCTAGGTGTTTCTCAGAGATCCCCAGATGAAACAGCAAAAAGGGGAAACACAATTAATACATCCCCCATGAAGCATCAGCCAGGCTACATCTTTGAAGACTTAGGATGACTGCAAGAACTGAGCTCAGCAGAGGCTTTTGTGTTCAGCACACTACATCATCTCCAGGGAGCTTCCTTTACAACACTTACAAATGAGAAAACAAGATAACTTTAGACTGCACAGCTGCAGGGTGGACGCAAAAAGTGATAAAAAACACTGAATTAATCCATTCATTCAAAGGCCACTGAATTGTAATGCATGGATTTAATGAGATTGGACTCTAAATAGCTAACAAGTAAAAAATAAAAGAAGTTAAAAATATTATTAGCCCTTCACATCCCACACCCAGCCCTCTCTGCTAATCTCCCAGGAACAGTTGCAGGTAGGCTTCCCACATTATGTAGGTCAGTGCCTACTCTAAAACTCACCTGTTTTAGTGAAAATAGAGAGCAGGCACTGGAGAAACGCTCCCTGACCTGAGCACTTCAGAGCCACGTAGTTAGAGATAGTTTTGTTTTTCCTTTGTATTTGAATTTTGTCCCTCACAAGGCTTGAGTGCAGATGAACCATGCAGGTCAGGCTAATCCCCATCATCAAAGCTGTGCATAGAATCATAGAATCAGAGAACAGTTAGGGTTGGAAAGGACCTTAAGATCATCAAGTTCCAGCCCCCCTGCCATGGGCAGGGACACCTCACACTAAACCATATCACCCAAGGCCTCATCCAACCTGGTCTTGAGCACTGCCAGGGATGGAGCATTCACAACCTCCCTGGGCAACCCATTCCAGTGCCTCACCACCCAACAGGAAAGAATTTCCTCCTTATATCCAATCTAAACTTCCCCTGTTTAAATTTTAACCCATTACCCCTTGTCCTGTCACTACAGTCCCTAATGAAGAGTCCCTCCCCAGCATCCTTATAGGCCCCCTTCAGATACTGGAAGGCTGCTATGAGGTCTCCACGCAGCCTTCCCTTCTCCAGGCTGAACAGCCCCAACTTTCTCAGCCTGTCTCCATATGGGAGGTGCTCCAGTCCCCTGATCATCCTTGTGGCCCTCCTCTGGACTTGTTTCTACAGTTCCATGTCCTTTTTATGTTATGGACCCCAGAACTGCGCACAATACTCCAGGTGAGGTCTCACAAGAGCAGAGTAGAGGGGCAGGATCACCTCCTTCGACCTGCTGGTCACACTCCTTTTGATGCAGCCCAGGATACCGTTGGCTTTCTGGGCTGCAAGTGCACACTGAAGCCAGCTCATGTTCATTTTCTCATCAACCAACACCCCCAAGTCCTTCTCCACAGGGCTGCTCTGAATCTCTTCTCTGCCCAACCTGTAGCTGTGCCTGGGATTGCTCCGACCCGGGTGTAGGACCTTGCACTTGTCATGGTTAAACTTCATGAGGTTGGCATCAGCCCACCTCACAAGTGTGTTGAGGTCCCTCTGGATGGCATTCCTTCCCTCCAGCCTATCAACCGAACCACACAGCTTGGTGTCATTGGCAAACTTGCTGAGGGCGCACTCAAATAGACTCTTACAGCCATGCTGCAACACTTTATGACTGTTGAGGTGAACTGGGAACTCACAGTTTAGATGTATTCACTGCTATTTTTTTTATAATTACAATTACATGTTATAATTTAAATCAGGTGAAAAGAGTAGCACACCATAGTCTACTAAGGCACTAATGTACAGTAAAGTCATCAGTTACTGGGAGAACACTGAATGGAGTCAACTTTTAGGTAGTAACATCCTATTACTATCACAACATCCTGGATAGTAACGTCCTAGTACTGTCACAACATCCTGGCTGCAGGTTGTGGTGAACATTGCCCTTGGCCAGGCACAGCAGGCACTGGGGACACCTGCAGAGCCAGAGCCACCTCAGATCTAGCCACTCCTCCCTACCCGCAGGCATGCTCCTCCTCACCTGCCTGGACATAAAACATTTCTTCCCATCAAAACCCCATGTGCTCTCCCTCCTTGAGGAAGAGAAGGACCATCATAGGTGACAAAGAAGTGATATGGCATTTGGATATGGCATTTCCACCCTAAACATGGGGAAGAAACTTGATTTTTTTTGCACAAAATATTTGGTAGTACCATGTTTCAAATCACAGACACTTATCACAGGAACACGAAGGCTATTGCATAAGGATGAATATGCAGCAATTACACAGGGTGGAAGCAGGGGCTCCACCTGAGCTGAGCCAGAGCCAGAGCCCATGGTTCACCACAATGCACTTGTGCAGTGCTGACACAGGCTACTCTTGAGCAACAAAACTCCTGTAGTGTTTTCTACACGGGCAGCTATAGCAACATAGAGTGTTCTGGACAGATTTCTGAGTAACTGAAATTCCCTTAGCTTTTCAAATGGATCATTTCATCTTCATTTTAGACTTGCACAGGCTTATAAAGGTAGCTGATTTCAGTTTGAGTACAGTGACTTTCACACAACCAAAGTAACTACTGACATAAAACCAGTTTAGATAAACAGTTTATTTAGATGGGAAATAGTATTCTTATATGTATCATATGATAGTTTACTAACAGTATAATTCTCTCCATGTGTATTGGTTTCCATGTCAAGGGGGACTACAGGGATGGCTTCTGTGAGAAGCTGCTAGAAGCTGCCTCCATGCCCAATAGAGCCAATGCCAGATGGCTCCAAGGCAGACCAAGGCCAACCCCATTAACGATGGTGGTAGCATCTCTGGGATAACAGGTTTCAGAAGGGGCAAACACCTGCATAAAACCAACTTCAGCCAGAGAGGAGTTACGATATGTGAGAGAAACAGCTCTGCATACACCAGGGTCAGTGAAGGAGGGCAGGAGGTGCTCCAGGTGCCAGAACAAATGTTCCCTTGCAGCCCATGATGCAGCCCATGGTGAAGCAGACTGTGCCCCTGCAGCCCATGAAGGCAAATGAGGGGAGCAGATCTCCACCTGCAGCCCAGGGAAGACCCCACGCCAGAGCAGAAGGATGCCTGAAGGAGGCTGTGACCCATGGGAAGCCTGTGCTGAAGCAGGCTCCTGGTGCTGCTGGAGCAGGGGGAGGAAGTACAGAACTCAGGAGTAAAGTTGAGCATGGGAAGAAGGGAGGGGTTACCTGGAAGGTGGTTTAGGATTTGGTTTTATTTCTCACTATCCTACTCTGATTTGATTGGTAACAAACTAGTTTCCCCAAGCCAAGTGGGTTTTGCCTGTGACAGTAACTGCTGAGTGATGTCCCTGTCCTTATCTCAACCCAAGAAACTTTTGTTCTATTTTCTCTCCCTGTCCAGCTGAGGAGAGCAGCAAGAGCAGCTTTGGTGGGCACCTAGCATCCAGTCAAGGTCAACCCACCACACCATGCCAGGAGGGATTTGCAATGAAAAAAGTGTGCAGCACCGGGGGATCACTTCCAGCTGCTGACCCCAAGCATAATTTAGGGAATTGCAATGATACTGGATTTTGGAAACTTCTGCAAGCTGGGCATTGCTTATAAAACTTCCAGTGACATACTGACGTACCACATACTTGGTACAGCACTCTGCCCCACGCCACACCTGTGAAAGGGTTTGGAGAACAAAGACAGCCCTCCGTCCCAGGGCAGCTCTACAGCTGCTTTACATGTCACCCTCACTAGAGGAGCCTCTTAGGCTCAGTGTTTGTGCATTTGGAACTTTGCAATACCACCAAAGTATCCCACTACAGCCTCTGCCACAGGTCACATGCTCACAGGGTTTTGACATGAAGGACTGAGTCCTTAAATTAGATTGGATTTCAAACACCAGGTAACGTCTTGCTATAGAAAGTGCCTCACTCACATGCACAAACACACCCCCCCACCTCAGCTTGCTCCAAACTTTGTCACTGCTGGAGCAAAACGCTGCCTGGTCAGGAAGCACGGACCATCTCAGGGAAGCAAACCTCATGTTGTTCATCCCAGATGCATATCTTTCCAATAATTTGTCACTTGCATAATCTACTTCCATAAAAAGGATTATTTATAACCTCTGGGGACATTTTGTGAACTTCCAAGGAGCAGGCAAGGACACAGGGTATCTCACAGACTGGGGAAATCAGAGGTGTGGACAGACTGTGAGTGACCTGAATTTTCTGAGATATCAAAGCCCCATGTGACAACATAAAAGCCTAAAAACATGTTGAAGTGGTACAGTAAAAATAACCAGATCAATAGAACCTACATAGACTATTTTCTCCATCAACTGTACATAGCTGAGTAAGTCTGCAAAGCCTGGAGCTGAAGGTCACTCAAATCTGGATTTTGAAAACTGGAAGCTCCTCATTTTCACAAATCAAATCTTAGATGAGCTGACTGGGGTATTTCTGGCAGTACAGTTTGAGTGTTCCAGGCTTACAGTTGATGCATCCAAGACATCTTTACAATCTTAGCTGCACCTTAGCACAGCATGTTTCCTAAGGACTGCACTGGCAGTGGAAATAACCCATAACATAATGGCAGTCCCCCTCTGGTTTCTAAATATAATTCAACTCTCCTTGAGACTTAAAACATTTTTTTAATCTTTCTCACAGATATTAACTTCACTTCGGTGCAGACTGCTTTAAAATACTTATACAAGCACATGTTGGCAAACACACTCAGTATAGGTGCATCTCTGACTCCATTAAAAAGATGTGCCCACTGGTCTGTGAACAGCAAAATTAATTCTGCATGATAAGGCTTCTATTTGTGTGTTTTTGGTGACAAACCCTCTCAGATAGATGGGAAAGGTGTTATTAAGCGCTGTGTCATTCCAATGCTATCACAACCTATATCCCAAAAAACCTACTTCTTTACTATCCTCAAGCCTTCTCCCATCCCAGGAGGTGCAGTTGCTGCCACTGATGCAGCTTTACAGAACCCAAAAGCCAGCCTCACAAACCCAGGGTTTATCCAGATGAAATAAAACAGAAAACTGCTTTAAAATCTATTGTACAACATGACTGTGGTACAGAGAGCACAGACCCAAGAGTGGTGCAGGGAAGCCAGACAGAACACATTGAATATGACTGTGCCCTGCGTGTGACTGACAGGGCTGTGGAAAGGCCCGAGGAGCTGCTCCCATATCTGGTGGGGACCCAGAAAACTCAGCTGTGGCCAGGGACATTGCTGGGTCCCCCTGTCATCAACACTTCTAAATCTTCAGGATTTTTTCCTTTTTTCCTTTTTCCATTTTTTTTTTCCAATAAAATAAAAAAATCAAAACCAAAACAAACCAACAGAACCCAACAAACAAACCCCAAAGCAAACAATTAAGAGTTTAGGTTTTTCTCGTGTGGGATTTACCATGGTTTGTGTTCACATGCTACTGGATACAGTTTGGCAAGACCTGTAAAACACAGAAAAAGGGGAATTGGTATTTAACTCTTCCAGTATGTGGTTATTAACGACAAGCAGTATTGCTGCTGTGGTGTGTTTGTTTTTAAGTGGAACATGGTTTTACCTCCTGGAAGCAAGCAGTATTTCTACTAAGCACTATATTTGTACTAAAATCAGAACAATTTACTCGAGAGCACACACAGGTTCCTTTCAAATCCACATCTCTTTAGTGTTCAGTTTAGAAGGTACATACTTATCCCAGTACTTCTGCGTAAATATCTTTAAATGATTCATTTCCAAGAACGTCTAAAGATTCATTTCAATATTGTCTGCAGGCTAATCAAAATAACAGAAATACTAGTCTTACTGGGAAAAGAAAGAGACAAGAGATGGAAAGATCACTTGAACACACTTCATTTACAGAAAACAAAGATGGTCTTGTTTTGTACAGTATTGCACAGTGGTTAGTGCTATCTTCATCTTGAACCATTCAACCTCTTCCCTTCCCTTCCCACTGCTTTCTCCTCTTTAGTATCTCCTCACATTTATTTCCATCAATGGGCAGAAAAGACTGAGATGGAAGAAACTTTCAGCCTCTAGGTAATGCAACCAGCCATTGCATTTTGCCTGACCAAGCAGCCAAGGCTTCTTTTTCCTGCAGGGGTTTGGTTTTGGTTTTAAAATGTCTCATATGCTAATGATAGATTAAAGGAATACCCATGAGCTTGTCACAGCATGCTGTCATGTAATCCATTACTGAATGGCCATGTCACTCATAGGAGCATGCTGTTTGCCCCATTGGTGAAATCTTCAGGAGTTTCCCAAATTCTCTATTTCTTGAGACCCTTTAGGGTCATTGGGCTCATGCTTCTGTACAGTAGAGGAACTGGGATGTTCACTCTCAAGATGGTGGGATGAAATCATCAAGATGCTCCTTGGCAGCAGCAGAGCAGCGCATTCAGCGCCTTGTGGCTCTGCCAAGGGGAACCGGCCCTGCTGCCTCTAATCAGCAGGACAGAGAAGCTGCTTTTATAGCAAGACTGTTTCTTCCTTTGTGCTTCTGTCCAAGCTGCTGCCAGCAGATATTGGCAGGGATTTCAATAGCTGTTTTGAATCAGTTCCTGGCGAAGACACAGGCAGGTTGAGCCGGAACACCCTCTATGGAACTGCACTGACATTTTGGTGTATTCCTGGTCCAGCCTGGCCAATAGCCAGAGCTGCATTTTCTCATGCATAAGAGATAAGGGGACCTGAAGAATACGTAAGCAGTGGATGTATTTCCTGCCCACCGCTGTCCCCACAGGAACCTCTTTGTGCCCCTTCAACCACCACTGCCACCATCACATCCAGAATTGTCCATGTTTGCTTTTGCTCTGCATCATGCTGTCCTGCAGCTGTGCAAAGTTCACTGGAAAACAACACTGAAATGCAAACCAACACCTTGTATTTCCCTTTCAGACTGGGACTCCATTTTCCTCAGACACCAAGAAAAGAGGCAGCCTTGCACCAGATTGCTCTGCCTTGGAGGAGCCAAAGCCAGGTTAATAACATCATTGCTGCAGTTGAGAAGTATCACTGGCAGCTAGAAAAAGTGAGAAATTTCACACCCTGAACATGGAGCTTCCTCCTGAGGATGTCCCTGTGGTTTGCTGCCCTCTCACAGAAGCAAATGTACCTTGAAATTTTGCTGCCTGTAGGAGGCTATCTGTAGGTTGGGGGGACTGCAGCATCTCAGTCCCAGTGGGAAACACCTCAGTTGCTTCATCTCCCCACTGACAAATACCACTGAGAGGGGTGCAGGTGGGAAGAAAGTGAAATTTTTTTTATACTGTTTCATGTGCTGGCATTGGAGTTTGTTGTGCTTTGACCATGTGCGTGCCACAATCGGGATCACAGGGTGGCCCCAGCACCCATTTCCCATGACAGGGTGAAAGCGTTCAGAGCAGCTCCACTTTCCCTTGCTGCTATATGACTGTTCATGTCCCCATCAGACGCAGTTCTTTTTGGTCACAGGCAGTGGCTTCCATTGAAACAGTAATTGTGATGTATCAAGAGTCAGGGCAAGATTTGCGGCAGCAACAAAAGGTGACAAAAGAGAGTTCAGTCCTTCCTGGCAGCAGCTGTGGGGGCTGCACATAAGCCAGGAGGAGATGAAAGGCTCCCTGCCTGACTGCAGAACAGGGAAAAAAAGGCAGAAGGAATGAAAGCAGAATGGAAGGTTGGAAAAAAGTAGCAGCAGACTACAAAACCAAATGGGTGACTATCTCTATCCGTGGAAATCTGTTATTCCCTAAAGCACTTAGGAAATGCTTTCCTTAAAGCAGCACATGAAGGGGATGGGTCAGAGCCACATGAAACTGGACCCCAGGCATGCAGCTCTCCACCCTGTAGCAGGACAGACCCAGGATGTATTGCTGGAGGGCCCATGGTTCCCTTCAGAAAAGGGCAGCCAGTGACACAGGCAGATGTGCGCAGCTGGCTGCTGTGTGACACTGTCTTTTTAAAAAGCTGACAGATCAACTCTTTGGAAGCACTGGCATTACCTAAAATGCCATGAGGCTTCCAACCCTCCAAAACCCCATTTTCCTCCAATACCTGTCCCATTTAGTTTTCACTCAAGGTATAATCTCAAATGATGGTTTAGAGCTTCAGATTCTCAAACCATGGGTGAATTAATTTAAAAGAGCAATCACTATTAGCTGCTGTGCTTAATAAGGCAGATAAGCTTCCTTAACTTGTCAGCTAATACTGACCTGCTTTTGCCCCCCCCCAGAATGCAGGCCAAGATTAATTACTCTCCTCTCCTGAAGTCCTCAGCCAGCTACCTCCTCACCCTGCTCCAGCCCATGTTGACAGCCAAACTGAGAGATCAGTGTTGGTGGTTCAGACCTCTCAAATTCTTGCAAGCCAAAGCAAAATATTTTCTTTCATACTATCTTTTATATTTGGAATAAGTGGCTTCTGTGGTTATTAAATGCTCCTATGAAGTGCTGGCATTTAACCATTCCTACAAGCTGTTTAGTTTACATTGTAGAATGTACACTTCTTAATATTACATTATCCCTTAATTCTTGTAATGAATTGTGTGGTTTTCTGTAGTCAGCTGGGGAGTAAATCATGCAGGCTCTTTACAATTGATTTTATAAAACAGACTTTAAGGGCAGCACAGGGAGAAGACCACATTATTAAAAAAATAGATAGGTAGTTCAGTTACTGCCTGAGATTTTGAGCTGAGACCCTACCATCTGTTTTATTCTGTTTCTCTTTGACTTCCGCACTTTGCCAGGGGCTCACGTGCTTGGAGGCTGCATCCCTTGCACATGCCTGGCAAGCACCCCAGTCCTTGCTCCCTCCTGCCGCCCATCACCTGTGCAAGTACATGGTTTCCCTGCCTTTCTGTTTCCTGGAGTGTGCATGGAAGGTATTTCTCTTGTAGTTGGAGACTGTTCAGTCAACTTGAGCCTAGGCTCTGCTAGACAGGACAAACGTTGCAGGAGACGCAGACACAGTCTAGAAAATGCTGGGCCCAGCCAGGCACACCTGGAGAAGTTTCAGCTTTTTCCAAGCACATGTCAGCAAAGTTACCTGGAGGATTCAGGGCAAGTTAATTGAGCAGTGCAGGTACTTTGATGATGCTGTAACACTTGGTAGAGATAATTAATATACTTCTCCAAGTATTCCCACTGCAAGAATGAAGTGGAGCAAGTTCCCAGTTTGCAAATCCTCAAGAAACTTTCTGGGTTTAAGAGCAGCATTAGGACTCGGGATCTCATGCATGTACAAGGCTGCCCTGGCACTGACACTCCACAACCTGGGTGTGCAGTGGGGAAACCAGGTATGGAAACAATAAAAGAAATCACAGGACACAAGAAAACCTGCCAGAAAATCCCAGGAGCAGCAACCTCCGAGAGTTTTGGTTACCTGTTGTGCCCAGCATATGGAAGGGGAAGAAGTTAGATGTACAGAGTCCCCGTGGGATATTCATACTGGAAAGGCCATGTTCCCTCCCAGGAGGGCCAGTTCACACCCTCAGGCCCTTGAAAGGTGGAAAGGCATGAGGTGTCAGATTTTGGTAGACATGAAAATCCAACTGCTTCCCTGGGCTGTGCCATGCAATACCGCTGTTGTATTGGTCAGATTATAGAGCACCCCTGTTCAGCCTGCAGCTGCGTGTGTTGCTGATGTAATTGAAAGCCAAGCCAGAAAGAAGATTTTTTTTAAAAAAAGAAGAAAAAAAGAGAAAGAGAGAAAAACAACACGTTTTAGTTCTGGCCAATGACACTTGGGACATTTTACATCAGAACAAGTGGGCATTTGTCTAGGTTAGGCCATTTGTCACACCAGCAATGATGCATTTATTATTTATCCATGCCCTACGTCTAGAGAAAAAAAAATCAAAAGGCTTATGTAAACCCCAAGCTGGGATTTCTAGATCCTCACTTAGACACTTGCTGTACCAGTTTCACCCACTCAATTAGGCAGAAAGAGCAAAAAGGAGTCCTTCATCAGAGAGTGGGTACCACTAAGTGCGTGACTTTGAGTTGCTCTTGTGTAGTTGAACTGTAATTTTCCCTGAAGTGGGGAGGGGAAGAGCTCTAACTACCTACTGCTGGAAGGAAACTGAAAGTATTAAGTCTGTCAATAAAAAACTGTCCAAGGCCAAGCAACTCAGCTCTCTGCTCTTGGTGGGAGGGAATGAAGAGGGATGCAACTGCCCTGGCAAGGAGGGATGACAGAAGGCTGCCTCAGGCGGGTTTAGGACATCCCATTTCCTTCCCTTTCCCTAAGAAGGGACAGTCACAAATCCTTTGTCAAGAATAGTGAAAGTAATTCATCTCAACCTGACTTTTTACCTTTTGTTCCCTCACTCTGATTTTTGGGTACAATCATTCTGCCTTGGTATTGGATGATAATAGCATGTAGTGATGCACCCCAGACAAGCGCATATATATAATGCATAAATAGCCTAAAAATTGACCTTTCATTGGTAATTACCCTTATATGGTAAAGGTTGGCAAATGAAGATGCACACTGTTTACCCTGTGCATAGTAAGGTTTTGAGAGCAGTGGCGTCTCAGATCTTAGGAACAGTCATATGCAGCATCGCAATATTTTGGTACTTAGCTTTGTAAATATTAACTCATAGGAATTCAACCATATCTCAATAATTAAAAAGCTTTTTGGCTGTGAAAGAGCAGGTGGCCAAATGAAGCTCACATTGTATATCAAAGGTCAAAGAAGCAAATAATTGAATATACAAATTGTACAAACTGTCCAGATGTCAAGAAGTTTGAAAGCAAAGATATGAGCTTTGTAAGTCATTCCAGAAATCAAATTAAATGCATGTATCCTTCAAAAACAACAGGGGGACCATTCCCAACTCCACTGGGAATTGCAGCCTTACCAAAAGGGACATGGCAGAAACTATAAATTTACACTTGCAGACTGAAGATAATTTGAGTTTTTAATGTATATTGCTGTTTTACCAAGCCATTTTCAGTTTTCAGGTAGTTTTAGGCACCAGCATTCTACAGCTTCAGCTTCTGCATTCCAGATACATATTTTGGGATTTTACAGCCCTTATGGTTTCTTCCATTATCTCTCACCACACATGTGTAAAAACCTCACAAAACCAAAATCTGACAGACTGCACAGGGGAACAGTAAAACTGACTATACACGGTGTGTTGTGAAACGCAGTGAACTAAACAAATAGAAAAGCAGGTGGTATATTTTCTTAATTTGTTTCATCTACCTTGGGTGTTGCTTGGAACAGCATTAGGTAGGCATTTGCTACCAACTCTGTGCATTTGCAGCAGATGGTGCTCCATTAAAAATGGGATCTCAGACGAAGAGCTCTAGGAAGCCCTCGAGAGACTGAAGAAACTGTCAGTCATATATTTGTACCTCGCCAGAATTCAGTCTATAAAGCCAGCCTCTGTGAGCCGTATACCAAATGAGAAGGATAAGCAATTCTGTCCTATCTCTATCCTGCTGAGGTACTGATCCTTTCTATGGAGTATGTAGTCTGCAGCTTTTTTTTTTATTTATTTAGTGGTTGCAAAAGGAAAGTGAGAAGTAGCAGCAATGTTCAGTGGTGGCTCCTGCACTGGCTGAAGAGTGGCCATAAATAAATCAAGGTAATAGACAAATAGGTCTTTGACAAAGAGCATAAAATAAAAGCTAAAACTGCAGCAATGACATTTCTATTACATTTCAATGCCCAGGGAAAGCTGGGCAGTGATTATGTCTCACCTCCTAGATTTCCCTATGCTGGCTCACAGATGAATTTTTAAAACCTAATTTTGATGCAGACATCAGACATCATGGGGAGCTGACAGACATCATTTAACTGCACAGAAGAGCTCTTTATAGTTCAGGATAGAGAAGTAACCCTAGCTTGTCTGGAAAAATAAGAGTGCAGAAAGTGCCTTGTGCACATCACGAAGTGTGAATGCTATTTTGAAGGCAAGTGCAGTGCCATCACTGTGATGTGACTGGAAACTCAGTCTGGCTTGCTCAGATGCCAGACCAGCCCTCAGTTTTACAGCCTGCTTTCATAAAAGCCTTTCACTGAGTTTTGATTGAGCTTTCACAAAAGCCTTCTATATCCAGCCTTATGCTGTGGCCCCCAGCACCACCACCTCCACTCACACCATGGTCACCCCTACAGCACAACAGAAGGAAACCCAAAACTACTCAAAGTGATTAAAGCAGGGGGTACTGATGCTCATCTAGCTTTCACCAAGGCACCGATGAGTTTTAAGGCACTTCACGGTGCAGCCTGCCATACCATACTGTTACATGTCAGGAGATGAAGACTCAATACACTCTGGAAGATTTTCCAATTACAAAATCAGAACAGATGCCATGGAGAGCGTTTGCCTCTTCCTCCTGTCACTGAAGTGTCCTGGCAATATGCATTTATCCCATTTGAAGTTGAGTCACAGGCTGAGGTGGGGAGGGAGAGTGTGTTCCTGGTGTGGATGCACACACACTGTTTCCTCATATTTAAGATGGAAATAAATATCCTGTGTGAATCATTTTAAGATTTGTGCGTAAAAACACAAAAGCAGGTGACGTCATGAAAAAGATTACCTCTGTTCCATGACACAGAGAAGATTTGCTGCTACCCAAGCACCTCGGCTTCTCTGAGCACTCACACTGTATTGTTGCTCCTGTACCAGGACTTTCCTAATTCATGAGGAGCCTTAGCTTAAGATTTTCCTTATGGAAGCATTTCTCCAAATCAAAAGGCAAAAACTTCCACAAATCGTCGATTCCCAAGCACACTATGGCTTGTGACAGAGACTTCTAGCCGAATGCATGGAAATAAAAGACCCTGTGCAATTTCCTCAATTAATCAAGTGTAGAGTCCTACTGGCAAATCTGATAAGCACAGGATGCCTTCCTTAACAGCTAACTGAAATCACCCAAATGATGATCATAACTATTGTTCACAGGCATATTTTTTCCTTAATACCTCTGACTTCCAGGCTCAAAGACATAATTTCTCTAATAAAGCACATGCAGAAAAAGCACACAACTGCTGCAAAAATATTTGGCTCTTCAGTTGCTTGGTGGTGATATTTGAAAGGATATAAACACTCATTCGTGGTTTTGGCTAAGCTATTTACAGTCGTTCCAAGTGCCAAAAAGATGCAGGTGTGCTTATTTAAACACATTCCCCTGGCTTCTTCCTGAGCTGACATTAACTTTGAGTAACTGAGTTTTCACAAAAGCATCCATCAGCTACAACTAGATCCATCACAGTGAGTGCAGTGGTGATGCAGTGAAAAGGAAGCCCATGCCCAGGGCAGACCCTGCACCCACAGAGACTGGCAGGGAAAGGTGGGAAGACAGAACTGCATGGGCTTGGTTGTGGTAGTGTGAACTCCTCATGTTACGGCTCATTCCCCTGCGTGCACAGGTAGAGGTCTGCATTTCTATAGCTGCTACCACACAGGGATGGTTTCAGTTCTAAATATCTTCCCCAAAATACTACAGCAATACCTTTAGAGAAATAAAGCTGCTTACCAAAGTTGTCATCCGTAGAAAGCTTGAAAAACTTTACACACTTAGCAGAAGGCACATCTGCTCTGTATGTAGCACTGCATAAAGAAAGCTAGTTCTAAATTAGAATAACATTGAGTCAAAAGCACTGCATCAGGCTGTGATCCCATCATTCACACCCTGCAGGAAGGAAAATCATCCCTGTGACACAGCCTATAACCAGCCTTAATGCTCTCTTACAAGAAAAAGGGTTCACTATGTCCTAGAATATTTGCTTTAAAGCAAATGGTCTAATGGTTGAGAATTGATACTCACCATGTTTTAGGCAAAGATCTTTAATACCTGACTTTGAAATATTCCTGTGCCTACCAAATCTTCCTCTTCAAGCTCGTCCTATGAATTAGCCTGCCCATAAACACTGGTCTCCTACCTGCAATCCTGTCAGACCCAGTGTCACCATACAGCTGTCACTTTTGCCACTCTGTGCAGAAACACTTTCATCATGAAAAAGCCAGTGGCTTAGCAGCAGCAGACTACTGAAAACAAAAGAAGGCCCTGAGTGCATACTACCTTGTGTTTCTGCCTTGATCCTGACATGAGTTCTTGAATACCCAGATAATTTCCTGGCCTTGATTGCTCCCTGTTCAGAAATTCATTGTAATATTTATGACCTCTCCGCATTTTCCATGTGAAGCTGCAGGGCCATGCAGGGGCTGGCAGTGGGGCAGGCACTCACTGGCCCCAAGGAGCAGCCTCTCTGCTACCCTACACCACAGAAACCTTTTGAAAGAGGGGACATCAATAAAGGTCGATTTTTCAGAGTACCTCCCCAAAAAGCCCATCAGGCCACAGAGCAGCTCAGCAGAGCCCAATTCCTTGCAGAGGAGCTGCAGCATCATTGCCAAAGAGGGGGGCAAAGTCTGAGTCATCACCACACACCTATTGCAGATAACAGGCTTGATATGCTTCATTACTATCATGAGCTCCAGCCTGCTGCCAGGATCCATTTTGCAACCCAAAAATGTAAATACAATTTCCCCATCTAGTGGTCCAGCAGAGTAAAAATGCCACTCTTCCTCCGGCAGCTGGCGGTGGGGTTGCATCTGGCAGGGATGCGTCCCCACTGAGTCCTCATCCATCCACAGCTCTGCCCAGCGGGCCACGAGCAGGGTAAGGGCAGAGACAAACCCTATGGCAGGCTGCAGACTGCTCTAAAAGCTTTAAAAAAAGCAGACAAAGCAAACAAGAAAAGTTGATTTGCATGCTCAAAAGAAAAAGGTGTATAAAGAAGTGTATGCTTTAGGCTGCTGCAGGACTAAGGTCCCTGCAATTTGAAACAATCGAGAAAATGGCCTACTGAAATATCAGAATTGCCTTGGAAACTGACAACTCATTAGCTGTGACAGCAACAAAACAGCTTCCTAGAACTCAAATCCTTGTTCACTGAATGCAGGCCTGACAGCCAGTGTTATTGGAGTAGCACACAGAAATAATAAACTAAAACCCTCTGGAGTGTCAGCTTTCAAATGCAGTGAATTACATGTTTCCATGGGGCATTCACTGCCATGATTTTCCTCCCTATCACAATTACAGCAATTCAGGGTGATGGGGCAGTAGTGCCTGGCCTTTCTCTCCTTCACTGTCAGCTGGACTTCTCAGGGATTTTCAAGGAGTAAAGGATGGGGAAAAAGCAAAACCAGCCCCAGCCAAGGTGACTTCAAGGGAGCAGTGCCCAGGCACCTCCCTTACTCCCTACCTGCCATGAGGATTCAGGGTGCTAGCAGCCACCACCACCACGTTTCCCAACACATTCTCTTTGGAACAACGGAGGTGAGACGGTGACTCCTGGCACTACTGAAGAAGCAGAAATACACCCCTGGTGGCACAGTCCCAGGCAGCAAGGCCCCAGCCCAGCCTCCTGCTTGCTTCCATCCGCTCTCGTTTTCTTGATGCCTGGTCCTCACAGCACCAAAACAAAACCCCATGCTTGAGACGTGCCACACCTTTCCAGTCTAACCCCAAACCACACTCAGTTCCCTTTGCTTTCTACTTTGAGTAATTACCCAAACATGGTTTGAAATAGATACTCTTTGACATTGATGATTAAAGGTACTTATGGCTAAGAGAATTTAATATCACAAGTAATACAACCAAACTCCCTTGATGCAAAACCAGACCAAATAGATCAAACTGATCCTACTGGTATGCAGGATTTCTGGCTCGTTCAGTTTTCTTTTGGAAAGAGTAGTCAGGGAGGTATTTTTGCTTGACCAGTTATAACTCAGAAACTTCCTTTCCTCTCTGTCACCTTACATCAGCATCAAAAAAATGGTTTCTTATTTCCCATTTTGTTTTATGGATTTTCCATAGAAAGCATCCAGTGCATGAAAGAACAATACACCCACTTCTGTTACATAAAAAAAAAGTCCACTTCTTTTAAACACATTGCAACGTATCTGTTCCATGCAGTTTATATGTAGTATTTGGTCTGTTCACCAAAAAAAAATTCATAGCTTTACAGAGAATAAGATATTCCCATAAATATCGGGTTTCAATTTAAGAGAGAAAGTCTCCTTAAACTCACAAGAGAAAAGAAAGAGAAAGAAATTTGCCAGCTGGAATCTATCTATTCAGAGCTTTTATTTGGGGCTTTTTCTTGACCACTCACTTTAACATAACAGACAGCATTTCTTCATAACAGCCTTTGGTTCAAACTGGCCATAGCTGGGAAATAGTTTGATACCTCAACTTAAGCCCTGCAAAATATTTTGCTGGCAACTTTAACAAGGGAAAATCCCTTGGGGTGATCTGGTCTGTGCAGCCAGGGGGAGAAAAGCTGCTTCTGTCCTGTGACTTTAGATGACTTCGGGCTTGGAGAATGTGAAATGCTTATGAGACATCAGAGGTGGGGAGCAATGGGCATGAAAGGGAAAAAATTTCCCTGGCCAGCACATACTCCCCTGAGCTGATCCCTATCCCCATGATCAGCTGCGTTCATTCCTCACGGAGAAGACTTGGAGAGAGAGGAAGGGAGTGCTGCCAGATATCTGAGGGGAAAAGCGCAGCTAAATCTACATCCATTTTGCTGAAGCTGTAAAAGAGGACAAGATTTTTCAGGTTTTATTATTATTATTGGAAGCAACAGAGGCTGGGGGCTTGGGGAGTGCAAGGAAGTGGTGGTGCAATTCAAGTACAGAAAGGTACTGATTTTTCTAATATTTTATTAAAAAAAAAGAAAAAAAAAAAGACATTTAATTGTATGAGCACCACAGAAGAGAAAGTAGAAGTTCATTCACATCTAGAGGAAACAACACAGGCTCAGCTGTGGAAAGCCCAAGACCAGCTGGGTCAGCACCCAGCAAACCATGCACAGAGGCAGGGGATGCTGGAAGCCCCATTGATCGCCAGTCTAGAAAGTGCCTGCAGAAAAGGTAGTTTCCATTCCACTGAGCTTATAAGGACTCCTAGATTTCTCTCTGTATATTTCCCAGCAATCTCAATTCTCATCATCCATCCTAGCAGGAAGTGAAATCCCTATGAAGAGATGCTGCCTGGCCACTGGCCTGACAGCCTGGATCCTGGATCACACTGGGTGGCTTGCACATTTTAAGTACAAGGCAGCTCTGGGTTCCTCCCAGTGTTTTCCTGTCTTAGTGCTAACCGTCACATGCAGTTTTGTATGATGCTTTTCTGGAAAGCACTGTCAAAGGGCCATCACCCTTACACCTCTGAAAACACCAGGATCTCATTGCTTTCCCCTTGAGGAGGCTTTCTTTCCTCCTCTCCTTAAACAGATGAATAACTCTTTTTCAAACATGCAGTTGGATTCAGGAGACCCAAACAGCTCTCTCCACAGAACACAAACAACTTAGAGAGCAGCTTGAAAAACTTTCCCACACTGAGGTTTGTCACCTTCTCCCCTCCCTTTAGGAGGATCACTCTGAAACCGAGAGAGTAATCTGGTTTTCTGGCTCTCTCCCTTCTTCCTCCTTTATTCAGTGTTAACAAAACACGATTGTGTGCCAAACACAGCGCAGTCTGTGGAGAGGAGATGCATCTGGGATGGATGAAAGGAGCTGCAGGTCATTTCCTACAAGCCACCTCAGAGAACAGCACTCCCCCTGGGCCACCGAGCACAGCCAAACTGCTGCTGCGAGCACAAGGCAGAGCACTCCAGTGACTGGGTTGTGCAGGCAATGCCATGGAAACTTCAGGTGACTTATGGACAGCGATACCAACCACCAGCAGAAGGTGGGGAAAGAAGGGGAAAAAAGACTGCGCAGCAAAGACCAACACATCACATAAAGCCTTGCCACAGCACTGTGGGCCTGCCGCCATGGACTGATGCTCAAGTCTAGCACCATCACCTAGGCAAAAATCAGGCACCTGCCCTCCTGACTTCCATCTTTGCTTTCAGTTTGTACTCTGAGAAGCTTAGCAGTCATTCAGTGCTAAGATAACTTTCTCTTCAGAACTGAAATATCAAGAAGAGAGACACAAAACAACCTGGGCTGGAGCCTTTCACAACAGGAAGGAGGTTGTTACAGCAGTAATTTACTGTGGTAGGTTTTTCAGTGCAATTGCAACATACCATTACACCAGTTTTATCCTTTTCCATTTGGCAGATGCAGATTCCTTCCCCCTGTTTCTTACAGAGCACAAGCCAATGTGGCTGCATTTCAAACGGTTTCAAACTCTGCCAATGGCAATAAAAAAAAGTAACTGAAAAGTTCTCACAATTGCATTAGCTTACCCAAAACTAATACGTACTTATATACACACATGTAAGTAAAAAATATACACAGTTCAGCCAACTCAAAAGGGCGGTGCTCAAGAAATGATAGGGTTGGTCTCCTTTCCAAGTAGGTAAACCAAACAAAAGATAGGTTAATTAGGAGTCTGAAATGAGGCAGGCTGTGCAGGTCTCCAGAAAGGTAAACTCTTATTTACTTATTTACCCTGCTGTCTCAAATGCAGTAGGTACTTTCCAGGCACAGAGACCACGTACTCTCTTTGCAAGACTTCTGTGCATTATAAAACATGGAGTCAAAAGTCACAGACCACAGAGGCAGCAGAGGATCAATGCTATATCAGTAACAGGGGGAGGGAAGATTCAGGAAAAAAAAATATTTTCTTGTGATGTTTCTCCTCCTGCCCCCAGGCTCATCTTTGCTCTTCTTGCAGATCAATGGAGTCCAGCAGTAGGCAGCACATAGTGGGTCATTGTAAGAATTTCTTTGAGAGGCTAAAATAAACATTTTTGTTGCATAGCCCTTTATTTACACCAATGGAAATAAGAAATAACTCCTATTAAGTGTGGGGCAAAGTCAAGGAGAAAGGGGAGCACTCTCACTCTCCAGGGATCTCCACAGCTCCACTGCAGTGGGATTGAAAAGTTTCATGCAGGAACCTGAAACCATGAATGGAGAAAGCAAGCTGGGAGGGAAACAGAGCTGTCACTGCCTCTGTGAGCAGCATGATGAGGGTGGGATTTGTTATACACAATTTTATATTTCTTCTAAGGCAATTGTTCTTTGTTTTAAGCTTTGGGAGGACGTGGTGGGATGCTGTTTCTGATGCTGGAGCCATTTCTATTCATGTTCAGCTGCTTTTTCCAAGCAATAACTTCATTGCTAACCATCATCTCCTTGCAGAAAAATGCTGTTCCTCTCTGGTACCACACAACACAGAGAGGAAAAAGGTGAAAAACGCAGGCCAAGATGAGGATGCACATCCCTTCCCTGGCTTGGTAAAACAGAGGTCTTCACAATGGGCTACAGGCCCACCTACAAAACCCTTCTTGTTTGTGCAATAAATGTTCAGGGAAAGGCATTTTCTTTCCTTCCTCTGTTTTCTGGAGACAGCAGGCAATGGGACAATATCTGGGCATATGCCAGATGGAGGAAGGTGCACTGTATGGCATGAAATCCAAATTCCCCTATGTGAGATCCTATGACTTGATTCCTACTTGAAAGCAAGGCACTACATCAACCTTCCCATCTAAGTGGTAGGGAAAGAGAAAGTGGACATCAGCTCAGACTAATGGACACTTGAGATATTTTCAGAGGGTTATAAAATAGGACAATGTATGATCATTTAATTAAAAGAAAATAAATTGCTGCAGGGTAGTGAGCTTATCTTTCTGAAAAGCTGTCTGTAATTCAGTTGAACCAATATGATTCTCACCAGTATTTATACACTCTGGAAAGCAATTTAATTTTAAAAGATATTACAGAAAATATTCATGACAAGCATTCTTCATCTTAGATCTGAGTAATTAGCAATTAACATATAGTGATAATTCTGTATCTGTGTTCTAGGTTTGAAACTTGGTTGAACTCCAGTGCAATCAATAAACACTCATTTCTAAAAGATCTTATTTACAGCTTGCACTCATAGTTGTACCAGACTTGGAGGAGATGGGGGTAGAGAAGAAAGGACCAGAGAAGCAGCCACTAATCTTTCTTCCAATTAAATTCTTGTTTATGATTTCAGTGGTGTGGCATTAGTAATCATGAGCAATGTAATAATTTATGTTTTCTCATTTAAGAATGTGAAGCTTAGAAAGACAATATCCATTTAAAAATGGACTTCACTATCTTGTCAGAACAGTAAGTGCACTCTTCTAAAATGTTGGCTATTACACTTTCCATGAAAAAAAAAAGAAAAATGAATAATCTTATTAATCCTAAGTGACTTCTTCAAATGAAACAATAAATGAATTATTTCTTTCCATCTTCCTGAATATATTATCAGCAAAGCATTAATGAAAAGCAACAACAGTGAAAAGCCCTCTGAGGAATAGAAAATGCATCTGTGTGGTCAATGGAGTGAACAAATTTGCAGGAAACAAATCTGCTGAACTAGTACCTCAGCAGCAAGAAAGAAAAGCTTGTATGTGGTATAATAGTTCTGTATGGAATAGATTTGAATATAAATACTCCTATATGCAGATAGACCCTTCATTCAATCGTGAAAAAACTTTTACTGTTCATTTTGCTGCTTAAATTTCATAAAGCAAACAATCTACTCCCTGGAGCTCTCTGCACTGTGGTGGGTCCCCCACCTCAAGCGCATGGTCGGCTTCTCTTGGGCACAAGTCCCAAAAGCAGTTTCTAATGCAGCAGCCTGGGTTAGCCAAAGTGAGCTTGAATGTGAGGGGAGTGAGTTTCACTCCATATGTAATGATCCAGAAAAAGAACGTGGAGATTTACTATGTTTTGATTATTTTCCTATGCAATTCTTAGTTCATTGAATGCAAGAGACTGTTCTGGAATAGATTCTGCTCTTGGTCAGCAATCCAAACACAGTGTAAATATTCATATCCAGATTACAATACTGCAAAAACTGGAATGTACTTTTTAAATAAAAGAAATGGCGAAAGTCCCAAGGGAGAGTAAGAGGTTTTTACACCATAACGTTCTTTTTTTATTATTTAAGAGAAGTTCATTTTAAACACTATGCAGTCAACCTCTGAATGAGAGCTCATAAAGACCTAATCCTTCAGAAATTAAACTTTTATGAAATTGGTTTACTGTACTTATTAAATAACTGTTTCTAGTATAATTCTCAAACAGCATTCAAACCTCCTAAAGGCAAGAGAAAACCAAGCAAACAGAAGTTCTAAATATCTACTATAGGCAACTACTGCTTATAAAACAAAAAGGAAAACTATTTCAAGAAAATCTACAATGCCATGGAGTTTACTAACTATAGATCTCCTCAACAGTATAAAATCCTAACCTGTGCTAGATCTCCACTGACTTAAGTAAATCCTTGCTGTAGAGGAAGCAAGGATTTTTTACACTAAGAAAACTCCATGCAAACTTATTTAAAGAAAATGTGACAGAGAGCTTTTGAGAAAATTCAAAGCAAAACCTCTACACTAAAAGCACTTTACAGAGCCTTTACGTTAGGCTCGACCCACAAGAAGATAGCATATTTTGAGGTATGAATGCACACACACACACTCACAAATGCCAGAAGATTAAATTGGAAAGTGAAACAGGTGGAAAACACTTCATTTACTTAAGATGATAACAATAGGAGGATTCTTTACTTGAAACAAGAGACATCTTATAAAGAAAACCCTACTTGTTGGTCATAAGGGAGGAAATCTTCATTGGATATATTCATTAATGGGTCTAAGCAGACATTTTCAGACATGTTTCCATAAAGACCTTATCAACTGTTTTCTAAAAAAATAGTAGCTCATTTGAAGCCTGTCCCTGGGTTAGCACTGTCGGAGCTGTCTCCTGCTGCTATTTAACTTAAAATTCAGTTTCTAGCAATACAAAGTCTGTGCCCTCTTCTCATCTAGCTGCTCAGAACTGGTAAGAACCACATTCCACCACTCTGAAAAACTCCAAGTAACATCTGCTTGAAGCATCCAAATGGTTTGACGTGGTCCCGCATAACTATGAATTCATTGAACAGTGGATTTTTCTGGATTCTCAGTGGAGACTTTCTTCCCATGTCAAGACTAGCCATTTGTTCTTCTCTTTTTCACTTTATTTATTTGCATGTATTAATCCATTAAAAAAAAATTAAAAAAATCCTTCTTATCCTATAACATCTTAGTATCCATAGGAACATGTGCTGAAGCACTTAAAACAACTTTTCTACACATTCAAAGACACTATACGAAGTAGGCTGTTTTGTTCTTGACAACACTTTTAAAACATGATAGTTTGGTATGACTTGTCATGGTGGGAGCTGTCATGCTTATAGGATTTGTTTCTTTTTATTACAGCATTCCACTTGTACCAGGCTTTTGACATATCCTTTATACCTATATTCTGATTTAAACCAAGCATTTCTTTTCATACACTGTAGCCGGTTTGTTGTTTGGGGGGGGGGGGGGGTGGGGGGGTGGTGTTTAGAACTGAAACATTTGCTGATAAAATGCATGTACATTTGTTTCTTGTCTGTTTTTTTTTTGTGCTATTATCAGGGGGCATTACTTGTAACATTCTTGTTATTCCTTCACAAGTTTTATTGTACTCTATTCCTGGAATACAGGATTTTCATTATTTCATATGCTTGTGGTGAGTCACGCAGATTTTTAGAGTTTTCCATGCACAGTGGCTTTTCCAATTTGAAAAAAAATAGTGATGGTCTTAGGGATATATAAGGACACCAGAACAAACATAACCAAGCAGGCTCAGCTTAGGTGAAGCCCATCTTTCCTGTGTACACTTACTCCAAAGCTGTCTCACTTCCTAAGAAATCTATGCATCCCAGTGTTACCTTTTCAACTAGGTATCCCACTTTACTTCTTGGCCTTGTCTTTGCAGTCAGTCACATCCTGAGTGTGTTTGCGAGAGCACCCTCAGTATGATGGTGCAGCTGTCAATGTGACCAGTATGCCCAGCCCTTCTCCCTCCCCTGCACTGCACTCCTCCCCTCTGCCTCAGCAACACGATTTTCATAGGTGGAAATGGAAACACAGTCAAACCCTTAGATGCTTTCATAACCGTGAGGTTAAAAAAAACAATATGAACAAACAAACAAAGATGAAGCTTCCTTGATCTAGGAAATTGCTGGCATAGCAACAGCAGACAGGAAAATTGGAGCAAAGTATTTTTCAGCAGTAAATCATTATTCTTAAGGGATCTAAGGGCAAGCCTTCCCTGCTTAGTAGGCTCCTTGAGAGAGGGCTGTCGTGAGGAAGGACTAAAACTGGTTATTTAGCAATTTGGAATGAAAGTTTCTAAAGTCTCACACAAAAAGTGGATTTTCAACAGATGATGTGTCATCTTCCTCATTACTGAGCGTGAAATGCTAATTGAAAACAAGGTCAAGGTGACTCACATCTTGACTGTCAAACAACATATGTTCATTAACGGAAAACATTGCCAAACAAATTTCGTTGTATTTTTTAAAAAGAAACTGAAAATGTTCAAGACTAAAGCAATGAATTTGAGATAATTTAATGTTTATAGATTTCAGTAAGAAATCTGATATACTGCTATGTGATATTCTGAGGGAAGCCATTAAGTTGGCTGGCTTTGAAATGCAGTTATATTGATAGAAAGCAGGCCAAAAAGATTCTGAAAAAAAGTGTAGTCATAAACCAGAGTCCTCCTAGCATCTACCAGAGCTTCCACAGATCAAGGTTAGGTCTTCCTAACTCAGCAAGAGACCTGAAAAGCCAAGTTGGGAAACGCTTCTGCTAAATACCTAAGGAGTTACATAAAATGAGAGAGAGACCTCGAGATGGCAAAGCTAGGGAAGCAAGGTCTGCGTGGTACATTGCCTACGCTAATGTGTCCGGAAAACAGGAAATCTAACTGGTACACTGTCAATCTCCAGAAACACTGACAGCAAAGACAATCTGGCTGTGACAGCAGAGAGCAAATTACATTGCAGTGCACGGGATAATGCTACAGCCAAGTAACTGAGAAACTGGGCAGCTACTGTTGCCTTATTTTAATGATTTGTGTGTCCAAGGTCACCAGCTAATATTGCTGAATTTTACTGATTTGTGTATCCAAGGTCTAAAACTTCCTCTGGTACATGCATGCATATCTCTAAAATATGGATTTATGAGTTTGAGCCCATGCAGCTGTCATTGACCTCACAGTCAGCAGTCAGGTTGCCAATATTCTGCTGTCAGTCAAAGAATGCTCTACAGCCCATAAGACATATAACTGAGGAACAAATGGTGAACTTAGCTATTAGTACCAACCCCAAACATCTAGACTGATGTATTGCTGAAGTAAAGCCAAGTTAGTGCCTGAGCTGGGTATAGATTTGCAAGTCCATGAGAACAGATTTCCTATCAGAGTAGCAGAACTTCAGTTGTGTAGTCACAGAAGAGGAAGAACAACTATTTTTGTCATTTGGGGACTTTATTCTGTAGCTCAGAGAAAATGGAGAAATACAGAAACAGGTAAATGGGAAATGAACACTTATGTTTTCTCCCCTCGCTTTAAAATATATTTTCCATGGTTATGAGAAAGGCCTGTGCTAGCATATACTCCATCTGAACATGCATTTAACACAAAGATTTTTTCTGAGTGAAGTCGCACAATTCTGCTCCAAATGATGTGTTTTGTGTTCTTTACCTATGCTCTAAAGCCTTTGATACCAGATTCCCAGCACATTGCCAGAGTGATACGAATTTGCATGCCCTCTGCCCTTCTCTGTACTTCATTCAGTCGCCTACAGGACTTCTCGCCATGCAGATGAATCCTCTGCTGGAAACTATTGCTCTGGACCACTGCAGCCCTTCATCTCCCAAGCAAACCAGTGATGGCCATACCCACAGAATCCAAAGCTGTAGAGGACTTTGGGCTAGTTTCTGTGTTTCAGGAAAAGGACCTTTCTGTAAAGGGCAGCAATTTCTGCTTTGTGCAAACGTTATAATAGGGAATTTTCACTTTACAGTTGAAGGAGAAACTGACTGGGCTGCAAAATTGCCCAGATCCCTGTAGCTGCCTGAGGGGACAATCACAGAAGCCAAGTTCACCCTTAGAAGGCTTTTCCCCAATAACCCTGGTGACAGAGGAGTGTCCTGGGTTCAGCAGTAGCAGTCATTTTCCTCCTCCTTGGTAGCTGGTGCGGTGCACTGTTTTGACTTTCAGCTCGGGAACAGAGCTGATAACAATGATGTTTTGGTTTGGCCAAGGACTTTGTGAGCCTCATGCTCTGCCAGGGAGGAGGGGAAGCCAGGAGGAAGCAGAGACAGGACACCTGACCCAAGCTAGCCAAAGAGGCATTCCATACCACAGCACATCATGCCCAGGATGTAACTGGGAGTTAGCCGGAAGGGCTGGGAGGGCTGTGGGGTTGGAGGAGGTATCGGTCAGTGCTTGGTCAGGCTGGGGGGCGAGTTATCGGTTGGCTGGTGGTGAGGTGTTGTATTCTGTTCCCTTGTTATTTCCTTTATCATTATTATTATTGGTGGTAGCTGCAGTGATTTGTGTTATACCTTAGTTACTAAACTGTTCTTATCTCAACCTGTGGGAGTTGCATTCTTTTCGATTATCCTCTCCCTCCCTCGGGGGGGAGGGGGGGTGTGTGTGTGTGTGTGTGTGCAAGAAGGGGGGGAGTGAGTGAACAAGTTACCCAACTGGGTTTAAACCACAACAAGGAGGAAGGCAAAAAGGCAAAGCAGGTCCTCCAGGCAGCCACAGCCTCCCTGGCCCCCTCCACTAGGACCATGACAGCAACCAAGGCTGTGGCCATCAGCTCCCTCCACTGAAGGATTTATACTTTGGTGATTTTGACTCTGATTACAAGATTAATTTCACTCCCTTGTTTCTCTAAGGTTGTAAATAATATAAACCAGAACACTTAAAAAAGTTCTAAATACCTCAAATGGCCTTTCATCAGAACAGAGAAACAATTGCTATTAAGACATCTATAAATAGCTTATTTTTTATCCTAGTGCATGCAGGAATGTGGCGTCAGGTCCATGAAAGCTTTCCAGTGTCTGGAAAAAAATGGATAAAACCCAAACAGACCAGAAACTTTTTGTGTGTGTGAAAAAGTTTGCAAATAAAAACTAAATGTGAATATCATAGAGAGATGGACTTTTTCCTTTTTACAAAAAAGACTTGTGCAATTTCAATTGCACAGAATATTCCAAAGGAAGGTAAATGCACTATAGAAACAAAGTCCTGATGAAACACAGCATTTTGCACTCTCAGCAATATTATGAATGACAATAAAACTGTCTTGGCTGATAACATGGAAACCTGCTCATGTAAATTTGTTCCATCCTTGACATAATATCTGGAAGTGCAGCATGTTTCCCTCAAAGACCAACATGCTTTCATTGTTCATAGTAAAAGTTTTTTAGAAGCTGTGAGATTAAGACAATACTGCGGTACACAATTGGCAAACATCTCAAGCAAGAAGAGGTCTCATTTCAGAGTTGCTCTGCGGCTTCACAACCACCACCACCACCTCTACCCTCAGAAATGGGCTGAGAAGTGCACCAGTCCCCATGGTCCTGCAGCACGGCTCACACTGACTCATGCCCAGTGAAGCTATTACAGTGATACCACACTGGATGCAGATCCTCCAAAGCATGCTTGCTTACAAACAAGTAAGCTTAAGTTGCTGTTAATCGCCTGTCTGCTCAGGAGCTGCTGCTGCTCAAGGCTAGGGTGGAAAAAACTGGCACACCCACAGAAGGGCAACTCCAAGAAAATACACCGAGATCTCTGTAGCCAGTTTCAAGTTCCTCACATCCTTACTCTAATAGGAGAAAAAACCTTTTCTGAACTTGCTATGTCTTTACAGGGCTCAGCAATTTTAAAATAGTTGTGCAAGGAACAAGTAGTTCTGGTTAATGAAGCTTCTATTTATCTAAGTGACTCAGACTGAAGGGTGAACGCAAGCATTTTGATTATACTGTTCCACAGGCAAGAAACTGCCTAGTAAGAGCCCCTTCTCAGCTCACACGTAGACAGAAACTAGTGAAGAGACACTTGGTAGATATTTTAAGTAGAGAAAAGCATTTATATGCCCCAGTTCCCAAGTTTTCATAGGACGAGTTGGTTTGGAAGGGATCTTAAAGACCAACTGGTTCCAACCCCCTGCCACGGGCAGGGACACCTTCCACTAGCCCAGGTTGCTCAAAGCCCCATCCAACCTGGCCTTGAGCACTGCCAGAGATGGGACAGCCACAGCTTCTTTGGGCAACCTGTGCCAGTGCCTCACCTCTCTCATAGTGACTGTTTGATTTTAATTTCAAAACAATATATAAATTTGCATGCATGACTCAAAATAAGAAACAAACACAAACCACCAAATAGTTCTGCAATGCCTTTATGTTCAAAATAATAGATTCTGCAAACAGCAGTAACATACAGGGTTGCTGAAATTTCATAGAATCATAGAACTGTTAGGGTTGGAAAGGACCTTAAGATCATCTAGTTCCAACCCCCTGCCATGGGCAGGGACACCTCCCACTAAACCATGTCACCCAAGCTCTGTCCAGCCTGGGCTTGAACACTGCCAGGGATGGAGCATTCACAGCTTCCCTGGGCAACCCATTCCAGTGCCTCACCACCCTAACAGGAAAGAACTTCTTCCTTATATGCAATCTAAACTTCCCCTGTTTAAGTTTTAACCCGTAAATGGTCATGTCAATGGTTTAGTCAATATTTTATTCTCCAGTCACTCGCTGACCAAAGTTTTTGGAACGGACACAGGGAAGCTCAGAATGAGGTGAAGGGAGGGGAAAAAAAATGTCCAAGCTACTCTTGGATTTACCGAGAGCAATATTTTTTGGGGGGTTTATTCAGGGGTCATCTTTATATAAATTTTTTTGATAGTTTATTAAAATGTATCAATTTATTCCATTAAATTTCATTCTGTGCCTCTTAGTTTACTTTATGATAAGATGATAAAGCAATGAAAATGCTCGCTTTGATGAGAAACCCTCTTATTAGCACCAACACCTTCTAAAAAGAAGCAAGTTCATTACAGTGGAGACAAATCCCCCTTCTCCCTGGGAATTAAGTACCTACATGGTTTGAAAGCTGTCTGGCAAGTTTCACACCTAAGCAGAGGAACTGAGAACAGATTTTTTTTCCTGTTTTACAGAAAAATACCCCTCCATCCTTACAGCCATCAGTCACACAGCTTGTCTCATTTATTTTCAGGTAAATCTGCTTTGGAAGAAGGCCACCAGGAAGGTGGGGAAAACAGTGGTGTAAGTGGCATTTGAGATATATTAAAAGTAACAAGGTGGGGGTGGGGTGTGTTATACATGTGGGTGTTCCCTGAGACTTGGTGAACTAATTTGTCTTTTATTATATGGGGACCTTGAATTGTTGTAATAGGGATACAAGAAGGAAGGAAGAATACATTTGACTTTTGCTGGAAGGACTTGAATAAATGTTTGAATAGGTCCTAGGTTTTAAACATTCTTCAAGCCATAAATTTTGGAAGGGGACTCATTGCACCATGGGATTTAAAGAACACTGGAGGATTTCCCCCATCCCCAAGCAAACAGCAGCTGTGTGGTCCCTGACAGCCTCTGTGCCTTTATAAAAGCACACAGGTCCTGTAACAAAAACCCTGTCTTGCACTTCTGCAACAAAAGCAGCTACAATGGCACATGGAAAGGGCATAAGGAAGGAGAAGAGGAGAGCAGCAGGGAAAGTCTGTTCCTTTTGATGTTAGCTTTACCACACATCATCATCTTCGGACAAAACCTTTGTATTTGCTGGAGACACAAGAGCCACTGGTAAGCTCTTGACTGCACTGCTGTTACTTTCTATAAGCTAAAAAGTCTGCTCTTGATGCTGCACAATCTGCGAGTCTGTTTACAGCCCTGGGATGCAGCTGGAACTGAAAACATTTCAGAGAGCTCACAGGACTGAACTCCTAGATATTTTAAAGTCAGTTAAAATCCTGCATCAATGTTGTGCTCTATGCATCCCAATGGGCTGAAAAAAACCCTCTGAAATGCTAAATTTCATGTTCAGATCTAGATCAAATGCTTTGCAAAGCTGTAGTGATCTCTGATTCCAATGTGGACAGCAGGAGCACACAGCACTGCAGTTGGAGTACCAGTCCTAGCTACAGAAGTCCTAGGCCAATGAGAAATTATTTAGGCAGACAAATACTAGAACTGTGACTGCAGTTTTAGTTAGATGGGATATAATGGTCAAAGGCAAACAGACCCTTGTGTGACCCAATCAATTCGGGTCAAATCCTTTGGAAATGACATGCTCTGTGATGTGCCAAACAATTCACTTTCGCTTTGTTGCTATTTAGGTGCTGAACAAACCCAGCCCCTATTGCGTTCCTGGAGCAGCAGGGTATTTTTCTTGGTGTAGGTTTTCTCAGATTCTGAAAATTCCAAGTTTTTGCAGGCAGAAGCCAGGATGGCCCCACTGATAAACCCAGCCACTCAACAGGTGCTGCCTTTCCCCTCTCACATCAGCCCTTTCCCCCTGTGCTTTCCCCTTTGGGCCTGGGGACACACAGGTGAGCAGCTCTGCAGCACAGGGGCTCAGCTGTCTTCCATGGACTAGTTGGCCCTGCAAACGCAACATCTTGTGCACCCTTTGCGATGCTGTCAGAAATCAACACCAAGCAATGCTGTGCCTGCAGCCTTGCAATGGAAAAATATGTAAAAAGAAATAAAATCAATAGCCTAGCGGACCCTGGGGAGGCCCCTTGTCTGCTGGAGAATAGGGGCAGGAAGCAGAGCTCAAACACAGGAGCCACCATGCAAAATTTACATTTTGGCAATGAGCAGAGGGGTCACCCGGCTCAGCAAGAAGCCTTACTTTGAGAGAGGCCAAACAGTGACAAATCTCAGCACCCAGCACCAGGGAAGCGATCTCAGACCAGCACTGCTGAGGAGTAGCATCATGGAGAGCACTTTCCTAAGGCAGGAGCAGCCCTGCTAAGCTTATGGGAACACACCCTGTGCCTCTCAGGTGGCTGCAATAACATCTGCTTTACTAACAGAACTTGAGAGAGGCACCTAAGACAAATATTAAGGTATAAAAGTACCTAATAAAACAAAGCATTACAGCTTAAATTGAACAGGGACTGTATTTTGGCTCCATGACAAGCGTCGACACATGCTGGAACCAGTTTCATCGGTGAGGGAAGGCTAACACCCTAACAATTAACATTTTTCCCATGATGATATTTTCCATTTGCTCCTTGATGGTGGAAATAACTGTGTCTTCATAATGATTTGTCTTCTAGAACATAGGAGCAAGAAGTCACATGCTATCCTTCCTCAAGAGGCACCTTGATGCTTTTGTCTAGAAAAGCAAGCGGCCCCAGGAGGCTGAACAGACCAAATAGGTACTAGCTTGGACCCCAGAGGCTTCTTTCTTGCCTGGACAGCCAGTCAATGCCAGAAAACAGTTTCTCTTCACAGCCCTCATCTAAAGATGGGGTAAAGCTTTGCTGTTCCAGTTGTGGGAACATGCAGCTCTCCTGACAGTAGCGGTGAATGTCTTCTTGAGGAGCTGCTCTATTTTCTCCTGTGTCCAAAGTCATCTGTTTATTTTGAAACAGTGACAGTCTCTGCTGCTCTTCAGACAGCTGCATTGCTGTGTTGGTACAAAACATCCTCTCCTTCTCTGCCTCTGTCTGGCCACCCCTCCCTGCATCTGCCTGCCTGCGTGCAATGGGTGGGAGGAGAGTGTTTTCCTTTTGCAAAATCACCCCTCTAAAAACTTACTTCAGTTGTTACTGGACAAGCCTAAAATCACATCTCTCTTCCAGCTACATGCCTCTGCTCTTTTCTGGACTGCGGCTTCCTATTCTGGTCTGCGAGTATAACCCCAGGGCACTGCACACTGCCTGTGCCATCCCAACTGCTCGACATCAAGCAGCTTTTTGGCTGGTGAGAGCTTCTCCAGCTGTTCCACCAGTATGCACAAAAAGGACCCTCCTGAAGGTGAAGGTCAATGAAATTATATGTTATGCGAATATTTTTGCCTTATGTTCCTAGAATCACTCTAAATACTAGAAAAGAAAACAAAACCCCAAAATCACAACAAAACCTTTCACAAGAGCAGCTTTAGTCCATTACGTTTCCAATGATGGATTTGTGGGTGTTTACCGAGACAGAGATCAGTGCCTGAGAGAACGAAGGCTGGCAGAGCTGCCAAGCCCTGTAAGAAACTGAAAAGGAGCAAACAAGATTACCATTACATTTTTAAAATGCCATGGAGATGGAAAAGAGACTATTTAAATGACTTATAAAAAGGTAAAGTAATAGAGATTTCTGTCTAAGCAAAGCCAATGTTAAAGATCCCCCTTAAGAGTCAGGGTATGTTGCTTGCATTCTCCTTTGGATATTATATCGCAGGACACTTGTTATTCTATTCTTTATCACATTCCATACATTTAAATAAATTATAGAAGTGAATCAATGCTAAAGCTCAAGAAAAAAATGTTACATCAGTTGTACACATTTATAGGACAGTGGGACATGGCAAACTGAGACCTTCCAGATCAAAACACATGAGCCGGTCCTGTCACAGACCAGCTGTGTATAGGACCATGCTGGGCAACAACACCCCCCCACCCCCCCCCCCCCCCCAAAGCATATACTGCTGATAGAATTCATATACATCACTTACATACCACTCCCTAAATGGAACATAAAGCCACTACTGTTACCCAAACTCTAGGTAGTTGTCGTGGTTTAAACCCAGTCAGGTAACTGGTTCACTCACTCCCCCCCTTCTTTCCCTCCCCCTACTCCCAGTGATTATTAGTAAATGACAAAACACTTCACGTGTATCTCCGTATCTCAATGGAGTTATTTTTCATATCAAATATTTTTCATATATTTCATCATAGCAGAAGAATGACTCCAAGACATTTTTATGGATGACTTGACTTTCATATGCCAGGGTCCTGACCACTGACAAGTGCAGACAGCCTAAAGTACTAGGTTTGTGTCCAAACCTCCTCTCTTCTACATGGCTGGCCTGTGTTTGTTCCACAGCTCTGTTCTTAGCAGCAACCCCACCACCCCACCATTGCTGTCAGGTTTGTTTTGGAAAGCCTCCCCACATCTTCCAAACATCCTTGTCCTTAAAGGAGGAGACTGCCACGGGAGGGCATTTTGGCTCCACATCTGCAAGTTTACAGCCATTGCTGGAAAAAAGCTTTTGCAGCCTCTCATCACACAGAAATCGCTATAAGAAACACCTGTGCACACCTTAGCAGATGGCCCTTCATCTCTCCTGCACCATCCTCTCCTTAAAGCAGTCTCACAAGGACTGTTCAAACCTCTCCCAGTTGCACGCAGGCACGCAGGGACAACAGGATGCTGCTCTCAAGGGCACTTAACCCTGGAGGAAACACAGGGCGGTCAGGGCTGGACTTCAGCTGCCTTTGCCAGTGTTGCGCAGCCCATCCTCCCTTTGGCAATAGCTACAGAAGAGAGAAATCCAACACTGAGAAATGCTAAACCCCAGCCAAAACCAAAAGCCAAGCGAGCAGGCAGCCAGCAGCGTCCTGTAAGTATGCAATACGTGGCAGCGTCCTGCATTTCATTAAACAGCAAGCACCTCGCAACAGAACAGAGATCTCCAAAATGTTAATTTTCCTGCAGTTGATTAACTGTCTAGCATCCAGACTCACATTACCTCCGAGACCCAGCATGCGTAGGAGGGGAGCTGGCAGCAGCCGCAGGGAGCAAGAGCCAGTGTGTGATCATAAAGTGCTCTAGCACCACGTTTGGGATTATTGCATTCCTTGGGGAGATGCCAGATCCTCCCCCCTCCCCAGTTTTTTGCTTCTTTTTTGTGGATGGGGATTAGGATGAGAGGAAGTCGGTTCCTGTTTGTTTTTCAATCAGATACTCCTGCCCTGATTCTTTCCGGCAGGCCGACAGATACATACTGCCTACCCCCTAAACGCTTGCATGAGAGACTCTCAGGAGCCTCCTGGCTGCAAACACCTATTTAGTAGAGGTGATGCCTCTTCAAAGCTGTCTTGCTATGCATTTCAACACAGAAAGGCCCTTTTCAGACAATGGCATTGTTATTTTGTTGTTGTTTGTTTGGCTCTGGAGACAGAAAGGGGACTGAGCTTTCCCCATCTCCCAGAGCTTGTGGCTACCACACACAAATGTCAGCCCCTTTCCAAAGGTCAGCATGGAGCAACAGGAATGATCTTGTTCCGGTAAGTCAACAAACAATGTTTAGAAAGGTCTGTGCTGTGGGAGGATTTCCTAACATAATACAAGTCATCAGACTTAAAACACATGCCTTCTGTGGTGAAAATAATAAAGCAACAAGGTTGTGTAGGAAAACAGATACAGGAAAACAAGAACTTTCTCTTGATGACTTCATCCCACAGAGTTCAACAGCAAATCAAGGGCAGTGTTGTTTGGGAAGGGGAAGCTCTGGAGATTTCTTGAGAACTTGAAAGGAAACTTGTAGAGTTTAAGAACAGAACCAACATTCTCCTTAAAAAAAAAAAAGGGGGGGGGGGGGGGGCAAAAGAGAGCATTCTTTTCCCAGCATTGTACCAAGGGAGCATCATGATGAATGTGTTGCAACCTGTATCATCAAGGGATGAACATGGCCTGAGCCACTAAAGAGCTTATTTCACCTCTTTTTTTACAACATAGAAACATGTGGATAACATTACCTCCCCTAAATAACACATTCACTCATGTAAACTCAGACAATATTAAGGTAGATCAAGAAGTAACATTTTCAAATGCATTAAAAAAATCCAAAGCCCCAAAACTCCATCCCAAGCCCTAAAACCCTAAGAAGTCACAAGTTTGCAGAAGCTAGGTTAAGGTTGCAGCAGCAATGGAGATTTGCCCCACCTGAAAAGCAGGCAGGGAGGGACAGACACCCCCAAAATGGTTGGGCTGCCCCAGGTGAGTACCCAGACTGTTCTCCCCATACACACACAAAATAAGGCATTTAGAAAATGAAACGGTGGACCTTTTTTCCATGTTCTCAATATAACTATCAAAATGAAAGCTGTTGTATCAAAGCCTCCAAGTAACCTGGTGGAGCCCAAGAGGAAATCCTAAGAGATATTCATGGCTTTTAGCAACACAGTCCTGGAGAAGATGGACCTTGACCTACTCCAGTGAAGCTGTTTTCAGGTATGCCATTGCCTGCTTCAGCCTAGCAGTGCTTTACAAAGCTTTCTTTAGTACATACAGCTGAAGTATTTGTGCAGTACACTGGAGTTATAAAAGATTTACCCCTCCCTCTTTGCCTTGCTTGTGGAGTACAAATATGTTTATCATATAGTACCAGGAAGATATTCCCCTCTGCAACTTCAGGATGTCTAAAAATGAATGGTCAGCTTATATTTCAACATGCAACAGGTCAAAGGGTAGCATGCTAAAGAAACCTGCATTGGAATCCCTATTTCACAGATGCATACAGAGAATACTGTTCTGTGGTTTAAAAACAAAACAACAGCCCCCAAAAGAACCTCACTCACACTTAACTCCTGCAATCAGGTTTAGCCAAAACACTTGATCTACCTTAAGCTGTTGTGCAAACAATAAGAGATGCACTAAATCTCCCAATTCTTCTAGTGATCCATGTGGGTGCTAGGGATATAGATAGCAGTAGCCTGGGGAACATAAAGAAGGACTACAGAGCCCTGGGGGAGGTGGTTAGGGGCTCTGGAGCTCGGGTGGTCTTTTCATCAATTCTCCAGGATGCAGGGGAGGACCTAAAAAAAGCTAGGAGGATTGGCCAGGTTAATAAATGGTTAAAAGGGTGGTGTCATAGTCAGGGGTTTGGGTGTCTTGAACACGGGACCCAAGTTTGTAGGCCAGGTCTAGTGGGGGCTGGTGGAGCTGGTCTGAGCAGTTTTGGTAGGAGGCTTGCCAGACTGGTCAAGGAGGCCTTAAACTAGATGTGTTGGGGGAGGGGAGCATCATTCCATCCCAACACACCCAGTCAGTTGCCAGAACCTATAATAAATGCTCAGAGCAACGTAGAGATATCCCAGCCCCTCCAGCCATTGAGCCGGCTTCATTTGGAGCTTGGCTCAGATGCCTCTATACAAACGCCCGTGGCATGGGGAACAAACAAGAGGAATTAGAGATGTGTGCATGTCTACAGGGATATGATATAATAGGCATCACAGAAACACGGTGGGATGGTTCCTATGACTGGAGTGTTGGAATGGAAGGTTACAGGCTCTTTAGGAAAGACAGGCCTGGCAGGCGGGGAGGGGGAGTTGCCCTTTATGTTAGGGATAGGCTGGAGAGTATGGAACTCTGTCTGGGGACAGGTGAGCAGTCCACAGAGAGTTTGTGGGTCAGGGTTAAAGGGAGAACAGCAACGGGAGACATTACTGTGGGGATCTGTTACAGACTGCCGGATCAAGGAGAACCTGCGGATGAAGCACTCTACAGACAGATAGGAAAAGCCTCACTCTTGCAGGCCCTTGTTCTCATGGGGGACTTCAACCACCCTGACATCTGTTGGAGGGATGGTACGGCCCAGCACAAGCAATCCAGGAGGCTCCTCGATTGTGTAGAAGACAACTTCCTTCTGCAAGTAACAGAGGAGCTGACAAGGAGAGGTGCCATGCTTGATCTCATGCTCACCAACAGGGAAGGGCTCATTGGAAATGTGACATTCCAGGGCAGCCTTGAATGCAGCGATCACGAGATGCTTGAGTTTGAGATCCTCAGGACAGTGAGAAGAGTGTGCAGCAAGCTCACTGCCCTGGACTTCAAGAGAGCAGATTTTGGCCTCTTCAGGAAGCTGCTTAGTAAGGTTCTATGGGATACAGCCCTAGAGGGCAGGGGGGCCCAACATTGTTGGTTGATATTCAAGGATCACCTGCTGCAAGCTCAGGAGTGTTCCACCCCAACTAGAAGGAAGTGCAGCAGGAGGGCCAGGAGACCTCCTTGGATGGATAAGGAGCTCCTGAGGAAAATTCAGTTGAAAAAAAGAGGCTTATAAAAGGTGGAAGCAAGGACAGGCGGCCTGGGAAGAGTACAGGGATGTTGTCTGGGAAGCTAGGGACCAGGTTAGGAAAGCTAAGGCCTAGTTAGAATTAAACTTAGCTAGGGGTATTAAGGATAACAGGAAGGGATTCTACAGGTACATAGCAAATAAAAAACAGACTAGGGAGAATGTAGGCCCCCTCAGGAAGCTCTCGGGAGATCTGGCTACACAGGATTTGGAGAAGGCTGAGGTTCTTAATCACTTCTTTGCCTTGGTCTTCACTGGCAAATGCTCTGACCACACCACCCAAGTCTTGGAAGGCAGATGCAGGGACTGTGAGAATGAAGACCTTGCACCCACTGTAGGAAAGGAACTGGTTCGAGACCATCTTAAAAACCTGAACATGCACAAGTCCAGGGGACCTGATGAGATCCATCTGCAGGTCCTGTAGGAGCTGGCAAATGAAGTTGCTAAGCCACTGTCCATCATATTTGAGAAATCATGGCAGTCAGGTAAAGTTCCTGACGACTGGAAAAAGGGAAATATAACCCCCATTTTCAAGAAGGGGAAAATGGATGACCAGGGGAATTACAGACCAGTCAGTCTCACCTCTGTGCCTGGCAAAATCTTGGAGCAGATTCCCCTGGAAGGCATGCTAAGGCACATGAAAAACAACAAGGTGCTTGGTGACAGCCAGCATGGCTTCACTAAGGGGAAATCCTGCCTGACCAGTTTGGTGGCCTTCTATGATGGGGCTACGGAACTGATGGACAGGGGTAGAGCAGTTGATGTCATCTACCTGGACTTGTGCAAAGGGGTCATCACTGTCTCACATGACATCCTTGTCTCTAAATTGGAGCGACATCAGTTTGATGGATGGACCACTCGGTGAATAAAGAACTGGGTGGATGGCTGCAAGTGAAGAGTTGTGGTCAATGGCGCAATGTCCAGCTGGAGACCAATAACAAGTGGTGTCCCTCAGGGATCAGTGCTGGGACCGGTCTTGTTTAACATCTTTGTTGCTGACATGGACAGTGGGATTGAGTGCACCCTCAGCAAGTCTGCCAATGACACCAAGCTGTGTGGTTCAGTTGATACGCTGGAGGGAAGGAATGCCATCCAGAGGGACCTCGACATGCTTGAGAAGTAGGCTCTCGTGAGACCTCACCTGGAGCATTATGTGCAGTTCTGGTGTCCTCAACGTAAAAAGGCCATGGAACTGTTGGAACAAATCCAGAGGAGGGCCACAAGGATGATCAGGGGACTGGAGCACCTCCCATATGAAGACAGGCTGAGGAAGTTGAGGCTGTTCAGCCTGGAGAAGAGAAGGCTGCGTGGAGACCTCATAGCAACCTTCCAGTATCTGAAGGAGGCCTATAGGGATGCTGTGGAGGGACTCTTCATTAGGGACTGTAGTGATAGGACAAGGGATAATGAGTTAAAACTTAAATGGGGGAAGTTTAGACTGGATATAAGGAGGAAATTCTTTACTGTGAGGGTGGTGAGGCACTGGAATGGGTTGCCCAGGGAGGTTGTGAATGCTCCATCCCTGGCGTTGTTCAAGACCAGGCTGGACAAAGCCTTGGGTGAGATGGTTTAGTGTGAGGTGTCCCTGCCCACGGCAGGGGGGGTTGGAACTAGATGATCTTAAGGTCCTTTCCAACCCTAACTATTCTATGATTTCCAGTACTACATTTGATTCAAAATTATCTACTCATAAAAGAACGAATAAATATACTCAGAACACCATCACCATCAACTCCCTGCGACTTCTCAAAAAGCTGCTTCTCTAGAGCTAGTTATTTAGAATACAATACAACCTTCACAGAAATACTTGTCATTTACTCCTTAACTTTGTCTCAAGTCTTCTACCTACCTTCCTGAAGTTATATAAATCATATGCTCAAATAAAAAAATAAATAAAAAGTTACCGCAATTCCAGAAACCATATAAAAAACACAGAGTTCTGTAATATTGAAGTGTCTAAGCAATTAAAACATATTAACATGTTCTCTTTGGTTAAAAAGTAAGAGAGTAACAGTCAACAGCACTGATGTTCTTTGGCTACAGAGGATGGAAGAAAGATTAGTAAGCACTAGGTAATTTTCCCTCAGACTTCACTGGTTATAAGGCCTGTGAGCATGTGATATTTTTATGTAATCTTGTAAAAGTCTGTTTTAAATTCTTTAGTATGTGTAGTTATATTGGCCTAATGAAGTTTATCATTTCAGCCAGAATGATGTTGTTTTGTGAGCCTATTACTTGTCAAGTTTCCAGACTCTTATGAAATACAGCTGCTTCATGATTCCTGATGAAACCAGACGGTGCCTCTGGGCACATCAAAGCTCAGTGGCAGATTTAAAAATACAATTCATAGGTCACTGTCCTCAGACAAAAGCTTCAGCTAGATATAAGCGTATCGTGCTAACAACCCACAGAGTGCAATACTCTAGCTTTACACGCAAAGGAAAAAAAATCTTTCACTTTAATGATTACTCAACTCACAGGGAGGTTTCTTTTATTGCCTCTGACTTAAATTTGAGCTGCAGCTGTCTTTGTGCTCCTTTTTGACACCAGGAACTCTTTAGCCTCCCATATACCAGTCTAACAGCACAGTGGCTGTGCAGTTCTCATTGCACCATACCAGAGCAACTGTGAAGTCCCAGCACACTTCTCTGAAGCTGCATTAGGAGATCCATGTCTATTCATAATGCAAGCCCCATAGCTACCGGAAGAAACATTTTTTATTTCCACAAGCTGGTGGCAAATCCTGAGAAGCAGATAAGAAAATGCAGTATGTGGTTTTCCTTTAATATTCATTATTCAGCAATCAATCAACAGGTCCTTAAAACCCCTCAATTTTAAAAATTGTTTATTTGGGAGTCTTTGGGAATTTGTGCTTCTTGGTTGTTAAGGAAGTCACAGAATGGTTTGGGTTGAAATGTGATCTTCAACGGTCATCTAGTCCAACCCCGCTGCAAACCCCAGGTATATCTTTAATTACACGAGGATATCATTTTAAAGCACCTTAAAAATAATAACTGGGTAAACAGAAGCCCCAGAACTGAAGATTTTAATGTACTAATCTGGCCACTAGAACTGCAGTGCAAACAGCAGCTCTGCAGGGACTGCTTACAGAGATACGGTAAAGTTTTATCATTTTGAATGGGTTGAGTGAAAATAGGTTGTAAAAAAACCCCATAATGGTGTGGATAATGCATGATACAAAACAACAAATTACACGTTTTCATAAAATTAATATTCTACCATGTCTGAAAAATTAAAGTTGTAGCAGAAAGAAGGTGGATTCATTTTCTAGCACAATGAGGTATTGTTTTAAACACTTATGATAGCAAGCGCAGATGACAGCAAGCGCAGATGACAGCAACTATCTGAACAACGTGCTCATGTATTTAAGTTCTATTTGTTTGAGAAACAAGAAAAAGCTTTTGAAGTTTCCAAGTGTTGCAAATGTTGACAAAATGCTGAAATGCCCTTGTCCGTGCGCACACATGCGCAGACTGATGGAAAGCTGCAATTTTGCCTTAGAAAAAGTCGTAATATTTCGCCTTAGGAAAAGTCATGAAAGGTCAAAAGCAAGGAAAACCTCAAAACACCATTAGGAGCTCTGCTACATTTTTGTGGTGCCTTTGGCATCCCCTTTCTTAGCATTTGTTACTCTTCCCTCAGCCCTGGCTTTCGCAGCTCGCTGAGCTCTGCCAGCCCCAGCTCACCCGGCAAAGCCCATCTTTCGAAGCACTGCACGCTATAAAAGTAGCGTCCTCCCTACTTGCCAATCTCCCCATCTGCTGCCACAGCAGGGGTGTTGGGAAAGCTCTGCTTAGATGTCACACTGCCTGTTGCTGGAAGCTTTTGCCATCTGCTATCACGCTTACTCCCATGCCTCACAAAAACATTGGTGACTCTAAATGGAAAGCAATTCCTTTGTCAGATGTTTAAAAATATCGTGCATATGAATCGTGGCTGTTTTTTGATTGCTTTTATATTCACACAAACATAACAAATCAGCACAGATTAAGGAGTAAATATGCAAGGTCAGATTTGTATAGATATTAAAGTACTAAATACATTCAGCCGACTACCCCAAACTTATTTCTTACAAAACAGCTTACTTTAAAGTGTGATTTGGATGACTTGACCTGTGTGTATAACGCATGACTTTCTCCCAAAGCCAAACCCTGAATTCATCACAAAACTTATCCCATTGGAATGCAGTTTAAAAACATGTAGTACTGTACACAGAAACACACTGTCTCAGCCCATGCAACACCCACAGCTGGAGTCCAGGCATGCAACAGTGGAGGGGATCCTCCTCAGGGTGTTACTATTAGATTTAATGTAAGTACTTACACCTATGCCTCACAAACCAAGCCCTGGATGAGGCTAAACATGTCAATCAAAGTACACCTGGCTGCAAAGAGCATTTTAAAACAAGGGACAACAAGCATTTGGAGACTAAAGCATCCCCCACAATCCTTCTGTGATTCAAATACAGATACTAAACCACTCAGGCAAACACCAAAGGCTTTTAGGATGACACAACATGCCGACAACATATCTCCTAAAGGGACAGCAGACCCAAGTCCCTGCTATGAAGCACCCCATCATAAATACAACAAACTGCAAAGAGAGGGAACATGCTGCCTGGTCACAGCTGTGCCACAGGCAGCTTTACAATCAACTTGCTGCTTCTACCAGATTTTAAGAAGTAAATTACCTTTATGAGCATCCCCAGTTCACCACTCCTCCTGCCTTGCGTCACCTCTCTGCTTACTAGTGTTCCTCATTTCAGAGTGTCTCAGGCAGGAGCTTCTGGCGATGAAGCCATCTTCTCCATGCAGTACCCACAAACCCAAACCACAATGCTGAGGAGCCTCATCCTGCCCTTATGAAGCCAGTGCCTGGGGAAGGAAGGGCTCCGGGGCAGCTTGTTATCAGCAATGGCCCCCACCTGCTCACCAGTAGCCCCTCCAGGTGCACCAACCCCATCATTCCTAAATGGCTCCCTGCAGCTGGGGCACCCTTACCTTAGTGTGTTAAACCAGCACAACTGGCCTTGGCTCCATGGCCTGCTGGTGCTGAGGTGAGGCGGAGAGGGTGGTTGCAGGCTGGAGGCAACATCGTCACCAAGACAGCACCTTCCTGTAAATGCTGTCTGGGGCTGCTCCCAAACCCACCTTGAGAAGAGGAATCTAGGATGGGCCAGGGAGTGATTTGGGGCAGGTACCCACACCCTGGGTCAGTTGCAGGGCTGAGGAGACTCTTGTGAAGAGAGGCTAGGGCTGCCTCAGGTGGGACATGGCCAATTCCAGCAGGTTCCAGCTACCCTCAGCCCCACACGGGTGCTTCCCAAGACAGAGATGAGGGGCAGGAAAACACTGCCTGGCCATCAGGAGCAGGGAGAGGTGGAGTCAGGACAAAAGGAAGGAGGTTGAGGTGGGCAAAGGGGGTAAAGAGGGGCTTAATTTGTCTTTGTTGCTCACCACCCAAACTTATTTGAATTGTCAATAAATGAAAGATATTTTCCCCAAGTTGAGACCATTTCACCTGTGACAGCCATCAGTAAGGTTGTCCTTAGCCTTATGTCCACCCATGAGATTTTTCACCTTATTTCACCCTGCCCTGCTGAGGTGGGTGAGTGAGAGCAGCTGGGTTGGCACCTGACACATGGCCACTGCTGACCCACCACAAGGGTGCTTCTTGCCTACTTAATAATACCAATTACAGCAATAGAACCAGTGCGTAGCATTGTCCTGTGAGATACCCAGCTTGGGACTGTGATCCGGACAGATTATTTGGAAGCACTGACAAAGGTGAGTAGTGAGAGGCAAGGTGAATCAGCAGAGAAGGAGCTCCACAGTGATGCTGGTGGAGAGGCACCTACACAAGGAAGCAGCAAAGCTGCCCTCAGAGCTGTCTTAGGTAGCACCTGTGCTCCTGCAGCAGTGTGTATCCGCTTCCAGAGGGATGCTGAAGAACTAAATGGCAACCCATGAAAAAAGTGGAAAGTAGGTTACAGACATCCCAAAACCTTTAACAACTTATAGGGACAAAAAAACAAAACCAACAACAACAAAAACAACAACAACAAAACCCTCAACAAAATCAAAGCATGATTTGATTGCAACCTAAGCATCTCCTTATGGAAATCCGAGGTAGGATTTAATTTAATTTCTATGGCAAATGTTAAGAAGTGGCTGGAAGTATATTCTGACTTCATCTACATTTAAAGTCAGGTTAGGGAAACCACCACTGAAACCCCTGCTAAAAACTGGCAAATCAATGACAACAAAGAGTGATTGTGTTGTTGTTGTTGTTGTCAATAATTGAAAACTTTCAAAGACTTTCTCAGTAGAGGTATGAACACTGGTCAAAAAAAGGGCTTATAACTTCACGATGAGATATTGAAAACTTTAATGAAACTCTACCTCTCTCTCTCCAGAGCAGTGCTTTGGTTAGGTTTCTTATAAGGTGCATCATGCTCCCTTTGACCATTTTCAGCTGAGATAAAGCTCCTGGAAATGCACCGTGAACCATGCAGTTGGTTTCCTCCTCTAACCATTAATCACTATCATTGCAGCTAATGAGCAATGGCAAAGCAAAGGTCTGCACTGTTTTTTGTTCCTTCAAGAGCTGTTGCAGCACCTCTTCCCAAAGTCAAATATGGGAATATTTCATCCACAGTTTTCCTAATAGCTGTTCACATTAATCTTTGACTACCTGACTTCTCACTTTGTTTATAATATGGCAATATTATACCTTGACAATGAGAAGAAAATTGTGCTGGAAAAGTTCTTCATTAGAATATTACATAATGAAAGTTGTGAATGCTGCAAAAGGAAAAAAAAACATTAACCAAGCATTCACCATAACTGGTTTCAGTTTTGGGACCCAATGAATTAAAACTTACTTATGAAGGCTTGAGTAGCCACCAGGAGATAGACCGTAACAGTTGTTTTGACAAATAACTTCTTACCAGGGGGCAGTGCATTTAACAGGAATTGAAAGAGCTCTACTTGCATCAGCTTAGCAAGAGGTAGCTTACATGGGAAAAACAAGACCTGAAAATTTATACTGTCTTGGAGTTCTGCCTTTTCATTATTAAGTGTGAAATGTGGGCATAAATCTGTTCCCTTGAGTACACAAATTCAGAGCCTGTTCATCATGAAGCACAAGCTTTTATCTCTGAGTAGGTGAACATGCAGCACCTAAAGATTTCTTACAACATATTACCAGGACTAAAAGCCTGAAGAATTTGTTTTCAAAAAAATGTAGGCAAGATTACAGTATGCACAGACAAAGGAAGTACTGCTCTACCATGGATTTCTTTTCTGTCCTTAAACACAAAACCATTGCAAAAGGAAAAGCTGACCTGGTGAAGAATGAAAGGTCAAGCAGGAAAGCTTTCAAGACCTCTTTCATATTTCTGCACACCTCCCATGTTGAATAGCACACGAAAAACACACCAGAATGTTTATCAGAAAAGTATTTGCCTTCAGGAACCGATTTGTCTCCTGCCAAATTTTGTGCACTTGGAAAATCTCAATTTGATAAAAAAAAAAAAATTAAAAATTATGTAAGATGAAACACTAACTGTTATCTGGTATTGGGAAAGGAGGTGGAAAGGACAGAATCTCAATGATTCTTTGTCATAACATTCTGGGGTTTTATGTATACACACAAATTCTGAGATGTCTGTAAAATTCCACTTAAACCCAAAATAGACCAAGGGTACAAAGCCTCTGCAAAATTCAGTATCTAGTACAACCTTGAAAATACAATGCCTTTTCATGTATTGATGTATCCAATTTAATGCCTGTTTTATCATAAATGGTATAATCACAAAAAACTATACACTTGAAAGGGATTTGACAAACAAAACCAGAAGTAAAACATCTTGAAGCTTAGAAATTCATCACGTAAGGATTAAACAGGGAGAGGACTTGAAAATACTGAGTTTCAAAGTTTTCAGACAACCAACACATCTATTTAGCCCACAAATTCTCTCATAGCTCCTGATATGAGAGGTAGAATATGTTTACACAGCAAGAAGATGCACTAGGAATGAGATCATAAGCAATTCTGGTTCAGGGTTTTCATTATGTTGTCTCTGCAGCAGCTCCAGGGCAGAGAATAACCACATATTAATATGCAGCTGAAGGGCATGGATCATTGGCCTCAGGAGAAGTATTACAGACAGATGGAAAGCAAGGAGTTCTGTTGTACTCCAATAACTAATGTTGCAGAGAAAGTGGGTGGACATTAGAGAGTCTGTCTGTGAATAATTATGTATTTATTACTGGTTACAGGAAGTGCCCTGGAGTCACTTTGTATAATAATTTTAACTGTAATAAGAACACCATGAAAAAGGACAGATGCATCCTTACAGATGCCCCTTTATATATATACACACATATCATACACATGAATGTATATATATAAAAAAACCCAAAGTAAATAAATTATTCCTTTTCTTGTTCTTCACGAACAGCTGCCCATGTGAAAAAACTATGCCCTCATCTAAACTGGCCTTGTAATCACAATGTACTCTTTATGTTGTGCTTAGAAATTTCATTCCTCAGTGGCCAAGGATGATCATCAGCATCTGTACCTTCACTGCCACAGTTTTTAAATCCAACACAAAAAGCAAAGTCTGCCTGTAAATTTAAAACGCTTCAAAACTTCCCAACAGTACTTGTTTGAAACTTGACTTCTCACCAGGAAAGAGCAGAAACTCAAGCCAAGTATGGGAAAGCCAAGATCTAGGAGAGGTGAGCAGACGCCACCAGCAGCCAAGAAAGGCAGCTGTGCCAGAAGTGTCATTTCCAGTCTTCAGTCATGACTTTTAAATCACTATAAAAAAAAAATAAAAATCTTCAAAGCTCTCATCCACACTTACGGTTCTGGATACTCTCCACATTGACTCCTAGGAAAAGAAGATTGTGAACATTGTGCCTGTGCAAGAAAAAAGCTCATGAAATTGCATGTAGAATCTGAAAGTTAGCCCCTTCTAGCATTTGGAGTCCAAAAGTATAATAGAAGGAAAGCACCGAGTCAACTGTGGAGCATCTGCAACCACTTTCGGTGAAGATGGAAGATAAACCACTGCTGGAGGCATGCTCAGGAGGAGCCTTCCTACATGACAGATGCATTCAGCATTCGAACTTGCTGGCTATTGTCCCCACTCGGTGCAAGGAGAAACACTGCTGGGACAGCAATTTTAATACAACTGCACAAAAATCTCTCTTGGCCAGTAGGGATTAGCTAGTTAGCTAGTTGTCTCCCATTCAGTTTCCAAACAAAAATCAAACATGTAGCAATTTCTCCTCACCGTGTTATCTTTGTACTGATATCTAGATACTGGATTACATCAAAAATATGTTACTGTACTAAAAGAACCAGTATTTTTATTAGTGAATTGTCATTGCTAAGCATCCAGTGCTGCACTCATGCTATTTCAGAGTAAGGATTTTTCTGGTACCATGCAATAATATCTTCACACTTTCATGCTTTGGCATGAAAGTAGAGGTTTACTCTTGAGATTCTGCTGCATGGTGGAAAGACTTCTGCTAGAGGAAGAGGGTGTGAATATTTTGTTATTATCTTTTAAAAGATATATAATTTTTTTTGCTTTAAAATGGATTAACTCATGGGTTCCATTCTCCTTTTCTATTAGTACATTCACATGGACCTTACAGCAAGATCTACTGTCTACTGAAGATCTCTTATGTTATCCTTAATCCCCAAATCTTACATCTTTTCCACTTCTCTTCTACATAGTTGATATATACAGTATGAGATTGCATTTTCCATGGGTGTTTTTAATTGCGGGAACCACAAAACTTAGTGCCATGTGCATTTCAGGCTTCTTCAAATCTTCTGTCTTTCACAGATGACAAACAGTGATTTTTATCACAGCAAAAGAGTGTAAGAACATCCACATCAATTCATGGTCCTAGGGTTATTAGTGGCAACATTATTTCTTAAAATATTCATCATTCATTGTTATAGAAGTGACAAATTTTTATTTCATTATATAATTGGTTCTTTTTCTCATATTATGTTTTGCTTTTTCCATCTGTTAGTTACTATGAAGTTGCAACACAGTTTTGGCACAAACTAGTTAATTCCCATCACAACATATTCATATTTTTGTCAAACATCTGGAATCATTCTGCATTTCTCAGTAGAGCAAATATGGCCCAAATCTTACTCCTTAGAACAGTGGAGAAACTTGACACTAGATGATGCTTTGACTAGTGCGCAAGGTTCTGTATCTTCATAACTATCCTCATTTCCCAACATAATTCGTACTTACTCTGATTCAATTCCATGCCAGAAGAACTTCATAGAATACTTCTCATAATTACAGCTGAAGATATTCTAAAGAATACTAGGAGTAACAAAATGATACATTGTCAATATACATCTATGTAACTCCAAGAATTTCAGAAAAAGTTTTCTGGACTATTTAAAAAACAAAACCAACCAACCAACTTGAGAATTTGACTTTTTTTCCTTTGAGATTGAAAACTTGCTTTTTGATGTGAAGTTATGAGTTGTTTATGCTTTTCCTTATCATTCGCTGTTAAACCTTATCACAGTAAGTTAACATTCGAGTGTGTTCCTTAATACATATGTCCCTCAGTATGCTTTATTCAAAGTGACGGGAATAAATCTTCTTAATTAACCATCAGCTCCTCTTAACAGCAGTGTCAAGATTCAAAAATGGCAAAAATGACTGTTCTACAGCTTTATTTTGATTTATAAAATTTGTTTCGTTGATTCATGATAGCATGTAACATATTAAAACTGGTTACCCTATAAAAAGCCCCTCAGAAAGATAAAATCCAAATATTTTTAATACAATGCAAATCAAAAGAATTTTATGCTTTTCAGGTTACAATATATTCCTTGCTCACAACTACCCCGACTCAAAATAAGAGCTCATTTATCTTTTAACCACTTGAAGCATTCTGTAAACATTCTCCCTAGCTGCCTGCATGTCCCTACAGATCTCCACTTTCAAAAAAGCTGCAAAACACCAGTGATCCATATTGCAAAATTTTCTAGTTAATTTGTTTTTTTCTATCTTCTCAAGTCCTCCAAATGCAGCAGCTCCAAACAAAAGCCAAACTTCTCTTTTACTCAGACGTGTCTGTGACACAAAGCAAGCTGGTTCTTCAAGATTAAAAGGTAACTCCAGCAGTGTCCAGACTTGTCTGGAATCAAATACTTCTTAGCTTACTTCACAGTACAAGCACATATTTCTGAACATCCTTGAGTACCACACCTTTCCTGACCAGCCAGCAAGGGTACTCATACACCTTTTGCAACCATGGTTTCCAGAGGTTTGGAAAAAAAAAGTCTCCTCCACCAAGCATTTGTTTGGAGTGGGGTCAAACAGTAAGGACAGATGTCACACTTTTAACCTTTACACAGCTAGAAGAATCCATCTGTTTTGGGTATTGACAACACTTCTTCATAGACATCTTTCTCTTTAGACTGGAAATCACCAGTTTTGCTCTTCTGACTGGTAGCAGAGAGAGGTGATGAGTACCTGGATGGTGAAACCTCTTTGCCCAGAGAGCAAGCCTGTTCATGCTGTGCCATGCCAGCTGCTCAGAATGCCACTGGCACCACAAGGAGAGTGGCTATTTAGCTCTGACACTCCATCACCATTGCTCCTCTTTTCCACACCATCTTTATCACTCTGCTGACTGAAGACACAAGGTGGAAGCAGTATTCTCAAAACAGTCCACAAAGGAAAGTATCTTTTTTTTCAGACCTCTCTAATTCACTATTGCTCAGCCACCAAAAACATTACACAGTTTGCAAGTCTACCTGCCTGTGCATTTTCCACTTATATTATGCCAACGCCTTGTAAGTTGGTACTCGGCACCAGAGCCTTCAATTGCCCTCAACAGAAGAGTTTGTTGATCCCTTCCCAGACTTGTTTCTGCACCTGCACTTCTCAGGAGGTATTCAGAAAAATAACTCACAAGTTTTTAAAAGGCCAGTGAGCCAGGAATACTGTAATTTAGAGTGGAGGCCTGTGTGTATAACATAGTTAACAAAGACACATGGAATAAAGAAATGCCCGAATTCACTGAAGGAGGTAGTAAGTAATATTAAACTTGTACCACTGCATGTCAAGGAAACAGACAGGACTAATGTAACATTATGTACATATTACCTCAGTGTGAAAGCCTTGCCTCCCACTAAATTCTGACTGGTCACATGGCCAGCATCCCAAATAAAGAATTTCTATTGGTGTTTCTTTCTCACTTCCACACTGGCAGTGATAGTATAATGACAATTATGACAGAAAACATAACTGTCCTGCTAACTAGAACAAAACATATAGTAATGAAAATGGGAAGACCAAAGAAAGAATAAAACTCATGTAAGCCAAGCCATTAAAACCTGCTATGAATTGAACCTGGGATACTTTAGCTCCTTTCATGCTAATTTTTCAGATGTATCTCAAAAAAGCATTCTTATTTAAAAGCCAAACACACTGTATGTGATATACGAAGAACAGTAAAACACACAGAGCTTTAGCACGTGAAAGAAACATGTTGCAATTATGTCAAATACTGCTTTTTATATTTTATTAACAAAGCAAGCATCCCTGGAACTGGGTCTATATAAAAAGTATTTCATTGACCAATCAGAATACAAGGGAGTTATATAAATTTATTTTATGCAACATCGATTAGTTTTGAAAATTCCCATTTTTAATGTTTTAATTTCATCTTTTATTAAAAAAAATCCCTAAAAAGGACACAACCCACAAAAATACAATCTGTATCTGCTCTATATTTACAGATAACTGGTCACTATTAAGGCACAGATTTAAAACTAACATTTTTATGTAGCAAGTCAAATAGTTGTGCATAATATAACACTAACAATACGGTACACTGTACTGTCATATTCCCTTTGTGGAATCAGAATAAGTGAGAAATTTTATTTTTCCAGTGTGCTCTTCTCTTGTGTGAAGCCCTATTGAGAAATAATGTTGTTAATGGGAAATTCTTCACATTGGTATAGATGATATAAGCACTGCTCAGCAAAAGACCACATCAACTTAATACTGTAATAAAATCAGTTTCCGAGTATAGTACTGTCTGGATACATAGTATGTACTTATAAAAGACTAAAAACCAAAAAATAAATCTAAGAGTGTAAAGGGGTTTTGATGCTTTTAAGTTTAGGCAAAATAAGCAAGAAGGGGTTGCAGAAAATTCTGTACAAAGTGTTGCTGAATATTTATTTCACTATTATGAAATTATTAAAAATATTTTATAAAAATAACATGACTGAATATAATTCAATTTGCAAACACTGGTCTTGCAAATGCAAACATTTAAATGACAGCTTATCTGTAAGCACATAAGTAGGCCATCTGCATGGAACTACCTACATGCTTAGGAATAAGCACAAGTGTAAGTAGTTTTAGAATTAGAAGTTGTGGCTTCCACAAGGATTTCCATGAAGTTGCTCTTACCCGTGTAACACACATACACACAAATATTTCAGAGATATGTGGATACCGACTTTTGGCATTTGAGCAGAGTAACTTTGCTGTGAACAACTGTGTGCATAGAAGATGCAGCTTTATCCATTCAGATCTGTAGGACAACTTTAAAACCACAGGAAGCTAACTGCTACTTGATCTACAGGGAAAGTCACCCAGTTATACACCATTAAGTAGATATGGCTGAAATGAGTACTGAGCAGTTATTTTTTGCTAATCACAACAAGACTTTATATTATTGCTTGATCATCTATGCCCTCAAGTAATAGTTCCTTTAAATTCCCTTTCTGTGTGCAAATTTCTCTAGACATCATTTTGTATTTTCACCTTACAAGAAAGAATAATCCATGGAAAGTGTCAAAATTAGTTTTCACACCATTTTTGCATAAAACCCAACTACTGTAATTGTTACTCTAATGCCTTCTGTTAAGAGCACTTGACAGTGGTTTATGTCCATCTCAAAAGGCTTGTACACTGAACATAAATAATACATTACAGTAGAGGTAATTCACAATATTTCTCATGGGAATGCTTTTCAACAAATTAATGCTTGGAAACTTCATATTGCATTGCAGAAAGAGGCACTTTATGAATCCCTTCATTATATCAGAATCCTTCATAAATTCATAACAAGACATTTGTAAAGACAGAAAATATTGCCAAATTATTTGGACTTTCACAGTATAAGAATGCAATACTTAGCTCTAGCCACTTATAATACGGACTCTTTCTGTTGAACATAACTTGTTTCAGAAATAGTTCATCTCAAGGGTTTCAAACACTTCTGCAGCTGACAATTACAAATCTAGATTGAACAAAACAGATGCTATCGCACCTATTTTATGTAGGTCACTTAATTGCTGCATGCATAGTCATGTAAGTAATATGTGTCATTTATTAAATGGCAACAGTGCTGTCTTGTCAAATTAGATTAGTTGTCCATTTAATCAAACTGACAGCCCAAAGCTCTAGTTTGATGAATGCCTTTCATTCTCTACCATAAATCTGCAGTAGATCAGTTTAATCTGTTATGTACTGTAGATGTATAGAATCTAAAAATAAAAGTCTGATATAAATAAGCATCCTTTAGTGGCAAGGTACTAAAAATAGCCCTTTTCTTTGAGACAACCATTAAAAACAGTTTTTAGCATAACAGGTAGCAGTTAAATATGATGACTACAAAGGGTTAATATTGCAAAGTCCATTTTGGTCTTTCATTGCATCTCTTACAGTGAGTATTATTGCAAGCAGCATTACACTGCTTCATAACAGCATAATAGGACTGGTCCACTACCAAGTGGTTTGATTTTGGAACAATCTCTTCAGATAACTATTGGGAGACAGACAGAAGGGAAAAATCTGGAGAAGAACCAGTTTCTAGTACCATTATAGTGAGATGTGACTTAATGTAGGAACACCTGAAAAAAATTCGATTAGTGCCAATATAAAAATTGATATGGAAATGAAAGAAGTAGATTTCCACAGGACAAGAAATCAGAAGATGTAAAGTGCAGAAAGACCTCAATAATTATTTTAAGCAGTACCAGAAAAATCCATCTTGATAAAACCAAAATCTATGCTCTCTGGCATCCCAGCTCTTCATTTTTCCTTCATTCAACAAGGTAAAAATTCAGTGCATACATTATAGTTATAGGTAATAAAATACTAAACAAAGAACCCTATATTATTATTATTGCAAATTCTGTCCAATCTACATGAGTAACAAGTAACCCACATTTGGTGTTTGAAAGACAGACAAAATGTGTTTTCTCTGTTCTTTTGGCACAGAACTGTGCAGACAAAATGCTTTGGTCCTTGACACCCAAACTCCCAAAGTGCAGAGGTGGTGTGCAGTGAAGGCTGTCCACAGGATTGCCATGCCCATCTTTACAGCTGACTTTCTGAGCCACAATTTAACCGCTACCAGCGACCGCTGACACTAGCAATGTCCGAATGATACTGACGCGGTAGTCTTCCACTAGCTCCACCTTCCAGGAATGAGGCACGTATATTTGATGGGTCAAAGAGCTTTCTTCGGTTTTTATTCAGTTCTATAAAGGTCACACACACACAAAAAGCTCTCATCAGAAATGAATTTTAATATTTTGATCTAAGCCAAAACCAAACCTTCTGTTTAAACAAGATATTTCAGGCAGAACAGTAGGAACTGAAGATTTCTGAAGTCCTCGTTCAATTTAATAAGTTCAACAGCATAGCAAGAGTGCCAGCTTAAGACCCACAGAAGCTGCTTGGGATGCACCTCTATTTGGTGCAATTCTCATTTGGCACTGATACAGTGTGGAGTAGATAATATTTTGCAGCATTGCTTTAGATCAAATTGATCTGACTAAAACACTTTAAAAAGGTTCTGTTATAGTATTCAAAGGCTGCAATCCTCCTGAAGAGGCACACAGACCATATGGCTGCAGCACAACCATGTGATGTAAACTGAGGTGACAGAAAAGCTTTTTAGCATCTTATTTCACAAAGCACAATTCTTTATTTTAACAACACTAGAAAAATGTTTTAATAAGGACTGCTAGAAAAAAAAACAGATGCTCACCTCTCACGCACACATGCACCCTAAGCTTGTATTAGCAATTGTTCATCCAAAATGTTTTTCCTTTCCCCACTTTTCTATTCTTGTAAACAAGCTCCATGATAAACAGAAATCATTGAAAGATTACATAATTTTCATGATTGCTATTGAACTACATACTTTGTATTTTAAGCTCTTTATGCCACTATTTTAAACTTATTAAAAATCTTCACTAACAGCATCAGTAGGAGACGCAGTTGGGAGAAAAGTGATCTAGTGTTACAATGAAGTATCCGGAAAATTCTTCCTCTGCTACAGATTCGTTGCCTATACAATGATGACAGAGCACTTCTACATAATATGAATCTCATCCTATCTATTATAACTGGGAAAAAAGTCTAGTTATGCATTGCTTAAATTTACAAAACCAAGCAAAAAAAAAAATCAACCCCAAAAACCCTAAAACCAAAACCAAAGACCCCACCCAATCAGGCTGTTTTTCCCAGTAAGATGATTACTCTGGTAATCAATAAAGCTTAAAAATGCCAGCCCTGAGTGATATCCAGTGCCACTGAGACTCTGCAGAGCCTGTAATCCCAGAGCTTCTGCAACCTATACTTTTGGGACATAAAACAAAGTTCACAATCTGCTGTGAAACAAACTTTCTACCAAGGTCTAACTTTAGAAGGGGACATAGGACTATGCAACTGAAATATTACTGAAATCTTACAATTCTTACTGAAATTTTATTATTGGTAATGTGAAAGCTCTATGTAATGTGGTTTTAAGCACCTTCTGATGAGGGTCAAGCCAAAATGACCTCTGTGCACTAGACTCTTATATTTCAGTCTTTCCAAGATCCTTTGCCAATGATAAACACACAACTCAGGTGAAAAGAATACAAGCAATACTTAAAACCAATGAATGTGTTATTTACCAGAGATTGCAAGCAGCATTTTTCTTCTGGCACCAAAAGTGGTAATTCCCAACTCTTTCAAATCTTGGTCAGTAAGAGTAAGGAATGTCTGCAGATCAATCTAGAGTAAAAAGAAATACGAAAATTATGCAAAACAAGTCTCTCCTCAAAAGTAGTAAGCCATAAATGTGGTTCAGAATACTTTCAGGTTTTTTCCTACTGCATTTTACAGTTTCTTTGCCAACTTTTTCTTTGCATGTATACTGCAGTCGTTGCTTTCTAGTGGCTTCTTCACGTAGTTACTCAATTTGCGACTCCACACTTCTGGCAGATAAAAAGAAACTAAAAAGTGAGCAGTTTAAGAAAAGCACTGAAGATCAATAATGTTTTTTTTTGCTGTGACTTGAGATTTCAAGTGTTCACAACAATTGCTACAACGTACCTCGGAATAGCCAGGTATGTGTGCCTGTAGATATGGTAGGTGCTTGAGACTATAGTAGGTTAGCAGAGAGATGACTGCTCAACTACTGGTGACACAGTTGAGTTACAGCACCAAGTGTTCCAAAGTGCATGCTAACCATGTATGTTATGAGTTTTTGCAAAAAAAACCAAAACAAAACAAAACAAAACAAAAAACCAATTCAGAAACATAATAGAAAATTCACTCTGGCCAAACTACTTAACTCATCTCACATGTAATCAGCAACTCTTGTGGTAAGAAAAACCAAAACAAAAAGACACCTATCAAACAAAAGCCATCATGTGTTAGAAATCAACTGACATCTCGCCTTTTTACTACAGTGGCTAAGATGACAGGAAAGGATTAATGATTGGACAATATGGGTATTATGGAAAATGCAAGGGTGAAAGAAGATAAACCTGATGATTCATACACAGAATTGAGACACAGCTGGATTTGTTCAGATTGAAGATTGACCCCACAACACTTAAGCAGATGATTAGAGACAGGAAACGCTAGCAGGAAACTGCCCCCAGGCTGAGACAGCAGCAATACACTTGAGTGGACTCAGGACAATTCTGTAAGAGCATATACATAAGTGACTTAGTGTGCAGGAGAAGGTACAAGCTTGCTTCATGTCTATCCCTGAAATAGCTTAGTACACACTTGAATGTGCCCTGGTGTGCAGACTTTTTGTCTCATGGAAGCAAATCTGAAGCTAAATACTGACACACCAAAGCAGCTCAAGCAATACAAATAGAAGATTCTCTTGGAGTTTGCACTTCATGAACATGTTCATGGCTCTCAATGACATGTCAATCTGTACAAAAACCAACTTTGTGTGGTCTGTTAGGAAAAAACACAGGTGAAAATATGAGACCAGAAACTGGTGCACACCCCACTGCTGATAAAGGCGCAAAAAGCAGACATACGGGTCCAGAACACGGGAATATGCCAAATCTAACTATGGTCCTCTCCCTGTACAACATGAGATATGGACACAACCCACACAGACCTCTGTTTTGCTCCTTAGTAGACCCCATTCTAGCAGTGTGACACATACACTTCCCACATACAACAGTGCTTTCAGAACAAGCTCAGGGACTCTACGTCTAAGCCTGCAAGTCTTGTGGCTGGGCTTGCTGTACTTTTGCGACGCAGTTGAATTTGTCACTGGCATAAATTATCTGCGGATAACCAAGTTGACTCTAGCTATATTGTATTCTGCGGATATGAAATACTATCACTTTGACTAAATTGAAATTAGTTGGTGCAGAGGAGGAAATCACACAGGTGACTGACCATATCTCTCAGTTGGGAGCGGAAGCCAACTGTGGAAGTCAAAGTCAGTCAACTGGCACACAGGGGAAGTTTATAGTACTCATGTCCAGGCTGGCTGTCTGGAAATTGAAAGATGTATGATACAGCTTTGAAAGAACAGCTCATGAGAATGCTGTCACAAAGCAGACTTCTTAGTGTCTTTGGTCAAGAGAATACTGCTGGAAAACATGCTACAAACACAAAGGTGTCTTCTGAATGAACACTAACCTCTTGCTGTTGGAATACATCTGTGTATTTGCCCAAGCCAAGTTTGCTGAACAGCTCAGGCAGATCAGATCCCTTGAACAAACTGTTCAGGTTACAGCCATTGCTTCCTGTCAGCGAGGAAATGCAGTCCATGTAATTACTGCTACTGAGATAGTGTTCAGCTGAAAGAGAAGAAGTGCAATTTAAGACACATCACAGAAGTGCACAATTTTCTGTCATATCAATATTGTATTCAGTTAGATCTTTAAATGGACAAAACATTTAAATGTTTATTATTCAGAAAAAAAAGCCTCTCAGTGGTCTGAGAGAACAAACAGCATAAGGCAAAGTTTTTGTTTTCTATGAAAAGATAATCAGGTAAGTCTTTTAAGCAATAAAATCACATTATTAAAATGTCACACGGATACAAGTCAGGAACCCATACAGGGGAAAGAACTGCAAGAGATGCTGTTGCTTTTCCTCCTTTTAAGGCCTCTCCTCTTTTCTGGTGAATATTTTGGAAAACACCACTGCACACAAATACAACCAGACTTTTTTGGTCTGGATGAAGAGAAAACCATGCCGGAGCAATTCCTGGTAAAGGAGCTACATAGCAGCTACATCATTTGGCTAGCATTTTAGTATAATACAGACAAAAATAATAAATGCAATAGTTTTATAAAAGACTAAAACTAGAAATAGGATCACCATATAAACTTAAATTGCATGTCTAAAAGGTACATCTTCAAAAAAAAAAAAGTTTCCTCAAAAACCCCAAGAAACCTGATTTAGCAGTGCAATCCCTTTCCTAGGTGTGTACATACTGATAGTACACAAACACATAGTTCTTAATTATTTTTCCTCATGCTGTAACAAAAGGATAGCTGCCAGGGAGCGTATCAGGCATTTGTGCAAATGGGGCTGCTGTGAGTGCTCCCTCTGTCATTACAGATACAAGAAAGAACAACAGTGGATACATAAGAGGCTAGCAGGAGGCAGAGGATACTTTCCCAGGTGAGTAAAATTAAGATTGCCCCAGAGACTTCTGCTATGGCCTTCACTATCAAGCACTAACAAGATGTGAAAACCACCACTTTTTCCCAAGTGGTTATGCTACATTTCTTATTTTCTGGGCAAAAACTGGATAGAAGCATTTGGGATAAGATTTACAGAGTTTGGAGAATTTCTATCAACCTTAGCTCCATTTTGGAAAAAGTTTTAAAACACAGTTAGCCATTCAATGTTGAAAATGTGAACATTAAGTTTGAGAAATGAAGCAATAACTAAAATGATTTTTTAGACTTTAAACAGCAGTGTTTCACTTTTTCTGCTATCACATTAAGATAATAACAAAAAAGCCCAAACAGAAATTCAGGGCAGACAATACAAGGTCATGAATTGAAAACTGAATATTAAGAACTACTTACTGGTGCACTCAGGAAGCTTTATTTTAAAACAAAGACATTCAACATTATTATGCAACTGTGGCAATGAAGACTTACATTTTAGTAAGTTAAGGTAAATACATTTGTATGAGAAACTCATAGCTATTTCTTTTGTCCCTCCTCCATGCATTTCATACTCTGGGAAAGCTACAGCTGCTATAGAACTGCTTCCCCTACAGCAAATGTATTCACTTTTCTAATTTTCTTCTAATGCATATGTAAATACATTTTTAATCCTTATTTATTTTGATTAACCTAGAGCTTCTATTTTTGTCCAATTAATCTGGAAGCCCCAATGGATCGATTTCAAATAAACATTTTATCTCTTTTGTTCTGAGGTATGCAGAATATGGTATGCAGCCATTCATAGCTGAACTAATATGTTATTATTCCTGATTTTAAAAAGCAAGTATACTAACTATGAATATTTTCTCTAATTGAAGCTATCTTTTCTTTGGATGTCCACTTTATACTATCTGTGTACTTTGCAGCTAATCTCACCTTTAGGTTTAATTCACATTTGTAAGAAAAATAATTAAAAAAAGGAAAAACATCCATAGTAATTATTTCCCCATAGTGCACTCAGTATAGTCCAGTATTCTCTACCTCCATTTCTCTCTTTCAGAAATGTATATATTTAGGCTTTAAAAAAAAAAAAAAATTCAAAAAAGTCAACTGAAGTAAAAATTTAAGTTTCAATTATTTAAAAAGTAATTACAAAATTTATAGCCTATGACCACACAAACCGGTTTTTAAAATAATGTGCTAGGCCATGCCAAACATATGGATAGTCTTTTTTTATCACCATAAAGAGAATTATGCTTTAAAATTCAGTGTCAGCACAGATTACGACTTCACCAGGGAGCAGCAAATAGCCCAGTAAAGACCTACCTGTTGTATTGTTAACAGAACAATGATAGTCTAGAAATAAGTTTTTATATAGGTCTGTTTTCAGTAAGCTTTGAAAATCCCTTTCCAAAACAGCAAATAGCTTTCAGCAAGCATGTCTTAACATTTAAAGGACTTCCTTAAAAGTTTTCCTTTGGACCATTATTTGTATATCATGTTATATAATCCTGCATATGCTTTCACTTTTCAATTTGTAAAACTAGTTTACTTCATAGTTGTTGGAAATTTGAATCCCTAGTGATGCCAAGAAACATTCAACTAGATATTCATTGATATCAATATGATTTTTTTTTAATAAGATGTTAAGAAATTCACCTGATTTATTTTGTTTTCGCTTGGGGCTGCCAATTGAAGAGACAAATTCATTATGAGCTGCGGGTCCAAGACCATTACGGTCTCTCCAGTTATCAGATTCACTGCCATTTCCCAGGTGCTCCCGACTGTTGGACCGAGAGAGAGATATTGATGAACCCTGCAATTCACAAAAACAGAATGTGGGCAGTAAACAAAAGTTTCATTGTGACTCAGATGTTTTCTTTGAAGCAGCTTAGTTAAAAAAATCCAGCCTTTAATACTTGCAAACATTCTTTTGGCAGTTGATCAATAGCCAAATAATCACAAACTGGACACAAAAACAGCAGGTGCACTTAAAACATTTGCAGTTTACAGATTTTAAGCAGAAGTTATTTAAAGACCATGCTTCAAAATAATTTGCTCAGTATTTCCAAGTTTGTTTCCAAAACATTCCATCCTATCAAATTCCCACACAAATTCTAGACAAAGCAGTCTACCAACTACACCCCTTCAGAGGGAAGAGAACACAATAGAATATCTATCTGAAGGCAACTGGATGAAGTACACAATAATTGACAAAACTACTGTATGCAGTACAACAACAATTTCACACTGGTTTGTAAATTCAGATTATTTTTTAACACATTTTAATATTCTTATAAAGTACTAATTATCAGTTCTGAATGTTCCAAAATAAGGGAATTGTATTCCCTGACAGCAGCTTTTAACTATGGAATTGGGTGGGAACATACCCGAAAGGAGATTAACATTATTGATACCACACACTTACACGAGTTAAAATTATGTAACCAAATGAGCAAGTTAATTTTATATACTTGCATCAGATTCCAATTTGAAAAAAAAAAAAAAGCACAACTTAGGAGGCAGCAATCTTCTCTGCTATTCAGGAAAATTGACACCACTGAAGTAAGAAGGCAAAAGCCCCTTATCATTGCCAAGACCTGAAGATGTGAGCTATGTTTTTTACAACTCAACAAATAAAGAAAAGCAGGAATTGACTACAAGTCTTACAGAAGACCATCACGGTCTGGGGGAAAACCCCACCCCAAGTCAGTCAGTATAGAAAAGCATGTAAAATTAAACAAAAAAAACAAACAAAAACAAACAAAACCCCACAATGATTCACAGATTTTGGTTGTAGCTTTTTCTCTCCTCCTGGTTACTCCTGAAACCTCATTATATATATTTAAATAATTTGCATATATTATGTGTATTCAAACCTATTACATATAGTTGAATGACAAAAAAATCAGATGTCAAATGGGGAACACCAAGGCATAGTGTTAATATGGTTGAATATTTCTTTTGCATTAAAAGTTAGATACATCCTAGAGAAGAGTTGTATGAAGTCCCATTCCTGAAGAAACATACTATTTACATTTTATATAAGTAGAACAGAAGAAAAAGGTGTCTCTATGGATCTGGGAAAGATTGCGGCAAGTAAAAGCACCATAAAGCAATTCAGAGCACCTTTGAAAAAGAAAGTAAGAAATTTCCTGCAAGATTCCTATGGTGGCACTCTAGAGAGACTTGCTGGACCTGTGGCTGCCTTCTCTCTATGAAATTTCTGGGCCCAGTGAATAGTGCAAACAGAGAAAACTCTCCCACTTCTACAGCTTTATCAACAGAAAATAAGATGAGCTACACCCATTTCTTATTCTAACATTCTGCTCCATCATGCAGTGATTCACATTGTATAGTTTATCTATATATACACAATGTTTTAATTAGGTTACAAAATTTCTACCACTTGTCTACAACAATTGAGACATTTGGTCCTATATGTTGTTTTAAGTTTCTGTAAGCAAATATTATCAGGAGCAGACTCTTAATAAAGCTAGTGTAAGACTTGAAAAGCAGACATAATTGTGTGTTGAGCTGAATGTGCTAGATATGCCTTAATATTTACATAACAAACATTTTTCACTTACAAGGAAGAAAGCTAAAAATCCTATCTGCAAGACTTGTTTTTAAAAAAGTTAGATATCTCTCAAGAGAAACAACTGGGCCATTCACTTGAAGTAAATTTCCACTCAGTATAGTTTTTTATACCTCATATGTAGTTGTCATAGATGGCTTGTAAGATACATGATTCGCTCTTCTTAGTTCCTTGATAGTTTCTGCAGGCATAGATTTAGAGAACCCCAAACCACTCCACGTATTTGTTGGAGTCCTCACTTCTGTTACAACAGGCTTCTTCAACATAGCTAAAACAAAACAAAAAAAGAGACAAATTAGTAAATCTCAACCTTAAAAAAAGGTACTGAGATGATCATCCCAAAGTCACGTATGTAAACTGACTTCAATCCACCAAAGAGTAAATTCTAAAAACTTCCACCTGCTACAGCTAAAAACTTCCACAGCTTGAATCCTATCCTTAAGGCAATTTACTCTGTGAGAAGACAGTTAAACCCCATAGGGCTGCAAGGAAGCCAAATGAATTATCTGTTTCAAAAAGGGGAGCTCCAGGTTTTATTTTGGACCAAAGCTATGGTTAAGTCCCTTACCAATTTTGTAACTGAATTTATCCCTGACATAAGGAGTAACTTTGGCAATATGACAAACATCTTAAAACTTAATTTGCATCCAAATAAAATCAAATATTACAGCTATGAGGCTTCTGGAAAAAAAAAAAAAAAAAAAAAATCCCAAACCCACAAAAACAAAACAAACCCCAATCCTAACATAGATCATTTCCATATGGATACACTTGCACAGAGAGCATTCCATCCACAAGTTTTTACTGTATTTTATACTATGTTGGCATTAAGAAACTTTTGAAAACATGAAAACTGTAACACAAATGTAACCTTGAGATTTGCTTAATCTATTGCAAAACTGAAAATTCAGAAAATTCTTGCAGCCATGTACTAAACTTTTCAGAAGTCACTGTTCATCCACATACCTTTGGTCGCTAGTAGCTTCTTCTGTTCATAGTCAAATGCCTAGAAAGTAAACATGCAGAAGACACCTTAATTGCCATTCTGAATAAATGTCATTCCAGTACTCAGATCTTGTAAAAACATAGGTTTTGAAAGTGGCCAATGAATATACCTAGGAGAAATCTGAAGTACTACAACAATAATTTGACAGTAGTCCTGTTAGAGCCTTAGTAAAAGTGTTCACTCAAGAATAGGTAACAGATTTTAATTAACTATCTGATATCCATTTGAGTGAGGCTGCAGCAGTATTTACAAACTTTTTAGGCAGAATTTTGCTTTGATTTTTTTTTAGTAAGACATTTTCCAAGCATATTTCCCCTTCCTTGATCATCTGGTCTTAGCATTTTGTTTTGGGTTCAGCAGTAGCAGTCATTTTCCTCCTCCTTGGTAGCTGGTGCGGTGCAGTGCAGTGTTTTGACTTTCAGCTCGGGAACAGAGCTGATAACAATGATGTTTTGGTTTGGCCAAGGACTTTGTGAGCCTCATGCTCTGCCAGGGAGGAGGGGAAGCCGGGAGGAAGCAGAGACAGGACACCTGACCCAAGCTAGCCAAAGAGGTATTCCATACCACAGCACGTCATGCCCAGGATGTAACTGGGAGTTAGCCGGAAGGGCTGGGAGACTGCAGGGTTGAAGGAGGTATGGGTCGGTGCTTGGTCAGGCTGGGGGGGTGAGTTATCGGTCAGCTGGTGGTGAGGTGTTGTATTCTCTTCCCTTGTTATTTCCTTTATCATTATTATCATTGGTGGTAGCAGCAGCGATTTGTGTTATACCTTAGTTACTAAACTGTTCTTATCTCAACCCGTGGGAGTTGCATTCTTTTCGATTCTCCGCTCCATCCCTCTGGGAGTAGGGGGAGGGAAAGGGGGGGGGGGGAGTGAAGGAGCCCTCTGCCTGGTTTTAAACTATGCCACATTTAAACATTCCTCAAAAGTACATAATATATACTATCTTAAACAGCAACTCTAGTCACCAGAGTTATGTTTAATAATCTTTCAAGTCTAGTTCCCCATGCAGTCATCTTCTGAAAGAAAAAGGATTTCAGTTTTGAGAGAATTAAAATCCCTTATTATGTGCACTACCTATAAAAATAAAAAATTTGACGTTTAATTAGCCCTGGTTAAAAAACTTACACTTCTTTAAATGACAGACTAACAAGCCTAAACAAATACAACACTACAAAAAAGCAGTACTTGGCCTGAAGCGTAGCCTAAGTTTAATTCACTACTTAAAACAACTAGATGAATAACTAAGGAAAAAGGCTGCAAAACACTAACCCTAATCTTGTTCCACTACTCCATGCAGTCTAGTTAGCCCACACACTGATAAATCTATATTGAAAACTACTCTGAACCTTCTGCTTGCAAACAAAGAGGTCTCTCTAGGGTCCATATGCAGTAACATGGACTTAGTCTATAGTAAGCTGTAGTTAGAGTAGCATCAGTACAAGAAAAAAAAAATATAGAACCATAGAATAGTTAGGGTTGGAAAGGGCCCTAATCATCTAGTTTCAACCCCCCTGCCACAGGCAGGGACACAAATATGTAGTGTAAAGCAAAAACAATGTTACTCCAGTAACCTCCCCTCCCCCCCCCCATATATGAACCTGAAGCTATTGGAAAAAAATTGTTGACACTGTTTATGAAAAGTTAAAAAAAAATTCTTCTGTAGATCTAATTTGCTGTTCTCAAAGCAATGATACAGTATATTTTTTTTTTACATACAAATGATGCTTGTGTTGACTGATATAGATATCCAATTTATTCTGTACTTATATTTTTCTTATTCAACACAAGCATAAGGGCTTTTTTGTCTTCTTCAAGACCTATAGTTTACAACTGTCTTTTCAGTTGAAAGTGTTAACAACTTTACTGAGAAATGCTGTTACTGAAATGGTAATGTCACGTCAGTCAACTAGTCAACAGTCACCTTTGCATTCTGTGGTAATTTCACTTTGCATTTATCAAGTTTTGCTCTAGATTTGGCTTTATTCAGAGAAGCTTACCTGCATGTTTACATATGATGGCTGTGGAGCTAGGCGTGCTCTTTCAGAGTTCTGCTGGGCAGCTGCTGCTCGCTCTGCTGCCCGTTCACTCCCAGGAGCCTTTTTATCAGCCATGGGACTTTCAGAAGTGCTTAACTCTGCATCTGAGAGCAGTCTCTCTGCGGTACTGCGGAAGCAAAGTTGGTGTTAACTCCAGCTTGCTTTCTCATAAAGCAGTAAACATTCAATGCCATTTTGAAAATGAAGCTCTATCTTGAGAAGTTTGGCAGCAAAATTCAAGAAATGCCAGTACACAAGCATCTCAGTGTTTCTAGAAATATTTCCAAAGTGTCAACTTTCCCTTTACCTGTTTCGCCACCAGTGAAACAAAGCATGTATTGCTGCTTCCTATATTACCAAGTATAAGGCATATAGACAGAGATTTGAGCTGTCTGGTATGTGGAATTACCACAAGCAATCCCTACAGTGACTTCATACTGTTTAGCTTTGCTCAGGCCTGCAGTTCAGCAGTTCTACTCAGACTGATAGTAGCAGGATAAAGAGAAATGCATAATGTGGACTAAGAAAGTTAACAGGGGTTCTAAAGGCTTTTAAAGCTTCAATAATTGCAGTACTACATGCCAAAGTACATCTTAATGTAATCTTTTCTTTCAAAATAAGAAAAAAAACCCAGCCACATTTTATGCCTACTCTACAACTACAGTATAAGCTCTTAGTTCAAAGCAAAGTGATCATATTTTGATGACGTACAGTAACCCAGAAAAATGCTCTAAGGAAACTTTAAGCACTATAGCCTCGATAAAAAGAGCAAGACATACAAACAACTGACTGACATATAAACAATTGAGTCTGGTTAGCAGGAATCCTTGGATTTCTAAACGATGAGAGCAGAATTAATGAGAGAGATATCACAGTTTTAACAGTGTAAATGAGGTAAGAGAAAATATGCATCTCAAATGAGTGACGATAAACAGTTCCCAAAAGGAATAATGAAAACACTGCTTAAAGTAGATTAGAGAAAAACATTGCGTTGAGCTCAAAACCTGTGTTGCCAAGACATATTATGACTCAAAAGAGCCTTTCCCAATGCTGTCTCATTAAAAAAAAATCCAAAACAAACAAGCAAAAATCATTGAGACAAGTTTTTGAGAACATTCTGTTATGTCCTGAATGTCGTTTTTCTAAGAAGAAAACAGCCTCAGGTACACACAAAAGGGAAAAGGCTGTTAGTCAGGAATTGTTCTTAAAGCAATCAATAAGAAAAGTGCAAAAATGTATCCTTTAGAAACAGGTAATGAAAGTGCATCTGAAAAAACATCTCCACTCTTTTGTGGAAGAGGAAAGACTTATTTTTTTTTAAATCAAAGAAAAATATACAAAAAGCATTCAAAATTTCCAGTTATCAGACAAACTGGAGGAAGCATATTAATGCCTAATATGATTAACAATCAAGCCCAATTTAAATCAGTTCTTTATCTTATGTCTGAACCACCCCTTCTACCTACAAAAAGGTGTTGAGTATATTTGCATGACAAAAGGTCTGTTATTTGTATATTTAACTTACTGTAAGTGAGAGTTTTTGGTGCCTTGCAGTAATTCAACTGTTTGTCTCTTAGCACAGGCCTGTTTGGAAGAGCTCATCATCTGCTTCAGATCACTGGTATTTGCTGAATGAGACGGACTTCTTGGCATGCCCACTTCTACAAAAGCATCATTGCAACCTACAAGACCAATAAAGAGAACAGTTAAACAAAAAACTTATTATGTTCTAGTGAACTTGCTGAAGGAATGACAACTAAAGAACAAAACCTACTCTTTCTCCTTATAGAATTATTGTAGTCATTAGGCATAACAACTTGGTCAAGGTTAAGTCATTAGAAATGTAAGTTCAGATGCTTAAAAAAAGGTGTTAGTGTTCATAAATATAGCAGACATACTATTTTCCTTTTCTGAAGACTGAGAATTAGAAGTGACTAAGTATTTTGAACAAATTTGATTTTATATCTAGTTTTAATAAACGGTGCCAGGTGCTCAGACAACTTTTGATGGAATAAAAGCTCCCCACTTAACGTTCAAATATCTTTTCAGTATGTTTTTACAAGTATTTGTCACTGTAATTGGGAAATGTGCCTTTTGTTCAAATCAGCATTTCAAATGACCACAATCCTTAATAAAAGAGCTTCTCCTTGTTGAACAGTATTTGAAGGCAACAAGGCCCTTGCTCAAGTTTGAAGGGGAACTTGCTTTCCCTCCCTCCAAGAATGACGGAGACAATTTGTTAGTTCCTTTAGCTTCTAAAATGCAACATAACTTAAATGCTGTTATAAAACATGCAAATATATTCCATCTGCCAGTGTCATCCAAGTTTGATCTACACAACTTCTTGCATAACCTTTTCAAAGGCATTCTTTCCTTTCGTTAAAAAAATAGAAATAAATAGTTACAACATTATTTGAATCAGTAGAGACTGTTTAAAGCAATGAAGTTAAGCTGATGTAAAACACATTAAAGTTTTCAAAGATTATCTCTCTCTACTCTTAGGGAATTACAAAAAAAAAAAACAACAACCCAACAAATGAATGCTACAGGTGCAGTTACTCTATTTAAGGTGTTTCTATTAACAGTACAGCTCAGCTACTACAACTTCTGTTTACTCCTTTGACAACAAATCTGGGAGATCCAGTGATATTTTCCTTCAACACTGCTGCAAAACCAATGTACAAGCAATACATTTACGTTTGTTTCATGAACTGTACACAGACTCCACAAACACAGAAAAACAAAATGTCAAAATCTTACCTTCTGCACTATTTGACTTGGAAGCTACTTGTTCTGAGGCACCATGAGTACTTTTTTGTCTTACTGGATCACTGTGGTTTGTGCTCAACATATTCTCTCCCAGCGATGTGGCAGACAGTGCAGCATACTTGATATTTGAGGTCTGAAATGACTGTCAAAAATTACGAATGTGATTGTTTTGCTTAAGGAAACATTGAAAGAAAAGCAGGAAAAGAAGAAATTCATTCCCACCAGAGGAGAATATGTTTGAATGTTTCATTTATCCATCTTTAAGTCCTATTTTGACATCAGAACTGTTTATTTCTAAACTTAGCAGGTTTACAAATCTACTAATATAGCTGGTTTTCTCTGAGATTTTCATAGTAGAGTACTAGCAAACAAATCTGGTTCTCCAGAGATAATACCACTTACCTTCACATGACCATTTAAAGAAGGTGAGCCTTTTTTACTCTCTGATTGCATGCCATTAACATGGACTTCAACAGGAGTCAAGCCTGGTGGTGGAGATGGAGTATTTTGACTATAATTAGGTACTCCGGACAACAGAATACTCGTTAAGGTTGCTTGGGCAGTGGATGGTATCATTAGGTGTGGAACAGCAGAAAAACCTGTAACAAAATTTGGTCATATTCTGATTAAGTTTCTCATTTAAATTTCTCAGGCATTATAGGACTTTATATAAAATCTCTATCTTTATATAGCCTTGATACAATACTAAACAAGGTTCCATTAGAACTGCTAAAACCATAATGCTTTATCTAACCATTACTTTGTCGGTTAACAGTTTTCTATATTATATAAGATGAAAGCATTGCATGTGACAGCATGTTGTAAGTTTATATTAAGTTATAACTTAAATATAAATATTTATTCATCTGTTTTAAGATAAATTTTGGAATTATTACAGTTCTAAAGAATGAATGATTCCAAACTTTTCAATTGTCATTCTAATGACTTAGTGTTGACCAGTTCCTTTAATTCACATTTAACATCTACCAACCTGTGGTACTTGGGTTAGCAAGAGATGTTGCCCATAACGTGGGACTAGGTGTGCCTGAACTTGGACTTTGCAAGGGACTCACAGAGCTATTAAGGGCATTCAACAGAGAGCTCGGAGCAGTTGAGGTGTTGACTGACAGGGCTGTTGGACCTAGAAGTCCTGCAAAAAATTGTGCAAATCAAATTTAGCTAAAACTTGAAAAGCACATTTCACAAAAGTACCAATTAAAACCAAACAAAACCCCACTAAATTGCACCAGCATGTATTTTACAAACAAATTTTAACATTAAACCTGCTGTTAACTTGGTACACAAAGCACATTAAGAATGCTTATTCTTAAACTAGGGATTACATATTGAAGAAGAACTGGAACATCCAGTCCTTCTACTGGACTCCAAATATTGTCATAACAGAGTCTGCACCAGCTGCTTCTCAGCTTCACCATCTCTTTGTATCCCCTCTATTACTTCTGTCAATTTATCTCAGAAGAAGCATCAGAGAAAAGAAAGCAACTGCACTACAGAACCTTACTTTTATTTCAGACAATCTTTTTCTCAGAAGCGCATATGAATGAAACAGTACTTCCATACTAAGAACTATTAAATTCCTTTTTGTATCTTCAAAAATGACCGTAAATCATCCCTCAAATGCATTGCTTATTCCCAACGCACTTCCTCAAACCTGCTCTTCATGTACGAGTGTTCACAAGGCAGGTCAGCACCCATACTTTGAAGAGGTTGAAAAAACAACTCCACAGTGCAGGCATGACAAAAACATTCACAAAAGCAGCATTAAAAAACACAGTCAAATGGCACAAACACTTGCCCTGTGTGACTCCCAGGAACGCATGTGATATGGAATTACACAGCACTCCTGGATGGCAGATCACAAAGGAGCACAGTGGTTACATGAGAACTCTTGAGTTACATGAGAACCAGTGTCAAGATTTGTGACTAAGTTCCTCTGGGACTGCTTGGTTTCTCTATACATTTCTGTCAATAGGGTTCTTCCGGAGCTTGAAATTGAAAGTCTAATTCCAAGTCTGGACTATATATTTGTTCTGTAAAATTACATTAAGATAGAAAGCTTACACATTTCTGTCCTAAATTTCATACTGGTAAGTAAGGTCTATACTACTGGCATGCGCATCTCCCCATTACAGCAAGATACTGCCAGAACTGAAATGTGTGCTAGCCATCTTAACTTTCATAGTACTGTTAACAGGCTTAAGTACCTACCCAAATTCAGGGCAGTCTAAGACATCACAATATTAATGAAGACATATATTTAATTTGAAAATTATGCTTCCCAAAGTTGTAAAAGCAGTATCCTACTCCAACTGTACCTTCCCTCTCACTTTCAGCTGAACTCTTTACAAGCTTTTATAAGATTTTCCAGAGATGAGTGACACCTGATGACAAAAGTCTTGGAGGAAGTTTTATAGCAACAAGCCCTTGAAAGGCCAGATGCTTTTGGAATTCTCCAATACTTTAACATGATTCCTTAAGTAAAACACACATCTGGTTCTTTTTTCTAGTACAACTGATCTGAGTTTCAAACAAGATAAAAAAAAATATATATATACAGAGAGAGAGAAAGAGAGACTATAATGCATACCAAGCCCAGTGAGTCCTAGTCCTGCTGAGGACAAGATATCCAAGCCAGGACAAGACAGACCAACAGGGCATGAGACAGAGGGATTTGATGCTATGGTGACTCCACTACTTTCAAGTCCCAAGAGACATTTCCGTGCCTCATACATATTTAAGGCATTTCGTTCAACACTTTTTACAATCACAGACTGTAGGGAGAGAAAAAACAAACAATAAAATAACAAAAAATTAAAACCAATGAGTAACAACTACATGACATAGATCTGCAACACACAACTCTCCTTCATACTCCCTTCATGGCTATTGGTAATATAGCAGTATGAGACAGCATAAGATAATGTCCATTAGTTGGCTTTGATAGCTGGTTTAAGGATTTTGTGTGCACCTGACTGAGAATGATGAAAGACCTTTCTGTATAACAAAAGTAATTACTGCACCTTGGTGCTATCCAATATACTTAATTGTAAATCACAGTATCACAGTGTGTTAGAGATTGGAAGGGACCTCGAAAGATCATCTAGTCCAATCCCCCTGCCGGAGCAGGAACACCTAGATAATGTTACACAGGAATGTGTCCAGGCGGGTTTTGAATGTCTCCAGGGAAGGAGACTCCACAACCTCCCTGGGCAGCCTGTTCCAGTGTTCTGTCACCCTCACTGAGAAGTTTCTTCTCAAGTTTAAGTGGAACCTCTTGTGTTCCAGTTTGTACCCATTACCCCTTGTCCTATCATTGTTTGCCACCGAGTAGAGCCTGGCTCCATCCTCGTGACACTCCCCCTTTATATATTTATAGACACTTATAAGGTCACCCCTCAGTCTCCTCTTCTCCAAACTATAGAGACCCAGCTCCCTCAGTCTTTCCTCATAAGGGAGATGCTCCACTCCCCTAATCATCTTTGTTGCCCTGCGCTGGACTCTCTCCAGCAGCTCCCTGTCCTTCTTGAACTGAGGGGCCCAGAACTGGACACAATACTCCAGATGCCCAAGATCAAGAGAGGTGAATCACCATTTAAAATCTTATCTTCTATCTGAAGCGTATAGCTCAAAGTGGGCAAAAAGTTGTTCATATTAAATTCAGCTACGAAATTCATAGCTATCCGAGGAAAAACGCCTGCAAAATTAAATTGCAAAAGCCATTATGTCCGTCTTGTACATTCTCTACACAATGTTTCTCTGCATCGATTTCATATATCCTTACACACAGAAGCTTACTTATTGACAGAATGGAACAGTCTTAATATTTTGAACCTTTTGTCTGTTACAGCATTACATAAAAGCATTACATGGCTCTTTTCAACATCTTGCATAGAACAGAGTCAGACTTCTCAGTCATATTATTTAGGGGTTTTCGTTTTGTGTTTTTTGGGGCTTTGTTTTTTTTTTTGTGTTTAATTCTGACCGCTAAAGAACAGCGCAGTTACATGGGGAGCTGCAATTTAAGACTAATTTCTTTACAAAGAATTCAAGAGTAGTTCTAATGAGACACAGTTTGTCCCCTCATAATTTCTTTCTTTTATCAGTATGTTCCATATAACAGCTAATATCTGTATTGTCAGATATTTAATGAAAGTCAAATTGCCATTAAGGAGAGCTGTTGTAACATTTAAACTGGCATTTCAAGCAGAAAATATATATCTTTTCCAAGTTTATGATCCATTAAAGTAGGGAGGAGGATCACACGTGTCAAGCTCACCAGCTCTGAAAAGTTGAAAGGAAAGCCTAAAAAGAATATATTAGCTTTTCACCAACCTTGCTTGGTTGCTTTGGCTTTGGCTTAATGCTTATGAAGACATCTAACTGCTCCATTAGCTGTGTTATAAACTGTGGTTCTACTTCAATTTCTTCCTTCATATCAAACATGAGCACAAGTGGGAGGCAACCCTGAAAAGGTACAAAAAAAAAAAAAAAAATCATAAAACTTGTAATCTGCCCATTTCCCATGAAAATGCTAGCAGTAAGGTGAAACATTATAACACAATACATCATAATACAGCAAGCTCTGAAAAAATATCAAAGATGAAATTCTAAGTAGAGGTATTTCCTTGTATACAGGTGTATATTTCTGCTCTGGCATTCTGAACACACAGTTTGACAGTATAAGGGCAAAATGATTTCTTGAACATTTGACATTCCAATCAGTCTATATGCAGTCTGCATTATCTATTTATACAGACTCAGAGAGTCCACATGGTTCAAATTCAGAAACCACTATTGTCTATTAAATCCGAACAAAACGGTGTCAGGAATTGATAGCAGGACTCTCATATACTCCAATGGCTCACTTTAAACTATGGTTGAGATAAGGAAACACGATTCTGAGAAAATGTCTCTGTAAGTCACCATTGCTCAAGTCTTCCACTTTTCTCTTCCCCAGTCCTAGATCAGCTAGATAAGTATTTTCCAGTGATACAGATGACATCTCTGAAATGCTTGAAATATTGATACTATAAATAATACAAAAGAGTCCCTAAAAAAAGAAACCCAACCAAAGAAAAAACTAAAACTCAATGGTCACAGGATACCTAGAAATTATTAAGTTGCTACTTCTAATAAAACAACAAAAATAGAGGGTACAGTCAGTGAATAATAAATCCTACCTTTTGTGATTTTAGATTCACAATGAAGTAAACAATATTGTATGTATTACAGGAACAAAACGCAGTAAGATACATTCATGAAAGTGGTCTTGTTTAATCAGTTGCCTGCTTTTGCTTCAGAATGAAAAGCAACAAATGGGAGTATTTATTCTTCAGATCACTACTTCACTATTATTTTATATTTAAATAGGACTTCTCAACAGTACCACCTACAGCTATATGGTTACTTCCCAAATTTAAATATAATTTTAAGGAAAATTAGAGCAAGGCACCTCCACAGAATCATAGAATGGTTTGATTTGGAAGGGACCTGAAAGATCACCTGGTTCCAAAACCCGATATGTCTACTAGACAAGGTTGCCCAAAGCCTCCTCCAACAAGGCCTTAGATATAGAACATTTTAAACATGACTCCAAACTCCTATTGCTTAAATAAGTATTAAGTTTAAATCACTATGTTGTCTTTCTTGCCCTGATCGCTGCTATAAGTACTGCCTTAATCACAACATTGAATATACTCCTGCAAGCAATATGCTGATGATTAGAAGCAGAGACTTGCAATGATTATCACCAATAAGGGCTATTCACAGTTCATACATCATAGAATTCATAGCTTTCTCAATGAAATTAGTTACTGGTTGATATTAGAAGTTTCCATTTAGACATACTGCTAAGCAATTTTTGAAGACAGCACTAAAACATCACTTGTCCTACTGTACAAGTGCAATACTGCACTGCATTGTATTCTCGGTTACCATTGTAAACTCTGGCTCAGATTTCATCTTTTATGAGAATTACAATCACAACTTAGAAGTTCAGAAAAAACGTTGTTTCTTTCCTTGGTATTGATGTTCAGACTCTTCTAGATAGCTGTTTCTAAGAACTTTGTAGAGATGAAATCACCATTTTTAAAACCCCTCTCTGATTCCATAGAACACTTGTGTTACCTAGCTGTGAAATAGCATCAGGTATTATTCTGATTGCATCAGAGGAGTTGGCAGGAGGCAACAACAATGGTGACCACGGCAAGAAGCGCAGTATATACAGTCCCACCTTGCAGTAAATCACTTCAGAACACAAAAAAAATCTCATTCCCCTGAATAATGCTCAAGAATTAAAAAGTGAAATTAACTTCAAAAGCAGTTGACAATGGCTGCAGCATGTAGGTATTGGCATGGCTGGCATATCTTTATCCGAAGCAGAAAAATACTGCTTTTTTAACTAAGTTGGAAATTTAAAGCAAGTTCTTATCAGATCAGTCAATTCCCTCAGATTTTCAAATTTTTATGATTTAAAAATACATATTCCCTCATTTGCAAAATTTGCTTTTAATACTTGTTTTACAAACAGAGCTGGAAACAACAGCTTCAGGGCATATAATGCCTGTAAGTTGAAACAGACAGTCTCCTGGTCAGTACAGTTTAAGGGTGGTACAGTGGATGAGATAGGGGATACTAAGTTGTCCTGATGTGTCTGGGATTAAATCAAGCTTCAACATCAAAAAAAACCAAACCAGCCCTTGTATAATTCTAAGTTTCTAGAGTAAAGGTGTACTTTGATGTTCATATGATTGCTTGTTTGCATTTCCTTCTACTTCATGACCCTCCAGAAAAATGCTATTTAAATCTCACTAAGGAAATGCATAGAATAAGGGCCTCTTACCATTTTCAGACAACTGTACTCTAGAAAATAGTAATAATGAATATAACTATATAAACACTATGCTTTTGTTTTCCACCCTTAAGCATGGCACAGTGCAATGTAAAAGATACGGACTTCTGGATTTTAATGGTATTGTGGTTTATCCTGATACCAGCTTTGAATTAGATTTGAGTCCAATCCTCTCATGTGTTATTTGTAAATATCCATGTATATAAAAATCCATGCACAAACATTAGTACAACAATGCCTAAAGGCTCCTGTGAAGCCTAATGACCAACAGAAGAAAAATCTGTACTAATAACATTTATCACCAGAGCTATTTTTTATAACAGGTCTTGTAATATGGAGACTATGGTACTAGTAAGAATTTAAGACTACAGAATGAGTACTTATTTACTATGGTTCCCCAGTTTCCTTGAAAACTCACCTACATAGGAACTAAGAAATTCCTGCTACTTCCTCCCAAAAGAAACCTACTTATCTGACAAACATGGAAAGGCAGGTTGGCAAAACAAACAGCCCACTACCCAACAACAAAACCCTCCAAAAATCTGCCTTTCACCCAGAAGCATATTGTTAGTGTAGATGTGAATTACTTATGTTGTATTTATTTTACAAGGTCATTTTCAAATCGTGACACCAGGTATTAGAAATACTTTAGCTAACTGCAAACATTCACAAGTCACTGACAAAAATAGAGCACTCTGCTGAATCAGCTTTTTGCAATTTGAGTAGTGATACTTCCTCTCTAAGCATCTAACTTATATTTGACCCATAAATAAGTGCAGAATGAGCATATTTGCTATAATCTGGCATTTTTTCAAGGAAGTTTCACTGAAAGCATTTACCATGAGATATTGCCTAGCAAGACAGACAGACTCAATTGTGCCCTGGAGGTAGACAGTGGATTTCTTCTGTGGGTTACTAGGGTCAGGGAAGTGGATCTGAGCACCAGTCCTCTGCATGATATGTTTGATGTTACTGCCATTTCGACCCATCATAAAGAGATGATGCTGTGCTGCAATGTCTAGTTGCGTGCTCACAGGGATTGCAGAGGCCAGGCTCCCAGCTAGGTGTTCTAAAAGCATGGCTGTTCCTTCCTGTGGGGGAAATGCAAGAAAGTGGTAAAACAACACTCACAGGCATAACAAACCACCATTACAGAATGTTTCCACATTTCTCCTACATTCCACATTCAAGAAAAATAAAACTGTTTTGTTTAAAAACCTATTTGATTTGTTAAAGGTAACAGATGGACTAAACTCTACCAGCTATTCCTATTTCGTGACCAAACGCAGCATTTAATTATCACTGTAAGCAATAAGGCAATGTCAAACGGTTTGATCCTAATAGACCTTCTGTGCCCACATACAGCAATAAGAAAGGCGACTGAGATTTGGGTAGATATACTTGCAAAATGTGTCTTTTAATTTTAGCCCAAGATGTTCTTACTGGCTTGAGATACACCCATCCAAGACTGTATCAATCTGTCACACTTCCAGTTCTTAAGAAAATTTATTTTATCAAGGTAAATAGGCTCATGGAAGTTCCTTTCCTCAACTGTTAAATTTGTATCTCCCAATCCTAGTTTCACAAGACAAGTTTTATTGAATGTTAGGGCAATTTTCAAGGTTATATACTTCAGTGCACATTGCGAAGATCAAAGCATGAGGAATTAATGGTCTGGGTGGGCTTGCTTTGTGGTAGTTTATTCTTGTTGTTGTTTTTGTTTGGTTGGTTTTTTTTTATTAAAATATGGGTAAGACCCATCTTTTGGGTCAATTTTGCACAACCTGAACAGGTGTACAAGAGATGAAAAACAGACTGAAAGCTTAGCACAAATAATGATAAATCCTAAACGTAAAACTATTTTCTATGCATTTTTAGACATCACCTACACCAGTTATTTAAAAACCCCCCAAACCCCAAACCCTCAGGCTTCCAAAGTGACCATACAATAACATGTACTGATGAGGCAGGATGTAACACCAATATAGTTCCTAAGTATCTAAACTATGGATCTATTTATGACATGCAGAAACCTACTTAAGAAGACATATTACCTTCACAGCACTAGTGTTGTTCTGTGACCCTCTGACAATGACTGTAGCACCATACATTCGAGAGCGTTGTTTAAAGGAAACTGAAATATTATATGTCTGACATATATGCTGAATTGTGGGAGAATTAGGATCTGGGATTGGTTGGAGAATTCCAGCAATAGGCAATTCAAACATGAGTACCAATGGAAGCAGCTCCTACAACAATGATGAGCAAATATTGAAAATCAAGTCATACTCACTAAAACTACAACAATTTTATTACTGAATTATAATGTATCAGTAAATGATGATTACTCCGACATAACAGATCCTCTGTTCAGGGTTCATTAATAAAAATATTATCATGTCTTGAGTTGGAAAAAGTCACCAATTCTTACAGGGAAGAGAGTTTTTTGGCTTGTACAGGCTTTTCTCCTGCACAGGTTGGTTTCCTGTGTTCCCCTTCACCCATCCTGAAGTCAACTACAAAGCTACATAAACATCAAATCAGCTTTAATATCTGTTAAGACCAAGGTTTTGCAAGTGACATACCCGACTACAACAACTGCAAGTTTTAATAATTAGATTTATAATTATCCATAGCAGAATACACATACATGTCAAAACTAGAAGGTAAAGATTAAAAAGTGCTACAAGTAGAGAATGGAACTAAATTCCACCAAATTATTTACACAAATTATACATAAAATTGGTTAAATTCAAAAGGCAGTAATTGCCTTTTTCAAGTCATAAATCCACACAGAATGCCTGACTGTCTACAGGCCATCTGTGGAGGCTAAATTAAAATGTAATTTAAAACACTGTGTGGGATTCTTTATTACATCTTGTTTATACTGTAGACTTTGTGTTCAAGGTCCACCTTGAGCTAGTTAAGTTTGGCCAGTATGCAAATCACTGCTTTTACAATGCTCTTTACATTTTACTCATATGGATACTCACATGTTATCCTACTACTGCTGTCATAAGCCAGAGCCAGAAAACCCTAGGTTTTTCAAAACTATATTTTTTTCCCCTTTCAGGTGTTTTCAAGGGAACACTATACTGAAATAGACTATTACCCGAATTCTAACTCTTGCGGACTCCACTCCAGCTGGCTGTCCTGCAATAGACACCTGGAAGAGCAAGAATATAGAAAATAGAGCATCACATTTTCAAATGAGGCATTGGAAATGTTATTCAGGTATCTGTGTTCTCTTAAAAAATAAAAATAAGATTAAAAAAAAAAACCCAACACTTCTTTTACACCCACTGGCATCTTAAGTGTTCTCTAAACAGTAGCTGAAAACCAAAATCAGTTTAAAAAGTAATCAAGTAATATTATAGCATATTAGGTTACATAGGCTTAAATAACAAAAAAAAAAGATATAGCAAACTAAGCAGTAGTTTGGATCAAATGAAGAATTACTACTGTGTATACATGTGCTCAGTGCTAATATTCAACAACAGCAGGTTTTCTTGAATGTTTTGAAATTGCTGCATTTTGCTCAGCACCCACTCAGATGCACAAAAGGAAATTCTAAATACAGTGAAAGACTTGAACATTCTAGTAGTATCAGCATTAGAAAAAAAAAACAGTAAAAACCTGGTGCAATGGCTTATTCCAAGAAAGCTGAAGTCTTATAATAGGGCATCCAATTTTATTGACTATCCACCAAGATTAGTTTTTCAACTAAGTTACATTATAAACCAAAAGCACCAACTTAATCAATATTCTAAATATGTCAGGTGTTGAACAGGCAAAACATTTACAAACCAGTGATCTTCATACCACTTCTCTACCATTTGCACTAAGTTGTTGACTTCCATATGCTCAAAATAATGTTAATTTAAAAAAATTTAAATGATTTGTGAGCCTTCACAAATTGTTTCCATCTGTTTTTAGAGATTTGCTCACTTTGGAAGTCCCGTGCTTTCCACAGAGTGTAAATACCAAAAATCTATTTCCCAGCCAAAAAGCCCAAATTGACGAAAGTAGTAGTATGTAGAGATTTTTTTTTATACTTTCAGGAATACAGTATAAATGAGTTAAATAGTAAACAGTACTTACTTGGTTGCTTTTCTCTGCTTGATTATTCCTATTTGAGTCTGGAAAATGGATATGGCATCCTGTTTCCTCCATCACCTTTTTAATATTATTGCCACCTTTACCTATCACATGAGAATGTTCTGTATGCGAAACATCCATCTTCAAGGTTACCCGATTGCTCTGGAAATCAAGTACCCATGATTAGATTTGTTCACAGCAGAACCCGAGTATTTTAGAGTAATGTAACTTCAAGGATGACATCCAAAATTGTATTTCCAAAGTATTTTTTGCTATGGCTTAGTTTCTACTCAAGTAAGATGTTTTTAATATAGATCTTAGATGCTAAACCATTCACATTTTCTTTCCAGTGAGAAAATAACAAAAATACATACCCCAAAATATATCTTCAAAAAAATGTCTAAGGCTTTTAAAACATATACTCGCTTTTATCAACTGGGGTTTACATGTCCTTTGGCAATCCATTCTAACTTTTTTTAATTCTATGTTCTTTCAATTGCAGTCACTCACTTGTGTCTGATCTATCACAGCATCATATGAGGCAGTCTGGCAAATCAAAGCCATGGGACCTAAAATAACAGGGTTTTCTTCTCTGTTAACAAACATACCAGATTTTACTGGTACATCAGTTTTTAAAACACACAAACACTGCCAACAGCTGTTATTAGAAACTGTACTGTTAACAGTCCATGATAATGTTGTTAATAGCTGTTAAGAAAAAATGGTGCTTATCACTGGAGAGTTCCTTTTGGCAATCTGTTCAGAGAAACAGAAAGTTGGCATACAACTATGCAGAAGCCATACACACTGCCACAAAAGTCTTGCTATTCGATGAAAAGAAAATCTGGTTAATATATGAAACCCCTGAACAAAATCTAGATGTTTTAGAAATTCTGGTCCTAATGTTTCAGAGAATAAAAATGCAGTAACAGTTAGAAACAGAACTGCATAAATGCTCCTGAAATTGAACTTCAAACAGAAACAAAATTATAGGTTTGCTGAAATTGCTGCATTATCTACTGTTTGCAGTGAAACTGTATTTCAGATTTTGAAGTAAAAAAAACGCAATCCAGTGATGATACTGTGCATGCTTTTAGTCATATGGCTGGAAATATTATTTCTATATAGTTCTGTTCTGGAAAAAATGCATTAAGCAAGTATTCTGTTGTAGCATGTTTAAATATATGTGTATACACCAAATGTCAACATCCAGGAAAAATATATTGGAGTCTTGGTTTCAGAACATCCATAAGTAACTTCTGTTTAAATGAGCCCATTTAAAGAGAACAATGTCATCACAAAACAGGGGGATAAGGTGTCATTCTAAAGAAGTTCTTTCTTACTTTTGTGTCCAAGACAGACATGATTTTCTCTTTAGCTTCTTTAACATTTTCCTTTTTTCCAGAGACTTTAATATGAGGATCTATAAAAGACAGACAGACACATAAGGAAAATAAAGAAAAATATCTAAAAATCTTTCTAATTGCCTAAATAACTTTGAATGCATTATTTATAGCTCAGTGATAAACTGTACCACCAATCTTTTGGATTCAGCACCAAATGTATTGTTCCATCCCTTCAGCCCCACGATTAGGATTCCCAGATGAGTTTATCAAACATGATAACCAACTTAAAATAAAATCAAATGCTAAATATACATCACAGTACTAAAAATGTTCTCTGCAATGAAATTATGTACCTAAACCATCATGTCTTCCAAACAAATATTAACAGAGGACAACTGAAAGCTTTTTCATGGCCTCACTCAAGATTAACAAAAACAATGTCTATGAAAAAAATGCAAACTCAAATCAACCCTCATCATCATATCATTATATTTAGCCTCTGGAAATTTGCAGCTTTAACCTCTCAACAAAGGTGGCTCCACCAGAAGTTTTCTGATTGAAGTTTACTAAATCAAATTTAAATGACACTTTAATAATTTGAATCGTCAAGTTCATAAAAATTAAGATTTGCTACTAAGCTATATACCAGGAGGAACACCAGCTGATAGCAGTTTTTGCACAGCCAGATCCAAAATATTAATTCTACAACATATTTGTTTACATTGTAATTTTCAGACCACTGTCATTAAACAGTAGGTGGTAGTGTGCTGAGCTATCAGGTACAGTTCTGCATCCTGGCATAAACACCTGGTTGGATAGTACAGAACTGACTCTGGAACTAGATCAAGTATCAATTACTCTAAAAAGTGTGAAAATTACACATGAGATAGTTTAGCAGCACCATCTGGTGTCCAGAAGCATAAAGTGCCACAATGCAAAATTACTGTCAAAACATTACATACAGCTTCAATTAAAGCAAACAAAAAAAATATTTAAGTATTAGAATCAAGGGTATAATTTTGCAGGTAATGCCAATTTCTTTCCCCAGTTCTTGAGTCCTCTGCCCTTTTTCAGTGTAACAGTGCTTTTTCGCCTGTGATGGGATGAACTGTTCTCAACCCCATAAAAATCTAAAACCTATTCCTGCTAATGAACTCATTTAATTCATTATGCTAGGCAGATACACACATGTCAGGGTATGTGAAAATAAATATACTCTCAATAGCTGTAACACAATGTGTCTGCCTTTCCCATCATCTCAATGATTGAAAAATCACTTTACTAAAGAAATGTCAAAAAATACAGCTTTAGATTGTAAACCTGGTATTCAATTGAAAATTGAAACTGTTTAAGCCATGTCTGGATACTCTTTTTGTTCCAAGAAGAAAAAAAATCTCTAGTCTTTACCACTGGGAAGTTCTGAGCACATTAGGCTGAAGATACAGAAACACTGAAGGAACACAGGATTCTCTGCTAAGTTTCATAAAAGTCAAGAAAAATGCAGCATTTTGAGTTCTGAGAAACATATTTAATTTTACAAAACTGAACAACTGTAGTTGCAAAAACATGGTATGCACACTGCATCTACAGAAGCTCCAAAAATCTGCTGCTTCAGCCTTTACACAATGTAGCAAAGTAAAAAAAGCCTAAAATTAACAACAACAACCCAATCCCCAAACAAAATAGCCTTAAGAGCAATTATTTTCTAAGTTGACAGTGAGCCATGTGGTTCTAATATGTTTAAGCTGTGAATGATATTTGAAGTGGATGTCACAGGCAGAAATTCCCAGGAGCAGATTCTAGCACACTATGTATGCCTAAAGCACTTTTTAGAAGCAACCAGGAAAAAAACAAAATCCAACCACCACCACCTTGGGGCTGATTTTTCACATATTTGTGAACATTACATTTTAATACACATTTGGTTACAAGTATGAAAAATATCTGAAATCAAGCCTGTCATCTTCTTAGTAACAAAGATGATGATTACCATTCCATAATACTATTTGTTTAGCCATGGCTGAAAAGACATTTTAGAATACTTATTTTACCTATTTCTCATCTCAGCAGAATTCCTTTCTTGCCGATACTGACAGCTTCAGCAAAAAACCCTCTGTCTTTCTACATTTACCTTTCTGTGTTCTTTTTGCACAAAAAAAAGCTCAAAACAAAAGTAAAGCAGCAGCCACTAAGTAAAAAAAGAATCCACTGATGCAAGTTACAATTCTGAAATATACTACAAAATCTTTGAAAAGATAATTTCTCAATGACACAGTGGTTGATACTGGATATGAGCCAACTCATTTTTAAGTTAAGCACTCTTCTTTTGAGACTTGCTCGCTCTTCAAGGAAGCAAAATTTTGATATGACATCTGCTCAGACTTCTTTAGCACCTATAATAAATGCTTGGAGCAATGTAGAGATATCCCAGCTGCTCCAGCCAATGAGCCGGCTTCAGTTGGAGCTCGGCTCAGATGCCTCTATATAAATGCCGTAGCATGGGGAACAAACAAGAGGAATTAGAGATGTGTGCACGTCTACAGGGGTATGATATAATAGGCATCACAGAAACATGGTGGGATGGCTCCTATGACTGGAGTGTTGGAATGGAAGGTTACAGGCTCTTCAGTCCAATGAGAGTTTGTGGGTCAGGATTAAAGGGAATATAGCTATGGGAGACATTACTGTGGGGATCTGTTACAGACTGCCAGATCAAGGAGAACCTGCGGATGAAGCACTCCATAGTCAGAGAGGAAAAGCCTCAGGTTCACAGGCCCTTGTTCTCATGGGGGACTTCAACCACCCTGACATCTGTTGGAGGGATGGTACAGCCCAGCACAAGCAATCCAGGAGGTTCCTCCATTGTGTGGAAGACAACTTCCTTCTGCAAGTAATAGAGGAGCCGACAAGGAGAGGTGCCATGCTTGACCTCGTGCTCACCAACAGGGAAGGGCTCGTTGGAAATGTGACATTCCAGGGCAGCCTTGGATGCAGCGATCACGAGATGCTTGAGTTTGAGATCCTCAGGACAGTGAGAAGAGCATGCAGTAAGCTCACTGCCCTGGACTTCAAAAGAGCAGACTTTGGCCTCTTCAGGAACCTGATTAGTAAGGTTCCATGGGATATAGCCCTAGAGGGCAGGGGGGCCCAAGACTCTTGGTTGATATTCAAGGATCACCTGCTACAAGATCAGGAGAGTTGCTTCCTAACTAGAAGGAAGTGCAGCAGGAGGGCCAGGAGACCTCCTTGGATGGATAAGGAGCTGCTGAGGAAAATTCAAATGAAAAAAGAGGCTTATAAAAGGTGGAAGCAAGGACAAGCAGCCTGGGAAGAGTACAGGGATGTTGTCTGGGAAGCTCGGGACCAGGTTAGGAAAGCTAAGGCCCAGTTAGAATTAAACTTGGCTAGGGATGTTAAAGATAACAGGAAGGGATTCTATAGGTATATAGCAAATAAAAAACAGACTAGGGACAATGTAGGCCCCCCTCAGAAAGCTCTTAGGAGAACTGGCTACTCTGGATTTGGAGAAGGCTGAGGTTCTGAATGACTTCTTTGCCTCGGTCTTCACTGGCAAATGCTCTGACCAAACCACCAAAGTCTTGGAAGGCAGATACAGGGACTGTGAGAATGAAGACCTTATACCCACTGTAGGAGAGGATCTGGTTCGAGACCATCTTAAAAATCTGAATGTGCACAAGTCCATGGGTCCTGATGGCAGTCAGGTGAACTTCACAACAACTGGAAACAGGGGAATATAACCCTCATTTTCAAGAAGGGGAAAATGGATGACCAGGGAATTACAGACCAGTCAGTCTCACCTCTGTGCCTGGCAAAATCTTGGAGCAGGTTCTCCTGGAAGGCATGCTAAGGCACATGAAAATCAACAAGGTGCTTGGTGACAGCCAGCATGGCTTCACTAAGGGGAAATCCTGCCTGACCAATTTGGTGGCCTTCTATGATTGGGGTACAGAACTGATGGACAGGGGTAGAGCAGTTGATGTCATCTATCTGGACTTGTGCAAAGCGTTCGACACTGTCCCACACGACATCCTTGTCTCTAAATTGGAGAGACATCAATTTCATGGATGAACCACACTTGGCGGATAAAGAACTGGCTGGATGGCTGCACACAAACAGTTGTGGTCAATGGCTCAATGTCCAGCTGGAGACCAGTAATGAGTGGTGTCCCTCAGGGATCGGTGTTGGGACCGGTCTTGGGACCGGTCTTGTTTAACATCTTTGTTGGTGACATGGACAGTGGGATTGAGTGCGCCCTCAGCAAGTTTGCCAATGACACCAAGCTGTGTGGTTCGGTTGATAGGCTGGAGGGAAGGAATGCCATCCAGAGGGACCTTGACACACTTGTGAGGTGGGCTGATGCCAACCTCATGAAGTTTAACCATGCCAAGTGCAAGGTCCTACACCTGGGTCGGAGCAATCCCAGGCACAGCTACAGGTTGGGCAGAGAAGAGATTCAGAGCAGCCCTGCAGAGAAGGACTTGGGGGTGTTGGTCGATGAGAAAATGAACATGAGCCAGCTTCAGTGTGCGCTCGCAGCCCAGAAAGCCAACCGTATCCTGGGCTGCATCAAAAGGAGTGTGACCAGCAGGTCAAAGGAGGTGATCCTGCCCCTCTACTCTGCTCTCATGAGACCTCACCTGGAGTATTGTGTGCAGTTCTGGTGTCCTCAACATAAAAAGGACATGGAACTGTTGGAAGAAGTCCAGAGAAGGGCCACAAGGATGATCAGGGGACTGGAGCACCTCCTGTATGAATACGGGCTGAGGAAGTTGGGGCTGTTCAGCCTGGAGAAGAGAAGGCTGCGTGGAGACCTCGTAGCAGCCTTCCAGTATCTGAAGGAGCCTATAGGGATGTTGGGGAGGGACTCTTCATTAGGGACTGTAGTGACAGGACAAGGGGTAATGGGTTAAAACAAACAGGGGAAGTTTAGATTGGATATAAGCAGGAAATTCTTTCCTGTTAGGGTGGTGAGGCACTGGAATGGGTTGCCCAGGGAGGTTGTGAATGCTCCATCCCTGGCAGTGTTCAAGACCAGGTTGGATGAGGCCTTGGGCGACATGGTTTAGTAGGAGGTGTCCCTGCCTATGGGAGGGGGGTTGGAACTAGATGATCTTAAGGTCCTTTCCAACCCTAACTATTCTATGATTCTATGATTCTCCATGAGAAGAGTCAGCTGCAACTAACAGATTTTGAATTCTTTGAACTGGCTTTGCAGGAGTTGAAAGTGCATTGAAATTATGTAGGGTCTGCAGGTAAACCAACAGTACCTAAATAATATTAAAACACCGAAAAAATAGATCAGTTTAGTAATTCATTAAAAATATATAGAGGCAAGTAGATTGCGTAACCCGATTTTCTGTACATTACAGACCTTTAAATTTCTTAAACATACCTCTCTGTGTAATCAATTAGTCTGCTTGTACAGTTTCCTCTAGAAAGCGTGGAAAAGCAGAGAACTGTCTGCTCTAATGGTTCCTCCATTTCGGCCTCCCAGATACGTGCCTGCTTTCTAACACTTAAGTTCACTGGTTCTTGTTCTACCTTTTTTTCCCTCCCTGAGATTAAATAACCCTTAGTTTCAATAGTGTCTTCCAGTGAAGGTCTGGCAAGATACACTTATTAAATTACCTATCATTATATAAACTCTCCTTTTGATCACAACTCTAAACACTCTCTCATTGGACCAATCATTAAGAAAAATGAGCTAGAGAAGCTGCCTGTTTTTCTGGTTGTGTTTTTTTTTTTTCCTGGCTAAGTTAGTTATTTTCAAAGTACAGGACTTTCTGTTTCAGTTTTTAAAGCACTACACCACAAGCACATTTACCAGGAAATAAAAGGCAAGTTTCTCCCAAGCTTCTTGCAAACCCAGTGCAGATCAGGCTGCATTTGACCTCAAACAACTGTCTGTTAAATACAGAAAATCTATTACTAATGGAATCAGCATTTACCTTTATTTTCAGCTCTCTGGTTATAATCCAAAGTATTGTGTGGAAAAGCCCGAAACTGGGCAGTACCTGAAAACTGCTTTTAGCGTTCCTATCTGAAAACTGTTTTTAGAATTCCTACCCAAGTAGGGATGAAACAAACATGTAAGGTCTTTGAGCATCAATACACGGGAGTAATTAAAACAGCTGACTTAGCTGTTGCCACCAATAAGGAGCCAAATACATTCAAAACGATTGCAGACAATTTATTACTTCTTGGAACCACAAACTTAGGGTGTTCAGTACTTGCATATGACAAGTGATATATGTTTGCTGTTGTATTTAGATTAGATGGGGCTGAACATAAAACTTCTCCCTGCCACCTATTTTACAGGTGGAACTATTTATTCCATGGATTAACAGCTATATATATATATTTTTTTTTTATTTAGAAACAAGAAATACCACCTTGCCTCAGTATTAAGACAAAAATATTTGTTGGACAAAGCTCTACGTATATTTGAAACACCCACAGAGTGCAACTGTTGCAACGCATTCTCAACAAAGTCCAAAACAAGATAAATGGCACTATTAAAAGCACGACAAGGATTGCCAGACTTAAAGGTATAGCAGGTGTAATGTATATATAGTACTGTCACTACAGACAAGCATAAAGTCACGCTCCAAGTCAGTATCTGAACAGACCACAGCACCTGCACATAGCCTTAACTAGCATGAGACCACCCACTGAACAAGATCAACCAATTCCCACAGAAATGGCTCTTGCTGCAGCTTGGGCCATAACAATGCCAGTTTTGTCCAGGTGTCCATCCGATCATCAAGATGTTGTGCCATATTTCATCCCTAAGGAACACTGGTATGTATTTTTACCGTGGGTTGGGGGGAAAATCCCATTTCCCTGCCCACCCTTCCTCCTCTCCCCCTCCCCCTTTTTTATTTTTAAGGTTTTGAATACAGCCAGCAATATACTTTAAATAAAACTAGAGCTACAGCAATGCACAGATGCCTAGCATGAATGAAGAAATAAGACATCAAAGCTTATAAACACAGAACAAAGGCTTCAGAAGAGGTCTGTGTGCTAAAAGCATGTAAGGCTCTAGTGCTTTAAACAGAAGTGTAGTATCAGAAACTGGAAAAGATTTTGATTCATAAGAAACAATATGATTAGTGTCTTGCAAAATATAAAACCCATGCCATTGCACAGTAACCGATCTTTTAATGACTTTGATGGGAAGTATCATTTTCCCCAAGAATAGAAAAGGTAAAACTAATTTTAACGGATCTCACCCCCCTTCTCAAGAATGGGGGAATATTTACATAAAACAGAAAACTCAAGTTACACAACAGAAAATGCTGGAAATTTTTCTCAACAGTCTTCATTTGGCAGACTCCTGTCTTCAAGTGGTCTTTTATTGCTCCTACCCTCAAATTCCTCACTCTGCACTTTGGCAGTTTCCACCTCCTCTGTCTTTGTCCACAGCTATACAAGCAAGCCTCCAGCTTTTGCTACTATTGTGTGCAAAATTTCAGTAAACAAAACAAAACTCCTCCAAGCAAAGATATGTTTGTGCCAGTGCAAATGCATCTACACTGATTTTTGCCAGGCAAAAAGTATTTAAAATAATTAAACCATTTAACTGTGCAGGCCTCTCCTGCAATTCAGACATCACATTTAACATCTGGGTAAGCTCTTCAGACCACAGCTATGCATCTAGCTTGTTTACAGGATGAACAGACTTTACTTAGGTTACAGAAATAACAATATCCTAAAAATAGCTAGACAACTGGGCAACACCAAAGCAGATGACAGTCATTCTTAGTAAGAAGCTGATTAGGATCTGAATAGCCCATGAGTATTACTGAACTTGCACAACTCAAATTAAAATAAAGACACAAACAGGCCTGACATTTTTAAGGACAAACTGTGAAAATACTTGCCCCAAAATTACTGGCAAAACCACACTAAACTTTATGAGAAGTTAAAATAAAAAGAGAAAGTCAAAAGAACACACTAAGTTCTCAAATGAAAATGTGAGTTCATCATTCATCCTACAACAAGATGAAACACAGGTCTATAAAACAAGTGAGCTAATCAAAAAGGTCAAGGACTTCTTATTGATGTGGAAAAATGGGTAACTGAATTGAATCAATTTAATATTTTAAAATAAATTAGGAAATACTACATATATAGCTGTTAGAGTGGATATCCATTGACCAAACTAGATTCATGATAGCCAAGATAGTCTTGAAATAGCCTCAATTTGTTCCCATGGAGAAGAAACATTAAGGCTAAAAGCATGCAACAAATGCTCATGATTAAAGGGATATGCAAAGTAACTCAACTGAATAAAAAAAAGGAGATTTGTTACTCAGACACTTCTTGCTGTTGGCTTATCAGTTTAAAGGCCTTCTCACCTTCTCTCCAATGCAGCTCAGTGTACATCCTTCACCTCCTGGTATCCAAACCACAGGAGAAAAAAAAAGCTACTCATGTATTAAAGCAGAATGCTGTGGGCCATTTACCACTGCTGACTCTTTGTGTATCCTCCGACATACTCAACAACATAGGTGGTGGTTTTAGCTTGTGGGGTTTTTTTTGTTGTTGTTGTTATTTTGTAGTTTGGACTGCAGCGTCATCATCTCTGAATGAGATTTCAACTAGTTAACTTAGGCATGATCAAAAGCCTACTCAAAGCATCACAAAACTCAACATGGCTGCAAGCAATTAACGGTGTCTTCAGAGGAGACATATCCTGAGGCTCTGGGCATTCCAGGGGATTTGTTTGTTGTGGACAAACGGCTGATTACAAAACATCCTTGGGAAGAGCTAGAATCACTGCCTATATCTGCACACATATTTGAAAGACTGTCTTCTCAGAACTTTAGCTCAAATTTCCATTTTACTAGCATCTAAATTCAAGCCATTTTTAGAAGAATTTCTGTTCTATGCAGAATACAACAAGGAGGCTGAGAAAGGGTAGATGTTTATTGCACTGCTTCTGCCACAGCACCAGGGAAAGCAGTTTCCACGTAACCCTTTGTTCTTTTTACATTTTTGTTGCTGTTACATAGTCATCTGAGGAGCAGTAAATACAGGATCATCAAGGTTTGAGTTGGAAAAGACCTTAAAGACCATCTAGCTCCAAACTCCATGCCACGGGTAGCGACATCTCCCATTAGACTAGGTTGATCCAAGCCCCATCCAACCTGGCCTTGAACACTACTAGGGATGGAGCCATAGTTTCTCGGGGCAACCTCTGTTAGTGCCTCATCATCCTCATAGTGAAGAACTTCCCAATGTCTAACCTAAATCTCCCATCTTTCAGTTTAAAGCTATTCCTGTTTGTCCCGTCACTACATGCCCTTGAAAAAAGTCCCACTCCAGCTTTACTGTGGGCCCCCTTTAGGCACTGAAAGCTCCTCTAAGGCCTCCCTGGAGCCTTCACCCCTCCAGGCTGAATAAGCCCAACTCTCTCAGTCTGTCTTCTTAGCAGAGGTGCTCCAGCCCTCTGATCATCTTCGCGGTCCTCCTCTGGACTCACTCCAACAGGTCCACGTACCTCTTGTGTTGGGGGTCCCAGAGCTGTGTGCAGTACTGGAGGATTCACAGGAGTAGAGGGGGAGATCACTTCCCTTGACCTGCTGGTCACGCTTCTTTCAATGCAACCCAGTGTACTGTTGGCTTTCTGGTTACTGTTGAGCTTCTCATCAACCAACACCCTCAAGCCCTTGTAATCAGGGCTGCTCTCACCCTTTCTCTGCCCAGCCTGGAGTTGTGCTTGGGATTGCCCTGATCCATGTGAAGGACCTTGCACTTGACCTTGAACATCATTAATTTCACATCGCTTCTTCCCACTGCGTTGACCCTACCACACAGGTTGGTGTCATCACCAAACTACCCGAGGGTGCACTCAATCCCACTGTCCATGCTGCTGACACATCAAAGCATTGCTTTTCAATTTTGCACTGTAGCAACTGCAGGACAGTGAAGCCTACAATCTCCTCTTTACTTCTTTGCACCATTTATAAAAATGCATGTATAGACACATATACAGACACACACACAAATATTCATGGATCAGAGACTGGGTAAAACACCAACCTTACACACACAAAACTGAAGAAAAGCTGTTCAACATTTGGTAGAGCAAAGAATCTTGTTTCTCAAAGACTTCAGTATAGCTTAAAAGAAAACTCTAAAACTGTAACAGGCTACTTTAAGTAAAATGGCTATTTAAAGTGAAATATCTGTTTGGTGTAGCCTCACAAATGAAAAGAAATAAGATGACGTGTACTTGTACATCAAATCATAGCTGAATCCCACATTTGGGTCACTCAATAGCCTTGAAACATGCCAGCAGAGCAGTGAAAATTAAGGTTCAGAATGCCCAGAATTAAGTGAAAATTAGCCAGAAGCATCAGATAAGCTTTAGAAAAATAGATTACCTGTACAACTTATTAGTTTTGGAGAAATAAGCTATTGATGACTTCATTTTGGACCCAGTGACAGAGGAAATGAAGTTGAAAAGACTTCTTGAATCATAAGCAAAGAGGTAAGGCAAGGAAAAAGTAACAGAACATATGCAACTTAAACAGGAAAAATAACCAGATTTGAAAGGAGAAGGCCAAGGTGGAGAAGAAGAAAACCTGAAAAGAAGAAACAAGAATTAATTAATTGTAGTCAGAGACTTCATTTCAGTTACAAAATTTCAGTTTCTCATCACCATAATCAGCTTAAATTCCTTATTTTACTTTTTCTAAAAAAGGTCATTAGAAATATTATATAAATGCATTCAGAAACTAAAAGACACATGTAATGCTGCAATTCTGCTACTTCTTGGGCAGTTGTTCTTCAGCCTTTAGCCTAAGCAACCACTCAACGCAAGGCAATCTCTCAGCGGGACACAAAGTCCGTTATGTCTTATTTTTTCAGCATGGAACCAATGAATTCACAGTTCATTACTTAACTGCCTGTTACCATTGCACCTCAAAGCACAAACACAGAACCACAATGTCTGGGGAAAAAACTATGAAATAAAGTGAAGAAAAAAGCTATAGTATTATAAGATCAACTCAGTAGAAGACATAAAACAACCCAAAACAATCCTATAAATAATAGTACCATCTTCACCATACACAGAGTCATATTCAAGGTTACAGTTTTGATGCATAAGCCTCAAGGTAATTTTAGTTTCTTACACATTTGCAAAAAAATCACTGCGGCTGCGTTTTGCTAAATAAAAAACATCACAACATCTGACTCATAGCCCAAATGAGAAAAGGTTCATGCCTCAGGCTGAACCTTCTTTGCAAATTCTCCCACATCCAAATCCAACTAAACTTACTTCACACCTCCATGCTTCCTGATTAGTGCTGCACATTTTAATATCTGATTGCTGTAACTGACTGCATTCCAATATGTGAGCTGATTTTTATACAACTATGGGAAAGTATTAATAATGTGGTTGGAACAGGAGGATGCAGCTGGTCTCTAGCAAAGACTACTGTACTAGGTACCCCTGAGTGAACAGGACAAAACTGTCCTCTTGAGAACTGGTATGAAAAGAAATGTTCTCAGAAAGATGGAAATAACTGGTTTCTGACAGGACATCACACCTGTTGACTAAAGCCAAAGACAGCTAGATATGGTAATTTTGGTTATGATTACAAGTAGTCTACCACATTCTCTGCTTTAGTATCACACTTCTACAGAGGGAAATGGGTTCTCCCCAGAAAAATTGCCCTTTCCTGGATTATGTTTTTAGAGGTTCTTATTTGAACTGTATTCCTAATGAACATAGTGAATGGGTTTTTTTTGGTGTTTTTTTTTTCTTAAGAGAAAAACTGAAAGTCCAATAATAAAAAAAAAATGTTTTCTTGAGAGCTAACCATGTAGCAACAATTACATGAAGTGCATAAAAATTATTCTTATTTCAAATTATAGCAAGGCATAGTCAGATCATGCATTGTGAGTCTATCTGCCTTTCAGAGAGTACTAAGCTTCCCACCCCAACCCAAACACAGGGGATACAAATGCACAACATTAAGCATATAATCAGATACAAAGTAAAGATCTTGAGCGCAGCGACAAGATGCAACATCCCACAGAGAATCAGACCATGCCAAGAGAAGAGATCCTCATCAGCAAACAGCCTCTGCAAGAACAGATTACAGGCAGGTCTCAAGGAGCTAATACTGGAGGCAGAGCAACAAGCAGCTCAAAAGCTGGAACAGGACGTTTGTGAGCCAAGGCAAAACACAGACTGGTGCCTGCTGAGGTCAGAAGCCCAGCAGCTGCAGTAGTTGCCACTGGAAAACAGTTTTGGGCAAATACTGGAAACACCAAGCAAAATATTGAAAACACCAAGCATAAAAAGCCCTGTTAGGTGGTTTACTATTTGCATTATAGTGAACTATTGTTAAAGACTGAGTGTAGAGCTCTAACAGAACACACATTAATGACAGTACTTACTTTTCCTTACTTCTAATAAAAATAAGATCTGAGTATTTAGAAAATTCATCAGCTTATTGTTCATAAAATCTAGTGCATGACGTCTGTACCAGCTACCTGTGTGGTGCTGGTACACAGAGCATGCAAACAAAAGACTCACAAGGGCGCAATACAGGGGTTTTCTTATACTACTGACAATCCAGTAAAACTTTAGTCTAAAGGTCCATAGTCTAACACTAAGTTAATGGCTTATTAGTCTCTTATGAAAGAGAACTCAAGTGGAAGCAAATCACATGCACTGCCTGTTTTGTCTTTCCATGTACCTCATACAAATAACATTGCCTACAAGAGAAAGATACTAAGGAAGAAAAGCACATAAATCTTTTTTGAGGCTATTAGAAGGCAGCCATTTTCTGATACAGAAAGATCCTTGTTACATACACAACATTTCTACATCTTGGACTTGAACTATCCATATATATTTTAACGTTATGATAATAAGCATATGAAATTTGACTCTAAAATTGTTATATTATAAACTCGTTTCTGCCATTCACTGAACAAGACTATTTCTTTTCATACTTTGTAAGAGCAAAAGTGCACAGTTGTTTGTTTTTTTTTTTAAGCCAGCATGGCAATGTTATAGCTTTTTCCATGCATCACTGCTGTGCAAGCTGTAGTCTCCAGGATGCAAATAGGCAAATAAAGGAAGTGATATTCCACCTTCCTTCTAAGTCCATGTGTGATGCACCTAATAAAAGAATTAGTCACCTAGTGGTTATTATTTATGATGAATAAAAACTTCAAGATGCTTTTATACAGCATCTTCATTTTTATGTGAGTTTTTGATGTGAATACTGAATTAAACATTTTAATAATATAATAATCTACCGTTGCTTGGCTATTAGCATATGGCACTGTAACACTTTATCTATTTTACACTGAAAGGTTATTCTTATTCACAGTTATTAAATTATTTTCTCCAGAGTGACAGGTACTTTGCAGCTCACCTGGGAAATGAACTTCCTCTCCTGAAGATCAGTAACCTACTTAAAGGTTCCACTTTCCTTTTTAGGGAGGGGTTCACAGCAAGTGAACAAAATGCTGCCCATACTGTTCCTCTGCAGGAAAACTGATTTGTGATATACTTAAAAAAAACACCTGATAGATGTCAAGTATTGGCTTTTAAAGAAAAAAACAAAACAAAACAAATCATCCTTGAGCTATTTCCAGATTAATTTCCATCTGTCTCTCTCCAGTACTAGACCAACAGCAAAACTTACCTTTGGAAAATTAATTGCCTCTTGAACATCTGTGTGATGCAAATTTCAGCACTCATCTTGATAAAATGTTTGGTTTTTTTTTGTATGCCCCAAACTTGAGTTTAACTAGAAGGATGGGAGTCTGAATGGAACACTACATCAGTCTCCAGCTTACATGTAAACACAATACGGGGGACATTGCAAGGTGTCTACTAATGGATAGAAGCTCCTAAAAATCCAAACGCAATACATCAGCTAATTCCAGTTTTCACTGTAAAAGTTTGTACTCACAAGTAATTTAAATTGCAATGATAAGAGTCTATTTTATTACATTCCAGGGCCCAAAATGTCAGTTTTTACTACAGTTAACTGCCAAGCACACTTACTGGATGCTTGAGCCTCTTGCTAATTCCCTTCATATTACAACTGCTTTTGTATTTTGTCTCTTTGCTATCTGCCTGAGTAAGTAAATCACTGTTCTTTACAGAAAGCATGACAAGCCCTAATCAAAAATACAAAAGCTCCAACCCTTGTTCCCACTCTTCTTACAGGAATAAGCAGTTTCACTCTTTTGTAAATTTAAAGTACCATGCTCACCTGCTGGCTTCCTTTGCTACCTAGAATTCGTTTCCTAAAATCATTCACAAATGTGACCACAGATATATTGAACCTTTCCCTGAGCCAATATAAATGAATGATTTTACATTTTTGTGTAGGGCTGGCATTCACTGCTGTATGCCCCCACACACACAGTAAGCACAGAAGAAACTACAAACTAACTGCAAACAAGAGAAAAGGCTCAAGCAAACGTTACTTCCTTTAAAAGCCTTCTCAGTTGTCACCTACACTGCACACAAAAAGGAAAGAATTGATCTGCCCAGTTTCTGAAATGGTAGCAGTCTGGAGGCTTGTACAAATAATTCCAGTAAATGAAGTATTTGCTGCTAGCTGCTGGCACACAGGATGCTGTGGATTTGTGCGTGTCTAGCTGCTCAGATTGAAGAGAATTAACATGAACTCCAGTGGCCAAGTTTCAATTGGCCTGGGACAGTCTCTTCTGTTCATTTACTTATTGCAAAACAGGGAGGAGACATCTATGCTTGAGTCAGCTCCTCCAGAAACAAAAGAAATAAACGAACTTGTGATCTAAAGACAACGGTTCTTTAATTTTTAAAGTACACAATTACAAGTTTGGGGAATTTTTCTTCAGAGTATGAGAAACAGTATGCAATGACAGCTGCTCGTTTACACAGAACGTTCACTAAAAGCAGATGTAGCACATAATACAACAACTGCAATACATACTACAATTAATCTGGCTTTCCAAACAGTAAACACAATGTCAGCAAGATAGTTGCTTTAGATCTTTAAGTCAATTACGTACTGATTGCCTTAAGGACATGGTACAGAAGATATTTGCCGCTTACAAGTTGTATTAAGATAAGCAATAGTTAAAAAATTGCAACAGGTAGTCTCTAGGTTAATTATGAAGCTTAGCAGTGAGTACTTAAAGTGAATATGTGGAGAACTATTAAAACAACAAAGATTCTTTTCCTTGACATATTCACAAGCCAAACATCATAAACAAAGAATACAGTTCTTCCTGCTTTATCTCTCAACCTGAGGAGAGCAGCCACTCACAAAAGACAGACTGGATATTTCAGACTGTTAAATATGCAAATGTCGGCCATCTTGGCAAAGCATACCAAAATTGGAGTAGAATATAGTGAAGTATGGAAAACTTGGGCCTTAGAATGGTGGCAGTGGCATTTGCTTTGAGAGGCTGAGAAACTAAAAGGAAGTCATATTTTTATTTCAAGTTCTATATTCAGTTTAAAGAAAAATCCCTGTGCTAAGTTTTGCTGTGGACAAACAAGATAGGACAGCTGAAAATTGTCCCTACATTTTAGCTGTCTAAATATTTGTAAGTGAAGATACATTTTCCATTAAGTAAAAATAGATAATTCAATAATAAATTTATACCATATAATAAAAGTTGCCTTCAAACTCAGATTTTACTCTGACAAATTTCAACCAAAATTAAACAAATAGTTATTGCTAATACTTGCTTTTGTTTACTGCTACTACTGTGCATGAGAGTCTCTCAAAAAATTACCTCCAAACACAAGACTTAGAAAACAAAGACACTGCTTGAGGGAAACTAAAAAATATAACTTCGCACTGCCCATATGCTACCATGCCAGCTTAACTCCTGAATGTCAATGCTGGGCATAAGATTATGTCAACACCTTAATTAGTGGCTTTGCCTTACATACCTCACTGTCTAGATAACCTTTAACCTGTCCATGCCAAGGAAGAAAAAAAGAAAAAGAAAAAGCTGTCATTGAGGTGATAAAGCCAGTGGCAACTGAAGAAAGTCAGCAAGAGAGAGGAAGAACTCCATTTTAATACAGGAAGCAGAGGTTTGCAATGTTTTCAGAACAAAACTCTTCAGTGGCACAAACACAAACCCTCTGTCTCCCCAAAGCCCCAATTTACCCATCCATGGTGAAGCATGGACATACAGAGCTGTCATATGCCCCTCTATAACTACTCACTAACCTACTCTAAATGTTTGCTCTGTACCTGATGGGCTTTTCTCCACCTACTAACATAATGAAGGGCCAGGGGAGGTATGGCTGAGGTGCTGCACATAATATCGATTCAAAAGACACAACAAACCTGGGTCCCCTGCCATCTGGGAGAAAAACTGGCTGGGACAGCACAATATTCACCAGTTGGCTTTAAATACCTGAGCACTGCTAATGACAGAATACTGGTTGTGAAATACCATCACTATGCATGGTTGAGGCTGTGCAGGAAGTAAACAGAAAAAAAAAGCCAAAGACTGCTACTTCTCACCCATCAGGAATGCCCCCTCCTACCCCTGGCACCAACTCCTACCCTACCTGTGTGATCACATCTTTTCCCTACCAGCCAACAGGGACAGAACAGTACGTAGCACCGCCTGCAGATACAGATTTAGGAACATAAATTTAGGCACTCAAAATTGTAGGGGAGAGGGACCTGGGGGTCCTAGTGGATGACAGGATGACCATGAGCCAACACTGTGCCCTTGTGGCTAAGAAGGCCAATGGCATCCTGGGGTGTATTAGAAGGGGGGTGGTTAGTAGGTCGAGAGAGGTCCTCCTTCCCCTCTACTCTGCCCTGGTGAGACCCCATCTGGAATATTGTGTCCAGTTCTGGGCCCCTCAGTTCAAGAAGGACAGGGAGCTGCTGGAGAGAGTCCAGCGCAGGGCAACGAAGATGATTAAGGGAGTGGAGCATCTCCCTTATGAGGAAAGACTGAGGGAGTTGGGTCTCTATAGTTTGGAGAAGAGGAGACTGAGGGGTGACCTTATAAGTGTCTATAAATATATAAAGGGGGAGTGTCACGAGGATGGAGCCAGGCTCTACTCGGTGGCAAACAATGATAGGACAAGGGGTAATGGGTACAAACTGGAACACAAGAGGTTCCACTTAAACTTGAGAAGAAACTTCTTCTCAGTGAGGGTGACAGAACACTGGAACAGGCTGCTCAGGGAGGTTGTGGAGTCTCCTTCCCTGGAGACATTCGAAACCCGCCTGGACACATTCCTGTGTAGAATTATCTAGGTGTTCCTGCTCCGGCAGGGGGATTGGACTAGATGATCTTTCGAGGTCCCTTCCAATCTCTAGCATACTGTGATACTGTGATACCAGATGTTCATTTTCAGCTGCTGCTGAAGTCAGCTATGACTGTGGTTTAAGTTTTACTTATGAAAAATAAATTTTTTAAAAAAGAGGAAAAAGAAAAAGAAAGAAGGCAAAAAGATGTCCAATTGTATATTTTGTATATTGGGGGGATGGGGAGAAAGTTAATTTTCAAGAGTATCTTATACTTGAAAATGTTGCCTTTGTGCTGATATGCTATTTATGCTGCTAATATTTTTTAATATAATGAGTCAGCTGATGAAAAGCATTTATCTCTTTAGAGATAAAAAGTCTATCTCTTTATCCTGCATTTTGCCAATAATTCATGCTACAAATGCCTTTCTCTACAGTAATATTTTGACTATTTTTCTTCTAACCCCCTCACACTGTGGAACGAACCTCATCTTTACTTACAGAAGATGACAGCCTGCTCCCCTCCTTGCACACTGCCATGGCTTTCACTTGGATTTATTCTTTCACCATTCTTCAATAAGCATCTAAACTGGGATGAGCTCTTTTTAAGAAGTCTCAGAAGTCAACAACTGAACTACTACACATGGTCATTTAAGCCACCTTTGTGGCAGGATTTAACATGCTACAGCACTGTTGATAGTTATTCAATCTGTCCCAAAGAATCTCCACTAGTAGGGACCCCAAGGCCTATGCAAACTACTACTAGTAATTAGCTATCCTTGTCTTCCCTAAAATCCAAGGGAAAACTCCCACACAAATCTTTGCTTTTAATCCTAAATAGACACTGGTAACAATTACCTTTTTCCTATTCGCACATAGTGGTTTTGATATTTGTTTTTTTTGGGGGGGGTGTTTTGTTTTGTTTTTTAGTTATAGACAACATGACATTTTCTTTAAATTCTTCCCAATTCTTGTTTTCAAACATCTCCTTTTCTTTCCCCCAGATTTTCTTAACGTTGTCCCAACTCTGAAGATCAGCACTAGTAATGGTTATGATTTCACAGGTGAAACCTCAGCAGTACCAGGTTGCACAAAATAAGTACTCATTTACAAACCATGAGTCTGAATATAGATCCCAGTTTGCTTTATTCTGGGGAACAGCATCATACTCTGCACCTATTTAATCTGTCATGCACAAGGACATTTAAACCTCTTCACTGCTGTGCACCTTATCTTTCTCCCCCAAGGAGACTGTGTTGGTACTAATTTTGCATTGTTTCTCCATTTTGTTCTGAGTGTAAATTCTGTTCTGCCAACTTGCTGCCAGTTGCAAACTATATAAATACATATTATCCCATCAATTAATGATCAATGAAAACACTGTCCAGTATGGAGCACTATATCAGACCAAAAAGAAGGAAAGATGCTACATTTCAATCATCTTAAAGATGGGAAGCCACAGGACCTCCTTAGGTTTCAGGCAAATTTCCTGCAAGCAGTAAACAACAAATACTGCACCCAAATAGTTATGTTTTCCCCCTTTCCTCCCCCAGAAAGCATATGCTCATTCTGAAAGTTTAAGTTTTCTCTGAAGTGACAAAATATGTATCTATAAGAAAGTCTATTCATATTTTTTACTCTCTCCAGGCAGAAAAGCTAACAAGTTTAACATCTCACTGCACACCACTACAACAGAAAAGGAGATGAGGAACATACACAGGAATGTATTTTGCACATGTATAGCTTAGTATAAGCCTGTAAATTTATTGCTAAAAATCTTGGTATGAACTTTTTGGCATTGCAATATTTCAAGCAAGTTCCACAGAACAGCTTGCATTTTCTTCAAACACAGTATTTTCTCAGCTTACTTTCTTGACTGCCACTCTCCTCCGACATTGTTAAACCAAGCAGTTTACATTATTTGACATTGCAGTGGACACAAATCTAATTAGCTGGATGACAGTTGCATTCAAATGTAATCCTCTTTATTGCCATTTTGGTTTACTTGCACACATTCTAACTGTTTTGTGATTTTTAGTAGAAAGTGCCAATATCCTCAACTCCCACGGACTACAAATGTTTTGTGTTCTCAGTATTTTAAATCATACATATGTTTTGATGCAAGACAAGACATCTGTTAAATGTTTAACAGATTGAAGTTGCAGTCATCTAAACATCTTTATGGAAGTAGCACAAAGACATTAGAGATGAGAATGGTAATATGTTAGATATCTAATCACTGCGCAAGGACAGTAATGAAAGTCTGCATCAATATAGTGGTGTAGACCAGCTTTTCCCCCATGATATTCGCAAGTAGGAACCTCTGAATTGTGTTGAATCTCATTTCCAAGACAAGGGTAAGTATTAGAAATCTAGACACTTATGAACACTGGGCTGTAATCCTCCTCTCCACTTTTTGACATACACATTTTCATGCACTATTTCCCACCACATCATCTTCTTTCCACCTTCCATCTCTTTTCCCATTATCTTTATGCCATCTTTGTCACTTGCTCTTTGTTATTCTACTCTTTCAAAAGCCTAATTTCTTTAGGACTCCCACTCTAAACTCACATTTCCTGCCATTCATTTGCTGAATGACATCTACCTCTTCCCAACTGCCTTCATTCTCTTCATCAGTCACTTTCATTTCCTGTCTGTGTCTCTAACTTCCCCCATTCCACTTCATTCCCAACTTTTTCCTTTCCCACAGCTCTCCTCCCATTAACAAGAGATTATCTGCCTTCCTCTTTCACAGAAGTTAATACAGGGAGTGTATATTGCCAGCAGTCCTCAGTGACTAGGCTTGGTTGATGAACATTGGCCAGATGGAGTAGTCTCACTAGTTAGATTACACCAATTCAGCAGCTTCAATTGCGGCTACACAGCCAAAGCTACAGGCTACCACCAGATTTCCTGACAAGCATTTACCAGAAAATAACAACTATTCTGTAACTACTAAAAGGGGGAAGGGGGCAAAAAAAAAAAAAAAAAAAAAAATCACCAGAAGACTATTTATGCCCTGAATTTTGCTCTCTTTAGATCTGACGTGGTGTGCAGGAAATGTTAGTCTTGCCAAATAATCAAGGAATAAAATAACTAGCACACTTTATGCAAAGTTAAGTTTGTACAGATGAAAAGCTTAAAATTCTGAAAACCATATTATATTTTTCAGATATTCCCTCCTACAGCTACTCCAGAAGAATCATATGATTCAAATTATAGTTTCCAGAGGAAGTCATTAAAGAGACTTTCTATCAATGATGGTTTTGTATGTTTGCACTTGGTCTTTGGCACAGACTCAGTCTATATTTAGAATGCACAGTAGAGAGAATGTTTGAAACCAAAGAAATTTAAAACCAAAAAACCAGTCAGAACTTCATTTATAACACAAAGATTTGCAGAGATGGGATGATTTTCACTTACACTGTAATTCTAGACAGTTTATAGGAGTTCCACAGGTTTGAAGAGGGGAATACAGTAATCAGCCCTACCTACAAGCGCTACTGTCTTCAATGAAACCTGGAACATCAGGTGGGACACTGGCTTTCTTTAGGGAAGACTGATCTTTGGATGGTAGTTACAGAAATACCATAGTAAGAAAACTGAAAGACTTATTTCTTTCAGCTACAGAATATCACACATTAAGTATTATTCCTTCAGAGTATAAAAATGCAGCGCTCTCCCCAGTAACACTGGGGTATATGTTGTTTTAGTTTGCATGTAGGCTTTTTTTGCCACCCCCTTATGCTTTTTTTAACCTGTGACAAGATCCTTAAGTGAATTTCTGTTATGCATGCTGGTTTCTCTGTGCTTTTGAAGGCTGTTTTGGAGTTCTGGCCTCCGCCACTCAAGCCATTTTTGTTCCAAATCAAACAAAAATTTAATCATGTTTACAAACCTAATACATCATTACTATTCACTCTTATTGCATAACTGATGTGTTCAAATTAGCATCCTCAACTAGGCTTACAATAACATTTTCATACTAGTGTCAGCCATTTGTGTACAATAATGTATTAGGTTAGCATCCAGAACTTCTCAACATCCCTTGAAGCCTTCTGAACTATTATGATTTAAATACCCAGAAGCAGGAGTGAGTTATACCTAAGAAAGATGAAACATGACACTTTCCCTTTCTCAATAGTTCTCCAACCAAACCCAGGAAAAAAAGCACACGCTGAAAGACAAAAGCTAAAATATACTGTGGGCTTCAAATGACATTTAGCACTAAAAGTTTATCTTCTCTCATGAAAAATACTAAACAGTACAAATAAACCCTTTGCAAAAGGAAAGTATTAAAGTAGTGATAGCTAACAGGCAGATAACATGTAGTACTACAAGCAGATGACTGTAGCCTCCCCAAGAGCTACATTCAAAAACTTGACAGACCAAAATACTTAAGTGATTGATGGGAATCATCTGACCAGCATTTTCTGTATTCTGATGATTGCCACTGATGATGCGAGGCTATTCATACACTTTGCAACCTTGTTTCTTTTGAAAATGCCTGCTGATTTATATCAGATTGTCGTGGTTTAAACCCAGTCAGGTAACTCGTTCACTCACCCCCCCCTTCTTGCCCTCCCCCTACTCCCAGAGGGACAGAGAGGAGAATCAAAAGAATGCAACTCCCATGGGTTGAGATAAGAACAGTTTAGTAACTAAGGTATAACACAAATCACTACTGCTACCACCAATAATAACAATGATAAAGGAAATAACAAGGGAAGAGAATACAACACCTCACCACCAGCTGACCGATAACTTGCCCCCCTCAGCCCGACCAAGCACCGACCCATACTTCCTCCAACCCTGCAGACTCCCAGCCCTCCCAACTAACTCCCAGTTACATCCTGGGCATGACGTGCTGTGGTATGGAATACCTCTTTGGTCAGTTTGGGTCAGGTGTCCTGTCTCTGCTTCCTCCTGGCTTCCCCTCCTCCCTGGCAGAGCATGAGGCTCACAAAGTCCTTGGCCAAACCAAAACATCATTGTTATCAGCTCTGTTCCCGAGCTGAAAGTCAAAACACTGCACTACACCAGCTACCAAGAAGGAGAAAAATGACTGCTACTGCTGAACCCAGGACACAGATCAAGTCAGATAAACAAATTTTAAGCAATTCACAGGACACAAGTCATTCCAGACTTATTAGAGAAAAGCATAAAATAATTGAGGAAGTACTTCTCTTACAAATAATTTCCAAAATGAAGGAATTCTGCATTTCAGATTAGGTAGCTATCCAGTTTTATTTCACCTAAATTGCATGATTCACCCCTCTCCTGCCACCCCCCAAAAAAAACAAGCAAAAAAAAGCCACTTAAGATATCCCATTGATCGTTATTTCATGCTAACCTATGGGGAAATGCAAAAAGGCATTACTTTCACTGTAGAAAGGTAAAGCACAAAAATAAGTTTAATGCAATTCTAACAAACAGGAAAAAAAAATTGCAATTTCCCAGATCATGTGGCAGATCTGATGGAAGTTTTATTTTGTGAAGAAACTGCAGATAGAAGAAATTATCTTCCACTCCCCTCAGGTCTTGCTAGCAGTTTCAAGAAACATTACAGAGCAACCTTTTTCATCTGCTCTGACTACTACTACTGAATATGGAGAAACATACCATTGTGAAATTCAGGTGCTTCTACAACACTAGCATACTTTAAAAAACTCTACTCATCTACACAGTTACCAGCTGAAAAACTGCATAACAGCATGAATCTTTTTTCTTGTTTTTAGTGAGGTCAACTAAAAGCTGCAAAGAATTTCGCTCCATGCATAGAGAATTGGCACAGAATACTCAAACCAAGGGTTCTGTTGTCATGGGCACCAACAAGGAAAAGGCATTTAAATGCTAAGATTTTTGAGAAAACCTTTACTGAACTGGTATTGTCTGACCTACAACTTTATACCTCAGGAACCAAAATTAAATAGTGTTAAGAAAAATTCTGCTGACAAAAGAGCACAGGGCTCAATAAACCAGTAGTCCTGAATTCCCTCTCCGTCAGTGGGTTTGACATGAGAGCATGCCAGGCTGCAGGGCTAGGCTGCCTAGCAGGTAGCTATGGAGGCAGAGGGACAGACCTTAAACATGCAGTAAGGCAGGAGAGACAAGACCAAAACTGCACTGTTTAGCGGCTGTAAAAACGGTTGTCTCCCCCGATTTCATCTATTTTTGTGTAAGTGGTTACCAGCATTCCCTTTACAAGTACTTGGAAAATGCAGTGCGCCTTTATCACTATTCATGATAATAATGATAAATGATTCACTAATGATAATGATTCACTAGGTGCACCTTTATCATTATTCATAACATACAGAATAAGGTTGTCCTAGGGATTCACCAATCAAAAATCTATTGTGTCTACTACTATTACATGAAGTGTCTCAAACTGATGCACTAGGATCCTGTTTCCACTTATGGTTGGGAAAGATTTGTGGAGTAACTTCCAAAGCTCATCTTAACAGTACCTTTTCCTTGACCCCTATGTAACCAGATGGAGAGATCCTCTTCTGAGGAAACAGGTACCTACAGCAGTCATCAAAGCATCAGCTCCACCCATCTTACCAGATCCATTATTGACAGAGGACTGTTTTCCTTGCCCTGTAAAAGTGGCAATTCACATGGATATGGGGAGGTACCCAACAGCACTGCAAGAGCCTTAACCAATCCTCAGATCAGCAGCAGTAACATTGCTGCTGGCAGAGTTCCTTCTGGTATGCTGGTATGTTAGATTCTTTGTAAGAAGCAGCAGGGTGTTAGGCAGTTAAACCTGTATCTCTATTCAACTGCACCAAAATCAATGCTGAGACAATAGAATTACAACTTGATCATGAACCAAAGTTACCTTCCCTCTCAAGCACTTAAGCACATCTACACGTTTCAAGTGGCTTTGGCGCTCTCTTTTCTACGCCACTTTACATCCTAGTTAAAGCTGATAGAACAGGCTGTGGTTGCTCACAAGTGGACATGACTCCATATGTTTTCAGTTCCTATCAAGAGTTATGATACAGCCCTGCAGGACAGTTAGTACAAATTTCAAAAGCACCCTAGTGGATTAGAAGCTGAATTCTGTCCTAAAGCTCCTTATACCACTGCAGGTATCCAAGGGCCTCATAATCTTTTGGGTTTTTTTAATTGAATATTAAGGCTTTAAGATAATCAAGTGACTTTTCATAGTATTGAATTTAGGATAGGAAAATTAGTTGATTATATCCCATGTTCACTCTCTTCCACTCCATTTGGTTGGGTTTGTGGGGTTTTTTTGCTTTTGTGTTTTGAGTTTGTTGGTTTTTTTGTAACTCAATGCATTATTACATTTACAGAAATGTAAACTTTTAACTTTTTACAGCAATTTACAGTAAACAGTATTCTTATTAAGCTTAAAGACTGATAAGATACCTACACAGATATGTACTGGCAAGCATACAAGCAATTTCAGCACAGTAAGTACTATTTTCCTTAATTCATCACATTTTTATGCAGTTCTAAAGGTTACATATGGTTATGAATGAAGGGATTGTCATTTTAAAGCTGAATGAAATTATAAGCAGACTTCTAGAATATACGCACATGAAGACTTTCAACACACAATTTACCTGGGCGTATTCTTTAGAAAAGTAGCTGGATTCTTTCTATATTAAAAAATTAAGATCAAATCAAGTGTAATTAAGAAATCTAACCTTTGTAAGAAAAGGTTTTCATGAAACCTAAACCATCTCTCAAAAACATAACCTTTAATTTCTTTAAAAAAAGAAAACCACCAAAAAAAACCACCAAAAAACACCAAAACCAAGAAAACCCCCACAGAAACAAAAAATCCCACACCCCCAAAACACCCCAATGCCTCCAAAAAATCCAAACCTCTCTCCCCCTCAAAAAAACCCCATGCACTGAAGATGACTTCCAGAGGTCCTTTCCAACCTCAGCTAGTCTGTGATACAGTCACTCAAGGTTGCATACAGATATAAACTCCCCTTCCCTAATATTTAAGTCTCAATTTGACAAACTGAGTGTAGAGAATAAATATCGATTTGAAACATTTCTATGGCTAGGTTGCATCCCCAATCTGTCTAAACCGATATAAAGAAGTCTGAGAATATTCCTAGCCTCAGAATCTATATTCACAGAAGAGAATTGCTTATATAGAATCACAGAATATTTAGGGTTGGAAAGGACCTTAAGATCATCTAGTTCCAACCCCCCTGCCACGGGCAGGGACACCTCACACTAAACCATGTTGCCCAAGGTTCTGTCCAACCTGGCCTTGAACACCGCCAGGGATGGAGCATTCACAGTTTCCCTGGGCAACCCATTCCAGTGCCTCACCACCCTAACAGGAAAGAACTTCTTCCTTATATCCAATCTAAACTTCCCCTGTTTAAGTTTTAACCCATTACCCCTTGTCCTATCACTACAGTCCCTAATGAAGAGTCCATTCCCAGCATCCCTATAGGCCCCCTTCAGATACTGGAAGGCTGCTATGAGGTCTCCACGCAGCCTTCTCTTCTCCAGGCTGAACAGCCCCAACTTCCTCAGCCTGTCTTCATACGGGAGGTGCTCCAGTCCCCTGATCATCCTCGTGGCCCTCCTCTGGACTTGTTCCAACAGTTCCATGTCCTTTTCATGTTGAGAGCACCAGAACTGCACACAATACTCCAAGTGGGGTCTCACAAGAGCAGAGCAGAGGGGCAGGATCACCTCCTTTGACCTGCTGGTCACACTCCTTTTGATGCAGCCTAGGATACGGTTGGCTTTCTGGGCTGCAAGCACACACTGAAGCTGGCTCATGTTCATTTTCTCATCGACCAACACCCCCAAAGTCCTTCTCTGCAGGGCTGCTCTGAGTCACTTCTCTTCCCAACCTGTAGTTGTGCCTGGGATTGCTCTGACCCAGGTGTAGGACCTTGCACTTGGCATGGTTAATTTCCTCCATTATATATAAAAATATACGCATACCTTCATATATACCTTTATTTTAACTTTCCAGGCTCTACTGATCTTCTCCTTGAATAATTCAGCAATCCAAATGTTAAAAAAGCTAATATTATACTCCCTCACTGCATTGTGCAAACAGCATAAAAGGTTCCTACACAGCCAGGTTCGGCTGACATGATCAACTTGACTTTAATGGAGTATCACAACAGGTTGGTTATTTTTTTTTTTCTAGTCATGTTTTGAGATGCCACTTATATAGACAGAGATAATTAAAACGAAACAAAAAAAACCCCAACCAATTTCTCCTTACCATTTACATTTAGAAACACTTTTAGAAAGCATCTTATGATATCATACAGAATGAAGCCAATACTGAAAGCAACATACAGGGACAGAATTTATTACAGAACAGCTCTTGGTGTTTAAATCATAGGTTTTCACAGCCCTGGACTGGGGTTTGGGTTGTGGGAAGGCTGCAGGGTTTCTTTTTGTTTTGGTGGTTGGCTTTTATGTTTCTTGGGACAGGTTTTGGGGTTGTTTTTATATCCAAGGAAGCCAAGCAAACAAGAAACATACCTCCTCACCCACAGCCAAAATGAGAAAGTGACCTTCAAGCTTAACAGGGTGTCCCGGTTTTGGCTAATTAATAGAGGCTGTGCTGGCCAACAATTGCCAGTTTTCCACATACAGCCAATTTTAAATTACTTTTTAACAACATTAAAAGCAGGCATAATATATATGCATTGTGAAAAAGGACAACAAACTAATCAATGAAGTCATTAAAGAAAACCAGAATTACAAAGCTGTATTCTGGCTGCAACTATATTGAGTCGGGCACCGTGTACATATAAAGCCTGAGAAAAGGGCAACACTGAAGACTTCAAACTACAGCAATCCTAACAGTCTTGTTCTACACATACACACATGTATATAGCATAGCATTACATATCTAAACTACAAAATCTTCAGTCTTGGAGATGCCAAACTGCTGGAAACACTCTACAGCTTTCAACTCAAGGAGTTACATGACGAAAGGAGTAAAATAAGCTAATTAGGTAATTTTTATTTACTTTTTTTGACTTGTTTGCTTGCTTGTTTGACTAAACTCAGACTTGGCCAGTTTCTTGGGGAAAATTTCAGATTATATAATTGCACTTTGCAGACGTGACAGCCCCTGAAATATGCCAAGCCACCTGGTATTTAGAAAAAGATGAAATATGCAACTTAGTTTAGTAGTATATACTGAAATCCTTTCAGTATTCCAGCAATCCCAGCAATAGTTGAAAGCAGAGAAATTTATTCATTTCCCTAAACTTTGCATTTATTACAAAATATCAAAGTAATGAGAATCTCCTTAAGTGAGGGTTCAAGACTATTTTATTCCACACAGACACTTTTCATTGCAGGACCTGTAGGCACACTGGAAGAGTTTATGGTACTGTTTTAAAGCTCATGTAACTCCTACAGAATGTTGCTGCACGGAATTATTAACTTTCCTATTTTTGCTGGTATTTTAACATCAATTACTGGGTTTGAACAAAACCATTGACAATGTCTCATTTGTATTCATTAATATACTGGAACAAACAAAATGAAGTGTTATCCATTGTTTTTTTGCCATGAAATTTTTACTTGGGTAAAGCAGTCTCTCCTTTGTACAAGTGTGGGACTCTGCTCAACTCCAAGACTGAAAGCAATATTGCATAACAGTCAGGGATGCGTTCATGTTTTAAGAAATGATATAATCTCTCCATGGAACAAATGTTTAAATTTTGAAGTTCTGCACATGGGACAAAAACTGACAAGTACAGTGCTGAACTGCTCTTAAGTTAACCAGTTCATGCATGGTATGTCACCAAGATTTAGCATCGAAGTAAGTTTTCATTCTCTTTTAAAGGTTTGGTTAACAAACTGATTTAGGAACATTAAGTATTTCTAAAAAGAAAAAAATTAACTGAAAAACAAAAACTCAGATTGAAAATTTATCAGAAAACCTATGACAAAAGAATAAATAGCCTAGCAATTGTATTCGCACACATTCAAAGGCTGCGCAGCCTGACAACCCATCTTCTCTCCCTCCCTTCTTCCTCTCAAAAATGTAAACTTCCTCTTTTATTACAATGTTGGGAAATAATTAAAAATTGACTTAAAGGTATAAAGAAATATACAGAGACTACATTTTTAGCTTACTCTTAATATTTATGGCAGAAACGCATGCACGTTTGGCCTTAAGTTCACCACATAATGACATTTGTTTTAACAAAATTCCCTAGTTTTTATCATAATGCCTCCTAGAATGTGCAACGCTCTTCCCTTGTGTTTAACCAACATTTATATAAATATTTCACTAATTTGATTGAAATCCCTCATAAATTTGCCTCAATTATGGCATTACAGTTCCTAACTTTATTTTTTATAGTCTCAGCAGCTGAAGATGCAAAGAAGAAAATCCTGGACTCTGCTTGCAAGATGGCGTGCAAAAGACAAACTTTAAGGAAAAAGTGTGAAACTAAAATGCCAAGCAATGAATGCCAGCAGTGCCCATTGCTATTTATTGCTGCCTTCCTTCTAAAGCCTTCAATGCCATTATGTTTCCTCCCATCCTGTCATTCTCCTTAGATATGAATTTGACATGCTATGTACTTGACTTGCCTTTGAGAGATGCTAATGCAAAATAACATGTCAATTATTTTAATAGCAAACTAGTTTAGATTTGAAGGTTACTGAGGCTTGAGTTTTTAAATATAAGATTAAAGAATAAAATCAGGTGAAAAAAAAATATGCAAACAGAACATGGACTGGATTTTTTTCTTAACCACCTTAAAATGCACCAGTAACGGGGGGGCCAGAACTGGCAACTGAAAGAACAGGTAAGTGAAATAAGAGCAGCCTAGGAAAGACAGATGAGAAACAAGTGGGTAACTTAACAGATAACGCATATCATAGATCAAAAAGAGCTGGGGAGTGTACTCTAGAGAAAGCAGAAATAACATGAAGATATGGGAAAAACACCTAGAAAAAAGAGCAACAGAAGTGCAGTAAAAGCAGGTGTGGTTTTTTTTTTTATTCTTATGTTGCTTATTACCCAAATCCTATTTCAAGGTTGTCTGCATTCTGAGCACATGCATATTCCCCAACTTCTTTATGACTGCTGAAATACAAAGACACACATACCTATACTGAAGGAGGGAACAGAAGGTGTAAAAGAAGGAAAAAGAATAAGGAATATAGGCAAAATAAACTCACATATATCCATTTTCTAAGCTTCCTAAAGAACTCCTTTGATTACTCTGCACTGCTCCGAATAACACAGTATTTGCCTGCTCCCAATGCATTAAACACTATATATTCATACACCTATATGGTGAAGCAGACTGAGGATACAGTTTGGGTTAAAACAGGGTTAAAGTAGCTAGCAAATGCACAAAAATCCCCTCTTCAATAGTAAAAATTATCTATGATTAAGTTTAAGCCACCCTGGTTCCCTATGCAACAATATAAGCAGCAGTAATAGCACAGCAGAAGGGGCTGGACAACAAGAGAAGGACAGCAGGACAGGTCAGTATTTTGGCAAAAGGAGTGGGGAAAAAAACCACATTAGCTTATGCCTGCTTTGAAAGTCTGTGGAACTGTAGCATCTGACCATTTAGGATTTGGCAATCTAATCTAAACTTTGATACTGCTGAATATATATCTTTTAAGGACAATTAATAGCATTCCTAAGGAACAGTAACCGTAACGGAATGAAAGAGTATTTGAGAGCAAAAGGGGAATGCACAGAAAAGTTAGTGTCTCTGAGTTTAATCATTAACTCGCTAGACCACAGATCTGAGATCTCCAGAAATGATGTTTTGTTATGCCCTGAACACTTCAGCACCCATGCAAACAGGGCAGACCATGCCAGTGCCAATTGTTTCATTATGGCTGGACAGGAATCAGTCATTACAGAAGTGCTTTAAATTGTTTCACTTCTCTCTCTGAAACCTTAATGTTATGGGATTTCTTTGTTGACCTGAACAAATGGCTTGCTTAAAGATGCTACTGGAAGATTTATATTTGTTTGTGCATTTTCTGAACATGTCTTTCAAAATACTTTAACCCTCATCATCCCTCATTGCTAGAGAAAGACTGCAGCATCTGGTGTTCATTAAAGCCAGGAAATTCCTGGTTTGCTCTTTATGAAACTGTTGAGAGTTGATAATTGATTTTTAATTCTAGCCTTTGCAAAGAGCTGTTTTATAAATTTCATATTTAACAAATTTTAGTCAGCGATTTCTTTTAAATTCCGCATATGCTAAATCCAGACATCAGTCTTCTGTAATTCAAAAAACTTCAGACAGTATTTATCGAATTTGAGTTGATGAATTATCATAATGACACTCTAATATGTAGTATCTCACAGTCATCAATTAAAAAGTTATAATCTATATAACTTGGAAATAAACCCCACCTGATTTAGCAACTTAAAGAAGGCCTACCAGAAAGCTGGAGAAGTACTTTCTCCAAGGCCATGTACTGAAAGGATAAGGGGGAACTGAAAGAGGGTAGATTTAGGTTGGATAAGGCTTTGAGCACCCTGGTCCAGGGGAAGGTGTCCCTGCCCATGTCAGGGGGGTTGGAACTAAGATCTTTAAGGTCTCTTCCAACCCAAACCATTCTATGATTCTGTGAACTTGCAGGTCACTTACGCTTGGTGCTTCAGCTTCACAGTAAGTTTTTTTTCTTTCCCCCCACAAAATTATAAGAAGATTCTAGGTCTTGAACAGAATTTAAGGTTCAGCAAGGATCTGAAAATTATTATGCACACCTTGTCTGTAAATTTCAATACCTATGAGTTAGAAAGAAAATACCTACTCTGACTTTACTGATTTAGTATCAAAGATGTTAAAATCAATTTTTAAGCAGTAAGAACACTATATTAGGCCCTAGATATTTGATAACAGACTAAACAACATGACAGAAACACTACAGCTAGAGATGTCTTCCTAATTATTTTTTATCCCTTGTGTTTTGGGAGGAGAGCTGTGAATGACAAGAGGTCACAACATACATCCACAGAATGTAAAGCTACTGAAACTGGCAAATAATACTGGAAAGATATGACAAATCTGGTATCACATGATTACAATAGGGTACAGTGTATTGTTAGGGCATAAGACTATCCATCTGTAACTGCTTCTCCCTCACTGAATGACTGCTTATCAGGCACTCTGCTCCCAGCCAACAGGATGCAGAAAGATAGCATGTTCTGAGTTCAAGTCCCCAGACAGCTAGCCAATTATTTGTTGCAGACTCTTCTTAATCATAATATGTCATTAAGTGAAGCTAGAGTATGTTAAACACTTTAGATTATTTTCCCTATATAAACATCTGCTGTAGCTGCAAATGGGAAGTTAGAGAAATGCAAACAATTGATACCACGTGTAAACAATTTATAAACTACACTTTATTTCTCAAGAAATAGCAACCTCTAAGTTAAGGGGTTCTTTGTACACATATTGTAATTTACTATCTATCTCAGGTGTATACATACACAACTTCCTAGAGCAAAGCTATCCAGACAGTAAAAAGCTTAATTCTAGATGTACTCTGCAGCCCACAGGCATTTCAAACATTTTCTTAAAAGTACAGTATATTGCTAAAATGCCTAATTTGCAGCCAATCATTACTTAAAGTTTCTTTTGGCATAAAGAGTTTCCAAGATAATAACTCCCACTGCAGATGCACTTAGGATGCCCAGCTGTATTGTGTTCTCTCCCCTCAATTTTTAGTTTTATTATCAGCTCATAATTTTCAGCTGGTTTATTTCCCATGGTACTCAAATTCATTCCACATACTGATGAAGCTTCACCACAAATCTAACATTATTTTTGAAATCACTAATAAAGAGGTTAAATTAATTTACACATAAAGATGCATCCCTAGGTGCCAATCCAGAAAACCAGCCAGCCACCCTTCTTAGCCCTCTGTTCATGGGCTTTCATCCATGCTTTTCATCTTCAGAACTAGGCTCATTTAAATTTGACCTAAATGTAGATACTAACTTATTTTTTCTCTTATCCCCTCAAAAGAAAAAAAAAAACAGCTCCTACCTCAATTTCCTGAGAAGCTTTAGATATATATCAATTCACAGCACCTCAGGCAAAAAGCATGTAGAACACTACAGGTAGACCAAAAGTCTGAACAGAGACCTTGTCACTCCCATATTACTTAAATACTCCCGTATTTTACTAATACCTATTCATATTAGTTCCACATACAAATATACACATACAACACCTACATATTTTTCCAGTCTGAATTCCTTACCCACTTCTCCCCCTCAAGTGAGATTTTCTTCCATGTAAGTGTGGAAAAAAATAAATCAGTTTGTACTTCAATACCACATGGAGAAGCACCTAACAGACTGAATACCACTTTACACCATAAAAATGTTATTAATCCTGCACCTTTCTAAATAGATTATTTCTCTTCCCATGAGACCTTCATTTACAAAGGTTGTTTACCCACATCTTCACCTATGCTTCCTAAATATAATGTACAGAGAAATTATTAAACTCCACTTTCTTGGTTTTTAATGTGTATCAGCCTGAACAGAAATACAGGCAATGTTAAAAATCCCTCCCAATTTAATTTCTCCTGCAGAAGAGAAATTAAGTTTTAGTTTAATTCAGTTACAATTATGAGTCTTTAAGAAAGAAACCAGAAGGCTTATATCAAAAGAGATGTTCCAGATTATGTACTTGGTTAACTTTAATAGGCTGTACTTCCAAAGAAGGACAATTTTAAAAATCCCCAATAATACTGGCCATTCCTAAGAAATAGGTCTACTTACATTTCTTAAAGGAACAAAAAAAGCATGCAGACTGTCTCTATCAGAGACATGATGAGTATGTATAGTTCTAATTGGGCTTAACCAACACCTACCTTTGTACTCTCTATATAGTACTTTGTACTCTCTATAAAACCCCACAGAACTAATCTACAATGTTACCAGGAAGACTAACTTCTGAAAGCTGCAAAATAAATTGTTCAGATTAGATGTAGCATTATACAGAAGAAAGCACACATGCTAAAAGACAGTAAGTAGAATAGTATTGATATTAAAGTACTTGTAGAAGTACAAGCTACTTACAGTAGGTTTGTATGTCAAATACCTACATAAAGCTGAGAGAACTTTAACAAGAAATTCTTACACAAACAATAGACTGAAATGAAAATACTTCATGTGCCCAGTATTTATAAGGTGACTCTAAAGAGAATTGTTTACTTCCTGGTTTTATTACTGCCAATGTCACCCCATTCAAAAAAACCCCAACCAACCAAAACCCCTGAAGACAAACAAACAAAAACCCTAAAACCAAACCCAAAACCCAACAAAAACCAAAATACCTTTCTTTGATTTTGCTCCAATCTTCAACTTTGATGGCCAAGCAATCTGTGTATTTGTTTCTTCCATAATCTGTTAAAAAGAACATATATATGAATAATTACATTTTTATTGTTTTCCTGTAAAGTCAACAGGTCATTTTTGGAAAACATTACATTTATCATTTTAAAATGTTGACTGTTATTACTTAAAAATAACACAAGTCATTAACTACTTTTGTCTCTAAATTGACAAGGCATCAATTTGATAGATGGACCAATTGGTAGATAAAGAACTGGCTGGATGGCCGCACACAAAGAGTTGTGGTCAATGGCTCAGTGTCCGGCTGGAGACCAGTAACGAGTGGTGTCCCTCAGGGATCGCTGTTGGGACCGGTCTTGTTCAACATCTTCGTCGCTGACATGGACAGTGGGATTGAGTGCGCCCTCAGCAAGTTTGCCGATGACACCAAGCTGTGTGGTTCAGTTGATACACTGGAGGGAAGGAATGCCATCCAGAGGGATCTTGACACACTTGTGAGGTGGGCTGATGCCAACCTCATGAAGTTTAACCATAACAAGTGCAAGGTCCTACACCTGGGTCGGAGCAATCCCAGGCACAGCTACAGGTTGGGCAGAGAAGAGATTCAGAGCAGCCCTGTGGAGAAGGACTTGGGGGTGTTGGTTGATGAGAAAATGAACGTGAGCCAGCTTCAGTGTGTGCTTGCAGCCCAGAAAGCCAGCTGTATCCTGGGCTGCATCAAAAGGAGTGTGACCAGCAGGTCAAAGGAGGTGATCCTGCCCCTCTACTCTGCTCTCATGAGACCTCACTTAGAGTATTGTGTACAGTTCCATGTCCTTTTTATGCTGAGGACACCAGAACTGTTGGAACAAGTCGGTGAGGCACTGGAATGGGTCGCTCAGGGAAGTTGTGAATGCTCCATTCCTGGCAGTGTTCAAGGCCAGGTCGGAACAGAACCTTGGGCAACATGGTTTAGTGTGAGGTGTCCCTGCCCATGGCAGGGGGGTTGGAACTAGATGATCTTAAGGTCCCTTCCAACCCTAACTATTCTATGATTCTACGATTCTACTTTGTTTTCTTGAGAAGAATTCTTGTCTGGTTATAGGTGGAGCTGAGTTCTGACTATTCAAAACAAATCCAAAGAGCAAACCAAGATGCTCAACAGTTTCCACAAAGTCCAAGTGACTGCTGCTAGGTACAGCAAGCTCTAGGTCCACCTCAGAGGGCACTTCAAAGCTTTACAATTCAATAAAAATATTTATTTTAGTATCGTAAAATGACTTCTAAGTAAAGCGTACTTAATTTAAATCAAGTCCTTTTAAGTCTCCATAAGCCAAGATACACAGGTTTGCCTTCATGGGTTGATTTTTTTTTTTGCTTCACCTTTACCTGAAAGCAACTTTTCATTGTAAGCATATCCAGACTGATTAAGCAGTTGAGAGTGGAGATTTGACAGCATTTATTACAACACAGTGTGCAACCTATCTGTAAATCTCCAAGTACCTAACAGGGAAAAAATGAATGGACCTGAAGAAAAAAACCAGGGACCTGAAGAAAAAATGAGGACCTGCAGAAATGAGTATGATCTGCCCATATTAGCCAATGACAAGATGGCTGTAGGATGCAAAGAAAATGCATCTAAATGGTTTTAGGATACTGAGAGAATGTATCTATTAAAAAATCATTCTGGGCTGCAACAGACAAGGCATTTCTCAATATAGATGTTAATTCTAGAATGCCCTGATGAATTTTCACCTGGAACAAATTGTCCAATTCTGTTCAGACATGGACAAGATTTTGTACAGCAGAGCAAAAGGGTCCCCACTCCTTTGAAAATTTCAGTAGCTCATTATAAACGAGATTAAGAGTGATCAGTTTGACTATCTCAATTACAAAGTGTCCTAGAATCACAGAACAAGTTTGGAAGAAAAGGAATTTGGAAGTCATTCAAGTCCAACCTCACAGCCGGACCAAGTGCAGGTCAGGTTGCCCTGGGCCTTACCCACTGAGCTTTCATTACCTCTAAGGAAGGAGATTCCACAGCACCGCTGCACCCTTATTCCAGTGTGCAGCTACCTTCACTGAGAAATTATTTTCTCATTATCTCGAGTTTTCCTTTGCTCAACCTTTGCCTGTTACCTGTACATTTTTAGGAGGAGCCTGACTCAGCCTATCTTCTAACCACCTGTAGGGAAGCTGAAGAATGCTATTGGATGACTTTTACCTCAACCTCTCCATGTTGAATAGGCGCTGCTCTCAGCTTCTTTTTGTACATCAATTACTTCAGGCCCTTGATCAACCTGGCTATCATCCACTGAAGTCACTCTAACTTGCCAGGATCTTTCCTGGGCTGAGTGGGACACAACTGGACAAAAGTATTCCATATGCAGCCTCACAATAAGAGAGCAGACAGGAGCACCCATGTCCCTTGATCTGCTGGGTCATACTATTTTAGATATTGAATCTACACAAAAATATATAGGGTGAGTACTAAATATTAAGGAGATTATTTAATACATATAACAAAAAAGTAAACAAGTGGTAACTGCAAATGTAGCCTTTAAGCTAGGAGAAAAGCAAACAAACAAACCAACCACCCTTAAATTGGACAAACTGAAAGAATATTTGATTGCTGTAAGGAGGAAAAAGGTAGGAAAAGGCGAGGAGAGATAGCAACTCTCAGGGTATGGTTCCTCCTCTAAAGGACTATTTCTTCAATTTCCTCAGAAGGACTAAACAGCATAAAAAAATGTGTTCTTTTGATTGCTGATACGAGTGAGAATTATCATACAAAACCCGAGACACTACCCAAAAAGGCCACCTCAATAGAACTGAGGAGGGGGTTAAGCAAGGCAGTACATCTTTATACCCCAATCATCTGCAACAAACATAAGCAATAACAAAAAAAAATATTTTCATATAATTAGCAAAGCCACTTCCAGGAAGAAAATGAATGCATTAAGAAAACAGTTACAACAGTTACAGTACCAGTAAGTTTCCCATAATAGTACAATTCCGATCTAAGGCAGACTTCTCTAACACTTCTTAATTCTTATCTTCTATAGCCAAATCCCTAGGACATCACAATACCTGCCAGATTAGTACACGACGTGGAAAAACTTAAAAGTGTCAGCCAGCCTTCATGATACTGTATTTCTGGTTTCAGCAACTATTGGATAATAAGTTACAGCTGAAATATGACATTTCCAGAAGGGTGAAATTCTATCAGTGACATATACATACTTTCACAATTTTCCAATCCAGATGTGAAAAAAAATCCGTTTAAAAAAATTCACTTGTGTCTGATAGAGGTCTTTCGGCCAAGATTAGTTGCACAACAGGCAGTGAAATACACAGAAAATAGGAAGACATTAGCTAAAAGAAGAGAGATGCTAAAACAAAGAAAGGTGCAGGACTGAGGTTAAGATCCAGCATGAAAGGAAATACAAGACAGGAGACAGGAGTGGACAAATGTCATTCAAGACAAGTATTACATCCCATCAGTCTTTTACTTCTCAATATTAGAGACTTCTGTCTTAAAGACATTAAGCCTTCCACATTTCTCATGCTAAACCAAACCAAAACTTCAGAGAGTCACACATTCTGGGGACATATGATAAAAAATACATATGAGGATCTTCAAAGGAAAAGTAGTCTAAACTGCCAGCCACTGAAATTTGGTCACCTAATATCCTTAAGCACTTTTGAGAGCCACATTTATGATTAGAGAAAAAAAAAAAACAACTTGGTTTGGTTGCTACAAAGAAAAGCTTATTTCCTGGCTTAGATAGTCAGGAAGAAAAAAAAGTCTGGATGCATTTACATGAAATGCATTTACTGAAATACAAAAATGCTAACAGTATGTGCTGGGGGTTGGATTATAAGATCTTCAAAAGTCCCTTCCAACCCTCACAATTCCATGATTCTGTGAATTCCAGGCAGTAAACTTTAAGATAAATTCCAAGCTGATTGCAGTAACCATATTTTCCACAATTTTGAAACCCACATATCGTATAGGAAAATAAATAAAATAGTTTTACTACAGCACTTTTTTCTCCACCAATGAAAATAATTTATCTTGCCTGTAACATAATTTGAGAATTTTAACAGCCCAAAAAGGTTTCAAGGGGAAGTAAATTCTGGTTTTATTTTTGAGAAATCAGGGCTTTCATAGGAACCCTTAAGAAGAGTTTCAACTATGTTGTTTATTTTTAAGCTATTTATTTCTGTATTTACTCTAACAGCAGGAGTGTCACGAAGTTCTAGAAAACATGATTTTTTTTACTGTAGTTGTTAAACTCGAAGGAAAAGGTTATGTTGAAAATTATGTGACAAACTCTGCATAGAGTAGATCACTGCTAGCATCAACTTTTAGTTCTGTTTTACCATTCTAACCCAGGCAGTTTTCAGTGCCAGGATTATTTTTTTTCCCCAAAACCAGATTTGGAATCATTTCATAAAAACCTCAACTGCATGTTGCAATGGAACAATTTCATTAGTGAAAACTTAGTGTTACGCCACATACCCTGAAAACAGAAGTGCCGCTCTCAAATGAACAAAATGGAAAACAAAACTCACTTTATAAGTAATACAGTTATAATACACATTTAATTGCATTAATACTTCAGTTATAAAACATTGAGTAAATTCGTATGACTGAATCAGAGTTCATGATCTCTGTGCAAGCACTTCTGCTTAGGCTTCCCTGCTTTTCATACAGCGTGATGGGGTCTATACTAATCAGTACTCGCCTTGAGGGATCAACTGACCAAAAGTATCAGGCATATTTGGCAGCAAGACTTAATCCCATAGTAAATCATCTCATGCTTCTTCCCAAAATGAGGGAAACCCTAAGAAATGAGCTATTTACATCTTCCCTTCCTCCTCTTTCCCCAAGAGAAACTGTAGTGTTCATGCAGCCAAAATATGTAAGCTATTCTCAGTGGAGAACATAGAGAAGGTGGTATCTTCCAGTATCTTGTGTCAACAAAACAAATAAGACTGTGCCCTGACCCCCAAAAACTGGCTCAGTTGCAAATCATTGGGCCTTCAAGAAGAAAACAAACAGAAAACATCTAGCAGCTGGAAGAAAAGCTTTTGGCTTCCTTGTATTCCAGCTTGAAAATATAGTTCAAGCACTTTGGGGAGTTTTTTTATTAAGACAGGAAGGTATTATTTTTACATACATTGTAATTTTTGTTTAGATGATTTTGGATGGAAATTGGAATGCTTTGAATGCAAAAAAAAAAAGCAACCAATAAAAATTCCCTAAAAGCCCATGAGCATTTCAGAATTCAAAGGAAGTATTTTACATGCAGTAGGTAAAAAACAGAGCAACATACCAAACAGACCTTTCGCCATTTAAAACAAGCACTTTAAAGTATTATTACTTATAGTTAGCGTTCTTATCTATTTCTGATCTTTCTGCCTTTAGGATACATGTGTCTTGGCCATTTCTGCCTCAGTTCTTATTCAGAGTGGAAAGAACAATGGGAGAGGAACCTGCATCTACCAGTATGTTTCTAGAATTAATTTTCACAACTTCAGCACAAGAAGAAGCTCATTCCAACTGAATAACAAAATAACTGTCAGAAAAAGCCAATTCTTTATTTGATCAGTGGAAAAAACCCTTCTTTCAGTGTGGAGAATTAGCTTCCTCAGTTTAACCTTAATACAACAGAGCACACATATACCACTTCAATATGTAGTGTACCAAGAAAATAAGTGTACATATTGAAAAAAATTGTTAACACATTTGAATGATAATTTTAGATGCTTATCTTCATCTGTAGATAAGATCTCTTTTTTTTAAGATTACACAATAGTAAGGTTCTGTAGGTACCCTGAATTTTTCATGCTACTAAAACCCCCAGAAAATAATGAAATTGTATGCCCACTAGTTGTTTTTATTTATCTGTCCATAACCTATTTTGAACAGCTGAGGTTTTGTCTCCAGAGAGATTTCCTAGGCTTTCATCTGTGCAACAAACAGAAACACCTAGCCTTAGATCAACATCAACAATGGGACTAGACACTTAAACATTCAAAGTACAGAACGGTACCTTATTTTCAGCTATCAAACAATGTAAATCCTCAGAAAGCACCTAACTCCTGAATATTTTAGAGACTATGCTCCATTTCTTGTATGACGACTGTAAATCCTGTCCATGACCCTGGTGACAAACACTGAGAAATGAACATCGTGCACGAAGTATTTTAGCAGACCAGCTGGGTAAATTACACACATGAAGATTAAGGTGAATAACTACAGGTGATCATATCTACAAAAATAAAAATCATTACTGTCTCTAAGGCAGCATAAGAGAGGTGGATGAGAAGCAGGGGAGGCAACCAAGCAGAGCTTCTTCTAACTTAACAGTCTAAAAGTGATCCAGTTTGCCCTGAGATACTGGGGGCAGTTAAGGAGGCTAAGTGACAAAGCAAAAGAGAACACTACAGGAAAAAAAAAAAAAAAAAAAAAAAAAAAAAATCACTATATCCTTACAGATTTTTTTTTTTTTAAACTCAGAAGCTGCATGTGTTTGCAGACCAAAACCAAACTCCTTATGTCATTTTCAACCCTATGTTTACACATCTCAGATTATTCCTTAGAATAGCCTTCCAGCAAGACAAAGAGGTATAACCAAATAAGATGAAATTTCTCCAAGCTGTATCAAGTTTAAAATTCAAATCAAGTTTGATGCAATGCTAATGTAACAAGACAAGGGAAAAAGCAAATGGGGAAAAAGGGAAAAGTACCGTCAATGAGACAAACAAACACACTGAAGTAAGAGACAAAATATAGATAGCTAAGTTATATCAGTAGCTTTCCCTGCCCTGAGAAAACCATTGCAAGGATGAAGCTCCCCATCGAGCAGATATTGTGGAGGAACTGGAAATTCAGGATAGACACTGTTCATTTATATTTTGTAAGCATACCTTGGAGCAGTCAGTATTAGGGCACATCTAGAGAACTATTTTCTACAACATGACCATCTGGAACTTCCAAACCAATTCCATCTGCATGTTCCAGATGGCTCCTAATCTCCATTTTAACACAGCATCAGTGAATATCCCTTTCTTCAATGACCTGAGGACTATAAGGTGTCTGGAGCCAGAAACAACCCCCAACATGTATTACTAAGAAACAAGCGTTTCCTAGTGTAACTGCGTACAGTCAAAAAATGCTCCAGAGAAGAAATTCCCATATAGGATGAGGACATGGAAGGAGAGGAAGGATTAATGAAAGTATTATTGATATAAAGGTCATGATAATAGAAATTCTACAAGTAGATGTTCATAAATCTTGTTTTGAAGTTGAATCTACATCAGATTAAAGAAAACCCAGCAATTCTTTATTAATCACTATAGCTTGTTATGTTTATGGAGAATAACTCAACCCCAAGAAATACTTCACACACTGCTGCCGAAGGGAAGGTGACTGACTGATTTTGTTACATCACTGTATCTATCCCCATTTTTAATGCGACTATTTTCGATCCAAATCCTCAAGAAAATTTGTTCCATCAGTTTTACAGATGACAAAGACAAAAGATGGGCAAGACAGCAGAGAAAATGGAACATGAGAATATCAATAGTAAATGGCTTTTGAAAATGTGACTAACATATTTTTCCATAAACATGGAGTATTAATGGGAAGATAGTCTCACTATCAAAAAAGTAACACTTTTGCAGGTCTAAAACAGTAAAGCATTTGCTGTTGCAGTGGCAGAGAGGAAGCCAAGCATAATGTCGATATCCTACTAGACTCCGCAAGCAGAAGGATTCCTGCCATCACTCACCCTGATTTCTCTCATCACAAATAATTCCTGAACCCTACCACATATCTTTTTGCTTTCCACAGGTACATTTTAATCGCTTAATTATTCACAGGATCACACTATTTCGAGGATAAAATAGAAAATACTTAAGAAGTAAGATTAAATCACAATGCTGGCTGAATAACCTTCGAGATGACATAACCGCAAAAGTTTTATGTATGGTTTTGAATAATGAAGTGAGCTCAAAAAACAAAGGCTGTAAAACATCAGGTATTTTTTTTAAAGTACCGAAACCACTCCAAAGCCAGTTTTCTCACAAAAAGGAGACAAAACATGATAGAACTTTACATTATGCCATCCATTGTTCTCCTACAGATTTGTAAGCATTTGTTTTTCCAAATATTACCTAAATTATTCTTCAGAATACAAAATTCAGTAGGTAACTGCAATTGCCATTAGAAATATCCAAATGACCTGATCACATTCATCTTACTATAAGATCACCTTCATTCTCATCTTCTGCCTATGTCCCTTAACGCCTAGGACCATCTTAAATAAATAGTAAAGTTGTTTAATATTGAACTGACATGTAATACTATCTTAATCTGTAAAATGGCATGTTGGTAGACACAAATCCTCATTTTAACAGATACAGATCCTCACCCACCATCATTTACAAACACACAGAAGCTGCATTTCATAACACTTTCTGCTAAAAGGTCTGGTTTTCATAAATCAAGTGCTCCAACTGCTTTAACTCAATAAAGTAGCCACAAGAAGCGAAAAGGCAACTGAACTAGTATTTCTAAATCAAACTGAATATGAAAAGCACAAACTTGTATCCTGAACTCAGCTTCAAGAACCATAATGAAAACTGGAGCTGTGCATAAAATATTTGGAAGTCTGAAGTTCCACTTGAACATCAATTTTACCCTAAATTTGATAACAAAAAACATTTTTCTAAGAAGAAAGAGGCACAGACAAAATCTCAACATAAAGACAGTCACAGTTTTCATGCAAAATCTGCTTGTAACTAACAAGGCAGGAGTACCAGGGCAAAAGGACATTATCCAATTATCTAACTCTCACAAAAAGAGTCAAAATTCAGTACTGCAGTTTTCATTCATTATAAAACCTTTACATCCAAATGAGCATTTTGTTTTGGAAAATGAAACCATTATATTTACAATCCAATTCAGTATTAACCAAATGGGGACATGTGACAAGCTTAAAACCAGAGGTCAGAATGCCTTGTAAAACAAAAACAGTTTCTGAATATTTTTTCTCTGAATATTTTGTTTCACAAAGTGCTCATCTTGTATCTTCTGCATTCAGAGCAATTGATTAGTGCGACTCCCTCAGTATGTATGAACCCCAAGACAACAACAAAATTGTATGTGAGCAGAAGACCTGAGCTTGAAAGTCACAGTAGACAAAATTCTACATGGGCTAATACTTATTTTTTCTCCTAATGCAGAAGTGGTGAAGAAGCAGTATCTGAGAGGATGACTAATCCCCAAACATGAGTTTTGGCAGCAAGAACAGAGCAATGGGTGTAGCTAGAACCAGAGTAAGTATTATATTTAATGGTTTGTTGCTTTTGGGGGGTTGGGGAAGAAGAGAAAGCAGACGAACAAGGATGGAAAGGAAGATGAAGACACAAAAAGAAATCGTGTAAAGTTACCCAGGAACTGACAGCATGAATTCAGCCTCTAGAACTGCTGGGACCACAGTAAGCACTTGAGATGTCAAAGCCAAACACATCAATGGGACAGTGTCAAGGACTACTGGGTTTGGTGTGAAAACATGGGGCAAGTAAGAAGTTAAAAGAGAGGAGATGACAAAATGTAGCCCAAAGCTCAGTGCAAATATTTAGCTCTTTCACAAGTCTGGCCTACATTTTGGGTATACCAACGTATTCCTTTCCCAAGCCCTGGTGTTTCCTCTCCTCTCAGGTTTCCTCCCCCCTCAGGTGGTCTACATATGTAATTCAGAAGTAGAATTTACTATTTATAATAGAACCAGTACTCTTAGAAGACAGTACAGTGTGTGTGACTCCACAGTACTAATGCAACCTTCCTGCAGGTAATGGCAAGGTGATATTTCTGAGCAGGAGCAGCAACAGCAAATGGCCCCGAGGCACCCACACATTCCAGACTAAAACACCATTTAGAATTTGTAGTTTGTGCTCCCCGAGTGGCAGAAAAGCCATCTCCTGTGCAGAGTGGTGGCACAGAGAGAACTATAACACACAGAAAACCATTTAATAAGTTTGTAAGTAAGCTTAGAGGGGAAAAGAACATATGCATGCATGCACACATACTGCATCTTTTCTCAACCTTCACTTTACCTGAAATGAACTGGAAAAGATCATTTTTAAAACAAGGGTCTTAAGCAAGCAAGTATTTTAGTATTGTTGCTGTGTCCAAAACCTGCACTGAGGGAAAAATAGCATTTATATAACTGTACTTTATTTATACATACAGCAAATACAGTTGAGAACTATCGAATGCCCTTACCTATGTAGAAACATTGAAGTCCTCCTTTTACTTGACTTGAATGCTTCCTTCACCCTCAATGGAAATATTAATTGAAAGGTCACAGGTAATACTCTCTTTTTAAATAAATGACTGAAAGGATACCAAAAGATGTGAAGGCAGTATCTAAGCGTGCAAGAAAATAAGCGATAAATCTGTGTATGCAGAATTAATTAATTCCACACAGGAGGAACTTAAAGAAAAAAAAATTACTTAACAATGAGGACCCCACAGCACATCTTTAGAGACACCAATATGCAGAAAACTTCTCTCTAAACTAGAAGCAGCAAGTCTTCTCCCCACAAATCAGGAACCCAGTGTATTGTTAATTTTGTACCCTTCTCACACTTAACTCCACTTTCTTCATTTTCTTTTTTCCTCCAGAGGTAACAGAAGGAGTACAAGCATTTTTAAGTACAAAAAAACAAAACAAAAACAAACCCCACAACCACTCCGCTATTTTAAGAAGATTTTGCTTCCAGAGTGAAAAGGTTTAAGCATCTTGATAGACACCATGGTGACAAATTGCTCCTTCTCCATTGCTCTACAATGCAAGAAATCTTGCACAAAATGTCAAGTATAACAAGGTGGTATAAAATGGAACTTCACCACCTAAAACTCCAATTCATTTGGAACTCAGACCAACCTCTAAGCAGTGATGCAGAGTCACTCAGAATAATTTTAGTGATCAAAATTCCCACTGTTTCTGGCCAAGCGAATTATTCATAAGCAACTCATCAAGGACAGTTGCCATTTTAATCTGCCTTCAGTGTGAAGAAGAAAGAAGCTACAAGAATTAGGTCCATCAGAGAACATTTTCATGTTACAGATACAACAAACTCTCAAGATTGTCCCAATTATATATAACAATAGAGAATAAAATAAAGATGAAATAAAAAGAGAAAACACAACAGCCTTGTAATTACTCCATTCCCTTAACAGAATGATTCCTATACTAGTAGTGATAAATGCAGTTTTCTACAAGAATGAAGCCTTCCTACCACTTAGCTCTGCCTGAACTAAGCAAAAAGTTAAGTAAGCATTCTTGATTTACCTTTTTAGAGAAATCAATCCAACCTAAACAGTCTCTTTCCTTCCACTGGGTGTGGTTTTGCCAAAAGGGAGACAAACCTCCCAATCTAAGATTTCCTGCAAATGTTGAGTGCCACTGATATTCTTTCAACTCCCTAATCCATACCATTCTCTCCGAGCAGTAGCTTCCTCTTTCCAGAAAGCTAGATGAGAGGAAGCTAAATTTAAATTAGAAGTGCATGCCAATATTCCCGCTACAGCCTAGCACAGCCAGCTATTTCAAATAAATTCAGGAAACGTACGGCCTTCATATATATCCTTGTCATACACTATGGGCCAAACTCTACATCAAGAGGTTATTGTAATGTTAATGTAGATACTGATTTCTACCTGGAAAAAGTAGAAGGTGTGGAATCAGTTTCTGCAGTTCAAAACTGCTCGTGATTGAAACAGAGACAAAACCCACGATAACGCATAATAACCACAAACTCACCATGTGTCACTAGCAAGATAAATAGCAGTGGAAGAAACTGATAGCTGAGTGGCTGCCATCAGAAACAAGAATATAGCCTTAGGGAAACTATAATTGTAAATGGGCAGTTCGAGAGAAGTCATGGATGAAGACACATGGAAAGCACTTCAGAAGTTACTGCTGAACATGGATAATAATTAGCCTGAGACATCTTAGTCTCCAGTCAATGATTAATGTTTTATGCTTGAAAACGCCCTAAGCCATTCACATTTGAAGCTCTAGCTACATGCTTCATGTTCAGAGATTAAAAAGGAAGACTGACCAACTTTCAGCTTTGACCTACTGAAGGCAGAAATATAATTTGTTACATTTATTTGCATCAGTATGTATTATCTACATGTACAAAACCAGTCACCTGTATATAAACACTGTATTACTATATTCACATACAGGGTTTTGCAAAAGTTACAAGGTTTTCTGCAGATCAATTTAAACCTTTTTGAAAGATACAGGTGGAAATAGGATGTTGCAAAACAAGCTCTTTCACTGTCTTAGATAAGCAAACAGGGCTTGAGGAGCCTTCCTTGCTGCCTTTCATGACTGAGCCTCCTAAACAAAGATAATGCACATCCATTTATAATTACTGCATAGACGAGCAATTTAACAGAAAGTTGGTTAAAGATGCAATTAGATATACCTTTTTCTCCAAATAACTGCATTTTTTGTTTTGTTTCAGGATTTTTATTTATTTTTAACCCTCTTACTACTAGTGCTTCCAATATATATGCCGGAAACACAATTCATTTTAAAGGACGGTTCCACCAAATATTGCTTCCAAAATGGAAGATACCTCACTATCTTTTAAGCTACTATTCATTTAGTAAAACACAAAGCTACAGATGAAGCATGTTATTTGTAACAACAGGAAGAAGAAATTAAGAAAACCTTAGTCTTCCTTCACATTCCTAAACTCCTAATATTTAATGGAAGAGATTTTGGTGCACATATGCAACACTTGCCCATTTGCATCTTCATACTTCCAAGCATGATTACATCCCCTTTGGGGAATAACAAAGCTTGCAGTCAAGAGAACCACAGGCATTTAAACATACATTTTGAGTAAAGCCAGCGATACCTTAGAAAACCTTAGGCATGTGTGACTATGCAAATGGGTATATTCCTAGAAACACCATTTCCCTTTAAGTAATAAAAGCCATAATATATAAAAAAAAAAACAAACAAAAAACCCAACAACCACAACACCGCGAAACAAACAAAAACCCCATAAAACCTAAATCTCAAACATTCAGAAACAATAAAGCCCACAAGTTACAGCTGGCTGGTAGTATACTGTGCTTCTCAATCAAATTCTGAAAATGTACTCTTGAAAGCCAGGAAAGGGCAGCCAACGTGCCCTTCAGAAATACTCAAAACACCCATGGCTAGCACACACACTGAATTATGCTGAAGTGAGTTTACATCTGCCCTAGAGTCAAGGACTTTGGCAGAGCATCACACATGCACCGGTTCCAAACACTACTCTCTGCACCTTCTTACATTTTATGTAGGATTGCCATGCATATCTATAGGGCTACATAAATTACATGTTCCTTGAAACAATGTCCTGGCTTTGTCTGGGAAGGGCCTTGCTTGCTTATGAGGCTTGAACCAGATGTTATGGAACTCAGTGGAAATATTCCACTATCAACTGAAAATGGATGCTGCCTCAAGATGTAGTAATGGCTTCATATTATGTATTACTCACATGGAATGAATTAGGACAATAATATATAAAGGAAGGTCCACAAAGATCTTTTACATAAAGAGCATATAACACATCAGCAAACCAATCCAGGTTTATTTAAGGATTACCTGTTACTGAGCTGCAGATTGGAGAGCTTTAGACAGAAAACTATCACATTATTTACTTATTTCTTGCTAAATACTTAGCAGTTCCCAGGGGACTTGAAAAATCCATATTAGATTGTGTTAGGTTTTCCCCACTTTGAAGCCACACTAAAAGTTAAAAAATATTAGAAGAAAGTCTTTAGGGTTTGTTTGGGTGGGGGGTTTTGTTTTGTTGGTTTTTTTTTGTTTTGTTTTTTTTTGCTTGTTTGTTTTTTAAGTGTTACGCTACCAAAACCAATTTTTCTACTTTTCACTTCAATTCAAGAGCAGAGGAAGGGGTACTTCACTCGATTTTCCCTGCCATGAGAGGGCAGAAATATTAGCTTAATTTGTCATTTGCAGCTAAGAAGTGGGGCTTATTCTGCAACTCCGCCAGCAAGTACAGAACATGCGCTTGTTTCCGCCGATACACTCAGTGAAATAATGCATTTTGAAATTGAAATTGTTATTATTAAATTCCAAAATATAGAAGTTGATAGAAGCAGTTCTGAGAGTATGCTTGATTATGAAAATTCAAATGCTGCTTGCTCACATGTTAGAAGACTAGTAAAAGACTACTTAGCACCAAACCCTTGTATTAAACTTTCCCTTCTTCAAAAGCATGACAGATTCATTAGAGCATACTGTATGTATCTTAACAATCTAGGCTGAGTTCCTGATTTTGAGCCCAAAACAGAGAACATATGAGCAATTTTTCTTCCTCCTGAGGGCAAGCTAATACAAAACTGAGTGCTGTTCCCCACTAACCAGCCACCAAGTAAGACCCAGAAGTCACTTAACAGAGCCATCTGCAAGAAGTCAGCCTTGCTCACTCCCTCCAGTACCAGCCTCCTCTCAGGATCCTCCCTCTTGGTCTGCATGTCTTGACATATGGAATCACCTTGCTGAATCTTTGCCTTGTTATTTCCACCATTTCAAGCATTCACATGTAAACTTCCTTCACCTCACCCATCCCTTTCCACATAGTACCTTCACCACACAGAGTAAAGTTTGGCAAAAAATAATAAACATGGCATTATTTATGCAAATTACACCCTCAGACCTTGATGTGCTTCTGAAATGATACATTTTCCCTCCACATTCCACTCAAAAGACTGTAAATATTACCCTGAAGTCTCATTTTCAAAACTATTTAAAAAATGCATTTACTACAGCTTCAAATTGATATTAAGTTTCTGAAAGTATCTTGCCGCCTCAGTTCGCAATGTGTTTCTAATGCTACAAATCACTTTTTTCCTTACTAGACAATCTGAAACACATGAAAAGGGTGTTCATTCTACCTCCAGAAATTCTGCCTTACTCATTTCACATGAGAAAGGAAAAAGCTTAACTCTGATTAAAGGAAATTGCACAGACAGAGACGGTGAGTAAGCTATGAGCAACTGTCCAAAGATTTTTTTTGAACTAGGAAACTCTCAAAGAAGATAGTTTCCATCTGGTTTTATTAGCTGTAGCGTTGTGCACATGTACTCAAACTTCTGCAATCTAAACTATTGAGTTGTTGAGACTGTACAAAGAATGTCAAAATTAATCAGCTTTAACCTATCGCAGCATCCACCCTGTGCTCCTACACTAATTATGCACATGAATGACAACATATTAATGCTAAAATAGCCACTACATCTATTACCTATACGGACAAGTAGTATACCCTTATTCATGTACTTGAAGTTTAGCACATTTTGCTTTCCCTCTAAAATCAAAATCTTTTGCTATTACACTAGTAAGTACATAGTTGTCAGGTGCATCATACCTACAGTAAACAATCAAGTATTCAAATACACAAGTACTTGAGTCACTCAGTCTCACCCAGAGGAAACATTTTACCCACAGTTTCAAGAACTGTAAGCAAATTTATACAAGTGTGAGAAAAAGTTGTTGTAAAACAAATGATGCATAGAATGATGTATGCACTATTATGGCTTAGCATTGTTTCAGCAAGTAAAAAAAAAAATGCGTTTTCATAAAATCTTAAGAAAAAATTAACACATTCTTCTCTGTACACACTAATATTAGTGGAACACAAGCATCATGCTCAGAAAAACAACGTCACTCAAAAGCAACATCATCTGAAGACTTTTACATTATACATTATAAATACATATAAAAAGAATATAAATAAACAAAAAATATATATAAAATACATTAAAAAATAGACATTTCAGCAAAATACATAATCCTCCCCACCAGCCTTCATCAAAGCAACTGATAACCATGTACAGGACAAAGTATTCTTTCACATCTAAAGAGAGACTTTTCTTGAAGTACCACTTACAAATATGAAGAAAACATGGAAAAACTTACTTAATGCTCAACCAATCAAAAAGGAGTTTCAAGGCATTTTAGTATACAGCACAAACATTTATAATGACTTCTCTACAGGCAAGACAGACAAAGCAGCTCATTTTTATTAGCATACTGTATGCAGATCTTCATTCAGATAACTTGTGAATAACATTTTACACACTATCCTTGGAGAAGAGAAAAAAAACACCCCACGACAGAACAACCCATGTTGCTTTGTAAAACTAATTTCAAAGTCATTGCTCTTGACCATGCTTCTCTTTGGAGCTTAGCTGCGGCAGGACTATTTTTTCTAGTCCTTCCATGCCTCTTTCTAACCACAAACTTTATTGAATCACTCTGTGGATTGTGCGTTTCTCTCTTAAAAGGCCTCTACACTTCTCAACCAAATATTTGCGCTTTCAACATCACAATAAGTTTCATGTCAGTTTTTCAGTAACAGGATGTAGTGTTTATACATATCGTAAAAACCTCAAGACCATCTCCTCTTTTGGATGAGCCCCCGCTATTAAGAAAAATTAACTTTCATAACATACATTTTGACATTTCAGTTAAAGAAGAATTAAGTTATTGTGCATACATGACATCAGCATACACCAGAGAACATTTCTCATCCCATTCCATGCACAGTGACGGCTAGTAGACACATTAAATGACAAAAACATTTTTGGAATTTGATCCATACAGTGGAAACTGCTCATTAAGTTGCTGACGAATGAGCAATGGGTGTAAGTTTCTTCTCTAATGAACTGATGTTATAGAATTAAATATCTTTCTTACCTTCTGAAAAAAGTCTTCCCCACTTTTCCCTTTGCCCTCTGCAGCAGCTGTAAAACAAAAGTGCAATCTGGTTACAAAACATAAAGCAGGAAATTTACAGGTTTACATAGAGAAGTTTTCAGTGAGTACATGTTAATGTAAAATTATAACTCGGTAATTTTTGCTCATACAGTAAATATTAGTCAGCCACTAAGACCCAGAACAACCTTTTGCAAGTCACTTGCTCAGGACAGAATCCAAGCAGATGTTCATATCTGCAACCTAGAGCTATAATATATTGATACATACTTTACTTAGAGTAAATACAGACATTTAAGTCCAATGATATATTCACACTGCATGCTTCACTGTGTAATACCATCAAGAGAGGCATCAAAATAAAGCTAGGAGGGCACAAGTTTTGCTATATGGAAGTTAAAAATTAGAACCAAAACAAGAATAAGCATTACAGTAAGCCAGAATCACATTAAAAATATTTTTCCTCTATTCTGCTAGTTTTTATATTGATGAGAAATACAGAGCTACTGCTATTTGGTTTTCTGAGACTGAGCAAATACCACAAAAATCTAAACAGTTATTACTGCAGTTAAGTATTCCTCTCATTTGTTATCCAGTGAAATTTTGCAACATGTACTTTCCACCAGGCAATGTTTATGAACAATTACACTCAAAGCAGCTGTAAGACAAAAGGTATCCCTACATACCTCCACTAGAAATGGTGCCATTGTACAAACCAGAGACATATGAGCATTTGAACACTTGAAAGTGACATTCAAGACAGGTGACTCAAAGCTAAAAGCAGCATGAACATGGCTACTGGTTGGGCTTGGCAACTGTGGGTAAGAAACACTTATTAAACTTGAGAAAATTAAGATTTCCATTCTCTTAGGATAGGAAATCAAAGGCGGAAAGGTAAAATCTTGGTTTTGTGAAAACAGACCTACACACCTAGACGTACATATTTAGCCAGCACACCAAATTGTTCCCTTTACTGTAGGGCTGTACTGGTCATACTGGAACATTTGAATTTACATGACAGGTAACGCTAACAAAAGGAAGAGTGAGTAACAACTAATTGCATGTGGCTGTAAAGGGAGTACAGAGCCTTCAGAGTACTTTTCAAGAACAGTGCTAAGACAATCACAATGGCAGAACAAAACATCATTGCAGAACATAGCCTAGTAGCAATTGTATAAATCAGTGACTTCAAGAATAAGAATTTGCCTATCTCCCACATGTATTTAAAACCATAATTTTAAATGTAGTTAATGTAAATAGCAGCACTTAAAATTATAGATTTTAGTAAGCCACAGCGCATATAGCTTACACTGTAGCTTATCTATGTAGCAACCTGAGACCTAGCAATCAATTCAACATACAGTAGCTCAAGCTGATGAAGAAGAGGGCAATTTCCCTTAGAGAAAGGGATGCCTCCAAATAGAACTTCAAGTCTTAAATGAAGTTTCCTGAATGGTACTGGATCTCTGAAGAAACTCACTGTCATTGTGATTTCTCTTTATTTCTCATGTACAAACTAAATTCTTAGCTTGCCCCATCACCCTGTCTTCCAAACTGTTTCAGGTACTTAGCTCTCCCCACTCTTTCAATTACACAAGCAAATCCAAACTTAATGTTAACTCAGATAACTCAATCTAAGAACAAATGCAACTGAGCAGATACAAACTAGAGGCACAAGACAACTTTTTCCACTGCAGAGGAAGGACTGCACTGCATTTGAAACAGGCTTCTCAAAATATCAACAACACTTGAATACCATTGAAAAAGAACACACCAAGAATTTTATCTCATACAGTTCAGAAGTTTGTTATTTAACTCAACTGTAGTCAGACTAGAGGCAGTGAATGAAGTCTGTCAAGCAGTCATCTTGCTGTAGAGCAATTCCAGAATCAACAATTCCGCAAGTCTGAGAAGAAAACAAAGCCCTCCTCACCCTCAAAACCTGCAAGTGCTTTTAAGAGAAGAGTGAACTGATGCACTTTCACCAGAACAAAATTTTCTGGAAGCAGAGGAAACAATTGTGGAAGATCTCAGTTTTTCAGATTTACAAACTACTGATATCACAGAAATAGACAACTTCTTTTGAAAAACACAACTTTCTTTTGACAGCAGGCACTTCATAGATGCATGTTGTTTCACAAGTTTTCTATTAACTCAGGAATTGCTATGAAACACTTTTAGGCATCAAGGAGTACCACCACACTTTTCAAGTGAAACACAGGACCAAGGTGCTTTTAATCGGAAAGCAGAGGAGATAAACTGGAGATGAGAACATGACAGATGTGAGGCTGAAGTTACAGTTCTGAGAATAGACAGATTTTGTTCCAGCTACAGCTACATATTTCTAAACTGAATACAAACAAGAGATGGCTTAGATAATAACAGTAATGCTCTGCAAGGCATTTAAACAGAATGCTGACAAAGCAAATTCCAAGCTTTTTATTGTAGGCTTATTTTTAATCTGAATCATTCTGGTGAACTGATTTACAGCTTGGCCCCAACAACAACTGTACGGTACAACAGATGGACTCCAACAAGCACAGACAAAATAAGAAAGAAAAGGGAATGAGAACATCCTAAACTGACTTCACATAGAAAAAAAAAACCAAACAACCCAAAACAAAACCACACAAAAATAAAAACACAACCAAATAAGAAAACAGTGGAGAGAACACTGAAGTTGGAGCAAATGCTGCTTTGAAACATCTTGAGTGAATAATCAGTGGTTTTAGTTGTGACATCATACTATAAAGACATTGTCTTTCACTATAGATTTTTGGCACGTAAGATGTTTTACAACAACCTATTTGACAGGTCTGGTGATACCTATGAAAAGACAGGGAAGAGTGTATGACATTTTTGGAAAGAAACACTGAAGGTTTTCACGTAACTAAAAACATACTGTGACATATTAGTATTTTGCCATTTTGCTTCCATGATGCAGCACTATTTAATCCATGAAGAGATGCACCTCTAATAATTTTTCATATAAAATAGTTTTTGCATATCAAGGTGATGTTAATCGTTACCATCCCTACTATGCACTTAACTTACTAAGTCACACTTAGGATGGGATCTTCCACTAAAAAAGAAAAAAAAAAAACCACCAACATAAAAATTTGAAGACAAACTACATGAAGCAGTACATTATGCTTCCGTTTAGGTTAGCTACTCTCTTTTATTCTACTTGCTTCCTAAATTTTACTTTCTTATTTCTAGGAGGAGAAATTACATTTAAGAAAAATTAAATTTCATCAGTAGTGTATGAATTTGGGGATGCTAACCACAATTACATACATTTTAATCTAAGTACCTATGTTTAAGAAAGTTTCCAATGTGTGCAAAACATTTACTATTCATATTAAATTATCTTAAAGCTTTTCTTCCTCTCCAAAGCAGGGAAAGATAGTTCCAGCACCTCCGGAAACATTAAGTGTAGCCAAACACAAGGGGAAACTACCCATTTCTTTCATCATTGAAAGGCTAAACCGATTTTTGTTTAAAGAAGACAAAACCAGTGGGATTGAAGGCGCCCTCAGCAAATTTGCCGATGACACCAAGCTGCGGGGTTCGGTTGGGAGGGAAGCAATGCTATCCGGAGAGACCTTGACAAGCCTGTGAGGTGGGCTGATGCCAACCTCATGAAGTTTAACCATCCCAAGTGCAAGGTCCTACACCTGGGTCGAAGCAATCCCAGGCACAGCTACAGGTTGGGCAGAGAAGAGATTCAGAGCTGCCCTGCGGAGGAGGACTTGGGGGTGTTGGTCAATGAGAAACTGAACATGAGCAGGCTTCAGTGTGTGCTCGCAGCCCAGAAAGCCAACTGTATCCTGGGCTGCATCAAAAGGAGCGTGACCAGCAGGTCGAAGGAGGTGATCCTGGCCCTCTACTCTGCTCTTGTGAGACCTCACCTGGAGTATTGCGTGCAGTTCTGGTGTCCTCAACATAAAAAGGACATGGAACTGTTGGAACAAGTCCAGAGGAAGGCCATGAGGATGATCGGGGACTGGAGCACCTCCCATATGAAGACAGGCTGAGAAAGTTGGGGCTGTTCAGCCTGGAGAAGAGAAGGCTGCATGGAGACCTAACAGCAACCTTCCAGTATCTGAAGGGGGCCTATAGGGATGCTGGGAAGGGACCCTGCATTAGGGACTGTAGTGATAGGACAAGGGGTAATGGGTTAAAACTTAAACAGGAGAAGTTCAGATTGAATACGAGGAAGTTCTTTACTGTGAGAGTGGTGAGGCACTGGAATGGGTTGCCCAGGGAAGTTGTGAATGCTCCATCCCTGGCAGTGCTCAAGCCCAGGCTGGACAGAGCCTTGGGTGAGGTGTTTTAGTGTGAGGTGTCCCTGCCCATGGCAGGGGAGTTGGAACTTCATGACCTTAAGGTCCTTTCCAACCCTAACTAATCTATGATTCTATTATCTCCTGTACAGAAATGAGCAAAAGAAGCATTTTGGAGCTACGAAATTTATGTACAAGTCATTAAAAATGGAAACCATTTACAGTGTTCACTACAATGAGCTGCAGTTCAGTAAGTCGCTGAGGTTTACCTCAAATCAGATAAACTGAAACAAAAGCAAGGATTACTTTGTATTTAGGAAAAACATCTACTAGGTCATTGCATCCTAAACTCAACTTTTCTAAACAACTCTGAGTATTAACCCTGATTCTCAAGCCAAACTAATCTTTGAAATACCATGTTGAAAAGCTCCCAGAATTTAGATCTGACATATATAGCAGATTATTTTAGTAATTTTATTGGTATCACTTAAAATATCAAATTAAGCTTCTTTCAAAAAGCAGTAAATTTCCAAGCTCAGGAACACCCAAGAGAACAAGTCTTTTGTGGGAGACTGCGGAGGCAAGCAGTGTTGTCCCTGTGATTCATGGAAGGCACTATGTAGCCCACTCATCATTAAATTTGAAATAAGCTTTCAAATTTAAATAAAGTGTTCATTTTCTGACTTTAAGTGAAATTAATGATTTCAAAATACTGTATCAGTAACAAACGACATTAAAAAGTGACCCTAACGCCTATCACTTAAACTACCATCACTAATCCTAATCTAGGAAATATTATGTCAACAAGTGCAGTTTAGTTATTTAATGGCTTGCTAAATTCCACTTCAAATAATAATTTACAATTACTTTTAGATCTTTTTTCCTACAGATGCAGGTCACTAGAGCCCCACTATCCTCAGTTGCTGTGGGAATGTTTTTAACAAGACAAGTCCAAGTAATTACTTGTGGAAGACAGACAGGTTTTTGTTGTATAAGAAAGCTTTCAGCCACCAAAATAAAAAGCCTTTGCTGCTCACTTCCACCTTGTGATGCTGTCATTTGTCTGAAAGTCTGCAGCAACAGCGGGGACCGGGTCTAGCTCTATTTGGTATAATAAGTAACACACTGGAATAGCCCCCCCAGACTTACTTAACTGTGAAGGGCAAAAGGAAGATTTTTTTTCTTTTGGTGCTTACTTAGCTGGCAGCTCTGGCACATGCCAGCTGAAGGTGTTCAGGCAATGACAGCCTTAAGAAGCAGTAACAGACAAAATTAGCTTTCTTTAAGTCTTCTCCAGTACCACAGGCTCCTTTGCCAGCAGGACCAGGCACCACAGATATGACCCAAGTAGTAGAAGAGCCACTAACTTTCTAACAGCACTTTCTACACCAAAAGAGATACCAAGTCAATGAAAATACTCCTTAAACAAAACTAAATGTGTACAATGACAACTGAACAGCATCTCTGTTGAGAAATAGGAAAGCGTAAGTGGTGTGACAGGATTTCAAGATGAGCTCTGAAAAACCATGCCTGGTTACCCACCTGAGGAGACCAGTCACTCTTTTACCAATAGTCTCTGTTCCCAAATCAGATTTGAGAGAAGCCACAAACCAAATGGTAATTAATACAGTGTACTGACTTCTCACAAAATTGATTCATTTCTGCCAACCTCTGCTACTCAGGAAATATTTTTCTTAGAAACAGTATTTATTTTATGACATTGAATAATCACTTAACTGACCTTCACAAAAACTAGGATTGCTTTTACAAAACTGGTAACAGTTTCAGAAATACAGACGAAAGGCTATGTAAATGTGCATAATAAGCATTTTATATTTTAAGCTGAATTCTGTTTATTGTAATTTCTTCCATACTATGAAATATTTTGTATTAGATTTTTGCTTTTCAAGATATATTGGATTGCCAAAGTTCCATCCAATACAAATATAAACCAGTTGAAACAGGTGTTAACTATTATGGTACCCATGAAGTACACCACTTGTCTAGTTAATCACCAAATCGTAAAAAGCCCAATTGTAGTTTCTTCTCAGTTCACATGGAAAAATAAATTTGAACTTCTACTTCAAATATTATTTTAATTATGAAAAAAACCTGTTATAATACAGGCCATATTTTACAGGAACTGAACCCAAGATACACGATCAAGTCTTGTTTAAATGAATTATTCTAACTCTGTGTTCATTTCACACATTAGCTTTGCGTCTCATTTTCTAAACTCTTGAAATGGTTACAAAACACAATATAATGTACGTTTGTGATTTTGCCCTTATATTTATTACTGTTGAAACTTCTTCCTCTGCATTGAAAGACTACACTTGTAAGAGAACATAAAAGCATGTTCAGCTCTTCAGGTTTCAGCATCAAAGTGCTCTAACGCAGTGATAACAAGGTATTATTTTAGTTTTAACAGGATTTCAAGAAATGTTAGAATAATATAGCTGAAGTATTCAGCTATCCTTTGCCTTCCCTATCAATTGAATGAGAAAACTCATTTACATCAAGATTTTCCTTGTGTTAAGACTTCATCTTTTTTCCCCTGAAACTGACACAGAAACATGCTAGCTATGTAGCATGGTATTTATTATTATTTTTTAAATTAAATGGATAGTTATTCATACTGAAAACCTGAGCTATTTCTCAGAAGTTACCCAGCTATCCTACACAAAAAAAAAAAAAAACAAAAACAAAAATCAACTTTTTTCATTGAACCAGAAACCACCTGACAAAAAGATTATGTTTTCCTGTGCACAAAGTCAGACACTAACCCATACATACTCTGAAAGCTTGCTTCTATCAAGCCAAGATAAAGAATTCCTCCCCAGTGGCCACAGACCCAAGCCAAATTGCTGAAAATACGCTTTTAGGAACAAGAAGATAGAGCACACATTGTTAAAGAAAAGAAAAACCTGACCTTAAATTGATTTGTTGAAATCCAAACAAAACAATTTTCCATTTTTCTTGTAATTACCAAAGTAGTCTCACAGTTTTCTGCTTAGAAACTAGGAAGTTAGAGAGAGAGACAACTCAGCTAAAACAAAAGGGCCTGGCAAGACAATTAACAAGAAATCTGCATAATAATCTTGAATACTGCTTTTTAGTAAGACTACATATTCTTTTAATTTTATTATACTAAACTTCATAAAGTAACCTCAGTATTTTAGGTTCTCAAGTGGCTGTATACATATGATCAAGTTTCCAGAGCCAATGAATGAAAATCAGGCATTTAAACTTTTGTTAAGTCACATATACAGCAACCTTTAGGTTTTGAGGATGCTTACCATAGACAGGTCAGAGTAAAGCCAAAAAGTCAACAGGAAACATTTGAAGTGGGAGATGGGCAAAAGGAGACAATCCCCAAAATATTCAAGAAAGTACTGACACTAAGAAGAGCAAAAAATATATCTGACCAAATAACATGATGACACATTTGTCAAGTCAGAACCTACATGATATCTGGAATATTATGAAAATCACTGTGTACATGTTCTGTGATAAAAGGACCCTTGGACTGGAGGTGAGAACTAGAGTACCACCATTTATTAGATCAGGAAAAAAAAAACCGCAACAAAACAATGCAGAAAAAAGATACCCATGATACAAACCTAAAATGTTTATATGGGAGCACTCTTCCTCTGGCAGAACAGATAATAAAGAGACTATTAAATATCTGGACATTTTTTGGTGGGTTCCACTATCTGCTTCTGTTAGAAGGAGCTTGATACATAAACTGCTAAGCTACCCATAAAGAGGCCAGATGTGAGCTAACTTTTGACAGACATAGTTAATTCTGGGAAAAAGGCAGACTGTGTAGAGGTTACTTTTACTCTGCTGCTGAAATTCAATGTCTATGAGCCCCCTGAAGTTCAGCATCTATGGTCTCTTTTCAGACTACTTGCTAAATGGTTGAGCTTTCTTGGATCAAGGTCAACGCCATCTGAACACACATTAAACACAGACAGGTAAGATGTCCATATTCTTCATTCTCTCTTTAGCCCACGTTTTATGAAATATAATATCATGAAGACTATATATGTATATTCACTTATTAGAATATTTACTTTTTAATAACCTGCTTTCCCCTGCATACTATATTAAAATTAAGATAATTGGTAAACAACTAATACCATCCTACAACTAGAATTCATAAAATTTTATCATCATAAGTGATGAATGGACAAAAGAACAAACAATACAGCAAACAAGTGAAAGCTTAAAATAAACTATGCTTACTCCAACTACCTCTGCATACATTGCCAAGAAAGAATGCAAGGAAAAACAACGCATACACTCTAAAGACCAAAAAGACATTGATTTTAAACGAACATTCCTAGAGATTTGCTTCTGGTTTCCATGAGGACTCCATGCAGTTGGTGGCTAACAGCATCCATGGGGGGGGGGGGGGGGGGTTAAGGGGAGATAATTACACTGGAGGTTACTTACCTTGTCAATCCCCCCATCAGTATTTTAGAGTTGCAAAACCATAGAAGTCTATCTAGAACCAATAATCTAATCTGTAAATTTTAGATATAGAACAACAGATTTTTCTGATTTTGCAAAACTAATTTATCCTAGGGAAAAAGCTGTCTGCCAAATGTCTGCATAGAGAAAGTCTATTTATTTATTTTTATAGCGAAGTCACAGCTTGAAAGCAGGCTGTGAAGTTGGGGTTGCTTTGGGAGCCCCTTTTTCCTTGTTGGAAATCTCTCCTTTGAAAGGCACACATGGATCTAGCTTATCTGCACAACCACAGAACACTTCCTTATGTGACTGGAGCACAGTCAAGTTCATAACACAAGATTTAGGATTTTAATGAAGATAATGAAGTGAAGGCTTTACTTCCGGCCAGCTACTCTTCAGAGCAACACAAGGAAAGTTGCCTGGCTGTCAGCACCATATTACCCGATAGAAACTACTCTATTAGCTGCCTCAGATCAACACTTGTTCCCAGTAACAAAACTTTCCCCTTTGTAGGTTGATAAGGATTGCTATTGGTAGAATTGCAGTCATAGATCAGGAAGAGACCAGAAAAGATTACTGGCAGAATATCCCAACACTGCACAAGTCAATCCTTCTACTCTGCTTTAGGATACCAGGTAAAATATCACTGGAAGCCTCCTATGTCATCTTTCAGATGCTTTAAAGGACTTCTGCCATTTCCAGCTGTAGACATGCCAGCTGATGCTTCAAAATGAAGTTTTCAGCTTCCCCTTCCTTAATCCATGTTTCTATAACTTCTTTAGTTTGACTTGAGCATTTCTAATGCTTATTCTCAATTTTCTCACTGTCAAAACGTAGCTTGAAACCAAAGAAACCTCTTTTCCCTTAGAATACTCAGCTGCTCAACTGTAACTTGATAAATCAAAGAGTTAACAGTCTCTTTGGAAGCTGCTCTATATCCTACACTTCGAAAAAACCTTTCTGAATTCTTTATTTTAATGATGATTAAATCAACAGCCCCGCCAATTCTCAAAGAATTCAAGATAGGACATCTCAACTAGAAGGCTGCTGGTCATAGAAGATAACGCATTTTCTTAAACCAGAAGAGCCAGCACATTACTGTAAGTATTTATAAACTAAAAATTTAAACTTATGACTTCAATTATTTCTTGTTTTATCATGAGAACTTAAATAGCACTGTTAGAGTTCCAGTATATTATACAAAGGTAGAGAAAATAGCTGACATGGCCAGGCTGAGGTTTTGCTTTGTGAAGAGGTTTCTTTCCAAGAACAAAGACCTAAATTTTGATATTTTTTTCCACCAAGAGATTATCAGATTACTATTGTCAGATTTAACGATAAGCAATATTTTTCTTCCACTTCAATCAACAGATGAAGGCAGCTTTCCAGTATCTAAATATTGTAGTAGCTGAGTTTAACCACCTATTTCTATTTCCTTGTAAGACAGAAAGAACTTGTATCCATGCTACTGATAATCACTTTTTAGAAAGTGAAACTATCAAATACTGTCAATCATAATGAGAAATTTATTAAGATCTAAGTCATTAGCACGAGTGAAACCTGATAACAATGTTAAGTACATCCATGCACTGTAGCTCACCCCAGTATTTCCCCCATCCAGTTTTGAGAAAAATATTTTTGAGAATATATTGGATACAGTACTAAAGGAAAGAACAATTAATTCTGATGTTCATAAGACATTTTTGTTACCTAATTGTAAAATCAGGGCATCTGTTACCTCAGTCGTCTTACACTTCTTGGCCAAGCTGCCCTCTAGAAAGAGGCAAAATGGAATCCCATCCCAAGAAGGGTCTTGGAAGAGGTGACAAGGAAGGAAAAGCTAAAGTGGTTCAACTTTTATTTTATCCCAGGAGTTGCCTCCCTTCCTTCAAATGGGCCTTTCTGCATTTCAGTTTTTCAGGAAATTTGGGAACCTGTGGTCAAAAGAACAGGCCAGCCAAAAGTAATTTTCACATTGTATTAATTTGTTCCATGTCCTTCGTAGGAACAAAACTGACAGAAGCAGTAAACAGCCAGCCATAAAACCAGTAAGAGTGCTCTCCCACATGAAACACAGTCTAGATAATACCAATTCTCTTGACCTATGATCCAAAGAGAGGTAGTTTTGGAGAAGACAACTGGAGAAGGCTGCTCTGGTAGCTGTAGGAAAGTATCACCAATATGCCATATGACCTATTCCTGCTATAAAGTACTTCTCAGTACAGCAATGAAAACTTATTTATGCCAGCAACTGACTTTTCCATTACTTTACACTTACTCCATGACACAAAGAGATCAAAAAGTGGTAGGTTTAAGCCATTCCAGCCATACTTTCATCCTGCCTACCTCAGTTGACTCCCTTACTGATATTTATGTATGAGCAAACATGCACTTAACTCACACAATTTGAATTTACTGTTGTTCACCTAGGAAGATATTTAGCGAGAGAAGCCACCACAAGCAGTCCTGCAGGGACAGAGCAGCTGAGTCATCCCCCCCCATGCTATCACACATCTGGAAATGAGTCAAAACATTCATGTAAGTAAGAAAAGAGATGTAAAGCCTGGCATTTTTCTAAAAAGCTCTGTAGCAGGGCTGCCTTCTTGAGTCACTGGATGCTGTGAAGTTTCAAAAGAAAACCTTTGACTGCCTCAGGAGACAGAATATCTCTTGCTGCCAGTGCCCAACAGATCTCACTCTGCCCCCAAGCCAAAGCATCCATTTATAACAGAACTTGCTGTTTACAGGGGGAAAGAAAATCATAATATCAGAAGTGCTCCAGGGGCTGACAGAGGATAACTGCCAAATACAAAAGCTCTGCTCTCAGCAGATTGACTGCTGGGGATATTCTTTCTATTTGCTTAGCATTCAACTTCCTCTCAATGCACAACCACGTTTCTTGTCAGGTATGCACACAGACACTGTATGATTCATTACATGCAAGAGAAGAATGTAGCAAGACTGTAAAAAAATTAGAAACAAAACCCCTACAGAATTGGATAAAAAACATACACAATATTTTTTTGATGGCCCTGCTTGTTATGAGTCATTCACAGATGTGGAGTTACAGGAGAGAAGCCAAGATTAAGTCAAAGACAAAGCTTTACACAGGAAACCAGTTTAAGTCTGTTGCAATGCAGGTTACATACTGAGCTACAAGGAAAAGTAAAAAATAGGCCTTTTCAAACAGTAATGAGACACTGCGTTTACATACAGACAGGGACAAAAAAAACTTCATTTGGAATTCAGAGGTTTCTTCCTTTTCTGAAAACCAACCAATCCCACACACTCCAGCTTCCTGGATGCAATTAGAATATTTGGAGAGCAAAACACAAACAGCTCCCTTTTTCTGTCCAAAAAACCACTTTCTTTTCATTTCTGTCTATTGGAATAAAAAAAGGAAAAAAAAACAGCCTCAGAGATTTTTTAAAAGGGGACATGTTATAAATCCTTTTCTAGGCATCTGAGCTCCTGTTTCTGCACATCTACACAGCTGGTAACACCTCGTATCAAAACAAGTGCACTCAAACTCCACACATCCAGGCTGCTTGGCATATTTTTTTTCCACTTAGTCTGAGCATTCTGAGCATCTGCCTTTATCTACTTTGTGTTAACCAGTTTGAAAAAACTGACAGATCACCTCAGATGTAAATTCTCAGATACCATTCACGGAACCTTTTAGCCTTTTTGCTTCACATCTCCAGTCTCCTCACAAAGTACTCAGGTAAATGTTCAATACCTACTTGTACTAAATGTAATTGTCTTAATAAAAATAGGCTCTACTATTTATAATATATATGTAACATGAGCCTATAAAAAAATCTACTTTTTGCAGAAGCATAAAATGCCTTTACCAATATTTCAAGTATTAATCAAATCCCATTCAGTTTTATTTTTAGTATATTCTGATTCTAGGTACTTGACTATAGAAAAACTGAAGAAGATAGCTGTTAAATTTCAACAAACTGATTTCCAGTTCAGGGTAAGATTGCAAGCAATTCTTCTAGATTAAATTTATAAGATGTTACACTACTCACACTACTTCTGAAGCACTGACCAACCGTTGCTTTGAGTATTTGGTAGAACTAGTTCAGATCCTTTTTGTATCTTTTACTGCTGACCAAAAAAAAACAGAAGTCCAAGTTTACATGCAGGAAAACATAAACCCACTGAAGATAGTTCATGAAAAGTATAACCGGTCTCTAAAGTAGTCTAAACTAGCAAAGGACAAAAAGTTTAAAAAAGAAAAGCATAACATGCAAACAGATTTAAAGAAGTTGTCGTGGTTTAAACACAGACAGACAGCTTGTTCACTCACTTCCCCCCTTCTTGCCCTCCCCCTACTCCCAGAGGGATGGAGAGGAGAATTGAAAAGAATGCAACTCCCACAGGTTGAGATAAGAGCAGTTTAGTAACTAAGGTATAACACAAACCACTGTTGCTACCACCAATAATAATAATAATAATAATAATAATGATAAAGGAAATAACAAGGGAAGAGAATACAACACACCACCAGCTGACCGATAACTCGCTCCCCCAGCCCAACCAAGCACCGACCCATACCTCCTTCAACCCCGCAGTCTCCCAGCCCTTCCGGCTAACTCCCAGTTACATCCTGGGCATGATGTGCTGTGGTATGGAATACCTCTTTGGCTAGCTTGGGTCAGGTGCCCTGCCTCTGCTTCCTCCCAGCTTCCCCTCCTCCATGGCAGGGCATGAGGCTCACAAAGTCCTTGGCCAAACCAAAACATCATTGTTATCAGCTCTGTTCGCAGGCTGAAAGTCAAAACACAGCACTACACCAGCTACCAAGGAGAAAAATGACTGCTACCGCTGAACCCAGGACAGAAGTACATGCATAAGCACTGGGGCAAGGTATTAAAAGTGTTTAGTTAATTGAAAAAAATGGGAAAAAAAAAAACAACCTAAAGATCACATTGTAACCTGTCACCCAGCTTACAGCAATGCATTGTCTGCTTCAATTCACACTGTTCACAGCTTAAAAGACAGAAAAAAAGTTGTCCCGGTTTAGCTTATTCTTAGATAGCACATTAATCTAGATGACATTTGACTAAAACAAGTTCATCTGTTCCACTCCGGAATAAATACAATTAGTTCCATGCACTGCAAAATACAGAGCAAATATCATTGATGTGGAAATTGCAAACTAGTTGTGTAAAGAAGAGGGAGTGGGATGGAGGTCCCTAAAGGGTGGAGGTAGGGGAAATGAGAAACTTACCCATACATCAAGTTTAAAGCTATGTATCATAACAACAAGATGTGCACTACTTTGTCACCCATTTTCCTATACATTTGCTAGAATTCAAACTATGTATCAGCACAAAACCACAGCAATTTAAGTTCTTTTGGCAAACTAAAATTTACTCACAAACCAAGATCTTTCTGCTTTTAAGAAACTAAGGAAATGAAGTAATTGTTTAGGTAAGGAGATCAAAGCACAACAGATGTCTAGACCCAGTGTAAAGGTGAAAAACTTTTATTTTCACAGCTGGTTCTATGTCCACATTTTCAAAAATCTACATGATATTTTTCTTATGATCAGTTTACATATTAAGAGCCACAACTGTTATACACAGCTGCCAAAGCATTAAATGACTGCATTTATGCATATGCATATAAATAAAAACATACAAGCACACACAGAGAGTCAACAATGTCATGTTGTATAATTAGGATTTCTAGATACAGTTTACCGTAAGATAGAAGCCTGCACTGGTTTACGTTGCAGTGGTAGAATTTAGCTAGGATCCATAACAGCTGTTATGCATCATTTATTAGCTTTACTTTAGCATTGTGCATTGCTTAGCTTAAGACAAGCAGAAGCATTCTGATTTTAGAGGGTTAGACAAACAAACAATTACATTATTTTGCTCTCTTCATTTAAATTACTTCATTTGGGAAATTCTACCTGCATCTTCAATGAGGCAATGCTGCAGATAAACAGTACTGGACCAAAACACAGTAGACACGTATACCCAGAAAAAAATTGCTATAAATTGGCATCAGAAGAAAGCCTTCACCTGGACACAAAGATGCAGCTCCACACTGCTGGTAGAGTATCCTCTTTACTGCCAACATGTTTTCTAAAGCAAGTTTTCTATAAAATGTTTTCAGAGTGGTTTGCATAGAGTAAACTGCCTTCAGTTTACTAATTACTATTTCAGAAAACCTAAATATTATTGCTACACTGACTATAAGGGTAGCATATAAAAGCAGAATTTCAAGTTATGCAAACAAGTAGCAAAGTAACATACTCATCATCTTTTTGTTGAGAACTGCTCAGTTTAATGCTAGGTGTATATTTACAAGCTTCTCCAGACTCCCTTGGAACCAAGTAACTCCTAAGAATACATGACAGTTAAGAATTATGAAGTTGAGCTCCTGCTGTGTATTGCAGACAGTCAAAGCAAAGAGCCTGTAAGTTAATCACCCAAAAGTTAAAATACAAAACAAAACCTTATTTGGCAGAACATACAATGATATATATTCAAATAGCTCAATACTATTGAGACGTGTCTCACAGAAAGATCCTGAAGCTCACTTTGAAGTTAAATGCAGACATGCTGGATGCATGTATCACACAGACTACATATAGGTGGTGGAAAGCTGATGAGAAGTTTTAAATGCATTATTCTTCTTAATTCATAGATCTAGGCTGTCAGCCATCTTAACACAGGGACTGCTCACAAATTTCAGCTGATCTCAAGATGACAAAAATTAGTCAAGGATGCAAAACTTGAAGTACTTGAGCAAATAGAAATATATGAACATGTTACAGGAATAAAAATTATCACCAGCTTCGTAGCCCAACTGTGAAACCTCCCCAGGTATTTTGGGCCACACTTTCATATAGACAAACGCACTCAAATCAAGTTTTCTTGTTTTACAAACCATTTATTGCGGCTACATGGGAGATGTATAGAAATACCAAGCTTATCCAAACCCTCTGAAGAGATGGGTCTTTAGAAAACCAAATCTACTAACCATTAGACTCCTTGTGATTTCCACCTCCTAAATGAAGGCAAGATCCTGTCACAGGATAGCTGAAATGCTCCCCGAGACTGCAAAGTCCTGGCAACACCTTTGAACTGCCACATTTGCAAGATGTGGAAAAAAAAATATTAATAAAAAAAAATATCTTCATTTGCACTTTTCAGTGTTTAGGAAGAAATCCTGCAGAGGACCAAAGTCTCTACTAGGCCTGAGGAGTCAAAGTGAATATTACAAAGCTGCTATAGGTATCGGACTAACTGCAAATAAACATGACTTATAAGTATGCATAACAAGATGCAAAAGCCAGCCTTTGTGGATTGGTGAACCTTTTATTTGACCTTTATTAACCAAAGTGAGGCTTTTAAGAAATAGTCAGGAAGCAGAGAGTTGTTTTGAAGTTATGCTGCCTACACAAACAGGCCCAAAATATGTTACTCAAATCATAAGACTCCTCTCCTTCTTGCACACAAGCAAATCATTACTTACAGTGCATGAGCTCAAAACCAAGTATCTAGCCCCCTGCTAGCTAATTTGTATTTTTATGGACACAAAGCTGTTTCTAAAACTGTTGTTTACAAGAATTAAATATAAGCCTGAGAAATTCTACAAAACTCCATCTACACAACCTTGTGATACAGTGCAGGAAATTCTTAAGCTAAATTAATGACCACAAGTAAACAAGAAAGCATTGTTTCATGGTTAGACAACTGTAATTCTAAGTTATGCAACTGATTTATCTAGTAACCTTGAGTGTTTCTGAAATTACAACCTCTTTTCCACTTTTAAGACTCAAGGAGGTCCTGCTTAGAAGAAATGATACAACAGCAAAACCCCTTAAATTTATGCTAAATAAACTGAAAAGAAACTTGTAACCTTAAAAGATATAAAATGTCAAGTGTGGGAAAGTGAAAAATTAAAACAAAGAATGTGTGATTTCTGCCAAAATCTAGAAAAACAAATGATAGAGTAAGGAACTAATATTTGGCCTACTTCTGCCTCCAGTTCCTGTGTGGGAGATTTAGCTCAAAAAAAATAAGTGTATTTTTGCAAACAAAACCAGGATTAAGTAGCAAGATGTTAGTGCAGCTGACTTAATGCAATGCTGTTTTCAGGAATACATTCTTACCATTTCTGCTCAGCAGTATTCAACCCAGCTCCTTTCAGTAAGACTTCAGACAGGTTTTTTCTTCTGTGTTATGTCAGTTATCAACTCTTTTTCAGTATTTAGAGTAATTAAATAACTTGCACATAGGAGAAAAGTTAATCAAAACGTAATCTATAGTACAAAGTTTGAATATATCATAATACACATTCAGAAGTGACACTGAAGGTGAAGTATTTCAAATCCCCATTTTTTTTAGTATGTGCTGGTCAGCACAAGGCATATTTCACAGTTAATGAGAAAAGGATGGCAAACATCACACCAAGCATTTAGCATATCCCAGCATGGCATTTACCAGCATAAACTGTGCCCTTAAAGTCTATATTTGCATTTACTTTTGTATGCATATCCAGTATTAAAGAAGAAAAATTAGTGCCAAGTCCTGTTATAAGTGCCTCTTTTCTCAAGTGGCATACCACCCTACTCCTCAAAAAAAAAAATACTCAAAGACAGTGCAATTATGTGCAATACACTATATAACTGATAAGGCTTATAGCTCTTTCAAATTTGAGTAGATTTTAAGAGGATGACAAATACAAAACCCCTAATTCTTTACCACTAAACACAGAATGACATTGCCACCTATCAGTATAAAGCCCTGTGTACTAAACATTGCAAAATATCTGTTAATATGTTGTATTTGCAAAACATTTCAGTTTTAATAAATATTGTCCAGGTGTTTCATGCCTGCATAAAGCTTTTGCCAAAACACTCGCTTTCTTAGTGAAATGGAAATACCACTAGTCTGGAAAGAATGTCAGTGAACCCATAAGAAAATCAAGTTTCCTTTGAAACCTTATTTGTCCTAATACCTGCAATTTGTGTTCTTTGGAGTAGTCATAATTAACTGAAATAATTAACACACACACACACACACACTTCCAGATCCAACTGTTGAAGCTGAGCTGACAAAGTACAAAAGCCTTATTTTTTTTAAGATATGTTTTATAATCAAGGAGCATAATGTCACTCTGAGGACTTGATAGCAAATAAAATACTTTACTAGTATTTCTTGCATAACAAATACTAATAAAGTATTATCCAAGAACATGTAAATATTAGATTGCTATCGAAGCAGATGTTAGACCACCGACTACAGGAAAGCATGCTTCTATTTAACAGGCGCAGAAATACAGATAAAGTCATTTTGAAATAGGTCAAGACATAACTAACCTAAACTATCAACATCAAGTAAGCTTGGCAAAAGAAAACTATCCAAAAAGCCTTTAAAAAAGTAGCACAGCAATCAGCCATAATTAGGGAATACCAAAAGAGATTTGCTTCCTAAGAATGATAAAGGTATGTAGTATGAGAAAAAGGACTCATTTATGGAGCCATGTTTGCTCTTGATAAGTACCTAATTGCGTTTGATTTGTACAATGTGAGTATATACATAGAAACTATTTTCAATTCAGTTATAAAAATTACTTACTTTTATTTCACAATAATCCCATCTGTAGTTGACATGTGGGAAAACAAGAACACAGTATGAATGAGTAATTTCCAATTCAATAACAGTTTTGTTTCAAACAGGCAAGGGTCTTTCCAAGGACCTTCCTAAGGAGATAGAGTCCACTTGAGAGAGGGGAAAAGTAACTCAAAGTCAGCATTCCCAGACACCATATACATGATTTTTCAACACCAAGTTGCAATGCATACAGGGAAGTATCACAATCAGAAAAATCTGAAATTTTTAAGGTCCTCTATTACTTCCTCCAGGCTTGTTGGAGCACTCATAAAAGAAGCCTCACATCTTTGATGCAAAAAGGAGCATGGCCAGCTCCAGGTCAAGGGAAGTGATTCTCCTACTCTCCTTTTATGAGAGCCCACCTGGAATACTGCATCCACCTTTGGGGCCCCCAACACAAGAAGGACATGGACCTGTCGGAGCAAGTGCAGAGGAGAGCCACAGAGATGATCAGAGGGCTGGAGTGCCTGCCCTGTGAAGACAGAGTTGTGCTTTTTCAGCCTGGCAAGAAGGCTCAAGGAAGACCTTAAAGCATCTTTCCAATAACTTAAGGGGGCCTAAAGTAATCTAGAGAGGGACTTTCTACAAGCGCATGTAGTGATAGGACAAGGTATAATGGTTTTAAATTGAAAGAGGGTAGATTTAGACTACATATAAGGAAGAAATCCTTTACTATGAGGACAATGAAGCAATGGAACAGGTCCCCCAAAGAAGTTATGCTTGCCCTGTTCCTGAAAGCATTCAAGGCCAGGTTGCACAAGGCTTTTAGCAACCTGGTCTAATGGGAGGTGTCCCTGCCTGAGCCAAGGGGGTCGGAACTAAGTGATCTTAAAAGTCCCTTCCAACCAAACCATCCTATGATTCTATGTTGGGTGAGATTTACACTTCTGGCAAGTTCTGCCATTTAACTTTACCTCCTAATGCACCTTCCTCTTATTAATTAATTAAAATAAATAAATAAATAAATAACACAAACAAAAAAATACAACCCAAAAAAACACACACAAAAAAGCACAAAGAAACAAAAAAAAAAAAAACAAACCCTCAACTGACCACCCTCTTAAATTATGCGTTCTTCTCAAGCCATTGAACTCTTCACCTCTATTCCAGACTTCTTATTCACACACAGCTACTCAGAGACAGAAAACTCAGAGGATAGAGAAAGCCAGGTCTGTATTCTCAAAGGTTTCCAAGAACTACGCAAAGTTTAGAACAATGCTGAATAATGACACCAAGTCATGGAGAGGATGGGACAGGACACACAAAAACAGGGGTGTACCACTACCTGAAAAAGGGAAATTTAAGGACAACTATCCTGCAGTTTTGTTGGGGTTTTGGTTTTGGTTTTGTTTTTTTTTTAACTAAGACAGGAAGGAGAACATGGAGCCCTCACATCAGAAAATGGCAACTACTAAGGAACAGAAAAATTAAATGACCAATTGCAATCTTTGCTCTTCACCATCCAAAGCAAGGATGCAGAAAGCTCTGTGGTAAAAAAAAAAAAAAAGAAAGTAAATTGTCCACAAAAGATTCCTAACATTCCTCTTCCATTACAATAATATAGACTTTAAGATGTTCCACAACGTTAACTGCAGCTTCATGCAGTGCAAAACAGCTAACTGGAAAAGTACATTCCTCATGCAGTTAAAATGGATTAGCTTTAAAACTAAGCAGAAAGGGAAAGTGAGGACTTGCTGGTCCAGTTCCTCCACTGAATGTTCGAAAAGTGATGTTTCATGATTCTTTAAGCAGAGTAAACAGCATCTCAAGGCTGCAGAATGCTTAACTTGAAGAGGAGGGTTAATAAGACTGTAGGTTATACTAGCAGAACTTCACTTCCAGAAATGAGGTATTTGCATAAAATCTTGAAATCTTAAAGAAGCCCTCATTCAGTAATCTTACATCAAAGGCATCAATAAAGGATAACTGACATGTCACTGCAGAAAACTAGCAGCAGAGCGGATGCTCAGCTCTGCTGTCACATTGCAGACAAAGAAAATGAGCATTTTAAATTAAGAAAAATTATCCCTAAAGTGGAAGAGTGCCCACTTAGAGTAAAAAGCACACAACCACATTATGGCTGCTCCAGAAAAATGGCACACACAGCCCTATCCACACATAAGTATCAAGCAGAACCTTCTACTATTGACTTTTTTAACTGGGTCTTCTTGGAGTTGCAATTAATTCATAGGAATTCACAGGAACTACCCAGTGTCTTAGTTAGACTCCATGCCCACAAACGTACTGAAACACAAACCCAATATTCAGAATATAATCTCCTAAAACTGAAATTCAGGTATTCTAACAAAAACATTAGAAAACAATACGCACATTTATTTGACCACATGCAAAACTCAACACCATCAGTACTTATTCTTGAGATCACAATATTACAGAAGTGTAGCCATCAACTGCATGCAATAGCACAAGTACGACACATTAGACACAGCTCCAATCTTCATTCAGTTCCATTACCTGAGAAAAATAATTTTCTAGAACCTGTTCTTCAGATAAAGATGACAGTACTGTGTTTTCTATTGCGTAAGCAATTATTACTTAATTTGTGCTTTTACACTTCTTTCTTCATGCTATTTTTACCATTACTACTTCAACCATTTCAGCTGTCCCTTTAAACCAGTTTGATTTTTTTTGCACATCACTAAAAACAATGAGGCAGTACGTAGAATTAGGAGCAATTAAGCTGTATAGGTACTAGTAGATTGCTCTGCAAGGACAAGTCATGCTTATAAATTATTATTTTTCCATATACACAGCAAAGCTCCCAAAGCTGTCCTGACATAGAAGAAACAACACTGCAGGAACCAGAATAAATAGAAGTCAAAGAAGCTCACAAAATTCTGAATGTCCATGTTTAATAATAATGATAAGACAGAATTAATAGAGGTGAACCTTTGGATGGTCTACTTCATTTCTAGAGTTCATAAGTAATTATTAAGACTGCCAAAAAGACACTATCTCCTGTTTGCATTCTTTTCCTTTTATTTTGATTTTGGTTGAATTCAGGGTTCCTGTTACAGCTCAGCTGGCTTTAACGATAAAATACTTTTCACTTCTGGATGTTGTTACCCTGAAATCATGAGACAACTTGGCTACTGTGAACCTACAACCTTGAGAAAGCCAAACTGCAGAAATAGATACAAAACTTCTCTAACTTGCTGAAACATAATCATCAAATTTAAGGTGTCAGAAGAAGCATGTTGTTTTAGAAAACAAATTGGCTTCTATTGCCTAAGCTGTCACAGTGAAGCCTTTACCAGCTCTAACTGTGCCTGCATGAGCCCGCTTGGTCAGATTAGAGAGGTTTCGCCAGAAAGTAAAACTATTCTTACATTGCTGAAGAAATAGCATCAGGGAGGTAGCTCAAGCATCAATCCTTAATTGGTCTGGACGCTCAGTCAACTGCCAATCCCTACTTTGCAGTAATTGACTAGATCCTGCCAGAAAGTCACAAACCAGCCGGTATTTGAGCAAGAGAAGCTGGTCACATCCTGGTTTGAACCTGTGGTCCTTGTGGGGCAGTAACTGCCATTACCAAAAGAAAGTACAAGAGTTATTAGAGCACATTAAACAACTGAATTAAAAATTATGTTACTTGGGTAAAAAGGTGTCTTCCTCCTAAAACAGCCTCTTCATTTCTTCTGCCCTCAAAAACATTGGAATACTATTCCTTTAAATTCAGTAAAGTTAACTCAAGGACTAATTAAATGATAAACTGCCTCTGCAGTTTCTTTTATTTATCCATTACTTCTGAACCTGAACAAGAGATAGAGCCCAAGAGCAGTTTGAGAAGACTACATCACTTGGTAATTACAAGAGATCACAATGAAAGAGTTCTCTATTCTATAATCAGAAGAGAGTATAATATTTTAACTTTTGCTTATGCTAAACTCCTTTGCAGGATATAAAATTGATACATTGTTATGAATAATCTTATTCCTTCAATTATTAGAACGATGTAAGAAAGGATAGACTACAACACAATGCTAAATACTAAGGACTTTAAAGTGTTTCAAAATAAGAAGCTCTAAGTTTACCACTGCCATCACACTAGTAGGTAGATTTGATCTACCTTAAAAATACCTCTATTGTCTACATTATTTTCAATAATTTATGAGATATTAAGAAGATGAGTAAACAGCATAATACTGATATCTTACAACTGAATACTTGGCTGTACTCGAAGCTATAATCTTAAATTTTCTACCATTATCTAGAAGATTACAAATATTTAATAGTTGCTGCTCTTCTCTTTAGAGTAGAATGGTGCAAACCCGTGACAACTGGAGCGCATCTGGCAGTTCTACATCATGGGCCTCCAGCTTAAGTCTTTAACATGTAAGTCAATATGCACTGAGATATCTGAATCTGCTTTACTGCTGCAAATAGGAAATGCATTAATCCCAACTGCCTTGCCACTGCCTCCATTCCAGTAAAGCAGACCTGATCAATTGGAGTAACTCTTACAACATACACACTAGGTCCCTCTCCTCAACACACGACATGGGAAGAAGGCAAGCCTGGGCAGCTAAGTAGGAAAGTATTTACTCTGAAGTCTACACTAAAATGAGTTCACCAAAGCTCTACTCCCTCTGAAATGGCAGGTTAGGAGAGGAGGGAAGAAAGTTGAATGCTTATCCAACACCTGTGGGTTCCCAGCTTCTCATATCTGCCCTTCATCTACTCTCACCCATACTAGGCAGCAACAGCTGCCAAGTCTGTGTACCAGCTGCAAAAATGCCAGTGCTCCAACTGATCTGTATTCATCACACAGCTAGAAGGAGGCAGAACAGAGCTGTTGAGTGGTTTCTCCTCCTCTCCTCTCATAAAACAGTACGAACAGAAACAGAGCGGAAGAGCAGCTCACCAGAAGTGCCAAGAGCAGCTCCTCTCATAATAGCACATCTGGCCACCATGCAACATATGGGGAAGATCTTCCCTGTGCCTGCCCAAAGCTACTGAACTTCTATAATCCTTAGTCACATCTCCATTTGCCTCTTGGGTCCCAAGATTTCCCACTTTAAAAGTATTTCTTATCCGTCTCAAAAACTTGGCCTTCACACACTTCTACTAAAACTCTGGTCTGGCTAACCTGCACAGGCAGCAATGTAAATCTTTCCTTTAGCTCAGCCACTTGCTTCTCCCACACCTTACCTGGTCCAGTAGTAGACCCAAGCCACTACTCCACTTAGATGATAAATATGCCTTTAACTTGAGCAATGCAGAAAAGAAGGTGGCAGGGAAGAGACACACCAAAAGCATCCTAAGCCAGCAGGAAGCTGCAGCACAAAGCTGACAGAACGTAACCTTTTAACACATATTTAAACCAGTCTCAAACTTTGCTGGCTATCCAAGCCACAGTGGAAGGCAGTGACAACACAAGCTCTGCAGTGATACAGGAGACCCACTCAATTAAAAGATTCTTGTAAATATGTATTTGATATCCTATACAGGAAATGAAAAAAGGTGTATTTGATATTTTACATTTCAGTTGGTTTGAATTCTGTTCTTAAAACACTGCAATACTCAGATCTACATATAAGTACTGAAAATATACTTCCAACTAGATATATACCAAGTAAAAAACAAACAAACAAACAAAAGCAAACAAAACAAAGAAAACAAAACCAAACAAAAGTCAGACACAATTGATCTGTAATCTAAGTTTGCACCTTTCAGGGGGTAAGTCACCTAAAGCTACACTTGACATCCAGCAGAAGACTCTTCTTGCATTCACTTCTGCCAAACATTTACAAGAACACAGAATACAAAGTTTTGTAAATCTTTGAAAATGAAAAAAAAACCAACAACCAACTTTACCATAACCCAATCCTATTTTTTCCATGGCTTAAGCAATTCTTATGTTTCAAACACTGGAATGATTTTTTTTATTTCTGCCAAATCTCTGATGTCACTGCCAATCTAAAGATGTCACTGAAGACCACTTAAAGTAAAAAACCTGACTGCTGCTAAGCAACCCAGAAAACATCCTTACATGTTCAATTGTTTAGCGCATTAAAGAATTTCACACATATTGACAATCCATGTATTCTGGACTGTCATGACAGTAATGTCTTCCACACAGAGAGAGGAAAGAAAATTCTGCAGCATACATTCGCATTTCAAAAAGCAATTGCTTATAAAGGACTAAAGATTTGATCAAATTTATTCACTGTTTCTGCACATGGAATAGATTAGAAACAGATTCTCTCTTATCCACTATTTTACACACACTCCAGAAGTAAAATTACTAAGGAAAGACAGCACTTATGTTTGTTTTATTAAAAAAAAAAAAAGTACCAGGATTCTTTTCCACTATATAAATTAGTATTAAAAAAAAAAAGAAACCCACATATTCCATATCCAGACTCTTTAAATCAATGCTATTTTAACTGCTCTAATTGCATATAAGCAAAGGCCATTTAATATTTCACCATTCTATAACACTTTTCACCCATGGATGCACTTACAAATTTGGAGAGAGTAAGACCAAGTCTTACAAGCTCTGAAGCAGATCATGATCAAACAAAGTATTGCCACATGACAGTAAGGGTGACATGCATATGCATCCTTCATTTGAGTTACATACAAACATCCATCGTTTAAGCATATGTATTATGGAGAAAGATCATTTTTAACACAGATGTTTTTTCATCAGCAATTAACCTTTCACTCATCATGGCTTTTAGTGGTGCAGTGTAATATTCTGCACAGGAGCTACCTTACATCATAGCTTCTGGTTTAATTATACTTCAAAAAAAACAAATCACAGATTATATTTCCTTGAGCAGCTCAATTATCTCACCATAAAGGTCATGGGGAATTATCTTCCCAAGACTTCAATCTGCTCAAGTTCTCTTTAACATAGAAATGCTTCACCACATCACTTAATTGACCTAATATTTATTTTGGAATCACAGACTTGATTTTTTATATTCTCAAGATGCTTAGTCTTCAAATACCAATCACATATACTCAACTGCCACTAATTTACTGCAAGCATAGTCTGAACAGAACAGAGCCAATAAAAATAGATAAAAATCAAAGCCCTCCATTCACACAAAGTAATTGGCAATAAGCAAAAAAGCAAATTTAAAGGTTAGTTTAAACTGCTAATTCAAAGTGGCAACATAGATTCCTAAAACCAGTCTTCACTTAAATGGAAAAAAATATCCTCACCTGTGATTAGAACCAAAAAGAATTTTATAAACAGAAAAGGAAATTGTGACAATATTATTAAAACTTTTGAATATCTAGTAACCTCACCATGAAACTCTGGAATATCAATACAATTTAAAATTTTAAAGCTTTATATAGCAAGATACTAATAGCATACAGGTAGATCATAAAACAGACTGATTATGTATGCACCTATTAAGAAAAAAAATATACATATCATATGTTCAAAAGGACTGAAATGCAACTTTCTCTTAAAATAAGATAAATCACTAGTGTCACCAATTTCTACCTCCAATTATCCATAATCATTGTTTCTATCAGGCCAGATCTATTTGGCTTACTGCATATTTCCAAATGTGTTATTCTAGAAACCATTTAGCTGAACTTCATTATAAAAATGTTGCAAATTTTTCTTACAAGTAAATATAATTCCTTTCCAAGAATGAATTTTAATCAGATGAAGCCATGATCTGACCTGTTTTACAAGCAGCAGAACAGCATTTTTGTTCTGTTCTGCTTGTCATCTTATTGCTAGTATGGGCAATGAATCTAGCTTTTACAGATACTTTGCACCAAGTAATCAGGAAATAAAACCAGCCTGATCTTTTTTTTATATACCCATATTAAAATTATATACCTATTTCATTTGAATGATCTGGATTGACATTTTGCTTTTTTTATTTCCTTGGCATTCATTTTTATTAATATTTTTTGCTTTCAAAAGCTCTAATGTTATTGCATCTAGAGCAGAAACATCCTGTGGCACTGTAACTCTTACAAATAAACATAATTACCTTTGCAAGTTAGAGTTTTAGAGAAGGACTGAAAGACCTAAAAAACTGACCATCCCATAGCTTCTTAAATAAAATGTTGAGCAGGCCCACAGATAAATAAATAAATAAATAAATCAGAAAAACTTTGCTGTGGGACAGAGGCAAAAAGTACCTATAAAACACACAGGATTACAAAGAAATTTTTCAGCATCTACATACTGCAAGCCTCACAATAACCATATAAGCATAAAGATTGCTGCTTATTTTAAATCAAAAACGATTCTTAGAGACGTGATGCATATCACATAGTTTCAGCAGAAAACATAACCAAGATTTTGCCAAGCCTCCCAAGCCTGGCCTGCACAGAGGATCAGCAAATGGAAAATGGGTGGCTCATGCTTCACTCGCATTTAAACGTGCTCCCAACAAGCAAGAAGACAAAAGAGAAATGGGAAGTCACTATTTATTTTAATTAATATTTGAGAGCAAGCTTCTCTAGACAAGTTTATCAACTGTTCTACATAAGGAACCCTTACACACCATACAACTACTGCAACTGGTTAGGAACAGGGAATTTGAGACCACATTGTGGATGGCACCATACTGATCAGCTTCCTACCTCTAGAAAAAGGCTCAAGAGACAAGACTGGAGAAAGAAAAACAATTTAATTGATGTCTTACGGCAGATCAACGGAGGATAATGCTCCTAGTCCAGTAACATTTCTACAAGGCCGCATTTGTACCTCTCTGTAGACAGTGCAACAGCTAAAGCATTTAACTAGATACACATGTATCACTTATCAGGTGCTAAGTATGTCTTCAAAATATCTCCAGCTGACCACAGATTTTACATGCCCTGTCAAGTCACCTCCTCAAGTCACCACAGTGTGCTGCAACAGTTCTCAGCCTCTAATATAATGAGTAAAAATCTGCATTTTAAAGATCTAGGCGATATCAACCTGGGAAACTGCAAAAAAACAAAGCAAAAACCCTAAGCATGAAAAACAGCAGCTTTATTCCAAAACATTTATAAAACTGTCCATCTCAAGATGCCAAACTCAAAAGACACAGCTGTTGGCAGTTGGCCATTTGGGAGGTAGTCAGAATGACTGGAGATCTCATGTCTTTTAAATGCAACATCTATTATTGCCTTTCTCACGAAAAGTGATTGGTTTACAAGCATTTTTTAAGAGCCCATCACCCTTGAAAGAAAAGAAACCAAGAGAACAAGTTATCTCCTGTTTGTTTTCATTCACACCTGCACGGAAGAGACTACTAGAAAGGGGACATTGAGCAACAAGTTCTTCTGTGGTTTACACAACAAAAACCAAGTGATAGAGATATCAGGACTGTGCTCCAATCTAAGCTGCATTAGGAAGTCCTGTTTTCTCAACTTGCTAACACTCCACCAAGTAAGAACATAAAGCTCACCAGAACATAGTGTAAACCATAGCAGTCCATCAACTACAGCACCTGCACCAGCAAGGCCACTGCAACCTACAGCCAGCTCCCACCACTTGGCCGCTGAATCTCCTGATACTTTATGCAGCTCCTGTAAGTGAACCCTGACATCTCAGTTTAAGCTCAAGCAGCTGGGCAGCACACAAACTAACTAGAGATAAATTACAACCTTGTCTGATGATCATTTTAAAAGCTGTTTGAAGGTAGCAAAGCAGCAGTGCTCAATGCATTGGCACAGAAGAGTCCAGCTTCATCTGCTTATATACCTTGACACACATAAGCAAAATTAATAAGGTCTTCCCTGTGTCTTCTCAAGATCACAACAAAGCAGTCCTAGATGTCTCAGCCTCTCCTGTGTCAGACGCTCCAGCCCCTCAATAGCTTTTTGGTCATTGCTAGACTTGTTCCAGTATGCCCATGTCTCTCTTGTACTGGGGAACCCAGGCCTGAACACAGCAATCCTGATGTGTTTCACCAGGCCTAGTAGCACGCAAGGATGACCACCCTCAATCTACTGGCAACACTTTCTCATGCAGCCCAGAATGCTGTTTGGCTTCTTTGTCACAACACCACACTGTGGGCTTGCTCATGATCACTGTGCATCAGGACCTGCAGGTCTTTTTCCGAGATGTTGTTCTCCAGCCTGTCAGGCCCAAACCTGTGATGATACCTAGAGTAATTCCTTCCCTTGTGCAGAACTTCATGTTTCCTTTGTTGAACCTAATGACTTCCCCGTTGTCCTGGTTTTCCAGTCTATGAAAGTCCCTCTGAATGGCTGCCCTCCATCTTCATATCCCTGACCACATTTTCCTTGTTTGCAAGTACAGCAGACAACCTCCTGCTGTCATCTTCTTGATCACCTATATTTGAAACTTGTCACGAATGCACCCCAGAAGCCTCATACGTTGCTTGTGCCCTGCTGTGCTGTTCCTCCAGCAGAGAGCAGGGTGGATAAAGTCTCCCATGGGGACTGAGGCTTGCAGACATGAGGCTTCTTCCAGTTGGGTGAAGGCCTCATCTGCTACTTCTTCCTAATCTGATGGTCTGTAGCAAACACCTGTACCACCCAGATAGGTCTACCCAGTAATTCTGACCTATACAATCTCAATTGGCTCATTGTCTGCCCCAAGGCAGAGCTCCATGCAACCCACTGCTCTCTCACATTAAAGGGCAAAACATCCTCCTCAGCATTCCAGCCTACTCACGCTAAAGAGCCTAAAACCAATCACTGAAGGACTCCCGTCCCAAGAGCTAACCCTTCACAACTCTCCAACCTCAGTGAGATAATAACCCTGCAACTACATGCAGACCTCCATTTCCACCGGCCTGACACCCACCTGCATTAGGTGTTTCAGGGAGGTATCCACTCATGTGCATTTCCCAGAAAGAGGTATGAGAGCCTCTCCTGTAACTGTCCTGCAGACACATGGTTATTATGTGCCTTCCAGATTTCTATGCCTTGGTTTCTACTGCACTACAGCCACACAGCCAGGACAATGACTAGGACAAACCAATGCTGCTATCTGCTCATCAACCCCTGTATGAAATTTGGCTTGCAGCAGAAAAATTAAACATAGTTATGCTACTAGGCAAGTGACTTACCAATTCAGACACCTAGTGTTATGTCTGTTCTCTTTCTTTACAACCCCTTACCCATCACACCCATCTTTTCCTGGAGAGGGACTCATCATCAGAGACTGTTGTGAAGGGACAAGGGTTAATGGGTTCAAACATAAACAGGATATATTTGATTGGATATAAGGAAGAAATTCTTTATTGTGAGGGTGATGAGGCACTGGAACAGGTTACCCAAGGAAGTTATGAATGCTTCATCCCTGGCAATGTTCAATGCCAGGTTCAACAAGGCCTTGAGCTAGAGAGATAACAACAGAAAGTATACAGCCCTATGCTTTCTGAAGATTAGAGTTACTCTGAGGATTAGTTACCCCAATAGTGCCACATATACAGTGACCTGGCAGGGGGTTGCCATCCTCCTGAGTGTTCTCTCACAACAATGAGCCTTTAACAGGAAACAGTTATCTTTTTTTTTATCATGTATTCCTGTTCCAGTAAAGAGGATATCTCTGTAGACATCTTTTACATAAATCAGCTACAAAAGTCACCAAAACATGAAGAGTTACACTGCCCAATGCAATACATTCATACTGATTACTGACCTGAACCACAGACAAAAAAGCCTAGTCATAAACAGAAACAGATAGTGAACAAAAGTTGCAGATATGTGCAAGGAATATTTTTAGTTGCTTAAGTCAAAATTAGTTTAAAAACTACCACTGATTAACAGGCAGCATGTTAAAGAAGAAATCCTTAAACAGAGTTCTCATTCCTTCAGCCACAGAAAGTACATAAAACTAACAAGCTATCTGAACTCCAAGTCATATGTAATCATATTAGTTTTTCTGGTGTAAGTTTACAAAAGTCACCACTGAGGCTTCACTGTACGGGATATTGCCATGAAAAAAAAAAAGTTTAAAAAAGCTATTCGTTCTTCAACACAGAGGCCTGAAATTAACAAAAAATAGCATGTTTCATTGTTTGACAGGCATAAAGCCAAGAGACTGAAATAAGTACTCAAAATAGGACATATTTTCCAATGGAGGTAAAGATTACAATATAACCAACAGGAATGTGCAAGCCAGCAATACTTAACTTAGCAGTTCATGCCAAACCATGATAGTCCGTTGTACTACTTAAAATCTATTGAAACTTGAGAAAGCGATATTATTACAATTGTTAACAATGGAATGCAAGAACATTTTTAAACTACAAGTCACACAAATTCATTTCATATATTTATTTTTGTAGAAATAGACTATTCAGCACTTTAGGGATTTGAAACTCTGACAAAGAACTTGAATGTTATTTTCTTTTTGCTACATGCAAGTTAAACACCAAATGTAAATGCTATTAGAAAGATTCCAGTTTCCCCACAACTATGTCCTTGTCCATGTTATGCTGATAAACTGCAATGAACAAAAATAAAAACATAAAACCTAAAAACACCAACAGCAATCTCACAATTTAGTAGAAAAGAAAAATGTATTGTCTAGGAAAAGAAACTGTGCTCGGGGCCTAATAAACTATAGGGTTTGAAAAGATATTTCAGTGAGAAACTGGTCAACAGACATACTTCACATGTCTTAAAGCTCCAACAGGGACACAGGAACTTTAAACAGGAGTAAAAATCAACAGCACACCAAGTATTTTTAACTTCATTTGCAAGAAAGGTACACTAATTATTTGAGGAATCACAGTACATTTAGTTTTATTATATGGATTCCTGCCACCATCACATACCAAAAAAAAAAAAAAAAAATCCAGAAGAGAAATTGCAATTCCTGGTTAGCCATTTAAACATAAAAATGTAAGATAAATTTATCACGGAGCCTGCTATCCCCACACAAAACCCAACACAGTCAGGGCCACTCTAAGTTATAATTGCCTATTAAGCAGCTAACTCAAAAATCTATTAACTCATGTCTTCAGGGTCTAGCCTCTAATGAAACCATTGTTTGTAGCAAAATCTCAGCAGAGGCCCAGGTTTCCTAGAATATCTCCATCTTCTTTAGTACATTCAAATACAACTGTTCTTCTCTCCATCTACCCCACACTTATCAAGTTATTATCCTCTGTGGTTGAAACAAACTAGTAGAGAAGTCTAAGAAAAGATTTTTAAGTACACTTCCCTATAGTTATGCATTAAGTGGGGAAAATATACTTGTTTATATAGAGCATGTTTCATCCGATGGATCAATAAATAAACTAAATTGATTATCATTCAAACATCAGAACTAGACATTGCATAAGTACAGTCTTAGGATTGGGCAACAACCTCAAGGGTGAGCTTTAGGCAAAGGAATTAACAATTGATTTTAAGTAAATTTAAAGTAAATAAGTTTCACCTGGACTAAATTGTGCAAAAAGTTATCCAAGTATTTATGTCACGTCCCCTCTAAGAAAAGGAACACTTCTTTTGGTGAAAAATTACTGGTTGAGCGTTTCTCTAACTCCCCATAACAGGCAAAGAGCACCAAAACTGCAGGAGCAGGGCAGGGGAGCACTCACCCAGCACTGCAATAGCAGGAGGGAGAGCTGCACAAAGGTATTTAAATGAACTGTTTATACTGACTGTTCAATACTAAATTTGAGTTACAGTACTTTTATCCTCACCACCTGAAAAATAATAAGTGATCCTTCATTACTTCTAGAAACCAAGCCTACATTCCATAGATAAAGATTCACATGAGTCCTATATTTCTAACCTACTCCAGTCAACATAGGAAAGCACTTAATGAGTCAGAACAAAACCAGCCCAGGACAGTGCTATTTTCCAAGAGTCCCACTCTCTATCAACACAACCTGCTCTGTAAGACGAGCTGAACAGCAGAGTGCTTGTGGTGCCAAGTACTCTTCAGAGTTTCCTGAGCATGTGGGGCTGTGCTTTTCTTCATGTGTTTATCAACAGTCAAATAACTGCTGAATTATCTCATGAGGGGGAAAACAAAACAAATCCAACACACCACCCATAAAGTTTCAGGTCCCATAATTAAAATTACCCCAAAGAGTCCTCAAACTGAAAGACGGTGCATAAAAGAAACCAACCACAAAACAAAACCCCACACAAATATTCACACACACACAAAAAAAAAAAGAGCCACAAAGCAGAACACAGAAAAACACAAAATTTAACAGGCACACTGCTATTTTTTTAAAAGAAAGATCCATGTATAATATGGCACACACATCACTGCTAGAGTTAGACTCATTTAAAAACAGTGTGGGTTTGGTTTTTTACTAAAGTAGTAGTATGGGATACTGCATTATAAAGTCACAAAGTATTTAATCATGTGCTGTACATACATCCCATCAAAACCCCCAATGTCTGTTAAGGAACATAAAATAGAAAAAGTTATTTGAAATGCAAGCCTAGCTTAACACTTTGTAGCAAAGAATAAAACATGCCATGGAAAAAGCTGTTGCTTCTTTTTATTGTTGGTTGGCTTGTTTGTTGGGGGTTTTCTCTGGTGTTTTGGGGTGGGGTGAGTTTGAGTATGTTTTTTTGTTTGTTTTGGGTTTGTTGTTGTTGTTTTGGGGTTTTTTGTGTTGTGGAAGGTTTTTTGTTTGGGTTTCTGTTGGTTTATTTTTTTGTGAAAAGCTGTCCAGAAAGCATAATCTAAGTTTAGTGTTCTGCATTTTTGTAATAATACTCAGCTGCTATGGTAACAGGCACTCAAATATGCATTAAGTAAATCATTCCACAGTATTAAGTCACATAAGCATTCGTAAGAATTTAGTGCAGAGCAGCTATAATCAATACAGCTACTATGCGGTATCACCTGAAAAGAATAGCTGATCCATTTTACTCAAATATGCTCCCTGGGGAGGAGGGAAAAAAAAAAAAACACAATCATTCTAAAGAGATCTGTTCACAAAAACACCTGATGAAGACATGCAGCATAAGATTGCTTACATGCCACATGTTCAAGGGTTTTACCACAGCTTTTGCATTTTCTGATATTCGAAGCACAAAAAGCAAAGCTCTCAGAGAAGCTCCCCCTACCTTTCATTTAACATATTTCTCTTAAGGCTATTCAGAACCAAGCTTTGAAACACCAAAAATACTAAACCAATTATTTCAAACTGGGGGGGGGGGGCGGGCAGTACCGGCAGCACTTTCAAAGCTATAATGATTTTTTACATCTTGTTTCAGATTTGGTTTCTGCTTCAGTTACAACTCGTAGCAAACTTGCCACATCAACTTTCTTGACAGAGAGCTACCCACTGTCTCCAGCTGTGGGCTCTGTATTTAACACTAAGGTACCCCAGTCCTCCCATGAGCTATACACTGTGATATACCCAGGTGAGCCTTGCTGAAGTCAGTACTGTACTTCAAAAAACTATCTACAAAACATAAAGAGAAGGAAAGATGAAAAACAATGGTGAAACACATAAAATTCAACAATACAATTACAGAACTGAGCTTCTGTACAAGAATATGAAGAACTGAGCTTCTTCATGTTCTTCCTACCCCAGTTCATCACTAGTACAGTAAACAACAGATGTTGACTAGAAAAAAAAAAAGAAGTAAAAAAAAACCAAAAAATAAGGCATCCCCGAGCAAGAATGAGAACATTTCCTGACAGGTTTCTTAAACAGATGCTGTTTCAAACTTGGCTTTTAAGACAACTGATGTTGTCTTAAAGATGATGATGGATTCCCACTTTCTCATAATATAAGAAAGCTATAGTGAACACTAGAAGAAACATTAAGTTTTTAAATAATTTAAAAAGTAACAGTCACAAGAGTAAACATGCTCTCTAGCAGCTGGTAAAAGCTAAAGAAGAGCCTTCAAGTATCTATTATGAACAAGAAGCTGCATTTACGCCAGCTCAAAAAAAGGAAAAAAAATCTAATAACTTTTTGGAATTAATAATCTAGTTGTCACCACTTAAACTACAGAGATCTTTCTTTTCCAACGCAATTTTTGCATATCTTCAGATCTCCCAGTGAAGGATCTGGTATTAGAAACAATAGGAAACACAACCCTATGAAGTGAGGGTGAAAAAGGAGAGCACAGAAAACGTTAAAAATAAAACTGACTTTAGCTTGTTAACAGCAGTATAATTTACTCCAAATTTCTGAGTACTCATTACAGATCTGGCTTCAGAACACTGTGACACCCCAGCATGGCTACTCAGTGCTTGAGGTATTCTCCTACAACAACAACAAAACAAAAGTAAGTAAAACCTATCTTGTGGGAAGCCAAAAGATGAGACAAATACTTGTAAAGTACGGAGAGGAAACTGAATGAAAGCAATAATGTTTAACAAATGGTTCACAGTTTTCAGACAGAAAGGACTATTATGTTTGCTTTGTGTTTCCTAATAAGTAGTTTTTTATTACCAGTAAGTCAGAACGTTCATGTTTTCTACACAAAATCTCTTACTACAAAGTCCAACACATTTGGATAACTATCTGATGCAAAAACTCTGCAAACCATGGCCTGAAGCATGTGTATTCTAGACTGGACATATAGCAACCTCTCATCAAAAAGCAGGCAGCATTCATTTGCATTTACTCATTGTGCTCTATCAATCATATACTTTTTACTTCTCTCATGAGGGTAAGAAAGAAAAATTAAAAGGAGAGAATAAAAAAAACACCATATTTTGACACTTGCTACTACTGGATGACACTACCTGTACAGTATTTGGATTCCGCTTAGGAGCTTTCTGTTTACTCTTGCATGCTTACCAGCTCAGGGAATAGAAGTAAGGACTATGTGTGAGATTAGATAATGGAAATTTATATTGTTACTACAGGAAAACGTTAAGGCCACTTTCAATCTGCTTGGAGTGCTTTAACTTTTGACTCTTTTTCCTACCACTTCATACACAAAAGTGCTTTTTCTTTTCAATACCCATGTGGGTTTGGTTTTAAGACACTTTTGATGAGCCCATCTTACAAACAGTTGCTGCTGCTTATGAGACCTCTGTTTCTTTGAATTCCTTTCTCTTTACTGCATTACATAATGAGATTTTTCTACTAGCACTAAAGTATTAACTCATTAAAGATTAACTCGCCCCCAGGAGAGAGAATCTCAATTAAAAGAATTCCAATCATTGCAGTCACCAAGTCAAACCGCAGCTCTTCCGTGACCAGCCCAACGCACTGGCTTCTGTTCCTCCACCAATTCCCACAGCCTCCCATCACCGGAGGCAGGTGTTCTGACAAGGGATGCTTAGGCAGCAACTACCTACGGTTTCCACTAAGTGAATGAAACGCATTCCATGTAACATGCCACATGAACAACAATTAAATACTTGCAAAGGGTTTGCGTTGAAAATGTACATAAATACACTTAAGAAGGCAACTCAAGTAACACTGACTGTTTACAGGAGTCCCAAAAGCAAGAGCACCTTCTCAAAACCACGACCATCCTTCCTTGTTGATCCAAACATGCCCTGAGATTTGACCTGAAATTCACCTCTATTCTCATGGGCTCTTCAGATCAGACAGCAGGTAACACCCCAGGGAACTGCTTCACTCAGCAACACCCTCAACTGAGTTAAATGTATTTAGGTGCTCTTTAGCATCAAAACCAGCAATTGATACTCCTACACTATTTTGTCAAAAGTTGCCTACGTAACTTCCACCGATGGATAATTAAAAACATACTGGTACAAAATATGTAGTCTCAAGGAAAGAAAAAAAAAAAAACAAAACAAAAACAAAATAAAAAGCAAGCAGAACTAAAGGCTGAACAAGTCCTAAGGCAGCGGCTGCGCTGTCAGCTCTCCCGCAGCGGTTCTGCTTCCCCAGCCGGGACGCCCGGCTCCACAGGCTCCCTTCCCGCTACGCGGCGGCCTCGGCTGTTCCTCGAAAGCCGAGAGCCTGAACCACCGTGCCTGAGCGGGATATTAGATTCGTAAAGAGGGATTTTCAAAAGACCTTCAAAGCCTCAGCCTCGCAGCGCGCCGGCTGCCAGAGGGGAACGAGCCCCGCCGGGGCTGGGCATCGGCACCACCCGCAATGCCGGGACCGCCCCAAGCCCAAGCGACATCCTGTTACCCGGGGGTACCCCCGTCGCCCGGATCGCGAAGCTCGGCTCTGGTCTGAAGTGAGGGAGGAAAGGAGCCTCCTCCTCCTCCTCCTTCCCCGCGCCTCTCAAAGCCCCAGCCCGGGAGGCCACGACAGCGTCCGGCAGCCTGGGACCAGCCCGCAGGGCTCCCGCCGACCCACGGCCGCGTCCAGCGCCCGGCCGACCACCGGCTCCATCCCCTTTGCGGCACCGGAGGCTTCATCCGGCTGACAGGGGACCCGCGGCCCGACGGCGACGGAGAAGACTGGGAATGGTGGGCTGGGGATGCGGCCCCCTCCCCTCCCGGGCCGCCGCCCCACGCCCCCCGGGACCGCAGTCGCCTCTCCCCGCCCTCACCTTGGAGCATGGCCTCCAGTTTCTTCCTGTCCACCCGGAATCGCTCCTCGCCCCACTCAGGGCTGTGCAGGGGCCTCGGCGGTCCGGCCGAGTCCTCCTCGGAGCCGGGCATGGGCGAGTCTGTGCTGCGCTCGCTGTTGGAGCCTGGGTCGGAGAGCGGCTGCTGCAGGTACCCGCTCAGCGGGTCGCACTGAGCCGCCATGGCGCTGCCGTGCGGACCCCGCCGCAGCTCCGAGCCCCACTCGGCTGCCTCCCCGCGGGACGCTATCTGCCCCCACAGCCACCCCCCCGGCTCATCCCAGCCGCCGCCTGCCAGAGTCCCGGCCCCGGCGCCGCCGCCTGCGCCCGCCTCTGCCTCCGGCTCCCCACCAAGTGTGCGCGTCCCCGGGCAGCCGGCGGCGTCCGCGGCTCGGCGGCGCCCCCAGCCCGCCCGCAGCCCGCACAACAACTCCACCTCCATTGGGCCGCCACCGGCCCGCCGGGGAGGGGTCGGGATATCCCCGGTCCCTGCCCGGGAGGAGGGGGCAGCAGCGCTCCGCGGCGGGCGGAGGGACGGGGTGGGGAGGTGCCGCCCCCAGAGGCACCGCCTCCGCCTAGGGGCCGGCGGGCGGGGGGTGCTTCTCAGCAAGGCTCCAGCCCGTCCCTGCGCTCGGGGTGGGCCCCGCTGTAAGGTAAGCGGTGCCCGGGCGGAAGGCGCGGGGTTGCCTCGGCCCCCTCAGCCGTCGCTCCTCCGCCGGCTCAGTGAGTGTCGGCAGCGATCGTGCGAGTGGAGGCCCTGGAAAACGGCCCCAAAGAAACATTCCTGACCAAAAACGATCTCCCCGAAACGTGCCTGTCTGCGCGGCAGGAACGAGCAAGACAAGGTTTCGCCGGCGTGTCCTGGAAACACAGCTCGCTTGGAGTGGCTGAGGCATTTCTTCATGGCAATGGGGACCCTGGCTTTCAGCTCAGCTCCGTACGGAGCCGCAGAAAGGCTAAGTGCGTCGTGCTGTGCAGTACTGCAAGAAACCGGGTGAAGCATCCCTCGCCTTCCGGGCATAATTGTGTTACTCTGCGCCCAGCATCCCAGTGCTAGGTTTTGCAACTGCCCAGTTTATACCACTTATGCAAACAAACACTTTAAGGCCAAAAGCACACGCTAGTGTAGAGGAATCACTGGCATGCTTGTTCAGTTGCAGCAGCGCTGTTTCTCTATTCCTGCAGCCGGACACATCACTCGGGAGGCCATCACTGCCCAAAGTTTGGCAGCCTGACTCAGTTCAGTGAGGGTAGGCATGCACACTCGTCTCTCTTTTGGGTCTCTCAGTCAGCTTGTTTCTCCTGAATGTGAAAAATCGTTTCTGACAAAAAAGTTCTGCTGCAAATCACACATTCCAACAGAAGCTTTTTGTTTCAATTAAAGCTTTCCGGTGAAAAAGAAGTCTACTACAAGATGCTCCAGCAACAATGTGTCTGGAGTCTTTCAAGGTATCCCACCCTGAGATCATCACACCACACCTGCAGTACTGCAGATTCCTGTCATTTGTCTAGTACTGAAGCAACTATATTCTTATGATGGCCAAACCAGGTTGCTGTATGCACACTGGAAAGCAATACAGAAATTACAGCTAATTTAGGTGATGGTGAACCTACCTCATAGCTAACATCAGCTTGAAGGACTGTGTTAAAATTCATCAGGAGCTGTGCTGAAACCTCAGGTAGATGGAAACTGAGCTATGTCCAGTTGCAATATGCAGTCTTTTATACAGAGGCTCAGATTTTGGCTTACAGAATCTTTACCTAAGTACACTAAGTGCCATGACAGTGTGAATTCTACAACACCCATGATTCCTTTTGTACTGAACATTATGTGCATGGAGGAAGGCAGTCTTAGTGGAAATGTCTAGTCTTCAATTGTAGTATTTCATTCTCTTTGTGGTCTCACAGGCTCTGCAGATGCTAGACAGTGGCTTGCAGGCAACCTACAACTCACAAGATCCTCTGATACTTCTTATGACCATGGGAAATAAAATGACCAAAGTTAAAACCAATAGAACAAAATATGAATATAGGTAATGAAAAAACATGCAATCTCACTTTATCTCAGTTTGCTTGTAGTAAACATGCTTGTAGCACGATAATACTTCAGGTGTGCAGGGAAGTCTGAGGAAAGACTGGCAGTCTTCTTCCCTACAGCTGCTATCAAGCACTGGTTTTGGTTTCTTTTTTACAGATGGGAAAGTGTACAGTCCATACCAAAACAACCTGAAATTCAGCAAAGTCTGCTGCCTCAACCCAGATGAGCACCAGCTGGAGTTGTCTGTCATCTACATGCCAGGACCATGAGTGAGTTACAGATTCCAAATGTTATGAGTGTTTTCAGCACCAATTACAGTCCACAGCAGCTACAGGTGCTTAGTACTGCTGAGGAAAACAATTATTTGGATGTTTTCCACTCATAAACTAGTGAGATTTACAGTCAGAGATTCTCAATGTAGGAGGTCTCTTTCCTTGGATTTTATCAGTTCCTGCAGTATAGCCACAAAAACACTCTTTCCAGTGGTTTTTGTTGTTTTTTTGTTTGTTTGTTTGTTTGGGTTTGTTTTTTTTTTAGTAGTAGTCATGCAAACAATGTAGTAAAGCAAAGATCTCTTAAAAATAATGATGTACACAGTTTAGTTTTTATTCATTGAAAATAACACTTTCATGGTGTCATTCTAGACTAAAACTAATAAGGAAAATCTTTGTTTTCCTATTGAAACACATATAAATGGTCAAAAAAAAATCCACCCAAATTTAGTAATTAGGAGTTAGTAGTATATATTCAGTAGAATATCACTTCTGTTGCATAAATGGTATTGTATTTCTCCAGTATATTGCAGTGGAAGAATAAACTGTTACACAGAAAACTTGAACTAAGTAGAAAACCACATTTTTAATGGCTAAAATAATATTAAGCATGGATACTAGTGGGGAAACTGGGTGGAAGTTGGCAGATAAAAGATCAAATGGCTAGAAAGAACATCAGCTGAAGTTGACTTTGGCATATAAAATATATGTTGGCCATTTTTCTGTGGCCAGTAGCTTGATCAAAGAAAAGAATAACAGGATCTTTCTCATTGTGGCATACCATGCCTATTTTGCTACATTTTCTCCCCGTTTTTTCATCCTGTTCTCTTTTCCTCACCTCACACGCAGAGAATATCTTCAAATCTCAGAAAAAAGCATAACTGAATATAAAAGTGTTTTATTCTCACACTCAGCCTGTATGTAAAGTCTATTGTATAAAATTCATCGGGGTGAAACAAATCCTGTGAATTTTAAGGAGATTTATTAATTGGTTGATCTACTGTAATAGGTCACATTTCTTTGGGACTGCATAAAACCCTCAAATTGAGAGTAGTATAGGAGCTCTCCTGTGAAGAATGTGGGTCTGCCCTTGGGCCTGCAGACAAGAAGTGACAGCATGGAGAGCGCCATTAGATGGTTTCTGGTCTGCCTGAGGGCTGCTGCTCAAGTGTTAAAGTGATAGCTGTCTCTCTCTGCACTGCATGAGCGCAAGATGTAGACGTTACCTATAAATGGAAGAGTGACACAGTGTAACTTATTGTTAATACAGCATGGTCTGTATTCCAGAGCTTGCATTTATTTTTTATGCTTGGTCTCAAATCTACCTACTTCACAACACCATTATGATCAAAGTGCTTTTATCTGTATTTTTCTGAGGTGGGAGCCATGTGCAAAAAGATCAGCTTGGAAGGCTACAAAGTGACATTGGGGAAAGGGAAGGAGGCACACGGAATCTTTAGTGATCTGTGGCATCTAGAAATGCTTTTCTGGGGATCGTGGTGAATTTGGTTTTAGTTGCTTAGGAGAGGTTTATTACTGGTGAAAATTAATGTTGGAGATGTTTTGAAAGGCTTTATTGCATTCATTTATTTTGCAGAAGAGCGAGCCTGTAATATTGTCTTTCATGATGTTGTGCCATATTCCCCAAGTAGGTCCCATTAGCTCCAATTTCTCAGAATGGTATAATGTGGCCTTCTTTGTACTAAAGTACTGTGAACTTAAGGCCCACCAGCAAATAAATAAAAGGTCCTCCACAGCTGTTATAAAAACTTTTCCACCCCTAGAAATTCTCAAAATAAATTCTTTTTCTAACCATAAGAGCAGACAGATTCTGAAACATCTTTTTAGCTATACTGAATCATGGGACCATAAAAAAAGGATTGAAAGAGATCTCAAAAAGGTCATCTAATTCATCTCCTAACTATGTTGAGTTCATTCCTGACAGATATTTGTTTATCCACTCCTTTACAATTACTAAAGATGAGGTCTCCATGACCTTTCCAGGAAATTCCTATGCTTCAGTTACCATCCAGAAGTACTTTTTCCCCTTAATAAGTAACTTGAATTATTCTTGCTGTAACTTAAAGTCATTAGTTCTTGCCCTGTACACCATGGGCACAGTGAACAGATTATTTCTTCTTTGTATCAAACTTTGATGCTTGTGAATACTTTTATCAAGCACTGATCAATCCTTAAGTGTTCTTGTCATTAAGCTAGTCACTCCTAAGTCTTTTAGGTCATTCTCAGAGGTCATGTTTCTTGCTGTTCTCCAACAGACTCTTTCCACAATAGTCTACATCCTCCTTAAAATACAAAGAACAAAACTGGAGAGTACCCCAGCTGACGTCTTACCAGTGCTGAACAGAACTGCATGATCTTATCAGGCATCTCACAATCTGTACTCCTGCTTATTCATTTCACCATGACCTTACTGGTTTATATTGAAGTACTATGATCCCTATGTCCTCTTCTGGAAAACAAACAAACACCCCCCCCCCAAAAAAAAAAACAACAAAACCCAACCAAACCTCAACAACAACAAAAAAAACCCTACCAAAAAAAGCCCCAACAAAACAAAACCAATAAAAAACAAAACCAGCCAACCAACCAAATAAAACAAACAAACAAAAAACACTCCCAAATAAACAAAACAGAAAACAAACCCCAACTACTCGCTAACTAATTATTCCTTTTTGTATATTTTTGGTGTTGATTACTCTTGCTCAGCATAGTCTCATGGTCTTGTCCCTACTGAATTTCATCCTGGTTTTCTTAAAGACTGTGTTCCTTACTTTTTAACATGTATTTGCACTAATGTTGCACTTCTGCAGTTCAATTTATGCCTCTAAGAAGCATACTTTCAGTTTCCTCATCCAGATCATCAGTGAGACATGGGACAGATATGGGCCCAGAAAAGAATATCACAGTCATATATCACATCCTTCCATTCTGACAGTGAAACAATCATAACAATCCTGTGTGGAGATGCTTATTCACCCATTTTTATGTCATCAGCTGACATTTTTTGTTATACTTTGTGGGAATGTTACAGGAAATAGGGTCTAAAATCTGCTCAAGTCCTGAAGTATGGCCTCTGCTGCTACTCCTCTATCTGCAGACATTCCTGGTCTATTATAGTAGCGTATTAGTCTGATAGGATTTAATCTTGCCAGATCTGTACTGACTGTGTACAGATCTCCTTTTTAAGTTACCTGCTAGAGTGAGTCACCTGTTCCAATTTGCGTGACACTTTTTTTCCCCAGAATATTTCTGGGAGCTGAAGTTAAATGACTAGGCTAAAATTTCTTGGCTCCTTTCCTGCCCTCTTTTAGAGACCACCACTATATTTGACCCATAGTTGACCTTTTCTGGTACCTTACCCGTCAACAAAGAATTTTAAAGAAAACCATTAATGGTTGTGAGAAAGAGCAGGGGAATTAATATAGCCTTGGTGAACCTGACAGAAAACCATAGGATCTAGGCTTAAAAGTCTGACTGATCACACACAAGGTGTTAACATTTGGTAACATTCAATGCGCTATATAACCTTATATATACACTGTTATTTATTATAGCCATGCAGTTTTAAACATCTTAATCTCTGCAAGACTTTTCAACAGATGGACTTCGTGAACCTCGTCTTTGCTGAAATGTTTAGGAGAATTAGAAACAAATGCACAAGACTCAGAAACCCAGGAATTTCCACTCTTGGAAATTGTACAGGCAGTTTCTGGCAAGAGTGCAACCTGTCTCTTTTGGCTCTCAGAAGCGAAATAATAAATTTGCATTCTAAATCTAATTAGAAAACAACTATAAAGAGAGATTTATATATTACTAATTAGAAAAAAAATAACCATATTGATATTGTCTAACTTGTAAGAAGAGTAATTAATAAATAATAGCATGAATTAGAATTGGAGATGGCATTATAAGGAACCAGAAAGACTGAGAACATGAATACTGCACTGTCAATCTCCTTGTCTTGTCAGGTAAAATCCCGCATTGCTATCAAAGGAACTGCTTTACATATCTGTAAATTAGGAAAAGTTGTTTTGTAATGTTTTCTGTAAATTAGAGTTGAAATACTAGATCCTGAATTTGATAACCAAGTTGTTTTGTTACTTAAGAGCAAGAAAGACTCTCTTCTTTAGAAGGCACTGGAAAAAGGTCCTCCTGGATTAAGAAAAATTATTCCTGTTCTCAAACTGCCCTCTTGCCACTGTAATCTTCATAGGTGATTTTTAGATATTTCACATTCTTCCTATTTCATTAAAAAAAAAAAGATTAAATAAGGTGGCAGGCAGTAAAAAATGTCTATTGAAGAGGGAGAGGATATCTTTAATAATTTCTGACTTTATCCCTGAGGGGAATTAATTGTTCATGTGAAGTCAAATATATACTTAAACAGCTTTATTCTATATTCCCAAATTAATACAAATAAAATTAAAGAAAGGTTAAAGTGTTTTCTGGGGTCAAGTTCCAAATGGATCAACTATCTTTATTAATAATATTCTGGTAATTTTTGTTTTGCTAGTATTTGTACATGTAGCATACATTCTTGGCACCCTGCATAGCTAAAATAACACATTTAACAATGATGCATTTTAAAAATCTATTATTTCATCTGTATTGGCAAATAAGACTTACTAAGTTATTGTAGCAGTCCCTCATCTAAGAAAAAATCTCCTTTACACTGCACAGGTGACCCTCGGTCACTCAAAGCTTTCATATTGTGCAAAAACGCATCTCCACTTCGATAGTAAAACCTAATAGCCACTGAGATCAGCCTTTGGTTGTCTAGCAGAAACCAAATAGAAAAATGGGATTGAAGATTTTGTTTATTTGTTTTATCATAAAAGAGCAATACTTGACTTCTTTACTGTAAAATTGCTTGCACTTTGTGAGTCACTATTCTGCAAAAAAAACAAAAAACAAAACCCCCCCCAAAAAAACCCTACAAAAAACCCAACAACAAAACACCAACATAGATTTAGTGATTAAAACATGCTTGCTTTTATTCCACACAGCTACTCATCTGGCAGTCCTCCATAAACACACTTTTGCGTTGTCAAGACTCTGAGTGCACTAATAGGCTTTAATTTCCCTGACCAGTTTCACATGGGGCACCTCCTAAACTCATCACCCAGGGTCCTAGAAGCTCTATTTAAGCTTGGCCTCAAAGAACTTTTCTTGGTTTAACCTATGCTGGAGCTCAGGTTTTTGTCTTGTCTCTTATCTGACATATTTGAATATTGGGCCTGTGTTGCGGGTAGTTGATGTACTGTTCTGTCTCTTGCTGTTCTTGCATGGGCTCCCTGCATGGGTCTTAATGACTTGTTACTGACTGGTGTCTGGGACTGTTTATAGGACTTGTTATCAGCACCCTTTTCTTCCTTATCTGTTGAGGTAGTGTGGAATTGCATCTGGGCTGGTAAGGCACTGTTGTCCCATATTCCTGGCTTGTCTCCTGCCTTGTGGAGTAGCCCTGCTCTTGCAGTTCCCTAGTAGGAACTTCCTCTTGTCATAGAATGTCTCTTTTCAGCTTCTTTTTTTTTTTTTTTTTTTTTTAAGGAGCCCAACTCGGAGTAGGAAAGTGTCAATGCTGCAAATTGAATTGCTTAACTGTGATTGAAATGTTAGAGGTGTTGCTGGTGGTGCTGCGCACAGTTTTAGATCAGTCTTTTCAGCAGTACAGACTGGTATGGACGTGGTATCAGAAAAAAGAAAGAACCTTAGGAGCTGTAGTCTGAACTTCAGGCAGCTGTTTCTCCAATTCCATTTGCTCTGTGTAGTTACTTACTCTGCCAGGGTCAAGTGCTACTGTTTCAGAATTTCCAGTGGTTTCCTGCCAAAGTAACACTGATGTCTACTTTGTGTAGGTATAAGTAGTTTAACAAAATATAGGAAGTAAAAAGTCACGTGAAAAATAGGGGTGATTAACTTTCCTTTTGGAAATCGAAGAACTTGAATTTGTCTAATTTGTTTTATCAAAAGTAATTTGACTTAGGCAGACATGATATTTATTTGGATCATAGAACTGTAGGTGAAAATAAGATGTCTAGAAAACATCTTCTTTTACTTTTTGTTCAGTTCCATTTTCCTCCTAATACTTCTAGTAGCTTTGATGTTCTTGGTTTTGCATGATTCCTGAAGAACTTTTTGTTCAGTTATCAAAGACGAAATAAACATATGACCTCTGGTAAAGGAAGGGACACAAGAAGTCCATGTTCTTTTAATACAGAACTGGCTGTGAAAGCAAGAAATTTCTTGTCCCTATGAGAAGGCATGCAAATTCTCAGCAGGAGGCAAGCAGAGTGCCTCATCATAAGCACAAGGAAGCTGAGAGTTGAAAATAACTTTTCTTTTGCATGATTTTTTTCAGCTCTGAACTACAGAAACTTAGTTTTGTTGTAGTAATTCAGAACAGGCAGAATTTTCAGGAGACTATATTTCTTAATGCTCTATTTCCTATTTGTATAGGGGTTACCTTAAATTCAGCATAATACCTCTCTGAATGTTAAATATAGGTATGTGTAAACCAGTACCAAGCTGTAAAAATTACGTTCTAAGGATACATGAGAGCCATCCTTTTTTGTTTTCTTTCAGATCTTACACTTTATTAGTTGCTGTGCAATTTGTTAATTTAAGTATCTAATTTAGAAGTGACAGAAAAAAATTTCTTCCCTTTTGGGGTGCTTTGTCTACCAATGGTAAAGAACTATTTTGTGATCAATTTTTCTGTAGAACTAGCTTATTTCAATGCACATATTAAACATGGACCACGACTGGGAAGAGAGTGGCTTTAGTTTTTCCAATGTGTTTCAGTCTAAAGCTAATGCAGGTATGATCTAAATAGGGGAGAAAAGAGGAGCAGCAGCAGCTCCTACTGGCTCCTGCGATATTAGACATGTTCGCCATTCCCATTGGTGCTAGTAAGAAGGTTACTAGAGGACAGAGGTAGTTTGGGCAGTCATCCTTTTTTCTCTTCCTTATCTGTGTAACACTTTGGTGAAAGAGACACTTCCTATGGAATGCTATTTGGTAGTTTATACTTTTATGGAATCTTTTAAAGTCCTCTATCAATAAAAAACATTTCAGTAATGGTTAACAGCCTTGAGCCCAAGCAGTCCAAAGATGATGCAAATCACCTTTACCTGGACTCTTCCAGACCTATAATTTTGAGGTGTTATCTTTTAAAAAATCTGTACTCTCCATCTGAATTTATTTATTAAGAGTTTGCTTGAACTCTGTGTGTGATCCAGTAAGGAAATAGATGAATAAAAAAAAAAAAATCAAATATGTATTGATATTCTTGTGCTTTTTTTTTATGTTTTCCTTTATCCAAGGCTTAGGAATACATAAAAAACTACCTGAGCCATCAAAATCATCAGAAGACTTTCCATAGGGATGAAAATTTCTTTCCATTTATTCATTCAGCCTAAATTGGGATATGAAAGAATGGAATGGTACAGCCATGTTCCTAAACAAGCTAGTCACCTGCTTTATCAGGATGATAATAAAACATAGGGCTCAGACCCTCCACAACTCTAAACTTGTGTGGCTTCCAAGAAGCCATGTTGTCAGCTGAGCTTGAGTGATTTGTATCAGGTGAAAATCTAATTTTTTCATCAAAAATACCTTAGATAAACCCAATGTAATAAAGAAATGGTTCTTAGCACACAGCGGAATTAAAGCTAGAAGTGGAAGAGGAGCATTGGCAGTTCCTACTGTCCTAAACACTACAGCCAAACCAGGAAAGATTTAAGGAAATGACTCATAGTACTCAGAAGAAATAAAAACATCATAGTGATGGCAAGAAAAGCTAGGTTAATGTAACCAAACTGTTGAAGTCAAGTTTACTAGCCCACAGAGGCAGAGACAGGAAGCACTGAAATGACTGAATTACATTCCTAAAACAAGTCTGTAATAGTGTTTTATCAGGTTGGTAACTGTAAATGGCCAAGAACTTCAATGGATGTGAAAGAATACATTTTGCTTTTGGACATTATTACACGGACATGTTGGAGTAAATGAATTTGCACATGTAACAGATAAAGATTTGATCCAGAGATCTTAGTGTAATGAATACTCTTTGGAGGTACCACGAAGCATGTTCTTTAGTTTGCCTAATAAATACCTGACTCTCAATTTGCTAATATGCTAACTTTTAAAATGTTACTTTTTAAAAAAATCCTGTCATTTGCCTGGAAAACTTCAAAAGTATATATTGCTCTTAACAACAACAAAAAAGATACTTCTTAACACAATTATTAGCAAGACTGATTTTGTAGGAATGCTTGCTATCTTGCTGCATGAATGGGCTACAAATAGCAAAGCCAAACCTGGGCTTCTGCTGTAATTACTAAGATTGTATGCTGTCAGAGAATTCATCTGAAAAATGGATTAAACCATAACTTAGTATTTATTTCCAAACAATTGATTTAACAGTATTTTTTTTGAACAATTGATGTTGTCCTCAGCACAATCTCTACTGCTACTGTGGCTGCAGATCACAAGGTTGCCTGATTGATAGCCAGTCTTCCTTCTTCTTTGAAACAGCAGTCAGCTGATGACAGAATGGAGGTACCGGACACAGGTTAGCACGCAAAGTCCTGAACAGATTTTATTTAGGATGTGAACACCTTAAGGTTGGTCAGATATTGGAACAGTTACATAGGGAGAGTGTGGGTTTTCCATCATTGGAGATACCAGAACTTGACTGGACAAGGCTGTGAGCAACCCAATCTAATTGGCCCTGCTTTGACTGTTGGGCTGGGTTTGATGACCTTCTATTTTAATTGAGTCTGTGGTTCTATTTTCTTATATGAAATATGCTAAGTTTTTTTTTCTGAATTTACATTTCAAACCATTATATGTTCTTAGTCCAGAAACTCTGTCCAGACCACAAGTTTCTAGTTTACTTACAAGGATGATATGTGGAACTTTGTTAAAGGCTTACATTGCTATTAATATGCACTATATCTGCTAGTTGAAGCCATGACATATTCATAAGAAATCTGGACATTTTTTGTCATTAGTGTTCAAAAAATCACGTACTAATACTTTGTTCTAGTATCATCGATTCTCTTTCCAGTCTCTACATTTTTTTTTTCTGTTTTTGGATTTGGTGCTGCACTTTCTTTTTATATATCCCCTTTGGGAAATACAGCACCTTTGATAACTGGAGCTGCTTGTTTTCTCTTGTTCTGCACAATGCTTTGATTCCTGTGGATGGGGGGTGTGGGGAGAGAGTCAGGTTTGGCATGAATGCACTGTTTATTGTCTAATGGAGGCAGCTTCTAGTCTCTTCCCTGGAGCTTCATGTTACTATCAGCTGGGATCAGGTAAATACTCGTCTATTGTAAGGTAAACCACACTGATACTGTTTTTCTGCTGAGGAATTTTCTGGCAGCAGGCAGAGACAAAATGCCAAACTGGGGGCTACTGGAATTATTGTCTTTCTGCATTTAGTTGGTGTAGGTGAGTACATTAAAAAGTTTCTCAGAAAACCAATGGAATTAGCAGTCAATTTAGATTCATTTACAGTAGGAATCAATCCTAATGCCTTTTTGTGCCCCCAGAAACGTTTGTTTGGTTTTTTCCTGATTGCTGTCTTCTCCTTGCATAAGGTTTAGTCTGCCTGCAAAGCTATAAAAAAATACTGGAATTAAAGTAAATTTGCTTTTCAAGCATTGTTCGGAGTAGTGACTGGCTAAGATTACCAGTCACAAGTCATCATGGACCATACAGGAGGTATAAAGTACAAGTGACTTTGCAAATGTATTTTTACATGTACAAGTCTCCTAGATTCTGAGTGAATGCTATAGTGTTTGAACTGATGCAGTCACCGGAGTAGTTTCAGATATGCAGGTATGTCTTCTATAGCAACCTGAGGGGCAGTGAGAGGCTTGGATGGCTTCAAGGTATGTGGCTTGCTGCACTCTGTCAAAACTACTAAAGTATGTAATAATGTTTTACTTCCCTGGATGTGTATTGCACTTCTGTATGCAGTAATAATCTGGAGTTATGCATGGATGAAATGGAAAATAATCAAACAGTATTCCATTGCTCTTTTTGTCCTAGTATGTACATGTTTAAATTAAATGAATCACTAACTTGAGTTGGTTAACCCTAGGGGAAGGCCTTTTAATCATTAACTGAAATAGTTGTGGGAGTTTTTCACGTTTTGCTCTAAGAATGTTTTGCATTTTATATTAAAATGGGCCGAGTGTGTCTTATCTGACTCTGTCAGGATGTATAAAATAAATCTTCTGATATCCAGTACAAAACTACTAGCTGAGACCACTGAACCAAATTAATCTTAATAGGTGCAGCAGTGATTCCAAGTAACCAGAGCAGCGCCCTTCAAACCGCCATCATGCACAAGAAAGAGCTGGTGGAGTTAGTGAAAAGTGGTACAATTTTGGAGCAATGTAAGAAAGCAGGGAGATGGGGGTTCTCATTTATGGGATGTAATGTTGCAGTGCTAGGGCTTCTGAACAAATGCTGCATGCTGAATGACGCTCACTTAACTAACCTGTACCCTTCCTGAACTCATTCCATATAACAAAATGAATAGTGGTAGAGTGGCAAAGGGCATGTTGGTCTGTCTTGAGGTAAGAGCAGATGAAACATGTGTAATCATTTATATATAGACACAGTCCAGAGATAAAGCATGACAGACATAATCCACTGGTAGATGTATAGCTCCTGCAGAGACTGCAAATGTTGATGCAGAGAAACAGACTTCTTGAATCCCCTTTGAGAATATAGTAGTCAAGAGACTCACCTGTAGTATCTTGTCCCTCAGGAAGGAGAGTGAGAAGGATTTAGATCTGTAGGGTAGGCACTCTGTGGTACCACAGTATCAATGTTTAGCTAATACTGTAAAAAATGTGGACATAACTATTCTGAAATAGCTAAAGCTGATTGATTGCACGTACATTTCTTGGCATCATGGTAGCTAGGTAACTCTAGACAATTAAGATTATAAAGAATAGCCGTCACTCACTGTGGTGCTTAATTCTGGCTTTATGCGTACAAATAGCTTCACCAAAATCAACAGGCTTACATATGTGATTGAATTCATGTGTCTGCTCAAGTGTGTTGCTGGAATGGAGTCACATACTTTAAGCTGTGGCATGTGAAGCAATGTGCTTCAGGGAGAAAGTTCAATCCCCAACAAAATATCATGGAAAGGAGGAGGTAAAAATATGCATTTGGTTGTTGCATATGTCTGAGAAAGCCCAAGTTTGACAAGTGAATCATATTGTGCAGTGGGGGCTAGTGTTTTGGCAGGTGGATTCTTGCTGACTTAAAGTAGGTATTTTGATTCACAGCACAGTCTTCTGAACACTTTCCCCATGGTTTAGTAGGAAAAAAGGTCTGTAAGGACACTTGGGAAAACCTATTGACTACTAACATTTATTGTGCTGAGGGAACATTGACAGTTAGATACCATTAAGACACTGGTGAAAATTCATCTTTTTGCATCATGAAACTGATAAAACAATAGCTAATCATTGAAAAACCTCCATGTGTTCATACCAGGTTAAGTTTCACAAGCAACATTCCTGTGTCTTACAAATGAACTGCCATGGCACTGTAATTCCTGAGCTATGAGAAAATGTTTTCTTTGGTTTACAGGTGGGTTAATATTGGAAATTCTTATGAACAGTGCCAAATATTATTTGTTCTGATAAGGAACAACAGTTTAGTTTTTATCTTTTGGGAGAAATGCATCAGTCATCTACACTTGAATAGCACAGAGGTAGCAAATTTCAGAATGGTCTTTTGTCTGGGGTTGTTTTTTTAACCTTCCTGCTTTAGTTAGATAACTGGCAGGTGCAGAATGCCATTTTTCACCTCTTTGTTTTCTTCCTCATGACACATTAATTAGACTAAGGTTGTGTTTTTAAAGATCTGTCTTTTTTTTACTCTAATAGTTCAGGTACTACTCTTAAAGTCAGTACAACAAATGAGCAGTTAGTTAAATGAGTGATTATCAGTCTCATGAAAATAAGTACTGAGACATTAGGAGACAATTGCATTTTTAGACTCTTAAAAAGGATTTTGTATGTGCAGTTATTTTAATGCTTAGTCTGTTCTTAATATTTGGGATCATTTTCCATTAGTTTTGGTTACTTTGGTTGGAACAGACCAGTCCCCCTCATGATCAACTTCTCTGGCTGGAAATCTTGAGGAAGATGAGGTTCTCTGGCTTTGTAGGGCTTTTTCCTCTCAGTTCACCAGTGGCATGAATTCTTTCAGGCCTTTTCTTCAGCAAGTGGCCCACGAGATGTGTTTCTTTTTGCAGCCTTTAGTCCGGTTGTACTCTGACTAGAGCAAAGCCAAAGGTCCGTACTGTAGTAAGAGAATTCTGCTCTGGTAGGGATTGCACAGCTTGACCCAAGGGGACCTATGTCTGAGAAGCGACTGCAGGCAAAGAAGGGTTTTAGTAACTGGCTTGCCTGTGGATAATTGCCATTTCTTATGTTTTGCCACCACCCATGCCTTAAACCTTAGAACAGTTGCAGTAGTTGGAAGCTAAATATAAAGGACCTATGCAGTGGCTTTTGACATGCTGAATTCAAATAGAAATGCAGCATGAAGTGACCTGTGGACCTGCATCTTCCTTGCAAGATGAATGTGTGATTAAAACAAGAATTAAACCAGAAAAATACTTAGTGAAGAATATAAAGTCATTGACCTGGATCAACACAGTGACATAGTAAAGTGGAAATAGTCCTTAACAGTTTATATAGCTCTTTAGATGATGCAATAAATTTTACTGCATAAATATGAAATTTTGTTTAGTTTACAAATGTGTTCCTCATGCTTTTTTCTTAGTGTTTCTATGAATTCTGGTTCATTACTGTGAATATATCATCTTTTTTTCATCTTGCTGTCAAGTAGAATGCCTAGAGATTCTTCAGTCAAGCATGGTATGGAAACACATTGTGTCTGCAGAGGCTGGGTCTAAGCACTTGTGTGAGTAAGACCATGGGACCAGACTCAGTTGCTCAGTCAGATATATCAGAAATGTGCATAATGTGCCAGTGTTCTGACTGTTAATTATAGCCTCATGTTCAGCCAGCACTACAAGGATGATGTATTAAAAAGCAATCTGCAAATAATAATTTTGAAGAAGAAAATTATTTGCTGTGTTTTTTTTTCTTATGTAAGAAACGTGTATTTTTTCCACTCTTTTGAAAAATGAAATAAGCTGTTTCAGGACTTTTTTGTAATGCTGGAAAGTAAATGTACCTCTAATAGTTTATGATGGCTTGAAATCAGCGTTGGTAGAATGCCTAAAAATTCCTGCTTCCTGTTGAAAGCACATTCAGCACACTGGGACACATTTGTCTGGATGTGATATGCAGAAGGTCTACTTTTTTTATTTACACTAAATTTTCAGTGATTCCTGTTATTTCAAACCACATACACCCACACAGCTATGGTTACATGGAATCTGTCTCGACGGGAATATATCGGGAGTAATTGGGTTGGTATGCCATCTTTTGTTGATAATTGGAAACTCTTGGATCTGACACAAGAAGTTAACAAATTCCCTGTACTTAGCCATATGTTTTAGAAGTTCTTGCAACAGCGATTTTCAGGTCATTTGACTGGCTGGAATTCGAGAAGAAACATATGGCTACTGCTTAGGTCCTGCCTTTGTGTTCTTAAAAGTATTGTTTCATAAACAGAAAAGAGTTCAGTAGTGGGTAAAATATTCATAGATGTAGCTGGAATTGTATCAGATATGCACAGAGACTCTTGAAAGTGTCTTTTTTAATTACCTACATTTGGAATTCTCTGAGCAGAGATATATCTCTCTCCCCAGTAAGGCAATTAAAACACTGAAAAGCTGTTCATCTTAGTTAAATCAAACTGCATGGCAATCTCATACTGAACACTTCTTGTGCGATTAAGAATAGAAAAAATCTTGCTAATAAAGAAATTGTGGATTTAGCTGCAACTTGCATTCTAATGAGCTGAGTAAAGCTATCACTTATAGACAAATAATTGAAGTGCTCATATGCATAGCAAAGATGACTGTTTTTTTAATATAGTGGCTACATCTGCTTTAAGACTATTCCAGTTTACAGTTCCAGTGGTGCTTCATATTAATGTTAAAATATTCTCTGGTGCCACCTAATGGTAAAATTATTCAGTTATCCATTGTTTATTCTTGCTTTAAAGTATTCACTACATTTATTATTGCACGTAGGTCCGTCAGGATCAGAGCTGTGGCTTGAATACACATAGCACAATAAATATCTCCTGACCCAAATTGCTTCCAGTCAAAACATTACTGTTAAAGGAAAAAGTACAGTAAACCCTATACTACTTCCTTTAACTGTTTTAACTGAACTGGTTTTTAAAAGGTTTGGATGCAAGCCTTAACCAAACCAACTCAGATTTGAATCAAAGCTGCATTTTGAAAATAACCCACAATTTTGTAAAAGACCAAATAAAAACCACAATATGCTGTTCACCATTACTCTATTGGGAACCAAAAGATAGGGATCAAAATTCAGATAGGGATCCTATGTTTGCGTCTAGATTTTTTTACTGCGTTCTTGCCACAATGTTGCTATCCCCTGGCCCTGCATGGTTTCCTGGAAGCAGAAAGATGCCTCTTTGAATGTGGGAAATACAGTATGGATGCATGGATGGCAATAATGCCACTCACTTGCACCATCTTCATGGACTCTTAAGTGCTTCAGAGCACAGTTGGCAGCTCTATAATGAATACACTCCACAGGGCAGAGAGTGTGCTGGAGAGTATACAAAGGGACCACTTGTAGCAGGTGAGGGTTGGTACAAGGCAAAAGACCAGCAAGCAAAAACAGATCTGGAAACTCTACAAAGCTTGCTGAGACTCTTGATGTCATGGTGTTTTGCTGTGACAACTTACTTACTTTTCTTAGGGAGTGGGTGGGGAACTATTCTATTGGGGGGGGGGGGGGGGGGCATAAATTCCTGTACCAAAGTGTATGTGCATATTTTGCTAAAGTCTGTAGAAAAAGATGCAAGTCTTTATTCTTACAAGAAGCTAGTGGGAGGGACAGTAGCAAAAGGATGTTGCAAGGTTCTACTTAAATGATTTCTCAATCCTCTGGAAAAGAATGTTCAGTATGTTTTGACTGATCAATTCTGCTATCACACATTTTCTGAATACCTGGTTAAGATGGAATTAATAGAGTTGGGGCAAATAAAGAGCAATACCCTAGAGACACGGAACAGTTTTATCCAAATAGTTTAAATATTAGGTTTGCTGCCAATTTCTGAAACTCAAAAGACTATTAAATAACTGAATTGTCATTTACTGTAGTCAGAATTGACTGTGCACAACACAACGTGAGCTGTGGTTTTCCACTCTAATGTCCTGTTTTGAGCTATAAACTTGCAGGGTTTTCTGGATGTTCTGAATCACCTTTCAGTTCTATCTTTGAATCTTTTCTTCAAGAATAGCTACCCTTGCAACAAAAACTATTTTGCATGAATAAGAGTTGTGATATCACTTGTAGAGTAGCTACATTTCAAAGTGAAACCATCTGCCTTTTTGCTGTAGAATAGCTGTGTTTTGGATAATAGTTGTCTTTGTAGCTAATTAAATTCCATTCTGGGAGAAAAATAAAGACTCACACCTTGCTTCTTTCTGTCAAGTATTCCAAAAAGTTGAGAATTGGTACCTATGTATAAGGTGAATAAAGTAGTTATAAAAGTAGCATTTTTTCCTTTGCTTAAGCATGACTAGGGAGGAAAATATTATGGGCCAAATTGTTTGCAGATGTAACTGTTGTGGTTTTGTTGAGTTACAGACAGATTTGAAAAGACTTTGTCCCACTAGGAGATATTATGTGCAAAGCACTTCTGATGGTCTAGCCAATTTGTGGGTCCTCGGTCTGAGCTGAGAAACTGGCACTATATGCTTTGGGGCATCTGGTTTTGAGGACTGTGCCACATTACAAACCCAGAGGGTTTGGCCCACTTATGAAACTAACTGCCTGAAACAAACCTTTAATTTTTTTTATTTTTTTTTTTTAGGTCAACCGAGTAATAAAATTGTGTTTCCTTCTCTGTGTTGTCAATAAAGAAAGGAATCCTTTTCTGTGGGTGGATGGCTGTTGTCCTCAAAGGCACTAGTCACTGACAGTAATGCTTAATATTGTTCCCTCTTTGGTTGGGATTCTTCTATGACAAAAAGGGCAAAGAATCCTCCAAGTTAAAAATTTCCACCATTTACAGTAAGCATCCTGAGGCCTCCTGATTGACATTGTAAGCAAACTGTTCTTGCTTTCATGGTTCTTCATGAATCTGCAGCTGACAATTCAGTCAAGAGTACTTTCAACTCCAAATGCTTAAAAATCATTAAACTGGGCCTAGGTTATGAGATTGAGATACTGTTAAGCCAAGCAGCTCATGCATACAAATACTTCCTGTATGTCAAGAATGGGAAAAGGTGAAGGAAGGAATTAACTAAATACAATTGTAGGGGTGCAGTGGATGAAGCATTAGGAGATGAGCCCTTGGTACCACTGCAGTGAACAGCAGTAGCTCTGCGTGTCCCACACAACTAATTATACGACAAAGTTGCAGACATCCTGGAAACACAGTGAGAACAAGCAATGCTATGCATGTTGTCAGTAGCTTCTTTAGCTCCTGAAATTATGGGAAACTCCAACCATCTACTTTTTTCAGTCTCCTTTACTTTTTTCATTTCTGAAACATCGTCTGAGTTATGATTTATGGCAAGTTTTTCCAGTCCTGCTCATGTTAATTTCTTCCAAGACAAGTTCAATGCGATTTGAAAGAATGGATTTATTTGTTAAGGAGGCTTGTGTGTGGCTGGGTGAATGTGTGGAGACAGTTTTAACTCTGTTCCTTAGTATTTCCTAAAGCACTCATTGCTCAGGGATGACTTGATATCTTGTCCAACTTCACATGAAGTTGTTTGAAGCATAGGTTTTATGAAAATGAAGATGAGCTCAGGAAGAGGCTTTACAGATTCTCACCTATGCATCTTACAAATGTACTTAGTATATCATATTATCAGTTAGGTGCATGCATAAGTATTGATTTGAAATAATTTTCCAAAGAGACGGTGCTCATCTTCAAGAGCCCTGAGTCCTCATTAGTGAGGCTTAGGAAACCAGTCAAGTTGTAGCTGTGCTTCTCAGCCATTTCTGAGAGATACACCTGTGAAACTCTCCACTTGGACATGATAGGAAGGTCTGCGCTCCTGTAACTGAAAGATCCACTCAAATAGCCAACATTAAACTTTCTAGTTAATTCTGTGGCCTTACAAGAGCCAGATCATGCCTTAAGCTCATAGTGGACATGTATCTAACCTGTTTAAAGCCATCACCAAGCTCTTCATGTCTCCACAGAAAAGTATGGGAGCGCACACAAATACTTTCTGTCTTTAAATTTGATGTTTTTCTCAACCATGGCACCACCTCAGCTGCGCTGTATAGTGTCACTTTGTTGCCAGGCTGGTTTTAACTTACGCCTCCCAGAAGAAAGTAGAAAGCAGAAGAGCTATACTTTAACTATTTGCTTCAAGGAACAGTTATGGTTTTGTGGGTTTTTTATGTATCTAATCTGTTAAATGTGAAATCCTCATCTTATAGGACATTACCTTAACAGTGTGTTGTCTGTGGTTATTTTCAGAGGCCTCTAAAGGGGACTCTCAGATTATTTCCATACAGTCATGGTCTCGGTACAGACAACATGCTGCCTGCTGAGTTCTTTTATTTGTGTGAATCACGAGCTACAGGAATACTAGGGGCTTAGTGGGTTTATATGCTGGCACTGAATCTCCAGAGACAGAAATGAATCAGTAGTGAAGCTCAATCTAGCACAATCTTCCTTTTGCTGGAAAGAGAATGAAAAAGTGATTAGTATCATAGTTATCACTGTGGTGCTGGTGCTTGGAAAATCCTACAGAAGGGTCAGGACTGATGTATCTCACTGGCAGCCTTTATTAGGGCTCCTGCAGAGCCCTGCTGAAAAATTAATGCCCTTCTTGTGAAATCTCTCTCCACGCAAAAAGGCTCCCAGAGTTGCAGGCAGCTTATAAAAATGGGAGCTCAGTGCAAAATGTGGATCCAGGCTGGGCCTTTCATTTCCTTAGAAGATTCTAACAAACTCAAATTTTACCTCATTACCTTCAGATTCTTCATGCTTCAGTTCCCACCCTGGCCTCTGAAGGTCTTCTTTCCCACCAGGTTCTGCTTTTAGAGCAAATTACCATAGGACTCGGAAAAAAACCCAGCATTTCAAACTGAGGTCCCAGGTCACCTTCGCGAAGCCCTGCCTGTGTCGCTCATGACCAATACCTGCAAAAAGAAACAGCAAGCTGGTGCTTGCTTCTTCAGTCTGTGCTGCTGCTAGCCAGTGGAAGGCTATCTTTGTTCAAACACTTTCATCAGTTTGAGGTAGAGGAGCAGTATTGGATGGAAACTTCCTCAGAAGTACAGTTTTCGGGGATGGCTCTTAGTCCCTGTAAGCAAATCCTCAGTCTCTCACAGAGGGCTCAAGATCAGTGACCAAATTCCCTGAAGAACAAACCCCTGAGAAATGGGTTTATTTGCCCCTGTCCCAGAGGACTGGTGAGACATCCAGCTCTGGTGCTGCTCAGGTGTTGCTGTCAGTGAGGCAGGGAAGTAATGTTCCAAAGAACCTCCTTTGTGGCAAGGGCACTACAGGAGAAGATACAGAGTTATCAGGAGGATGCCTGAGATCACAACTTGCTAGGCAGATCGTGTCTGAACTACCACTCCCCACTTAAACCTTGTGAAATCTGTGACTGCCCTTGACACCACTGTGTTTCTCTCTTTTGCAGGAGTTTTGGCCCCATCAGTGATGGCAGTCTTGAGCATCTTGGAGGAAGTGGAAATACTGGTGTCAGAATGCTTTCAGCAAGTGCCCATTTTCTTTTGTTCTATGGCTGTCACTTTTAATTTTAAACAAGAGCAACCACATGAATTTGGAACATTTGAAAGACTAAAAGAAATAAAATGTAAGCTCCTTGGATTTTTCTTGTATCTGTTCTTCCTTAATCTTATCAGCAACACGCTTGGGTTTTTCAATTTGCTGAAATATTTACTCCTGATAAGCCTTATCAAATGAGCTCTTTCCGCCTCTCATGCAGCCTGATGCTGCCCTCTTGCAGGCCTGGCAGCAGCACGACACTTTATGTGCTGACTGGGATGCTCAACCAAATCTTGGCAGCACTGCCTGCTGGAGTGGCAGTGGCTTGTGCCAGCAGCGCTTGTTAGCCCAGAGTCCTCTGGGCTCACCCTTGAGTTGTGCCACGCTGCTTTGCAGAAGAATGCAATGCAGGAGTGAGACGTGCATATTGTTTGCCTCTTCTAGAAAATGTAGCTGCTTTCTATGATGTTATTTCATAATATTCCTTGAGAGACTTGCCCAGGAAATAATCTGCTGTTTTGCAAGAGAAATATATTCACCTGTCTGTGCTTTGTTACCATTTTGATTTCTCAATCCAGCATGTGCCAAATAGGTAGCACTGAGCAGCCGTGCATCTTTGGTTCACCTTCACCCCCAAAGATACAATAATCTATTTTGTTTTGCCTGGGGTTTGTATTTTGCTGAATATTTTCACCTGCCAAGTCATCCATTTTTTTCTAAATGCCAGAGAGCTTCAGCTGCTTTAAGAGCACCTGAAAGCCTTTGGCATTTTGGGGTCACTGGTTTGGGCTTGCTGTCAGTGCTAATATTATTTGACTTTCAAAATTAGATTTTAAGCCTTGTGCAAAGCTGCATGTAGCCAGGATGTTTGACTGCAGTGTCATAAACTCATAAACTCTACCCACCAAACCCAACAACTAATAGTAATGAACCCAACATGGGGGTGATGTGTAGACATGTAAACAAACACATCATCTCTGTGTCTTTGAAAGCAGTTAGTGAGCAAGATTTCAGTCCAGCTAAAGTAGCAAGACTATTTTCAACATATTGCTTTAAGCTTGAAGCAAGTCTTCCAAGTGGGAAGGCTTTAGCCAGAAAAAAACATGCAAAGATGAAATAAATGAAAAGCTGTGGCTGCATCACTGCATGTACTTGTGGGCACATAGGGAACAATTCCTAAAAGGCTAACAGAACCACTTTGAAGGGTTTATTTACATTTGTTAGAAAAATAAAAGTAATAGGGAATGAATAAATGGGCTGTTAAATACAGGAGGAAAAAGGAATGATGAAACAGATGATTCTCAATGTCAGTTAAATATCAACGCATAAATGTTACCAGTCCTTGAACTCAGTGTCAGAAACCTCTACACCAGTTTTAGGCAGTAGTATCTTTCAAAGTGTATAACTTAAACAATCAATTACTGCCTTAAGTTAATTTTAAGGTTTCCAGTAATAGCAGTTTTATAAAATACTGGAAGGAGATGCTGAGGAGCCCCTTGTACTGGTTTGTAGCTTACAGGCATACACAGTGGCAAACTTAGAAGCCCATGCTTTGCTATTTCACTATTTCAGATACCAGAACCTCATTTCCAGAATGTAAGTAGTGATTTGTGAGGATGAGCACAGCAAAAATGGATGTGGATATGAAACCTGTTTTCTCTTACTACTTGCCCTCTTTATTTTTGGTACCTGACACCCCATTTTCCCATGTGGAGAGGTGGCTTAGCAATGGAGCAATTCTGTAAAAATGCTGGGAAGAGATGTATGGCCTCAGGCTTTGATCTCAGCTGTGACAGGTCTAGAGCTATGATAGCTGGAAGCGCACAAAAGCTGGCACCTACCACTGAACACTAAGAAAAATACTTTGGCCTGATGGTAACAATGTTGAGAACTTTAAATGATCCACAAAAGCAAAACATTGCTCTTGAAATGTTGTTCTTCATGAAGATATCTGCACATTCTACACATTCTATGTGACTCAGATTCAACGGGGATGGGTAGCAGATGGGAAGAACTGATGACAGCTTAGGGCAGGTTGGGCAGAAGAAAGTGGCTTCCCTAGAAATCCAGTAAGAAAGACTGCAGAAAGCATTAAGAAAGAAGGTAAATGTGACTTGGGAACTATGTATGACCAGACTGCAGCAGGCAAGCACTAGTCAAATGGGGTGGCAAGAAGATGGAAAGATGCCAAACTGCTTTGAAGAAGGACTTCTGGTTGTTGAAGACACATCTCCACACAGGTGCAGTCGGTAGGGGGTAGGAAGAGCACCAATGTCATAATGCAGCGCCTATGGTTTTGTTGTGGATAAAGCTCTGAAACTTCACTTCCAGGACAGAAGTCATCAAAGTGGCACTCAAAATAACTTTTAACACAAAGGCTGCCTCATAAGCAGGGTATGGGCATAAGTGAATTGAAAACAGGTTTGCAGTCTGGCGCACACAGGCAGAAACACAGTAGAAATATCAACAGAGAGGAATGTTCTCTGCTGCTCCTACAGACGTATTACAGACCATGGCTGACTGCACACGTAGGGGAAGTGGGCTGATACCTGGAGGGCAGGCTGCCTGCTCTGCTTATATTAGAGGCGATGGGTTGTGACAGAACAGCATGTTCCTCCCTATAGCCAGGCTCTCCCTCCCATGCGCAGGGGCCTTTGCTGATGGAAAGGCTGGTATGTGTGGGTGGCAGCTTCTCCTGTGAGTGAGGGACTAGCATCAGCTCTCCTAGCAGCAGCAGCAGCAGCCACTGCTCTGCTCGTGTCACAGCCCAGGCTGCAGGAGCGGGAAGTCGCGGTCTTCAAAGCTCCCCTCTGGTCTCTGCCTCAGCCAGTCCTCTATGTGTGGCAGTAGTGAGGGAGAGGTGAAGGGGAGCTGGTAAAGCTGGGAGGAGGAGGAGAATCTCTTGGCTCTTCCCAAAGTCCTCCTGAAATATCTGTTGACCTCCAAACCTGCCCTTTTTTCCCTCCAGATATTAACTGTCAGTCAGCTCAGTGCTACACCAAGCTTTCACTGCTCACCTCTGACGGCTCAGCTCTCCTGCCCTCTTCCAGACTCTCCTTTTTGCCCTTCCTGAGAACCTCTTGCCTACAACCTTAAACTAAAGTTTTGCTGGGAAGTCTAAAGTCAGTTCTGTTATGAAAGATGTATTTTCTTAGAGGCACTGGTATCAGGCAAGGTGCCAATGTATCTTCCTCTTCCAAGTGACATTTTTGTGGCGTTTGTGTACAAAGGGCAAAAGCAAGGGTTAATGCTCTGACCAGCTGAGGGCAGTGGATTAAGAATATATTGCATCTGCAGTTAAACAGATCTTCCTGTTCCTCCTCTATCATTAGTCTGTTGTTACTACAGTCATTTGTAGGGCATCTAAGTGAAGTTCATCCAGAATAGAGATGCTTGAAATCGAGAAGGAAAGCAGAATAAATCATGAAGATTTCCAAGCACAGATGACATCTGTTGCTCTTTGAGCTCAGACTACGTGAGTGCATGATGACTTCTCATGTGACTTGGCTGTAGCCATCAGTCCTCATCCTGTGAGGTGGCTGCAAAATGGAGTCCCTGACCAGTGTTGGTCATCAGGATATTTGATGGCTTCATATTCTTTCTGTAGTCTTTCCTAAAGAAGTAAATTTCATGCAAATTAAGAAAAAGACCAACAAGCAGGAAAATTAGGAAGTTTGCAGGAGTGATTGGGTGGTGAAGAGAAGGCTTGCTTGGAAAGAAGGCAGTGCAGCTGCCAGCCTGTGTAATTAGCCAAAAGGCCTGCGGAGTGTGGAGAGGAGGTCACAAAGTGCACAGCTTCTGCCATGGCACTGATCAATACAGAGTAGTGCCTGCAGGAATGTAAAGCCTAGCCAAAGCCCAGATATTGCAGCTGATCCTGTGTGAAGGCCAGAACCCTTCTGGGCTAGTGAGTCTGCTAATATATAGCATGCACTGTACAGAGTGCACAATTCTGTGAAGGCTTTGGAGAAGGAAATGCATGATCCTCTGCACAGAGGACTGACTCAGTCCTTGTGAAGTGCATCTGAGTATGCTGGGAGGTAATAATTATTACCTCAGAGTAAACCAGAACCTTGATGACAAAGAATTGCAAGTGAACTTCTGAAATATACATTAATAGAATTAATCATCTGTATCTTTGCTTAGTGTAACTGTAGAGGAAAGAAAATTATGGCAAGCAAGAGTTCTTTGGTAACCTCTGGGTCAGTTGATCTATCATATCTCCTTATATGTAAATTCCAGTCCTGCCATGAGCTTATGTTCAAAATATTTTTCTGCTGATAATTGAAATTGAGCATAAGGAGGCTTTTAAGAGTTGTTGGTTTGTTTTTTTTTTTTTTCAAATTTTCTTTATAGTGTCTCTCTTGTCATCTGAGGAAGATAATAAAGGAAAAAAGACAACGAAAAAAGTGTTTGTCAGGATTTTTACTACAAATATTTTCCTTCTATGATATTTAATACAAAACCACATTTAATTTTTACTAAAACCATTCATTGATAAAGGCTGGGTTAAGGATATAAAAAGTGAGTATTTTACACTCAGGAGTCACACAGTAATAGATCTGGGTTTGATATCAGAGACTATGGATAAAAACCTCATTTCTGTGGCCTGATTCCTTACATGCTACTTTCCTCAATGGACAACAGCATAGCAGTGTGTATATTTCTCAGGAAAGCTGGATCCAGAGCTAGTTCCTGGGCTGAATGTTGTCTGTTTCTAAACAACCACATTTTCTCTATGGAAATGAAAGCCAAGCAAGCATGCAGGTGATAGAGGAAGATGTATTTCAGCCTGCTTTACTGAAGGCGTGGAGCTCTATACCAGTTCCATTCCTTTTCATTAATTTCTTTTTTGTCTCCATCCATGTTCAAGCAGTGGGGAAGTTCAGCTTCTCAAAAGCAGCTTGACTGTGGTGTCACTCAGTTCCTCATTAGCAGATGCAGTTACAAAAGGTAGAAAACTCTCTGGGACTTTAAAATAATGATGTGTGCTTCTTGAGACGCATTTCCCGTCACTTCTGTATTGGATTTCAGAAGCTTTTTAGGTAACCAATCCATTTCTCATGAGTGTCATTGTGGGTGTTTTATTTCCATGTGCACAGAATTGTCTTGCAGGTCTGTTTTCAATGTCTGAATGAGTCAGCTGAGAGGAAAAAAAAAAACTTAAACAGGAAAGAAGATGCAGAAGTAAGCATAATAATCTAGACAAACAAGAGGTTTCCTCCTTAGAATCTCACAGCTTTAAATCTTTTGCGTGTCAGCATAATTTAAACTGCACAAGCTATGGCATTGATTGGCATATATTTTGATAATAGTCTTCATTCATTCACTGCAAAACATTTCTTTAAAACCTTCAACATTTTTTTCTGGTCTTCACAATTTTGCTGTGATATCTGATGGGGAAGCCAGATGGCCCAAAGAGATATACATCAAACAGGTAAAGGGTCCCTGCATCCAGCCCTTTGATGGTCTCTGTGGTGACAGCTCGCTGAAGATTTATATCATAGAAATGCTTGCACAGCACTTTCTCTGACTTGGGTCGAGATTCAGGCCCAGAGCACCTGTCCGCGCTCTGCAGTTCCGTCCAGACCTGATGTTCTTCAATCCTTTTCTTGTACACACAGTACTTGCTCTTCTCTTGTGTTCCTAGCCAGGCAATAGTGACAGAGTTGCAGGTCCTCAGTTTACTGAAGGACTTGATTTTTAAGCTGTCTGGAAGAAGTGGGAATAAGGGCTTGTGGGAATGGGTTGACACCTGTACTTTCACAGAAGAGTTAAGCTCCTCTGTGGAACTAAGCTGCACCAAATATGTGTCCAGCAGCTTTCCCTTCAGTGAGAAATACCTCAGCCCTGAGATGTTTTCCGATGCCACTGGTTTACCATTCTTAATTATCTGAACCCGTATTTGGCCACGACACAACTGAAAGGTGAATTGTATTTTCTTGTGCCTTGCCTGGTACTGCAGGCTGTAGAATTTCTGCTTTTTCCCATCTAGGACAACCTGAATCATTTTCCCATCTTTCAGCTCCCTCACCTTAGGTTCAGGTTCTTCCAGGGTTCTTGCAAATGTCCCAGTGTAAGCAGCACTGGCGTTTGTGAGGAGATTGACAACAAAAACATCAAAGTAATACTGGGTGCTGGGGCTGAGATTGGGCACTGTGTAAGTGTTCTTGGTACCCATGCATATCTGCCTGACTTCCCCACTACTCACTTTGTTGATGATGCTCAATTCGCTTTTGGACAATATCATCACCTGCTGCGGTTCAAGAAGATATGGAGAGAGAGACAAAGCTAATGTAGGTGGCAGTTTCATTCCAGAGGATCTGATTGCTGTCTCAGCAGCACATAAGCTCTTATAGTTGTGCTTTTCATTAACCAGAAGACAGTACTGAATGTTATCTCTATGTTGCAAGACAGAGGGACTGTGTTTCCAGGTTAGAGTCACAGTTGTATGCCCAATGCCAATAACATCTATCCGCGGATCCATTGGAAGTTCTGGATAGAGGTGCCCAGATGTTGTGTCAGTTGTTAAGTACACAGTAATGTGCGTGTCTCGCTCAGTGGATAAGAACTCTAGCATATAAAGGGCAGAATGAGAAGACATACCCATGTAAGTCTCTACAGAATTTCCTTTATAGTTAAAAATCGTGGTCACCATGCTTGGAGCCTTCTGAAACATTGAGACCTCTTGTGTGCCATGATCACCTGCAGGCAAAAAGCAGACTTGTAGCTTTTTTTTTAAACAGATGTGAAATGAAGCACACTGCATAGCTTCTATTGTTCATATGTCAGGGAACATCATATTTTCTTCTTGAAGACAATTATAACTAAAAATTCTTTTTGCTACTAGCAATTTATTAAAATAAAAATTGAATAGCTTTTATTTTAGCAGTGCAGTTGTAGAATTCTGTTTTCAAAAGGACAATAATTATAAAACCACAACTTGCAAAAGCTTGACTTGCATTGTCCCTGATGTCCCTATAATTTTCTTCTTCCAATGGCTGTCTCTTCATGTACTTTACTTCAAGGAGACTCATACTTTCTGTGAAAGGGGGTTGCTTTGGTTTAGTTTTGTGTCATCATCTCTTGTGAAGAAGGAAAACTTATCACTTCAAAGGAACGTATTTGAACTCCTCAGTAAGGTGTACCTGCCTGACAGGTAAGAACTTGTTAAGGGTAGCTTTCAGATTTTAGTTTGAAAAGTTAATTCAAAAAATCATGAAAGAGAATGGAATTTCCTTTTAGGCTAAAGGCAGCTTAATGCCCAGTGCCATGGTAGATAGCATTCCAAAAAAAATAAACAGCCAAATCTTCTCTGCATTGCTGTAGGGAGCAAAATGATAGGTTGAAGTGGCCTGAGCCACAGAAAAAGAGCTGAGGTAGCAAAGGGAAGTCTGGGCCAGTACAAATGGTTTATGAAGCTGATCTGTTTTTGTGGAGCCCTGAAGACACAGGGTTTCTCCCAAATATTAATCTTAGACTTTGGCATTTAATCCTTAATTTACTTGACTCGACTGCAAAATCCCATGGGCCCCCCATGCTTTACTCATGGAGACAGAGATGTCCTCTTCAGCCCATGTCAGTTCACAGGAGAAGAAAGCATGAGTTGTTTAAGCTTTCAGGGAATTTCCTGTAACACAACTCCTTAAGAATAGCTTACGCTTTCTTTGTCTCTCCTTAGGCAGACTGAAGGTCTTACCTCGTTCTGCTTTTCCAAGGAAACTTGCTGAAGCCTTGTGCACAAGTATGCTCCATTCGATGGGAACATCACAGGGGGTCACGGTTATTGTGAAAGGTTCAAGAGCTCTGCCTTCCTCCAAAGCAAAGTAATACCTGTAAATGTAGATTAAAACCAGAGGGAAAGTGTTAGGAAATTCAAGTCTACTTGAGACTCCTTGGAATCAGCCATTCTGGTGTGGGTCACTCCACTGTAGGTAGAAATTACTTGTCACTTGAGGTTCATCAACACAAGGGGATGATGAATGTCTGAAATCTTCAACTGTGGGAAGAATACTTAGTGTGGGCTTTCTTCTAATCCATAAATATTTGCTGAAATATTTATCCACTTGCCATAGGCAATATTTTTCCCACTTTAAGATATATTATTGTATTCCAGAGGGACCTTGACATGCTTGTAAAGTGGGCTGATGCCAGCCTTATGAAGTTTAACCATGACAAGTGCAAGGTCCTACACCTGGGTCGGAGCAATCCCAGGCACAGCTACAGGTTGGGCAGAGAAGAGATTCAGAGCAGCCATGCAGAGAAGGACTTGGGGGTGTTGGTCAATGAGAAAATGAACATGAGCCAGCTTCAGTGTGCGCTTGCAGCCCAGAAAGCCAACGGTATCCTGGGCTGCATCAAAAGGAGCGCGACCAGCAGGTCAAAGGAGGCGACCCTGCCCCTCTACTCTGCTCTCATGAGACCTCACCTGGAATATTATGTGCAGTTCTGGTGTCCTCAACATACAAAGGACATGGAAGTGTTGGAACAAGTCCAGAGGAGGGCCACGAGGATGATCAGGGGACTGGAGCACCTCCTGTATGAAGACAGGCTGAGGAAGTTGGGGCTGTTCAGCCTGGAGAAGAGAAGGCTGTGTGGAGACCTCATAGCAGCCTTCCAGTATCTGAAGGGGGCCTATAGGGATGCTGGGAAGGGACTCTTCATTAAGGACTGTAGTGACAGGACAAGGGGTAACGGGTTCAAACTGAAGCAGGGGAAGTTTAGATTGGATATAAAGAAGAAGGTATTTACTGTAAGGGTGGTGAGGCACTGGAATGGGTTGCCCAGGGAGGTTGTGAATGCTCCATCCCTGGCAGTGTTCAAGGCCAGGTTGGATGAAGCCTCGGGTGACATGGTTTAGTGTGAGGTGTCCCTGCCCATGACAGGGGGGTTGGAACTACATGATCTTAAGGTCCTTTCCAACCCTAACAATTCTATGATTCTATATATTATATATATTATTTCAGTACTTACCTGGTTATTTTGGATGGTGGATATGATTAAACTGTATACCTTTTAGATAACTACCAGCTGGCTAACTCTGGGGAATTTGGTGTGCTTTTCCCCAGGATTTCCTTACTGGAGTTCAGTGAAACCTCTTAGAGCCTATCTTCCCTCATATGTGCTTACATACTTGGATCTTCCTGGGTATCAGATAAAGTGGGTGTAACAGAATGGTTTTAGCCAGTCCTGAACATTATCAGACATCAATGGCAGTTTTGGAACAGGCCAGTCCTAAACTACTTGCCTTCATGACAGAAGCTGCTGCGTGTAAGCAGTACAAAGCGACATCTGTCTACTCTTAGGTTTTGATTCCAGCCTCCTGCCTCATTCCTTTGGTTTTCTGTTTATTTCTGTTGTTTTGGTGTATGTGGACTGTATACAGACACAGAAATGTTTCCACTTGTGTCACTCACTCTGCAGTTAAATGAAGGCAATTCAAGGGGTTTTATTCGGCAGTGAGACAAGCCTAGTCATTATGGACAGATCACGTGAGCCTTGAGGTCTGGCTTACTTTCAGGGTATGGCTACTGGGCCACAGTCAAGCTTCACTGGAAACAGTTTCACATTCTTGAGTCTTTTACTTTAAGCCCAAACTTGTCATCTCTGGGTTTCCTGTTTGGGTGGCTCTGGGGTTCATAAGGTCCTTACCTGATCATGCTAAACTGAAGGGGGTTTGGCTTCCTGATTTCAATCTTAATGTTATGCCACAAGAGCACAGTGAAATTAACTTTTCTTTGAGATTTCAATACTCACTTTCTTTTAACAAGGAGAGCTCCTAGTTTTGCTCTGGTGAGCATTGTCACATTATATAACATGTGTCATGTTCTGGTTTCTTTCTGCGCAATGCATATCAAGACTGAACCATCTGGCTCACCCTCTGCTCCATGGCCACTCCACTTGGGTGTGGATCTGTACATGTTGGTCACTGTCCAAAACGGAGTCTGATTAAACCACTTGAAGTGTGTGTCTTCCCAAACAAGCAAATTGGTCTTTGCTACCCAAGATGCAGTGCCAGTTGTAATATCTGGATCATCTACATATCTAGATATGGCAGAAAACATTGTAGGTATTTTGGGGAAGTGAAGAATCTGTGGAATGTCTGCATGCAAAACTCTTTTGATTTTAGCAAGCTTTAGTGCCATTCAACTAAACATTTCCAGCATACAGGACATTGGCAGACGTTTTTTAGTAAGAAGCCTGGGCAGATATTCTACTGATTTTGGGGATAGTTAATTTGCTAGGTAAAATTACTGTATTTTACAGTGAACGTATAACTACTGATATGTCTGCAGTTCTGAAGCCAGGCTGTTTGTGATACAACTGTTTACTGCTGGAGCCCGCTCACTTTGTGTCAGCTCTGCTACTGCTCTGACAAACACCATAAAAACCTGCCTGAAATGCGTACATGCACCTAAACTTCATCTCAGAGGCTCGTTCCAGATTCTGGGCAATGGGATGACACTTAAGCATGACAGCAGTGGAGCATTTCTCTGGAAATTCAGTGTACACCGATAGAGCTTTGCACGTGCAGAGCAATTCTTGTACTGGTAGCATGCAGCTATCAGTGTCATAAGAAGTATCTGAGACTAGAAGTGATTGATTTGATCTTACCTCTTAGGTATGTCCTTCAGCAGGTGAACTGTAGTTTCCTTACCATCAGCAAGTATCAGGGAGTGGTAGAAATTGAAGAGATTGGTGTTGAAGCTCTGGTGGGAGCTGGTGGTGGGTGCTTTTATGGAATGACACAAACAAGCCACCATGAGAAGGTGGAGAGGCTGATAAAACCAGAACCAGAACATCTTCAGTACTGCAAAGTGAAATGGCAAAAGTGAATGGAAACGGCTGACTTGGAAGCAGTGAAAATAACCAGTGACCCTCTCTTTCTGTTCTTTTCTTGCTATGAATCATAATTACAGCAAGCCAGACACACAAACAGTGCCGGTCTTCAGTTTGCCAAATTGCTTGAAGTTTGCAAAGAAACATTTCTTAAAGAATTTCTCTGCGAAAATTTGATGTCATAAGCTTCTATGAAGTTTTTTATTACAGAGAGATATAGTCAATATAGCACAAGTGCAATATTACATGACAGTTATAAAATTACTTTCACTGCTAACAAAATGAGTGAAGAATTAAATTTAAAATATTTTTCCTAGCTTATAATGTTGAATTACAAATGAATTTGCTAAATTTCAAGGCTGGGTTATTTGTAATGGAACTGTCACTTTCAAACTCAAAGGAGGTCGCTATATCCCAAACACTGCTTCTGCTGTTCTGTCAGAGATTATTTATTTTTTTTTCATCCATTGTGACTGTAGGTATGCATAGAGAGGGGGATCAACATAACTTACTCAGAGCAGTGTAAGATACTGTTTGGTGAAAAATGGAGAATCCTGGATAAGAATCCCTAAACTGATATTTAGGATATTTTAAGCTCTTCTTCTCATGTAAAAGAAGACTTTATTGCTGTAGGGCAGCTGGATAAATCATTTAGAGGTTTTTGTTTTGCCTTTCCCACCTGCATCACTTCCAGCCCATCTAAACATTTGCTGCTCACTGAAACTACAGCAGCTCTATTGTATTCACTCTGTTAAGAGATATTTTATTTAAAAAAGCATGTATGCCCCTTCCTTTTGACAGGAGGTTTTATTATCAGCTTTGTATCTATGAAGGAAATGTACACAGTCTCAAAAATCATCTCTGTCATTACATCTACCATCACAGCTGTCATTATTTAAACTGCTGTGTACTTTGCACAGAGCTACACAATAGTTAGGACAGTTAGGACAAGAAATTTTCACAGTACACTACTATGTGAGATTATTTATTATCCTTACAACTTTTTTGTCTGCCACATCTAGTTCCAGAAAGCGAGTAAGGTGCAAAAGTGGAAAGGCGAGAAGAAAGGCATAGACGTTTAACACAGGTGCCAAGCTGTAGCTCAGGGATTTGGAAAGCAGAGGGAGCTCTGTGAGCAAGATCCTTTTTTTGAGGAAAAAGTAGCTCATGGCATCTTACAAGCAGCAAGCAGTAAAGATCCTGTTTAAATCTGATTATTGGTTAATGATAGAGGAGAACATTAAAGACAAAGTCTCAATCCTTTGTAAGTTTTATTCGTTTCTGAGCTCAGCCCTTTCCTCATTATGCCTGCAAATGTGCAGAAGATCTTAGGTAGTCAAAATATCTACAATTCAGCAGATCTGCTGTCCATAACAATTAAAGTGATTTTATAAAAGGACCAGTTCTTTTATAAATATTTCAAACATGTACATTTAAACATAGCATTGAATACATCTGAAGATTTTGCTCACAGGATTTGTTTTCATCTGTGATTCCCAAAGTAAATCACATCTTTAGTATCAGGGAGATTATTATTGAAATTAGCGCTACCAGGTTATCTAAGTCTCAATACTTGACATCCTAATAAAGTTAAGATATTATCTTCCTCATTGTAATGTTTTTATCCCCTGGCTAAATGCAAGATTAAACAACCATCTGAACAAGTTGAAAGAATAGTTAACATTACTATATCAATTCCATTTTTAATGTTCTTATAAAAGAGCTTTACTTACAACTCTGAGTCACTTTGCCACTTTGTTATTTTTGTAGTCTAATTACAGCTTACAGATTCAAAATATAACCCCAAATATTTTGTTTTACCTTTGACAGTGGAATCTGAGTTGCTCCGTGCTTCAGAGAGGATTCAAAAAAAAAAAAAAAAAGCCTTTCTGCTGCTTAAATGACAACAGGATCTTGCAAACCGCGCTGATATCACAGCTGCTCAGCTTTTCTTGACCAGGAAAACAAACAAGCCAAGCAAGCAACCAACCTATAATCAGCTTATCCCAAAGAGAACATCATCCTAAAGGCTGATTTCACTCAATTACACAAACAGTTTACTCTCAGACACTTGGAAATATGCTACATAAAAAAAAGCTGTGCTTACCTATTGTATTCCTGGCCAGATGATACCCAGACTGCTCTCTTTCTTTGCTGAAAAAGTATGAAATAAAACAACATAGACTTTTCAGATCTCTGTAGGCAGATGAAAACCAAAACTGTGCAACCAGTTTAACAGGACAGAACTGATTTTTCCATATGGCTCCTGAGCAGACATAGTGACTAAAATGCTTACAGCTTTTCAAGAAAAGAAAAGAAAACAGAAAAAAAACCAACCCAACAACACAGAGTTTTGGTATTATCTTATGTTGGGTGTTTTAAAAGGGTATTTTAAACTTGTGTAAATTTGAAAACTTCAAAGTCCTGATTTCTGCCTTTTCAGTTCTAGAGTTCCTTGTGGAGGGCTGTGAAGCAGGTTCAAGTGTGCTGCCTCCAGACAGCAGGACTTTATTCCTGCACAGAGTGTCAGCCAGACTGTTAGAGCAGCCTAATCCCAGTGGTGGCTGGCCAGAGAGCAGGTCTTTGACAGAAATGCGCAGAAAGGAGGAGGGGGTGAGATGGAAAGAGCAAACACTGTTAACCCTTGTTTGCCCTTAATACGAACCAGCCAGGGGCACACTAGTCTCCTCCAGAAAACTAGTGCTGCATTAGCAGCTTGATGGCCCTTCCATGGAGCCATGAGATCTCCTCACTCACAGCATTGCAGAAGTTTCTGGTAGTTTCAGGTGTATTGTGTTTCTGGTGTGTCTTTTATGGTCCAACAGGTGCTGGCTGGCTTACAGAAAGACGGAAAGGCTGAAAAGCTGCAAAGGAGGGAATGCTCGGCATTTTTTAAGCAGACTGGAATTAGTGACTTTTTGAAGACTGACAGGAACCTACTGAATAGAGCTGAGCAGATTTCTTGGCTTGCAGAGGCTGTGTAAGAAAGAAACTCCAAAAGCGTATGGGCTGGGGCAGTATTTCTGGTGTGAATGTATTGTGGTTGAGGGAGCAGGCACGAAAAGTGTGCATGGGAAATGGCTCACAGCAAGTGCAAACAATTGGGGTTACAAAGCAGTTGTAATAAGCCATGGTCCTGAAAAGGCCTGCTCCTGCTGAATGAGAATGGTGTATGGCCAGGGTTCACGTGCTGCTTGTACTTCTTGGCCTGAGATGTCATGAAAGAAGCCCTGAGATCATCCCTGTTGCGATGTCTACTCAGCCTCAAGTCTGCTTAGAAAGGCAAGCCCCAGAAAGCTGCATGAGCTTCTATTCAGATACTTTGCAGGGGGCAAAGACAGAGTATGTGAGAGAGGCTGGGCTTTTAACAAGAGTCTCTTGTTCAGTGTTTGAGTGAATTGCAGTATCCCGTTGCTGTTGTCTCCCTGAATTTGGAGATGTATTATGTAAGATTTCCTGAGGTGAAAAGCTTGCTAAGAAGAGGGGCAGGTGAGGAAGAAGTAGAAAGAGGCTTCAACAGATTCTACATAGCGGATTTTAATGAAAATGTAAATTTTCTCCTCAGCTAATGTAATGAGGAGAAATATTTGCACTGTTTCTCTCATTGCAGAAGATGGCAGGAGTAATTATGATTTTGTTCACCAAACACCTGCTAAAAATGTTTGCAGGAAAGCTTTGCTGAGCAATTGGGCTTTTTAAAAATGGACAGTGTGTGGGAGCTTTGATACAGGCACTGTACGGTCACAGTGTTGGCACTGTGAGGATAGGAAGGGACACTTCAAGATGTTTGCCTGACAACTAGGGAAAGTAGGGTAGTAAGCAAATAGGGTCTTTCAGCTAAACTGTCATTCTGGTGTGAAGTCCAGAACAGGTAGTGTCTGAGTAACAGACATAGAAACTAATGAAAATATAAGCACCTAGCCAAAAGCAAACGATTCTCCTAATAGAAGAGAAGCATGAGAAAAAGTGCTGTAAAGTCCAGTAAATTCCCAGAGCAGGCCTGGATGGAAGGAAATGTAGGGCGGAAGAGGATGCTTCCAAAATGTGTACTAAAACCAGGGCATGAGAGAAAAGATATTGGTGGTAACACAAGTGCAGGGACTACAGTGTGATTTTCTGAGATTTGGAGGGATCTGTGGGTGGAAGTAAGCAGTGTTGTAAAGTAGATCTTTGGCTAGGGCTCAGGAGCAGATGTCACTCGTGTTTGGTAAAATCCCTAGTCAATATGGACACAGTGGACACATTTTTTAGAGAATGGATGTACTCAGTGCCTCATTCTCCCTGAAACTCTCCACTGACATCAAGACAAGCCATTTCCCAGGGCATAATTCAGCTAATTCAGCTTCTAGGGAAGGCAACGGGAGTCTTTCTGTTGGCCATCATTTCAGTTACATTACTCCAAATGTTTGGAGAAGCACTCTGTCTCCTGCTGAGTAAACTATGAGCAAGGCTGTCAGGTGAAAGAGGCTGACAAGATGGTTTAAGTATGGAAGTAGTCCAGTTCTTCTCACAATAGTTTGTCACATACTTCCCACTTGTGTGTTTACAGGCTTTGCTGGAGCAGGATGCTTGTTCATAAATTTAGAGTTCCACTGAAGTAGTATCAAAGGAAAAAACAATATTCTCTATGGAGCAAGTTAAGAGCTAAATTCATGACTCATATAGCTTGAATGAACTCACTGGAGTTACAACAGGGATATATCAAACCCTCGGTTTGGCACAAAATTGATACAGCAGACTTTTCACTAGAAAACTGTAATCTGTAATGAATAGGCTCTGCTGCACTTCAGAGCTCAGTCAGTGACTTCAGGAGATATTATTTTTGTCCCAGCCCTGCTGGCCATCAACACCTTTCATAAATGCAAGAGATGACCACCTTTGTCACTAGAGGTTTGGTTTATATTCTGTTATGTAGTTGCTCTGCTAAAAGATCAGTAAGTCTGAAAACAAAGGAGCTTTGTTGAAATGGCAGCAAGAAGTCAAACCATCAAGGATTTAGCTTGAAGCTCTCTAAGACAATTCAGATATGTGTTCTTCTGGAACTGCAGTCCCAGTTTCTGTATTCAGGTGAGGGATTCTGCAAGTCAGAGGAGCATTCCATGGTCCTGACAGCACTCCTGACAGCACAGTGTCCCACAGCACTCTCTGCTTGCAGCATTTGGCTGCTCCTTTCACAGCATGCCTTACAAAAAGATGCTCCGAGTGCCTCTATGAGCTGTGCAGCTGGTCCTGGCTTGCCCCACACAGTTCTCTGATAACTGTATCACACTGCTTTGTACTTGGTAGGGGGGATGCAAAAAGTTGACCACATTTCTGATGAGGCAGTTCCCCTGACCTGGCAACCTTGAGATGGTAAGGTCACCTTCATCAAGAAATTGTATCTATGTGAAGGGCGAAGAGAGCTCCAGTCCCTCCGATTAGTATGACACATAAGAGAGCAGTAACAGCACTGTGCAGTCTTCCCATCCACCACCCAGCTGGATCAGGCCCTGGCTGTAACTGCAATTACTCAAACACAGACAACTTTCCTGCACTCCCAGCCCTGCCCAGGGAGTTCTGGCCCATGAAACTCTGTAAGCACATTAAAAATGCATGGGGAAACAGAAATATAATATTTCAGTTATGAGGCAAGTCATATTCTGCTTTTCTGTCTTTTACACATGCACACTTATATCATATGAATAACTGAATTGAAATTGTTAATCTTTCTGCCTGCAAAATACCTTTTTAACTAACTAGCTTTTATAAACTATCTTCATAGCCCTGGGTGGAAGTGGCTATGGATGTTTGACGTCTTGAAAATGTGTTCCATGTCAGATCTGCAGGGGGAATTACAGCATCCAAATACTTTTTGTATTTTTCATGGCTGTAAGTTACAATATTTTCCTCTTGGCAAAAGAATCTAACTTCTGACTTGTCCTTATGTCTATGAGAAGGTGGGAGTAGATTTCTGTAAAAATCCTCTCCCAAATGGAGTGATTGAATCGTTTCTTGACAGCAACTGGAGCTAGCTGTCCTTGAGAAGTTCACATACTTCTGGTTAGTATTACTGCGCAAAAAAACATCTTCTTAGACACACAGCTGGGCTCCAGAAAGAATCACACTTTCCTTTGAAGCTGTGAAAGACAAGTCTAAGCTAAAGTCTGGCACTTAAAACCTATTGAGGGTACTGTAGTGGGGCAGCTGCTTCTATTTCTTCCAGGTTTTGTCAAATCCTGGCAATGCACAAGCACTCAAAGGACTGTCTGATAAGAAAAGCCCTAGTCTGTTCCTATTCAGAGGCATTAATAAGCAGGAGAGACAGCGAATTGCTTATAAGTCCAAAGCAGACTTGAAATTTTCCTGCGGCATATATTCAGGTGAGAGTATAGGAATAGGTTGTTTTGGAAGCTGGTGGTTGTCCTGGCAGCACTTATTGGTTTTATAGGGTAAAAAGTCAGTGGTCTTCTACATTTTGGATCCATAGCCCCAGGTATGGCATGTCTATGCTGAGAAGTTCTCCAGGGAATTATTGTGGTAATTGCTATATCTACTAAAATTACATGAGTTTCTTGCTTAGCAGTCCCTCTCCATGATCAGACACTGGCACCTTTACACTTAAAGATTACCTTTCTTTCATGCTGTTGAAATTAAAGATAGACTTGAAGGGTCTTCTAGCAATCAACAATGTAGAGACATTATGGACACATGAGTACCTTTCACTATTTCTGTATTCCATGTTTTTAAGAATTAGGAAGTCTGTCAAGAAATAATAGATGTGATGTAGGGGAGATTTCCTGTGCAAAGCTCTGATCTCGTGGGATATAAGTGATTGCTTCTGAGGTTAATATATTGAACTTACAGGAAAATTAATTTTTTTTAATGACAGATTTTTTTTCCTCCATAAGTGTACATTCAGTGCAACAGAAAAATCTTCAAGTCCCCAGCCAGGAGACAGTATTACACTAACAGCTTCTTTATGAATTAAAGAGGAAAACATATTGAAGGTCCTGAGCTGCTATTTTCATTTCCTTTTCCTTTTACTATACCCCTAGGCTTTCAGGATTTTAGGTTAAGTCCTGTTAAAAAATGCCTTAGAAAACACCTACAAAATTCCCTCCAAGGCATCAAAGCAGCATAACAGTTTAGGCAGGTATGGAGCAATAAGGTGAGGTTTTCAGCTTAATTAAAAGTTATTGATTATCTCAGTTAAGAAAGTCCCAGAAAGGAAAGAAGTGGCATTGTGTGCAATCAGTGTGCCATTTTAGTAGTGTAATCCTATATTTTGGTTTTAGCTACAGTGTTGCTTGTTTCATATGCCAAATGATTAAGCTCATATAAGCAGAATTAATCCACCCTGGTGGACAAGCATCCAAGTGTTTCTTACGGTGGAAGTTCTCAAGTGCCAGTTTAACTCCTTTCAGTGACAAGTTAGGGGAAGGGAATGCTGAGCAGCCAGACTCTTGCTTGTGAAATTCCATGCATCTGGAGAGAGACTCTCTGATCCTGTGCTACTCTGTAAGCTTTTTAAAAACACCCTCAATCTTATCAAGAGGCCTTTCATCTTGAGGATGCTGGTTTCACTTACAGCATTTCATTTTCCTCTTGGGCTCCTTGGAGCCCTCCTTCCTTCACATACCCAGGGGAATCTGCAAGCAACCAAAATTTCCACCTACAGTGCTGAACAATTTCTCAGAAGGATGTGATTATCGGTACTTGGTTTCTTTGTCCCCATGGACTGCAGCAGTTTGCTCCCAGGAGTTTTATACTGTAAATTGCCTTTTACAGTACTGGAAAGCAGCCTGCATTTTATTTCCTGTCCAGACCTCCTCTTTGGAGGCCAGCAGAGAAGGAGTTAACCACTGTCCTCTTTTTTGCCTTTGCTGGCTGGAGTCACTGGCATCCCATCTGGTCCAGGCTGTCCATAGCTCTTCCCAGCATTCTCTGGGGAAGGCACTGTAATATCCAGGAATTTTAACAATCCTAAACAGATTGGGGGCCACATATGGAGTAAAATGATTAGATTATAAGAAATCCAATCACATTTGCTCCCCCAGCCTTATCTTTTTAAGCATTTGGGATCAGGCTTTCTGCTCAATTACAAATATTTTACGTGCAACAGAGATGAAGTTATTATGTTTGCCTCTCCAACTTCTCCCCAGAGGAATAATATCCATTTTAATGTTTGATTGTAGGAATTTTATGAATAAGTTATCATTACATCCAATAAAATCTTCCACTTTTGTCATAAATTGTCACAGTGACTTGCTGTTCATGATTGTAGAGAAGAAGGAATATAAAACATGGTCATGCATACGTATACAGAAGGGGAAAAGTAATCTCTGTGCTTTGTTTATTCCACCTTGTTTATTCTAATATGCTTTGTTGGTTTGGTTTTTTTTCTGTTCCATTAAAAAGAACTGGATAATTCATGAGGAAACTTAACAGTAAGAGTTTATTTCTGTGGAAAAAAAAAAAAGCCAAAATCATTTATTGAGCAAATCCCTACAAATATTGAGTGTAAGTATAAAAATTAAGAGAAAATCATGGCGCTCATCCTCCAGCCATCTCATCCTGCATCTCTTGATATCACCCTCCCTTGTGATACAGAACATCCCCTCCTGTGATTTTCAGCCATGAAATCCTGCTGAGTTCTGTAGGAACTCAGTAAGAAATGGCCCCTGGCCAAGTGGTAAAATAAATGAGGCCACTGTCAGGAATAAATCTGAAAAGCTGGGCAACACAAGAGCTAATCTAACGTCAGAAACAGTATTTTAACACAGACCAAGTCTGACACATAAGTAGCTGTTCCTACAGAACAATCCTACAAGATGTTCCTACAGAACATCCCCTCCTGTGATTTTCAGCCATGAAATCCTGCCCCCTCTTCCAGCACCTCTGAGTGAGCCCAGATCAGCAAGCAACAATTCATTTTGATATGGAGTTTTTGTACAAGAACATCTTTGGTTTTGAATTTTGAATTTATTTAGGCATTGAGCAAAGTCCCCAGAAGTGGTAGAAGAGAATGGAGGTAGGCTGGATTATGTCTTCAACTGTATGGAAAGCTGCCTTCACACCCACATGGGCACCTCCAGACCAGTCTGTTGCCTGCTCTCTACACTCCTCTGTTGTGGTCTTTCATGATCCCAATACCTGGAGTGCTGTGCCTGCTCCACCCATTCCCTCAGCCTACTTACTCCCTTCTGATTATCCTCTACTCTCTGATCTTTACATGGGATTGGTAAAAGCACACACCAATGGGCAGAGATACAGGTCCTTGTATAGTTGCAGAGGGCCTTGGAAAATGACCCACAAGGCTTCTTGTCCAGAGACAAGCCTAAAAGGTTCCCTTAGAGAATCCTCTTAGTGGAAATACAGAGCTAGCTGATCTGGTTCTTCTCATATTCCTTCCCACAGACCACAGGTTTTGCCTGGGGTGAATTTTCCACTTAGAAAATTTTATTATAAAAATTGTCTTGCTAATTCTTCTCCTGATGTCTTGGATAAGATGTTAAATCCTCAAGCACCCCCTGAAGGAAACAGTCTGCCAGGCTGCTGAAAGCAGGGATTGCTGTACTATGACAGCCTAATAACTGCAGAATGCTTTATCTTGTCTTTGGCACTGGTCTGCAGCAAGAATCTTAGCAGGAGCTGGAAAAGCTTTCCTGTGGCATAGTAGCACACCTAAGAGCAGTGATTAACAGCAGTGACTGGAGGCAGATAATGCTTCAGGGTGTCTGAAAATCACACTGCCGATTTAAAAAAACCCAAAACACTCTGCTGAAGGACTGATCTAAATTTAGAAGCTATTTTATAGACTCATTAATTTTTCAAGGGGGAAGATAAATGACTGGCTTGAGAAGAGCTCAGAATATGAGCTATTTACACTTAATTTATAAGTGATGAACTTGAAAGCTGATACTTTATGGTACTTGTATCATTTCATAATGAAATGGAATGAATCTCTCTGTTTCTACACTGGATCTGGCATAGCATTAACACCTACACTTCCAGGCTGTTTCTAACAGCAGTGACTGAGCACTGCTCAGCCCTTGGGTGGAAGAAGGGTTTCCTTTGCAATATTCTCAGCTCATTTTCCTTGTGTTCCTTTTTTCCTTTAAGTGTTTGGTCCTCACATTCTACAGATAGCAGCTTATCCATTGGATCCTCAGCATGGTCTGGGTAGAAGCTGTGTCACTGTCCTGACTCCAGAACCATGTGGCTTCATCTCCATCCCTGAGGAAAAGACTGCCAAATCACCCTTTGAGGCTTCTGCAGCTCCAGGGGGAACTAGGGAAAACCAGAAGAGCTCCAAATTCATTCTGGGGAATTACATGAGCTATCTGCGGCAAGGATAAGAGATACTGCCCTTTCTGAGCCTCTGCTGTATTCATGGGACTCCTAGTCCCCACGGGCAAGTTCCTAGACACAGGGACAGGCCTCTGGAAAGTCCTTATGACAGGAGAAAAAGCAGTGATGGCACTGCAAAGGCAGGACCGCAGAGGATTTGGGGAAATTCCACCATTTACACGGTGCTCACTAGGACTGGGTTTGCACTGATTCAAAGGCAAATGTATGCAAAGAAATTTCAACCACAAATTCAGGTGGGACTCATTCGGTATTCTCCCTTCATTGACACAGCTACTTATGTGTCAGACTTGGTCTGTGTTAAAATACTGTTTCTGACGTTAGATTAGCTCTTGTGTTGCCCAGCTTTTCAGATTTATTCCTGACAGTGGCCTCATTTATTTTACCACTTGGCCAGGGGCCATTTCTTACTGAGTCTTGTCCTTAGGTTCCAGCATGAAATATAATTTCACCACCTTGTTAGAGCTCCCCACCAGTGCACAGCTTTCCAGGAAGCAGCTCAGAGTGGGCCTACTTCTGCACGGGGTGGTCTCAGAAGCCTGTTCCATAAGTGGTGGCCCACACTGCCAGTCCCACTCACTGACGACCCCTTGGTTTCTTGCTCCCAAGTCCAGTTTTCTTTTGGGTGTTCTGGTAATGTAATGCCAAACCATTTCAGGCTGAAGTTTTCTCAAGGGCCTGAAGAACATGTTGTCAAAGAGGAACAATCATCAGAAATTCTTGAGCTTTCCTTCTCTATCTGTGAGCTTCTGTAAACTTAATTTAATGCCTCGTTGTTGGTTCCCTGCATGGAATTCTTTTGGGTTGAGTCAGACTTGATTCTAATTCATGTCTGTCGAATATTAGGATGGACGCTAAGAATAAGTTACCTAATGTCGTGATGTTCCCAGATCCTTGGCATCTGTACGTGCATCTGGATTGCATGTCAATTTATGCTTTTTCATACTTTCCTTGAGCAGTGATTAGAAACTGTTGGTTTGTAAAACAGGTTATCTATCAGCACGGCCTACTTTGTGCAATAGGGTGCAAAACCATTTGGTTTTGACATTTACAGCGCTGAATGCTTCATGTGGAGGGTTCCTCAATGTTTGTGTACTGTTTCTCCCCCAGGCTGTTAGGAACTTAGGAACTCATTTTTCTGTCTGTTGTGTTGCACACAACTCAAGAGAGTGAGGGGGGAGCTGGGGGCTATGTCTGACCCTTCCACATAGGAAAAAACAGATTTAATTCTTCTGAAGACGCAGGACTAGGACTGGGACTGGGCCAAGGGCGAGATGTTCCTGTCACAGAAAGGGCTACCCTAGAAGGAAGCGATAGTGCCAGTCAGCTGTAGGAGAAAAACATCAAGATATGATGTGTCACAGGGTAAATAGCAGGCAACTGTTGAATTTGTGAAGGCAGAAAGGAGCAGAGTGTCAGGAGGTGTTTAATTCTCCCAGCAGATGCTGTGTTTGGAGGAGTCATAAGGCAGGGTCAGGAAATGTCTCTTCCCGAGATCAGCTCCCTGCTTCTCTTCAAATTCAATTAGGTGCAAAGCAATAGGTATGCTGCTCCAGATGGCAAGGGCAGCACAGGAGCAGTATCTTCTCCTTCTGCCATAAAGAGGAGCAGAAGGGAAGAGAGGGAACCTGCTGTCTGAGGAGCAAAGGGAGTGAGTTGATGAATAGAGAGCCAGGAGGTCAGGAAGAGGAGGGAGCAGGAACCACCACCCCATTTTAGCTACAGGTCATTGCCTCTAAAGGCTAGGTGCTGGTGGGTGGGGTGAGCATTTTTACAGTGCAGGCTTATCAGAATTTTTTGGCTGGAGCAACTTGAGTGAATGTGTGATGTGTCTTATTAGCTTCCACAACCTGGAACTACACAGGCCAAAGAATAAAAACATGTCCCCCCTCACCTGGCTTCTGGGGTGATTTTGTCTGACACATGATATCCCAGATTTATATCCTAGATTTATAATCCCTATTTATGCTAATAAATCCCCTTTTCACAGGGGAATATGGGAAGAATCAGATAAGTGGAACTTATACCAAAACACAAGCAATTGCTGGGAAACCAGACGTTGATAAATGTCTGCTCTGGGAGAATACCTTTCTAGGTAAAACTGCTCCTAGCACTATTGTCAGGGAAATAACAGTCAATTCCTAAAGGAATTAATCTCTTCATAATCTCCTCTGATGAGTATCTTTATCGTACTAGCTGAGTGATTGCACTGCTGCCAGCAGGGGACTTCTGTTAATTGATTAAAAATGTTTTTTTCACTGCAGTATGCACCTAACTCATTTATATGATGAAGGGAAAAAGCCTGATAAAGCATCTTGGCTCAGAGAAAGATGCTAAAAGAGAGCTGGGGAGAAAGGTGGAGAAAGAAAGTAGATTTTCCTCAAAGAATCTACTTTGAAATACAAAGCAGGTTTTCAGAGAAATGCTTTCAAAGGAATAATGTCTCATTACAAGACCACAAGTAAATTAAATCCACCTTCACACTCCAACATGCCAATCTGGTACAGCCATAGAAGGAAGCTAAACTAGAGAATGCACATTGCACTCATATGAAGATGTGAAATCTAACAGGCAGCTAAAGAAAGTCAGCAGCCTAAATGATGAAGACAAATGAGACATTGTTTGGGCCAAGCTGGCTTTGTTCCTGGGTTTCAGAAGCCCACACATGAGCTCTCTGAACTTTAGAGCAGATGATCAAGCTAGCTCCATTGTGCTCTGATGAGCAAGCCAAAAATATCTTTCCAAATTTGGGGGTTTCAGTTTTGTTTTTTTTTTAATATAAATGTCATACCTTTACACAGTGAAGTCTTTTTTCCTTTCTTCACAAGAGTAAAAGTGCTCAAGGGTCTCAATCTGCAAGCATTACTCATGAATTATTAACAAGTCTTCTCCTGCCAGTGAAGTTATGCATGGGGGTGAGTGGTTACAAAACTGAGTCTTTGGCCCAGAGAACCCATTCTGGCTTAGAAAGGTGCTAAGAGTGTGCTTGTAATTGCACGGTTTAAAAAGCCAATTAAAAAATGATTAATGATGCAAACAGCACAGTTTAACCACAGGTAGGCCCCCTGTCTTTGAGACAGAAGCCCCCCACAACTTCATCATCTCTATATAGCTAATGCACAAAAGAGGCTGAAAAATCTGGCAGTTTGACCACATAGTTTCCACTTATTAAAATGAAATGTGTGTAACCTTTTCTCCAAGCTGCTTTGAGAGTATCTACCTATTAACTTTCCACATAAGAGATTTCCCTGAGATTTTCCACTTCTCAGAAAACCCTTTTCCATGTTGGCAGCTCCTGCAAGAGGATCCGAGACTGCAGTTACCTTCATTAACCAGAAAGCTTGAGGGATGTAAGTGCACACTGTATATTGCGATACAGTGGAGAAGTGCCAGGCCCGTTATGCTGGGTCACAACCATCAGGCCACTCATAACATTGGGGTGTTCTGGGTAGCCCCACAATAGGAGCATGCTGAGCATTCTCACAGAGGCTTAGCATGGCCCTGGAGAACAGCTTTGTTCTTGGCTGGAGGTGTCTAAAGGCTACGCAAAGGGATCACAGGTGCAGATTATATTAATGCTCAGAGAAAGAGATTGCTATGATACCTTAATGGAAAACCTGCCCCCTCTGAGCTCCTCACCATAAACAATACTGGAAAGAGGTTTCTGGTGGCAAAGGCTGGCTCAGTAGTCTTAACTTACCTCCCTGACTGCCCCTGCTAAACAACAGCCTGCGCTCTGCTGATGTGTCCACACTACTTCCAGCTAAATAGGGAGAAAAAAGAATGGAAGCTGGTAAGAAACAGTTCAGAAGCTTCTCTTTCCTTGTAGGATAGGTTGAATGTCAAATGTGTTTTGCAAGGAATGCTAAGAGCCTTCTCTGGAAGTAGAGGATAAAACTTTCTCCTGAAAAAAGGAAAAAAACTCTTTTTCCTGAAAAGTTGGTGAATTCTCTGTGAAGTCACCAACCCTTGCCAAGCTGCTGCAGACCCAGAGCTCAGTTTCTTTCAGGGTCTTTTAGCTGATGTAGTCCAAGCACTTACGAGGGATGTGCCCTTATTTTATTACACAAGCAACAATTTATATAAGCATTTAAGTACGCAGAAGCTCCAAACTGTACATGCTGTTAAGATTCTCTTATAGACGTCCTCTATCTAATTAAAATCTGTTTTAGCTTTTATTGATGGTGGCGTTTTGTTTGGTTAAATAAGAAAAATCTACTTTCTGTTAGATGCCCTCCCCAGGATTTTCCTTCCATGAGCAATGGGGATAACATAATATTCACTGGTCAAAACAGAGGAAGGCAAGTCACATGTGGAACCTTGCTGGTTACATTTACTTTGAGCCCTCTCTCTTACTCTTCCACTTTCCTATTCTCTCTACATGGTCCCACTCCAATTAATTTCCTTTTATACCCATCACTGGGAGACTTCGCACTGAGTTGAGTGTGAGCAGGCCCTGTGCCTGGCAAGTGAGAGCATACCCCCTTGGTCAGTCCTGATCATGATGCCCTGTGATACCATTTGTAAAGATGAAACTTCCTTGTGAAGAACACTGAGTACAGTACAGGAGTTTCCAGGTTTCTCCCTATTTTCTACCTGTTTCTAATTTTATCTCCACTACTATTCTGTCATTCTGGGCAGGTGTGTGTCTTTGGTCTGCCCTTTCTGTTCTGTGGGAAATACAATACTTTTGCCTTCTAACTAAATCCAGCATCAGGAAGATTAAAGAAAGTTTGAGAAATGTTTGCAAACCCTGGCAAACCCACAAACTGTTGTAGGTGCCAGAAATTAAAACAACTAAATAACCATCTGAAAATAATAGCAATAGTTTCACAGCAACAGAAAAGCATAACTTATAATAATCATAGTGTGGCTGAAACTGCCTACCTTTTCCCTATATTAAAGTACCAATTTCTGGACCATATGTACAGAAGTTAGGCTGCCATTTGACGGGTTGTGCTGCCCTTGAAAATTTTGCCATCAAGCCTACCTTAAAAAGCCGATTGATAATTGCTGTGTGGTGACATTAGCTCTATTTCTGTCCATCAGTAATGGACAGCAGGCACCTGTGAGAGATGGTATATCAACATCTTAATTGTATTGTAATGTATATAGTTTCTGCAGCACAGATTAGGCCTCTGTCTTTAACCTTGAGAGTCCTGAGACAGCATATTTCCCTACTACTTTGGCAGGAGATGATACAGTCAGACTCAGTTTTAACACTTTACATCAGCCCCTGATGGTATTTTCAGGCAGACAGACAATGATGAGAGCTTGACTGACTGATGTACAAGCCTTGGATGTAAAACAATCTGGCCTGAAGCAAGAAAAAGTTTTTTGGGAGACGGCTCAAGTTCTGGTGGCTCTGGATGCTCTGTAGTGTGAGCCCAGATATATGATCCTCCATATTTTACTGGGGGTACTGCCTTTGTATTTAACATGCACATAAAGAAATGTAACAGTAAATAAAGACTATGATCAGATCTAGTTACTAGGTAAACTTGAATAACATTTTTTACTTTAGAAGCAAAATCCCTGTGTGACATGCATATTTCTTCTGTGATAACCCTTTCCCCTCTCCTGTGACAATGGATGAAGCCATTCCTGGCTCTGCAGTGTGAACCCTTCAAGTAGGATTATTGCAGCTGGGCCCTTCTCTTAGCTCCCAGCACAGATCTACATGCATTTTCTGTGTGTAGGAATGAGACGTACAGTGTAGTGATGGGAACATAAGCGGTGGAGGGCAATGTCAGAAATGAGGCTTATTTCAAGCCGGTATTACACCAGACGTGGAGGTATTCCTCATGAGAAAAAGTCCCTGTAAGGCAGAAAGGGGTGGACAGAGGGAAACCCTTTCTATGTGGGAAATCTCATTAAACTAAAGCAGCCTTTAATATTAAAATAGAAGAGAAGGGCATGTAGGCTTTTTGGACACTGGCACTAATACTTGGTGACAAATTTAGTACTTCTCATTCTGTCATTCAGACAGCCTGTCATTCAAAAGATTTTAGCCTAGATTCTTGCCTCACCTGTTGTGTCTCTGTATTTTAGGAGAAGATTCTCTCCTTGCAGAGCTGCTGTTAACCAAAAGACGAATACCAGACAGCATGACTCTTGTGCCTCTCTGACACAGGTATGAGGAAAGAGGGAACCTTTATTAATAGCAACTTAATTTGTAATATGTGATCTACCCAGCCAGTGCCCTTGCAGATTGAAGGTGTATTTATAATGCTGGAAAGGAGCCATGCTAGGGGATAACAGATACATTATCATAATGAAGCAAAAATAAATGTAATAGAAAGAAATAATAATAGCTCCAGTTTAAACAGGGATATCAGCCCCCTCCAGAAAATGCAAAATAAAAATACAGCTCCTGAGAAAGTACATCATATGCAACATCTAATTCTGCGCTGAGGCATTCAGGGAGGAATTCCTCTTACTTGGGTCTTCAACTCTGGAGCCTTTGGGAAGCATGCGCTTTTCTCCACAGATGGAAAAAAATTCTCACTTTAGACAGGAATGAGAACTTGCACACTTAGTGATGCCACTTGTTTCATAGAGTGGACATAAACGAGAGCACAGGTTGCCTGTCTCCCTCATGAATTAGTCTTGAGACTTCAAGTATGTGAGTATGCAGCTCCTCCTACACTTAAGTCAACTATTTTCTGTTTGCAGATCATGACCCTTTCAGCCTTTCTGCATTGCTAAATGGAGCAGGGTGGTGTGAAGATCTGTTTGGGATCCAGAGTACTGTGAATGGTGCTTTTTTGTGGGGAGTCACAACCGGAAAAGTTAAGTCACTGATTTGATTTTCAGAAGAGAGCAGATGAAGTAGGAGACAAGACTATTTCCTTAAGACTGGCATTTACAAGTAGGTGGCTGCATTCTGATATGAATGATAATCAGTTAATCTATTCCTGCCTATGGTTTCTTTCAGGGTATTTATCAATGTTATCCGAGATGCAGTGTCATCCGAGATGGACTGGTAGACAGATTTATATGGAACAGCTTAATGTTGACAGTCCATTTAGGTTTTCATCCTTTATTCTTGTTATTGATTCACTTTAACACGACAATGCTGCCATTCAGAAATCAGATAATGCCAAAGAAGAAAAAAAGTCTTCCATTTCCTGACCTCCACTGAAATCCCAATTTTTTTTGCTGTCTGTCTCCAAACAGGTCCTCAGTTCTCAGGTCTTTTTTCTGACTTTGGATAAACAACCTGATCATGAGTAACATCCCTATTCGGGGAATGCCTGAGCAGTCTAAGTCTTAAATTCAGGCCTTAGGTTCCAAAACTTTCATTCTTCCCTCTCATTCATTTCCCTTTGGGTGCGTAGGAGAGGAATGGTTGAGTGTTTATGTAGTTCATAGACCTCTCAATAGAGCTGAAAGGCATTCATTTAAATAAGGACAAGTTGATGGGCCTCTGGGCAGCTTTGGTAACGGAGGTGTAGGCAGTCAGATGGGTACTTGTCTTCAGTAGTAATAGCTGACTATAATGGCTAGGGTTTTTTAACACCATTCCACTTGATTTTAATAGTACAGTGAAGAACTACATCAAAATAATCTCTCTAAAAGTATGCAAGTTGATAAAAATATAAACCCACAAGTTCAAGCATTGATTTGCAAGATGAATTGCAGTATCATTAAAAAATCAGTATGTAGTAGAAACAGCAAAATGCCAGTAGTTTAGCATCACTCCAAAGATTTAACAGCACTTTTCAAGTACCTGGGTTATTTGAGTAGGAGACAAAATGCCACTGTGTGAGGGGTTAAATTACATGACATCTCAATTTCCTTATCTCTGGTAATGGAATATGGACCTTCTTCACCCTAGGTAACCTTGGGATCTACTAATGTAATTGAGAGATATGACTGTCCTCTGTGAGATGGTCCTATTCTCCAGGTAAGATATAGAATCATAGAATAGTTAGGGTTGGAAAGGACCTTAAGATCATCTAGTTCCAACCTCCCTGCCATGGGCAGGGACATCTCCAACTAAGCCATGTCACCCAAGGCTCTGTCCAGCCTGGCCTTGAACACTGCCAGGGATGGAGCATTCACAACTTCCCTGGGTAACCCATTCCAGTGCCTCACCACCCTTACAGGAAAGAACTTCTTCCTTATATCCAATCTAAACTTCCCCTGTTTAAGTTTTAACCCATTACCCCTTGTCCTATCACTACAGTCCCTAATGAAGAGTCCATTCCCAGCATCCCTATAGGCCCCCTTCAGATACTGGAAGGCTGCTATGAGGTCTCCACGCAGCCTTCTCTTATCCAGGCTGAACAGCCCCAACTTCCTCAGCCTGTCTTCATACAGGAGGTGCTCCAGTCCCCTGATCATCCTCGTGGCCCTCCTCTGGACTTGTTCCAACAGTTCCATGGCCTTTGTATGTTGAGGACACCAGAACTGCACATAATATTCCAGGTGAGGTCTCATGAGAGCAGAGTAGAGGGGCAGGATCACCTCCTTTGACCTGCTGGTTGTGCTTCTTTTGACGCAGCCCAGGATAGAGTTGGCTTTCTGGGCTGCTAGCGCACACTGAAGCTGGCTCATGTTCATTTTCTCATCAACCAACATCCCCAAGTCCTTCTCCACAGGGCTGCTCTGAATCTCTTCTCTGCCCAACCTGTAGCCGTGCCTGGGATTGCTCCAACCCAGGTGTAAGACCTTGCACTTGTCATGGTTAAACTTCATGAGGTTGGCATCAGCCCACCTCACAAGCGTGTCGAGGTCCCTCTGGATGGCATTCCTTCCCTCCAGGGTATCAACCGAACCACACAGCTTGGTGTCATCGGCAAACTTGCTGAGGGCGCACTCAATCCCACTGTCCATGTCAGCGACAAAGATGTTGAACAAGACCGGTCCCAACACCGATCCCTGAGGGACACCACTTGTTACTGGTCTCCAGCCAGACATTGAGCCATTGACCACAACTCTTTGTGTGTGGCCATCCAGCCAGTTCTTTATTCACTGAGTGGTCCACCTATCAAATTGATGTCTCTCCGATTTAGAGACAAGGATGTCGTGTGGGAGTGTCGAATGCTTTACGCAAGTCCAGGTAGATGATATCAACTGCTCTACCCCTCTCTATCAGTTCTGTAGCCCCATCATAGAAGGCCACTAAATCAGGCAGGATTTCCCCTTAGTGAAGCCATGCTGTCTGTCACCAAGCACCTTGTTGATTTTCATGTGCCTTAGCATGCCATCCAGGAGAATATGGTCCAAGATTTTGCCAGGCACAGAGGTTAGACTGACTGGTCTGTAATTCCCCTGGTCATCCATTTTCCCCTTCTTGAAAATGAGGGTTTTATTACCCTTTTTCCAGTCATCAGGAACTTCACCTGAATGCCATGATTTCTCAAATATGATGGACAGTGGCTTAGCAATTTCATTTGCCAACTCTTACAGGACTTGCAGATGGATCTCATCAGGTCCCATGGACTTGTGCACATTCAGGTTCTTAAGATGGTCTCGAACCAGATCCTCTCCTACAGTGGGTGCAAGGTCTTCATTCTCACAGTCCCTGTGCCTGCCTTCCAAGACTTGGGTGGTGTGGTCACAGCATTTGCCAGTGAAGACCAAGGCAAAGAAGTGATTAAGAACCTCAGCCTTCTCCAAATCCAGAGTAGCCAGTTCTCCTGACCGCTTCCAGAGAGGGCCCACGTTGTCCCTAGTCTGTCTTTTATTCACTATGCACCTATAGAATCCCTTCCTGTTAACCTGAACATCCCTAGCCAAGTTTAATTCTAACTGGACCTTAGCTTTCCTAACCTGGTCCCGAGCTTCCCGGACAACATCCCTGTATTCTTCCCAGGCCGCCTGTCCTCCCTTCCACCTTTTATAAGCCTCTTTTTTTCCTTCGAATTTTCCTCAGCAGCTCCTTATCCATCCAAGGAGATCTCCTGGCCCTCCTGCTGCACTTCCTTCTAGTTGGGATGCAACTCTCCTGATCTTGTAGCAGGTGATCCTTGAATATCAATCAACAGTGTTGGGCTCCCCTGCCCTCTAGTGCTATATCCCATGGAACCTTACTAAGCAGGTTCCTGAAGAGGCCAAAGTCTGCTCTCTTGAAGTCCAGGGCAGTGGGCTTGCTGCACGCTCTTCTCACTGTCCTAAGGATCTTGAACTCAACCATCTCATGATCGCTGCAACCAAGGCTGCCCTGGAGCGTCACATTTCCAACGAGCCCTTCCCTGGTGGTGAGCACGAGGTCAAGCATGGCACCTCTCCTTGTCGGCTCCTCTATTACTTGCAGAAGGAAGTTGTCTTCCACACAATGGAGGAACCTCCTGGATTGCTTGTGCTGGGCCGTACCATCCCTCCAGCAGATATCAGGGTGGTTGAAGTCCCTCATGAGGACAAGGGCCTGCAAGCATGAGGCTGTTCCTATCTATCTATAGAGTGCTTCATTCAGAGAGTCCTCTTGATCCGGCGGTCTGTAACAGATCCCCACAGTAATGTCTCCCGTCACTGTTCTACCTTTAACCCTGGCCCACAAACTCTCTGTTGACTGCTCACCTGTCCCCAGACAGATATACCTCTCATTATAATCAGGTTTTGGCACTTTTGATGAGGAGAGTATACAAATGTTTCACCAGCAGATTCAGAGACTGTGCAGAACCTGCTGCCACATGGGAAATGGGAAAGGGCACAAGGAGGTTATGCAAACTGGATGGAAATCTTTCTTACCCTGAGAGATCTGAAAGGATCACCTTGTATGAACATTTTAAATAGTTTTGAAAGTGATTTTCAAGTAGTTAGTCTATGCAGTCCCATTGTGTTGAGTGGCTAAAACCTAAGCAAGCACACTGCTTGCACTGTGTGACGATGAATCCACTCTAAGGCCTGACAGCACAGAAAAAGAATCGTCACTGTCTTGCTGCATCTGTTGATGTTATATTGTCATGTCTTTATTTGTAGTTGCTGCTTTGTGGATGGGCACAGGATATCTATCTGCAGAGCAGTCAATCAATAACTTTCATCAATAGTCACTTAATTTTTAGAGTTGAGAAAAATCACTCTGCACCAGGAGATAATAAGTCAGTGTGTTAGATGCCTTGGCCTGTTTTGCTATTATCTCTCTGTCAGTTCTGTTAAGAGGCACACATAAAAAGTCTCTGAATCGTTCACTTGTCTTTTTGTTGGATAAAAATCCTTTACGAACCTTTTATAGAAAAATTAGTTTTTACTAGTCTCACTAATAAGCCTTAATGGCCCTGACCAGCCTCACCTTGGGGCTACACCCACAGCCCATGCTCATGGGCCCAGGAGCTCTTTTTAAGTTCAGCCCTGGGCCTTCAGCTCTAACCAGAGCTGTGTTGAAGAAATGCTGGTTTCCAGGTTAGCCATGCTTGTGCCTGGCTGTGGACAGGACTGCTTCATGCCTGTGGACTGGCTTAATCATGACCTTCCTCATCACTATGAAGTTGTGTGATCTAGGCTGCTATCTCCAGCTTGCTCTGCTCAGGTACTATGAGATGGGGCTGTGGCTGGTAAGGCACCTGTCCTGCTAGTCTTGTCACTGTACCTGCCTCCCTTCCTGTCCCTTAGGCAGCAAATGGCCCTTGCTGCTTCCTGATCAAAGCTCAACAACCATCCAGGGCAATCTTTAGCGCTGACAGTTACGTTTTTCCAAATGAAAGCTTTGGGAAGAAATTCCTCTCCATTAATAAAGTATAAATGTGCAGATAGCATTAAAAATTTGGATTACTTCCCCTTCTCCCAGATCATTGAAGCTAAGGATGCATGTAACTATAAAAGCAACATGGTTTCTGTCACTCAAGCACTAACTGCTTCATTGTGCATTGGTGGAAAAGGTGCTTGAGTCTGAAGAGGTAGCCTATGGATGTTCCTTCCCCCAGGAGGCTGCCTGGAGTTGAGATCCCCATGCCACATGTAGATGCTAAAGCTGGAACATGCTGTTTGGATTTCAGCATTCTACAAGGTGGATTTTGTGCTGACTTATTGCAATGCCTTCAGAAAGACATGTAGGGTATAACCACGTTTACAATTTTAGAATGCTTTGTACTTGCAATCAACTACGCACTGTCCAGGAGCACGGCATACAACTTTGGAGAGCTGTTGACATGGAGCAGGGAAAGATGAGGCTCTATGAAATGGCTAGAGCCATCTGTCTCAGCAGTTGTGCTTAACTTTTGGTCTGGCTCCTCTTCTTAATGGTAAAGAGGGAATGGATTGTGCTTCTGTGGATTCAGTTTCTCATTGCTGGCTGCCTGTTATGTGGTAGACTGCTGGGCCCCAGTTTGATAGCTGAGGAAAAATAGGAAATTAACAATTCTTTCAGTAAAGCAAGAAAAGGAAAATCAAATATGTAGTTCAACCATCATGACTACAGCTGTGCTGGGCTCTCTTCCAGCTCAGGCATGGAAAAGGTGTGTGGAAGTGTGCGGACGTAGCTAGAGACATCCATTTTGAATCTGCCTTTACAGCTAATTCCTGAAAGTTTCTGTTCAGCAGCAGACCTACATATGCTTTGTGAGCCAGTCCAGCAGGTGTGTGAACGCTGCATGTTTCCTCTGTCACCTAAAACTTGGCGCACAATAGAGTGAGAACTATTTGGAGTCTGCTGCTTGGCCTTCGTGCCTTAGTGTTTCTTATCAGTGCAACAGGTTACATAAATAACAGGCAGAAGGGCTGCAGGCAGGGCAATGACCTTGGCAGGCTGTTTTCCCAAAAGGCCTGTAGCAAGCCCACCATTTCCAGTGGGATCAACAGTGAAAACTAACAGTAAGGAAGAGTTCCACAGAGAATATGTACTGCCTTAGTTAGAGCAAAATAGCAGTTAAATTCGATATTCAACTTGCCAAATTACCTCAGCTGAAAGTAATTTTGCAGCAACTGTGCACATATGCAGCAAGCAGTGGTCCTGCAGGTGAATTCGAACTACTTACTGCTCAAAAAGATCTATCTGGTTTTTATTTTTTGTTAATCTTGCTGCTACATTGCCTTACACTATTGGTTGTACGCTTCTCATTTTGGGTATTTACCTTGTAACTGGGAGTGAAGGGCCAGAGGCCTGGCTCTTGACTGAAGGCAGTTGTCCCTTTTGCTTGTTGCCTTTGAAATTTTCTTCAACTGGGATAGTGTTTCGCATGAAGCTGTTTATGCCTGTTCAGGATTGTTCATTCAGTGTTGTTTGGAAGGGAGAACACTGCCACTTATCAGCTGTGAGCGTAACAACACCTCTGACTAGACTTTTACCTTAATTTCTACCTTTTTTTTTTTTTTTTTTCCCAGGCTTGTTCAGAATGCCCCAGGATTTCTCCATAAACTCATAGCTGTTCTTTCTAGGAAAGCTTTTTGAACAAGTGAATGTCATAGTCACACATGAATATTTGCAGTTGAAGTGTCATGGGACGGTTATTCATATAAGTGTTTTTCACTGATATGAATTGTGCACTCCTAGCCTGCCTGCCTTGTGCTCTTCAGAGGGTGGCAAGTGCTCCTCTGCCTAGCCTAGCCTAGCCTAGCCTGCTTGCCTTGTGCTCACCCCAGGGTGGGATGTGCTCCTCTGCCTAGCCTAGCCTAGCCCAGCCTAGCCTAGCCTAGCCTAGAATAGCCTAGCCTAGAATAGCCTACCCTAGCCTAGCCTAGCCTAGCCTAGCCTAGCCTAGCTTAGTGCTTAGCCTAGCCTAGCCTAGCGCCTAGCCTAGCCTAGCCTAGCCTAGCCTGCTTGCCTTGTGATCACCACAGGGTGGGATGTGCTCCTCCGCCTAGCCTATCCTAGCCTAGCGTAGCATAGCCTGCTTGCATTGTGTTTAGCACACGGCGGGACACGGGACATGCTCCTCCGCCTAGCCTAGCGTAACGTAGCATAGCCCAGCCTAGCCCGCTTACCTTGTGTTCACCAGAGGGTGGGATGTGCTCCTCCGCCTAGCGTAGCCTAGCCTAGCCTAGCCTAACCTGCTTGCCTTGTGCTCACGACAGGACGGGATGTGCTCCTCCACCTAGCCTATTTCTATTCATAATTGCCTGGCCTGGCCTAGCCTAGCCTGTGTGCCTGGTGTTGACCACAGGGCAGGACATGCTCCTCTGTGTAGCGTAGCCTAGCCTAGCCTAGCATTCATGCCTTGTGTTCACCACAGGTCAGGATGCGCTCCTCCGCGTAGCACAGTGTGGCATAGCCTAGCCAAGCCTAGCCTACGTTCCTTGTGTTCACCACAGGGCAGGACACGCTCCTCTGCGTATCCTAGCCTTGCCTAGCCTAGCCTAGCCTAGCCTGGCCTATCCTGCGTGCCTTGTATTCACCACAGGGCAGGATGTGCTCCTCCATGTATCGTAGCCTAGCCTAGCCTAGCCTAGCCTGCTTGTTTTGTGTTCAACACAGGGCAGGACATGCTGCTTCGCCTAGCCTAGCCTAGCCTAGCCTAGCCTGCGTGCCTTGTGTACACCACAGGGCAGGACACTCTCCTCCATGTAGCTTAGCGTAGTGTAGCGTAGCATAGCCTAGCCTAGCCTGCTTGCCCTGTGCTCAACACAGGGTGGGATGTGCTCCTCCGCCTAGCCTAGCATAACATAGCGTAGCCTAGCCTAGCCTAGCCTGCTTTTCTTGTGTTCACCGCAGGGTTGGACATGCTCCTCCACCTAGCCTAGCCTGCGTGCCTTGTGTTCAACACAGGGCAGGATGCACTCCTCCACGTAGCCTAGCCCACCCTAGCCTATCCCAGCCTAGCCCATCCCAGCCTACTGCAGCCCAGCCCAGCCCAGCTCAGACTATCCCATCCTAGCTCAGCCTGGTTTAGCCCAGCCTAGCCTAGCCCTTCACAGCCCAGCCCAGCCTATCCTGCTTGCTTTGTGCTCACCACAGGCTGGGATGTGCTCCTCCAACTAGCCTAGCCTAGGCTTATGCTCACCACAGGCTGGGATGTGCTCCTCCAACTAGCCTAGCCTAGGCTTATGCTCACCACAGGCTGGGATGTGCTCCTGCATTTAGAGGACACACTTCTGTGCTGGGGAGTTGGGCCTGGGCATAGGATGTTACAAGCTTTGAGGATCCCTGTGGACTTCCCAACCACCCTCCCGTTTCATGTCGTTGCTCCATTACCACTCTGGATGTCATTCCTGAGGGAACACAGTCAGCTCTGAGCCCAGGCATCCACAAATAAAGCCAGGAGTCCTGCAGCATGCATCATTTCACATTTATATGAATTCTACTTGATCTGCCGTTTTATTGCCCTGTTTCTCTGTGTCATGCAACCCCTGCAGCCCTCCCCCTGTCTGCCACCCCCCCCCCCCCCCCCCCCGATAGCTCTTTCACACACCCCCTTCCCGGGAGACAGCACACCATTTCCCGCCCCGCCTCGGACCTCCTTTCCCCGTCACATCCCACCTCCCGGCGCGCTTTCTCTTCCCGCTCCCCGCCCACCGGCCCCTGCTCGCCGAGCCCCGCCTCATCACGCCCCTGCCGCGCAGCCACTAGCGGCAGGCCTGGCGCACACACCCCCGTCCCGCCGGCCTTCGAGCTCAGTAACGTGGCGCTGTTGTTGGCAGTGGAGTAGTTGCTTTCTGGGGTCTGCGGTGTCAGTGAGTGCGGCGCGGGGGACGTGGTACACGGCGTGCAAAGCCCCTCTGGGGCGGTGGGCGCTTCATCTGCCCTTTACCCAGGGGTGGCCTTCCCCGCTGAGGCGGAACGGTCCGTGGAGACTGTTAACGGGTGCTGATGGGCAGGGGCAGAGACGGTCCCTGGGAGTGAGCCGGCGGCGGGTGCTGGTCCTGGCGGGGCGGGAGGCTTCCCAAAGCCGAGGCTGGGGCTGGGTTGTCGGAGGGAGGGAAGGAGAGGCTTTGAGCCCTGGGAAGAGCGAGGGAGCTGGGCAGCCGCCTGCCCCGCAGCTGGGGGGTGTGTGCGTATGTGGGATGCTGGTGTCCTGGGCTCCTCTGTAGATAGAAAGAGCAAAGAAACCACCCAGGATTTCAAACGTAGTGTTAGTAGTTGATACAGGTTCCATGAAATTGTCTAGGGTGTTCGGGGTTTGAAAACTGTTGTTGCCAACCCTCTGCCAGCTGGAAGCCTGTGCAATAGGAATTGGTGACTCCAACAGCGGTCTATTAGCGGCTTAGGAAATGCACAACTTCCCTCTCTTGTAATTGAAACGGAGCCTTTGGTTATGTGGTGTCAAGGGCGTCTCGTGTCTTTTTCAGCAACTAATGGTCTAAATCTAATCAATCAAGCAGGCTAGCCTAGGCTAGGCTAGTTGGAGGAGCACATCCCAGCCTGTGGTGAGCACAAAGCAAGCAGGATAGGCTGGGCTGGGCTGGGATGTGAAGGGCTAGGCTAGGCTGGGCTAGTCTGAGCTGGGATGAGTTAGGCTGGGCTAGGCTAGATGGAGGAGTGCGTCCTGCCCTGTGTTGAACACAAGGCAAGCAGGCTAGGCTAGGATATGTGGAGGAGTGCGTCCTGCCCTGTTTTGAACACAAGGCATGCAGACTAGGGTAGGGTAGGCTGAGGAGCCCATCCTCCCCTGTGTTGAACACAAGGCACACAGACTAGGCTAGGCTAGGCTAGGCGGAGGAGCGCATCCAACCCTGTGGTGAGCACAAGGGAAGCGGACTAGGCTAGGCTAGGCAGAAGAGCACATCCAACCCTGTGTTGTGCAGAGGGCAAGCAGGCTAGTCTAGGCTAGGCGGAGGAACACATCCATCCCTGTGGTGAGCACAAGGGAAGCAGGCTAGTCTAGGCTAGGCAGAGAAGCACATCCCACCCTGTGTTGAGCACAAGACAAGCAGGCTAAGTTAGGCTAGGCTAGGCTAGGCGGATGAGTGCGTCCTGACCTGTGTTGAGCACAAGGCAAGCAGGCTAGGCTAGGCTAGGCAAGGCTAAGATACGCAGAGGAGCACATCCTGCCCTGTGGTGAACACAAGGCATGTAGGATATGCTAGGCTAAGGTCAGCGGAGGAGCGTGTCCTGACCTGTGGTGAACACAAGGCATGAATGCTAGGCTAGGCTAGGCTACGCTACGCGGAGAAGCATGTCCTGCCCTGTGGTCAACACCAGGCACGTAGGCTAGGCTAGGCCAGGCCAGGCAATTATGAATAGAAATACAATTTTTATATATATATATAAAATTATGTATATATAATTATATATATAATATATATACATGACAGCAATAGAATTATGAATAGGAAAGCTAAAGTACAAATGAGAGATGGGTTTAATTCTCTATCATATACTGCAACCAATTTGATGAATTCCTCTCATTTGGGCCAAGAAAGGATCTGTGCCCTGTGTATTGCTGTTTCCCAAAGTCCATGTGCTAACTGGGAATTGCAGTCCACCTGACAGTCCTGTGCTCCTTGTTCTGTATTCACAAATGAATTAGAGAGAAATACAGTATGTTTGTGTCCAATCTGTGAGCTGAAAGGGATGTGCTGTCTCATATGATCCCTTGTGAGTTATTTGCCTATCATTAATGGGAACATAGCAGCCATGAATTGATAAATATGCCCTTTCCAGGAAAAAATTGGTTCCTTAATGGAGATGCAAGGGAAGTAATCTATTCCTTAATGTTTTAAATAAAACCTGCCTGCTTGTTAGCTGTGATTTCTTGGTTTTGCTTGGGTCTTACAAATGGAAGGGATTCAGAAGGTTAAGCCCAGATGAGCTGATGCTGTTCAGCTGGATGATATTAGGAGTTAATCCCTTTGCATGCTTCCATGTTCTGTAATACCTCTCAAGCCTGATGATTGAATCTGTATTTTAAAAGCTTTTTAAAAGATAATCTGATGGAAATGTGGAGATGGTAGAAATAAAAAAATACTCTGTTCTTTCCATGGAAAAGATATAGTGTTTGCTTCCATACTTAAACTTTTCTTTGAACTGGCTTGCAAAACAAATTCAGGATTGATTTCAGCCTTCCAGTGATGACTTGTAAATTTAAATCTATTATAGAGATGTAACTGGTAATGTTTCCAACAAATGTTACACGTAATTAAAGGTCTCCTTCACAATTTTAGCAACCTGCTTGTTTACTGGGTACTAAATAACTCTTTAATGCCATGCGGTTTCTCTTTGCTTTGTGCTGCTGACACTTAAAATGGCTGTTTTCTGGGAGCCCATGAACTGCTATTTGTTTTAACTGCAACTTATCAACCAAGTAATGTTATAGCCTTCTGGCTATGAGATAATTAAATATATGTATAAGAAATTTACCCTGTAGACTGAAACTCCAAGGATGCACTTGGTTGACCTAGAGGTCCCAGCAGGGGTTATTTATTTGATTCCCGTGCTAACAGAATATTTTAGGGATTTGCTACTTAAGTGAAATCCTCATACAAGGTTTGTGAGCCATCTACCAAACAACTGATCCACTCATCCAGGGTAACCTTCTTGTTCCCATCTGTGTCACAGGACTCAGAGGATTGAAAGTGGATTGCAAATAACAGACTTGCTCTCTTTGAAGAATTGTAGGAACACTGCAATGCCCTGAGTGCTCGCAACACGCCTCTGAGCTAAATATCAATTAAAGTAAGCTTACTTTTGAAAGACAGCCAGGGTATTACTAACTCTGGCTTTCTTTTTAGTTCTCATGGCTTTTATTTCCAGCTTCTGTATAAAAAAGTCCACATGGCTGCAGAGAAACATAAACAGAGCAAATTCTAATAACTTGGAAATCAGGAACCAGAATAAATGGTTTAGTACAGGTAAGCAAGCCTGTTCTTTTAAGGTGTGAGTTTAAATGCAAAACTTTCTAGAACATTATGGTTTTGATAGATGGCCTTGGTCTGGTCCAACAGGAGCTATAAGGAGCTCTTTCTCTTCTTTAATGGCATTTAGTGTATCAGCTGTTACTCTAAGCTCCCTGTGGGCCTATGCTCTGTGTGAAGAAATGAGCTTTGCAGGCACATCACAGTAGGGCTGTTTTCAAGATCTGTGTGATCTGTAAGTCAATCAAGTAATTCTGGGGGTCTGACTTTCAATTTAGGAATGCTTAGACTTGCCAGTGCCAGGAATGAATCAGAAAGTAACAGAAATGGTGTATGGAAGGGAACTGAGTGATGGAGAAGAAACAGACAGGAGAGGGGGAAAACACAGTATTCTTACACCATTCATACTTTTCAATGGGTGTTTCTTTCATATGTTTCCCAGATTCCTTTCCTGTTCCTTCTTCTGCTCTTCTTTTCTGCTTCTCCCCTTCTTAGGTTCAAATACACAGTGCTAGAAAATATTGATTCTGCTTTTCATCTCCAGAAATGTGTAGAAGAGACTAGAGTTTAAGGGGCCTCACTTCTAGGCTGGAATTTGTGGGACTGAAATATATTACCAGTATGGATATTTGGCCAAGAATATAATACTGGCTCCTGTGCTGTTAGAGAAAAGTTGGTCTTAAAGTTCATGAATCTGGCTCAGCAGGGCCAAAAGGGAGATCATTTGTGCTAAACATGAGACTTTGTCTTATTGGTTGATTGGAATAGTTCTCAAGGTTTAATCTTTCAGTTTATCTTCTCTGGTGTAGGTTAAAAAGCTTCCAAGTTGAGACTGAACTAAGGCTTGAAAAATATTTTGCTTCTCCACTATCCCGCTGAATGACCTTCGGCAAATCTGACCTCGGTGCATCTGTTCAGCAGAAACAGTATGCCTCTCCCAGGAGTGGGAGAGGTAAGTCATTAGTGTTTACAGCATCTGAGAGTTTCAGAGGAATGAGAAGCATACCAATACCTACAGAGACTGGCAAACTTCTAGAGCTGTAAATTGGAAATACCATCTTATTTAGTGTCTGATAGCTGATAACTTGTGAATGGCTTTAAACGAGCATGGATAAAGTTGGCTTTGAATGCTATTTGAACACTAAAGTGAAATAAAGCAATAGTAATATGAGCTGTGAGCCTAAATTAGACTGTGCCAAATGTTTGTCAGTAATGTTATCTGCACTATGTATTTTTAGCAGGCTCTTCTGAGGAACACCTGCATATCACCACCCTAACAAGCAACTCACCAGCTTGTTTTTCGTATCTTGTACTCTACCTTTCATTGCCCCAAAGCTACTAGAAAAATTGGCTCAGTGAGATGCGAGTCCAATCCATAAACTTGAAGGTGCTATACTGTTTTGGCAGGATAAGTAACCAGTATCTAGTTCACCAGCATTGTGCACCTAACTGGGTGGCTGTGTAAAACTCTCTAGCGTCAGTGCTGTGTTATCCCTTCCTGTAACATGGACAGCAAAACATTTCAAAGTGTTCTCCATGCCCTCCCAGGGTGGCAGTGCAGCTATATCAGGTGACAGGATAGCCAAAGACTGCCCAGCAGTGCACAGAATTGAGTATTGGCATGTTCTGCTTCACTGGAGTCTTGAGTTTCACTTTTATGGGGCTCCACTTACTTCTAGTTGGATGATGTAAACTGAGACATTGCAGGCATGGATAACAGGCAGGGGTTATGGTCAACAGTCGGAGGAAAACAGCAAAAAGCTTTCTTAGACTTCCCACTAGTAACATCCTGTTTCTCTGTCAAACGCAAAGCTTCCTCTAAGCCCTGCTGTCCTGATTTTCCTTTTTTACAGTTTATCATCTTGGTCGCAGCAGGGTGAAGAGGGAACAGTTTGGACCTTTCTGAGTTCCTCAGACTTTCTAGTCAGAGATTCACTGAGGAAATGTGTAGCTGAAGGTTCCCTCTTGTATTTTTACTTAAACTTGAGGTTCCAGGAGGTACTACTGCCTGCTGAGCACCATACTTAGAAAAGGATTGGGGAGGTCTTCAGAGATGCAACCTTCAGGAGGTACCTTCACATCCTCTGGGTCTCAGATAATGCACCTGAAAATAAAATACATTGCATTTAAGAGGAGTGAAAACAGAGAAGCACGTCTGGAAGAGGAAGCAGAACTTTCTGCCTGACCAATTTATAGAAATGATACGTTTGTTCTTTAACAGGAGGGGATTTTCACTTTAAGCTTTAGTGGAAAAATGCTTCAGCATACTATGCTAGGGGAAGGTGTAGATAATGTTTTTTTCAGCTTTTGCTGGCCACATCTATGGTTTCTGTTATGTTCTGAGGTGTGGGTTCTTCACTGCAATATTCCCAAAAGGGAAGGAAGGAATAAGCTTAGAGAATCAAAACATTTTTGTAATACTGGTAGTTTAGGCCTATTGTATGTATTTTTTAAAATGTGAGAAAGTAAGAGCGACAGAAAGGTTCAGAGATTTAAGTCTTGCTTCAACCATCACACATTTTGGCTGCGATAGTAGTTAAACAGTTACTTTTAAAGTCCTTCTATAAACTTGGTTGGATAATGGCTTCTTCAAAGGAAATTGTGTTCCTCTAATTTGCTGAACTTCAAGTACACCAGCAATACAGTGGACAAAGGCATACTTTCCTTGTGATCTCAAAAAATATCTGTTGCCAATACAGCTCTTAAGAGCTTATTAAAGTACTAAGCTATTATGGATTAAGCAATGTCCTGGCTTACATACAGGTTGAAAACTGATTCAAAGCTTTTTAGTTAAATTTCAGCACAAAGGTGTGTTAATTATGGCATACATCAAGGTTTTTTTTAAGCCCAGGTTCAATTACACAAGATGCAAGGAACAGTGTTTTTGAGGTTAAGTGAGATGGAGATGGTAGGAACTCTAAGGAGATTTCAGATTTCAATGCTTTCCAATTGCAAATTAAATACAGAATCAATAAATGCTATATAATGCCAGTGAGAAGAATGAATTAATTTAAACCATGCAACAGTACTGAAGAGTTGTTAACTGATTAAGTAATTACTCAGGAAAAAGCCTGGAAATTGTCGGTTATTGCTCAGCAAATAGTGTTTGAGAAAGAAAAAGACAAGCAACTAGCATATACAGGACAGAAAAAAGGACTGACTGCACCCCACAGCATGTGAGTGCTCTTATGTGATGCCATGTTTGGTCTTCAACAACCAGGGAAGTGCAATTAGAAACCAGGGACTTAAGCAGGAAATGAACTCCAGAAGCTCTCATAATGAACCTGTTATTGAAAGAGAGTTTTCAAGAAGATGAACTATAGTAAGAAAGAATATTTTTCTGCCCCTCTTTTGTTTTTAATTTATTATAATCTGGTTTCTTGCCTGAGTACCCTAAAGTACATCTCAGATATGATTTGGGCCTGGTAATCGTCCTGGGAAGTTTAAGTGGCTGTATTGCTGTTAGAGATGAAGTAGTTCTGTGGAAAATGATGGGCACAGCTTTGCTGTTTGAGCCCTGGCCAGATTTTGGCCCAGCTCACAGTGGAGCAGTGCTTGTCTGCTCCACTGATCACCATTACCTGACTGGGACAGAGCCACCCTGGAAGGCATGAGGAGAGCTGATTCATTGCCTCTGCTGAGCCAGGCTTGGTCAGGAGGTGTTCACCTCCTTGGGTACACAGCAGTAGCAGAAAGATAGGGAACTGCTTGTCTGGGCTAACACTTCTTGAGCCTCCTTGACCTTACTCCTGCTGGCAGTCTTTCTAGGCACTTCTAAGTAGGTGATGCACAGTACCTACTTTCTGTTTTTCCTTCTTTCCATGCCACCCTCAAAGATGATATAGGAAAGATGAGGTACTTTTACTTAGGGGGCCTTATCCTTTCAAAATCAGGCATAGACATGCTGGGAAGGAAAAACAAAGTCCTTCTGGTGGAGGATCCTATGAGATTTGGAGAGCTGACAGTTACCTGTGGTGGTCAGGAAGCCTTCCATTGTCTGGGGATAAAGGGTTGAAAAAAAAAGAATAAATGTTTGCATCTGGCAAAGCCTGTGACAAGACCCCCACCTTGCTGCTTGCTAGAGCTTCTCTGCTGACAGAGACTTGTTTCAGGCACATTGCTGGCTCTGGTAGCACAGCTCAGGGCTCCCTGTGGATCCTGGTCACGGCAGCACCTTTTCAAGAGCCCAGTTCAGCCAGTGGTTGCTTTGGAGTTCAGCAACTGCCAAGGTCATGGCCTTGTTACAAAATGCCAGTCTGATGACAGTTTAAAGCATGGTTAGCAAGATTATATATGAAACCAAAACCAGATCTTTGGGGTTTTACCCTAAAGAGGAGGACATAGTTAAAAACCACTGTCTGACATGGTGACCACTGTGTAACATACTTGCCAGTAACGTACTTCCCTGGTGTTGTTATGAGGAAGTAGTAAGCAAGGTTCGTCTTTTTTTGTGTTAAATCTCCCTATGACACTCCTTCCCCTATTACTGTGCTGATGGTTAACTCTTGGTGTAGTGTTTTGGCTTTGTATTATAAACTGTAGACAAAAATGAATTTCATGTCATGCCACTGAGCAGGCAGAGCTTTCTGGTAGTGTTCCACAGTGACAGGTTTCCCTGGGGTGTTTGAATTGCATGCTGCATCCTGACCTGAGGCAGGCCTGTGAATGCACACATACACTTCACACTTCTGCTTGGCATTCATTATTGGACATGAGTGCCTGGCAGCTTTGCTGCTTTTTTCTGTGAGCCTGCAAAGCTTTTTTGTGAAATGGGAAAGAAAATGCAAGAGGAGAGGTCTGCCTTGGCCTTCACCCACTTGAGCCAGGGATGGCAACTTCAAGAGGAAAGCATACATTATTGCAATGTTGGCTGCCAGGGCCAGTAGTTACGTTGCACTGGAGCCCTGGGTCAGGAGCTGAGAGTAATGTGTTGCTCTGCTCGATTGGTGACTTTCTGTTGAGTCAAGCCTGTCATCCAAGCAGCTTGTAGGGAGAGGTAAAGGCTAGGATAGCTGGATTAATACAAGATGCAGGCAGTCTTTTTCCTGGGCTTGAAAAGCAGCAGTGAAATTTGAGAAGAGCACAGGCTGAGGGTAAGTGCACAGAGTTTACCTTGACCATAGTTTTGGGTTGTGTGAGAGCCTGCTGTATAAGTGCTAGCTATTCAGTCTGCTCTTAGTCAGCTATGCATGGAGGTGACTTCCTGTCATTTGATGGCAAAACCCGGAGCAGGCATACCCTGATGAGTCAACCCTGTATGTCAGCCAGGTGTGTTCAGAATGTGAACATAGCCAAGGTACAGCCTCTTTATCAGTGAAGGCAAAGGCATGTGCCTCCAAGAGTCCTGGGCTGCAAATCACTGTGCAAAGCAGGGCACTGGTCAAAGGTGGCCTGTGCCTGAAAGCATGCCCAAAGGAGAGCACCTCATGAGTTAGAAGGAGAGCCTGCAGGAGTGCAGAGGTGCTCCCTGCCTGCCTGCTCAGTGACTGTCTTCAGCTGTAGACAGTACAGTTCATGGCAGGAAATCTTCATACATAATAGCTACTGAAAAAATTCTCACTGAAAGGTTTCACTGTAGAAAGGGAGAGGAAGGGAAGAGCAAGTTACAATGCGATTCACATACAATCCTCCTTGAGTAGGAGAAGGAAAGAGCACACAAATACCCCGGGCTTTCACCATTCCTTCCAGGTGACTAAGCAGCAATTTTATTTTTAACAAAAGCTAATGCTAGGAAAGTGAATAGAGCTGATGATACATCTGAGAGCACTTGTGTCACTTCCTGCATTGTGAAAATCTGCTTAGGCTTTGGGAGATGCATTGCATTGAGTTGTATTGATTTTTTCTACTTTGGGTTGAGTGTGCTTGTTAGCCTTCTCCCCTGTGACGGATTAGGTCATATCTGCTGGAAGGTCATTGATGGTTTTCAGCATCTTTTTCATTACTGGAGGCTGGGGTTTTGGCTCCCTGTCTATGCTTGTTTTGGCCAGCAGAGGGTAGTAAATGAAAGGTTAATACCGAAACAAGTTTGGCTGTCAGGCTGAGCTCAAAGTGGGGGAGAAGAGCTGCGCTTCTGATGACAAGGAGGCCTATGACAGGGGAAAAAAAAAAAAAAATCAACAAAAAAACCCCACCTTTCAGTGCAATTTTTTTTTGTTTTATGATTAAAACATTTGAATTTAAAGCTTGACAGTGGTGTAAATGACTGCTCGTTTTATTTAGTATTCATTAACAATGTATGTTGTTTCACATCCTTGATGGCATTTTCTGTAGAGATGAATAAAAGCTAATAATTAGGTTTTTAGTAAAAACAAAGCCATAAAAGCAGTCATAAAGTGATTTCATAGTTGGAAAAATATTACTTTGAAGAACATATATCTAAAGCTAGATGCTTTTAGCATCAATAAAAAATGTTTATCCTCTAAGATTAATGTGGAATTTTCACCCACTATTTTAATCCTCTTGCCACTTCACTTTCTCTTATGTCACATCCTCCTCTCATTGCCAGATGTTGTCTGTCCTGTGCTGGGAGGGGTATTAGTCTCTCTTACTCCACCTCTTCAGACAGGTATTTTGCACAGGCTTGGATTAAGATGACTCTGCATTTCCGGACTTCTTGCTGCTTATTCCTATAAGCCATAGGCATGACCTCACTGTGTTAGTCACTATTTCAACATGTAGACACTCCAGAGGTCCCTGTCTGGGAGGACATACCACACGTACGGGTCATTTCCTGGAGCAGGCTGCAGTCCTTGTCAGCTTCCTGTAGCAGGAGAATCTCCCTGTATTATGCTGTCCCAGATCTGAGGATAGAAGTATTGGCCAGTTAATATGCTATTTATGAAGTTTGTTACAGCAGTTATGCACAGTGTTACTACTGGTGAACTTGCATAGTGCATGAGTTGTTATCAGAGTCCATGGACTGCCCTGAGAAGGGCTTCTGTGCCACCAGTACTGTGTTCCTGCTGAGCACATTGCTGTGCAGGGCTGTTGCAGCAAGCAGCTTGGATGGTGTCTGAAGAGTTGTGACAATGGGGGTTGAGCACAAGGCTGCAGGCAGCAAATCTGCCTGTGCTGGCTCATTTTGACACCTCCCCATGAATCTTATTTTTTTTACCCTTCTGCAAAAGAAGGTCAATACTTCAGTATTTAGTGCAAAGCTGTCACCTGCACTCATATTTTCAAGAAAATACTTTATTGCTATTTTGTTAACTCCTCCAGCCCAAACACATGTTCTTATTTGAGAGCAACTACATATGGAAAAGTGAAATAGCTGTTACCAGGAAAACAATAGGACTTTCAGAATACATTGTTAGAAAAAAACAGGTTAGGAAGAAATAATGGTGGCATTTTTCAGCATAAAATCTGAAGCAATTTTACATTACATCTGGGAAATACTTTCTTCCATCTAGTGCTAGAATGGTACTTTGTAGGTATATTTCATATATAAATGTACTTACCCTTTTTTCATGTTTTGTATAGATAATTCTAATATGATTAGTAAAATTAATAATCAAGCATTTATCAGGAAATACAATTTAACATTGAAATCCAATGTGATTGAAAATGCAGAACTCAGGGTCAAAGCCCAGATGAACTTTGTAAATTTTTATAATTATAATTATATTAATTTTTACTTATTTTTATAACTAATTTTTAATTTATAATTAATTTTTAAAGTATTTTAATAATTATTTTAATTTTATGTGATAGTACCTCTCTATTGCATGTTGTCAAACAATCGCTACCAGTTGTGTATAGAGCATGTGAAACATGTATGCATCTGCAGAAATGTAGTATGGGGAGAGACCATGAGCTTTGCATGCATATCCTGAGCCTCAGATCTCTGCACCTTTCACACTCTATGCTGCAACCAAATGTGGAAAACTACAAACCTTAAGTAATTTGTTTCAGAAAGTGATGAAGGAGTGAAAAAGGTGTTATAATAGAAGCTGTAACTCAACCTTGACAAGGTGAAACTTGCATCTGCTAGCTGGTAACATAAAATGTGAAAGAATGGTCTTTAGAAACCTACCTATGATCTCCATCTGCTTGTTCTGTTTCTGGCTGCTTTCCCCTTTACTGCTGCGATGTGACTGCTGTCTGTCCTTGCTGTCAGGAGTCCCTTTCCTCCTAGCTTGGCGTTTTTCTCTAGGGCTCTTTTTCTCTATTTTTTTTTTTTTTTCTCTCTAGTAATTCTCCTCATGCTGCTAAAGCTCCTCAGGCTCATATCAAGCCCACCCTCTTCATCCTTCTGGATCAGGTAGTGGCCTTTCACAACCCTCCCTATGTTTTTCCTCCCCAAAACCCATCTTTTTCTTTCTGTGATGCTGTTATTGTCTAGCCCTTTGTCTGCCCTTCAGCAGTATTTGCTGGAAGATATTTCTCTAATGGTCTGAGAAGCTTCTGCCAAGATCATAGGAATTTTGATGCCATTTTCTTCCTCCTCTACAGCTTAGCTGTGGGAAACCTTGCCTACAAAGCCTTAAACAAAAGTGTCTTTATGCACACACTTTAACATCCTCATTCTGTTATCCCTCCCTCAAAATGAAAGTCTTGCTGGCACCATGTCAATGTCCACCTTAGCACAGTGTTTGAGCTTTTTCTTTCTGACTACTGCAGGCATCACCACTGTCATGCTGTGACTCAGGGCAATACCCACAGTGTGGATATCATCTAGACCTCTGTAAATGTCCTTACATCCAAAAGGGGTCTATATTTCACAAGCTGACCTTCAATGAAAGCTGTAAGGGATACAGTCCTTTCTTTCCATCCACACTAAACCCCTTCCTCAGATTGTAACCCTTTCACATCTCCTTTACTATAGCATGTTCCTCTCTATCCTTAGCAAACCTTCCTACATCCTGATGACATGCTGAGGCAAGGACTTTGTTTTGATTTAAGTCTGTTTTGAGTCTCCCATCTTTCACCACTATCTGTTCTAGCATGTAAAATGTTATTGGTCTCTCCTTCAACACCGTCTACTGCCTCTGACCCCTTTGCAGTAAGATATCAAACCTTGCTTCTGACTGGCCCACAACAGCAATTTTCACCATCCCCTTAGCTGCAGAGGTCTCAAAATGTTTTGTTTCACTACAACAGATTTCTTAGATTCCTCTGGGCTTTCCATAAGAAATATTAGTAAAACTTCCACTAAAAGTGTCCATGTTAATCTCTATCTGAATCTCTTCCAAACTGTCCTCTGTCTCAACAACAAATGAAGAGGTTTAAGAGTTAGACAATACTGCTGGTGGTCTGAGATCACTGTCTGTCACAATGAGCAATGCTGTTTTGTACTTCTATGTTTACCTCTGTCACTTATGTCTTGTTTTCTTCTAGATATAACTCTCTGGCAGACAGAACAGCTTAATGTTTTTAGCTGCATTATACTTCTGCCTAACTGATAGCTAGAAAACACAAGAGTAATGGATAAATGAACCTGGCTACTATTTATAAAATGAGCATCTAAATGAGAACAAAGGAGCTTACCATAAACCTCTATAGCCATAACTACCTTTGCTTGTTTGCAGCACAACCTCCCTGGAGATAGTACATCAAGGTGTGAATTGGGAAAATAATCTGCACCACTTTGCATCACTGTCTGGAATAGAACAGCCCTCTGAAAGGTGGGTTAACAAAGTGAACAGTAAAACAGTGCTTGCTTTAGAGAACAGCACCATTATGCCACATTCTGGCTCTGATAACACAGATGATTAGCTTGTGTAAGAACCCACCTGCAGAGTGAGGCCTTGAGTCACTGAGTGTTTATCTATGTTTGTTACTTAATTACTTGTATTAAGCTGTGACATGCCTCCTTAAGGACTTGTAGTTTTTTCTAGAATAATTATTGAATTTCCTAGTTTAGTTTGCTTCTTTCAGAGGCTTCTCTGGACATCTCTCTACAACTCAAATCTTTCAGTGCATATTAGGAGCTTCAATATTTTTTTTAAACCTGGTTTTAAACCTGTTTTCCATCAGTTATTTGTGCTAAGTGTTCACTAGTGCCCTTGAATGCTCAGCATGAGCAGGTCAGATGGATTTTTCTAATTCCTAGATTTCTCAAAGCCTTACATAGCATTTAAGCTACGTGATTCTCTCTAAAATAACAGCTGTATGACTGCAATTCTGTGTAATGCCCTGAAAGTGTAACCAAAGCTATTACTTAATACTTCAACAATATTTTTCTGCCTTTGATTCTTGGGAGCAGATGCAGACTAATTAAACTATAAACTGAGCTTGCAGTGTGTAACTATTATCATTATTTATTCAGGATTAATAAGACCACTGAAAATGACCCCTTTCTATCCTACGACAGAAATTGTACGTGTAACTGTACATCCAGGAAACAGCAACATAAAGCCATGCATAGTCTGCCATAAATCTTAACAGCTGTGCTATTTAGTCTCATGTGCAGTATAATACAGCTACATACAAAATAAAGGTTCATTGTAAAGCACTCTGAGGGCCATGGCATATGCCTGGTATGTCAGAAAAGTTCAGCTCACAACACTAGAAGCTTTCATGTGCCACGAGCACAGGATGAGAAGGGAGTAATGATATCTAATCTAGTGTCACATAATCACAGACAGCTCTGTAATTGATACTGCTACTCCAATCTTGGTTTTTTTTTCAGTTTGGACTAGACTTTACAGCTAGTCTGCTGTCTGAGGAGGTGGAACTGAAACATGAAACAGTCCTGTCCTGCTCCCATTATAATGAAATCAAAATGATGGCAGAGACAGCAATTGGTGAGTTTCGCCTCAGCTGTGATTTCAGTTCCTGAGATAATGTGAGAAAAAGGAAATGAAGCTGTTTAGTGTGGTGAGATCCATACAGCATCTCTTCCATGCACGGCAAAACATTTTTTAGTATCTTGAAGTGCTTTGCACTGGTAATTAGAGATCATAACTGCAGTGCTCTAAGCAGGTGCTCATGCCTGCAGTAATGGAAAGACTGAAAGAAAGACTGCCCATTAAAACTAGTTTGAGAATACAAACCCATTTAGCCAGCTGTTAAGGACTCTATTTACTTTAATTTCCCATCTGGACTGGATTTGAACCAGTGACATAAGGGTAAAAAGTGTGCTATCCTGTTACAAATTCTCTGATACTTCTGTTTCACCAGCTCTCCTTATTGGTAAATCTTTCTCTTTAACAGCTACCTCTCACATCCTATCTGGATGGGGAGGTCTTACAGCTCTGACTTTAAATTTCATGTGGTTTTACAAATAAGTTACATTTCCAGACAATCAGTAATGTTCCTAACAATGCCTGGCTGTCTTGAACATCCAGGCAGGGATTAGCCTAGAGGCATCTTTTACTCTGAGTAACTGCCCAATACTGTAAAGTCAGCTAAGGATGCCCTGGCCCCTCTCCCCCTTTTCATATTATCTGCATGTATTTGGGTAACATAATTAGCATAATGCACTAAGTAGCTGTTTATGTTAATTAAAAGGCTGCATCTGGAAGTAGTTGTACTTTCATATTTTTGCTATGATTTTTCAATTTGAAAAACATAATCAGTATTTAGAGCAATAGCTAAATTATCATTTCTCAGTTCTGAGAAGATAATGTATGAATAGCTCCTTGGGATTTTTCTGTTAAAAGAAGCTTTCACAGGTCATGCCTCAACTTTTGATTGCAAGGCATTATTAAATACTCTGAAATATCATTAATTCAGCAGAGAGTGGAAAAAAAGCCCCCCAAAACCACATTTTCATTTTTCTAATGTAAAATTCTTCATCTTGCAGTCTATCTTCTGTATAATTAGAATAACTTATTCCTATATTGAAGATGTAGTGTCAGGTGCACTGCAGATTCTGTCCTCTTAAAGTACTACTTGATACTGTTCATATATGCAAAAACTTTCTATTACAGTGCATGCTGTTAAACAGTTCCCTTCATTAGGAAGAAATGGCAATAACTCCACAATAGCCACTTCTACATTTTACATGTATTCTTTTCTGTAAACCTCAACGGGAAACTCTCAAAAACAATACAAATTTATGGTTCCAATAAACTATTTCATTCTTATTTAACAAAAACTGGAAAGCAATCCATAAGAGATATGGGAGATACAAGTGTGAATTACAATTAAAAAGTGGTTTTCTTATATCTAAAATACTTTATTTAACATTAATTAAAAGATGGCAAGAGAGACAGTGGGCTGCTGACTTACACTGTGATTTTTGTGATGCAGTCTTTTACTGTACTGCCTTTGCTGATGGCTAGCAACATAAAATGTGTTTTGTCTGGTGCTTGGTATAACAAGGCTCTGTGCTAGGGAGGGTCGTGGCCTCTGTGTTACTCTAGTACAAACTTGAGCTTGAGAAGGAGCTGGCAATGCTTCCCTAATAGTGAGCCCCAGTGCTGTGAAGCTGTTATGTTGGCTTTGTTGCACCAAGGAACACTGGAATTGCTCATTTTGCCAAAGTCAGATGTTTCACAAACGTCAGACCACTGTGGCATGCAAGTGGCTAATAGACTAGGATTCTGCTACAGCGTGTGTGCAAGAGACTTGGGTGTGCTCTTAAAGCAACAAGAAAGTGTAAATATGGGAAAACCTTGTCTGTAACTATCTTGTTGAAAGGTACCACATAACAGCTGTTGATGCTTAGGAAATCTAAGTGTACAGTTAAATACCTGTAATTTTATTAAATGTAATACTCTGACAGTGTCCGTATTGGGGTAAGTAACCAGGTCAGATTTCCTTATTTCGGGTCTCAGCAGACTTCAGGGACTATCGGGATGTACACAGGAAGAAGCTATAGCAGGTCTCCTGGTGATTTAACTTGCTGTTTGTGGTTAGGGGCAACTAGGAAACAATTGCTTTCCCTTGAAAGAATGGTACAGGATTTTTACAGGGGTTAAAGCACATAGGCCTGTGTTTAGCTGAGAGACAAAAGTGAGCAGCTCCTATTTATGCTATGCAGCTGTTGAAATGAGCACATTGCTGGCTGGAGGCATCAGCACAGCTGCTTTAAGTAGCTTATTGAATCTGAAGCTTTGCTATTTACTGCTGTCCTTTCATTCCTTCTCAAAACATAGAAAAATCATGTTTGTTCTCACAGAATAAATACCTGCTCCGCTCTTTATGAAAAAAATTGCTTGCTTCTGAAAAAAGCAATGCAGGAAGTAAAATAATATGCATGTAGATTTATCCCAGTTCTCCAAAGCCTGAACAAAGCAACCACCATGTGTGCAGGGAAAGGTCAAGCCCTATTCTCAGGCTTCAAGGTAGGGCGTCAATGCTCAGACATCATATAATTTTATACAGCGCCCCGTACCATGCTATATTTATTCTCCAACATCACAGAGCCCCATAAGAAGAACCCTAGGCTCTGACAGCTCTCAGTAAGAGCCATCACCAAGAGCAGGCAGACTGAGATGGTGCTGCAGCTGAGGTCAGCCTTCACAGCACCCAGCAGCGCCCATTAGGAACAGGTCCTTTTTTCCCCTGAGGGACAGTTAACTCCCCTGTGTCAACTGCTTCATACATTTGGGCAGGGTTGTTGCTTGCTTTTTTTTAATGGCTCCCTCTCATTGATCTAGCAGTGGATAAAGGATTTGGAAATAGCACAGAAATCATCCTATCGGGGAGGCATTCTGGGGCTGCAACTGAGGCACCAGGCTTCTCTGAGCCTGGCTTTGGCAAGGCAGGGTGGAAGATCCAGGAGGAAGGGTGGAGGTCAGAACATTGAACTACTGCTGTTCTTCATCCCTCAGTGGATGAAAGGAGTGGAGTAGATGCTGAGATGCCCCAAGCTGTTTCCAGTTTGCACTGGCTGTGCAGAATCTGGATTACTACCAGGTTTATAAAAACAGCTTCAAAGCACAAAGGTTTTACATGGCAACCTCTTTTCCTTGCTCCTTTCCCCATGTGGTACCTAGAGGACTAGGATCTCTCATGCTGGTTTCCTACAGTCTTTGATACATGTACATCAAATGCCATAACACTGGTTAATGCCTCATATGCATGTAAGAAAAGTGGAAGAAAAGAAATTTCAATTCTATATAAAACTCAATAGAATAATTAAATCTCATGCTGCTGAGGCAATGTATAAATAAAAAACGCAGGCTGTCACCTGTACTTTACATTTATTTCAAAAAGTGAAATTCCTTAGTAGAGCATATTAGTTTGTTAAATTGTTTTATTATAAATATCTATGTGCTATGTGAATTTAAATCAAAACAAGGAGCCAGAAATAATGCAGTTCCTGTATCAACTTGTGAAAAAAGCTAGCTTTCATTTTAATTTTAGATATAGGCCTGGAAACATCACAAGAATTAAACTGAACAGTATATAAAATGAGTAATTTTAATCACACTGTAACTTTATCTAAAATTAAGCAACAATTTAAATATTTGTTCAGAAAAGAACACCCCATTTTTTTTCTGAAATAGGGTTTCAACAATAGCAATACTTTAATGAAAGCCCTTAATGAGAATTGAAATTAATTACTCAACTGCTTAAAAGGACTTATGATGAAATTAACACAGTAGAAAATATGCAATGTTAATTCAAATCTAAATTGACTATGGAAAAAAAACTTCAAAGGAACTACTTCAATAGGAATCTTCTACTGAGTTCAAGAAGCATGGGTAGGGCTTGTAATTGTAGCAGAGCTGGAAGAAATGACTGAAAAAGGTCAAGAAATAAAGGAGTACATCAGTGTGTATGTCTCAGTGAGTAGGTTTCCTGAAAGTAATGTGGGAATGAGGTCCAGATGTTGATCTCCTCGTGCATGGTTGGATGGACACCTTGTGCTTCCCAGCACAAGGGCTACGTGAAGGTGATGTGTTTGGCTCTTCACGGGGCTCCATAGCAGCTTCTAGCATAAAGAAGTGCTGTTACTCTTAGCCTGTACACCAGCAGGTAAAACTCCTACAAATTACAGGCCTGTCAGGATAGTATCAGACTAACCAGGGACCTACAAGCTGTTATCAGGACTTGGCCTGACCCCAGGACTTTCCCAGGTCCTGCTGGGCAGTTGTCCACACACCCACAGTGAGTCCCATGTGCCCATTGTGTAAAGTCTCTATGAAGTACAGCCCAGGTTCTGTCCCTGCTGTTGCAGATGCAGTCTCTGTGTCAGGATACGCCAATCATAAGACTGCCTTGTCACTCTAAGGTTATAAGTGTGCCAACCCCCTGCATATAAAGCCCATGACAGTGCCACGTTATTGATGCATCTTATCTGTTACTTCAGGCAAAAATCCCTGTCATTGATGCACTTGAAACTGGAATAGAAAGAGATGACTCATCCAGAAATCTCCAAAACCTGACACAGAGCATCAGTACCCCAGTAAATACACACTGGAAAGAGATTTCTTCAACAGCTCTGCAGTGTTCCCATGTTTGTAAGGCAGTCCATAAAAATGCCCTACATCATCTCTTACTGTTTGTGATCCAAATGGATTAGACTGCACTGAAGATTTCCTGTGTGCAAGGAGAAAGGGCTTGGATGCAATGGAAAGCATTAATCTTGCATTTCTAGGTACTGTCATTAATAGGCTTAAGAGCTAGGAAGAAGCAGAGATGGGTTAGGTAGATGCATATACCAACAAAAGTCTGGTATTGGGTAGTTTAAAATAATTAGTACCTAAAATTAGGTAGTTTTTCACTCACCTAATTAAAAGTAGTTATGCTGTGCATTTAGTATTTCTTGGCTAGAACGTGCATGATCTACTTCAGACAATTATACAGCTTGAGACAGTTATAAAGGAAAAAAATTGCTATTCTGAATAGAAAAGGCTCCTAAACTATAATTACAGCATCATCATTCACATATAGCAATTTAGCTATGAGTGTTATTGCAGTAACTCAAGAGCAGATGCACAGCATACTCTGTTCAACATCCTAGCTGCTGAAATTTTGTTTTCCTTTTATCCTGCATATTTCTCTTCCCTTTTACTTAGCCTGGATTTGCATTTTGGGGTATTTACATGCAACACCTATTAACTGTCACATATCCAGGCACAACTGACCCTGAAATGTATTCACCATACTGCATATACAGGCTTAAATTAATCAATAGTGCTATGACAAAATAGGTTAGCTGCAGCATTAATCTGCTTTGTACCCTCAGTTGAAGCAACAGCAATGCTCTGTGCTCCTCCAGCCCTCCAGAGTTGCAGAGTGCCCTTGGAAAGTGATCTTTGAGAGGCTGAGTACCTTCACAGGGTTACCATATATTCAGTATATACCCAGCTCTTGGGGCTTCTGGGCAGCAACTGCCCTCCTTGCTCTTCTTTAGATGGCCAGGAGGAAAATTCATTATCCACTCTATGTTCTTCCTGAACATGGTACACCTCAGAAAGGACCCTCCTGCCAGCAAGATGAAGAAAGTAATACATATACTGAAGTGGGTAAAGCTAGGCTTCTAGCACAAGAGGCCTGGTTCTGTGCTGGCTTGAAGCTGCCAGACTGATAACAAATGAGTAAGACAAAAAAAATCAATGTCCCTTGCTGTACAGCTGACTGGGTCCCTGGAGCATGGCTGTGTCCTTTCCTTTCCACAGCCTGCCTTGGGAAGACTCTCACTTGGGAACAAGGAGGTTTATAGATGCCACAGGATAAAGGTTTGAAGACATTACTGTTATTGCTGTTCTGATTGTTTTTATTACTGTCATAATTAGAATGACAGCAAGAGCCAAAAGTCTGAGAAATTACCTCATTGATACAAGTTTATGTAGCTTCTCGAATTTTCATGCTACTTATAGAGCAAGCAAGAGTCAGGAGTGAAAAAGAAGAGCTGGTTTATGAATCGGATCATACGGGAGTTGAGCTGAATGCATTCCAGCCTGCAGCCAGGAAAGTGTCACAGACTGAATTGTGGGGGTGAGGAAATAAAATAGGTTTGATTAATTTTCCATCAAGGTTCTGTAACTATTGTCCCTCGTATTAAACATAAGGAAAATTCTGTAGAGTTTGTAAGTTAAGCTTGTTTATCACTTGTGTGGTAAACATTTTGTTTATTGATGCAGAATTTGCTCGGTGTCCTTACACAGATCCATTTCATTCTCATGAGCACATTAAAATTTATTTTAGATACCTATCTATGGTGCTCAGAAAGGAAAATTCCTCTTGGATCCCTTGGGATATTACTCTCTCATTTTGCAGCATCATCCTGTGATGCATCATTTTGCTGTATCACTGAGGACAAATCAGTTCTCTGTCCTGTTCAGTTGTTAACCCACGTGGCTCTGATACCGAGCTCTTCTTTAGCATGTAATGGATAAATTCTGCTCTTATGACAGAACAAGAGGAGCTTTCTGCTGAGGAGAAGACCTAATGATTGTGAACAATGCAAAGACAGCATTGCAGAGCTGGATGGTCAGACATCACACGTGGGATCAATCTTTCCCCTAGCACATATGTAAAACATTGTCCCATGAAAGTAAAAAGTACATCACATCAGAAATGAAACCAATGTGAGAATGGCTGCTGCATCACCCATACTGATACCATGTAACCCCACTGCCACTTGACTAACATGTACTAGAAGTAGTGCTGTTGTTTTAAATGCTTTCAACATCAGTGTGGGATAGTGAATCAGGTCTTTACTCTAGGATTGGTCCTGGCCCAATGTCAGCTAGAATATCACTTACTCTAATTTTTCCACTACTTGTCATCTTTTCTCCTACATTTCTCTGCCTCTGAGGGCAAGAAGACTTTTCCCTCACTTCTCTGAGGGAGAAGACTTTTGTACTCAGGCTATCTGCAAAGAAAAGGTCTGCTCATCAGACCTTTTGTTTGTCTATATGGGAGAGAGCTAGTTTTCATACTAGTTGAAAGTTTGGCCTTGTATAGTTAATCTGTGTTTTCACATGCATAAGTGAATGCTACTGTAAATAATAGTTTAGACCTTCAGTAACTAGTCATTGCCTAGAAAGAAAAGTTTATGCTCTGTTTCACTGTAATATGCAGCTATGTTAATTGAAAAATGTGAATACAAGGAGTCTTTACTGGAATTTACTTCGTGGGAAATGTTTGGAATACTCCTGAAGCTGATGGAGGAAAAGGCTTTTGGAGTACAAATGTGCTCCTGGGTTTACTTGCAAAATGTTTGTCTGTGCTTATACTAGAAGCCATTGATAAAACTTGCAGCTCCATAGTATGCTAACTTTTTTATGGTGCTTCAAACTATTTGGAAATCAGTAGCGCAGGAAGTGGGACAGGATTTCTTACTTTTGTAGGAAGCTTTTCCTGATCTCATTTGTTATCCAAAGCTTTGGTTTTGCAAGGAATTTCAGCAAGTGGTCATAGACCTATTCTATTATGTTTTAGTTTTATAGAGTCCTTTGGAAAATTGTACCTCAGCGGCTACATTGTAGACAAAACATCAGAGCATCTCCTGTTACTGCTGTTCTAACACTATGAGGGCATACCCTGAAAGCTGTTTGTATTCTGCTTTGGCAGCTTGAAACAATGTATCATGCAAATCCCTACCTCAAGACCAAATTGTAATCGGCCTGTTCTGGTCTTGGTGCAAGAACAGCTGTCAAAAGCAACTTGAATCTTTTTCTCAAGAGTGACTAACTGAATTGGATTTAATCCATGCTATGCGGCATTGCTGTCAAACATCCTATTGACTGAAATGTGTTTAGTGATTATAGGCTTCAAGTCAGTAAAGGAATGCAAAGAATTTAGTTTAGTATATCTGCATGTCTGTCAAGATGAAGCAGAAGTACAACACGAGCATAGGTGTGTTACCATTGATAAATAAGGGTAAATAATACATGCAATATTTACTATAACAATTAAGGTAGTATTTTTCCAAACTAAAATCTAAAGAGGAAACCAGCCATTGCTGCAAAGCATTTATTTTAATTCTTGTTAATGAAAAAAATATTCAAGACTTTACATATTTTGCTTAGTCCTAGGGAAAAAAGAAAAAACAATAGAAGAAAATCAAGACATTCTAGAAAAATACTCTGCTTAATCACTTTTTCTAATATTTTTTCTAGGACTGTGGCTACTGGTATGAAGATGTATTAGTTTTGTGTGGCAAGGTTCTGGTAGTGAGGATGATACAGCAGTGGCTTCTGTGAGAAGCTGCTAGAAGCTTCCCCCAGGTCCAATACAGCCCATGCCAGCCAGCTCCAAGGTGGACCTGCTGCTGGCCAAAGGCAAGCCCGTCAGTGACAGTGGTAGCACCTCTGGGACAACAGGTTTCAGAAGGGGCAAACACCTGCACAAAACCAACTTCAGCCAGAGAGGAGTGAGGATATGTGAGAGAAACAGCTCTGCATACACCAGAGTCAGTGCAGAAGGAGGGCAGGAGGTGCTCCAGGTGCCAGAGCAGAGATTACCCTGCAGTGTGTGGTGCAGGCCATGGAAAGGCAGCTGTGCCCCTGCAGCTCATGGAGGTTAATGGAGGAGCAGATCTCCACCTGCAGACCAGGGAGGACCTCAGGACAGAGCAGGGGAATGCCTGAAGGAGGCTGTGACCCCGCACTGGAGCAGGGTCCTGGCAGGACCTGTGGCCCCATGGAGAGAGGAGCCCACATTGGAGCAGGTTTACTACAGGACTGGTGACCCAGCAGGGGACCACACTGTTCCTGAAGGACCGCATCCATGGAAGGGACCCACGCTGGAGCAGTCTGTTCCTGAAAGGGCTGCACCCATGGAAGTGACCCACACTGGAGCAAGTCTGGTCCTGAAGGACTGCACCCCATGGAAGGGACCCATGCTGGAGCAGTTTGTGAAGAACCGTTGGGGAAGTTCGTGGAGGACGGCAGCCCATGGGAGCAACCTTGCAGAGCATGGAAAGAGTGTGAGGAGTCCTGCCCAGAGGAGGAAGGAGCAGCAGAGACAGCATGTGATGAACTGACCTAAGGTAGTGAAAATCTTGAGCAAAGTTGAGTTGGGAAGAAGGGAGAGATGGGGGGAAGGTATTTGAAAATTTGGGCTTATTTCTCATTACCTTGCTCTGATTTGATTGGTAATATTTTAAACTAATTTTCCCAAATTGAGTCTGTTTTGCCTGTGATAGTAACTGCTGAGTGATGTCCCTGTCCTTATCTCAACCCACAAGCCTTTTGTTGCATTTTCTCTTCCCTGTCCATCTGACGAGGGGAGCAATGGAGCAGCTTTCGGGGGGCTCCTAGTGTCCAGCCAGGGCCAACACAGCAGAAAAGCAAAAAAAATATTGTTTTTTGTTGTTTTGTTGGTGTTTTTTTTTGTATGTGGTTGTTTTTTGTTTTTTTTTTTTAATGGTACCATGGTAATTAGCTTGAATTTGTCCTAGTTATGACATCAAAGAGTAAATATGAAAAAGATTTTGGCCCTACAGGAAGCGTTTATTTTATGTAGAAGTATGAGAAGTATAAATACATGGATGTACAAGTACAATGAGATTTCCATTATATGATTAACTGGGTATAGGTCAACCTTTATTTTAAATCATATGATAATTATTCTGTGAACATGAATGCACTTTCTTAAGGCACACTTACTAGAACTGATTTTTAATGTAGTTAATGGTCAAGCACAGATTCTCATTTTTAAAATCTCAGAGAAACCAAGGAAAGAAAAAGTAACATAAGATTCAAGTCCCAGGCTAAGCTTGCTCTTCAGTTGTGTGAGAAGCAAACAGACATCACCACATCCTGGCCTGAAGTTGCATCATAGGATGTAATGTCATAATCAGATGTCACATCCCACTTTTCCATTTAGCAGGCTCATCCCGTAGATGAGTACTGCCTCCAGGATCAGTTAGTTCAGATGGAATAAGGCTGCTCCAGATACTATCTCATGTATTCTAATACAGCTGCTGTGGTCCTGATCCAAATTCCACAGACCCACGTCCTGTCAGGAGTACTTTAGATTGTCTTTCCTGCTAACCCCCCAAAAACTGCTAAATGACCTTTAAAATCCTTTCTAGAGCAGTTTTCTGAGGAGCTGTATATCTGTGCTCATGTTGCCTATGGAAGACCACTTATACTCTCTCATGAAGTCTCTACTCTTAATATAAGGAAAAAAACGCATTAATGGACTATTGCACCCATTTAATCCTTTCTTTGATCAATCAAAAACTTGCTAACAGAGCATGATGTTTCAGGCCTAAAGCAGGCTAGTCTATGATACCAGGCCATGAGGCTAGAACTGATCTTTCTGGCTGTTCTGTCTACTTTCCTGGTGCTGGAGGTAACCATGTGGTACGATCCTTCTCCTGAACTGATACACCTCCACAGATACACAGCATGTAATCTTCATTTTCTGTCCAAGCTGGCAGTTGGCATCTATTCTTTGTGCTAATTCCAAACTAGAAAGAAAATAGTATAGTTGCTGTTAGAAAGCAAGTTGTTATTTTGATAATTAATACTAATGGGACACTGGTGTTCCTGATACCATTTGGCTTGGGGGCCCCAGGAGGCCCTCCAGGCCAGCTAAGAGCAGGTAGCTCATCAATACTGATCTAGCATCTCTCCCTGTAGAAATTCATCCCTGGTGCAGCCCTTCTGTGAGAATATGGTACAGATTTCCGGTTGTTGTGCAACAGTTTTATGCTGATGCAATCTCTGGAGGTGTTGCTGCATCTGTATTTTATTGGCAGATAACTGGCTGCCAGTAGAGAAATCCAGAAACAAGCCTTTAGTTCTTCATGCTCCAGAAGCAAATACCTGATTCTGGAAATTAAATTTGAGCTTCTTGCCAAAATTTAGCAAAATTGGTCAGAAAGCATCTCGCATGTTGAACCAAATATTCCTAAGCATTTTCTTTGGAAAGCAATAGAGATATCTAGGATGGACGTGAAAAGCTAGACACGTCTCTTCATATTCAAGCTTTGCATAAAGTAAGCACAAATGTGTTTTACCCAAAAGAATTTAACAATTTAATCAATCCTCCCTCTCAGCCTCTGGTATAATTGCAGGCTGACTCAGAGCAGCCATCTTGGGATCAAACCTTTCTGTCAGCATAACTAGCCTGTGTGTCAAAAACACCCTTGTGAGAAAAGAATATTCCCTCAAAGGTCTAGTGGGGCTGATCAAAGCAGATATTTTCTGCCACTGCTGGTATGCCCAACTAAGCAACTTCTGTGCAGCTCTGCTGCTACTTATCCAGACACCTGGGATCTGTTGTGAGTTAATGGATGAAGATTAGTATTTGCCAGCCTAAATTTTCCCAGTCTGTGAATCCTTTTCCCAGTTCAGGTTGCTTCTCTGCTAAGCTATGGCTGCTGTGCAGTTTAACATACTACTTCTGGGCAAAAATTTAAAGGCATCTGTTTGAGGGATGCGAATGCTTCCTTTGCCATTGTTTAGGCCGGCAAAGGCAGGGCCATTGGTTTGGGTTGAAATAAAATGGCCGTGGTCTCCATATTCCCTAAAACTCCATCATTGCTGGCTGCTGATAATGATCTAGTTCAAACTAATGGGGCAAGCAGAACTTCTCTGCGCAGGGAATTTGACCTCCCAGGTGAATTCGACCTCCCAGGTGAATTCAGCCTCTTGCATTGTAGTCAGTTCATGTATCAAATACAATTGTTTCTAGTAATTTTAAATCAATTTTATTAGTTACTGAGTTTTTTTCCACACATTGCCTAACTAAAGTGTCAGTTGGGCATGAAAGCAAGAAGAAAAGCATGAAGAGAAAAAATGTAAGGCAACAAAGTATATTGAATGTGGACAGATATAGGGGGGAAATAGCAAATTTATTTTCCCCAAAACTGTAGACTGTAAAACTATTTTTAAACCTGATGCAATGTTACTAATGTAACTCCTGTTTTTCTCTTTCCCCTGCAAAACATCCCTCTCTATGGTAGAATGAGCTGGAATCAGTAGTTAAATCCTCTTTAAATAAGCAGCAGTTTCTAAATTGTTTTTGAGCTTAACACATGGCACGTGGGCCTTCCATGACTTTCCTGCCTGGAAGGCATCTTTGGTAGGATAAAATGAACTATTGCACCAGCATTTCAGGACATCAACAGATCTGTTAGTGCTCCAAATACAGCTTTGTAGTAGATGCCAGGATCCCATCTGTTACCTATTGGGGTGATGCTCAAGTGCCTCTGGTCTAAACCAGGTGTCAAAGTTAGCAGAATTCAATCTATAATGTATGAACTCCTACCAGACATTAAAATTTGGTGTTTAGATGGACCACATCTGTTTGGTGCCCTTTATTTCTGTCCTTCACAAAAGCTGAAGAACACTCTCCATATTTTTTGTATTTTGTGTTTAGCTCTGCAGGTTATCAAAGGTTCCTATGGGAATGACCTTCCAAACTCTTCAGTAATGAAACACTGCAGAAAATCATGGTGCAACACAGAATAACTGCTCAAATTACACTGCAGTGCATGGAGCAGCACTTGTGATTCCTAGCTTGTGTGCCATGGTGCATTCTTTTGATTCTGAGTGGTGAAATTGCTGAGTATATGCACAGCAAGGCAAATGGGATTGATCCATTAGAGTTTAGTAGGTTATCATTACTGTAGGAATAGGTAATGACATATATTCTAATTAGAAGAAATACTCAGTGCTTAGGGTGAATTAAAAGCTAGAGCTGATTTGACCCCAATCAGTACAAATGACAATACAGTGCTTCATTATGCAGACAGTGCCCACAGCATCAAGGTTCAAAAGCCATCTGTTCCTTCCAGCCTTTAAAAGAAATATGCTCAAGGGTGTTTCTAGGACTGTTGTGTTTCAAGCTTTGGTGTTTTCATGAGTTGCGCTTTTTGAGGGCAATCACTTTAATTCTTATTTAAGTCATTGTAATGTTTGGGAAAATTGTATCATGCTGGCAGAATTGGTGCCAAGAAGATGACTACCTACTGGCCATTTCTGGCCTGAGAGCTGTAGATTATAAATTAAAATATGAACTCCATCACCGGGTCATCCTTACTTTAGGGACATCCGTGGGTTTGCAAATCATAGAAAAGAGCTAACAAGCAATTGGGTTACTGGCTGTTGTTTTTACAGCTTCTAAGATTCTTACATAGCTCGAATGAAATTAAAATGTAATTTATCTCACTGAATGAAATATTAATTTTCATTTAAAATGAAAATTAATAAAATAATTAATCAAATTAAATAAAAGATATCGAAGCATATTTCCCAGCACTATGATTGAATTTAGACTGCTATCTGGCAATTGCTACCTATGAGCTACATATTTTTATATTAAAGCCACTGAAATATACTGGATTTATCTGAGTAGGACACAGCATTTTGTGTATCTGCAAGCATGAGGCAGGAAACTTGGAACTGTCATAACTGTGTTAGCTGGGAATTTTAGATATTTCGTATTCACTTGCAAGTAACAAAGCTACCAGTTCATTCAGATGAATGCATGAGTTTTCATTTCTCAAGCTAAATGATTGTTTGGGGTGATGTTTTGGACTTGAACAGGTATCAACATATTAGCTTCCCTTTTTTTCTCATATTTCTGGTCATTTGTGCAAGTCAAAGGACTAAAAAAGTGTGTTGAAGCCATTTAAAAAGAGATGCTTAGGTTCTGAAGCATAATTTCCAGGTAATGGAAAACCACATGGAGGCTTTTTGCATCAACTACAGCAGATGCGGGAAGAGGGAGGGTACGTCTAAAAAAGCTGGATGAATCAGAGAAAAGGTTCACAACACACCTGAGAAAACAGGGTACTTGAATTTTTACTCACTCCTGTATTTAGCCCATTCAGTTTTCAGGACATAGTGTACAGTTGGCACTCTGGTTCTACTGATCTTTTAGCAAAGACTAAAGCAGTCTCAGGATTTTTGTGCTTAGCTGTGAGCTTGAGTCCCACAGGGTCCTGAAAAAATGAAAGGAAGCATTTAAGTGTATTACAGTCTGTCAGCAGCCTTTGCAAGTTAAACTCTGAGAGTTTAACTTTTATTTAAATGTGCAATTAGTAGTCAAGGTCTTAGACATAATCATAACCTTTGTGTTTAAAATATTTAATTTATGGATTAAGTCCTTAATTTCTAATGGAAGTTATTTCAGGAAGAATATATAAACAGAAGCCTGACTTAAACTTACTGTAAATTATTCCATTAAAAACCCCTACTTTCATATATGCTGAAAACTGTTATTTTATGAATTTAAATGCTAGTTTGGGTATCAGGAAGCTCAAAAAAAAAAAAAAAAAATCAGTCCTGCACCTACTTAAGGTCAAAAAATGATGTTAATCCAGTTAGTAAAACCAAGATTTTACTCAAATAAATACAGCAGCCTAATTACTGTCTATCCTGACCCCTTTCCTCCTTCCTAATTATTCTAGTTCTTGTCTTTTTTTTTCAGAGTCTTGGCATTCCAAGTAGCAGAAGACAAATCCCCTGTGACAGACTTCAGGAACTTTATTTACAGCAGCAATCCTCTTGCATAAACGTATGCTCCCCCATGTGACTTGACCCACAGAGGAAGCGAGACACACCTAAGGAAAGCTGCATTGGTGCAGGATGTTTGCCAGAACATAAGCTTCACACTGGGAGAGAGCTCCAGCAGTGTGCTATTTTTAGCCTCTTACAGGGGTTGGACTGTGTAACTTTTAATTGATAAAATCATAACATCTTGCTTTCAGTACAGCTTTGGATTTCTGCCTATCATATTTGCATTGCAAATGAGCAGTAAGAGCTTATGCAAAATAGAATCACCGTATACCAAATAAAAGCAAAACATCTAGATATATCTCTACTGAAAAAAAAAATCTGAAAGAGGTAGTTATTATTATCCATATCCCACGTGTTCTGGAATGGGAAAAATAAATCAGATAAGGAAGACTTTGTTATAAAGCCTAAATGTGGAAGAGGATTTCTCAGGTAATGTGTCACATGGCTCACAAAAATATTAACTATTAACTATTACTAATAAACTTACTAACTTGTGCAGCTTTGATTCCAAAAATAGGGAAATAGCCTTGGAATAAGCTTTCCATATTAAAGCAGCTTTCATTAGTTGATAAATACCAGCAAAAGTCTTGAGACAACCAATTTTAAAATGTAATACTATATAACAATGCATAATGTATCCAACTTAAAAGTACGTTGAAAACACATTTTGGAAAGTCAGAATTCTCTTTTCTTGGTGGGTTTGTTGTTTTTTTTTTTAATCTTATTTAGTTCTACACTGCAACAATTTACTCCTAAAAGGATTAGCTAAAATGGAATTTAGATTTCCTACTACTTAGTGTAGTTCTTTAAGTTTATGGATTGCTGATGCTTACCTCTTTTTGGTAGAGAGATCTTTCTTCCTCACCCAATTATTTTTCATACCCTTTGACCCTGCCCTGCCTAGGCAGCTGTACAGAAACTCTTAAGAATCTCCAAATGGTTGCTAAAGTTCGATCTGGATCCCTTCCAGTGAGGAAAAACCATTAAATTGAACTGGTTCTGCTTACTACAGTTGTACCCAAGATCAAAATGCTCAAGAGAAGGGATGTTTCAGTCACAACCACAGTTTAAAAAAAGATTCAAAATAAATAATACAGTCTTATATTTGGTAACTGTTTAAATTCCGTTGGTTTATAATGATGTGGAGGACTGAAAGTTTGATGGGGCAATAGTAAGTTTTCCCTTGGCTTCTTCATTCCTTCACCTGACTTTTAACGTGTTGAGTGTTTTAATGAAATAAAATTGAAAAGTCACTGCCTGCGATGGGCTTCAAATGTTAAAGTGTCACAGGTCTGTAAATTTTTGCCTTGTCTGCAAGCAGCTCTGACAATGTGCCGTTAATATTTGTCTAATATTCAGTAGCAACTGAAGACAGGAGTCAGGATTTTTCTTGTTTAGATTTTATATCACATTTTACTTTTTATTCATTGACTCCTCACAGTAACAGTAATAAATAGAGCCTGAACACTGGGAAATTAATGTACCAACCATAAAACCTCTATGAAATGGGACATGAGATCTGTATTTCCAAGCGACACTTTAATGCTAAATGCTTCCATTTCTGGGTAAGCAGCTTGGTAGACCTTGGTCTAAGGCTTCCTGGGTGCAAAACACTTGTGTGTTCCAGTCACTTCCATTATTGCTATAGGTGTACCAGGTACTTCTGCAAGAAACTTATCTGGTGTACAAAGCTGATTATCCTTGTAGAAATGTAGAATGCTTAATATTGAACTTTGTGGCTTACTCAAGTTCATACAGCAATTTTATAGGAGAAACAGGATGTAAAATTCTCGACCCCGACTCTGTGGCCTTAACTCTAATGCACCAAAAAAGCGTTGGCCATTAATTCTAATGTGAAGAGGGTTTTTTCCAGAGGGAGAAGAAATGCAACTAACCAGCAGGATTCTGGTTAGTTGCATTTCTTGATCATACCTCAGAAATGCAAATGTGTACTGCTGTAGCATATCTTGTTAATGGATATGAATCACCATATCACTTAACTGGCAGTGTCAACTGAGTAGTGCAGTGAGTTTAATCCTGAATTCTTCTGTTTCTGCTCTGAGCTAAATAATCAGACTTTTAGCCTTACTTTAACCTTTCTTGAACTGTTTGGATTAGGGGCTTGATTAGAACCTGTTGGCCTTACTGTTCTGCTCTCAGGAGTGTTAAGGTCACATGTGAAAGGGAACCACAGATTAATTAATGAAGGTAATGATTAGTGTATTCTGTGAGAGCACAGAAGTATGAATTTGCAAAGTTTCAGGATCATTTTACACAGAGCCTTTTGTTGTGGTTGCTTTTTGATCACAAACTACATCTTGGTATTCTACCAATGGATTTGAACACATTGGGGATAGCTTTATTGGCAGTTAAACATGTGCTCATGCAATTTCCACGTACTGAAATTGGAAGGGGGGGGGGGGCAGAAACAAGGCAGATAGAAAATTTCTGATGCTTTAAGAGGTTTTCTGAGCAGTGTAAAGGTTTTCCATGGTGGCAGGGAACTTTAAGAATAGAACTGAGTATCAGAAACTCTGTGGAAGAAGAATTCACTTAGAGGGAATATCTGTTAAATTACAGCTAATTAATTAAATAGGTCTTCAACAGCAGATGTCACTGAAGCCTTAAAATCTAAGGGTTTCAGAATGCAGAGGAACTGAAGTAAATGAGCCTTGGTGTTACTTTAGCCTTGAACATACTTAGTGCGTACATTACTTTTATTACTCTGAGAGTCTTATCTCTAGAAGGTGCAACAAATTGATATTCTTTATTGCACTCATTATTGTCACTGTTATATTTGGCTCTAGCTTCACTAATTTATACCTGTGTTTTGTTTTTTTTTCCTTTAAAATTGTGTTTCGTATTTGTAACTCAACTTTATCAGCAATAATATGTGTTAGAGGTATTAGGATAGATTAGTCATATTAGCCTTCAATCTTCAGCCCATTATTAGACTATTCCTTACAGTCCTCAGAAAATAATCTTTTGTTATATCCTTTTTAATACATTCACTTAACTACCAGTAGTGGTGTTTTTGTGTTCAGGAATCCTAGTGACAAATGACTCCTGCTCTCAAAGACACTGAGGATCAGTGAGAAATTCTGTTTGTTTGCGGGCTTTGGGGTATCCGTATTGATGGCTGGCTAAGCTGTGAGTCTGTCTGGGTCTCCTCTCTCCCCCAGTGTGGGTCAGCTGGTAGCTGATTTTGTCAGCTATGGGAGACTCAAATATGCCTGTTGTTTGCAGTCTTGTTATTATATCACTGGGGCTGGCTGTCCCAGTGACCCAAATCACTCCAGGACCTAGATCTTCCCTTGCTGAGACAGGGCTAAGGGAAAGAGGTTTGGCAGAGAAGCCAGTGAAGGAACGTCCTGAATAAAGATATTAGAGATTAGTCTCCACATTGTGTTAAAGTGATATTAGGCTGCTAAGTTGTCCCACTTTTCAGGTATTTTTAATAATGCTGCTTAAAATGGAAGGAAGCTTAATAACTGTCTTTGTATCAGCCCTGATTGGTACAGCCCAAGACAACACAGGCATGCATATGCAGGGTCAGACTGATTTTTCTGTACTAGATTTTAACCTTTCCTTATATTCAGCCTGTTTCTTCATCTTGTATTAACATAATGCAAATGCAGTTCCATTTTCTAATGAGAAATTAACTCAGGCTCTCCGACTGCTCTAAAATAAACTGAGTGCACAGTGACAATCAATTAGGGCCAGTCTCCATAAGCCCAAAATATCCATATGGATGCAGCTACAAAATACCTATGCCTGGTTGTGTATCTTAAAGGCTTGCATTTCTAAACACCTTTTGATTAGGGTGTCAGAAAGAGTGTTATCCAAGCTGACACTTTTATCGAGGAAGCTTAGACTGATTCTACAACTTTTCATACCCTGTTCAGATGATTTGCATAGGAGAAATTAGGGGATGGTACAAATGTCACTCACATTCCAGTTAAAATGTGTAATGTGAAAAAGGCTAAGTTTTTTCCATTGTTTTCAACTGCTTGTATTAAGCTGCTGAAAAGAAATCAGTAATGCTTCCCAAGCTCCTCTACATAGTTTCCCAATTCAAAATGTCTGAAAGTGCCATTATTCGTAACAGTAATTCATTCCTGATGTCTAAAAATAATCTGGAGCAAGGTCAGACAAATACCTTACATTAAAGTCCTAACCTTAAAGTGTAAGAATTGCAATTGGTCCAGTGAGATAGCAATTATAGTCTCTGCCAACAGGTAAATATGATGGATTTAGGTGTGGTGAAGAGGAAAGATAAAAAACCCCAATGGAGCAATGGAGGCATGCACTTCTCCTTCTCCCATGTGAGCACACATGATTGTGGCATAAAACCTTCCATACCCTGTGACATGTTTGCCATTGCACGGTTGAGTAGATCTCCCCTTCTCTTTCCCTCTTATCATCTCACATGTCAGGGTTGGCTCTGTCATTGCTGATAATAAGAGACATGCTGCTTTCTTGCCCAATGCAACATAGGGAAGGCTGAGCTACGCTTGACTAACATGGATGAATAATGAATACTGTGCTGAAGATGTTCAGGCTCAATCCCTACACGCTTTTAAATCATTGAAAGAATAATGCTCCTGCTTTATAATAAAAATTCACAAAAGGACACTCTTCATGATTCACCTTAGAAATTTCAGAGCTGCTCTACCTTGAAAGAGAATCTCTCTAGGTTGAGCTGACAGCATTTCCTGGCACAAACACAGGCTGTATTTCTTACCCTTAGTTTTGGCTAAATGATTCCAAATAATGGAATCTGTAGCTATGATTTTCTGTTGCTTGTGAACAGCCACAGGTTGAGAAGCCTCCTCCTAATTCTGAGCTGTTCTCTCCACAGACCATGGGGAATATTCATCATCAGACTCCACATAAAAAAGCAAAAAGATACTGTAATATTAATTCACATGTCCTATAAGACGTAGTTGATAGTCTCACCATCTCTATTTGCAGCTGTTTGCCTAATTGCTTCAGCTTTCAGTTGCTCCAAAGGAAAGGAGTACTCTCAGGCACAGAAATAAATGGGATGGTATGCAGATGCTGACAAAGTATTTAAAAGCATCTGTGGAGTAAAATATTATGTAAAAAAGTCAGAGTCAATAAAGAGGCATCAGGTCATAGTGACAATAGAATTACTGAGAGGAATAAAACATCACAGGCTACGTTGTAATCGTATAGGACAGCAATAAAAAAAACATCACACTCTTTGAGTAACTGTACATGTTAGTAAATAAGGAAAGAGGAGCACAATGTATGTAGCCAGAGGAAGGGATATGTAATCATACATGTGGAGTTTTCTGAATAATGAATGCTCAGCCATTTCACTAGAGAATCTCTCTAAACCATTTTCATATGCAGTGTATGTTAACTGGTGATAATGGCGTCAGGTACTGAGGAAGCAGGATCTGAATATACTGTTTTGCCTTGCTGCTGTTATTCAGCATTTGTTTCAGGCAAAAGGCAATTTCATGAAATTGTTAATGTCTACCAAATAAACATGATAGAGTATCAAATAAAGCACATACATTAAAATATGTCTTGATTACCAACAAAGTTCATTTCAGAACTGATCTGAGTGTTGTTACGTCCAGCTGCGACAGTTGTGCTATAAAGGAGGATTGTACCAAATTGCTAATTTGCTGAGAAGCTGCGGTAGCCAGGATGGCCAACAGGGTCTTTTATGCTTGCTTTGAGGCTCACCTCAGTTCCCAGCACTGCTGAACACTTCTCCAAAGCAAGGATGCTTTGCCTGTCCTAAATTTAATCTAGTGGAAAAAATCTTTTAGATTATTGCTGTGTCCTTTACTGACCCTCAGCTCTTACCAGTAGGCCTTGGTGCCAATATCTTAATTTTTCATTTTATGCTACTAGCTTTAATGATGTGTTCTTTGGCAGTCAGCCATGTCTACAGCACTCTACTATTAAAATGTCTGCTCTCTATTGCAGCTGCCCATTTACTTTATGAACTGATCAGCCAGTAGAATGTAATTTAAGAGAACAGAAATAAGTCATAGTTAAGGGCACAAAATATCAGCCAATTTGCTGTATGTAGGTCTGTCCTTCAGAGATTTTTGAATCTAACTTGTCATACCAGATGTTTATTTTTCAATTAGTGCATAATGTGAAAAGAATGACTTGACATCCTGCACATAGTGGGTAAATAAAACCAATATTGCCCTTGTGGAAATACTCCTGGTACCAGGAGCACTCAGGAATGACACAGTTGTCAAAGTGAACACAGAGCATAATACTTTTCCTACTGAAATGTTATTGCAGGTCTAGAGGGGAGGATAATTAGCTTTAGCATTTATATAGAGCAAAGTTGATTAATTCTTAAGAGACATTCACACACTAGATTTTCTTTTGTCATCGCTAAGGTCTTTTGGGGCTGAACCAGCCTGTAAATTGCATTTTTAAGTAAGGGAAATTTCATAAAATGTTCTATTTGCCTCTAACAACAGTTGTTGAAACAGATAGTGGAGAGGATGGCTTACTGAACTGATGGAAACAAAACCATCTACTGATACAACCCACAGACTGGACTGTCATTACGTCTGGTAAACAAGAGAGGAACAGAACCAGAAATTAATGGATCATAATTGATGTGCTGGCAATTAGAACTAACTAGCTGGCAGGGTAATGGGGGGATGACTCTGCTCCTTATGTGTTTTAAAGCCATTAGAAAGTGTGGGAAGTGGCTGTGGAGAAAGGCTGGGAGAATGGAAGGAATTTTACTGTCATCTTTGCCATCTTTAGTATCCCTGGGATTTGGAGAAGGCCACCTGCTTCTCCCCTCACCCTCCTCAAAACTGCATCATGACTGGGCCTAATCTAAAAATATACATTGATTAGATAAACCAGATATAAGGAATATTAAGATTGTGGTCTCAACTGTACCAGCAAACAAAATCTAGGAAGTCCTCTTTTTCCTTCTTTGCCTTATTTTTATTCTCTCATCTTTACTAAAAAAGCACCATTTGCAAGACATGACTTATTTTGTCTCAACATTTCCTGAAGCTGATGATCTGCACAGCAGTGAAAAGCAATGACTGAAATGGCTCAGCTATGGTGTATATCTGCCAAGTCTGGGAGTAGCCAAAGGGACCGAGTGCTTGAATTCATTCCTCTAAGAACAAGCTGGCAAGAACTATGCATATAAATCTATACAACACATATTTATATAAGTGTAAATAGATGTAAAAAATTAAGGCAGAAGCTTATGTAATATGCTTATGCAAATAAGGATAAAAACAAAAATATGTATCTAGTTTATATTCTTAAGTACAAACAAGAAAGCACCAGACCTGTAATAATGGTACTTTTTCCCCTCAGTAAGAAAAGAAACATCTCTGTAGACAGAACACCAGTATATTCATTCCTTCTCATTCTTCCCCCTTAATTTATTTGTAAGCATTTACTATGCTAATAAAAATATAGCCTCTTGCTGTTGACGGCATTTGATATGGAAATGTATCCTGGCTTGTCTATATTACTTTACAGAACTCAGTGCTGCAGAGCAAATGTAAACCATTCTCACTAATCTGTTTTTATTCTGTTTACTATACACATTGATGAACTTTTTGCATTAGTTTCATTCCTGCTTGCCAGTAACCAAAGACCATCTAATAGAGAAGGCTGCGTGGAGACCTCATAGCAGCCTTCCAGTATCTGAAGGGGGCCTATAGGGATGCTGGAGAGGGACTCTTTATTAGGGACTGTAGGGATAGGACAAGGAGTAATGGGTTAAAGCTTAAACAGGGGAAGTTTAGATTGGATATAAGGAGGAAATTCTTTCCTGTTAGGGTGGTGAGGCACTGGAATAGGTTGCCCAGGGAGGTTGTGAATGCTCCATCCCTGGCAGTGTTCAAGACCAGGTTGGACGAGGCCTTGGGTGATATGATTTAGCGTAAGGTGTCCCTGCCCATGGCAGGGGGGTTGGAACTTGATGTTCTTAAGCTCCTTTCCAACCCTAACTATTCTATGATTCTGTGATTCTATATTAGCTTTTGAATTAGTAAATTTCATAAGAAGACACAAGAGTGTCTGCTCTACAAAGACAGAGGTAATGGATAATAAGGTGTTTATCTCAAAGAAACAGTAAAGGGAGTATAGTGAGATTCAATTCACAGTCACCAACTGGGTCACATCTCAGTGAAGATGTTGTATTATTTCTGACAGACAATATGGTCTGATGGCTATTGAAAGAGCAACAGAGAAAGTTTTAGTCCTAGTATAGTTCACAGTGATCAAACTTCCAGTGAAAACTCATATTCTCAGTGGTTATCAATATTACTATCTTGTGACCACCTGCCCTTTAGTCTGTAGAGTTGAATGTTATGTTAGTAGAGGATTTCTTAGCTTAGAGTAGCAAAATGTTGGCAGTATATTCCTTAAAGCTGTTCCTAAATTGTGTATAAATACAGGATTTCAATTTTCAGGCTTCTTAATCTTTTACCTTTATCATCATAGCTTCCTAAATTTGTAAGAGGCCCAAATCATGCTCCACTGAATTACTAATCATGGAACGATCTGAAAAGATTCATCAATATATCTGTGGGTTGTTTTTCTCCCAAATTAACTTGTATTGTTAGATGTCTGCCACGAGCTGTGGCCCCCTTTAGTAAATTTTGGTGTATGTAAGGTGGTATCAACATACTTTTGGGCAACAACTTGGTGAAGAAAGCAGGCAGCTGAGTGATTTTTATGATCTTTAACAGTAGTAAGAGATTAGGGTGGGTTTTTTTGGTTTTTGTTTGTTTGTGGCTGTTTTTTTTTTTTTAATAAAGGTCTTTTGAAATGAAAAAAAAAAAAAAATATTCCGGTATATCCTTTACCAAAATCCTAATGTTAAAAATTTATGGGACCACATTAACATAAATAATTCTGTGGGTTCATTGTCCTTAAGGCAAAAGCTTTTGAGGATGGTAAACATTTGCATATCCATCCTGAACCTACAGAAAACATATTTATAGAATGAATTAATTTAAATTATATTTGAAAAAAAATATTATAAACTGATATTGAATCTACAATTTGTACCTGGAAGATCAGCACAGAACTAGCAGTGTCACACAGGACTGCAGATCATACCTTAAGCTTTTTTAAAAAGCCAGTAACCTTGGACTCTAATGTCCCAAAATTGCCAGGTAAGCATTTCTTCATTTAAAATGATGACGTACTTCCATGATTCATGCAATGGCACCTAGTCATTCAGTGACAAACAGAGATTGACATATACCTATAAACATATACCTATAAACATATTATTTAGAAAACATCTAAAACCCATTATGTTTCTATCAGATACGTACACTTTAATTCATTCACAGATTATGCTAACTATATATTTAGCTAAGTACTTAAAATTGGCCTCAGGTGTACAATTTTACAGATCGTAATTGAATCTCCCCAGTGATACCCTTGTGTATCTTAATCTAGCTAGGGGATGCCACTGTATAAGCATCAGGAATTAAAAGCAGCATGAAGTGAGCGCAAAGTAGGGACTTTCACCCCTCCAGGGGAAAATGGCAGGCCTAGTTTTTTTACTTCTCTCTTCAGTATTTCATGAGATTTGTTCTTCTTTTACTAAGAGGGTTGCCTTTCCCTTCTGATACGGAAAACCTTTCTCTGTTACATTTTGTATTCTTCTGTTCCCCCTTTCTCATCTCTTACTCCCCTTTGTTTTCTCCCATCATTGAACCTCTTCAGATCATCTGCATCTAGAGAAATAACAATATTTTTATCTGCAGCTGCTTCTATGCTTTCCACAAGAAAAACACATCCAGGACACCAGGACCATAAAAGAAGCACAAGTCAGGGAAAATTAAGGCTCATTTCTCTTAGTAGAGTCTGTAATACAGCTCATGATTTATCTGTATCAGCAGAACATGCTACTATTTTCTTAGTATTGAAATACGTCACTTTAGATGCACATTATCACAGTACCTCTGCCAGGGTTAAGGATACAGTTACTTATTTAGGTGACTGTACCTGTTAAGAATTCTGTCCTAAAGAAAATTAACATAAAACCTTTTTCCATCTACTTTCTCTCTTGTGACATGCTTTAGGATCAGTAACAGAATTTCAGCTGCTGAATTTTCACGTTAACAGGGGCTCTCACCTTTGAAAATTTTCACAGGACTAATAATGTCACTCTTTCATAATAAAAATGCCTTCAAACTCCTTTTCCCTCTGGATACCACAGTGTGTCTTGAGCTAATTATGATTAGATACTTGGACTCCAAAATAATATTTTTTTTTCCCTTAAATGCTTTCTGATGAATACAATGAAAATTATATTCCGTGCAAAGGTGTGTAACATTTTGTGTTACGCAGCAGTGGAATCTGGCGTCTTAGCAGTGATTAAATACTATAAACATATAATGTATGTCATGGCATGTATTGGAAAAGGCATAGTTCAGGGAACACCGTTCTCACTGGAATAAGTGAATAATTTAGAAGAATATTCCCCCCTTCACCAAGATCCTCCTTTATGCCTGTAGATATCATAGTCAAACCTAGCAGCTGTCATTGCATTACTGACTGAATTCTCTAAAATATTTGTCTTCATTTGTCTTGCAACTTAGAAAGTCTTGTTGTCAGAGTATCATACTGCTCTTGAAAATGATTGCAATGGATTAAAAATGTAGCATTAAAAAACCCCAATCCCAAAGACACCTGATTTTTTTTTTTTGCAATCAACTACAGTTTACAATTATGTTAAAGGATGAAAGAAAGACAGACATTCCCTAAAAGCTTATCCACCTATTTGTGCACTCTTTGTAAGTTTATCATTTAATAATATTTTCATTATGTCCATTATTGCAGTCTGAGTTAGTTCTGCACTTCAACTGCATTCTCAGTAAAGAGATTTGCTACAGCTTTTTTGTGTTGTCCCCTTTTTCTGCACTTTGAGACTCTCTGAACCTCTGTTCAGAAGTTCTGTTTTTAACTGTCAACATTTAGATGAATATACACAAATATTTCTTAATTTATTTGCAGCTGTAACTGTTAAAGCTTTCTTACATTCAGTATGTTACATTTTGTGTTCTTTCTGTACACCAGTTTGGTATGGGACAGACTTTATACAGGGTATTGCATGGCTCAATCCTAAATATACTCATCTGACAGCGAAGAATGGTGGATCCCAGCTTTGTCTCTGCCACTACCTTGCCAATTTGATCCTGGCACCTTTATATACCTCATTTTATTTAAAATTAATTAAAAGACTCCTTAACTCTATTAAAACATATCCTGAGAATACATTCATGTTTGCACAGCACTGGGAATTCCTTGATTTCAAAGCATCTAGAGCACAAAATCTTTTTCACAGCTATCTTTATAGTGAGAATGAAAGAGCAGCAGTTTTACTCACTGGCAATTCTGCATGTATCTTTCTGTCTGCCAGCATTTTCTGTTTCACAATGTAGATTGAAGGCGTATTTTTAGCCATTAAAAAGCCAGAGTCATGCTGTTTAGAATTTGTCCTTGAGCCTTGTGACCATTTAAAGCATACCTATTATTATTTATTGCATCCATCTCTAAAATAGTTCAGCCTCTTTCTTGTTGCTATCTCCAGATGGTAATTATTAACTCGAAGAAAAACACCTTCAAAATCTCCTAGTTTAAAAGGTACACAAGAACCTTATGAAGTGCCTTACTAGATAGAGCAGTGACTGAATCCCTTGGTGCCAGTGTTTCAGGAATCTGACAGAATCTTTTGGGATTATGCCTTCAGAAGTCCATGAATCAGAGGCAGGTGCCAGTTTATAAGAATAAAGTATCTATTTTGACTTTGTGAGAATCCAGCTTTCTAATCTGACAGGAAAGCAAGTACCTAACACTCATTCCAATCAAACTGCATCTGAGTTTGAAACCAGTTTCCAGAGAGATGCAGTGTTAAGGAAGGACCTTGCAGCCAGACTGATAGCTTACCCTCCAGCCTATGCTGAGATGCACTAACAAACCCCACTTGGAGGGTTGATCACTAGTGACCTGCATAAATTAATCTCTATCTGTATAAATTAATAAATAATCTCCAACAGTCCAGGGTTGCTATCCACTTATATTCTCCAGATGATTCCTAATGCCTAGAACAACTTTGCTTATGTATACACACACTTAGGCACACACACATATATATACATACATGTATATTAGGGTATATATAAAAGTTGCATTTTATATAAATATATTTTACTCACACAAGCATGTATATATAAAGCAGTGCTTTCCTGAGTAACTAGAGCTAATAAAAAAAAGGAGAGAATAAGTAAAAAAGAAAAAGAAATCCTTATAAAACATTTTCCAAGATAGTATTTCATGATTTTTCCAAGCAACTATGATTTTGAGCATATAGTGTTACTGTCCTTGATGTTCCTGTGGAGCATTGAAATAGTCCATTAATTACTGATTAGTCATATACATAGTTTTGGATAAGGTCAACTTTCTTCCCAGTGCAAATGTTACTGCCATGTGCAAAATTGAAAAGAAGATGCAACTTTTAATCTGCATCTTTGAGCTCTTTGTTTTTCATTGTCATTTAATACTGAAAATAATCACTGAAAACTAATCACTGAGAAATGGAATTTCAGCTTTTGTATTTTATCTTCTGATGCTTTCACATGTTCAGACAAGAAAGATTAGTGTCAAATATCTACTATTTTTAAAATACTGAGCTGTACTGTGAAAGTGCTGTTTGCTACTACAGCAGTCTGCTTGTATTTTTCTTTAAGTTAATTGAAAGTAAATAATATGACTGAAGTAGTATTCATGGAAACAGTATCACTTTCTTTGAGGTAATTCCTTTCTGCAGCCTGCTTCATCTATGCACCGAGACTCAGAAAATGTACACTTCCCCTTAAAAGGATCCTCTCTGGGATGAAATAAATAAGAATGATTTAACATTTCATCTGAGTAAGTGTGAAGTACTCCCTGTGCCAGCTTCTGGTAAGCTGGAATCCTGCACAACATACAACTGCTCCATAAACTAACTGTTCAGGCAAGGACTGTCTTGTGGTGTATGGCCAGCAGGGATATCTGAGACATGAACCAAGCTCAGGGAGGTAGAATATGATTAGTATTTCTCAGGCAAGAGTCAGAGCTATTCTTTCAACACCCCAGGAGCATTTATAGCCCCACCATTTCAGGTTGCTGTGGCCAAAATCCCTTTGAAGTACAGCTAACGGGCAGGATTTTTTCTTTTTTTTTTTTTTCCCCCCATTTCTGTGATCCCTGTTCTCTATCTGCACTGCGAAGTAGCTAACAAAATTGACCAGAGGATACATTTTAGTCATTAATGCTTCCTTATAGGATGCTTAAGCATCTCATTTAACACTTTCACTTACTATATATTTTCATATCATTCCCAAGTCAATGGGAATTTTCCCCAAGAAAGGAAGGTGCAATTAATCTGTAATTCTGTTTTATCTTTCTTGTATAATCTCTGACCATATTACAGAATCAAACTGGTGTGTCTCAGCTGTCTTGTCAGTTCAAAGTACAGACTCAACATTGGAGGTATAAATGAACAACTGCACTCTGCATATTGCATTTATTTGTGTGCTAACAGCATGTAGAAGTCTTTGGTTACCACACCATCCAGGTGTCTTTCATAATTTCTAAATATTGTTTTAAACAAGACTCAAATGGATCTTGTTTAGTTCTTCACTTCCAAGTGCTGACTGATGCTGACAGTCTTTATCTTCATACAAATTATGTACGTTGAGCAGCCAAATGAAAGCAAACACGTAAACCTGATGCTCTAACTGTATGTATTCTTCTTGGATATGCTTTCTTTCCTTTTACATTTTATTTCTTAATATGGATAGCTCTGTTAGTACATTATCCACTGTGTCCTGTCCTGCTTATAAGTAGATTAATACTTCTGCAAATCTAAGGATTATAAACTATAATCATATTGTAAAATGGAGGACACTAGCTATACAAACAAAAAAGGCTGCATTTCATTTTTGTTTAACATTTTAAGGACTATAGTATTTGAAATATTATTAAATAAGAAAATCAGAAAGAATACAAGTTACCCACATCAGTTTAGGATTAGGATTTATTTAAAACAGGATCCTTTGTAACAATGTTTACATAAAGTTAAACCACACGATGCCAAATATATTTTAATGTTTTTAATGAATTCTACTGGGAATTCATTGAATTCCAGTCAACTTTTCTCATTCTGTTAAATTATTAGAAACATAAGCCTGTTTCTTCTGTTGTGTAACTGAATGATGACTTCGCAGATTAGAATAAAAAAAAATCCTAAACACTCTAGATAAATTTCTATTAAAATGCCATTAACGGAAGGCTATTTTTTGAGTTGAGATTATCAGTCAAACTTTCAGTTACAAAATGAAACAAAAATGTTTACCTGGCCTGATTTAGAATAATTTTCTAATTACACTAAAGGAAATAATTTCCACACCTGTAAATGAAGCTGAAAGAAGAGGTTTTATTTATGTTTCAGAATCCTCAAAAAAGGAAACGTTAGGCATTTGTATTACTTTGGGCATTCAGTCTACGTGAATACAAATGAAGTTGCAATGGAAAATAAAAGAGAAACTATCAGACTTAAATGAAATATACATTAATTCATTTTAATAGTTAGATACCGAGGAGCACTACGATGTTTAAAAAGAAACGACAGGCAGTGCAATATGGTCTTCCGTGTTTGTAAAGACAATACACATTGTCAGAATAGGGCCAATGAAGATATGCAGGAAAAAAATTGGCAGTGTTTCATGAAGTAGCTTTAATTAGACTGCTGAAATAGTTTAACTAGTCTGCTTAAATAATTTAGACCTACTTAGTTATTTAGACTAAAGTAGTGTTCTGGAGCATCATGAGCGGTCAGCCCTTAGAAGAAAGGGTGACAGCAGCAATAAGGTGTAACGATCGCTCAATGGCAGATTTTAGTGACAGATTTTTACTGAACTGATCCAGGCTACTTCTATCACAGCAATGCGAGAGTAAAGAAAGGGTAACGTCAAGCATGTGATCTTCATCTACATGAATTTTAACTTACATTTGGTACATGTGCCTTGAGAGGGAGGGTCAGAAAGGAAAGCTTTCTGCCCACTTGTTCATTTACATGGCAAATACTAAAAATGAGAGAGTAGTTTAGGCCTGTGAAATTCACTGTTTTTAACCACATGAAGAGAGAGCATAATACATTCTGAGCATCTCTGAATGTCAACAATGCCACAGAGTAACGCATTATGGGATTTTAAAAACAGACATCCTGGACTGATATTTAAGTATTCTTTAAGCAATGTTCAGAAGAAGAGTTTGACTTAAGTAAGACCCCCCAAAAAATTCCATTTTCTGAAAGGAGAAGGGTAAGATGATTCATCATTCACTCAACCAAACCCTTAAATGTATCAACATTGTCTTTGCCTATCCAAGGTAGATGTCTGAGCCAATTATTTAAATAATGAAGCAGCTGCCAACTGGTAATGAGGAATCCTTCACTTAAATAGTATCCTCTTTAAAAATTATCTAAATACTATTTAAAAAGTGATAGATAGATCACTAATGCCTAAAATGGTATCAAATGTTCAAGTAATTAATTTGGATTATTTTACAAATGAGTAGGAAAAATACAGGACTTACTTAGTCTTAAATGTGATGAGGTTATCATGTATTTCTGTAAAATGAGTTTGAGCTCATCTCTGTTTTCCCATATGTACACAAAAGAAGATGCAGTGATGGAGAACCACTGTAAAGACTTCAACTTGCACCAAGCAGAATTTCCTATAAATTATCTTATTTTTACCCGATTATTTACTGCAGAATGGCACAAAGTTTAGTTATCTGTGGACATCATGCATAGAAAGAATACGTATACACACATATGATCACAGTCATGTAAGTATTGTTGCGTATCATATAATCATAGAATGGTTAGGGTTGGAAAGGATCTTAAGATCATCTAGTAGCAACCCCCCTGCCATGGGCAGGGACAACTCACACTTTTGTTTTGTTTTGTTATCTCAGTAAACATGTTCATCAATTTGTCATAAGTCATTTTAGCACAGAATTTTAAGGTAGTACAAAAATTAAATTACTTGTGTAGTTTAAAAAAGTATGAGAACTTGAAAATTAAATAGGTAATTCTGGAGACAGTGACTCTAGTGTCAAATTAAAACTTGGAAAATATAAAAGATATATTCCTTAATAAAAGAACTATTTGTAGAGACATAGATTAAAAGAGATGACAGTTCATTTTTGATACCCATCAATGAATACATTTTACAGAATGATGTATTTTGAAATGAGGGTGGTGAGGAACTGGCACAGGTTGCCCAGAGAAATTGTGGCTGCCTCATCCCTGGCAGTGCTCAAGGGCAGGTTGGACAGGACTTTTGAGCAACCTGGATTAGTGGAAGGTGTCCCCTCCTATGGCAGGGCGGTTGGAATTAGATGATCTTTAAGGTCCCTTGGTGGTTGGTGTTACCTGTTGCTTTGTCTCTGTTTTTTTTGGAGGCAGTGCAACGCTAAATCAGTAAGTGAAGTGGGTAAAACAAATTTGTAGTTCATCTTCCAATGTAATATAAAGTCCATTTAAATCAGTTGATTATAAAAACAATGAAATGTAAAGTCCTCAGTCTGCAGACATATCAAATATTAGACTGATAATATACTGCACTTGGTCATCACTAGATCTTAGTCTCTAGTCTTTTGGTAGGATTTTTTATGACTATCTTTCAAGTAGTTAGAAGCCGAATTGTCTATGCAATGCTTCTCTTTTTTGTAGTTATTTTTCAAAAACTATGAATTCTGCTTAAAGAATGGATCTGAATCTTGAGGCTGTATAAGCATTGTAGACATCTGTTAAATGTCGAAACGGATAACGGAGGCTCTCAAATCTGTCCTAAAATATCTCTGGGTTGTTTTCTTCTTTTATACGTAGTTTTCTTTTTAGAGTTTTGTTTCAGAATTATTTTCGGATAATAGAATTATGAGCTTTGTGAGCTGATGGTTAAAGTATTAGGGTTGAAGAAATACCTGTCAGTGCCTGCAGAAAGGCAGTGGGAGGAAATTAAAGGCTCTCCTAATGAGTCTGTAATAACAATTCACCTTCCCAGTGAGTCTACAATGTAATTTCTTCTACTTCTGGGAAGGAAATGGGGAAAAAAGTTTGTTGGAGAAAATGTCAGTGGGAACAGTGAAGTCATTCTGATTAACAGAGTAGGGAAAAATCGATCCTGTGCTAATGCAGTTGGTGTTCACATTAATGCTCCGAAGCTCACAATGACTGAAAAAAAGAATGTGTGGTTAAAGCAGTGACGCCTGACTCAGGAAATCTGAGTTCATTTCCTGGCCTTGGTGTCTCTTTAGCTTTGTGCAAGAGATTTAATCTCTCTGCTTGCTTTTTTTTTTTCTTTTTTTTTTTTTTTCTTTTTCTTTTCTTCCTGTACCACAGGGGAGTAATTACGCTTCAGATTGGTCTGAGAATAAATGCATTAACGTGGTTGGTCCATTGAAGCTCAGGCAAAAGGACATACAAAGGCTTCAGTTCTCGTTCCCTTACAAAAGGCTTTTTGGCTATCCACAGAGCAAGTGGAGTGCTCACACCTTGTGTCTAGAAAGGTGAGGAGGCACCTGCAGTACCTGGGCTGGCCTCTGTAAGCAGATCTTACACCCTGGCAGTGTGTCCAACTTCCAGTCAAGAGGTGTGGCAAATGATGCTTATCAGTCACAGGGTGGTTGGGTTTTTTCTACATGAACATAGCCTGAAGCTACTGCACAGCTTTCTTCTTCTGTGAGGGTTGGTAAAGCAGGCAGCCAAAATGTGTAAATATTGGTAGTCAGAACTCCTGAGAAAAATGAAACTTTGGAAATCTAAAGCTGAAGCAGAGCAATACGGGTGCCAAAAGGTTCCTGTATGCAAGAAGGTTCCAATCCATGGGAGATGCTGAAACACAAGCCCCAAACAAGCACGCAGGTGGCTAGGAAAAGCATTGTGGTATAAAAACTGGGTGAAATGATCCTGAACCATCTCATGTAACCACACGCATGTAACCTCCTGAACCTCGTGTAAGTTCCTGATATCGTCAGTGCCTTCAGACCCCTCGCACAGGCAGGAAATTGGAGGAAATCAAACTCTCAAGTCTTTCCATGAGCCCTGGCATGGAGAAAGCCTACCCTCCTGTGGATCCGCTGTTGACTGCTAGAGTCCCTCCAGGCTTTTCACGTAGCTGCTGAGGCCCCGTTCCCCTGTGAGTACTCTCCGTGTCCCAGAACTTCCAACACTCCCACCCATCACGTTTGTTCCACCAACGGGCACACCAACCGTAAGGGCACACTCTAAAACGCAGCCAGGAAGCCCGCAGGCCTCACGGCCTTGCAAACCCCGGCAGCGCTGCCGCAGCGGGGCCGGCGGGCACGGCCGAGGCGCCATGTCCTTGGCAGCTCCGCTCCCCGCCACCGCGCCACGTGAGTCGTTTAGAAGCAGGACGCGCCCGCGCAGCGCCCTAACGGACGGCAACGAGGGGCGGCGGCAGTGGCGCTGACGTCACGGTGAGCCGAGGGGGCGCGGAGGCAGGCGGCGCGGCTCCCGGGGCATGCGCGGCGGAGCTGGCGTGCCGACCCTCCTACCGCGGGCAGGGCAGGGCCGGGCTGGGCGGGGCGGCGCGCGGCCGGTACCTGAGGGCGCAGAACGCTGCGGCCCTGCCTGAGGAGGCGGCGGTAGTGCCGGCCTGTGCCCGTCCCGGCGGTGAGTGCAGCGGCCGGGGGGGGGGGGGGGGGCTTGTCGCGCCGCCCTCCTGTCGCTCTTCCCCTTCCTCTCGCGGTGGGCTGAGCGGCTGGGGGTCCTCTGGACGGCGCCGAGGGGGGAGCGGTCGTTGCTTCCTCCCTTTTCGCCGCCGCCGCCCCCCCTCGTCCGCCGGGTCTGGGATTGTCACCTCGGCCAGGGGATGCTGCAGCATCACCGGCCGCGCAGGCCGCAGGAGGCTGAAGAGGGGCGGGCGGGGCAGCCGCCTCCTGCGTGTCCCTGCCGGGCACAGCCTTCACCTTTCTGGGGGCCTGAATGTCAGCTGAGGCTCCCGCAGTGCCGCTGGCTGCGAGCCGTGCCACACGTGTGGCTTCCCCCAGATGGCAGGGCACTCGCAGCGGTGCCAGCCAGGCTGGTCGTGCCCGGGGCTTTCGCTCGGCTTCGTCAGCTGAGCTGATCCCGGAGGTTAAAGGCAATCTGGCAAGGCAGGCCTGCCGCTGGGTTCCTCCCTCGATTCCTGCTTTGCAGTGGTTTATGCGTCTTTTAATACTGTTTAGTGAGAGATACCTGCAGGTATATTGGGAGCCACCTGCTGAAGGCCCTGGTTGCAAAGATCTCTTTGTAGCCCAAAAAAAAGGGGAAGAAGCAAAAGTACCCACAATGTAGTTGTTCATAGACAACAGTTTAAGAAGAAAAAAAAAAAAGTTGATTATCTAATTTAGCTATAAACTGTAAAGATTTCGATTATAACAACAGGGGATGTTGTGTATGACGATTTCGCTTTGATGATGCCAAGACTTTGCAGTCTTCACCCAGTGCCCGATGTTATCAATGTATTCTTTTAAATGTACTTTGACACACAATGAAACGTAAGCACCTTCAGCCTTTAACTTTGAGTTGGAGGAAGTCGAGCTTTTTATCTTCAGTTAAAGAAAGCAAAACTGAGTGGGAGCTTAAAGCTGTAGCAAAGAATTACTGTCCAGACCAGACAACAAATTAAAGAGAGAATTGTAGATCTCGTACTCTGTCCAGATGTATGTGGTATAAAGGTATTTACTGCTTTTCAAGGGAATTGGTTCAATTTGTAGGACTTATGCTTCATATTTATAGTGCGTTTGTTCATGGTGTTTGTGGGCTCTGAGTCCCAATTTGATGCAAAAGAATTTTTCATTATGAAGATATTAAAAACAAAATTAAGTTGGATCTAAGGTCTCGTTTTGCTACGTTCTGATAATTGAGAAGCACTTTAAGTATTATGTGAAACTATAACAAAATCTCTGGTGGACTAGTTGAAAATACAAAACTCTTCATCCCATTAATGTGAGGTATTAAATATTTACATTTTTTAGTGATACTGAATGACAATTGACAGATATTTTCTTACACATACAATGATCACATAACTCAAAATTCTGAGGGCCCGTTTTGAATTTAATGATTCCAAGCTGAAGAGGTTATGGCCTGACATGGAAAATTAGTAATAAACAGCTACCTGAATGTTAACCAAGGATCTACTTTAGCATAGAACTTGAAGTAGAAAAAATGTTTTTAAAGTTGAAGTTATTTTTTGCTTACAGTTAGTACTTTTCATTATAGAAATCTCAGTATTTGGGCTCCAAAATCAGTTCAGTATTGTCTTCCAATTGTAAAGCTATTTAAACAGTAGAAATATTTCATGTTTAGAAGATTTCTTATTTGATATTTTAGACCACTATAGTACCTTGTGGTTTTAAAGTAAAGTAATAATATATATGGTTTTAGAAAAAATAGTAATGATGTCAATTAACATGATGATCTCATTTAATATATTGTTATACTAATGAGTAATCTCATTTAATGGTACTGTTCATGTAAAAGCTCAGTGGAGTAAAACCTATTACTTTTGGACCTGATCATCCTTTAAGAGGGATTGGTTATTTGGAATAAACCAGTTACAAAGGAGTGTTGGCACTGGCTCTCCAGATAAAAAGCCATCATGCCATCAGCCTTAATGTGAACACTGCTCACCTAAAATTATTAGACTGTGTGTATCTCTGAAAATGGAAGACAGATGAAGGAATAAAAGCCAGTTGCAGCAGTTGTTGTGGTGTTCTCTTTTAGGTGCTATTTGAAAGTGTAAACAGCAGCACCATCTTAATTAGAAGCTTTCAGGCAGAGTTAAATTCTGTGCCACCAGGGATACTAAGAAGATCAAAATACTAATGATACTTTTGATAATTAGGTTTAAAATGTTGTATTGTATTTCAATTGAAGCAATAAAAAAGAGCTTATGTACATCTCTGGAGATCTGAACACATGTATGTTACAATAAAATCCCAACAGCATTAAAATAATTATTCTAGAGTTGATGTTTAGCTAGTCAGTGTAGGTCTTTGCATTTCTTCACACCTCTGGGACACGTATCTATCTCACTGTTAAACTTCTATCAAATAGGTGTGGTTTTGGAAGGCATCCTGAGAATATTGTTTCTTTCTTGATCCAGAGTAGCTTGATTTGCAGAGATCTGGATTTTGTTCACTAGCTATTCTGTATTCGAAAGGAAGGATTCAGCTGGAGCAGTTCTGAAAATATCCTATAGTAAGTGAAGCAAGAATGTCTTTGGGTGGGGAATGCTTATCCCTGGTCACATGGGGAGCTGGTGTCACAAGTTCTCAGTGAAATGCTTTTTTCACTACAGATTGCTGGGATTTTTATGAGCACTTAGTCCGTGATGAGTTGAGGTAGTCTGCTGCAAAGTGCATTTTATTGGCTTTGATTGAAGCAGAAGTATGGTTAATGTTGGCAGTGTTTTCGCTGCAAGGAGACTCCTTAGCCAGAGGAAAATGGCTGATAAGGTTTTACTTTTATGGGGTGGCTGAACAAGTTAGAGATCTGGAATAACCCTTAAATTGCAAATAATTTCTGAATTCATTCCCTGAAGCAGAAGAACTGTGCTTTTAGGCTAATTAGCCAGATGGCTTGTGACACACACAGCACAAGATAAGCAAAGTGTCAAGGGAGAACTGAACACCCTGAATTCTCTTGACTCAATATTGTGTACTTTGAGCTGGAGATCCAGGAATCTTGTCTAGATGGATATGGAGATGTGAGCACAATGTTAATTTGTGTGATCTTCCGCTCATGTTCTTTTTGTGAATCATATTAAAGACAGTTTTTACTTAAATGTATTTTTTATGTTATATGATGAAATTATTACACAGATGTGTTGATCAGTATTTTTTATGATTTGAAGGAAGTTATGTTTTTTAACTAACCTTGATCTTGATAACCAGCCTTGCATAGGTGGAAACTTGGCAAGACCAAAGCTACTGCCATTAGTAACAGGAGACTTGAATAAAGGAGCAGAATCTGTACTCCTGCATAGCCTTGTCCATCAGTAAACAGAGTTTAAAGAAAAATCCTAATCCATCTGAATGTAAATCTTTCAGTCATGCAAGCTCTCTGCAATCATAGTTTATAAAAATAATACTTTATCATGACTAATTTTGAGATCTTGATTAAACAAAACATGATATATATCAACTTCCTTTAAATTCAAGTGGAATATAAGCACAAATGACTGTCTCTTTGTAACTGCAAGCTAATGTGGGAGAAAATGATCACATGGACAAACTGTCACAAGTAACTGAAGTTATACATGTCAGTTTCTTTGAGACTCTTTTTTTTTTTTTCAATTGCAAATGTGTGAGGCTATAACAAGTATGCATCTTCCATACTGCAGAAAACTAACCTTGATAGGTATATATAGATAAAACTTTGTGTATCAGAAAATCAGTGAGAAAATACAAAACACGCTTTAAAATACTTGCAGAAGGTTGCCAGTCTGTGGTTACAAAATACATTGATATTTATCATGCTGTGGTGAACTTACAAAGTTGTTTGGTACTGAAATGTTTTTAGAGTTTGGTTTTGAGATTAGGAACAAATTTATAGAAATTAAAGCATAGGCAGAGGCTTTAGGTGTCTAGCACTACTGAAATTAACTTCAGTAGCAGCCAAATAGTACTTTGAAGGTGTGGGTCAACAATAAGCCAATGATAAGTGTCAACCGGAAGCTGTAATGTGCCAGTATATGTCTGTAGTATTTTTGCTTAAGGGTGAATGTTGAAGAGAAGTCAAACTTCAACTCAAAGAATACAAGTAATCCAGTATCTTCTTGAAAGCATATAGATTTAAACAAAATGATCAGTACAACTTGTATGCTTGGTAGCAAGGAGAGCAGAAATAAGTGGCCAATTCTTCCAATGTAGGGAATCTACAAGTAGTTTTCCCTCAGGAATCTGCACAAGGAAATGAAATAATCTTCAAAAGAATTATTAGTAGGGCTCTGGAATTCTGTGCTTAAGGTGCTCATAGGTGGAAAAAACTTGGGGTCTCCAGGACAGGTTGGACAAGATAGCAGAGGAGAGATCTGTGGAGGGTTCCTAAACAAACTAGGTAAAATTCAAGAAATCCTATGAATTGAACGTAGTTGAAGATTGAAGAGGTCACATTTTATGCTTGCCTCATTCATCCTCTTCCTGGTGCACTTTTTTTTTTTAAGACTGCTACAGGTGACAGTGTGACTTTTTATTCATCAGCTTTAGAATAAGGTTGGCTGCTAGAACTGTATGGCTGAGGGCTTGGAGAATTGAATCTGAATGTTGAATTTGATCCAAACCAGTTTTAAAGATTTTCTTTGTCAGTTTCTTTCTTTCATATTTTTTTATATATATATATATTTTTTTTTTCTTTTTTTTTTAGTCCAGCAGTGGCTGATGGTTTGACATGTTCTTGTCCCAAGGTTGTGATCTTCTGAAAACTGAACTATGTTGAAGCAACATTGGCAATATGTAGAAAAGAAATTCCAAGAACTGTTTTCTTTTATCATCCTTCTGCTTCATCTTGTCTAGTCTTGCTAAATTATCACCTGTGAACCTCTTCAGGCTTACTGAAGATATCTCAGTACCAGCAAGTTTATGAATACCATGCAGTCTCCTTCAATTATCTCTGCTTGTCATTCGGCTTAACCTATAACCAGAATTCTTTCTCACGCAGTGGTGGAAAGAATGAGCATGTGTGGCTGGAGGGAAACCAAGATCTTATGTATTAGTGGTGAGCATAGCCTTGTTGCAAATTTAAACTAATGGGAATTTTTAATCTGAAGGTACATCTACATATATAAACTGTTCAGCAGTGGTTCAGACGAGTAGTATTATTTCTGTCATTAGTCATGATATCATCAATACAAAAATATATTGAACCATATCTCTTTGTACCATTGTAAGTTGGTTTTAGCTCAAGACAGCTCGGTGTTCTTGGAGAAGCTACTTCAGTTGAATAAATAAAGTGGAGGAGTAGGATGGACAAGGTGGCAGTCTCAAAAAACCTATTTCCATTTATAATAGGTTGTATTCAAAGTTTCACTTGGCTTCCAGCCTGCCTGTTCTTATCAGCAAGAAAATCCTGCTACAGTAGCATGCATTACTAAGTAGCAGAAAACGGTAACTGGATGCTGACTTTTTAATTTGTTACTGAATCAGTAGCAAGGCAAGTCTTTCATAGTAGAGTTAAGAGATGGGAGTAGGGTGTTTGAGTCAGTTGGTGACGCTGAGTTCTGGGAGAAACGGGAGGCTCCTCTCTTTTTAAGTGAAATATTTGGCAGACAACAGCATGTAGTTCCTACTTGTTTGCAGAATGACATTGCTTTTATGTCTGAACTCAGAGATAGATTAATCTGTTTTGTAGGAATAAATTTCGAAAGATTGAATTTGCCAATGTGAAATGCTGTTGCTGGAGGAATAATACCATCAGCAAAAGCAGCGGCGTGTTTCTGCTGTCAGTTGTTTTGGTGCTGACATAATCACGAATTTTTGAAAGGAGAGATTGATACCTACCATGTCCCTTCTAGAAAGTTTGGATTCTAGACTGCAGTTGATGTTTGGGACTACTCAGTCATTATTAACTACAGCATAAAATTTATTTTGCCATTTTGATGTAAATATTAATGTCAGATTTAAAACTTTCCTTGAAAGGCAGCTATCTACATCAGATAGGAAAGATCAGAGTATTTTGGATATGTATGTAAACACACGCGTACATATACACAACTATGGGTTATCTTCCAGGATTAAAATCCTGACAAATACAACCAAGTGTTAAAATGGCATAGGAGAGTAATGTAGATGTGCTTTATAGACACAGTAGTTTTCTTTGTGGGGAGAATAATGCTTGAATAATAGTTTAGTTCTCTGTAGCTGTATGACTTTGTCTTTAGGTTGCAGAGCACTAGATCTGTAAGGCAGACGCATAATGTGTGTCTCTTCTTAGTTTGGTTTTACACTTTTTCTTTATTACCCTTCCAAATTTGGTAGCAATTTAGACTGAATTATGTCATCAAAGAATTAGAGCAAATACAGGCTCTTTGTATCTCTTCACCAGCAAAGATTTTGAGAATCATACATTTTTGCTGTTTTAAGAGCTATTAAGCTATTCTATTAAGAAGCTTGGTCTTCATGACTTGTTTGATAAGGTTGAATCTGTTGAATTCATTCTGTTCACAGAAGGCTGTTTCTTCTGCAACATAACAAATGAAGTAATCCACGTAATTCCTTCTTGCTGGAGTGTTTCTGCATTGGAGGTATATTAGTCATGATTACGTCTGTTTTTTCTGCTTATGATTTATTAAAATTTATCCCATCTGCCTCTTACAATGTTTTGAAAGCTGTTCTCTGTTCTTGGAATCGGCAGACTTTATGTAGTGTTTTTTATCAGCTGTACCTTGTGTTCTCTGGATTTCCAATGAAAGCCTTACCATGTTCTGGATCTTGTGTTTTGAAGAGGTGGTTATGAAGGAAGTGCATGGTATTTATAGTGCATGTTATTAATAGTTTATTAACTAGAAAGGATCTGCTGCATTTAGATGAGTGGTTGGAAGAATGCACAAAAGGAAACTTAAGGAAAACCCAGTGTCCACCGCTGTCTGAGCTGCATTTAGTTCTTACTAAGGGCATTTTCCAGAATTTTGACCGAGTCAGAATAGACCTATGTTTTGTCTCTGCTGTGGCAAGAAGCCACAAATTCCCTCTTTGAAGAGGGAATTGCGTATTTCCCCCAGGAGGATGTGTCAGATGATTGGCAGCTTCAGAGAGTCGTGCCTCAGCAGTGCTTTATTCCAGTTGCTAGCTGACCTCTATCCTTCAGAAAAGTTAGGCTGTCAGCACTAATGCAGAAAAGAGTGTTGTTGCATTTCGTGTCTCATTTTTGAATTAACTATAATAACCTCTATTAACACTTAAGAGAAATGTGAAAATACACTGTTTCAAGTCTCTTTCTTCCTTTTTGGTGGCCCTGATACTCTCTTTTACTGGGAGTAATATAGCACTGCCTCCAACTATCTTCTTCCATCTTATTTTTTTTTTTCTTCCTGAAGCTGTGCTTTTGCTGCAGCTGGCTAATCATCTGCACCTTTCCTCCCTTCTGCTTTATTACTCGTGTAAGAATGCCAGAAATCAGGACATATTTTACCTATATGAGAAACCATAATGAAGGCTTTGCTTGTAGTTAAAATTTGCATGACTTTTTATTGAAAAAAAAATAAATCTTACGGGTTTTATAACTGAAATCCTGTTTTGTTTCAACCTTTTTGATGTAAAAAATTGGGGTTTGAAATGTATAGGCTCTATTTTATTAATAAGGAAAGGTAAAGCGGGCAAATTTTTACAAAGCATGTTCTGGGCAGAGAGCACTTAGCCCGTTTTATTTCCTTGAGATGCCTGATACGCAATGTAAATGGCATTATGGCAGAGTGAATTGAGAGTGTGGCCGTAAGGGATGTGGATGGAGTTTTTGATTTTGGAAGTATTCTGGTAGCTGCCTCCTACAAAGGGAGCTGAATTTCCCTATTTCTTTTTCTCTGGTAAGTGCTTGTGTACTCTAGCCTTAGAAAGCATCAGGAAACAGTATTCCGATGCACAGCAACACCTTTAAAGATTGCAAGGAATGTCACATGTTTTTTGCTGTATTGACTACAGATACTGTCCGATGTTAGAAATACAGAAACCCTAATCTCTTATTATGTCTTTCTTTTTCTGTCTTTATCTCAATTCATTATCATGCTCTGCTTATATTCCTTGACCCTAGTGCCTTCTGACTGACAGTAAATAAAATTCAGCACAACAGCAGCTTGGATAAACTAGTTTGATTGGTGTTTGTAGATCAAACTGTTACAAATGGGGAGAACATCAGCATACCTAAGTGTGAAGGAGGAAGTTTAGAAAAAGTGTTACCTCTAAGCTCTCTGAGATCTGGGAACATAATCTGTAAACTTCAAATATAGAACAAGATTATTTCAGAGATAAGGTACACTAAGCATTGAGTGTCATATGTTATGACTATGGTACCTTCAAAGAATAGACTGTTAAAGAAGTTAGTAGTAGTCACTATGCAGATTGGATATAGAACAGACAGTAAAATTCATGGATTACTTCATAAAGCATTGGGAATTGATTTGACAGAAGAGTTTCAGAGGCACTGAAGACAGGAAAAGGAAGGAAGGATTTTACTGCAAAGCTGATAAATCTTACTGGATCTTGGAGATAAGAGAAAGCAGCTTTTTTACCTGGAGCCAGTCTGTGCAGGGTAAGCAACACAAAAGAATCCGATAGTTGTAAACTTTCAGAAGTGTAATCACTCGGAAGATTTAACTCATACACCATATACAATTTCCTCAGAATTCATCATCTTTAATTCTTCAGAACTTGTCCTGTTCAGAGCAGGTGTTTGCTGGCTAGATCTTTTTTTTTCAGGTGGTAAGCTCCTGTGGACCTCTTAAAGCTGAAAATTGGCTTGCAGCTATGCTAGCATCTTGCAGTGTTCCTAAGTACTTGCTAAAGACGCTTTCTGCTGTATCTATTTCAAGGTCCTCCCTGGAATATTTTCCCTTATAATTCACTACATCCCTATATTGGTATAAATAAGGTATTTTCATGTAACTGCCCATTTTAAAATTTCATTGAGAATGTCACAGTAACATCAAGTACTTAATGGCAGAAATATTAACAGAGCTTCATAGCATTTATTCTGTCAGTCTGCCAACACCAAATACCTCCTTTACCCTGCTCCCCCCAATAAAGCAAAAACCATCCAAAACCTGATTAATAATTGGTTTTTGCTGATACATGGATAACGATAGGCATGATTTCTTTTGGGGTAGGTAAGGAAGCTTGTGTACCGCTGTAGTTGCCAGGTTCTTACAGACCTACATGAAAGCACCATTTTTGTTATCCAGAAGCAGCAAGGTGGTGTTAACTATCTTGGTTTTCCAGCACAATCCTGTTACAAGAGGATTGTTGCAAATGTATCAATCCTGTTACTTTAAGTTTGTCTCTGCCTCAAGAAAAATATTATTCATACTGGGAAGGAAGTTGCTCTAAGGAAAGTGTTTTAAGTTAGCTACTCGGTACTTCTGCTTAAGTGGTCTTAAAATCGAGAAAAATAATGAAACATAGATCTGAAACTGTTGACATAGCAATAGCTCTGCAGAATTGCTCATCTGTTGCCAGTCTGTCAGATGCGTTTCATCCAGCAGCTGTTTATTCCATGCTGCTGCGATAGTAGGAGAGGAGTTTGGTCCCACTCAGAGTAATCTGTTTGGAACTTGAAAATGCTGTTTAGCAATCTGGCGGCGTGGATCATAGGGATCGCAGTATTTTAAGGTGTCCAAACACTGAAATGTGTGAACCTTAAGCTGTCTTCTGCTGTAATAATAATTCCAAAATGTGTAGGGTGGAGTTTCAGATACAAAGCTTAACTTTGCTGAGAAGCTGATATGTAGGAAGCTGCCTTTCTGGTGGTGTTGAAACAGACTGTGAACAAAGTAAAAGTGAATGTTGTGTTTGCTAGCTGACACTAACATTGGAGGAGCTTGTTGAGGTGTAAATAATCCAATGCAGAAAGCACAAAGGAGAGAAAGAATGAATATCCTTTTGCTTATCAGCAGGATCTTGAATATCCTTGAAGGTAAGGATGTAGCAGTTTTTCAGTTAACTTAGGTTATACTTCAGAGAGGGTCTGTGGGTTTAATTCCTTTCCCTGGGTCATTATGTAAGGCTTGGCTCTTTATAATTAGCTTAATTCCTGATTAGGCTTGTGTGCACTAGATAATGTATTTCCCAAGGCAAAACATACAAGACTCATTTCCTAAAAGTCTGGTTTTTTTTTTTTTTAAATGTATAGATTGCTGAAGTCTAAAAATACTTCTATTTTCTTTATAATACGGCAGACTACAACTTAAATTATATTGAACCTGAGTTTTGTGGGATGTAGAAATCATACTATAAGTTGCAGGTACTGTGCTGCTGGATAAAGGAATGTAATGGTTAGAGTAGTTTTATTTCTAATAATAAACATATGTCAAGATTGAGGATGTTTAAGAGAATTTAATAAGAAAATTTCCCATTTTCTGGGAAAAGAAACATCTTCCAGACACCGTACTGTTAAGTTTTGGGTTTTTTGTTTTTGGTGGCATTTTATTTCAGGGAAACAAATGCAACCTAAAATTGAAAAGGTGAGACAGTACTTACGCTTAAGTAGCTAATAAAACACAGACAAGTATTACTTGTCTTTTTAATTTAATTATCTGAAGTGTTTTAAGCAATCAGTACACTTTTGAAGATAATGCTTTGTCTTTCCCTAATCAAGGATAAATGAGCAAGCACCCTTCCTAGAGAACTGAAAGGTCTTCTTTTCAAGTTCAATTTGCAGCATTTGGTGGAGGATTAAAGTAATCTAATTAAATGGCCTCGTTTAAATTTTGCAGTCACCTAAGAGATGGTAGACAGATGTGAAATGGGAATTATCCATAAAGCAGGAAAGTTAAATTAGCAACTTTCTAATTTAACTTTTTTTAATTTGGAAGATTTCTTTGAGACTTGAAGATTTTTGTTAGAGTTGGGGTATCTTTTGATGTATACCCAGTATAATGCTTGTTTTGAATGAATTCATCAAGATATTAAAGGCCATGTTTAATGCATGAGGTTTTTTGTTTTTTCTTTTTTGTTGTTTTTTTTTTTTTTTTGGAAAAGGTATACTTTATTGCCTTCACTGTATATATTTGACAAATATCTGACATTTGATATTAAAGCATAATGATTTTTTTATTTGCAAGTTATATGGGTATACTGTAGGCAAGTTTCTTTTTTATGGTTACAAATACCCAAGCTCTTTTTTATGGTTATAAATACATGACTGATTTGCTGTGAAATTTTTTCTTTTTTTTTTAGTAGGTGGTCATCATACTGTTTTTGAGAGAGGTCTAACATTAGACACCTAAATCCACATACACGCACTTATGTATAATGAGTTTGCAGTTTGCTGTTGCAGGGAGTGGTGGGGGGAAAACTGTTGTGCTGCTTTGTACACCCAGGTGAGGGTGCCTCTGGTGTGCAAGAACTTTTTGAAAACTCTGGATTTGTGTGTTTCTAAATGGAAATGCATTCCATTTGTAGTGTGTGGATTCTGACATTTTCATTATGTAGAAGCCCCTAAATAGCCATGTCTCTGTGTTCTTCTTCATATCTTTTTAATGTGTATCTGCTTACAGAAGTACAGCTCTGGGGCATCCTGTTCATTTACAAAATCCTAAGGGTACTTCAGTTTGCATGAATTTAAGGCCACTTTGATTTCTATCTTAAGTGTTACTTTGTGAGGCCTTGCAGACTGGGGAGTGACTCACTTTAAGGTAATACTTGCTGTTACACAAGATATTTTCCGTACCTTGAATAAATATAATGTTACTTGCTGTATGTTGATTCTCATGATTGTTGTGGTTAAATTTTTTTTTTTCAGTCCTGCCAGGTGTGTGTAGGTCTGTGAAAAGAGAAACATGGGTAATAGTTTCAGGGAATAATGTGTGAATGACTGTGTCTTTACACTGTTGTAAGACCAGCAAGTGGAACATAGGAAAACATGAAGTATAGGCTAGCAAAAGCGATATTCTTTTACAACTGTCTTGGAAAAAAAAACAGAAACTTGGTCTTGCAAATAGAAAATTTAATACAAAACTTGTCTTAAGATGTGGCATTGAAACTTGGAGACTTCTCAAGGCCTTACCTGAATTGCAAATCTTAATAATAACAGACAAGTTGTTTGTATTGTATAGCCAGGCAAAATGACAGGCTAAGTACTGTACAAAAGGGTGGTACAGACATTCTCCAAGTAGTAGGATGGATAGGTAGATGAGGGAGGAAGAAACAAAAAGCAGTATAACAAAGGAAGGCAAAAAGATATGTCTATAAAGCAGATATGGCTTTATAAAATAATATGAAATAGACCAAAATGGCATGAATGTAAGTTGAGATATTCATTAAAGAATGTAGTGGAGTCTCTGTACTCCAAATCAGGTTTACGGGAGTGAAATTCAAGATACAAGGGAGTGTGTGCATGCTGTGATTGTGACTTAATTCATACTCTTGTAGCTAGGGTGATGCATTCATGTATTGCCGCACAGAAGTAAGACTTTAGAATTCACTTACTAACACTGACCTAAACCAACTGTTGCTTTGTACCTGAAGTTTGTACATGAATAAGATAATGACCAAAATAGACTATAATTTTCATTCAGAGAGGAAAAGCTACCTAGGAATATTCATCTTGAATGTGGGACATCAATAAGATCTAGAAAAATAATGCTATGGTGAGGATTGTATCTCATACTACAGACATTGGGGAAACTGGAGGGAAAAATCCCAAACAAACATTAGCTCTTAGTCAGATTTTAGATATAGTTTTTGCAGTTTTACATTGCTGGCCACAGATTTGTGTTATGTTCTATTTGTAGGATTTTTTTAAAATAAAAAGTAATTTAATAATCATAACACAGTTGAAAAATTCAGTTTACTGCTCAAAATAGGTAAATGGGGGGGGGAGGGAACCAAACCCAAAAATACCCACCCAACAACAAACCCAATCCCTTTTTAAGCTTATTTTATAGATTTCTAAGGGAAGGGAAAATAAATAAATAAATAGATAAAGGGCAGTTTATCTAGAGAATGAAAGCTGGGAGCTGGGTGTGACCTGAATAACAATTACTGCCAACTAACTGCTGGTGACTGGTATTTCTCTGGAGTTCACAAAATTTGCATGGGCTAGTTTGTGTCACCATACAGGTAGAGTTAGGCACAGGAATGTAATAAATTTATAGATGCAAATGTATATAAAATTCTTTTGTTTAATGTGTGGTTGATTCAGGTATGATATTGTTGCTTTTTCTTTTTTTTTTCCCTTAGATTCAAGCACCCTGTACGGACCAATGTACCACATAGCTCATGGAAGAAAAAAATCAAATCAGGACATCCTTGGTTTCCAGGCTACCGAAATATGGAACGAGAACTTCAGGAAGTGTTTTGCAACCTATGCCAAATGGGACAGCTGTTAGTTTAGCAGGGAATAATGGTGGCAAAAGTTTCAGCAAGCACAATGGCACTGTTCACATGTCTTCGTTTTCTTTCAACTGGAAAAAGTCAAATAAATACCAACTTCATGATCATAATGGGAGAGACACCAACTCTAGAAATAACTGTAATGAAAAATTAATTGATTCTCAGAAGTATTCTCAATCTCAAGGAGCATTGTGTAATGATGTGCTCAGGGTGGGTTTGAACAGTACTGCTTCAGTTACATCAAAAGCAGCAAAACAAACCAATATGTTTGTATCTTCTACTGAGGAATTAAACCCAAAGTCTTTGCCTGGACTCTCTAGTTCAGCAAAATTTGCCAAAGGTACCCTGTCAGGAAGGACCTCGTATTCTGGACTCAGTGCTCCAAAATCACATTTAAATGGATTATATGGAAATAGGACGGTGGTAGGTTTGCAGAGACCTAGAGCTAATTCCAGTTCCACAAGGACAAGTTCAGGAGAAGGCTTGGCACAATCTACAGACAACAGCAAGGCTTTTTCCTGTGAAAAAATGGTAAGATCACAAAGTTTCTCACATTCCATTCAGAATTCTTTCCTTCCCACTGCATCTTTAACCAGGTCACATTCTTTTAATAAAGCTGTGGATCTTACAAGGCCTTATCATACTCAAAATCTAGCTGCCAGGACATCTCAGAGGTCAACTTTGTTGTCAAGAAATGCATGTCAGTTGGATGTACCCAATGGAAATGAACCTGTGAAGTACGGATTTGCCAGACCCTACTCTGGTATGTCAACTCCTTGTTCAAAGAAGCCCCCACTATCAAATGGATCTGGGTCAGCACCTTCTTTTGGATACAGGTTAAGTCGACCTTCTCTGCTGAAGCCTGCCCGGCAGCGATTTGCTGGAAATATCAATAGCAACAACAGGACAACTCCTGACACATGCATCATGGAGAACTCTGCAATTTCAACAAATATTAACAGAACAATTGAGAAAAACAGTGTTATAGAGAGCAATGCTCAACGAGCAGAATCTGATGAGGGTTTGCATGAAAGTATGGGAAAACATGGGTCAAAAGTCATGTGTATGAGCGATGATGGAGATGAAATATCTATATCTTCTTTGTCATCCTCTGAAAAAATTGATTTGAGTGAAGACTTCAGTGATGATTTCATAGATATAGAAGACCCAAACAGAACTATACAAATACCGGAAAAGGAAAACTGCCATCAAGAATCAGATCATGGGAATATAATGTCAATCGAACCATTCACTTCTCTCAAGGAAAGTGGAGGATCTTGCTGTAATACTGATGAGTGGCTTGATATAAATGTGTCTGGTAAATACTTTATGTTCTGTTCTGTTTGAAATTTTATGTACTAAAGCAAGATCCTGTAATTGTAATTAAGTTGTTTCATATAATTGCCCGTTGCTTGTGAATTGTTTCAGAATGGAACTTTGCTCTATACTGGCCCATTTGTTTTCTTACAGTGCCTTTTCTCCACTATAGTTCTCCTTCCCAAGCATGACTTTAAAGAACTTTTTTCTGTGGGATAAGAATGAAAGATTCCTCCTTTAACCATGCTTGTGGTATGGTTGTGGATTTTTTCATATCCTTGCTTTGTGATTCACTTCTCTGGACTGGTGATCTTTTAAGAAAACTTTTTTCTCTCCCTTCCGCCTCTGTAGGCAGAGAACAGCTGTAATGCTGCTGAGTAGTGGGAATAAGTCTAATTTAAATCAGTTAAATTTTAAATGGCAGTGTCACTATTGCCCCTTCCCCCCCATGCATGCTATATTAATTATTTAAAAAATAGTTGAAGAGACAGATGATGTTTTTAAAAGCCGTGTTTTCAAAACAATGATGGGCTTCCCACATACTTGTTTTGAGAGAACTTACATTTGAAAGATTGGATCCAAAAGATAAACTTTTGGTCCCACCTCTTTTATGTTAAAAACATACTGATTTCTAGAAAGTAGCTTTCATGATGGGTGAATTAGTGCAATGTAAAAGGCCAGGAAAGATGTAGGTTGAAAGAATACTTAGTTGTAGCTACCAAACCAGCTTGAGCTTTTTTTCCCCTCTAGGATGAGTGAACAATACTGTAGAATGCTTTCAGATGGTCTGTTACAGTGTAGTTAAAGACAAGTACCAGTAATAGACATTTTAGTATTCATTTTTGAAGTATTGGATTGGTTTTGTTATCTCAACTATTCCTATTTTCTCTAAGCAGTGGATGACAACAGTGAAAGCACAAAGCATACTGCCGAGAATGCGATTTCTCCAGAGATGAATTATAGAGCTGGTTCTTCTTTTGAGCTTTCTCCATCTGACAGCTCTGATGGCACGTATATGTGGGATGAAGAAGGATTGGAACCTATTGGAAGTGTCCATCCATGTGGAAGTTATGAGTCTTCAGAAATGAACAGCATAGTACGTATTTATATGTATAACTTGCTTAAATGTAGTATTTTGAGTTGATTGCTTAAATCTCTTTTGAAAACTGAATTAGTGTAGTTTGGATTTTTGTTTTTGTTGTTGTTTTGTTTGGTTTTTTTTTTACTTCAGAATTGTTTCTTCTTTTGTCTGTAGTTGATAGGTTTTTGAAACTTCTTGTTTAGGAAGTTTGTTCCTGGACAGGTGACCTTGAGTCACACTTTTTTTTTTTGTTTGTTTGTTTTTTCCTTAGTCTCAAGTTAGGGCAGAACAGCTCCATCCTTACACAGTCTCATGGTGGTGCTCACAAAGAATAAAGAAAGGAATTTCCACAAATGATAGGTTAAATATCTCCTACCAGTCACTAAACTTAGGAGTGAAAAAGCAAGAAAATAGCTATTGCCTGTCTGACTTGTGTCATCTTGTTTGTATACTGTAAATGCATAGGACCCTTCTGAACTGAAGTTTATTTTGATTTCTCAGCTTGTTCAAGCATAGAATCTGTAAGGTAGATACCCGACTGTAGCTCATATAGCAGGACTCTTTGTATGTCTCGGATGTGATACACAAGATGCGTAAGAACCTTTTTTCTTAAAGTTGTAACAGATCTGTAAGAAATCAGTCTGAGGACTGATTCAAATTCAGCCTTAAGAAAGGATGGAGAGTTGTTGCAGTGCTGTGACCCTCCGGCTGAGGTGAGGGAGCCAACCCTGGGATTTTAGTGGGCATGAGGAAAATAACTTATCTGTCTGTTCTTCATCACTTTTCACTGTTCATATTCCTTTACCTGAACAGACTTTTGAATAAAGCAACTCATATTTTAGTAACACAGTATTAAAAATTGGAGCTTCTAAGAGGAAAAAAAAATGGTATAATCAGTGTCATGCTTCATGTATTTTGAGCATGTTAGATACTGTGACACCACTGTGAATTTAGTAATGTACTTTTGGACTTGGTCAGGGTTTGTGGCACTTGCTTAGACTTTGATTTGTACTTTTAGCTGGGTTGTTTGCTGTAGTCCCAGAGCAGAATAGCAGAGCTTTCTCCTGAAAATTTGACATAGCTATGTAATTATATTCTTGTGTAACTGCATACAAATAACTGATATTTTTTCAGATACTTATGGTTTGCTTTCTCTTTTAAATAAATGATGTTGAGCGTCAGTGCTTACAGTCTAGAAATGGTTATTAACTTTTTGTTGTAATTGTGGCCAGCTAGGAAAAGCAGTTTGAGACTTGCAGAATGAGTTCTGTAGTTTTACTGATATTGACATACAGGGGACAAAAAAGGGTGCTGTAAAAACAAGCACCCTTTCTGCAAGCACATGCATGCACATGCCAGCAAAAAAGTTTTTAAACTTTGCCCTTGAAAAATAATAAATATAGATATTTTGATACATACAGTGTAGTTTGTCAGACAAATAAAAGACACTACTTTCCAATGTTTTGGACCCTGTGTATCAAGGGGTTTGATACATGTGACCTCCATGTATCTGTATGTGAACTGATAATGTTCTGATTGACAGAAGCTGTTGAAAGCCTTGTGGAGCAAAGGTACATTAGAAGCTTTTGATATTTTTGTTCACTTTTTTGTTTATTTCTTCCTCTACTGAAAGTAATTAACTTTTTAATGAGGGCTTAAAAATGAAGGAATGAACTTACTATGCTTTGTGGAAGCAGAGAAAGGAGGAGGTTTAAAGACTTATGGTTGAATCTAGAAAGTTGTTGTGTTTTCTATCCATTTTAATTTTTATCCTGTTAGTGCTATTTCAGAATCACAGTGTTTACTGTGACTTTTTATCTAAATGAGGGAAACATCAATAATATTTTATTTTTGTAAGACATAAATGTATTTTCAGTTGGGTTTGGTTTTGAGGGGAAATTGTAGCTCTGAAATGTTTGTTGAATTGGCTTTTAGTGGTGGTTGAGTTTGGTTTTAGTTTTTTTTATTCCCTATGTATGTTGTTTTTGGTAGAAAGCATGATACGTTTAAATTCTTTAGCCTAAAGATTGAATAATTTTTTTAATCTGAAGATGCAGAGGAATTTCTGATGCAGTTAGTCATTATATCTGAAGAATTATATTCTTATGTAGGTTAATGTAACTTTTGTTCCTTGTTTTTCCTTTTTTTTACATGCAATAAGAATAAAGAAGGTAAAAAAATAGAACTAAAGGCATTGAGAATAATCAGCACATCAGATGCTTTGATTGCTGGGAGATATGTGATCAAATTATGTGGTTTCTATCTTCTGGTGTGGTGAGGGTAAAAGCAGTTAGTATCTGGCAAAATCCAGTGGTTAAGCATTAGAATTGAGAATTTTGAGTGTTTTTGAGCTGATGCCAGTTTAACTGGCCCTTGGAATTAATGTTTCTAGGGAAATCTGCAAAACATATAGTTGGTTCTAGAGTTTCCATGGCATCAAGCTGGAGTGAGTAGAAGCAATGTGGCTGAATTCAAGTAACTAGATGGTGAGTAACTGGTACTGGTTAATGCACATCAGCCTTTTTCTTATTTCCATCTTACTGTTACATTGTTACTGTATTGACCTTAATATCAACAACTATTAATATTTTTCCTAAATTTTTCCATAGATGGCAGTGCAGCTCTTCCTGGGTAATCTTAGATTAGGAATGTTTTGACCATTTTTGAAAAGGCAGCTTCTGCAGTGGGACGTTAGCTAGGCTTCTGGAGTGACAAGAAGAATAGGAAGATGGTGGAAGGAGCTTGCTGGCTACTCAATCTTTTTGTTCCTTTTTTTTTTTGGGAGGGAGGGAGAAGAAAAACAAGTATCTTTGCTCTCAGTAGAGCTTGGTTTTAAGGGCATGGTGTGTGTAGGGAAATAAAATAAAATGCGGCCTCTTTTAGGACAGTCCTTATGTTTTTCACTAGCTGGCCAGATAGCTATGGACCAAATGCAGAATCCGGTGTTGGAGGCTTGAAAGTTATACAATTCTTAATAACCTCTCATAAGATGATGCCATGGGAACTGACGGCTAGGTAGGATGTGCACGAGGGGTGTTTTTTTTTTTTTTTTTTTTTTTTGACCTTGTGAGGATTTTTTTTATGTGTGTGTGTAACGGAAAACAACTTATTCCACTATTCCAACTTCCGTTTCATTTCCAGTTTTGAAGGCAAAAATCAACTGGTTAACATTCTAAGAACTGAACTCCTTTCAAGTCTTCAAGCATTCATTTCATTTCATTGATATTCCTTGTATTTCTTTCGACAACTGATCTTTGCTGCTGAGCACCAAATCGCTGGTGGAATTTCTGCTAATTCTGTGTGAGAAGACTGGTGCTTAGCAGAGCAACTGTGATGGTTCTGTAAGCCACTGACATAGACAATATTTGTCAATACTTATTCTCAATATTTAGCTGTACTGTTTGCTCACGTTCTCTGTTTCAGCTACATACTGAGCTGCTTTACTGTTTCATGGCAGGAAGCTGGTCAACAATGTGAGGTACAGCTTCCGATGTGTTTTGTGTGTTTTTTTTTTATTTTTTTTTTGCTGGTGTTTTTTTGGTGTTTGTTTTGGTTTTGTTTAGTTTTTAATATAGGCTTTCATCAATTTTGTCACTAACTATCTTCAGCTCAAGTTAAAGATATAATTAAAATGTTTTTGCGTTTCACTGCCACTGAGTGGTTGTAATCAAATCTTAGATTACAATTATTCAAAACCAAAAAAGCCTTGCAAACAAAATTAACAGTTTGATTACAGAAAGAGGAAAAATACCCAAACCCAAACCAACAAACAAACCAGAAACCAGAAAGAACCTGAACAAACATTAATGTGGATCTGCACATTTTCTGTGTTTCTAGGCTTGAATTGTGCTCTTGATTGTAATGCAACTGTCTTAATGAAAGAAACCCAAACCACTTTGATTTATAGAGCCAGGCTGAAGTCAAGGTTGAGTTCTTATTTCCTATAAATGAATTTCATTAGAGGGCAAGACTGTATTAGTATATTGCTTGCTTGTGCCTGAGTAGGGTTAGCATTCCCTTAGTAGAAGTCTGTTAGTTACGCATCTGAAGGACTGAATGTCTGATTTCTACGACGATTTTTGTAATAACTGCTTAGGACTGAAATAATTTTATTTCAGAAAGCGGAAAACAAATGTTTTCCTCTTTCCTAGAATGCGAACATGTACTATAGTGTATCATCCTTGCTATGTTTTTGCTTTCATTAGTTTTGTCTGGAAGGATGTTCAAAATACATACAAGCAATGTATCCTAAAACATGCATCCTAATTGAAGTCTCATTGCTCCTTTGCTTGATGACTAATGAAGCTCTTTTGCTGTATCAAAGTTTGATCTAGTTTGTTTTCTCCTGTCCATTGTATGAAGTAGACACATAAAAAACAAATTTTTGTACATGAACTTTGATTCAGAGTGAAGCTTTGAATATTTCTGGAAAGTCAAAGTTCTCATTTACGTAAAAAATAAGATAGCTAATACAGTTGTGTGCACTGTTCTGAGGTATGTTAATTTTTAAAGGCACTATGATTTTCTAGTGTATAATAGTTTGCAAGAAGTAAAAATTCAGATTGAAAATATTCCAGTAGTTTTGGCTTCTTTCTTTCATACACTCTAGAGAGTATGGTTGTGGTGTTCGGGGTTTTGTTTTTCTTTAAACCAATATCATTTGGGCATATAGGTTTAGAACAGGAAACTGTTTTGAGTGTTCCCTCATTTATCAGGTTGTAACAAGACCCTATGTTAGAAAAAGACTAAAGAGAATCTTCTTACTCCTTGTTACTGTAGACTTCGGTAACAATATGAGTCTTTATTTACTGAAATAAATAAAACAAGTGTTTTGGGTATATACAGAATGAGCATCAATGTAATTATCAGGATATAGGATTCTGGAATAATAATTGAAATCTGGTTTTAAGAGATAGATGTGCTTTAGTTGTTGAGAATTTAATTACCCTTGGAGTGAAATCTGGATCTCATTGGAATGAATCTGTTTTGTCATTTCTTGGCATGTGGCTAGAATTATTTCTGGAGTGTGAATTTATTATGTTTTTCTCTTCTTCCTAGGTAATTTTTGAAATCTCATAATTCTGTTTTCTTCTATTTTTTCCCTTTATGATTGAAACTTGGGAAAGGGCAATTCTGAATTAATTTTTGAAACTGGGCAAAATGTTTTCTGGTTTGTGAAGTGTAGATACGCACAGTGAAATATGCTGAAATTTGCTCCACTTAAAAAGGAAATAAACTTGCTAAGGTAGCATTATTTAGTTCAATCACTAATTTCTCACTGTGTAAGAAATTGTGTAATTTACTGTGTTAATTACCTTAATATTTTAATATTTTTAATAATTCACTTTTCAAAATGACTTTATAGTAAGCTTTAAATTGCCAGTTTGATTTCTCAAATGGCTATTTGTTATGTGAACTCAGACTTGTGTGTCTGAGTTTCCAATGCATTTACTTCCAATACATTTACTTCTACACAGTGAAGTGTCCTAGGTATTCTACCTATTCTTTAGTTGCACATCCTCCTCGGGGGTTAATACCAAAGCATAGTTCTCGTTGCGTGAGAGGCTAGGCTCTTAAAATTTTGGGTAGATTTGTTACAGCTGTAAAAAAAAAAAAAAAATATAAGCTTAAGATAATGTAAAAGTATGGAATAAAACAGCTATTCAGATATACAAGGATTGATTTCAAAGTAGCATTTGGGAGACTTTTATGAAGTGTGAACCCCTTAGAGGTTGCCATTTGAGACAAGATATATATTGCCCAGTGTGGATTTTTGATAGAAGTATATAATGGGAGTGCTGAAAATTTTTTTGAAATGGCACAATGCTAATTCCAAACAGATAAATATTGAGTTTCCATGCGGTGCTATCTAGATTTTGTAACAGCCATTGGAAGAATTTTCAGCACAAAATGCTTCTGAATTAAAAGCAGGTTTTATAGGCTTGAACATAATTGTAGACTGAAAATGAGCTTCATTCTTACTAAGTTTTTCATGAAGATTTTTTTCACTGTAGAAGTTAAATTATCTGAACCTTCTGGGAAGTGACTAAGAGCGAACTCTGAGAGTGTCAGTCTGTACTTTGTATTGTATCTCCTACATTTCCCTCTGTGCCCAGCATACTGGAGACCATTTTTATGGACAGAGCTGTATAGCACATACCATCACTAATGTGGAATAGCAGCATGGAGTTTTGTATTTTCTGCGCATTTGTTGCATTGATCATCACAGAAATCCTGTCCTGTGAAGGGCAGAGTGAGTAAGTGGTTGTTCACACTCCTTCATCTGAAAGCCTGACTTTTGGGTTTGTAGGCCAAGGTTTTTCTTCGCAAGAGTCACTGAAGTAGCCCATGAAGTCTCCTGTGAGATTGTAGCTCACTGGTGCATTCTAGAAAACAGCAAACAGCATGTCTGAATTTTACTTGTAATATAAAAGGATGTTTTGTAAATATGTTGTCTTGGTAAGCTGCCATTTCTCCTTAGGATGTCTGTGAAAGAGCTTTGCCTTACTCTGTTTTCTAAAATTCATGAAGTGATTCAAACTTCCTGCTCAGAAATACAGTGGTTCTGGGATTGGAATCTCATACAGATGTTAGCCTTGAAAGGTGTTTTTCACTGGCATGCATCTGAGTGCCACTTAGCCGAAGCTGGTGTTGCTGGTAGCCTCTGGTTAAGCTCATAAGGTCATATCTAAGTTCCATGCTCTTTTGTCCCAACATCTTCATGCCATATTCCAGAATCTGACAAAAATGATGCTGACTCTTAAATTGTACTGTTCTCACTTAATAGTTTTCATTAGGTTGATATAATTGCTTTTCTTTTTCCAATATTACAAGTATAAAAATCTCTGGCATTTGTTTTCCATATCATCAGTTTCTAAAAAACTTTCAGTTACGACTGAAATGTTTTATTAGGAAAACCAGTAGACTGCTTCCAATTTCAAATCCTCAGAAGTCAGTGTCACAGTTTTGTGTTTAGTCTCCATTATGAGCAGATATTTGTGGGCATACTAAATTAGTGGGAGAGGATCCTTAATGTATCCACGGTTAAGCTTTTAGTCTGAAACTGCAACTGCTATGTAAAAAAAAAATCTATTATTACTTGTCAATATGGAACTAAGAGTATAAACTTGTTTCAGTACATTCTGTTAGCAACGTTCCTCAACCAGTCTTTCAGCAGAGTTTGCTGGCAGATGGTTTTCTGCTTGTAGCAGGGAAAGGAAAAGGCATGAAAGTAGCAACTGATTTCAAGGTGCTGTCTTCAGAGTGAAAATAGCCACAACCCTCCCATTACTGCTCTAGTCTCCAACTTCAGAGCTTAACTATTGCAGCAACGGGAGGTAGTAAGAAACTGAATTACTTAATGAGATGGCATTTCTGCCTCTGTCTAATGTGATATGTGTCCCTGCTCTCAAATACTATTAAGAGGTTATGTGACTGTATTACAGTGCACAAACCTCTTGTGATGTTGGTTTGAGAAGCATGACATTTTTGTGAACAAGCTTTTATGGCAAATTACCTTCTTTTCCTTTGGGATTGGAAAGCTTATATGCCTTTGAGAGCTGCTTGGTTCAGAACTGACACAGTAAATCTTCTCATGCTGTTTTAGCTGCTAAAATCAAGGCAAGTTCAGTTGTACTCCTTTGTTTCAGTTGTGGCAGCCGTTAATGACCACTTTGAATTTGGATGATGGAGAGAGCAACAGCTGTTGTGTTGGTGTGTGAAATATGAGAATAAATACTGGTAGAAATTAGCTTCTTTCTTTTCATCACCTTGTAAGTGGTGTTTCCTGGATAAGTTGGTAACTGCATATTAAGTGTTAAATTTTAATGTGAGTTTAAGGCTATTCCTTTTTAAATTTTGTTCTTTATTCTAGCAAGTACCATAGCTTTTTCAATAACAGAAGGACTTCAGAGTTACTCTAGTGTACTTTATATAACTGTGTTGCTGAACTTCTAAGTTTTGCACATTGTTTTCATTATTCCTAGAAAATCTTCAAACCATAATGAGCAGGTAAACATGTGCCCAAAGAGAACAGTAGTGTTAAAGTTGGTGCATTTGTCAAAGTTATGAGTATAAACAAGAAAAGCATTTTCTTAAAAGTATGTAAACCAAATTGACACATACATCGAGAAGCTCTGAGTTTCTGGACACTTTAAAGATAACTGTGTGCCGATCTAGGTGTTTTTAATGACGTTTCCTTTTTCTTTATACCTAAATATAAGTTATAGGAGCATTGGTGTTAAATCTTTTTCAAATTGCTTTTTGTTGTCAAGCATCAGAAATTTAGGAGAGGGGCAGTTTTTTAAACATGTTGGGGTCAGTTGTTGTTCTAGTACATACAGCTTTGGTCCCTCTGGATGAAATGTGTGCACCCAATTTCAGTCTTAGTGTTCCTACAGTTCTAGGTATGTGAAGCACTTCTTTTCAAGAACACTTAATATTGCATTGAGGCTGCAATCTGTTATAACTTTGTCATCCCTCTTGAGACACGAAATTTAGCAAAGCACTGTTCTTCCACATATGAGGTGGTTCTCAGTAAACGGCATTTCAGTGTGTTTTATATTCTTGGTTCATATTGAAATGTATCAGGATAATGTAGTGAGAATATAGTTTTGGAAGTGCAGGTGACTGGATGCTTCTGGTGGTATCAGCAGTTCATTTTGAGATTGGTCAAAATGGAATTACTCAAAAGTAGTTAAGATGTAGAATAGAATCATAGAATAGTTAGAGTTGGAAAGGACCTTAAGATCATCTAGTTCCATCCCCCCTGTCATGGGCAGGGACACTTCCCACTAAACTCTGCCACGCAAGGCTCTATCCAACCTGGCCTTGAACACCGCCAGGGATGGAGCATTCACAGCTTCCCTGGGCAACCCATTTCAGTGCCTCACCACCCTTACAGTAAAGAACTGCTTCCTTATATCCAATCTAAACTTCCTCTGTTTAAGTTTCAACCCATTACCCCTTGTCCTATCACTACAGTTCCTTATGAAGAGTCCCTCTACAGCATCCTTGTAGGCCGCCTTCAGATACTGGAAGGCTGCTATGAGGTCTCCACGCAGCCTTCTCTTCTCCAGGCTGAACAGCCCCAACTTTCTCAGCCTGTCTTCATATGGGAGGTGCTCCAGTCCCCTGATCATCCTCGTGGCCCTCCTCTGGACTTGTTCCAACAGTTCCATGTCCTTTTTATGTTGAAGACCCCAGAACTGCACACAATACTCCAAGTAAGGTCTCACAAGAGCAGAGCAGAGGGGCAGGATCACCTCCTTCGACCTGCTGGTCACGCTGCTCTTGTTGCAGCCCAGGATACAGTTGGCTTTCTGGGCTGCGAGCACACACTGAAGCCGGCTCATGTTCATTTTCTCATTGACCAGCGCCCCAAGTCCTTCTCCACAGGGCTGCTCTGAATCTCTTCTCTGCCCAACCTTCAGCTGTGCCTGGGATTACTCCAACACAGGTGTAAGACCTTGCATTTGGCATGATTAAACTTCATAAGGATTTTTTAATTTGAGGATTGTTTTGTTTTTAGTTAGAAACAAATATATTAAGCTGACTGTTTAAGAATAGAACTCATTAATCCTGTGAAGCAAGTCTTATTCACATTCCCCCAAAACCTAGCTAGGGTATAATTCAAATTAACTACACATAATTGACCTGATAGCAACCGTGCCCATGATGTTCCTCTGAATTTTGAGGTTATGGTTTGGTTTCTTTCTCAGCGGGAGTTATTTGAAGCCTCTCAATTTTCCTTTAAGCTGAACTTCACACTGTTAATACAACTGCAAGTCAGTGGAGTAAGGATCATTCTCAGTTATTTTTGACAATTAACGGGGTGTGTAGCAATTACATATTGCTTTATAGTGTAAAGTGGTCAGTTATTTGAAGCAAATCTGTAAAAGTAATGCTAAACTTCTGATATTGGTAGACTTTCTGAAAACAGATTGGAAGCAATCTGTAGAAAAGACTGATTTTCCTCAGCCTCTACTTCTGTGCTACTACTTATGCTTACTGCTGATGGCTTTCCATTGTTGTGCTCGATAATAGATGGGAAACTTCCTGCTAAAAAGCTTCTGCCTATTTCAGAAAAAGTTCTTTTTTTTTTCCTGGAATTCTGCAGGAAGATAGTCAACATGCTTCCCTCACCTTATTTCTTTTTTGTAGGTTCATTACCAAAGGCTAGATGGCACTGAAGGAATACTTTTTGTAGCAGTGGGGTTTAACTTGAACAGCATGTTTGGAAAGTGCTGTGGTTTATGAACTGGCGAAGTCTTAACAGAATAGTTAATATTTCTGGTTTTCTTTCTATCATGCTGTTAAGTTTCAGATTTCTGACTGGGTCTAATGGCTGGTTTTGTAATTAAAAAAAACTTTAAAAACCAAAGCTATAGTGGGTAACAACTTCTGCTAATAATTTCCTATCTACATTCAGTAAACCTAGGTAGAACACACAGTGCCTCTATAATGGTGTTTTCAAGAATAGTAAATCGGTATTTAAGACTGTTATGTCTAATCGTAAAACATAAAATATCTTTGATTTTGAGAATAAAGTTTGTTGCATTTGTTGTCTTGGCAACCTTCTGTTAGAGAATGTGAACAAAATGATGAAATACATGTTTGGATTTTGGGCTTAATTATCTTTAATGTGACTTGCAATGTACAGTGTTTAAAATAACTCCATTCCTAACCAGTTTTTGGTATCCTGCAGAGCTCTCTCTTTAACCTCTGTGGTTTTCTCTGTTTTGATAACTTTGTTTTTACAGTGTTTTTTTTTCTCTTCAGCCTATAGTATGTTATGTACCTTCCTATGTCTTTTTCTTCTGTCTGTTTTCTGCCTTCCCTTAACAGTTCAGTTCTTATTTAACATTGCCTTTTTGGAGAGTCATATTGAATTCCTATGTCTTTCCTTACTTCTTCTCTACCTGGGCTGTTGCAAAATGCGGAAAATAGCATTGACAAAGACCCTGGAAGTCTCCCTCTTCTCTGTTGTCAGCCTTCAATCATATTTGACGTTTGCAGTCATCTTTTATCTGCCCTCCAGATGGCTGACTCAGTCTGTTTAGGGTTTAATTTTAAAAGCTACTAAATTTTTTTCATTCTTTAAGTACCTGAAAATACCCTTTTTTAGCTTCTATAGTGCTCTCAAATTCTGCAATTGCTCCTTGATTTTTTTGGGGCACATTTTCCCTTTGCTCATGCTTATCTTATGCTTGTTGAACTTTTTTTCTGTGGTCTTTTTCCTCCTCAAAATATGTGTGTGTGTCTATAGATATTTTATTTTTTTTTAAATGAAAATCCAAAATCTTTAAATTCTAGCACCTCTGCATAGGAGATGCAGCATATGCAACTGCATAGTAAAGGGGTGTGAAAGTGTCTGGACTTTCATGCATCTAAAACTGTTATTTTTTTCTGAGCATATAGCACATCTAAGTTTTTGCAAAAGTGTGTTTGAAATAAGAAACAGTGCCCCTTTAGTATAGCATAAGACTAGTAATGCACTTTGACACTATAGAGACATAAATCACTTCTAGATGCAAAATAGTACAATTTCTTCTCATTTCAAATGTTAAAGCACAGAGAATCATATAAACACAGTATATTTTCACTATTTTTCCCAAATTATGCCAGCTCACTGCAGTGATCCCTACTTTCAGTGAAGTCAATGAACTCTTGGAGAAAATAAAAGGCATTCTGTTTTGTAAGTGCGACTACATGTTAATTGTAGTGTTCAAAGTTCACATTAGAAACATCCAGCTGGGAGATCTTAACAGCTGCAGAGACATGACTACTAATAATAAGGTAGTAGTATGTTTCATCTGGGATTTATAACTTTATATCCCACTGTCAACTGCTACATCTTCTGTTGTTTCGAAAGGCTTCCCCCATCTCCCTGAAGAAATGACTTTGATTGCTCTTTTCTCCTGTGTGGTATTATGTGAAATCAACATTGTTAAATTTATGGTAATATAATCATTGCCGTAGTATCATATTCCTGTTAAACACAGTATCATAGCTTCATTGTCATGCTGACACAGACACCAAACATTTCATTTAAATAGGATTTCTTCAGTAGTAAAATGGAGGTGACATCTGACCAGGATGTTTGACTTCTTTTTATGTTTTCCCCTATGGAACGTCACAAAGACATGTCAGCTTTAAATGATTTAGTGAATTTGACAACTGCTTTTCTAAATTTACAGAGCAGTTTGTTGTAATACAGAGATGCTGGTTTTTTTTTTCAAAGTATTTTTTTTTCCCCCCATATAATACAGTATTTTTAAAATGTTGTTTCATGTACTAATTATCCAAAAGACCTATAAAAGTAATGCTGGTATTTGGGAGATTCTGGCAGAAATCTCTTCAAAAGGCTTTTATTTATGGAGTTATATATATTTTTTATTTTATTTTAGGACAATTTAAATGTCATTCTTTAAGCCATTGCTTAAAATTGATATGTTAATTAGCTTAACTGTCATAAACTTAAATGTCAAGCTTTCTTCTAGTCTGTGTCCATTAGATCTTTTTAACATAACAACTGAAGAAAAAATTTTGTGTGGACAAACTGCTTTATTTCATTTTTCAACAGTTTCAAAGAAACTGTTTATCCTGTTACTAAAAACTGAAAATCAGCTCAAGGTAGATGTAGGGAAAAAATAAGCATAAAACATTGTCCATAAAGACTTACAATGTTCAAAATAAGTAAAGCCCCTTTAACTAATGGAAGCCATAACCTTAATTTCATAGTGGTCATTACTGATACTTGCTATAATAAGTGTTCAATAAAAGGAATGCGTTGTGGTACTGCAAGAGTAACTACAAGTTTGAAGTCTGATCTAACCTAGTGGTGATTTGTTTGTGCAAAGAGATTAAAGTATGTCTAAATAAATAGAACATGCTATAATGTGCTGTCATTCAGCAAAGTGACCTGTAATTACTGCTGTATTCATAGGTAAATAACTTTAAGATATATACTGGAAATAACCTAGCGTGTTTATCTTTCATAATATCCATCCAGTTTTAACAGTGAAGTTTTAAAATAAATTGTTTGCCAGCCTTACCTTTGCCTCTGTTTAGTCTTTTATCACCTCTTTATGCAGGGCAAGTGTTACCTGCTGTTGTAGTTCTCTGCTTGCTCAGTGTATGTGACTACTTATGCCACTAATCATACATGAACTGCTTCTCACCTAATGCTTTTCCTGCTCTGATGCTGTAAGAGAACAAAGCACTACTACCTCTGTTAACCTGAAAAAATTCTGGAGGGAGATCTTGGACAGCATTGTAGCTTGACTTAAGATTTCACAGTCCCAATTGTAGGTTGTGCCATCTTGAAAATCTTGTGCTAAATCAACCTTGTGAAGCTACATGCCCTTACAGCATGCATTATTCTTTTCAACTATACAAATAAAATAGGATTCATCTCTTACTGTAACTTTTAATAATTGCTGAAACATGTAATATTCTGTGGAGCTGGAGCTGATGCACTTCTGAAGATTTTGTTTCCTGCTCTAACTCATTGCCCAGAGTCACTTCATGATGATAATTTGTTCAGCACATATTATTAACAATATTACTGCTGTGTAGTTAACTTCAATTCATTATACAGTAGTAATAACAATAGAAATCTGAAAATACAGCGTTTTTGTACTGATCTGTTGATGAAACCACGTTGTCTTGCAGCGATCTCCAGATGATGTTGCTGACATGTACATTTACATTCTGTTTTCCAAGTAGATAACATTGGGAATAACTAAAAATTGAATTGACATGTGGTCTACCTATTACGAAAACTTCACAGTTGTGTTTTCCCACATGGAATCGCTTCAGTGTGGTGCAGGAATGTGTAATTAGGGAAGCATAATGAAATGTTCTGTTGACAGAAAAATGTGTGGCATCTCAAATGCTGACCTTCTCTGACATCATTAGACTTGCGAATTTGTGATACAAAGAGAGTGAAGTGGCTTATCTAGGTTTATTAGTTGACATTCTGACACACTATGTTTTTATATTGTACTCGCTTTAATGCTTGTGCGTAGCAATAGCAAAAGTTTTCAACTTCCTTAGATGTTTGTGGCCATTATTTGTAATTTGTCATGCTCATTAATTTTCCTGCAGTAGAAGAAAATAATGCTTGCTCGTACTAATTTGGAAGATCAAAGCATGACAGAGAAACAATGTGTCAACTAAAAAACCAAAGCTACCTCTCAATCACACTTATATTTTGCAGGATTGTTTAAAAAATACATACTAGTTAAAATTCTTCTAGTTCCTGTATATATTTACTACTTTTTGTTTTAATTTAAATTTTTTCCAGGAAATTTGTTCTCCCAGATATTCAATCCACATTTCATTTAACTGGCTTCCATTTCTGTGAAGCTTTTCCATAGTGTTTTTTATTGTTTCTCATTTTTTTTCAAGTAAATACTTGGGATGCTGTATGTAAACAAAATATTTCAGGTAGGACTTCGAAATACGAGAAAGCCAGATGGTTCTGTCTCAAGTATTCCATCTGTCCTTTCTAGTGTTTGTGCTTTACAAAGTACATATTAACTATTTTCATATCATACTCTCCTTTCTAAGTCAATAAATAACTTCCCCGGCAGAATTGTAGAATGTTTAATGTTCTGTGTGTCACAATATCCAAAAACCTTAAAATATACTTAGCTTTTTTCACCATTTGGAACAAGCTTCCCAAGGGAAGTGGTGGAATCACCGTCCCTGGAAGTGTTCAAAAAAATGTGTAAATGAAGCCCTTAGTGACATAGTTTAGTGGTGGTCTTGGCAGTCCTGTGTTAATGGTTGGGTTTGATGATCCTAAAAGTCTTTTCCAACCTGACTGATGTTGTGATTCTATGATTTGTAATAAGATATAGTAGTCCTTTGTGAACATTATAGGAAGACTGCTAAAGAACACTTAGAGCAGCAGTTGAGACATTCCTGTTGATGTTCTTCCTTTTCAGCTATGCATCTCTCACAAAGTGATCTAACAGTAGCCAGCAAAGGGATACCTTTCTAAGTGAATATTGTTTTGCAGTGTATTGGTAGTCCGTATGGAAGTATTTGGTTAAGTATTTAACAATCACTTTATTATCCAGTGTGACATAATTAGTAAAACACTTCATTTACTTTATATTTGGTAAATTTTTCAATATTGTTCCCACATATCATCTGTAGGTGTAGCTATTAAACCCAAGGAAGAACTGCCTTTCTGCTCTTAAAAAAAGATACAGGTGTGAAGTTCCTGAATCTGTTTCTGTGCCTTGAAGCAATGCCTTTTTTTTGTGGGATATGGAAAATAGAGCTCAATAGTTAGCTGTATAACCGTTAAAATTTTCCTTAGACCTATTTTGTGTTGTAATCATTTAGTATTAATAAGTCCAGCCTTCTTTGAGTAAATAAGTAAAACGCATTCTGGGTTCTCCGGTCAACTTCCACACTTTGTTGCCTGATGTAGCTTTTCAGTAGCATGGTGCTGGCAGCATCCAATTGCTCCATAAGTTGGAATATTCTACAGCCTTCAACTCTTGAGTTTTTCCTACTTTGGTATTAAAGGAAGAGGGGTCGGTTTCTGCCTTTCTAACACTGAATTGACTTGCCCTGACTACAGTCCTTTAATGCACCTGACTAACTACACGTAATATGTATAATTTCATTTAGTACTATCACACTTCATTGCATTTTTCTTGAACTATTAACACACACACATGCATTGTGACAGTTTGATAGTTCCTTTAGAAACAGCTTTATGTGAACCACAGTCTTAAAGATAAAAGGCAGCAGAGGTTAGTGCTGGTAGTAGCATATTTTGTTTGTTGGCCCAAAAAGTCAAGATGACATATAGGTTCCCCCTCTTCCTTTCAATGTTATGGTAATATGGTACTAGAGCCAAAATAAGCTGATAGAGCATCTTCTAAGTGAGCAAAATAATTTTGTTTTAAAATGCTTCCAACTGGGGGGAAGGCAGGATATTAATGAAAAGAAAAATCTGAAGTATTCCATAGGTGTGAAGCACAAAAATGTTTTAATCCATATTTATTTCAACTAGCACTGTTACTGTATCATATTACTAGATGTGTGATGATTGTTGTTTGTATAAATTGTCTCAGGTAAAGTTGATCTTGGCCTCTAAAGAGAAGAAGCTGCTGATAGTATTGGATATGTGTACAATGCAAATGTAATAAACCTTTGGAATAAGCTTTTTATGGCAGTAGGGTAAATGAAATATCATGAAAGCATCTATATCTCATATTTTCTTTCTTGCAGGATATCTTGAATAATCTTGATTCATGCGATCTTGAAGATGATGATCTCATGCTTGACGTGGACCTACCAGAGGACCCACCTCATGATAAAGGTTAGTAAATTAGCCAAGCAATCTTAATGTGAAACTGCAATATGGACTTAGGAGATTTTTGAATTGTATTTTTCTGACTTCTGATTTAATAAGACAATGTATTATTAATTTTTTTTCTGTAAGCAACACCTCTTCTGACATGTATGAAATGTAATATTGCTGTTCTGCCAATTACAACTCTTGCATTTGAAGAAATCTCAAGTTAGAAATTTTCTGCCTCATGTAAAAATGCAAACTTATTGCATGCACTCTGTTTATTAAAATTATTTTGGTAGAATAAATGTCAAACTTTTAAGTTAGTCCTTCAGTTTTGTGCTTCAGCTGCACTTGAAAATGCTAGAACAGCATTTTTTTAGCTTTGAATGACAGCCTTATTTTTTTATTATTATTTTCTCCTACAGAATGACAATATATCCTAATATATTTTATGCAATTCAGAGTAACAGAAGCCTGAAGATTTACAATATGTTTTTTTCAAGATGTTTTTTATGCACTCTTGTGGTTAGTGTGTGTACTGGCAAACTTTTCATAAAGAGGGTAGTGGTAGCTAGATGCCCTTAAAATAATACAAATGCGGACTAGAGTGAACTAGGTAAGGGAGATTATTGTCATGGTTTCTCAAATCCTGTCCTGGAAAACCAGAGACATTTGCTTTTGGGCATTCCTGACCTATTAATAAAAATTGTTACTATCAAGTGATATGGGTATTAGCTTTATTCTCCAAGCTCAATGGAGGCTAATATATTTTGAGGTGAATAGCAACATTGAATGTGGAGCACTGCAGCATGCTACCCTGTAATAACAGGCACAAGTGAAGACTCCTGTATGTATGTTAGATATGAAGCCAAATTATCAGTAAATAAATACAGAATTTACTATGTACCATGGTGGCACATCATGAAATGTGAAATTAATATCTTAAATCTCAGAATAGGTTTTCCAAAGGACTTCTGTGAAGGGTGCTTATTGAAAATAATGCTAATATTCAGCTTTTCTGCCCAAATAAGTGTACAGTTTTCATCTTTTTACTTTTTTAGTTTTCTAGAACAGTTAACAGTCCAAGCCTATGGGATATTCTTTCAATAAGGGTAATTCTAATTCTGTTGGGGAAAAACTAAGAAACATTTTTAAAGGGTAGATCAATTTCTTATAAGTTTCCTTGTTCATTAACATGCACTGCATCTGCATCAGTAATTCTATTTCAAATTACAAATTTAAAGAATATGTGCATTTTAAAGGTGAATGTCACAAAAAGAAAAAAAATTAGTTTCCCATTTAATCTAGACACAAATGAGAGATGACTTTTTTAATCCACTGCTTTCTAAATTTCATCAATATAATAATAAACTTAAATCCACTTCTACAGCTAAGTATCAATAATGTTTGTATAGCTGGAATATGCTTTGTGGCTGACAACCTGCTGTGTTTTTTTTTTTGTTTGTGTTTGTGGTTTTTGTGTTTTTGTTTTTGTTTTTGTTTTTTTTTTTGGGGGGGTGGTTTTTTTGTTGTTTTTTTGTTTGTTTGTTGTTTTTTTTGTAAGTTGAGTTTCCGCATAAAGTTAATATGGCATAAACTAGGTGCCTCTGGTATAGTTGTTTCTTGAAAGTACTGAATTAGCAAAAAGCATCTGAAAAGACAAATTCAAAAGCCACTTTCAGGCTTTCTTATAAGTAAACATGACTGCATGAAAAAGTCAGTGTCTCAATGTCATTTTATAAAGCTGGGAATCATAATAATGAAATCGCATATAAAATTATCAAGGGCTTGTTTTGAGTAGACCCAGTTGAATTTTCATGTGTTATGAGCTGTAGAAGGAAGCTTGGAAAGGAAAATAAATTTTCTGTTACTTTCGATGAACAAGATTATTTTCTTAACTAATTTTTTGATTATCAAAGTAGATGATAAAAACTGAATTGTAGGTATGAGTATTTGTTACAATAATATTTAACAGCGTTTGTTGCCAGCACTCTCGTAGTTATGTGCAACTTCAGTGACATTGCCTCTTAAGACTTTCCAGGTCCTCAGAAACCCTCCTTGTTTCACTTTGGAGTCTGGGATGCCGCTTAGACGCTATTTATAGAAACAGTTCTAGCTCAACAAGTATGCAGTGAGTGAGGATGGCAGTTTTAAATCACAGGGTAAAACTGGGCTCACTTCCCAACAACACGCAGGCTGGGAACTAAGCAGGAAGGAAGGCCTGTTTATGAGCGTCTTGTGCGCAACTATGTCCGAGTAGGCAGCCGAATAAAACAATGTTTTCCTGTGTAGAGTTATTCTCCTAGCAAAGAACTGACAATGTGAGCAAAAACTCCTTGGGTAAGTAAAGGAGCAAGTGTGATGGCAGGATAGCAGCTTATTACTTTTTTTTTTCCTGTGTCTGACTGCATGGATAGCCTTAGTTTTGGCTTTGTTTCTTGTGGTTTACAAGCTTTGCCAAATACAGCTTTTGTTCCCTCAAGAAGTTCGTGGAATTTGCTCTGCTTTGCTTTGCAGAAGTTAGTGTTTTAAAAAGAGATTATTTTGTTTGTTTTTTTTTTTTAAATTAGGCTTTCTGTCCAAGTAAGTAACGATTAAATGTCTCTGAAGTTGAAAAAAAAAATACAAAGATACATACATCTCTCATCCTATTTATTTTAAAAAATGAAATGTTCTGTTTGGAATGAAGTACTGGCCTTTTTCTAAAATGTCATCTTTCTGTGTTGTTTGTTTGAACTTTTTAAAGGCCTGAAAATCCGTCAGTAAGAAAAACAGGAAAACATTACTCTTTGATTTTTTGTGTTTTTTTTTCTTCACCATAGCTCTGCCTCCTCCAAATGATTTTCTGCTTAAACTGAAAATACTGTTAAGGTTGATTTCTATAGTTTCTGCTACAGGTTACTGTTATTCTTGTAACAAGTTCATATGCTGGTAGAAGTGTGACATTGTTACAGAAATCTGCTTTACAGTTCTAAGATACATACATTTTTTGAATCAGTTAAAGAAAATAAAACCCCACAGATTTTACACTGTATCTGTTACCAGCACATACTCAAAATTTTATTTACAAGGTCTTGGGAACAAATTTTACAGCTGCCTTTTTTTTTTCTTTTAACCTTATGTAGAGGAATGTGAAAATATGAGTCGTTATGACAGACAAGACAGAAATGCTAGGCAACATCAGGAGGGATTTTGGAAAAGAGCACCACAGCAGCGATGGAATACGCAGGATCACTATCATCTTGGCCATACTGATCACTGTATCCATGGTAAAAATGATTTAAACAGGTAAAGAACTACTCTTTTATTCCAAATCATTAAAATACTGTCATGAGCAATCTATTTTGGCACTAACAGGTCTCAAGTAATACTGAGTACACGACATTTTCTGAATAGTTTTATGTCTGTAAATACATGTGTGAGTGGGAGCATCACTGAGTTTTGTAACAATTTGTTTTCAATATTTTTGTTTCTGTCAAGGTTTTTAATCCTAGCATATGTTACTTGTGTTTATATGGTATTATAAATGCTTGACTAAATTATATGTTCTATGGAAAAACATTACACTGTCTTATTACTTGAATTTTGTAAGTTTAGAGAACTTTTTACTTATTCATGTGTTTTAAATTAAATGTAATCCTATAGTTCTTACAGGCTAGTTTGAATGACAGTTTATAGCAATATTTTTTAGGGTACTGGAGTTACTAGTCCCCAAGAGATGTGTGCAGAGTGGGGAAGAAATCCCAACATTTAAGTGAAATAGCATTGGCATTTTCTGATTTATTTATTTTCTGCTGTATGCCACGGTATATGAATATGGCCCACATTACATAACATTTCATTTTTTACTAAATGCTCTCTAGCTCTAGTTTGCAATTGCTGTGGTTTTAAAATATATATGTTTTTTGGTTTGTATTTTTTCCTTTTTTTTTTTTTTTTTTTTTTTTAGGGGATCAAACTACCTAGAATCTCCTGTTGGTCACTTTGAAAGCTATGGAGCACCAAATTTTTACCAGGCTCCTAGGCAGGTGGTGGGCTTACCAGAGACTACTGTGATGCTTGATGAAATGACCCTTCGGCACATGGTCCAAGACTGCACAGCTGTAAAAACTCAGTTATTGAAACTGAAGAGATTACTGCACCAGGTGAGCTGTTTAAATGGAACAAAAGCAGTGACATACATTTGAGAGTGAGCCTGGATGGCTATTATTCTGTTCAGGCTTATTAGGCTATTGTAATTTCTGTTATACACCGAATTACAGTGTTCAAGAAAATGTGCACTTTTTACTTCCGTCTAAATGAGTACTTTTTCTGCTTTTTCACTACTTTACTAACTGCAAAAAATATTAAATATTGGATTACTGTTCTGCTTCTCTGAGGAAATAACGCTAAATAAGAGAGAAATATCAGTGGATGTCAACACAAGCTTTTACTTATAAAATATTGTATATCCTTAATAAGATCCTAAAAAGCCGGGAGAAAAAAAATTATTAAAAAATGCTAAAATCAATCCCATTGATCAAACTTCTGTTTCGCAAGTCAATGCTAATAGCTTCTTTTTAAGAAGGTATTTGTTTTTCTTACTCTTTTCATCTTCTTTGTGTGTTTTGATAAGAAGCTGAGTAAATTCTACAGGGTCTTCTCTATTAGAAGTGCTCAAATTTAACCTTTCCAGTGTATGAAATTACTGAATTGTTATAACCTTTTAAGGAGCTTTTCCATTTCACTCAAAACTTGGCAAATTGTGGGAGCTGGTAAACTGCTGGACAACTCCACAAGAAGTATGGCATTTCAGCTACAAAAATTGCTTAGCTATTCAAAAAAAAAAAAGTCGATGAGACATTTTGGAGTCATAGACAAATTAGCATTGAAAAGTATCTGTATGATGTTATCTTTAACACTAGATATACTTCCATTCTTTTTCTAACAGGATAATGTAGTGTGAATAAGTTTGTGTCTTAAAAGTAAGGTACTAAAACAAAACAGCAAAACAAAAAGCAAATCAACCTAGAGGCTACTTAAAGGGTATGACTGTGCCTGCTAGAAATGTGACCATTTGTTTCTTGTGGTAACCAAGAATGCTGGAGATGTTTTTCCACTGACAAAATCAGAAATGCAATTGGAACAAAAATTATGTAGTGTCAAAGGAGGGAGGGTGTGTTCTTAGAACTTAATGCCTCAGTAGTGGACAGCGTGAACTGAGACTCCCAACAGCCTCACGCAGACAATTAGTACATGAGGTAGCAATAAACTCTTTATCCAGAGCTTTAACCCAAGCACAATTAAACAACTAGATAGATGATCTGCCCATGTGTAGTTCATTATGTAAAGGTGTGCATGTTGCAGCCAAATAATGTGTTGCATGCAGAATGTTTAATTTTAAATCTCACTCTAGTTTATAATAGCCAGATTTCTATAAAACTTACAGAAAACAAACCTTCTTGCCTCAGGTAGCTCAGATTAAGCTTTTTAAAAAAAAACCCTTAAAATCGCAGAAGAAACTGTTACCTCCCAAGGTGTATGTTCTTCAGAATTTACTGCTTCTCTTGCCAAAAGCTTGATCTTCTCCCCTTCCTCCCTGTAAGTGTGAGTTTTGTAACAATAAATATTATTCTTCCCTTCAAACTTTGCCAAGCATACTTCTCTATATTTTCCTGACCTAAATGTCCCCTTTCTTGATTTGCTGCTTCCGAAACTCATCAATGGACTTTGGAATGTTTATTCTACTCTTGTGTACTTTTTAATGTGTTATCTTTTTGCAGTTACAACTTCTAGCAATATTATTTAATTTGGATAGGTAGAAGTAGAGCTGTAGTCACATCTTAGGCATGAGGGCTCACAGGAGCAGTTACAGCAAGATAGTAAGATACACTAATTAAAAGCAATTTTATACAATTATCTAATCAACGGTATTGGGGCTTACTATAGAACATAGCGTGTAATGAATATATACCTAGCAGACTCCTAGGGAAACTTAATGTGCTATACTGGATTCTTGCTGTGATGGTAGTTCACATAACTGTATATAAATTATCTTGACTATTGCTGCAACAGCAAGGGTTTGGTGTTGTGTTGCCAATTCTGCTTGGAAAAAATAAGTAGTTCTTTGAATAGTCTAGCCTTTTCTGAACCCCGTGTGACCACAGTACACATGCTGTTTACTTACTCCTCACATGCTGCCCTCTTTCTGTATCTTCAAATAGTGAAACCAGGAATAGGTGTTTTATCTCATGCAGAGGTTTAAAATTTTCACTTCAGTAAGTATAACCTCTGACAGGGCAGTAATGTTCACTCTGTAGGAGTTGGTATAAAAATGTACGTTCTTTTTTTGCACTAAATGCAGTTGTAACTGTTTACAGGAAGAGTTGAACTACTGGTGAATGTTCTCGCTTAATATTTAACTGGAGCATTAACTTTATATTGTAAAAAGAAAATGCTTTGGAAGTCTAACTCTAGTAATAATTGGCATCTAAATGTTAATGCCTCTTAAACATTGACTGAGGTACTCAATTTGCATGCTTAATAGAAATAAGTTTTCTTCTGATCTTAAAAATATCTTCCTGCTTCCTCCTCAGTTTTTTAAACCTGCTACTCAACTTGCCTGATGAGGCTACAGAGCTAAAGTGTTAGAACATCCTTTTTAAAATAAGAATTGTACTATTTCTGGTGCCCTAGAGCCTTTGATCTAGGCAAGGATTGACCCATTCTCTGTAGTAACTTCCTCTCAAGACTGGCAGCAATGATTCACAACCATCTGTCTTATCTCAGATAAGCACTTACTGATATTTTAAGGAGAACTGAAAGATGAAGAGGTTCACAGGGCCATGAGATCTGTGAAGCCCTTTTTTGGGGGAGAGGCAAGTTTTATATATTTCTTTTCAACTCACCATTCATGAATGAAAAAAATTTTCAAGTACAAATCTTTATTGTAACTTATCAGGTAGGACTAGTCCATTTATATGAAGAGGTATGAATGAATGTGTAATCTATAGTGTGACATTGTTAAATGTACCAATATGTTTTTGCTGAGGCTTTAGATTAGTAAGTCACATAGCTTTGAAGTACATATTCATTGTGTTCCCTTCTTTTTGCATCTGTTGAGATCTGCAGGAGATACTTATCTTTGTTATAAGAGGCCTGAACAAACAGATTTAATGAATGAAATACGAAGGTTTGTGTCATGTATTAAGTTGTATGAATTGCACCTACAATTGTTACTTTTTTCCTTAGCCATGAAGTAGTTCACCTCAGTGACTTAACTATAATTGAAAGAGACAGAACCAAAGAAATAACAAACAATAGCAGGTAAAATTGGAGAATTTTGAGTTTAAACGGTTAGCTGTTGGATCATTGTTGTAACAGCTGGGCAGTGGAAACTGTATGACAGTTGTCTGCAGCAGTATTTGAGTGAAGCTACACTCAAAATGCCAAGTAGTGAGCATGTGAATAGCACCCGCTAATTGATGGACACTTAATTTTTTCTGTGTCTGTAAAAAAATGTTAGCCGAGGCTACTGTTCAAACGAGAAATTTGTACCAAGGAAAACTTTGATTTGGCATTCAAAGGCTAGACCTTGAGAAAACTTTAATAAACCTTGGTAAACTTTAGAAATATCAACTTCTTCATGAACTGCAGATGCTGGAATGTTGAAAGAATTTTAAAGATTAAATTATTAGTATACTGTTAGTAGCATATTTTTTAAAAAATCCTGGGGATTAAAAGGTATCTTAGGCTGTTAGGGAACAACAAGATAATTTCTGAAAATGCTTTTGCTTCTAATGGGTTACTTTTTGTAAAAGAAGACCTTAAATTACATTAGTATAATGAAAACAATTATTGTTGTTAAGCTTTGAGCTTTATATTTTCTTCTGAGGCAATATGGGAGGAGGTCTCTTCTGAGAGAGGATACCCTTTATCTCATCTCTTCTTCTAGAAGTTCTGTACCTTTTTTTTTTTTTGTGTGTGTGTGTTTTTGGGTGAAGCCTGAAAGCAATATTACCCAAAGCAAGCAAGGGGAAAAGGGAAGATGGAAAGAAAAGGCAGTAACAACATCTGCACTGTCTGTATGCTGTGTAGGAGGCACATGTTTATAATGTTGAAATATATTCCAGGATCTATTACAGTCTCTTTAGTCATGGAGCTTGACTTTTCTTTTGATTGTTGGTTTGTTTGTTTGTTTTGGGGTTTATTTATGGTTTGGTGTTTTTTGTTGTTTTTTTTTTTTTTTTAAAGAGAGGCTCAGAAGATGAGAACATGTAACTGCTGAGAGTTACAGGCCAGTGTGGCATTTTTGAGCTGTTGAACTGTTTATCAGCAAAAATACTGCAGTGCTCAAAGCCCACCAGTCCATTAGGTAAACTGCTGCTGTGTATAATCAGCACAGTAGGTTAGAAAGTTAGCAAGGTTTTTATTAGGATGTTCATGACTAAATACTTGTATCTGATACTACTCTTGGTAAGCCAAATACTAAACACTGTAGTGACAGGTTATTATTTATGAAGTGCAAGTCAGTTCTTTAGGAATTTGGGAAGGTAAAGCAAACACAGAGATATATGTGTGTCATTCATTCTGGAGATTTCACACAAAACACTGGCATGAGACCATGTTAAATACAGCCACTCCAAAATATTAATTTCAGTATGTGGCTCTTTGGGTGAGTTGTGCTGTACCTGTGACAGTCACGATGGAGGGTTATTCCCAAAACCTTTATGATCTTGGGATGGATTAAAAATGACATGAAGACTTGAGAAGTGTCTTGGACATGTAACATTTGGAACCGGGTATGTAAAAATGTTTTAAATGTAGAAAAATAATTGTCCAGAGAAATAAGGTGCATGACAGCATTATCACTTAGGGAAGAAAGGATTGTTACATATTTTACCTATACGTACAATTAACAACTGTATCTCTAGATTTCACTGAGTTTGTCCTGAAACAGTAAAATTGACTGGTTTCTAAAAATCTAAGCTGATGATACTAATTTTCTGAGTAGGTCCCCTTTGAAAAGAAATGAAGCTGAAATGATATTCAATCTGAAATCTGACTACTTTGATAGTCAAATCCTTTGGATTTCCTACATAGGCACTTAGTATCAAATATAAATATTAAGTAACCATTACAGAAACCATTGCAAAATACCCTACCAAGAAAATCATCTTAAATTTATTAATAACTACATAAAGAGAACAGGTAGCTGGGGGTGTGTGGAATCCTCACACAAACTCCCTTCAAACTCTTTTAGAATACTCCAAAACTAATAGGTTGCTCTGGATAAAAAACTTTACACTAACTTTTTGAAGACAAGTGTGAAGAGGTATTTTGGAATTGCTTCTGACTCCAGTTTTTGCTGTAACTTTATAAGCCACTTTAAAACATGAGGCATGTGATTACCTCAGTTTGTTACATAGGGATCACCCAAAACTGGACAAAAGCTGAAGTGTATGCTGTTGACTTAAATCCAGCAAAACCTTTCCAGTAAATGTGATTGAGTTGAAAATCACTGTAGACAAGGAGTGACTCAAATGGGTTGCTGATAAGCATAGCACCAAAAAAAGGACTATGAAATAATAAGTTGCTGCCATAGTACTTGACTGTTTCTTAAATGAGCAATGTTCTTGATTAAACATCATATGCAAATACATGTATATATGAATTTATATCTGGTTAAAATAATCAAGCCCGTAACTGAAGACTGTTCCATAACTAATTAAATGGGAGTGTCTGCAACATTAGTCCTCTGTCAATTTACATACTGCAAGTTATTTTGAGCCCTAATCTGCAAGTGATGTTTAAAAGTAACTGTACTGGGATTATCAGAATGTATGAGGTTTCAGTTGTTTGTTGCAATGTTTTAAATTTAGGAAATAGTTACAAATATTGACAACTGTTTCTTCCTTCTGATGCTGCTGTTTTTCAAAAGCCATTTTCTGCTAAAGCAATTAAAATGTTTTGTTGCTACTTACAAGTAATAGTTTTTCAATGCATTTTGTAAGCATTTTTTTTTTTAATATGACTAACAAACTATTCTGAATTCTTGTTTTTGCAAGCATCTTTTATATTTGGCACAAATGAGGCTAGTGCAACTCCTCTGAAGATGTAATTATACTGTAATAAATAATGTTTTCTACTATTATAAAAATGTTGGTGAGGTAAAAAAACCAACTGGTAGCAGCATTTTATAGTGTCTATTGCAATGTCATGGTATCTTTTTATAAAGCTTATTGTTATTTTACCTAGAGGTTAAAAGTATATGTTTTTTCAAAGTTTCTGAAATTTGATGATATCTTAGTGTATGATTTCTAGGCTACCAAAAATAGCACATGCATATAACCAGTTGCTTTTATCTTGTAATTCTGTTGTCTATTTGCGAATTCAAATCTTTGGGGGGGGCCTTTTTGTTTTTTTTTTTTTGTTTGGTTAGTTGGTTTTGTACATGGATAACCTTTATCCTGATAATTTCGTCCTCCCCAGTCTCATTTTAGCAAAACGATAAGCAGGAAGGAAAAAGCCGAGCAAGACCATAGCTTAATCTTAGCATTTGTTCACAACTGGATTCTTAAAGTCCCGCAGTTAGTGTTAGAACTGAATTTTATTTCCATTGATCTGTGTGCATTACATGTGTTAAGATAATTAAGACAGTAGTAAGGGAATTGATGCGAATGAACTTGTTCTTGCTTTGCTAGTGAATATTAGTCAGGTATATTGTTGGAGTACTTGATTTAAATCACCAGAGAATCACCAGAGGATAGTAACATACTAGGTTACTCATAACATACTCATACACACTCTTCTGTGTTTTTTCCATTCCTTTGATTAGTCTTTCACAATTATAAATGAGACCATCTATTGTAGCTTTTCTTATGAGTGCATGTGTTTGCATGAATAGTTATTTAAAATAAGCAATGTTGATGAATTGTAAAATATAAGAAATATAGTTCTTTTATATAAAATAAAACAAAGTATATGTTAATCTGTAAATGATTCTATGATTCTAATTACTCATTTCCTCGAGCATTTTATAAATATTTTTAAAATGTGTTTATTATTTTGCAAATTATTTAAAAATACTGTATTAGAAGTTGTTCATAACATAGACTGTAAACTACTGCTTTGTCAGCCTGTCATTTGCTGGTGATCTGCCCAGAAGGGACAAACTGCTACTTGTGAATTGAACGCAGCTGTGTGTTGGACAGAGTAAGCTGAAATATTTGCTATGCTAAGGAGTCAGAAGCCTTGAAATTTGACTGCTCTCACAATTAATAGCATTTAAAAGGAAGGGGAATAAAAAGGCCAAGAATTAAAAAGAAAAAGCAAAACCCCTCCAAAAACCAACCAACAACAGTAACAAAAAAAAACCACAAAGCCAACACAAAAAAACAAGCCAAATAGAAACAAACCAATACAAATAACTGCAAATTATAAAATTAAACCTAAGTGAAATTAAATTAACTGTCTGTAGTGTGGTAAAAGCAATTTGGAATTGTATGATAGTTCTTGGTACTCTTACCATTTAAGACTGCTGTTGGTTCTGTATATTTTGGTTGCAAGTAATTGGTGACTATCGGAAAAAGTAAAAATTAAATTGTTAAAAGTTCATTTAACTTAATTTTTTGCTTTTTTGCATCTGGGCAATCTCAGTGTTTCTCCGCAATTTAGTTAAATTTGTCAGAAATATTTCTTATGGATTAAAAAGGAAAAAAAGATACCTCACAAAGAACATATATAGTCTATTGTTGATTTTCCCTTTAATTGATCCTTAGCATTTGAGCAGCAGTTTTACTCTTGTGGGTTTTGAGGAGTTGCTGTCTAAGGCTTAGAGTGGTTTTAAACAGGTTTTGAAACATGCTGCTCTCATATTCTGCAAATTCAGTGTTAAGCAGTGAGGTCATTGGGTAAAGATACTTCAGTCTGTGAACCTGAAAAAATATAAAGTAAAAGATTTGTTTATTTTGTATTTAAGGAGGTAGCAGATGGAGATGGACAGAGAGGGAGGTGGGGGAAAATAAACCTTTTGACATCAAGGAAATGGGGTAATGATATTCCATGACCAAAAAAATAATTGTACTGTCATTTGATATCACAGTGATTAGTCAGGACATCATGGGACAAACCTGAGAACATATCACAAGAATAAACCATCAGTTTGTTCAGTCTGTGACTTGACTATGCAACCTACCTCAACCTTTTGAGGCTTGAGTGCCACAGGTTTGAGTACTGCACATAATGGCTCTGTGTTCGTGTTTGTCACTGGAGTGTAAGTGCTTCAGGACATACCTATGCAATCATCTTTTGGCATCTTTGGTTGTTATTTCTATTTCTACTTGCTGTGCTTAATTTCAGAATTCATGGCTGTCATGGCAGGGGAAAGAATCGTTTTGTGTAGTTAGTTTTTATAATTGATATTTAGTTCTGATGGCTGTGAATTCGTTTTGTATTAGTCTGCACAGTAGCAAATGTTGCTTTTTTGGTTAAGAATTCCTACCTGAAATGTTTTGGCTGTATATTTTGATACTGCTCAGACATTTGAATAGATGCTAAAGGAAACAAAGCTTTTAAAATCACATAGCATCACCGTTCCTTCCTCGTATAATACATTTGAACACAATGGCCAAGTTGTGCCAGATTTTTGTGCAGAATCATCATACTTTGATATATCTGCAGCTGTTCCTTGAGCTTTGTGAGGAAAGGCTGTTCATGACCCTTATTTGGACACTGTACACATGCTGCAGCAAGGGAGACTCTCCTGTCAGGGGAGGGAAAAAAAAAGGAAAATTCATGGTGGCAGAGTTCAGATATTGTGACTGGTTCCACAGAGAGGTGATGTATCTCCATCTTTGACAGCAAGTTTGCAAGGGAGTTGTTTCAGCAAGTAATTTGATGTCTTGTTCTTGGTTGTATTCTCTGATAGAATGATGAAAATGTGTCACTCCAGGATATTCGACTCTCAGTTCCGTCAAGTCCAGAACTGCAAGAACCTGAAACAATTTTTAAGGTAAATAACACCAATTTACTCTACAGGATAAGAGATACAAACCTGTTTGTGTTTTAGAAACACAAAACAAAAATGTGTATAACTATGTAGTGTTTCTTAAACACTTTAATCTTTCCAGTTTTGTTAAAATAGGTTTATTTGACCTTTTAAAATGCACACTTACAAATGCTAGCACAGTTTAGATAATTAACATAACTTATGTTTTGGTGTTTGTAGCAATCATGTGGGGATTAACAGTGTAACTTCTTTCAAAAGTTTTCTGCCTACTTGATAAGTGTTAGAATTTGAAAAGAAAATTTTTGCTTTAAAGTGGAATCCTACAGTATTACTCAGTTACTTACTCTGTTTCCTTATGTTTATTGTAACTTCAGTTTGAAATATCTTTAAAGTAGATTTTTCCCTGAGATAATGCAGGTATTGCAGATGTAACCAATGTGAGCTCCACAGTCAAAGATGAGTTTATTTTTTTAGAATGGGTATTAAAGGGAGAAGCAATCACAATGGATGTTCCAAAAAGTATTATCTTTTATGGTCACGGACTTGTAATGTCATGCTTTCTACAGTGGTAAGCTTTTCTAGCATTGCTTGGCTCATATTGTAAACTCAGTATAGAAAGATCACTGATCCCGCACTCTATGCGAGGGGAACAGTACTTGCTGAAGAGCCAATGGAATTAGAAGTACTTCTTGAAAGCGAAGAACACTTATTTCTGTTTGAAGGTCATCTGTCCAAAACCTGTTTCAGGGTTTAAGAGGCTTGCCAAAGCTATAGATCCATATACATCATCTTTTAGCAACCCTGGTTTCTATTAACCATGTTAACACTTAAGCTGTCTGTTTTCTTTAACTGTTGTCTGATGTATTTGTTTTGCCTGTGATTCTACAGTCATCCCCCTCAAACTCTCAGAATCTTAGTCTTAATTCCTACAGGAAAAAGTATTGCTTTTTAACTTCTTAACAAAAAAATGCTAGGATTAACTGACTTCTTGAGTTGTTACTTCTTAAATTGATATTGGGATATGGTTTGAAAAATTTCATATCAAATCGGTCTGGGTATTGTTCTAAAGCAGTAACTAATAAAATCTTTGGTGAAACTGAAGTAGTAGATGTATTCTACTAGATTGAAGTATGCCCCTTAAATTATGGCCTAGCCATAATGGCACAGTTATAAAATACATTGAAATGACATTATGATGAAAAATTGTAAAAAAAAAAAAAAAAGGGGGGGGGGGTGAAGGGAGTCAATATTGCATATTTACCAATTTTTTGACTTCTGAACTTTGCTACTAAAAAGTCTTCAATTTTTAGTAGGATATATTCAAATCAGTTATGCTGTTTTCTTGCAGTAAATGTACTTATGCATATGTTGCTAAATGATTTTTTCTTGTTTCTGTAGGTTTATATTAATGATTTTTAAATAGCCATTCACTTAACCTTTAACCTACAGTATATCTTCTTGTTGGATAATGAGAACTATAGGTAGAGTTTGGTGGCTAGGGTTGTTCATCTACCTGATGCCAGTTGCTTGTACAGCAGATTAATTACTGTGTGAAAAATACAGTTAATTTACTTACTCTGAAAATCTAGTGGGTCAGCTCAACTCAGTCTCTTACGGGGACTTAACAGTCAAGTTTCATCATTCTTCAGGTTATATGCCTACAGCACATCTCACCACATGAATAGGAAAAGGAAAGCACGTGCTAATGTTACTGCCAATCCTCTGTGAACGCCTGATGTAATATGTCCTGTAGAGGTATAGATTTAGATTGTTTAGCCCTTATAGAAACCCCTGTATTGCCCACTGTTCTATTGCAGATGGATGATCTGCTGAATGAGATCAGGCAGCTTAAAGATGAACTGAAGAAAAAGGATGAAACAATCAACCAATTAGAGCATCAACTTGTAAGTATAATGCTAACCGCTTAACGAAATCCCAAGCGTGCACTACAGAGTGTAACTTCAATAGGTAATTCTTATGAAGGATTTTAGAAGGCTGAATGTCTCATTTTTTCTGTATGTTTGCATTATAACAAAGGTAGATTTGGGTTCTGTTTAGAATCATCTCACTCATCTGTCTGTGAAGGTTCAGCTAACAGACTGATTCTACATTTCTAGTGTGTAATTATTGAAAGGCAACTTAAAGAGTGTGGCGCCTCAGAAATTTAAGTGAATCAAAAACACTTACCAAAAATAAACATTTATTTTAGATAATTTCTAAATATACTTTTGGAAAAGAAGCAGTTGTACAGCACTGTAAATACTAGTTTCTACAGTTTACTTGTATTGTGCTGAACTGTCAAGTAATACATGGTATTTGAATACTGGGCCTTGAATGTGCTTTTCTAAGAGACTTATTTTCTAATAAATTCTCCTTTTTTTTTCTTTTTTTTTGGGGGTGATTAAGGCTACTAGGTCTAACTGCCAGAAAGACAGTCAAAAACCTTCAGGGGCAACATGCATGTATGCTGATAAATTTACGCAAACCTCCTGGAGGAGGAGTTCTGTGAGTAAAACGTGCTGTTTCTTCCTGGGTGTGATTTTCTGCATTTCATTCCTCAGTTCTACTACTTTTGCAGCCGCACAGATTGGCCTTGCTTAAGAGATTCTGTGCTGTCTGTGAGTGGTATCCTTCCTGCTCTTCATCTCTTGCATTCTTTTGCAACCCTTTTATTTAAACATTTATTACAAACATTCCTTTTAAAATAAGAAGTCTTCTCTTAAAATAGTCTCCCATTGCGCTATGTAAGTTACAGTCAGTCCAAGCTGTATATCTAATCCTATATAACATATTTTCCTATATCCTCATTTTAAAGTCATAGGTATGTGTATTTGTTTTTTCTATAGTTAAAGTTTCATTGTTGACATTCTCACATTTACTGAGGAAAAGCAACAATGTAATCTAAGTTTCTGTCCATGAGTGTAAAAAGAATGGTTAATCTTTTATTTTCATATTTTTAAATTTTTTATTTTTATTTTTATCATTTATTTGAATAACTGGAATCATTCAAAAGATAATTGGTTGAAAATAACTTTGGCAAAGGGCATCTTCATTCCCATATTTTGTTGCATGGGTCACGTTTGCTTCATGTATCTTCATGGAACACTACTAAAATGCCTAAGATGGGGGAGGGACAACATATTTAGCATTAAATAATAATGGGGAATTAGCTTTGAATGATAAAGAAGCATTTTGTCAGTTACCAGCAAATAGTTTTGGATCTTGAAACTACTGCTCTAGCTAGAGAATTCTAAGAGATTTCTTTAAAAAAGGCTTAAAATGGGTTAGATATTTGTTTTTACTCTTAACTTGAGTTATTTGATGTAAGGTTGTAGTGCAAATAAATTACCCCTGCTATCCTTTTGAAATTACACTTTTAAATATGTAGTGTTAAAATAAATACCACCATTCTGTATGTTCACCACTTGCTAGCATACAGCGTTATCCTACTGACACCATGCTTTCCAACAGTCTTCTGCTTGATAAGAGCCCAATATAAAAAGATCATAACCTTAAGTAGCTTTTAGTTCCCTTTGACATCTCTGTTTCAGAATGTATGTGTAATGTCTTTGCTTATTCTGTTTGTTTCTGTTTTCTTGTTACTTTGGAGCTTTGGAGCTCTTCTGTTGTTTCTTTTTCCCAAGCTTTAACTTCATATATGTGATCTTCATTAGAAGTTTTTTTCTTGTGGATATTATTACTATTGTTGTTTCCATGTTCCTTTTTTTTTTTCCTTATCAGATTTCCCACATAAATTCAGAAGCAGATTAGTAACCATTGAAAGTTAGTTGCAAAGTACAGAGCATTAGTTTGAGCAACCTGTAGTATTAAATGATAAGACAGAGATATATTGAAAGAAGATGGGGAATGTGAGTTGGATCTTGGGTAAAAGGAGTCATTTAGCCCAATTATCTGTTTTGGTCAGGTTGCTCAGTGTATTTCTTTAACATTATTCAGTAGTTTTGTTTAAAAAGACACTTTTGTTCAGGCTAAGGGAGAGGTGATTTTTTTTTTTTTAGTTTTTTTTTGGTTTAAATCCTCTATTGTTTTCATGGTTTGGTGTGTGTATGCATGTGGGTATCTATATACACATACATATGTATATGATCCTCATACCTATGTGTGTAGGCATATGATCATTAGATGTATATTGTAAACATCTCTATTTTTTTATCTAAAGTTTCACTTGAAAATTGCTAAAAGAATTAGGAAAATTCATGAAGTATTGACAAATCTTCAAAATACATTGCTTTTTCAGGAGCTTTTACAAATAAGTAAATGATACCTGAAAAGTTGGGATTGCTTTTATTAAATGTTTTATTTTTATACTTGCAATTTTTAGGCTTTCTGTAAGCAAATACAAATTGATACAAGCTCCTTGATGTGGGATTTCTTAAAGTAGGACGGTGATCTTGCTGTTGTAGCCAAGTTTCAGTTCTTGACCTCAACTTTCTGGTTTTACAGTTTCTCTGATAACATGCATTTGTGTATTTGTATGCTTCCTTGCAAGGCTTAATAGAAGGAGAAATACAGAAAAAACCTTGGCATGAAATCATTGTTGATCTATAACCCAATGATATAAAATGTTGCTTGCAGCAGAAAAAAGAGACAATTGGCTCTGTTTTCTTGAGGTATGAATACAATACGTGGAAACAGCAGGAGACACTCAAGTAAACTGTATCTTCATAAAATTAGTTTCACTTTATTGACATTTCTCATTGGCTTAATATAATGGACTTGAGAGCGCACCGGCTGGGAAAAGTTAGGTTTATTAGTCCTAAATGTAGTATGAATCATGAAATGTAGTTAATGTATATGAAATCATGAAGTTTTTATACAGGGTACAGTTTTGTAAAACCAAATTGTAATTGAAGTCTTGGCAATGAGAGAACAGCTCCTTTGAAGCTTTTATAAGCTTTTTTTGCTTCTTTAAGCTTGGTAATAGTTATCAAAGTTGATGAATATATAACTATTTCATATTTTCTTATAATTGTTGAACTGCCAGTCACTTTAAATGATGGTAAATGTTAGGAACTTAATTTAGTTTGGTATTCTACCTTCCAAGATTGTGACGGTTACCAAATTCTAGCAGAGCTGATAACTACATGTTGATTTCTGAAGCCTTGGTAAGTGTCTAGGAGCACAGAGTAAATTACTGTTTCAAGAAATACTTTAAATGCTTCCAGAAATGTGCTTAACAAACATTGTTAATATGTAGTGTTTCATAAAGAATAGATACTAGAATAAACTAGTAAATCAGCTACTAAGGGATTTCAGTTAGGAGTTTAAGACCATATGAGTGGCAATTTAATGCAATTCTACAGTCCATTTGAAATAGCTAGTATTTCTGATCACTTCATGATTCTCCCAGTAAGTGGGCAAGTGAAATCATTATATGTACTCTTTAAAAAGTCATCTTCTTGTCTGTTTCTTTATTACCAGATATTTCTAGAATATTGCCCATCCTGATGTGATTATAAACTTGTCTGGAAGTTTAGAGTCTTAGAGACCAGTTTTTGAAAATACTTTTAAGGTTGTGGTTTTTTCTTATGTAAGGATAAATATGTACATAAATAGAAGCTATGTAACTTTAGGGTTCATCCTTGAAACTGAACACTTATGTGATAAAACTTAGTGGCTGAAAATAAATGTCAATTAATAGGTAGCTACGTATTGCCTAGATACTGTGTCTGTTACATGGTGTTTTTGGAAGTAGTGTCCTCACAGTATGGTCAAAGTTTACGTCATTTCCAACTGTTTATATAGACAGTGAAAGAGAGAAGCATTATTTTTAGTTAGCCATCCTCAGGATAAAAGCTTGGCAAGTATTCACTAACAGGGTAGACCATGATGTTTCTAGAAGAATTTCTTACGAAAGGATCACTTACATGGAATTCACTTCCAGTAAATGGATGTCAATCACTTAACTATCATGGAAGAAAGAAAACAGCACCAAAACCAGGAAGAAGGTATTGAAAATAACTTACATTGAACTGAGGTCCTGAAACTCCTCCTAGTTCATGGGTGCTCTCTTATGCCCTGTAACAATAGTTTAGTGTACAGGAAAAGCGGATTTTGTACTTCGTACTTGAGTAATACACAGTGATGAGAATAAGCTTTGGTTCCTAACTGTTTGTTCTTTTCTGTTGTAAAATGACAACAAAAAACATCAGTTCACATGGAAGCATGTATATTCTTTGCTACATTTCTTCATACTTCAGCGCTCAGCTATTCTTCACCTTCCACTTAGCTATTGTTCCAGTTTGTCATTCCAAAGCCTTTTATGGTGGTTGTTTTGATGAATTTTTGATAATACTTTGGCAGTCTTTGTACACTGTTGTCATTTTGGTTTTAGTATCTCCTTCCACCTTATCATTGAAAGTCCTATATGCTTTGACCCTGCAAATATGAATTTAAACTTCCAGGTTTTGAAGCCTAGTCACTGTATTAGTGTTTATGTTCACATTTAGACTAGGTTTCTCTCATTGTCTACTATTTTGCTGTTTTCTTGCTGATCCGTTATAATGTACATTCTTGGTGAGACAGAACCACAGCTAGACTAGGTCTTCATGTTGTGCATTTGTTTCTTGCACTGTTACAGTGACTGAGCATAACATGTAGGCCCATACACATAAGAGAGGTCTTTTAAGCCTTTCACAGGCAATTCATGTTGGTTAAGTATAAACCTGCACATAAGACCTGTTTTGGTTTGGGTTTATTTTATTTTATTTTTTTTTTCATGAATACTTCAAGAAAGACTACTGCATATCAGAACTGCTCATTCATAATCCCTTTCTGGGTGTTAGGTTTAGCAAGAGGAGACTGCTGCAAAAACTTTTGGTTTTTGGTTTGCATTGTATATCATTCTAGGTTTGTTCATGATGTGAAGCTATAAGGTTGTAAGACAAATGGATATGAGATGCAGCAAAAATCAGCTCTTGCAAGTGCTCAGAGGTTCCAGCTGTATAGAAAAAGATGGATCTTTTCTGTATTTGTTCCTGCAACAGAAAAGACTTTTAAAGCAGTAGCTGGTTAGGATATTGGGAAAAAAGCAAATTGCTGTGCACCAATAGCTTAGAAATCTTGTCCTTTTCTGGCAGAAGCAATTCCTTTTGTTCATGTGGTTGCATATTCTAAGGTTGAGGCTTCTTCATAGCAATAGTAAACTCTGGCCTTAATATCTTCATAGTAGCCATTAAAACAAAACACATCGTTCCCCCCCCCCCCCCCCGAAAGTACCACCCTCAACCTTCAGAACTTCGTGATATGTTTAGCAGCATTTCTACAGTTCATCAGGATCTGTGAAGAACATTCATCATTTTGTTCTGGTTTGTAGGCTGCATTATTTCAGCTTCTGTTATTTTTCTACTCCCAAGTCTCCCATTTTGCCTGATGGTTAAAATTTTGAATCACTTCTTCTTTGGAATGGTTTTGTTATTTAACAATTCTAGCATTTGGGAAATGAGATCAATGGGATTTAAGTTTAGTGGCTGGATACACATAACAGCTGGGGGGAGGATCTGTTCTGACTGCTGTCTTGTGCTAAAGTGCAGTTGGAAAAACTTGCATCAGATTAGGCTTCAGAACCCAGAAGAATCCCATCAAATGTTTTGGGAATGTTTATTATAGAAGCTGAGGTAAGTCACATTCCCATCTTTCAATTCTAACAGAACTTGCTTATGAGTTTTATAGACTCTTTAATAAGCATAAAGTAAATTTTCATTCAGGTTTTCCTTCCCTATATTTAGGAGGAAACTGCCACGTTTTCTGTGTATTTTGAATATCTACCATAATCTGAAGAGGTGTGCTTATTAGTGTGTGTTTCTTTTTTTCCTCTTCTTTGGATTTCTTGGGAACCTCAGTTCATATTTGACTAATGAAAGGGGGTGGATGTGAGTTTTTTAAAGGAGAAAGCTTTGTAAATTTCCTGGACTTTTGTAAAATACTGTTAAAAGTCATTTTTCAAAAGCCAGGCTTATTTGCAGATACTTACCTCTTCATGTGCTGTATCTGTGGGATCAGTAAAACCTTTATCATTTGTGGAATCAGTGTAAATCATAACAACTGTCTTAGTAAATTCCCAGTCCTGTATTTAGTGGTTATTATTTGGTTCAGTTGATGTTGATTTTAATTACCTTAATTGGTACACAATTAAACAGTACTTATGGTTTTTATTTTTTATTATTACTTTTTTTTACAACTAAGACATCTAATATTTATTTGACATATGCCTTTATGGAGCAGTGTAAACTCTCAAGACAGCTGCCAGAGAAAGAGCTAGTTGTTCTTCTCAGACTATAGAATATTCTTCAGCAATCAGGAGAAGGGGACTGAACTGTGTCTGGAGAGCATGTCAGTCTAGCTGACAAAACACTAAAGAAGGCTACTTGCACTTTCTTCGTTTAATTCTCTAGTCAGAGTAATGATTAAATACCATGAAGAACTATTGAGAACACTGTACTTAGTTTGTGGGGCTTTGAAGTGCCAGTATGGATGCTTAAAAATTACTGGAATATATCAAGACATCTAAATATTTCTGTGCTATTATAGTAATATCATATCTGCTATGTAGTGCAGCTGGCTTGTACTTGTCTTAATCGCTCTTTTAGAAAGAGGAAGGGAGAGGATGTAAAATTTTCCCCTTTTTCCTTAATGCATTAAAGTTATCAAAGAACTCTGTAAAGAGCTCATTGCCAACTCAAGTCTCTACAAGATGAGACCTATGATCATAATGTGCTTTTTACTATCTGAAGATTCAGTTATGTTTAGAGAATGGAAAGAATTTGTTGTTGTTTCTGACATAATTTAGGAGGGAATGTGAACAGGCCTGAAAAATGAAGTGTTTGTTTGCACAGCACTGTGAAAATACAAAGCTTTTGTTAATGTCTCATCAATCATTGATTGATTAAACTTGTGCTGAGGAATATTGCTGTATTTAACACGTACTTAGCTGGTGGAACATATATCATTTTGTCATATAGCTTGACTCAAGCTAGTACTGCTGTTCTTTCATGCAGTAGTCTAAAAATTGTGTTGGCATTAATGGCTACTGATGGAGGACTGTAAGAACATGCTAGGTAATCAATATCTCCATCTAGAGTTAATTGGATTAAAGAACTGGTTTCATTTTGGATTTTACTCTAGTGATTGTTTTGTGTCTGCTTATGGAGAAGAATAAAGAAGCCTTGTCAGATTTTTTTTTTTTTTTAATTTCCTGTTCTGGGTTAAAAATACGCTGGCTAGGAAATTCCAAGACTTGCTTAAATGCGTGTGTTAAGTTACATTTTAGCAGCGCTGGCACTTGGAGTAGTGGTGGATAAAATCTAACTAGATTAGGATAACTGGAACATCAGTGTTTAAAATTCTCCTAGGATAAATAAATGCAGAATATCTCTTAATGGAAATAATATGGTACTTAACATTCCTTTAAAAGAAGCATGGAAATAAAATACTTTCTTATTGTTTGTCCACCTCTGGCGGTATGATCTGCAGCAGATATGCCGGCAGAGAAACTGGAGAGGAGGGGCAAACTTTGTTCCTGTTTTCTTTGATACAGGTGTTCCTTCACATATCTTATGCCTGCTGTCTGAAAGAGTAGCTATAACTGGTTGGTGCTGATACCTGCTTGTTACTGGTAGCTAGGAGGCAATGGCGGTTGTTATTGTTAGCACCGATGTTCATAAAAGCAGAAGTTTTCAGGTGCTAAACAGTGAAGGGGTTATAAAGACTTAAACCTCTTGCTTAAATGGGAAATCAGGGTTGTGATTTAAGAGAACAGTGGCAGCTTGGATAGGTTTCTTTTAAGGGTATGGAGAACATGGAAGACTGCATAAAATTACTTTTTCTTGGCTTGAGATTGCAGCTGCTGCAATGTGTCACTTTAGTGGTGATCTGAAACATCTGACAGGCAGACCCTGCATGGCATTAATGTGTTAGTTCTCTGATCCTGTAATAGAAGGCCCAAGCTCCAACAGCAAAATGCAAGGAAAGCAGTTATACATTTTTATGTCACCCCTCCTCTTTCACATTCAATAATACTAACAAAATATGAGTGAAGTAGACTCTAAAGCATGAGGACTTGCTAGAAAATACTTCTGTGCATTAGAAGCTATTCTAAACTATAACTGTGTGGGTTTCCAGTATATTAGTATTAAGCAACTTAGTACTTGGTGAGGCATTTTGAAAGCTGTAAAAATAAAATTTTTAGCATGTGTTTTTAAAATGAAAAGTTCAGCTTCTATACTTTTCCCATGAAAACATCTTTAACAGAAATGGGTGCGTATCTGTTGAACAAAAATGGAGGTATTCTGTAAGATTTCTGACTAGTTTAGGACATCATAAAGCCTTTTGTGGTTTTTTTTGTTTTTTTTTTGGGGGGGCTTCTGATCTTCAGTAGCATGTAGCATTTGCTTTAATGAAGTAGAACAACTGGGAAATATAATGATACATTTCTGGGGAAAAGGAAAAAGAATGGTGTGGCTTTTTGGTGTCTTGTTTTATCCTGTTCTCTTTTTTTATTATACTTCTCCCCCTCTCTCTTTCTGCACAGGGTGGGTATTCTGCTCCCTCCTTCTCTCCCTGGCAGGGCTCATTCCAGGGCATCCCTCGGACTGTTCCACCGCACCGCAGACAGAGTGAGTCTGTACCTCTCACTCATCTCCCTCACCGTGTTCCAGTAGAAGCTTCCCCTTTGCACGCACTGTTCATCTTGTAGTATCCTCCTTTCTCAGGCAGATTTACAGGCATACACAATAGTCTGTGGCTAACCAAAATGCTTCCTTCAACCAGTGTATAAACATCTACAATTTATGTCTTCATAACAGTTATTAAATGCTGACTTACATCAGCAGTTCTTCAGGCAAACCTGAATAGGCCCTTGTTTCCAGTCTTGTCTTACCATAAGTCTTGCTTGCTGCATTTTCCCTTTATTTTCAGTGGCTGTATTATGCTATCCTGTTTGTGTATGTGTTCTGTTTGCTTATAAGTCTGCACATGTGAATATGTTGGATATATTTACATAAATGTCGTGAACATACATAAAAATATTGGTGAGAAAGTGTTTTCATCACCTCTCATGAGAAGTTTCCTTAACTTTTCAGAATGGCTTCCCTAAAACTAATTTCCCTCCCGCCTGCTCGGTATTTGTTGTAAAAAGCCTTCTAATACATTGAAGTGGCTGTTGCAAAACTTGCATGATTTATTAACATTCCTTATGTGCTAGCTACATTGTGGGCTGATATGAAATGCGTTTGTTCTCTTGGCTTGGATCTGCAAAACAAAAGACAATTGCTGATTTAAAAATTGTATGCTTACATAGACATAGCGAAATGGTAAGTCTGACTTTGTGCTTTGGTATTGCATTATAAATAATTGTTCGAAGAAATATAACTAGTTTGTAAAGCTAAAGTTATATTTTTAAAATGTACTGTAATTTGAGAATTACAGTTTGTTCGACTGCCTAGCAAAGACCAAGAGTGTATTTGGACAAGAAATAAAGGAAAAGGTAAAATTACGGAAACAAAGTAAGATTTCCAGTCTCATTGGAGATCTGAAGAGTAAGCTTAACCTTGGAATACCAAGCTTATATGTATTTCAGACATCTATGATCCTAATTCACTTCAATTACAAGGAAAAAAAAAACCCAAAACAACACAACTTTGTATTTTGTATATTGTTTCAAATACTCTCTTGATATTTCTGTGACAATGTTCATTTAAACAACTCATCAGGAATGCACAGCCTGTCTCATAGGCTTTTCTCTATGCAATGGAGGGATGTGCTTCATTTCCTGTAATGTTTAATGTGGGAATCTGTGTGCTGTGTGTTAATGAACATAGAACCTGTAAGATCATCTTGTCTTCTGCTTCTGGGTAGAGGCCAGCAGTATCGCAGCATGGCTGTTTTGCTGTCCTGTCAGCAGAAAGTCTGAGTTTTAAAAGACCAGTTTTAGACCTGAGGAACATATGAATGTCATGGTTTTGGGACTTGTTGATCCAGGAGTCAGAATGGGAGGATGGTGTCACAGCCGCTAGATGCGTGCCCCTGAGTGTCACATCATTCACATCAACTGCTGTACTGAAGAAGAAAACTTTCCTAATCTCTTACCAATTATTTGAGCCCCCACTAGTCATTCCTCCAATGTTGGAAGCAGCTTCTTTTTCAAGGGTTCTGTGGTGATCTTCCATTACTAAAGGAGGTTGGATTTTTTTAATATACATCTTGCACATTACATTTGAGTAATTACTAGTAAAGGAAATGAAGTAAACGAAAACTAGCCCTTGAGTAATTAACCTAGACTGGTTAGCCTATTACTTGGTGTAATAAATCTCCTATATCTGAGCATTCCTAGCCTTTTTCTTTAAGTGTTAAGTTTGGTCAAAAGATACAGAAAATAAAAAAAAATATAAATTAGGAGGTTTCTTGGACATTTTTGACACTTTTGCAAAATCAGTGATTATTGCTGTGTGAAGAGTCCCATAAAGTAGAATATTACTGGAATTATCACTAGCATCCTTTCACATTACCTCTTCCCTTGGTTAAGTAGTTTTAGGTCTGCTGGTTTTTGAGCGATATGGAATGCCAGATGTGGGATTTTAAGACAAGAACTGAGATAAGTATTGCCATTGAGGATAGGAAAACAGCCTTGAAGTCAGTGTTAGTATCCTTTTGCAGTAGTATAACAAAGGTGATGGGAACATGAAGTAGTCTCAGCTTTTGTTTGGCTGTGTTTTCTGTCTGGAGGTCTTGAAATTCAAGGTTTTTTTTGTTTGTTTGTTTTTGCTTTGTTTTTTATTTTGTGTTTTTTTTAACCTTCTGGATCCTGAACCTGATACCAACTGCTCTTGTGAATACTGCAGGTTTCTTTCCTGTGTTGTTGAAGGCTGATGGATACATAGATCACTTACAAACACTGTAGATTTCGAGGGTATAAATCTGTAAACTGTTCATATTGTCATATATAAACAACTAAATATTAATTAATTACTGCTGTACAGACCAGTTAATATAACCCTGCTATGTAATACTACAATACTATCATATATTTACAATTCTTTTCTGTTAGCACGAGCTATAGTGTTAGCATACCTCCTGTTTAAGTGCCCTATGAATTTATCACTGTGCTTTGTTAACACACTTCAGAATTGGATGTATAAGAATTATTTTTTAGTATTTCCACTTTTATTGACTTGGAATCATAGAATCGTTAGGGTTGAAAAGGAACTTAAGATCATCTAGTTCCAACCCCCCTGCCCTGGGCAGGGACACCTTACGCTAAATCATATCACCCAAGGCCTATCCAACCTGGTCTTGAACACTGCCAGGGATGGAGCGTTCACAGCCTCCCTGGGCAACCCATTCCAGTGCCTCACCACCCTTACAGGAAAGAATTTCCTCCTTATATCCAATCTAAACTTCCCCTGTTTAAGTTTTAACCCGTTACCCCTTGTCCTGTCACTACAGTCCCTAATGAAGAGTCCCTCCCCAGCATCCCTATAGGTCCCCTTCAGATACTGGAAGGCTGCTATGACATCTCCACACAGACTTCTCTTCTCCAGGCTGAACAGCCCCAACTTTCGCAGCCTGTCTTCATATGGGAGGTGCTCCAGTCCCCTGGTCATCCTTGTGGCCCTCCTCTGGACTTGTTCCAACAGTTCCATGTCCTTTGTATGTTGAGGACACCAGAACTGCACACAATACTCCAGGTGAGGTCTCACAAGAGCAGAGCAGAGGGGCAGGATCACCTCCTTTGACCTGCTGGTCACACTCCTTTTGATGCAGCCCAGGATACGGTTCATGTTGTTTCAAAAGCCTTGGAAACAATTCTGCATTTTGTATTTCATAAACACTTTCATAATAGTACATTTCTTCTTGTCATTTTATGAACAAAATTGTGTGTGGTTTTTATTCCTATAATTCCCATATTTGTCTTGAATTCAACTTCCTTTATTTTTCTCTTGGTTATGGGATACAATTTGATGATATAGCAATTTTTCTTCAATACAATTTAAACCTTGCATTTGTATTCTGGAGCTTTTATGGTGCAGCTCTAGAAACACAGCATTTAGAATACATATTGTTAATGAACCAAGCATGAAATCCTGTTGTAATACAAGGATATTATAATGCTCTTCTTAGGCCCCTAGCCCCAAGTGCTTCTCCACACAGAGACACTGATGAAAACTGTTTTGTTACTCAAGCATTGCAGTTGTTTACATCTGCGCTTACTGTGCACTTCATGAAAAAATATTTTGTCATTTTGTATGTAAGCAATTCTGTCAGGTGACACGTAGCCAGCAAGAAAGCTGCTTGAATGCACATTGACTATAAATCAGGTCCAGGCTTTGCTTTCTCATGGTTGCTTTTCGGTTTGTTGTTTTTGGTTTTGTTTTTTTTTTTGTTTGATTGTTGTTTTTTTTTTTTTTTAAGGTACCTTGCTTAGCACTGTGGAATATTTCCAAACATTTATTAACTAATTCAGGTTCCACGCAGGGTGTACAAAGTGCTTATGTTAGCGGAACCAAAGCAGTTTCAGAATATTATCTTGGAAGTTCTATGACTTGGGTTAAAAGAGTGACAAATTATTAAAAATTTCCTGGAATTACTGTCCTTTATATGTAATTATTTTTGCTCTGAGAAATCAGTGTTCAGCTATATGAAGAAATTACTTTTAAGAAAAGTTCCCTTCTCCCATGTTGGGTAGTTGCAGATTGGACTGAAAGAGAAATGTCTTTTATACCTAACTAAATCTATATTTGCAAACAAAACTTTTACATGTTAGTCATATTTGTTGGGGTTTTGCTCCTATATCTGTATCTATGGATGAAATGCCTGCCTTGTAGTTACATATTTCTTTCAGTAATTTTTCCTTGAGAAAAAGTATTTTTATTTAAGTTGGGATTTCTATACAGATTATGCAGGAAAAAAATAATTCTATGCCATATTACCAGTTATTTTAGTACCCTCATGCTGTGGTGAATAGTGCTTTAAAAGAAAAAAAATTAGGGTAGTATTGTATCGATACTTGAAGTTACAGTCTATCCTGTGGAATCCTATTTTACAATGTTAAAATATTGGTATAATATAGCTAGCTAAAAAGGAGAAAAAAAATAATCCAAAATTAAGGTGTTGGCAAATACTACAGATTTAAGGTGGGAAATCATGGTGTTTGTCAGAGGTAGAAAATAAGAGTTTTCCCATTTGGCCTTTCTTTCTCCCATTTAGCAAGGGTGTGCCTTCAAATGAAGGCCTGTGAAATAACAGCCTATCCTGTGCCAGTGCAGTGAGATAGGGGATGTCAGAACTGATGAGAAAAGGAAAAACCTATGTAGTAGGGTTTGTGTGCCTTCCTTTCACCTCATCCTCTACATCTCCCTTCCAAAAGGAAGCCATATTATTTTGGAGTCTCTTCAAGGCTGTGAGTCATTAGGAAGATGGGCTACTGAACAGTACGGGCAGCATGGTCAGAATCTGTCATGCAGTGTTTCTTATGATGTTGTTAATTTTAGATATCTAACATGTATGTGTGTGAATGCAAATATTTTTGATGTATACAGTTATACACATGAATTTTAGTTACAAGTCTAAACAGTATTTAAAACATAAGAGATTAACTGTGTTAAAAGACTTGAAGTTATAAGAGCAAAGCTTCTTCCGTGCAGGTCTTGCTATAAATATAGTCTGTACTTCATTATTTAAACACTATTGCTACCTTTGTTTCTGGAAGGTGGATTAAAAACCAATGGGGAACATGGTAATTGCAATTTAAATGGTGAAAAGTTGCGGTTCTGTCATGGCAACTGCTCATTTGTTTTGTCTTGGTCCTCTGACATCATTGTCCTTGTTTTTTTCTTGTCTCTGCTTTCCCATTATGCTATTGGCAAGGAGTTGAGAAGTTAGTCCATTACTTCTGTGATAAAGCGTGGTACAGTACAACTTCAAATTTCTTCCCATCTCCTCCTCACGCATTTTCATTGGGTTGTTTTATTTTGCCCTATGCATGATGCATGTCTATTGGAGATGTGCATGTGGTTCTAGATTTCTCATTGCTTCACTTCCCTCTTTCCTCATAATACTGCAGGGAAAAAAAAAATCTTTATTTTATCTAGAGAGGTATTATGTAGGGAATCAAGCTGGGAATTGATGTTAGACATACAGAATAACCAAAGCAAAACTGAAGGGAATCTTAAAGTAGTGATATTGCAATAAATATCACTGTCATAACCACATTGATTTAACTTCTTTCAATATAGCATACTTGTCTCAGTTTTCCAACATAAAACTAACTCAGTCTCAGTGGTTCAATAATTGTGTGATAATGGTAATCCTCTCCGTGGATATGTTGTCATTTTTATCTGGATGATGTGACAGCCAGTTCAGTTTGAGAGATTTACTTTCTTATTTCTCTGAAGTAAATGTGGTAGGAACTATAATTTAGTAATTTTGACTTGTGTATCAGTACATGCAAGCGTTTGGCGCTCTTACCAGTACAGAAATGTCTGTTGCTTTGTTATGCAAAAAAAAGGAGCATGTGCACAGTGTTTTGTCTAATGTACTTTCAATTATGGAAGATCTGATTTTCTTTAGTTATGTTATGCCTGAAACATTTTACAGTCCCACTTTACATTTTAAGAGCATCCCAAAGAAATGCAGTTGTTTGTCCACCTGAATATTTTCTTTATGGGACAAAAATGGAAGTCTCGTTAGCATAGTAGTCTACAAGGAGTCATGGTCTGTCCCACTCTGAAATATTATCAAAAGCACACTCAGAAATTAAAATTATAAACTTTAAGACTCCCATGAAATAAAAGACTGTGCCTAGAAGGTGGAATGCTTCATCTTTCAGTCCTTCTTCCTTCTTGTAATGGAATTCACCAAGTATTAGTCCATGAAAAACGTGTATATAAGGCAAACGTAAGCTGTGGATGAAGATAATACAGTTTTGGTATTGGATACCTTATGAACTTTTGCCTGCGTATTTAGGACGTGGTGGTTTTCACCTTTCAGTGTCATCTTGAACGTTAACACATGTAACAATTGGAAGATACTAAAATCCGCAATCGTGATAATTGGACAGACTTTGACTAAACAGAAATACAAAATTAGAAAACAATACACTATGTAAAACAACTTAGTAAAAATGATACCAGGGCATTAGTGTCCTCGTAATTCTGAGCAGCTAGATGTTCCCTACCTTTGAATTGCTAAATTCCTGGATATTAAGCTGCTTAGACCCTTTTAGGTTATGAAGAATAACAATGAAAATATGTATTTGGCTATTTTTATATGCAAAGTTGTGCACATTGAAAAGCTGAACTGTTACCTGGTTTTTGTCAGAAGAGTTCAAAATAACATTATCAAAAACTTAACTGCTTCGCTGTATTTCAGTTGGTTTTGTATTTAACTCGGTTTTCCATACAAATCCAGTATCTGCTGTACGTTAGAAATTTTTCATTTTGCTGATAAGCTTAACTAGGGTTATTTGATATGAAGTTAGGATTTGTAATGCTCAGATAATTATCTGCATTGTTTGAAGACTAGCATTTAGAAACCTTTTATAGGTGAGGGGGGAAGGTTTTCTGATAATTATTTTTACATATTAGAATTTGATACAATACTGTTTGCTATAAATGTACTAATTTTAAACTTCAAGTTTGATTAGAAAATTTTTGTTGAGTATTTTTGTGGGAATCAGCCATATGTTGCTTTGGTTTCTGCATTCATTTTTAACAATTTTGGTTTTGAAGGTGAGGTCTCGAATAAATCATTTTGCTAACATCTCTCTTTTATCTCCTAAGCTGGAAGGATCAGGACTTCTGTAACCCCTACATGAACACTGAAAAATGACAAAAATATCAGGAGAATTTAGGGGTCTTTTAAGCTGTAACTCTATGTATATTGAATTATTAATTATGTTCAGCAATATCTTCACCTAGGATTGCTCTGTTAAGCTTATCAAGGTGGTGTAAGGAAATCACAAAGTTAAGCTAGTTTTGGTTACATAAAAAATGGTGTTCTGATACTCATTTGACACCAATTTTGAAGGCTTTATTTTATTTTTCCTTCTCCTCCCTGTTTCCAGAACAGTCATATTCTGACTGCTCTTACACTTAACCTGTCTAACATCAGCACTTGCTGATGTTAGTGGTCCAGCTTAAATGTTACCTGTGCTAAGAGGTAGGACTGGTATATTCCAAGGGGAAAACCGCTAATCAAAATTAGCTTGGAAAACGTTGATATTTCTTTAATTAGCATTGAATTTTTTTTCTTGATGAAGAATTTTGAGGATTCACTTTTCAGAAGTAATCCTGCCAAGGAAAAGATGAAAAGTTTAAAGAATCCCTAGGCTTGCTATTGTGCTAGAAATGTAACAGGACTCTGGCATGCATAGCTATCATTACATTCTTCCTGCTGATCCTAAGAGCTAAAAAGACCGGCGAAAGAATTGTCTTTCTCAGTTAGAAGTTGTGAATAATTCAAAAGAGCGGCTGAAATGTCATTTTTAGTCAAATCTCTCAAAGAGAAACATAGCTTCTTTTTTTTTTTTCATTGACTATATTTCACTAGTAAACAGATATAAGCCTATGTATATATAGTAAATCAGCTGGTAAGAATTTGAGTAGTTTAGGGATAAAACTGGCTTGTAGTAATTTGGTTTCCCTGCTTTATGAAGAAAATGAGAAATTCATCCAAACTTGAAACTTGCTAAAACTATGGTTTGAGTTTTAATAGGTTTGGGGTTTTGCCATGAATCACTGAATTTTTTTCTGTTTCCTCCAAGACCTGTATAGAAGTTGCAGCTCTAGGATGTGTTTGTGAAGCTAGCACACATATTAATATTTACAGTCTTTTTACAGGGAAGAGTAAAGAGAAAATAGAAATGACCCATAAGAGGTACTGGCAGTTCTCTTGTCTGATACATGTCTGATTAGATTTTATCTTCACATAAAATGTGAAGTCTTCATTAAGTTATCTTTATCCCTTGGCTGTCAGTGCAGTAGTGTATGATCTCTAGCTTCACGTGCACTCTGTTTTACTGCTTTGCTGAAGGTGGTTTCTTTATCAGCCTATTTGAAATCCATTCAAAATAATGCACTTGCCTAAGTCTAATCAGTAGCCTAATTACAACATAACTGTATCAATTTTTCTGCCTTCAGTAACACAAGGAAGATGCACTATAAATTCATGAGGTCCATTAAACTCCTTTCTTGCTCGTACAGTACAGAACACTGCTAAAAGGTTTTGGATAGTAACTTGGGTAAGCAGTGAAGAGAAATTCCAAGATGGATACAGTGTAATAGCGATTGCATTTGCTTATTAAGCACTTGAGTCAGAATTGATCAGTACTTGCGTGCCATTCTTAAGCTGTCTTGCAGATTTAGGTGAAATCATCAACCATGCCTTTTACATGTTTCTTTTTTAAAGCTAATCAGTTTCTTTTTTTTGTCTTCATGTTGTGTATTTCAGTGCTGCTATAATTTATTCCATTGAAGTTACAAGTCACATTTGTACACATCCCATGAACCATCATGTTTTGCCAAAGTCAAAGTTTTGATTTTAATTAATCAGATATACAGCCTTTATCAAGCATCCAGTCAGCGCACGTTGGAGTCAAAATATTAGCTGATGTTTTATTGGCCTAATGTATTTTTGTATTATTTTCTCTTTAACAGCCTCAAATACTACAGCCTTCCAGCAGCCTTCCCAGTTCCACAGACCTCGCCCAGGGAAAACTAATAAAAATACCACATATCGAGGCCCACAGTGAATATCCTAAAGATGGTCTGCATGAAAATAGTAATCATCAGAATCAAAATGCTGCAGATGTCTCTCTCACAAATAGCCTCAATAATGTAAACTCTTTAGTGAGCATACAGTTAAGCATGAAAGATGAGAATGCATCGTATTTGAAAAACAAAAGCACTGAAGACCTTGGAGAGGTGGCTAGTAATAAAGATGGTACATTATTGTCTCGTTCCTGTTTTCAGACCTCCACACGAGCTGATGCTAAAGAGGTACAGACTGAATTAGCTCTGAAAGGTCAACCCTCATTCACAAACCAGGCTTCTCAGCCAAAGACTTCAAGAATCGCAAAGCCCCCAAATGCTTTAGTGCCTCCTACAATGGCCGTTCTCGCACGATCTGCAAACCATTCCGCTGCTTCCAAGGAGCGTGAGCTTCTACCATTATGTAGTTCAGCTCAGCTACAGCCAACATCTGGTCAGGATAACCTAAATGGTAAACAGAGTCAGAAAGTGTCTAAACTTCGCCCACCAACTACGTCCTTTGTCAAATCTAAGCAAGTGAGCAGTCAGAAATCCACACTAGTATCCACAGAGCCTCAGAACACCTGTTTGAAGACTAACATCCCAAAGCCACCGGTACAGAGAAAGGAAAACTTTCAAACACAGAGTACCAGTTTGCATTCTGGGGATAGTTTGTCCTCTAATCGGCATTCCCGCCTCCCTAAACCAAAGACACACTGAGAACATCTCATTGAATGATGCCATACATTAAACTACTATGTTATGACTGCCTTTGAGGCTGCTTTATCTACAGCCTGCAAATCCTGAGTGAATATTAAAAGTAGCATCTTTAATGTTTGCTTACTCATCCTGGTATGTTCAGAGGCTCACGTTATGACCTGTGCAGCTTCTCTATATTGCAGGCCTGTATTAAAGATTGTTATTTCCCAGTGTTCTTAGAAATGAAGCAAATACCGAAGTCTGTGGTGGCCATGAATACCAGAATGCTGCACTATGTATTTCAGGATGGCAGAAATAATTTCTTACCTCTGTTTGTTTGAGTTATGAGACAATGAAATTACTGTTTGTTTTAACTTCTTGGTTCTGAGTACTCACTAGGTTAGAGCAGTGGAAAATTAGACTTGCTAGCAGATGTTTTACTGGCCATAATTCTGACTCTGTATTCCAGAGGCCTATGCAAAAATTCTTGTATTTATCTTAAGACTGACATATTTAATGTTATTTAATCTGATGGGTTGGGTGGGTTGTGTTTTGTTTTGCTGTAATCTGAAGTTGCTCTATTCTTTATCCTGTTTTCACTGTTCACAGACAATAAGCAGATTTCACAGGGTGAAGTGAATCTTCTCTCTTAAACATCATCATTTATTAAAATACTGTGGTATGTTTTTAGTCTGTTGAATAGACACATTACTGGGTAGATTTTTGAAACGCAGTGCTAAGGATACTTGTGCAAAACCTTCCAAATTAGGCTCTTACAAATTGGTAAGTAGGGAGCCTCTGGGAATAAGGGGTCCATAACACCTGTGTCAAGGTTGCACAACATGCATTTTAATTAATGTTTTTTAACTTTAATTGTACTACTTGTATTTATTGATTTCTTTAATATTGAAAGACTCTGAAGTACCTGACTTGAATTTTGCACAAACTTTGCCATATGTGTAAGAATTTGAAACTATTTTACAGAATAAAACTTGTATGAAAAAGCAACTAATTATAAAAATATGAACCCCACTTGTTTGCTTTGAGCAATCCTATTATGTTCTAGTCCAGAGCTGGTACTCTTAAGAGTTTGTCAGAGATGTCTATTTTGGGTTGGGGTTTTTTTGTTTGTTTTGGTTTTTTGTTTTGTTTCGGTTTGGGTTTTTTTTGTAATTTCTGAAGAAGTGTATGATAACTGGAAAGGAACTTTTGGGGGAAATAAAGAAAAAATAAAAACCAAACCACAACAACAACAAAAAAAACCAAACCCACACCAACCTGTTCTCTAGGAGAAATATAATTTCTGAAAGTGATCTGGAAATACATGCCCATTGTGGTGCAACTGTGGGACCATGACATTTGTGCTGTGAGTTCAATATGTGCATATCCAGTGAAGCTTTCCAGACACTTAATGTTATGTCCCATCTGCAATTTTGTCTTCTTTCCTCTGGAATATTACTATCGGTTTGGTTGGGTTTTTTTTTTCTTTTGTTTGGGTTTCCCTCCCCCCCCCCCCTTTTTTTTTCCTGTTCTTGGATTGGATTTAAAATCTGTGGTAATAGGCTCTTGCAATAACTTAGCTCAAAACTGGTTCTTGGACAGCATATCATGTCAGTAAAAGAAACATATTTTTTCTAGGCTTTGGCTATGCGATGTTGAGAGATAGCAGTATTTTCTTTGAAAGAATTAAATTGAATAGGTATAGCCACTTCATAAATAAAATCTACTATCAAATTCTGTAATATAAGCCCTTTAATTAGGGGGTATCCTGGTGGATACCTGGGGGGGGGGGAACACGACACGACATAATTCTCACCTGAATTTCTCAGTACCTAATTAATACCCAAGAAAGTTTTTGCACGCTGTAAATTCTTTTATCTAACAAATAAATGGAAAAATTAAAAGCTTGGGGGTAAAAACAGGTATGGAGGAAGGTCTATTTCAAAACTGATTATATCAATCTGAAATAAGAGACCTGCAGGACTTTCTGCTAACTGGGGCAAAGACAATGCAAGCAAGAAGTAACCAGGGTAACATTGTTACAGTTGATACAGGATCAAAATAACTACAATTCAAGATTGCTGTAACAATTTTTCTCCAGGAAAAAATCCTTCCTTGAAAAGCACTGAATTAGATGGCTTTTGCTGTAAGTATTTACTTTCAATAAGAAAATAAAACTGACTTTTAGCTGGTCTTGGCAGCTAACTGTGTTTCTTGGAAGTTTAAAATTGCTTGAGGGAATGATCAGACTCCTGGTTTATTTTCTGGTCCATATAGATTTCTGTGGAAGGTGGGATTTTTTTACGTTTACTTTTCTTGAAGAGAAGCTGCTTTTATTTTTAGTTTTGTAAGATTTTTGGTAAAAAGGTTATTTTCACTTAAAGCTATTGACAGATGTTTCACCATGAACTCTTTTGCTTCTTGTTCTAGAAGTATCAGCAGCCTGAATTAATGATGTTAAAATTTTATGTTTACATTTAAAAGTATAGATATCTGCCTGCACCTTTACTGAAAATTAAGGAATGAATTAAAGAGATGATCAGTGTTTTCATAAAAAAAGATAGTTTGTAATTATTTTTTTCCAGAAAAGCAAAAATGTATTTATTCTGTTGGGGTTTTGTTTGTTTGTTTGTTGGCTTTTGGGTTGTTTTTTTTTTCTATGTTAAGTATAATTTTTTACTTTTTTATAGCATTTCCGCATTTTGTTCTGACAGATTAGTGAGCTATTGAGCTGGAAACAGCAGGATTTGATCACGGATGTGACAAATGCTAGCCTGAATTGTGTTTTTATTCATCTGCTGCGTTCGCATCCCTCTAAAGACAGCTACGTATTTGGCTCTTCAGACTTTACCAGGAAAGGCTCTGTTGCATGTATAGTAAGTCCAGAGTATGAGCAAAGCTTGTCAGTAGATGGGCAGCTGAGAGAGAAAAATTGAAGTTTGAAGTTTCACTTCAGTGAAGGACAGGGGTTGGGAGGAGACGGATAAGAAGGCTCTGTGTAGAGCTTGTCAAATGGGATTAGGCAAGTATTTTCCGGTAATGTATCTGCTTTAATGAAAGGTGCAGATACATAATCAGTACTGGTGCAGATTATCTTAAATGCGTAAATTAAATTATTTGATATCCTTAGGGATTTTTTTTTTTAGGTTTCTGAAACTGGTTTATTGCATTTTTCATTGGATTTCTCAGTCTTGTGCAATATTCACGAAAGTATTAAACTACTGTTCAGTATGTGTGTACAGAGGCAACTACACATTGTAACAAATTAATAAACACACATTAAAAAAGCGAACCAGAACTGCACTTTAAATGAGCTTAATTGCTTGGAGTTGTGCCTAAAATAATCTAGATGCCTCCTGCTGTCTAGTATTGCTGTTTCCAAGGTATCTTCACAACATTTTCACAGAATCGATAAGCACTGTAGCATGTTTAAAAATATTCATATAGTATACTGAGTTTTTTGTTGTGCAATGACTTAATTTTACTGTGGAATTTTCATACTCATGATGCAGCTGGATTATTACCTTCCCCTTCCCTGAAGCTAGCACTTTCTACTGCAAATCAAGGCCAATGGCAAAAGTTCCCTAGGACTAGCATAACCCTTAGAGAATAATGTTCCCAGTATATGTTTTTATTTGAGGAAAGAAGTGCAATATTATCTCCTGGACCTGCCCTGAAAATATCATATAGCACTGATTTTTTTTCTTTTTCCACATAGTTGCAAAAAGAGTGGATTCTTCAACTTTACATCTCATAGCAGTGAAACTAAACATAGCAACTAGACTGCATCATAGATCAGTAAAATTCATTTCATCCTTGAACTAAATGCTGATTTGTTGTGATGATGCTAGAAAACTGAATGCCATGTGCGTGATTTACTTTGCATGTCATATCCATATGCACATTCTGAAGTGTCATACTTGGGTAGGTTGCATGTTGGGGGAAGTACTTCTGGTTTTGCACAGCATATAATACTCCTAATATAGACATTTTCTTGCCATACAAATGGAATCTGTTCTTGAATTGGGCTTCTATAGCTATTTCTTGTTACAGTGCTTTTTCTAAGCAGAGTTGATTTAATACATGATCCTGGTGGTAGGTCTCAGTATAGTCATCTCGCAACTATGCTATCAAGGAAATTTAGTCACTGTTGTGGTAAAGCTGCTCACTGCCTACTTAACTGTAAAAGCACCACAATAAAAACAATATAATTCCAGTGTCAGTGAACTCTTAAATTCAGTACTAGCTTAAACAAGAGGTACCCTTACTATCTGCTTCCTTTGTTTCATTTTTTTTAACCCAGGCCAGAGTAAATACTGTATATTGGATATTTGCTTGTAAAGTTGATTAAAAAAATCTGTATGTAAAAATTCTTTCCTCAGTGTTGCTCTAGTGAATAAAAATAAAAGTCATAATTCTAATAAATATCTGTGTCTCCTGTCTGTTCACTTGTGTGTTTTTTAAGTCATTGACTGGAGAATTACAAGGCTGTAGACAGGAAATTTTGGGGAAGGGGGAGATTATGCTTATGGTTATTGTGTTTGCTCATGGAATTGTCTTTCTCCAACAGACTTTCAGGCTTTTAAAATGGGACTTTTTTATTAAAGAAGAAAAAAAAAGGGACAAGCTAAACATTTTAATGTATTGTTTCCAGATGAAAAAATCCTGATGTGGCTAAAGTATGTTATTTCACCTGTACTGCGGAGTTGAGAAGAGTATTTCATAGGGTTTTCTTATGTAATTAACTAGTTAAAATTATTATTAAAAGATATTACTTTGAGAAAATTATTTCCCCACAGGAGTCCAAATCAATGCAATGTCTGCATAAATATATACATTCATAAAAGTTTCTTAATCGTATACCAGTATTTTGACCATGGTTTGAATGGTTTATTATTCTTGAGGGAAGGACATCTGCTCCACTAACTTCATCTAACTTTTTTCAGTAAATGAGAGTTCAAGCTTGAAATTTCAATCACAATTTGGGGATTGGTAAAGGGCAGTCCTGTAGTTTGAAGTAAGAACATTTAGAAAATGCTGCAGACACTTCTAATCCTTAACCTAAGGCTTTATTTTGAGCTTCAAGATGATCCTTAAAGACTTCCACAGGCTTTTGGGGTGGGGGAACTCCTGAGTAGGGTTGTCAAGTCCAAACAAGTTTTAGGTACCTTCTTCAATCGAGACCCAAATAGGTAATTACATGTTGTAGGTCCTCTTGCCTTGTAGTTTCTGCTGGATAAGCGTGCTCTTTATTACTTGGTGGACTAGACTGTGTTACTGTAGTGGATAAGTCTATCCACCTAAGTGTGATCATTGGGTGTGAAACAGCTGATGCAATGACTATGTAAATAGTATCCCTAAAAGCTGTAATTCAGTTTCCCTGTCTTTCCGGCCCTCTCCCATCCAGAAGCAAATGCCTTGAGGCAGTGAAGAGCAAACTTCTGCTGACTGGACTGAGAGCATGGTCTCCTGTCATGCTTTAACCTCAGGTGCGTGGCAACTAAATACCATGCGGCCGCTAGCTCACTCCGTGCCTCCGTTCCCTGCCGGTCTGTGGGATGGGAGAATTTGGAAAAGGTAAAACTCGTGGGCTGACATAAGAACAGTTTAATAATTGAAATAAAGTAAAATATAATGACAATAATGAAAAAGGAGATTAAAAATAAAAATGAGAGGAATAAAATCAGAGACAGAAAAGTGATGCGCAATACAGTTCCTTGCCACATGCTGAGTGATACCCAGCTTATCCCCAAGCAGCGATTGGTGGCTCCTGGACAACTCTGATTTATATACTGGGCACGATGTGCAGTGGTATGGGAATATCTTTTTGGCTAGTTTATGTCAGGTCTTCCATCTCAGCTCCCTCACAGCTCCTTGTGTCCCTCCTCACGGGCAGAGCATGAGAGACAGAGAAGTTCTTGATCAGGGTAAGTGCTACTTAGCAACAGCTAAAACATTGGTGTTTTATCAACATTGCTGCCAGACTGAAGCCAAAACACAGCACTGCGTCAGCTACTAGGAAGAAAATTAGCTCTATCACAAAGGAAACAAGGACATCTCCTGACATTGGAGCAGATCTGCTTCATTGTCATTGGACAAAATATTACACGTGAGGAGAAAGATGAGAAATTTATGACATTTCCTTTATTTTGTAACTGAGAATTAACACCCTTGGCACCTTTCCTTGTACAGAAATGGTTTATTTTTAAAAGTATGATTGAACCACAAGAGTAGTTAATATCAAAGCAAAAGTAACATCAACTAGATTTATGCAGCTGCTGCTTTCCCTAGGTAATGAATTAGCCTATTAGTTTCAAGTAAGAATTGTCTTTTAGCAGAGGACTCTGAATATAAATGTCACAGATCTAAAAATGAGTTAATCGAGTATTAAGTGCTCATTGATCAATGTGAAGCATAAGGCATGGTTTTTCTGATAGTTGTAGTTATTTTCTGTGAAATCAGAGGCAGTAAGAGTCCTCAGGGCTAGTACATGGGCTAGTTCTGTATGCTTGCTCAAAGTCTTCACTTAGTAGAGTGGGAGTTCTTAGTATGAAGCTTAAGGCAGAAGTAATTGCCTTACATAACAGACCAGACACTCCACTTTAAGAGCATTTTCGATTTGCTTATTCCAAAGCAGACCAAAACCTTTACTTTAAAGGAAATTACTTTAAAGTACTTTAAAGCTGTTTAAAATTATTCCATCCAACACAGCCTCTGAAAATCACTTCAGTTGTTGAATGCATTTCATTACAGAGGTTGGCTTTTAAAGCCTATTACAATGCCAGCCTCTGAAATGGCCCAAACTGGCAGGCATTTAAAAATAATTGTAGAAATGGGACACTTCAACAGTTACTTTACTTGGGTTTTTTGTTTGTTTGTGGGTTGCTTTTTTTTCTTTTTTTTTCCTGGAAATTCTTTAGAAATGCAGCAATTTGGGAGAAACATAGAATCATAGAATAGTTAGGGTCGGAAAGGGCCTTGATCATCAAGTTCCAACCTCCCTGACATGGGCAGGGACACCTTACACTAAATCATATCACCCAAGGCCTCTTCCAACCTGGTCTTGAAACCACCAGGGATGGAGCATTCACAACCTCCCTGGGCAACCCATTCCAGTGCCTCACCACCCTCACAGTAGAGAATTTCCTTCTTATATCCAATCTAAACTTCCCCTGTTTAAGTTCTAACCCATTACCCCTTGTTCTGTCACTACAGTCCCTAATGAAGAATCCCTCCCCAGCATCCCTATAGGCCCCCTTCAGATACTGGAAGGCTGCTATGAGGTCTCCACGCAGCCTTCTCTTCTCCAGGCTGAACAGCCCCAACTTTCTCGGCCTGTCTTCATACAGGAGGTGCTCCAGTCCCCTGATCATCCTCGTGGCCCTCCTCTGGACTTGTTCCAACAGTTCCATGTCCTTTTTATGTTGAGCACACCAGAACTGCACACAATACTCCAGGTGAGGTCTCACAAGAGCAGAGTAGAGGGGCAGGATCACCTCCTTCGACCTGCTGGTCACACTCCTCTTTTGATGCAGCCCAGGATACAGTTGGCTTTCTGGGCTGCAAGTGCACACTGCCGGCCCATGTTAATTTTCTCATCAATCAACACCCCCAAGTCCTTCTCCGCAGGGCTGCTCTGAATCTCTTCTCTAAAGAGAATCTAGATTTCTAGAACATCTAGATTTCAAGGGAGCTTCACAGCCTTGATAGAATTTGGTTCTCTTGATGCCTCTCCAATCAAAACAATTGTTCAGATTTTATTCTGATGAGACCTAATAAATCATTATCTTGGGTGTTACAGGTAGAAAAAGAGGCACCCTTGAAATCAGCCTGTGTAAGTTTTCCCATTTTCCTTATGATCATCAGTATAGAACTGCTTTCCTGCGCAGACAGTGGTAAGTCTGAGGATGGTAAATACCACTAATTTAGCTACAGCACAAGTTATCAAACCTATGAGCCTTTAAAGACTTGCATCACTTAGTCTGATAGATTTCAGTGCTTAGTAATATGAAAGCCCAGCGATTCCTAAAATTCTTTGCTACATTTTAATTGCTACTCAGTTTGACAAACCATAGTAATCATCCAAGCTACCTTTAACCTCTGTGCCTTAATTTCCTTATATATAAAATGAGAATAATATCAGTGGCAGCAAAATCAAGACTATGCTGACAGCATGATAAAATTCCCTGAGGAAGTGAATCCTCCCTCTTTTTCTTGACTATTACGTTAATCTCCCTGCATTTGCCTGCTTAGGAGTCTTCAAAGGCCTGAGCTAGATACAAAGCTCAGGTTTTTAATAAAAAGAAAATCTTGAAATAATTACTTACAAGGCAAGTTTTGTGGATCTTATTGGAACCATTTCAGTAATAGTAGATCCAGTGCATTTACAACTTATTAGGGTTCCACAGCAATTACTTGCAGGAATTCATAAAGTGTAAATGAGAGGGAATAGCGTCTCTGAGTTACACGCAGCACAACAGAACAGTACTCTGAAGCTCTGTAAGAAAGTTCTTATGGCAATATGTATTTCAGACAGTACACCGACAGTATCATGGGCTAGCAGGAATCTGTGTCCATATCTTCCTGAAAGATCTTGGAAGTGTACATTATGTTTATACAAAAAGTTGTGAATTTATGCAGTAGGTTTGGGGTTTTTTACTCGCCTTCGGCAAACTGATTTGAGTGACCGATTTCTGTGTTCTTCAGGCTGCTATTGGCAACTCTTGGGTTCAGACTTGGGTTAGAAATCCTTTCAAGTTCTACCGTGTAATTTCAGTGGATTGTTGCTGTGTTATTTTTTTTGTACTAGGGTAGCAACATAGAAGCCCCTAATCACAGGTGAGAGCTGTTTGTGTGAGATCTTGTATCAAACAGCAGCAGTGAAGCAGTTACTGCTGCAAGATACGCAGCGGAAGGCTGTCAAGCCAAGTTGATCCTGCCAGGATCTGAACTTCTGTTTCTGAAAAGTCTATGATGTTCAAACCATATGCTTATAAGCTGTTGCAGATTTGGTGTCACCATGCAGGGAAGCTTAATAATACACAAGCTCTCTGCTAATAACACTCCTGTGTATTTTATGCTGGCATTCAATTTCTTACTTCAAAAGAGTTGGTTCAGGGTGATGTGTGTGAGCATTATATTAGTGGCTGTGGAAAACTCTGTGTGTGGCATTTCTGGGACATGCAGGATATTGAAAGACTACTGTGTAGTTATAGTTCGTATTTATACATGCTAAATATGTATTTCCTTTATGCTTCTAATAACACTTTTTTGAGCTGCTTTGAGGGTATGAATTTTCTCAGGGGTTTATCTTTGACAGTTATTATTCTGTTGCGCAATATTGCCTGATTTCATACAAATGCATTTCTTTTAAAGGAGAAATAGGGTCATGAAGGTCATTTCCACACCGCAGTATGCAGTTCTGCTAACACAGAACACTGCAACACCTGTGTTTTGTATGTTTTCCAGAGTCTTATCCTGGAATGTGACTAGTATAGGTACAAACTAAACAAAGAAATTTGAGGAGGGGAGTTAGAAATATACTAGTGGGCACAGCATAAATGTTGTAGAAGGTCTTTCCAGCTGTTAAAATATGTAAGAGCATCGGTCTCTAACTGCTCTAAACCGAATACCACTTGCACGAGCCTTACCAAACATGCTTTAGGCAGTGTTTGCAGGGTAAATAACAAGGTCTAATAAAAGTAAAGCACTTGGTAAAGAACTTGGAACTCTACTGACATAAAAGGACAAGAATTAAGTGTTATTCTTTTAATTGTAAGTGCATAAAAAGCAGGTAGGTAAAAGCAAGTAAAATGAACTGCTTTGTCTGGAATAAATCCATAGAAACATACTTCTGTCTACTCCCTCTCCCTCTTCAGATTGGCATAAAAGAGATCTCACGTTTTCATCTGTTTCAATAGTGAAAATTTCGGTTTTTGCCTTTCCTCCACTCATTTTAATACAGACAGACGGCTGGACTTTTGCTCATGTGAACAGGAGAGGGCAGTGCAATGCAGGCAGCGGAAATACAGCACGGTTCTAACCGTGGAATTTGTGTCTAATTTCTGTATGTCAAAACATCTTCCTAGGCATAGATGTGCCTATGCCTTTTTGGCTAACATACCAATCATTTCTCTCCTTATCCTGCCCTATTTGCTTTGATGGGACAGCCCTTAAATAAGCAATAGTGATTTATTTTTTTTCGGTGAGCCGGAGCAACCTTCCTCAGTGAAAAAAATGCTATCATCTGTTTGGAGGTGCAGGAAGTAAAACAGACATTGATAACCTCAATCGAAGAACCTGTAGAACTTGAACAGGAATAATTTAGTTGTTTTCCCTGTTTGGACTCTGTGACAGGCTGGTTTTGTTTCAGCCTGCTGTATTTCTCATTCAGCTCACTGACTGCTCGGGCTGGAAATCCACAAGGGATATGGGAGGTAAAGACTAAATGTGCAAATGTGTTTGCAGCTCCAAGCCCTTGTAGAAATCTTTAGCTGCTCTTTCAGTGTGCAGACATACCCTGCAGAGAAACTCCTTGCTGGTGGGAAGCGGCGTTGTCTTTGCTATACTGCACAATTTCCTGTGCTGATTGTCACTTTTAGAATATTACTTGAGGAGGACCTATGTGTGTTTTCTTTCCTGTCTAACTGAGCATAATCTTTACCGCATATAGCACAGGTTAAATAACCAGAAATCATTATCACTGTTGGGTCATCACTTTTCAGTGAGCTATAAATGAGCCTGATTTTTTGAGTATACTTTAGTTACATCTTTAAAGTAAAAAATTACGCCTAAGGTTCCTTGAATTTAGTATCCGGTAGGTAACACTTCCTCCTTAGACCTTCAGCAGCAGAAGTTATCACTTGCATTGCCTGCTTATACCACCATATTTCATTTCACAGCAGTCTTGGTTGTCTGTTGTTTTGTTAGGATTTGCACTTGGATATGCAGAGGTTATAGCAGTGAGCAGCCTGCTGCAGCAAGCCTTCCGTTCTGCAGAGGAGGAGGCTTTTACATATGAATATGTTGAGAACTTGATTTAATTTGCTTACCACTGAGAATGCACTGAAATCCAATAAGAATATTTAATGTGGAACAAACCTGGGGACAAACTTATTTCTTTGGATTTTATTTTTATGAAACATAAGGCCTGTTGTGATCATATTAATTTAAAGATAATGTTTCCACAAGTAGAGCATGAATTAAGGTTAGAAGAATTTATTAATTATATGTTACCACCCTGAATTAGGATAGAAAAAAAAGCAGGCAATTTTTCAGGGAATTAAATTGGTGATGCATTAGACCTGGGGCTTTGCATTGTGACTTGCTTGTTTGTTTGATTTGTAGCTCAGGCTACAAACTTTGGGCTCAGCCGTTTTTTTCCAGCACACAAGGAAAAAGATTCTTAATGACCCCTAAAATGCACTTGTTTGCAAATTTCCCTTTGAACCTTCAAGTACATTAAGTCCATGTTAGCCTGTCACCACATTCTCATACAAGTTTTTCAGTTCTTATTCACGTAATTTTTCCTGGCCTCTCTTCTCTGAAAAACTGGTATTCTTATTTTGACTGATGGCAAAGAAATCCCTCTTAAATGACAATTTATGCTAATTTTAACAGTAAGCAATCAGGTCTTTGTACCTTGGGTATAAGCTCCGTGGAAATACAACATGGTACTCAACAAACGTGCTTTCTACTGCTAGATCTGCCTGGTGATCTCAGGATAGGAGTGCTTTGTACTATTACCAAGAGCAATTCGTTTTTTCAGACTGAATCCAGCAGAGGGAGTTTTTTGGTCATCTTTGGTTTTTTTTAATGTAATGATGGCTTTTTCTCCTATTTTCCACTGATGCTATAATATGAATTATGGTTGAAATGTGCCACTGAAGCATGAAGAACAGGAAAGCAGTGCTGACTTATGCCACTATAAAAGGCTTGTCAGTAGCTGTTGCAGGCTGGAAGGAAGCTGCATTACCGAAGCTGTATGAGAAAGCTTGTAAAATCTCTTGGAGGAAGGACTGGCTGTGCAATGAGCATGTTTGCCATGCAGCAGAATACAGTGCAGGCTTACCTGAGACTGCAGCAACCTCAAGACCAGAAGCAGAACACCTACATTAATAACTATGCCTTTCTCATCTACATGACAATTCACAGTAGCTCAGGTTGGTGCTAGTTTAGGCACCTGTTAACCACATCATGTTCCAGTATATATGTGCCTTCCTGTTTCTCTTTGTTTCCCTTTTCTGCCTTTGCAAAATAAATCACAGACAGCAGGGCAGAGCTCACAAAGGCAGTTCTTTTTGAACTTCTAAAGAAAGCATGCGTAAGCAGAAGGTACCTAGCCAGGCTTGAACCCCACTGTATGCATGTGTGTGTATTTTCTAACACAAAACGGGGAAGTGGAAGATGCATTTTAATGTTTTCTGTCTTGCCAGCTGTATCATACTCAAAGTAATGCTGGTGCAGGGTCTGGCAGAAAAGATTGATTTCTATCTAGAACTATTTTGACTGCCTTTCCAAAAGGTTGTTGCTTTTCCTTTGACATCTTCAGTACCACTACGGACCTGACCTGCCCTGTCCAAGTTGGGAGGAGGAGTGCTGGAGGAGTTAAGCAGTTGGGATGATGCGGCTCTGCAGATGTCACCATATCAGTTTCATCCTCTTTCTTTTTTTCCCCTAGGATGTTTTCATACATGGGTACTGACTCTCACCTGCCATGTTTCTCCACAGTCCCCCTAGCTGTTCACATATATGGCTTCCTTTTATCTGTAATTATATGTAAGTGTATCAGCCCAGTAACATAAAGCATTCTGAATCTTTTCCCATCCTCTCTTTTCTAAAGCTATCTGCTGACAATTTATATAGCTCAGCTTTTGAGCTCCACATCATTTTACCTGTTTTTCTTGTCAGACCTAGATTACATTTGGTCTTGGCACTTACTTGATTATTGATAACTACTTACTTGTTCCTCTCTTCCACAGTGACCCACGGGCATTACCGAGTTCATCATTTTATGACCTAACTACAGAGGACACAAGTCTTTCAACAGCACAGTGCAGGTACACAGTGAATTAACCTTTTACTAACAGAACCAAGGAAATCACTTTTCAGTCCTGAGTCTGCTCCTCAGAGATGTTTCCTTGTCATCTAAAGCCATATTGTCAGTCTCTGTGCTAGTGAGGGTATGGGAATAATTAATTCTCCTCAGCTTTGGGGTTTGAGCTGGTTTGTGGAGAAACTGAGCAAACACTGAATTCATTTTAAGTCAGCTATTGGTAAGTCTCTTTAAAGCTGCAGCTTTGATAAAGATTCCCCTTGTTTTCTTCTTTAATTTGATCCATTAAAACGTGCTGTGATAATTGTTCATCACACCTTTGGCACTTGGCCTGTGTTCTGACCAGCTGCAGCTGAGCCTGCTGCCATGGCAGGACACCTGAGCGAGCTCCACTGGAAACACCCAGCCCTGAATCCATCAGCAGCTGGCCCAGCTGCTAGTAGCCATGCACAGATCTGTGGCTTTGTTTTCTTTGTTAATTCTCTTTCTTTGGAAGGTAATGGCCATGGGTTAAGCAGGCAGTTTCCCAGGAGGGTCCATTCATTCAGATATATTTTGTTTGATTGGTTTGTTTGGCTCCTTGGGTTCTTTAATTGTTTTGGGGGCTTTTTTTCTGCTGAAGAGCTGAAGCGCCTTCCTGTTGTCAGGAAATCTCTGTCTGTTTGCCCAGGTGATGAATGTTCTGCAGATGTTCTTATTTGCAGGTGCAGCAGTTGTTAAGTTTAAATTGGATGCACACTAGTACTTTGCCTTTCTGCTGGTTGCAATGAGTGCCTGTCACAACTGACCTGACGAATCTCAGATGCTGGACATGACTAGTGTCAGGGATCACAGGAAACTCGCTCCCCCAACTCAGGGATCTCTCTGACTTTTATGCTTTATGACATTTTCTGTGGCCTGATGTTTTGCAGAAGTTGTGGTTTTGCCTAAGGCAATCCTGAGAGTCCTGTGATCCCTAGGAACACGTTGGGCCTTGTCAGACCAGGAAAGAACCATGAATCAGAGCACGGTCAAGGTCTGGTGTGGATTTCCACATCTCTGGAGATTTCTGGAAGGTGAATTGCAATCAGTAGGCATTATGCTGGTGGGTGATGGACCCCAACTGCCTTCCTCTCAGTGTGGAGCCAGCTATGCTCTGGCTGGGGTTTTACATTCTGGGCTGCCTGGGGTGGTGGGGTGGTGGGGTGGCTGCTTGAGGGCACACAGAGCTTGAATTTCTCCTGCAGGATGGCTGGGATGGGAACAGTCAGGCTGTGCCACAGGGCAGCTGAAGCACCTGGAATTGAACCAGTCTAGAACAACCAGACTCTTGGAAAGGATTAGCAGTCTATGTTACTGTGTGTGTGATTCATGAGGGGCTTGAAAGGTTTCTTGGCACTTTTAAATGCTGTTATTTTCACTCTCTAAATAACGGGAACAAAACGTTACTCAGTTCTGAAAAAGAAAATTGTTTTCATTTTCTTGTCCTTGTGCTTGAGATGCTCCAAGGAAGCCAGTTCAGTGTCCTTTTACTTTGAACAGCATTGTTGTCAAGTGACACTTGTATCTATTTCAGCAACACCTAATTAGGACCTTATGGACTCACAGAGCTTACTAACATGAATGCCCTGGTCAAATGATGCTATTTTTTCCTGTTCAGGTCCCAGCAATTTTTTTGAGCCAAGGTGAAAGGCACAGTGGCAGACTTGGAGGTTCTGCTGATGTATCTCCTGGGATGGAGCTGGAGACAAAATTCTGACCCAGCATCAGCCACTCCTGCTTTAGTAGATTTAATTCTGCAGTCAAATAATCAAGTAATGGTGTGTGCAATATAGCTGATGTTCGGTATCCTGAATCAAAAGATGAAATGGTTCCTGCATAATGTGAGCATTCTGTGTACTTCGTGTATTTGTGTGTTAATGTTTTTGCATTGTATTATTTGCTTCTGCAATGACATTCTTACAGAAAAACAAATGCATTTTGTTTTTCAGTTACAGTGAATTTCCTCACTATTGTCTGATAGCTTATTGCAAAGTTGTGGTTTCTAAACTTACGGATGCAATTGCTTTCAGGTAGTTTCGTGGGCTGTAGCACCAAATGCTTTGCTAAAACCCCAAAAGGCGTTATTTTTGACAGCGCAGGGGATATTATGGATGAACAACAAAGATGATTAATGCATCTCTTATAAACACTATCTCTCACTAATCTCTGTGTTTCTGCTGTTGGTTGAATAAAATGCTGCCCACTGAGATTCCTGCTTCAGCTGGTGCTCCTTTGGGTTCTGATAAGTGTGAGGCTTCTGAGCTACTGCTCATTATTATTAATTAAGGATCAGCTCTGTTCTTGGCAACCTCAGGTGCAGCTTCATGAATCAAATGTGCTAAATGTGCTGAGATGATCAATGAAGTGACGGATCTGTTGCTTTGTAAAACCAAAACCAATGCTTTATAATATAATGACTTTGGAGCTATTTTATTTGTAAGTTAATTGTTCTATGATCAACTATAAGAGGTGGTCCAGGAAGATCTCCTTTCTTTTGACAACTTTTGCTCTATGATTGTCCTTCACTTCCCATTAGAACAACTGGGAGACAGATGCATGTTTCTTAATTGGTTTTTAATTACTCTCAGCTCTGGGAGGTGGTGACTGAACAGATATCCAATTTATTTATTGATCTCTGTACACAGCTCTGAATTATTATTTTAGCAGCATTTACTACTGAAGAAGAATAGAAAACAAAGTAAAACAGCAACCAAGTTCTGAGCTAGTGCTCATCTGAGTTCCCTTCTGTCTTTTCCAAAAGCCATACTTGGGAATGAGCACAGTTTGCATGAAGAAGCCAAGGGCTAGTTCCATTTGGAACAGAGAACTGAAGGATCAGATCATAAATTCAGGTTGACTAAGCATTTGCTGAAGTTCCTCTACCAGAAAGTCTTAATATCCTCCCTGATAGACTGCAGTGGCTTCTGTGCATACTGTTTATCATGTTGCAATTTGAGACTCATAAAGCTGCTACCTGAAGCTCATTTTGAATATTTGCAGAGCAGTATTTTCTCAACAGAGCTGCAGTTGGACTGGATGCACTATTCAGAGGTGCTGAGCAGTGTTGGCATGCTTTTCCACCCGTATTATTCCCTGTTTTTTGTTTGGGGTTGTTATTGCTGGCTGGTCTTGCAGAGTGTAGGGTGTGCATAAGCACGTTGTAAAGATGAAGATGAAATTATTTGCATTTTTTTTTGTTTTCCAAATGCATTGCTATGCTTGACATGGACTGCATTGGTCCCCTCCTCTGCTATTTAACAGTTTTGTAGGCCATGTGTTGAGTCAGGGCAGATGGACCCACCAGGGCTATTAATTTTACCTCACGGCTCTGAGCCTGATCACCAGTAGCAAAATGATCACTCACCTGGATGGCATGGGTTCCTGTGTGCCACCCCCCTAAGTATAACTGGCTTCAGGGAGCTGAGCTGCTGTCAGTGTCTCTGTTTTTGCCCAAGCCCACTTAAGACACCAGCCACGGATGCATTTCAGGAGGAAAAAAAGCATGTTTTTGGAAGTCACGCTTGTACAGGAGTCATTAGAGAGTCTTTCAAATTACTACCTTTGGGGTAAGATACCCTACCTTTGAGGTAAGATATAAGGCAACAGTCTGAAAACTGGAGGAAAGAGAATCCATATGGACATTGCCCATGCAGAATGTTGCACATATTTTATTTGCCATCAACAAAGCTTTAGTTTTGTGTGTGATCAGCTGTGGCTACCTCTTGCTTGAACGGGAAAAGGGACAGGCAGATAGGGTATCTTCTCCTCACTTCCACCAGTAATTGTTTTCCTGGGTTGAATGCAGAATGAAGATGATGCTGTGTTGGACAGTGGCTATGTTAGTGAACAGCATTTTGTGAGAACAAGCAGCTTTTGCTACACTGGGCCAAGCTGGGTCACTCTTGGCATGAGCTTGATAATTAAATCTTGGAGGAGCAGCTAAGTTGTTTCCATCCCTTGCCTGCATGTAGTAATTAAAAGACCTTGTAATTACTGGAAATCAAGTGGAACCTGTCAATTTGAGCTCTGTTTTGATGGTGAAGATTTGCACAGCAAAGCAGTTAGTTTCCTTTTACAGCTTCCATAGCTCAGAGCTTTACATGACCCTATGAATAGCCAGTGAGGCTTTACAGCTGTGTTAGACATAATCTCCCTGTCCAGCTGGGGGGTGCGGGGTGGGGAGGTGAACTCATTAAGTATGTTGGACGAGCCTAGATCTTTCATTTTACCTGTAAGTATACGAGATTGCCACTCCAGTGATATCAGAACCTATGTGTCTGTGGAGGGGAGGGAATCCTTGGTTTAAATACATGTGTGTATTTCCTTGGCAATGAGAAAAGCCCACTAACTAAAATAAACCCAGTAACTTCCTCCCCTCATTGTTAAGACTGCAATGCAGAGCTCTCAGAATTAGGAAGCTGCTGCAGTTGGTTGCCTGTGCAGTCTGTTAAGTGATGTCACACTATTTTTTGTTCTGCTGTGGAGCTGATCGCACTGAACAAAATTCAGCATTTCTTTAATACTCAACATTCAGGTCTCACTTATCTGTGCAGAATATGAAATAACTGCCTGCCTTCTGGGCTTTATATGGAGCTCGTTGCCAGGTTCTCATCTTAGGACAAATCTGGGGAGCTTCAAAATCAACTATATGGAGGGCTGCAGAATTAGTGCTACAGATAATTTTCTGTAGAGTCTGGCCAGTGCCTCTAGAGGAGATTACATTATCCTTCCTCTTCTACCAATTGTCCCAAGTGTACCTGCTCTGAGAGAACTACACCTGAAGCAGAGCCAAAGTCCCTTTTTTTCACTGTCAGATTGCAGTGTATGAATTAATTGGAAGGAGTTCAGAGCATGGAAACAAAGTTGAGGAGACCCTGAAGGACAGAGCCATAGCAGAGACTGTGTACCAGGACCCTGCAAGCACTTCTGAAAAGCTATTTTATATCTAAATGAAAACACACAGATTAAATAGATTTAAGGGGACAGTAGTCTGAAGTGTGTGCAAGTGTATGCATGTGCACATTCTCAAAGTAATATATGCATTTGTGACACTGAAAGGAGCCAACAGTACAAACAACTTGTACAAATAATGTGGAAGGCATTAGCATCAGAAAAAGAGAGAAGGGGCTTTGAAGTGACTTAAGGAAAATTGAAATTTAGAAAATAAGTTGAAATTAAGAAAAAATAGCAGGAAAAGTAGGTGTACCTACTGTCTTTTAGGTCCCTGGCCAAGCCCGCTGGTCAACACTGGTGCACATGCATTGGGCAAAAGCTGAAGACTGTGCAAAACATACTGCTGTCCCTTGCCTTGCAATATCTGTAGGAGCTATAAACTGGGAGGAGCAGCTACAATGGCTAGTCATCACTGGGGACAGAAATTCCACATCCTGCTCCTTCCTGACTTTTGCAGAAAAGGCTGTGCAGTAGGAAATCTGGAGAGAGATCAGGTGTAGCTTACAAGTACCCTATACCTTCCATTTCTTTGTGAGTATCCCTCCGCACTGCTAAGGGAAATTACTACCATCTGATACCTGGGGAAACGATGGAGGGAATCACCTCTTACTTACAGCCCATCAGCTCGTGCTGAGCCAGGCTCACTTAGTGAGATACCTCGGCAAATCCTTAGGCTGTCTCATAAACTGGCTTGGTCTAGTCACTGTGTGTATTGTGCTGGCTAGTAATTGTGTGGGAGTGGGCTGTGATTTCTGTTTGATGCTGTTCAAACAGAGATTTTCTTTCACTTGCACAGTTTGTATTTAACAAAAGCGTGTATAAATGGGTTCTGATCAGTGACCAGCAGTATCAGGGCAAAATGAGTTCTTTATCTATTCATTTGAGGCAGCGCTGCTTAGATCTCTAATGCTATCCTTTCTGACTGGATTTTCTTTATCTGTACTCTAAGCAAAGCTCTAGTATTGCACTTCCTTTGGCTTGTATGGTAATTGCATTAATCAGAGGTCCTCTTTCTTGTTATAAAGCGCACGAATATTTTCTCTGGTTTTGTGAAAACAAGCATTCGAGGGAAAACAAGCGTTCGAGTGAAAATGCTTTTTGAGATTACTAATCATGATCTATATGTATCTTTTGCACAAGCATTCTACGTTGCATGGCTGGGAGAATATGTTCCATTAGGCCTCTATCTGTTTGTGGTTTGAATAGTTTCTTCCTGAACAGTCCTCTTCATCCAGAGTAGAGTAGCTTGAACTAGTTTTTCAGAGGAAGCCAGACTTGTTGCAATGAGCAGTTTGCGTTGATTACTGTCCCACTGACCTTTGTTTAGATGGAAAACTCGCCATTTGATTAAAAAATGCAGATCTGTTGCTGCCCGGATTAAATTGCTTCTACAGGTCCATAATTTCTGTCATACCTCAGAGTAATTATATGCTTTCAAGCACCTGTTACAGTTCTGATGACAAGGTTGGCAGACAAACTGTGTGGAGTCCTTATCCCAGAATTTCTCTTTCATCAAAGATGTGCTTGTCTCCTTCCACTCATGATTGAAGTAGCCTTTCCCTATTAAAACTGGGAAACTTGTGTCTCCTTTTGCATGTTTTGGTAATTTTCTTCCCTTCTAGCAGCAGAGGAAAACAAATTCCTGTAGGACCTGTAGCTCGCTGGTTCAAATTGCTACTGTAGTAAGGAATCATAACTTGCCTTCTCAGCAGGTCCTTGAACAACCGGGATATTCACTGACCAACTTTGCAGGAGTGGCCATGGTAGGGTTTCTGTACAATCTTTCCAGGAGCCTGTTCCTGTCACAATGAACCTGGATTCATCCTTCAATGCAGATTTGTCAAGTTTGCTCCCAGCATCCAGAGCTCTAAATCAATCAGGAGGATTGATCTACAAGTAAGTTAAGAAAATAATTGAGCTGTACTACCAGAGACAAATGAGGCTCCAAGACATTGAGAAGAACATAGGCATTGACCAGGGGTGAATAGACATGTCTGCATCTGAGATAATGACCTTATTAAAATGGCCTACTACCTCTCTGGGATCTAGAAAGTATTGTATTAGAAGACATTCCTTCCTGAAAGACCCCAGAATTGGCTTATTCAAAACATGAGATGCAGGACTTCCAGCTGCTGATTTGCTGCCAGAGATTTTTGGAAGATCCACCCTACTTTAGCAGCTGCTTGGCCAGTTTCAACTGTAACAATGCATGATGCAGTGGGCAAAAAGCTGGCAGAACCCCCAAGTCAATCTGTCTTTGAAGAACAAAGCGTCCAGGAGCCTCAACTCAGAGCGACAAGAGCCACCGAGGGAGCCTCAGGACATCGACAGGACCTGCCCGGGAGCCGGCAGCTCAGCTGACGAGAGCGAGCAGCTGACTCACACGGGGCGGAGCCAGGAGCAGCGGCACCAGCCATGAGTGGGTAAAATCCTGCCCCAGGGAGCGCGGCGAACAGAGCGGGCAAACGAGGCAGTTTGTGCGGGCAGGCGAGCGGGATGGTGAGCACTTGTGGTATGATCAGGGCCCGGTCCGGGAGCTCTGCCCTGGCTGCCCCGGCAGTGGCAGCGTAGGCACCCAGACAGAGCCGATGAGAGGGGAGGCTGCAGTGCAGAGCTCGGGGTGTAGAGAGGAGAGTGCCTGCACTGGTCTGGTGAGGGGAGGGTGCACAATGGGCAGGGCTGCACTCGGTGCTCCCTGGTGGAGGTGCTCCTGCAGCAGGGGCTGAGCTGCGGGATGCTGTTAATAGGCTGCGAGATGTCAGGGAAGCTGAGAGGAAGCAGGAATGCTTGCTCCTGGCCCAGACGGTGCAGGGGCCTCGAGCTTCACCTCTACCTCATGAAGGAAAGTAGGAGGCCGTTAACCCGGGAAGCTGGGAATTAGTGACAAAAAAAAAAAAAAAAGACAAAAAAAAAACCCAACAAAAAAAAAAAAGCAGGAAAAGGACAACCAAAAGCAAGGGGCTTCCCCCTAAATCCCCTGTGCCCACGCAGAACCGTTTTGCTGTCCTGCAGGGGGCTAGTGAGGAAATGCACTCGAGCCAGAAACAGCCGGCTGATGCACTGCTAAAGAAGATCTCTACTGGTGCTGCTAGGAAAAAGTAGTAGGGGACTCTACACTGAAAGGGACAGAAGCACTCGTCTGCCGGCCAGACCCCGTCTCAAGGGAGGTGTGTTGCCTACCAGGGGCACGGATCAGGGATGTGGCAGAAAGGCTGCCTGCTCTAGTAAGTCCCACGGACTATTACCCACTCCTGGTGATACATGTGGGTGCTAGGGATATAGGTGGTAGTAGCCTGGGGAACATAAAGAAGGACTACAGAGCCCTGGGAAGGTGGTTAGGGGCTCTGGAGCTCAGATGGTCTTTTCATCAATTCTCCAGGGTACAGGGGGGGACCTAAAAAAAGCTAGGAGGATTGACCAGGTTAATAAATGGTTAAAAGGGTGGTGTCATAGTCAAGGGTTTGGGTGTCTTGAACACGGGACCCAAGTTTGTAGGCCAGGTCTACTGGGCGCTGGTGGAGCTGGTCTGAGCGCAGTTTTGGTAGGAGGCTTGCCAGACTGGTCAAGGAGGCTTTAAACTAGATGTGTTGGGGGAGGGGGGCATCATTCCATTCCAACACACCCAGACAGTTGCCAGAACCTATAGTAAATGCTCAGAGCAATGTAGAGATATTCCAGCTGCTCCAGCCGATGAGCCGGCTTCAGTTGGAGCTCGGCTCAGATGCCTCTATACAAATGCCATTAGCATGGGGAACAAACAAGAGGAATTAGAGATGTGTGCACGTCTACAGGGGTATGATATAATAGGCATCACAGAAACATGGTGGGATGGTTCCTATGACTGGAGTGTTGGAATGGAAGGTAACAGGCTCTTTAGAAAAGACAGGCCTGGCAGGCAGGGAGGGGGAGTTGTCCTTTATGTTAGGGATAGGCTGGAGAGTATGGAACTCTGTCTGGGGACAGGTGAGCTGTCCACAGAGAGTTTGTGGGTCAGGGTTAAAGGGAGAACAGCGATGGGAGACATTACTGTGGGGATCTGTTACAGACCGCCTGATCAAGGAGAACCTGCGGATGAAGCACTTCATAGACAGATAGGAACAGCCTCATGCTCGCAGGCCCTTGTTCTCATGGGGGACTTCAACCACCCTGACACCTGTTGGAAGGACAGTACGGCCTGGCACAAGAAATCCAGGAGGTTCCTCGATTGTGTGGAAGACAACTTCCTTCTGCAAGTAACAGAGGAGCCGACAAGGAGAGGTGCCATGCTTGACCTCGTGCTCACCAACAGGGAAGGGCTCATTGGAAATGTGACATTCCAGGGCAGCCTTGGATACAGCGATCATGAGATGCTCGAATTTGAGATCCTCAGGACAGTGAGAAGAGCGTGCAGCAAGCAGGCAGACTTTGGCCTCTTCAGGAACCTGCTTCGGAAGGTTCCATGGGATACAGCCCTAGAGGGCAGGGGGGCCCAAGACTCTTGGTTGATATTCAAGGATTACCTGCTACAAGGTCAGGAGTGTTACATCCCAACTAGAAGGAAGTACAGCAGGAGGGCCAGGAGACCTCCTTGGATGGATAAGGACTTCCTGAGGAAAATTCAAATGAAAAAGGAGGCTTATTATAAGTGGAAGCAAGGACAGGCGGCCTGGGAAGAGTACAGGGATGTTGTCTGGGAAGCTAGGGACCAGGTTAGGAAAGCTAAGGCCCAGTTAGAATTAAACTTGGCTAGGGATGTTAAAGATAACAGGAAGGGATTCTACAGGTACATAGCAAATAAAAAACAGACTAGGGAGAATGTAGGCCCCCTCAGGAAGCTCTCGGGAGAGCTAGCTACACGGGATTTGGAGAAGGCTGAGGTTCTGAGTGACTTCTTTGCCTTGGTCTTCACTGGCAAATGCTGTGACCACACCACCCAAGTCTTGAAAGGCAGATGCAGGGACTGTGAGAATGAAGACCTTGCACCCACTGTAGGAGAGGAACTGGTTCGAGACCATCTTATAAAGCTGAACTTGCACAAGTCCGTGGGTCCTGATGAAATCCATCCGCGGGTCCTGAAGGAGCTGGCAAATGAAGTTGTGAAGCCACTGGCCATCATATTTGAGAAATCATGGCAGTCAGATGAAGTTCCCGATGACTGGAAAAAGGGTAATATAACCCCCATTTTCAAGAAGGGGAAAATGGATGACCCAGGAAATTACAGACCAGTCAGTCTCACCTCTGTGCCTGGCAAAATCTTGGAGCAGATTCTCCTGGATGGCATGCTAAGGCACATGAAAATCAGAACTGATGGACAGGGGTAGAGCAGTTGATGTCATCTACCTGGACTTGTGTAAAGCGTTTGACACTGTCCCACACGGCATCGTTGTCTCTAAATTGGAGAGACATCAATTTGATGGATGGACCACTCGGTGGATAAAGAACTGGCTGGATGGCTGCCCGCAAAGGGTTGTGGTCAATGGCTCAATGTCCGGCTGGAGACCAGTAACGAGTGGTGTCCCTCAGGGATCGGTGTTGGGACCGGTCTTGTTTAACATCTTCGTCGCTGACATGAACAGTGGGATTGAGTGCGCCCTCAGCAAGTTTGCTGATGACACCAAGCTGTGTGGTTCGGTTGATATGCTGGAGGGAAGTAATGCCATCCAGAGGGACCTCAACACACTTGTGAGGTGGGCTGATGCCAACCTCATGAAGTTTAACCATGCCAAGTGCAAGGTCCTACACCTGGGTCGGAGCAATCCCAGGCACAGCTACAGGTTGGGCAGAGAAGAGATTCAGAGCAGCCCTGTGGGGAAGAACTTGGGGGTGTTGGTCAATGAGAAAATGAAGATGAGCCGGCTTCAGTGTGCGCTTGCAGCCCAGAAAGCCAACTGTATCCTGGGCTGCATCAAAAGGAGTGTGACCCGCAGGTCAAAGGAGGTGATCCTGCCCGTCTACTCTACTGTTGTGAGACCTCACCTGGAGTATTGTGTGCAGTTCTGGTGTCCTCAACATAAAAAGGACATGGAACCGTTGGAACAAGTCCAGAGAAGGGCCACGAGGATGATCAGGGGACTGGAGCACCTCCCACATGAAGACAGGCTGAGAAAGTTGGGGCTGCTCAGCCTGGTGAAGAGAAGGCTGTGTGGAGACCTCATAGGAGCCTTCCAGTATCTGAAGGGGACCTATAGGGATGCTGGGGAGGGACTCTTCATTAGAGACTGTAGTGATAGGACAAGGGCTAACAGGTTAAAACTTAAACAGGGGAAGTTTAGATTGGATATAAGGAGGAAATTCTTTCCTGTTAGGTTGGTGAGGCACTGGAATAGGTTGCCCAGGGAAGTTGTGAATGCTCCCATCCCTGGCAGTGTTCAAGACCAGGTTGGACAAGGCCTTGGCTGATATAATTTAGCATAAGGTGTCCCTGCCCACGTCAGGAGGGTTGGAACTAGATGACCGTAAGGTCCTTTTCAACCCTAACTATTCTATGATTCTATGATTCTAACAGAATAAACTGTTTTGAAAGCTTCAGTACCTTTTCCCACATCTGGGAAGCTTATCAGAATAGAGCCCTGTGCAATGAAGCATGAATGGGAGTTGCCAGAGTCTTTCTCAAGGTCTCTTTTGAACGGCTGGTTTTGTAACAGCCAAACATGTCCTCTTTCCTGCTCTAACAACACCCCATTTCTCAGCCTCCCCTCCCTCCCTCCTGCCAGTTGCTGAATTGCAGAAAGGTGTTGGAACATTTCACAAGTAGCTTTCAAAGCCTTATTTAGGGATTTTAACTGCTCACTTCCTGCTGTTCTTAATGGAGACGAGCAGCTAAATCCTGAACTTGAAAACCTGAAAAGGTCAGGGGAAGTTAAACTCCAGGTATGTGGTGTTCCAACATTGTCCCTGTGCACAGTAGGAGCAACTGTGACAATGTGTTGAGTATACAAACTGCCTATCTACTGAGCCTTCTCTTAAGGAGCTCTGTGGTACCTAATATACTAGCATGGCCATCATTCATCATGCTACTGAAAATAACAAATCTGCAGGGCCAGAACTGGTGCAATCACTGTGGGAAGAGATTGCATGACACAAATTTATCCAGGTAGACTTAGTCCTGGAGAATACATGTTGGGCAATCTTAGATCTCCACTTTTGAAAACTGAATATGGATTTGTTTTCAGCTTGGTTTTCTAACTGAAAAGTGTCTTAGCCAAACATGAAATAAACTGGAAAGCCATTAGCAACTGAATGAATGGCAGAGAGACTTTTTCTTCGTCTAAGTGGAAGTTTTCTAGGGGAAAAATATTTACATCTGTACCTTGTTGGAATGGAGTAACTTGATTGCAGCAGCGCTTGAATAGATCTACAAGGATTTTATATGAAAGGGTCGAGTAAGACAGTTGACGTCACTGAAGAATTTGTATCTCGAAATGGTTTAATTTGCTGTTTTTTAAAGAATTACCTTAAAATTCCAGGTTGAGATGCTTCCTATGGGATTTCTCTGAAATTGTTAAAAAATATAATGCCATCTCTGTTTAAACCAGCTACTGCTTTTAGCTGACAGATTTACAGTGCATTGTGATGTATGGCTGGTTTTACGATCCTAATTAGTCTACTGAAAGAGTTAATAGATATCCATTTCAGAGGCTGCTTTCAGCATCTTCATTGCAATGTAACTTAAACTTGTGTGAGGTGTATTTATCTATGTAAGGTAATCAAAGCAGCCTGCAAAGTGCTAATAAATGTTTTTAAGATTTTCCCTGTACTTGGTATTATTAATCTTTTTCATGTTTACATGTGATTCACCAGTTACTCATGCATCTCCTTTTGGATTTTGAATACTTGGGTACTTCCAGTGATATCTGTATTTGGTTTTGTTGTTGTTCTCAGTGCTGGAGTGAAAACAAGTGCTAGAAGCTTATTCCATCTCACTTGATAGTGTTTTTTTTTTATTTGCATACAGTTCATTCCATTAATGGACTTCACAGCACTTAGTGGAAGCAAGATGTTATATTCTCTCAAAGATGGGAACAATTAGAGGAGGAGGATGCTGAAGCACTTTAGTTACGATCAGATATGAAGTTAGCAATATTCCTGGACCACATCTCAGACCTTTCAGATATATTACTGATGGAGAACCCTGTATATTTATTGTCATTATGAAATCATGATGAGAACTTTTATAAAAAATGATAAGACAGGAGAGAGCAGATTTTTTTTTTTTTTAGCCTATCAGTCATGCACATTTCTTAAAAGAAAAAATGTGTTGTTGATGGGTTTAGGTTTCTCATAGCTTGTCTGTGGGTACAAACAAGATGGTGATTTAATACTACGTCAAAATAATATGCCTAAAGGTTGAAGTGTTTAAACAGGAAATGTTTGGTTTCAGTATTCAGCCAATCACCCCTTACTAGCAAGCTACTGATGATATCCATTCACAGGAAGAGATTGCTATTCAGTCTCCATGGGGAGGGAGTTGAGGGTCTTGAGCATCCAACCAAACAACTTGGCCGTTGTCAATGCATTACCCTGTGGAAACAACTAGGTGTAACTGTTTTGTGTTAGCTGCATACGTATGCTTCTCACTTGCTTCTGCTGTTTAGTCCTGGGTATAGTGCAGGTACCAGCCATGGCATAAATTGTCTGTTTTCCAGTCTTGGAAGTACCTGTTACCATGCTTTTAGCTGCTGCCACCATTGTCATGGCTGAACTGTGTGTTAGGGCTGACAGCACATGTGAGAATTGTCAGACACACCTCTGAAATGGTTTAAGATTAAGGTCCACTTTCCCTTTTCTAGATGTTATTTTACTTGTTCTCAACCAGTGGTCTTTGCTTTCCCTGAGTTTTGTTTCTGTAAACTAAATTGACCAAATTATGCTCAGGTACCCAGGCTTGCTGATTAGGTTGTAAAAAGGTACCAACTGAATAAAAGCCTTAACAACATTTTGGACCATTCCCTTGAATTTACAACTTAACTGTGGAGTGGCTGCCTTAAAGGATTAGGAGTGTGATACACCAAATTTACCACCTTTAGATTACTGTCTTAAGTGATTAAGAACTGAGCCTACATCAGTAATTAATCTGCTTTGCTGTATGAGGTCTGGGTTCATTTGCTGCTTTGACCTATGTATGACCTGTGCCAATCCTTTCATGGGTAGTTGTTTGTAGCTTAAACCTGTCTTTCTGATCAGTTCAAATGCTACCTAATGCATGATTTTTATCACTCTTCAGCCTTGCTACTGTGACGAGCAATGTCTTTAATTCCACATTAATGAATCCGTGTTAATGTGTACTCATTGTCCACAGACTCCCACTCTCCTGCAGCAGTTTGAGAGCATGTGCAGCCATTTAACATCCCAGTGGCTGCAGGAGGCACAAGGGAGCTTTGCCTGCCTACGGCTTTTTGATGGAAGCTTTCCAAAATACTCTCATTTCCTGCCATTAGTTGACTCTTCAGTATTTCTTTGTTGTGTCTTTCTTGAAACAGCTTTCAGCTCAGATGTGCTGTTAAAGCACATGGGCATCTATCACGCATTAAGCAATGGCCCATTTGCTTTGTAAGTTCCCTTTGGCTGTGAAACTGCTCTGTGCTTGAGGTTGGCTTTCTGCTTCTTACCGTAGTCTGATGATCATGCTGGAGAACTGCTGCAAAAGAATTCTGGGTTTGCTGGGGTGAGTGTGAGAGTTCAATGTTACTTTCATAGCTTTGGAAGTGGTACTGTGTGGGACATACTGCCAGAAGAGATGAGAAATCTGCACCTGGAGCTATGTCCAAAGGACCGGAGGGAGTGCCTCAGCAAGACATGGGCTGGTGGGACTGAAGATCTAGGTGCAATATAAGACAGTATGTCAGGAAGCGAGCCGTAGCATGTTTGAAACAAGCTAATAGGTTGTTCTTGACCTAAAAGGTTATATAGCTACTTTGGAGAAGTTAAAAGCACATGAAAATAAATGTATATATAAAAATAGAGAGCACTCTATTTCTGAGTAATATGAAACATCAGTCATAATCCTTGTCTCATGCTTTGCATTAAGGTTTAGTACACAAACACCTTAGTCTGTGATGCTAGGACTAATAGTGCTAACAGTGTTTTAAACACTTGCCTCTCCTTGTTTTAGCTGTGACCACTTCCTGAAGTAAGGGGTCATTTTCCTCTACAGAAACCACACTTTTTTCAACAACACTAAACAATAGTTTTCTGGGTTTCTTTCCGGAAAAGGTAAATCTCTCTGGGTTTTATTTTGAGAGATTTCAGTTTGTGTGCTTTTCTGACCTTACATCCTGGGCTGGAGTTGAAAAATGGATGTTCATGATCTGATCCCCTGACTTGTAAAGAAAGAACTCTTCCCTGCACCTATTTACCAGGTTTTAAAAAAATAGAGCTGTGAAGCTTTCACTCTTCTTACTGAGCTGTACTTATCTGAGTAATTCTCCAGTTTGTGCTCGATCTTCTGCTCCCCCCCCCGCATCTTCTCAAATCGGCTTAGAGCAGACTTTAGAGAGGCAATGTTAAGAACAGGCCTGTAAATGTGTAGTCAATGACTGTTCACTCTTCCTTCCCTTTTGAAAATGGAGCTGAGCAGCAGCAGGGATAGAAGTGAACACTTCTTAATGAAAAGCCATTCTGAAGATCGGTGTTTAAAGGAAGATGGAAGGTTGGACTTGACTGTCAACTACCTCTTGTACCACAATTTTATATGTCATTTAGAGTGTGCTGATTGCCAAGAAGTAGTCTCTGAGCTGAGTGGATTTTTTTCCTTTTTCATTTTCAGGTTTGTGTTTATTATTGCAGTAACAAAGATTGTGAGAACAGCTTATACGTGTCATTCCATCACAGTGAAGCCAGAATGGGTTTTCATTACTCTGTTTTTCTACAGGTTAATGTGACAGGGCAGCTGTTTCAAGCAGTGCGTATCCATGCCTGTGTATTTTCTCACTTAATGTTTAGTGCAGTTATCAGTTGTGAGTTTGCGATGGTTTTCTGGTGTAAGGTAAGTAATGTATTATTGTAGCTCTTTAGCTAGTAATTACAGCTGAAGTTGTCTAATGAACTATCCTGAGGACAACATAGTCCAATGGCTTACCTACACATGCAATGGAATAGAGCTATACTAGAGTCCAGACCATGGTGGATTGACAGTTACATCCTAAAGGTAGAACTGGCAAGTGACAAACACGCATGATGCTGGAAGGATCCGTGCTGGATCTGTGTCAGAAATCTACAAGAAGAGTTAAGGTAACATTACCAAATCTAGCAGAAAAATGAGGAAACAAACACTGTTTCACACATGCTCTGTTTGCCTTGCTATGAACTCAACCCAGAAGCACACACTGTTTTTCCATAAGAAGCTAAGGCTCTGTTATCTGAAAGCTGGAGAGAGTCTTAAGAAAAACTTTCAGCTGGAAAGGCTTTGAGGTGTACTCGGCAAAGAGTGAGCAAAGCCTTACAGAGATGCTGCTCTGTTCATGGATTCAGTGCACCTCAAAGGTAAACTGTAGCATCTGCCCACAATTTCCAACAAACTGGTTGGTGGCTGGAGCAGGAGAGACTGAAAGTGCTATTTTTTTTCCAGCCTGGAGAAGAGAAGGCTATGAGAATTTCATATTGCAATCTAACAGCAGGGAGACTGTATGAAGGACAGAGCTAACATCTCCCTGGAGGCGTTTAATGACAGGATGAAAGTCATCAGAGGCAAATTTCAATGAGGGAAATTCTCATTAGGCATTAGGAAAAACAAATTGATCATAAGGGTGGTGAAATATCGGAATAGGTTATCCTGAGAGCAAGCTCAGATAACAAACCTGACCTCCAGAAGACCTTGCTTTGAGTGGGAGGTTGTGCTAGAGGAGCTCTAGATACGTTCCAAACTATCTTTTTCTATATTTTTTTGCTTCAAGCTTTCCCCTGATAGTGCTGTAAAACCAAGCCACATACTGATAATTCCTGTGCCTTTTGGAGAACCTGTATGAAAATTTCAGTTGATGAAAAACACTGACAATTTTAATTAAGCCTGCTTGTGCCTTCTGAGCAGTCCTGAGGAAGCAGATGTTGCAGAGAGTGGTGGCATGCTGCTGAGACTAGTGAAAGCAGGCTCCAACTACTCACTGTGTAAGTATTTTAGTAAAGGTGCAAAGTTTGCTGATATGAATCAAAGTGCTCCTTGAAACCTGGCAAATAATGAGTCCCACAATACTCTTAGCCCCTACCAGCAGGCGGCAACCACCCCTGACAGAGTTAAACACATCCCTCTGGCAGACCCCACAGCATTAAACATAACTCTGTGCTGCCTGTGCCTCAGTCTTGTTTCACACTCTAAGTCCAGAAGGAGGTTAGTTTTTCTGATGTTTGCAGATATGCAGTAAAATATGTCAGAATCATCATGGAAACCATGCAAAAGGGAAATTCTGGCATGGAAACAATCTCACATCTTTTCTGGATATGCTAAAACTATCTTTAAATAGCTGGGCTGAATATGACAAGCAGTGCAGAATGGCATGGGTTAGTTCACCATGCTGTTCCATAACACTGCCTTTGAAAGTTTCTTTTTGCAAGTTAGTTTCATATTACTATTTCCTTTGTTCCTGTAGATAAAGTTATATGGAAGCTGTTCGTCTGAACAAAGCTCCTCAGTAGCAGGGGATAGTTATGCTCATGGGGCTGAAAGGATCTGTGCTGAATCTGTGTCAGAAAGTATCAGGAGGAGTTAAGGTAGTATTACCAAATCTAACAGAAAAATGTGGTGAAAAAAACCCAAACCCAAGCAAGGGCAGAAAATAAAACCAATAATTCCAAATCAGAGCCTAATCATAGCAAACCAAGAGTGTTTTGCTGTACTGTGTTTAGCTCTAGGGCCCCCAACATACAGAGGTGGACCTGTTGAAGCAAGTCCAGAGGAGGACGTAAAGACATTGGAGGTAAATGATCTTCAAAGTCCTTTCCAACCCAAACCATTATATGATTCTATGATATTAGCTGTGGACAAGTTCTGGTCTGCTGGGATTTCTTTTTGGACATACAGGTATGGATGAGACGATGGATGATAAGGCAGAAACCATAACTAATACCATTTCTATGTTGCTGATTCTGCATTTAAATGACACAGTACTTAACAGTTGTCAGCTATAGAGAACTGTTGACTATCAGTCCATTAGCCTGGAGAAGGCTGTGTGTGGACCTCATAGCAGCCTTCCAGTATCTGAAGGGGGCTATAGGGATGCTGGGGATAGACTATTCATTAGGGACTGTAGTGATAGGACAAGGGGTAATGGGTTAAAACTTAAACAGGGGAAGTTTAGATTGGATATAAGGAAGAAATTCTTTGCTGTTAGGGTGGCGAAATGCTGGAATGGGTTGCCCAGGGAAGTTGTGAATGCTCCATCCCTGGCGGTGTTCAAGGCCAGGTTGGACAGAGCCTTGGGTGACGTGGTTTAGTGTGAGGTGTTGCTGTCCATGGCAGGGGTGTTGGACCTAGATGATCTTAAGGTCCTTTTCAACCCTAACTATTCTATGATTCTATGGTTCCTCTGTGATTCTGTGATTACCAATATGATACAATGTCCCAGACTGGAAATAAAATATCCTTTGGAACTTGTCAGGTTGTGTTAAACAGCTGAAGCTGTAGGCTTTTGAAGGATCCCTGCAGTTGTGCAGCAACTGGGACTGGTCCTAGTGTCCTTAACTCCTAAAGCAGCCATTCAGCAAGGGAGCTGGACAAGCAAACACAGACCAGACATAATAGTCTTTTCTTAAATGCTGCCCAGCCAATGTTTTCAAGATGTTGATTTACTTATTTTGGTCTATGGTGCATAAACCCCACTATTGTCTTCTAGAAAGAAATGCATCACAGAAAGCTCTTTTGGCTGGTGGATGAGAAACCTTTCTCTACCAGTTACTTTAAATTTGTGATATTTTCACTGGGAGTGTTAGGAAATGTTATTTGAAAATAATTTGGTGCTTTGAAAGTGGGATGAGATAAGTCCTGTGTGGTTAGGAGTTGTTTTAAAGATTTTCTGGTCTCTGGTGCTCTAATGTAACTTTCATTGTTTAGTAGTGCTCTTTTTCCACGTGACATATCTTCGGAACACATAGGCAATACTTAGTGGTATTGTTTATTGCCAATGTGCTGGGATGCTGTGAATATCTATCTGGCTGTTAGATATCCTGGCAATACTCTTGTGATTGAAACTAAAGTTGGTACTAAGAGGAATGGATGAAAATCTTTTGCTTTTTCATATTTAGAAATTTGGAGGGACACAAAACACACTGTAATAGCATTTGCTTCATATTGTCCCTAAGGTTTATAATTTTAAACTTGATACATTAGAGGGGTGCTGGTTGACAAGAAGCTCAACAGGACCCAGCAATGTGTGCTTGCAACCCAGAAAGTCAACTGTATCTTGGGCTGCATCCAAAGCACTGTGACCAGCAGGTCAAAGGGGGTGATCCTCCCCCTCTATTCTGTTCTCATGAGACCCCACCTGGAGTGCTGCATTCAGCGCTGAGACCCCAGCAGAAGAAGGATGTGGACCTGTTGGAGCAAGTTCAGAGGAGGGCTACTAAGATGATCAGAGGGCTGGAGCACCTCTCTTATGAAGACAGACTGGGAAAGCTGGGGTTGTTCAGCCTGGAGAAGAGAAGGCCCCAGGGGTGCCTTAAAGCAGCCAAGAGTGCCTAAAGGGGCTGACAAGAAATCTGGAGGGAATTTGTAAAAGTGCATGTAGTGACAAGGCAGAATGGCTTTAAACTGAAAGAGGTGAGATTTAGGTTAGATAATAGGAAGTTTTTCACTGTGAGAGTGGTGAGGCACTGGAACAGGTTGCCTAGAGAAGTTGTAGACGCCCATCCTTGGAAGCGTTCAAGGCCAGGTTGGATGGGCCTTTGAGCAATCTGGTCTAGTGGAAAGTGTCTCTGCCCATGGCAGGGGGTTGGAATGAAATGACATTTAAGGGCCCTTCCAACCCAAACCATTTTACAATTCTATGATTTTAACCACACTTGTGGCTTGTCATCAGGCAATGGCAAATAAATAAAAAGTTATCTTTGTATAGGGCAACAGAGGTGGGTGTGTGGTGCAGTGTTTTTCATCTGTTGTTCAGGCATCTCACCACTCAGACACACTCAGGGTTCTGAACACTGTTCAGTTTTGTTTTGTTGGGTTTTTTTTCCTCATTGTTTTCATAATGACACTTAATGTTTGACAGCAGCATTTATCTTCAGGCATCCTGCTTTTGTCCCATCATTGTGCTTATAGGCTCAACCTATGTTTAAATCCCTCTGCATATATTAATGACAGTTTCCGTTTTCTGGAACTGCTCTGCATGCTGGAAGAAATGAGGGTGGAAAATGGCAAAATTGATATTCCAAGCCATATTTTGCTGAGATGTACCTAAATTGCTTCTGTAGGACTCAGTTGAAGAGAAAAAGAGGAAAAAGGCATGTGTAAACAGGCATTTGAGAGTGGGCCAGAATCTGGGGACACCTGGGCTTAACAAACAATGTATCTGTCGAGTGAGTGCGGTCAGGTTTTGCTTCTATATATACCCGTTTTGCTGCCTTTTTTGGCCTTAGTCTCAGGAGTGATAGAAGACAGAAATCTTGTTACTTGAGAGGATTTAGCTTTGTCTTAATTTTATTGCTTAATATAAGAATAATATGCAGCTGGAGACAGTCCATGTGATACAGTCAAGTTGTGAATGCATGCATAATTAGCCGTATGTGGGCTATGCCCCTACAAAGCTCATTTGACTTTCAGACCAGGATAAGAGCAAGATCACGACTGGCCATAGCTGTCTTGTCTCCCTGTCAGTAAAGTTCCCTTGTCTTTTTGTGGCCCTTTTTCTGTGGTGTCTTTGCAAATGTTCCTCTGCCAGGGAAAAAAGAAACCTTGAACTTATGCTTATGTTAAAGATTTGGGTTTACAATTGCACTGTATTTTCCGTATGGAATTTTTCACTCCCTCTGCTTTAAAATGCCAGCATTTTCCTTTCCTTGAAACTGTCTCCTTTGAAGAGCATTTTGCAATGTTACATATAAGAATGCTACATAAAATTAAATGGCATTGTATTCTCTCAGTGTATTGTTTTTCTTGCAGCTCAGACTGGGTTATATTCTAATCGGGAACAAGGCAATTACATGAGCATCTAGTGCTGTCTGTACAGTGTTATTTTTTATTATAGGCACAATAATAGGCTCCGCCTTCTGCCAAAGGCCCTTTCTTTACCACCCTTCTTACCTTCTTCTGTTTGTATAAGATTAGTGAAGTATAGAGAATGTTTAATTAAGTTTAATTGCATGACAGCTTAAAAGTGGGAAGGTAATTACTCATTTAATTATTGTACTGCTTCGTGCTTAAAGTGTGTGTATAATTGCTCTTTTTATAAGGACACTCAGCTTTGCAAGCTTGCATGAAATTATAACAGCCTCATACCTTTAGCTCCTGTTTAAAGTGAAATTATCTGTAAAAGCAGATAAGTTCATTCTGTTACCCCAGGCATTCTCCCTTTGTTTAGTTTTGAGGGTGTCATTCTCCTGCCATGACATTTCTGTACTGGGGAGGTCTGTAACATTAATCTTTTTCAAACACGTAACTCATTGTCTTTTGTGTATTTTTCATTAACAGTTGTAGAACATGTTGAGAACTTGGGATTGCAGACATGCCAGTGTAAATTGTTATTTTCTGTACGGTTTTCCTTACTTATTTCTGTAATGGCAACCCTATAAATCATGGAATTTGATTGCATGAAACTGTCATAGGTTAAGAGACTCCTAGTTACGAGTACTGATAAAAGGAGACTTTTCTAGCGTAAGGGCTCTCAAAGGTATCTAAACAACTGCCCTTCTTTGCAACAGTCTATTTATCTTCCACCCTTAATACTAGCAGTAAGGCTGAGATACTGAGGTTTTGACAATCCAACTCCTAAAGCTGCTAACTGTGATGTCCAAAAGATGATTTCCCTGTAGAAGTCACCTGAGTGGAGAGAAGCAGAGCAGCGAAGGAGAAAGTCAGCTATTCAAACACAATCACTTTTGTAATTGCAATGGGACTCTGTCTGAGGTAGTTGCAGGCTCTGTAAGATTATCTTTTGTTTAAATAGCAAGCAGTTAGATTACGTGAAACCCCAGTGCAAAAAGCCCCTCTGTAGCCATTAGGCAAGCTAAAGTATTTCCCTAACTCTCTCAAATTTACTGTCAAATTAATTTCTGTACTGATGAGTTTCTCTTACCTTTCCCAAGTGGGAGAGAATACATGTGTGTAGGGCAGGGGATTCTTATGGTAAATTAATGCATTTCTTTGGTAACTCTGATGTGACAGATCAGGACTAAGATGATGCCAGTACTGTGTGATACCTCCCTGCCAGAGAACTAAAGGGCTTAAGCTGCACAGGCCCAGAGAACTGCATATGTGTGGTTTGGGGCCCCTCTACCATCTTTAGCTATCCTGGTTACTGCTTGTATGTCTCCAGACACTCTTTCTCCTTTTGAGGGTAACGAGACCTAGATAATTCTCAGGCCTGTCCTCTTGGAGTAGCCCAGAGCCCCTGTGGGATCTTTTTCCTGTGCAAGGGAAACTATTCCTTGCCACTGTGAGCAGCTTTCAGCCTTCTCTTCCTCACGGTATCTATATCCCGGTTGCCTCTCTGACTTCATTCTAGCCTTGGATACTCCCAGAGCTTCTCCATCTTTTCAGCAAACCTCCCTACAGTTCAGGCTTTTATTTCCAAGTCACTACTTGAAGAGATGATTTGGCCTTTCATTAATCCTTTAGGAACTGGAACCATTCAGACCATATACTTCTCATTGTGTATCCTGTGGCTGTTATGGAAAATGTCAACAAATAAGGTTTAGTGTTAAGGCAGTACACACATTTGTGGCTCAAGTATTGGAATAAAAAAATTTCAGTTAAAATATGTACATTTTTTTCTTGCCTAGTCTATTTATTACTGTCAGTGAGGAAAAATACATGCTATTTTCACACAAGCAAACAGAAGAGTGCAAATTTCGTGTCTGGGTATTTCAACCCATGGTTGCATAATTCTTACCAGGGGAGTGCAGAGGTAGGATTTAGAGGGTGATAACCTGAGAAAACAAGTTTCTTTGCATGGTCTGTAAAAGAGAGTGTGAAGCTGGTGTTAAAAGTACAGTGGGGGAAGAGAAGGGTTCCAAACTCAGCAGGACTCCTGATGTGTTTGTTCAAAGAAACTACTGCTTTGCACAGGGCTATGCCAGCCTTTGATGAAGTTCTCCAGAGCTCTTGGGAGAAGCATTCTTGATAAGGCAGCTTCATTTAAGCACTGACTGCTGGTGCCATGTGTTACAGCCAGTTGTCTGCTCCCTGCAAGTCAATGTCTTCCAACTCATGATGAGGTTCTAGAGAGCTTTGTGGAGAGAGCAGCTTTGTGCAATGAAGCAAGTACCCTGTCTTCTATAATGCAGTAAGCTTCTGAGCCAGCAGAGTCTGAGCATAAAGTAGGGCCTAGCAGAGCATAATGTTTACAGCCTTGTACTGCTGTTTAATCCGTGTTTCACTAAGAGGAACTGCAAGGAGGAATAAACTGGAGCAGAACAGAGAGACTCAGCTGTGGCTAAGTGAATTTTTTATATTAATCTCCTGGAAAAAAAGCACCACCACAGGGTGTGTAGATGTGTTTAGCTAGTGTTAAGGCAATGATCTATATCAGGCAGAGTTGAACAAAATGAGTGAAATATGAACGTGTTGACATTAATGCTGAATTAACCTTATATGAAGAGTGTTTTGGGAATAATGGAGTCTTCATTTGATGAGTACCAGATGAGCTTGATTTTATTCTCCTAGCTGCCACCTGAACTTCCTCTTCTGATTTGATTATTGATTTGGAAAAGCAGATAATAAAGTGCTAATTTCGTTAGATGTGTGACCTGTGGTTTCAAAGACTGGAAATTTCTGTTGACCATCCAGAGGCTGTAGTTCCCCAAATGAGGACATTTTATTGTTACATAAGTGCTTTCTGCTGTATTTAGAAGGAGCATCTCTCTTGGGGTACAGACATTTATCTGAAAAGTAGTTATGGGAAATAGGCATTGCCTGATACAGGCTGATACAGCATTACTGCAAAAACAATCATAGGTAAAGAGCTGTAGATGGAAATGTGCTTGAATGCTTTGCTAAATGGAGACCTGAATCCTCAATTTGACTTGTTTGAACAAATGATTAATTTTTTTTTTTTTTTACAGAGGCAAAATAATAAAAATATTTCTTAATTGGTGTTTTGCACATAATAATAATGTCCTGGTGTCAGTAAAGCTAATAAGGATGTTATCTCCGGAGATGCTTTCTCTCAGAAGTTCTGTTGGCACTTGTGGTTTGTTATAAAATGTGCTAATCTTTCAGGCTTTTTCTCCTCATTCAGTTTTGCTGTGTTTAGTGCAAAAAAAGAATTAAAAAATTAAATTAATGCTTACCTCAGTCTAAGTAGCAATAGGGAAACAATGACTTTTATTTCTTTCTCCCATGAAATTAAAGTCTTACGCTTCATGTTGATAGTACAAAAAGAAGTTAATAAATCCAGTGCCAGTGATTTTGTCCCTGCAAATGTCACACAGTCATATCTATAGAATTAGGCATTAATAAATGTTTTTATCATAATTATACATACTTTCTTCAAAAATGTAGAAGTGTGTTGGAAAAAGAGAGGTCAAGGAGAAATGGTTCCATGCAATTTTGGTCTTTGAAAGCATCAAGCATAACTGAAACTTATAGAAGTCTTCTGGAGGTAGGTCCAGGTACCTATTGGTCTGAAAGAGAGTAAGAGATAGGATGTATGTGGTGACAAGCTTACTTTCCTGGAGAAAAGGGAATAATCTACACAGTTAACCAAGACTGTTATTTCTGAGAAGTGAATTAGCTTTATCATTTATGTTCTTATTTTACTTTTTATTCTGAAAGATTTCAGGGACACCTGATACTCTGAAGTTTTCTGTTGATCAATTACATTTGTGTGATTCTCCCATACTTAAGAAGCTGAAAACAAATTAATTTATCCTAAAACTTATTGGATACCATGGCTTAGCAAAATTGAATGCAGAGGTGTTGGCCTTCTTGGATGTTGCTAGCCTAAAGGATAAACATTGTTCCAGTGTGGTCACTGGTGCTTCCTTTCTGATTAAGTGTAGGTTCATCAAAGTTATAAACCTTTAAAAAAGTGATTGTGCCTTTATCTAGCTATAAAGTAGCTCTAGATCTCCTGAAGTGGCTTCTGTGTTTCTAGGCTGGTCCACATGTTATTTTGATCTCAACAACTCTCTGGGAGTTTCACTTCATTTTTAATAACAGGTACTCAATTCTGCTGGGCAAATTCTTGGTTTTGAGACACAGTGACCACCACTAGGAGTGCATCATGACTGCCCTGGCCTCCCAGGGTTCTTGTTTGTCAAGCTGATATACCCAACATGGGTACAGGACCCCAGGAAGGGAAAAAAACTGCAAAGGTAGGAGAAGGGTTAGGAAAGGAAAGCTCCCCAGCTTTCTATGTGAGGGAGTAGTCTGGGAGAGGCTGGCAGAAACTGCTGTGCAGTATGTGCAGAGGAGGTGATTTGTTGAAAGAAAGATGAGGGAAAGCAAGGTTTTCAAAGGGCAAGTACTTATAAAGATTAAATGTTACAGAGCTTGATCTGCAGCTGGTAAACAGGAAAATGCCAGGGTGATATTTCCAACTTGAACGTCTCTGCAGATTAATGGTAATTAAAGCCGGGCTTAGTCTGCTTGGGGTTTTCTTTTCCTTAAGTGTCCACATGTTTATCCATTAGTGTTAAGAACAAAGTATATTAATACCATGTTTAAATGTCTTTTGTATTTATATATATATAAGTTCTAGTAGGTTATGGACAAAGCCTGTACTGTGTAGTCCAATTGCTCCAGTATGGCTTTGTACTTGCTATATATAATTGTTATGGTTTAAGCCCAGCCGGTAACTCAGAACCACGCAGCCATTCACTCACTCCTAATTTCTTCCTAACCCAGCTCATGGAGGGATGGGGAGGAGAACCAAAAGAATATAACACCCACGGGTTGATGTAAGAGCAGTCCAGTAACTAACGTATAACACAAACCACTGCTGCTATCACCAATAATAATGATGATAAGGCAGATAACAAAGGGAGAGAATACAAGCGCTCACCACCCATCGATCGATACCCAGCCCAACCAAGCAGAGATCTAGCCCTTCTGGGTAACTGCCCCCAGTTTATATACTGGGCATGATGTGCTGTGGTATAGAATACCTCTTTGGTCAGTTTGGGTCAGATGTCCTGTCTCTGCTTCCTCTCAACTTCCCCTCCTCCCTGGTAGAGCATGAGACTCAGAAAGTCCTTGGTCAGAGTAAACATTACTGAGCAGCAACTGAAAACATCGGTGTTATCAGCGCTGTTCACAGGCTGAAAGTCAAAAAAATAGCACTGAACCAGCTACTAAGAAGGAGAAAAATGACTGCTACTCCTGAACCTAGGGCAATAATATACTGTGTTTAAACTTCCCCACACAAACCATCCAAAGTCACTAACATCAGTTACAGTGGTAACACAAGTCACAGACAAGTTGGGTATCTGTCTACAAAATTCTCTTTTGCTGTAGAACTGCTTAGGAGCAGATGTTTTCTGGTTTGTTTGGTTTTCTTCCTTCTTCTACTTCCTCTTCTCGTTTTCTCCCTCCAAGAATATTTGCATTGAGAAAGAAAACGCTGTCTGGAAGATGCTTTTTTATGCAAGGATGGCTTGCACTTGAGAATATAGAATTCATACAGTTGCATGTTTACTTTATGTGTGGGTACAGTTGTGACCTGTATGTTCTCACTGAGTAGCAGCTGGGACACTTCATCTCCTTGACCTTGGCCCTGATGTGATTACAGCTGAGTTTTTGTATGCACTTCTCCCCTGCCTGCCCCAAGTATGAGGAGATAAGACCCTGCTATCCTGACACAGCTTTCTGGCTTATATACAACAAGCAATCACAAGGCGGCTGCATCAGAAGATGAAATCTAGGGACAAAGATTGTAACCTAAGCCACTGTATTAGCATAACATTGCATATGTATATATTCTAGCACCATCTAGCACATTTCTAAGGTAATGTCTATAATAAAAAAACATAAAATGTGATTTTCATGTAACAAGAGGTAAAACAATAAGTGAGAAAGAAGAAGAGAAAACAGTAATGTAGGAGGAAGAAAATTGTCCCGACTGTAGCCTGGCTTTACTCAGAATACTCAACTAGTTCGGAATAATTTCCTGAAGTGGCAGCCATTCAGCAATTCATGAGAGCAGGGAGAAAACCAAACTCTATACAGCACTATTGTGGTGGGTTGACCCTATCTGGATGCCAGGTGCCCACCAAAGCCGCTCCATCACTCCCCTCCTCAGCTGGACAGGAAGAGAAAATGTAACAAAAGGCTCATGGGTCAAGATAAGGACATGGAGATCACTCACCAATTACCCTCACGGGCAAAACAGACTCAGCTTGGGAAAATTAGTTTATTTCAATCAAATCAGAAGAGGATAATAAGAAATAAAATCAAACCCACAAATTTAAAACACCTTCTCCCAACTCCTCCATTGTTCCTGGGCTCAACAATACCCCTGATTTTCTTTACCTCCTCCCTGCTCCAGCAGTGCAGGGGGACAGGGAATGGGCATTGCTGTCAGTTCATCACATGTTGTCTCTGCTGCTTTCTGCTCCCCAGGGGGAGGACTTCTCATAGTCTTCCCCTGCTCCAAGGTGTGTCTTTCCCACAGGCTGCAGTTCTTCAAGAGCTGCTCCAGTGCGGGTCCCCTGCTGGGTCACCAGTCCTGCAGCAAACCTCCTCCACTGTGGGCTCCTCTCTTCATGGGGCCACAGCTCCTGCCAGAAGCCTGCTTCAGTGTGGGTTTCTCATAGGGTCACAGCCTCCTTTAGGCATCCCCCTGCTCTGGCATGGGGTCCTTCCTGGACTGCAGGTAGAGATCTGCTCCCCCATTTACTTCCATGGGCTTCAGCGGCATAGCTGCCTCTCCATGGGCTGCACCACAGGCTGCAGGTGAATCTCTGCTCTGGCACCTGGAACACCTCGTCCCTCTCTTTCTGTGATGACCCTGGTGTCTGCAGAGCTGTTTCTCTCACATGTTCTCACTCCTCCCGTCTGACTGCTGTTGCTGTTATGCAGGTTTTTGTCCCCTCTTCTTAAATGTGTTATCCCAGAGGTGCTACCACTGTTGCTGATGGGCCTGGCCTTGGCCAGTGGCAGGTTGTCTTGGAACCAGCTGGCATTGGCTCTATTGGACATAGGGGAAGCTTCTAGCAGCTTCTTACAGAGACACCCATGTAGCCCTCCCACTACCAAAACCTTGCGATATAAACCCAATACAACTATCTAGTGCTTTCATTGGCATTCAGTGGCTTTAAGAAATGCTTTATGATGACGCCCTCAGTCACTGGTTCTTTGTCTGCTAATGTGTTAGCAGCAGCAACTCTATTGGTAGCCCTTGTATCAACCATTCCCCACTTTGCTCTTAGAGAAGGTCAGATTTAAGATTTTAAATGCTTAATCAAAGTTTTGCCTTATGTGCAAATGTAGCCTTCTGGGACTGTTAGATCCCATTTATTTCCCATTTCTGCTAGTACAAGTGGCATTTGGAATTAGGCACAGTCTGTCTGTTAAGTTCTACTGATAAGTAAGGTCATACCCAACAAAGTGTTTGTATTTCTCAGAGAGTCAATTTATCCACTTTGCTGTCTTGATTCTGATGGCTGTGACACATCAAAAAGAAGAAAGGTGGTCTGAACCACAACAGTGCAAAGCTAACATTTCAGTGACCGGGTCTATTCAGGAGGTGCAGTGGAGTCTACCTGTTTCTTCCCCCAGGTGATATCCTGTCCTACAAGTGCAGTGGTGCCCAGTTCCAAGAGCTAAACTGACAGACAACTAACCTCATAAAACCATTTTCCCCTGTGAAGAACATCAGCATGCTCAGCATATATGGTTTATGAGTCAGACTCATTAGAGTAATTATCTGTTGGTGGGGAGGAACATCAGTGGATTGACTCTAGGCAGTTTTAAATTACCACCCCCACCCCCCCCCAAACAAAAAGATAGAACTACACAGTTGTTAATACACAATTACTCACCTTATGTGATGTGAGATGTGAAATGAGACCCATGACAAATAAAAAGGCTGTGATTTTTTTTTTTTTTTATTTTTACTGAGCATATAATATCTCCGGGATCCATCTTGTTCTCACTGAATGCAAGAGTCAGGTTATGGGCAGGGAGATAACTCAACAGTTACTAGTATAAATGCTATAAATATGAGGTTGCAAGACAAGATTGTGTAAAGTATACGATATGGCTGTTGTTTTTTTAGGGACAGAGATAAACACCATCATAGCAAACAAAAAACCTAATCATATGGTGTCAGATTTAAAAAAAAAAAAAAAATCCCAAACCATTATTTTATGGTGAATAATAAAACTAAATCCCTACTAGCTTGAAAAAACAAAACAACAACAACAGAAAGAGCAACCACAACCAAAGCCCAACCAATCAATAAACCAAACCCTCATCCCAGCATAGGAAACCACCAAAACAAAAAAGCCCAACTCTAAGCAAGCAAGTTTGGGGATCTCTGTATATCAGTTTCCTCAACTTATTTCCAAACAAGCAATTGAAGACCTCGGTGGCTGTCCTGATGAGCATTTAAATCACTAAGCTCTTATCAGCAAAGAGTAGAATAACTTTTCTTTCAGTGGATTTATCCTGTCATTTCACTTGAATTGAGCAAAATCCATTTTCACAGTGTCACTTTCCCAGGGTTAGTGTAGCTGTTGTATATTCTCTGTTTCTCTTCTTGAGGTGGGAAAGGCTTCATTCTGGAGCAGTCTTCCATGAAACTTGACCAAATTGTTTCACAGTAGATCATAGCTTGTCACTTAGTTGTGCTGTTGGCCTGGGGCGAGATTGCCTGGTGCTCTGCATTTAATGACCTTGTCTGTACTGCTGCCCTCATTCTTACAGGCTTACCCAAGAAAGCACGTGATACTGTGCTCTGATTTTGGTTGTCTATTGGCTATTTTACATGAGTGTTAATAGGAATTTTGGTTTCAAAGGAAGTTGTTAGTTTAAGTGTTCTCCCCCTCAGTGTCTTGATGAGGGGACCTGCAAACTCAGAAAAATATGGCAATGTGTGTTTTGGCAAAAAGTAAGTGTTTGAGGGCATTAAGTTTTACTTACCTGTGGATAGGTTCCTTGGTAATTTGAGGCATCTTGTCATTGATTTCTTTTGTTTCAGGAAGTGAAAGCATTACAGATAGTTATTTTCTTGCAAAGTGCTAGAAGTGGTAACAGTAGACAAAGTAATTACATTGGTCTACTTCGTCTTTTGGGCTAGGGTGGGAGCACCTGAGTGATGTCTCACTTCTGGGACACAGGTTTTAGAACCTTGAGCCTATCCCAAAACAAGAGCTGTGATCCTATCCATCACTCCAAAAAGGGAGAGAATGTATCACACTTGACCTGAATATGCTACTTTATGTGCCCTTGTAGTCCCTACGGGTCTTTAAAAGTTGCCTTTTCTAGTACATGTATGTCATAAAGCAGTATCATACCAAAGATGGGGAATGAAAGTCAAAACCTTCAGCTTCAGAAGCATAACCATTGCTTATGCTTCCAGACTCTTATGTCTGACCAATGTCTAAAGACCTCCTTACCTAGTGTATCTTCCAAAATTGCTCAAATATGCTGAATGTCATCTTGTTGTTTCTTCTCTTAGTGCAAGTGAAAATGTGGCAAGCTTCCAATTCCTAAATTCAAATAGAGTGTGAGAGAGACTTATTTTCTTTTTCTGTGGCATCTCATTCCTTATGAGAAAATGAAAACCACTATGTATTTAATACAATCAGGAACTGGAAGCATATTGTCATCTTAAGGTGTTTTTTGCCTTTGAGACTAGCTGTTCTGGTCACACTTGTGGTTCAATTCTGTAACATCAGACTTTACATTGTGAACCGTACAAAATTAAAAGGAGACAAAAATACATTCCTTTCCATGAATTGTAAATATCATGATGCCTTTCTAGGTATTCTTGAATGGAAAAGGAGGAGACACAAAGGTCTTCTGGTGTTCAGGAATACCAAAATTGCGTGGCCAATAAACCTGCAACCAGGCATCAGATTAATCCATGTTCTACAATCAGATCTAAATATTCCTCTGATATCTTAGTCCGAAAAAAATTCTATTTCATAGAATCATAGAATCATAGAATAGTTAGGGTAGGAAAGGACCTTAAGATCCTCAAGTTCCAACCCCCCTGCCATGGGCAGGGACACCTTACGCTAAATCATATCAGCCAAGGCCTCGTCCAATCTGGTCTTGAACACTGCCAGGGATGGGAGCATTCACAACCTCCCTGGGCAACCCATTCCAGTGCCTCACCACCCTAACAGGAAAGAATTTCCTTCTTATATCCAATCTAAACTTCCCCTGTTTAAGTTTTAATCTGTTACCCCTTGTCCTATCACTACAGTCTCTAATGAAGAGTCCCTCCCCAGCATCCTTGTAGGCCCCCTTCAGATACTGGAAGGCTACTAAATAAAATTAATACGAATTTTTGACTATGCTCATGAAAGTATCAGTCTCCGAAGAGTAAATATGAGGTCTCCACGCAGCCTTCTCTTCTCCAGGCTGAACAGCCCCAACTTTCTCAGCCTGTCTTCATATGGGAGGTGCTCCAGTTCCCTGATCATCCTCGTGGCCCTTCTCTGGACTTGTTCCAACAGTTCCATGTCCTTTTTATGTTGAGGACACCAGAACTGCACACAATACTCCAGGTGAGGTCTCACGAGAGCAGAGTAGAGGGGCAGGATCACCTCCTTCGACCTGCAGGTCATACTCCTTTTGATGCAGCCCAGCTTTCTGGGCTGCAAGTGCACACTGAAGCCGGCTCATGTTGAGTTTCTCATCAACCAACACCCCCAAGCCCTTCTCCTCAGGGCTGCTCTGAATCTCTTCTCTGCCCAACCTGTAGCTGTGCCTGGGATTGCTCCGACCCAGGTGTAGGACCTTGCACTTGGCATGGTTAAACTTCATGAGGTTGGCATCAGCCCACCTCACAAGTGTGTCAAGGTCCCTCTGGATGGCATTCTTTCCCTCCAGTGTATCAACTGAACCACACAGCTTGGTGTCATCAGCAAGCTTGCTGAGGGCGCACTCAATCCTACTGTCCATGTCAGCGACGAAGATGTTAAACAAGACCGGTCCCAACACTGATCCCTGAGGGACACCACTCGTTACTGGTCTCCAGCAGGACATTGAGCCATTGGCCACAACCCTTTCCGTGCGGCCATCCAGCCAGTTCTTTATCCACGGAGTGGTCCATCCATCAAATTGATGTCTCTCCAATTTAGAGACAAGGATGTCGTGTGGGACAGTGTCGAACGCTTTACACAAGTCCAGGTAGATGATGTCAACTGCTTTCCCCCTGTCCATCAGTTCTGTAGCCCCATCATAGAAGGCCACCAAATGGGTCAGGCAGGATTTCCCCTTAGTGAAGCCATGCTGGCTGTCACCAAGCACCTTGTTGATTTTCATGTGCCTTAGCATGCCTTCCAGGATAATCTGCTCCAAGATTTTGCCAGGCATAGAGGTGAGCCTGACTGGTCTGTAATTCCGCGGGTCATCCATTTTCCCCTTCTTGAAAATGGGGGTTATATTTCCTTTTTTCCTGTCGTCGGGAACTTCACCTGACTGCCATGATTTCTCAAATATGATGGCCAGCGGCTTCACAACTTCGCCAGCTCCTTCAGGACCTGCAGATGGATCTCATCAGGACCCATGGACTTGTGCAAGTTCAGCATTTTAAGATGGTCTTGAACCAGTTCCTCTCCTACAGTGGGCGCAAGGTCTTCATTCTCACAGTCCCTGCATCTGCCTTCCAAGACTTTGGTGGTTTGGTCAGAGGCTTTGGTCAGAGCATTTGCCAGTGAAGACCGAGGCAAAGAAGTCATTCAGAACCTCAGCCTTCTCCAAATCCCGTGTAGCCAGTTCTCCTGAGAGCTTCCTGAGGGGGCCTACATTCTCCCTAGTCTTTTATTTGCTATGTACCTGTAGAATCCCTTCCTGTTATCTTTAATACCTCTAGCTAAATTTAATTCTAGCATTAATACTAGTTTAATACTAGCATTACAGCTGAAATTTCAGCCTCAGATACTCAGGCTCCAGGGGAATCCAGGGGAGAGCACCAATCCAGTCAGAGGGACTGACGATTAAAAGCTTAGAATGCAGGCTGATTAGACACATGGGCAACTGGAAGATCCATTGAGGTATTACCATGTGCCACAGAACAGTTAAAACGAGTTTCTTCCAGTGGGGTTTGGACAGTTTGATTTGTCTTTCATTAAAAAAATGATATTCAGCATATCTGAATAGATACATTTTAAAGGTATGGATATTTGACAGACTTTGCTTTCCAGATTTATAAAAGCAAACAAAAGGAGCTGAAGACATTTTGGTACTTCTAATATAATGTTGCACAAAATATACACATGCTTGCTTCCTCTGTTTCTAACAGATTTTATTAATGGGAGAGTTTAAGGCAGGTTATACACTTACTTGACAGCATCTGCCATGTTTGGCTGGTTATTTCAATTGAAATTTGTGATTAAAGCAATAACTGTTTTCCAGGGATTTTCTGGAGATTTGAGTCTGGAAGGGAAGTCTGAAGGGTCTGATCAGACCAAAGGAGTTATCCTAGTAATTTGTGCATGAAAGCGGAATTTCTGTTTGACTAGAGCATTTATCTTAAAAGAACAGGTTTTTGAGTTATGCATTATGCAGGTAATAATACAAGGTGTGATTAGTGTTTCCTAAGGTGGCACAGTTAAATATACAGCTACCTTATTCTGGTTTCTCTGAATACTAATGTAGAAGTTTCTGTTGCCAAGGGGAGGAGAAAGTTATGTAAAATAAGCATAAGGACTAATTTAGTTCATTTAAAGGTGAACACCTTTAAGCACATATGTGGGGTTTTTGAAGTTGATGGAATTATTTGCATTTCTAAACTATGTATTCTCAAAAGTCCAGCTGAGTGGGGGACAGGGCGGTTGATTCATAAACATCTTCTACATGTGGGATGGACACAAGCAAAAAGGAATAATTCAATTTACCTTCTGGAGCGGAATAGTTGCTTCACATTAATCTTTTTGTGGAGACTCTCATATATAATTAACTGAATTTTAATTCATTTTGTCTCAATTCACTTCCAAAGCCAGTTAAGCTAAGCTAGAGACATATTTTTAAAAACAACTGTAGACAAAGCATATGTTTGTTTAGCAGATGCCTGTGTCGTGCTGTTGCCAAAGGCTACCATTCATGTTCTGGTAAAGAGAAGATAAGTGTCTTGCAGCTGTACCAGTCCAACAGCCCAAACTGTAAGATGGGGTGATTTGATTAAACTGGTGAGGTTCATCAAAGACTTGCGAGCAAGTACTAGTGCTACCAAACAGGCATAAACTGAGCAAACGGTCATAAAAATACAGAGGTAATTTTTAGACATGTTTGAGAAACATGCATTTGCAGATTAATCATAGAATCACAGAAAAGTTAGGTTTGGAAAGGACTTTAATATCATTTAGTTCCAACTCCCCTGCCATGGGCAGGGACACCTGACACTAGACCATGTCACCTTGGGCAACCCATTTCAGTACCTCACCACCCTCACAGTAAAGAACTTCTTCCTTATATCCAACCTGAACTTTCCCTGTTTAAGTTTTAACCTGTTACCCCTTGTCTTATCACTGCAGTCCCTAATGAAGAGTCCCTCCCCAGCATCCTTGTAGGCCCCCTTCAGATACTGGAAGGCTACTAAATAAAATTAATACAAATTTTTGACTATGCTCATGAAAGTATCAGTCTCCGAAGAGTAAATTTCTCCAACCTTTTGTTCCTATGAAATTGTCAAACGTGATGGTCATTGTCAGATTTTTAGCAAATATTGACTGCTAATAGCATACAGTGTATTTGAGTGAGATATTATTTGTAAGTACTCATTGTTGACTCAGTTTCTATGGTAATAGGGGAACAAATGTCATTACCACTACTGCAGGGAAGCAGGGAATACTTTGCTATCTATGCCTTTGTCTTTCTTTGTTAAGATCGAAGACTCCTCATGAATAATGAATGCACTGTACACAGAAATGGAGCTAGATTCAAGCTATAGTGGAAAAAGAAAACATTATTGATTTAGCTTTTTTTTTAGGTCCTTTCCAACCCTAACTATTCTATGATTCTGTGACTCAGTGCTGTTCAACATATAGTCTTGAAAATTTTCATGGTGAAAGTAATCTTGAAAATGGAATGAATAGACAGGTAGCAGTTTACTGACAGTCCTAAGAATGTCAAGATAGTAATGACAAAGGCCAGCTTCAAAGAATTGCACATAAATCTTACTAGCTGAAGTCATTGAGTGAAAGAAATGGCAGAGGAAACTGTGTAGATAAATAAAAAGCGATGCACATAAGAAAAAAAATATCTGTACATATAAAATGATAGGTTCTGAGCTGTCTGTTTCCAATTGGGATTCAGATTTCAGCATCCTGATGGATGGTGTGGTGAAAATATTAGCTGAATTCTCAGTATTACCTTAAAACCCAAATAATATGCTAGGTATATGATGGAAGTAATAGAGGAAATCAAAACCATCACTAATACTATGCCTATTCCTGCTTCTCTCTCGCCAGCATTGAAGTAGGCTTCTGGATATAACTGGAAGAGGTAAGTAGGAGAGTAGTAAGGAAGTCCTGAAACTTCTTCACTATCAATGGTATAGAGAAAGATTCTTCAAGTTAGAAAAGAGGTGGCTGAGAGATAATATAATGGAGAAGTGGAAATAAGAAACAGTTTGTTCATTTTTTTCTCCTCTAATACAAGAACTAAGGGATATAAAATGAAATCAGCAGGGGGTCAGTTCAGCACTGATAAAAAGCCATAGCTGATTGCACAATATGCAGAATGTTCTGAATGTTGAAAGTTTACATGAGTTCAGAAAAGCAATGAGACAAATCCATTGGGACTTGTAGATATAACGACAATGCTTCTGGCTCCAGAAATCTCTGAACTACAGTCTGCTGGAGACTGGAAATGTGTTTTGGGGAAATAACAATGTATTTGTTCAGCTCATGTACTAGTTCTTGTGTGATATACTCTACTATCAAACAGCCAAGGTTGGACTACTGGACATGGTGGGCCTTTGATCTGATCCATGATTATATCTGGATGTATATGGAGAAAAAAAAAAAGGGGGGCAGGTGTGGTAGCAACAAAATATCCCTTCCCTTCTTTGTCCCTTTTCTTCACAGTAAGTCCCTATATACCAAAGAATAAGAAAAAAGAAAAATCTCTGCTTGATTTAAGGAGAACAGATTGTACAGTTTCTTATGCCAATTCATTTTCGGAGTGTTACGAAATGGAGAACTATGTGAACAATGGAAAAGGCTGACTCCAGGTATTTTTCTCCTTTAAAAAGTACGCTCCTGAAAGCTCGTAAGCATTCCTGCTTTGCTGGCTATACTGGCAAATGCTAACTTTAATGGAGCATGCATTAGTGTTTCATAAATTTAAATTTAAAATTAAAACCTGAAAAGATAGTTTCTCCTATCTCATCCACAAGGCAATGATGCTTTGTTCAGCATGCTGGAGCAGTTTTTTTGTGAAAGCAGATCTAATCTGAGACAGAATAAGATGTGTTGTTTCCCTTTCCCTTTGTTAACCATTTTGGTATGTTGTCTCTCCTTTTACATTGGCATGCTAAGAAAAAAAAAAGTTTAATTGTAGAAGGGGGATAGTTTGCACACAATTTCTTCCCCTAAGAAATTAATCTTACTCATGTTCACTTCTTCAAACTCGGTTCTCCTTTGTATAAAGAGCTTTGTGTATGTATTGGATTTGAGTTTACCATTAACTTCAGGTGTAAGTCTGCTTGACCATTGCCCTTGTATATGACCAAAGCATATTTGACCCATCTGATCCTGCTCCTGACCAAGGAACAATTTATTATTGCCCATCATTAAGCAGGGCACTTTTTTTGCTAACATGGCAGAATGGTTGCTCCTTATCCTCAGGAAAGAAAGTAATCTGAGGTAAAAGTGGGGAAAATGCTCATCAAAGAGAGGCATTGGCTGGACAGAAGATTTGCAGTGGTAGCAGAAGCCTGGTTTCCCACTAAATTTCCGTAATACATATGAAGGTCTCTCTGCTGAGCTCATACCTCTGCGCTGTTGGCATTTCCATGGGAGACAAAAATGTTTTTTATCTCCTCAGTTTATTTTGTGATTTGGCTGGAGAAATCACTGCAAATGAATTAATGAAGAGCTAAACACCTGTTTTCTCTAGCATTTCTAAGTTTGCAAAGAGAATAAAACCAAGAAAACATGGGAATGATTATTACTATTATTACTATTGATTTCCAGATTGTCCAAACATTTGTCCTACCACAGGGAGAGCCTGTCCCTGTCTTCTCCGAACTGCTCAGTGAATTTCCTTAGAACTAAGCCCCGTATTTAAGGGGGTTTGTTTCTATGAAGAAGCAGGAATGTTTTCGAAGGTACCCAGCAATTAAGAGTTTTTAGAAAGTCCTGTGGAGAGGCTTATTTCAGAAGATTTCACTCCTTATTTTTTCCTCTATTTTCTCTGTTTTTCTATTTTCCTTTTGTTTTTACTTTTACTTGTCTCTGACTCACAGAATATATAGAGACGTAGCTTTTAAAATGCCTGAATGTACTTATAAGACCTTGTTTTCTTTTCACAGAGATTTTAGCTATATTTTACCAAAGAATGAATAAAATGAGAGAAAGGGACTGAAAGAAAGGATGGGTAAGTTTTGTTGCTAAAGTTGACTATGCCTTAAGTTTGGGGAATTTTTGCAGTCTAAGTAGGCTGAAATGGATACTTTTCTTTCTAGTTATTTTTTTTTTATCATGTGCACATCGTTGATTCCAATGACTGCCAGGGTAATTATTTCCTTGTTTGCCAGGAACATTAAAATTGCTATGGTTTCTAAAGAAAATGTGCTCAGGCTTCTTGAAAGTAAGTATACAATAGGCTATTACAGCTGCCTTTTTTACTGGAATTATTTTAAGTAGTAGTGGTACACAGCAATTAACCCTTTGTGCTTGAGAATGCACATAATAGTCTCAATCAATGAGCACTTAAAGAATAAAGGGACAGGAGATGTGCAGTTTCAAGATTAATTTCTGAAAAGTGTCTATTTGAACTGCTGATATCTTCAATAATAGTCATCTTTCAATAGCGTATTGGATTTTTCAAGCCATTATCTCATGTATTACATCAAAAAAATACTTGGTTTTACTCATGTTGAAAAATGTTGGCTGAAGTTATAAGTTGGAAGAGTGAGATACCACATCTACTGCTGGAGACAACTCTGTTATAAGGGACAGGTGTTATGTAGACTTTACTGACTTACGGCCTTGCCTGAAACCTGGACAAATTACAGGTTTCCGTGTAATCATGCTAACATCACCCCCTTTTAATTTGCTGCATAATTTCCCATTTCTGTTCCCCTGAGAAAAGGTAGCTTTTCAATTATTTTTTTTAATCTGAAAAAAATTAGACCAGTGTATTTCAATCCAAAGCTGAAAATGGTATTGAAAATTGCCAGGTGAGTGGATTAGCTTGCTTCAGCAGTCTTGAATTGGAATGCAAAACTGATGCCAAAATGCTCACCTTTGGGTGATCTTTAAGACAGGCAGAGAATCCTGCGATTCTCACAGAAATGTATCCAACATTGTTGAAGTTTTAATACCAAGTTAACTGAAGTCAATGGAGAGAAGTCCATGATTGGTTTGATGGAGATGTATACAACATTTTCTCTGCTTCTGGTACTGGTAAATAAGCAATTACCTGAAAAGCAATACAGGTTTATGGAGAATTTACTCAACTTTAGCATGAAAGTATGAGATCTTACTTTAAAAATAAAAAGGCATTTAAAAAGATATTTTCCATTATATTTTAATCAAACTCCCAAACTCAGGTACTTTTCTGTGGACTTTTAAAATGATTTTTTGATGCAAGAGCATGTAAGCAGACCTTATTGTGATTGCATCTGATCTGTTAAGAACACAACAGATTCCTTCTTACGTGGTTAAGTCTGCTGGATGCAAATCTGGAGAGAGCCTCTCCTTTTTGCTATTTATAGTTAATCACTACCGGTGTTAGTAGTTGCACATTCTTATTTGCACTTCAATTTTCCACAGCATTTTTTCGGTAGAGAGAGAATGAGTAAAGAAGTATAAAGCCTGCTGGCTTGCCTGAAGTTTCTTAATGCATTGTGTACACATTTAATAGATTGACAAGACACATTTTTCGATATGGCAACTGTAGACTTTGGGACTCTTTGTAGTGACAGAATTTGTAATTTGATAAAATGAGAGCAATAACTCAATAAATAGGGGAAAACAATGAACAGGAAATGCAGTTGCTTTTGACACACATTTCTCTTTTCAAGCTGCCTATATTTTCCTCTGTGCACCTCAGTGCTTGTAAAGTTCTCCAGTGAAAACTGGTGCTGGTTTGAATGGCAAAGGAGAAAATGGGATCTGTATATCCACAGGGCCAATCAAAATTAAACTATTACATTACTTGATTGAATTTAGTGCATGAAAAAAATAAAAAGTCTTCTGTGTTTTGAGAGGCAAAAAAAAATGGTTATAGTTTTATGCTATAAGTATTCCTGCCTCTTCAAATTTAACTAATTGTTGACAATATGTTTGCTTGGGATCTGAGATTCTTCTACACTGGTATTTAAATTGCAAGATTATTCCTGTTGCTGTATTCCTAAAGACTTGAAATTCTGCTGGGTGAACAAATTTCTTTTACAGATCAGGTGTATCTTGCACTTGACTGCATCAGTGGTTCAGATAGTGGCTTTGATAAGGGATTTTATTGTGCTGTAATGTAATTTGCAGTTGGGGATTCTTTCCCCTTCATTGGGTCATTTATACTGTGTAGCTGTGATAAATAGTAAAATGTAGATTATCTGTCAGACAGTATCTTTGGTGATGTTGATTGGAGTGGGTTAGGAGAGCTTTGTAGGAATGCATTGGGATTTAGAGACCTTTGAGTGGGTTCCTTGTATTTAGTATAGTTTGTGAGAAAGCGTGTGTGTGTATCAGGGGAAAAGATCAGGCATAGCAGTCATGATTGTTGTTGTTTTCAGGGTTTTTACCTGGACAGTAAGAAATCCAAAGGGTCAAAAGTCTGTGGTAAAGACTGGAGAGACTTGAAACTGGATCCTAAATAATACTGCCTGTTCTTATTAACTCTTCCAGAGTGTATATGCTTCTCTAATTATGAAACTCTACAAAAGGTCTTTGTTTTTACATGGAAAATTCAGTTTGTACTGAAAAGCTTTGAAAATATTAAACCATTTCTGCCAGATATAATACTCAGCACTCTGAAAGTTGACTTTAATTTTAAACAGTAATAATAACCTCCAGGCAAATCCTGGGAAGTGTTACTTCCAGTTTCATTATGTGCTGGGCACTCAGCAGCTGGAAAGCAGCTTGATAGAAAAGGCCCTGGGGGTCCAGGTGGACCAAGTTCAACAAGAACCAGGAATGTGCCCTCATGGCAAAGGTGGCTAACGGTATCCTGGGCTGCATTAGGAGGAGTGTTGTCAGTAGATGGAGGGAGATGATACTTCCCTTCTACTCAGCACTGGTGAGGCCACATCTGGAGTACAGTTCTGGGCTCCCCAGTACAAGAGAGACATGGAACTTATGGAGAGAATTCCAGTGAAGAGCTATGAGGATGGTGAAGGGAATGGGACGCCTCTCCTAAGAGGAAAGGCTGAAAGACCAGGGACTTTTCAGCCTGGAGAAGAGAAGGCTCAGGTGATCTCATAAATGTGTGCAAATACTTGAAGGCTTTCTGTAAAGAACGTTAAGCCAGGCCACTTGTGCCTGGAAAGATGAAGACCAGAGTCATGTAAAAGAGAAAAGCACTCAAGAAACTCCAGGTCCTGCTTATCACTGTAACTATTCCTGCTTTAGGGATCAGTACTTGGCAATCACTGTGGGCATTGTCAGTGCCTTCAGCAGTGGAGGCATATACAGCATAGAGACAGAAAGAGATCAAGCAAATGCTGAAGTACTGTAGCTATAATGCTTCAGGTCCTGCAGGACCAGTAATGCTTCAGGTCCTGTAGCTGTGTATCACATATGTGTCTGAAAGAAATAAACCTCAGGATCCAACTGAGGTTATTTACTACAGTAAGAATTTTGAGAAAGGACATCAGAATAAATGTTTCTGATAGAGCAGACTTTATAATCTTCTGCCTCACCCTTTTTCACTTGCACACAAAGAAGCAAGTATGAGAGACGTTGTGTTTTATTACATTAAGTAAATATGCTTCCCCTTCAGAGATTTTGGTAGGCAGAATCCTTGTTGATAACGTGTGATAGTATTGCAAGTGCTTTGGCACTGCACTTGAATCAAAGCCAGAATAAATCTGAAATTGAGATTTGAATGTGAGTGGAAAGCCCCCACAAAGGCTCACATTTTACTGATAAGATAGTAAGGATCATTTATTTGTTTGCAGTGTGTTTCTACCTGGGTTGTAATATATATATAAAAATATATAAATATAATGTAAATATATAAATATAATATAAAGTATTGGTGTAACATAAAGGTAGGGCAGTTCATGTGCTTGATGAGCAAGAGCTATCTTTCTTATGGTTTGCTATGTAACATAGTATGTGTTTTACCAGACAGGCAGTACTTTGCCTTCATTTCTACATTTTGACTCATTTGCATTTTCTCATAATTTGCTGATGATAACAATTAACCCTTTCTGAATATTTTAGTAACCCTAAATTGCCCATCTCTTTGCCTGTTTCACTCTGCTGTATTCCTCTTTCCCTTCAGATTCTTTTCTAGTTTAGTTATTAGGTACCTAATTTATCTTCTAGTTCTATTAGATTCTAGTTTTCTGTTACGACTTTTCTCATATTACCTTTTCAACTGAGACACCTTCCTTTCTTTTGGAGACAGCCTTAATCCAATTCTATTTAATAGGAAGCATCTCAAAATACAGCACTATTCATGCAGTACTCTCAAAGTTGTGGTTGCTCTTCTCAAAGGTAAAAGGCTATGCTAAGCAGCACTTGTAAACAGTGGTGGGTATTTCCATCCCCACGGTCCCCTCTCCCCCTTTTTTTTGGTCTTCTTCCTAGCAACCCTTACCGCAGTACAGCTGAGCATTGACATTTCCAGAAGAGCTAATATCTTAACAATTACTACCATACAGCAGTAGCAAAACCAGCTCACAAGACCAAAATATTCTGAACCAGCTCTGTGAGCACTATGTTGTGGTCATATATGTTGTAAAGCTTTAGGACAAGGTAAAGGATTAAGCTACAGATACGTTCTGTCTGGGTTCTGACACTTGCTACTGCGAGAGTCTGAGTAATCTCTGTGAGTCTTCAAAGACACTGTGAGGTTTTGAAGAATCTAGCTGATGATTGTTGTAGCCTAGATAACCTAAACATATGAAAGAGAAGCAGCACAGAGAGGGTGTCCTTTATTAACCAAATTGGTGGAGTGGTGTTGGTTGTGTTAGCGTTGTCTAAGGCTGTTTTTTGGTTATTTCAGTAAAAGTTTAGAGTGCCATGCATAGCGTTTGGATATAGTTTTGGGCCTTGTGATAGTATTTTACTTGAGTATACTTGAGGACAGGGATTCTCAGCTTTTATGAAATTCTCCTACAATGCTGCATAGTGTCCTTGAATGTTTGTGAGATAGTCAAAGGGTTCAATGCTAAATATCCTGGGGACTGCAGTGTTTTATGCATACGGAGTAGATATTGTTTTTCATTTTGGCCTTATTTTTTTCTTACTTTACACAATCTCTAAACAACAAATTTAGATTATATTTTCCATAAAAGTAGATATGGTGGACAAAGGATAAAACAATGGTGAATTTGTAGGGAAAGTTACATATACATATATCTGCCTGTATATGCGTGTATATATGTATAGATTTTAAGACCATTTGCCAATGGGTGTATAAGTCTTTCCCAGAATGTCTTCTGATATTTGGAAAAATTAGGTGGCTTAGAGAAGTACTGAGAAAGTAGTAGCTGGAATTCTGTAGTTATCTTCATGATTGCTTTTCAGGACTGTATCTCACTGGCATGTTTTTATCTCTCCTTATTCATTGCTCTTGCATTTGTCAGCAAAGTCCATTCTTCGTTGCACTGTAGAGACAGGGAAGCAAAGCGAGTCTTCTTTTAATCCCCATAAGGCATTTGGGTATCTGAAACCCATCTATCCAGATATCCTGGCAAGTACAGTTTGTTTCCACAGTATGAAGAGAGGTACTAGGTCTTGTTCTGGAGCAATAGATGGTATATACTGGTGATACAGAGCTTTTGTACAAGTGAAGTTACGTTGAGAAGCCTGTGGGAGGGCAGTAAACCAGCTGGAGAGTACTATGGTGGCTACAATAATAAAGCACCTGAAACTACCAGTGTTTGAATTTTAACAGTAGCAAAGTAGAGCAGAGTTCAGAAGAAACAATGACTCTCAAGGCCTTCTGATTGTAACAGCAACAGCTGCAGTTTTGTAGTGACATTATGGTCATGGAGCAATCCTTCTAATATTCTCTGGGATTCAAATTGAGGGGAGGGCTGAGAATACCCTGCCACTGCACTTTTCAGAACCACTGAGAAAATGTTATTTGTGCGTGCTCAAAAGCATACCCATGGAGGAACTCCCTTCCATTCCCCCCCCCCCCCAAACAACCAGTGACTAGCTTTGGATAGTTTTTCTTGCCAGTTTGAAAGAGAAAAATCAGAACACTATGCAAAAAATGATAGCGAAACACATGTAGTCAAGCCACAGTCTCTGTATTTGACAGCAGCATTCTTTTGAGTGGCTACCTCATACATATCCCTCTGGTGGAGGTAAGTCTTCTGGATCATGATTGTTTTTCCTGTATCTGGTTTTCACAGCTTTGTGGTAGTTTATCCTTACTGTACTAAAATTTTTTTCTCTTCCCTCCTATAAGCGTTACTTCAATATGAGGCGCTTTAATTACTTCTACTGTTTTGTCTCTTTGTAGTAACTAATCTCTCCCCATTTTTGCTGGTTAATGAAGAAAAGGCACCAAACTTCACAGCCCAATGAATTTGGTTATACAAGAACAATCGTGTGCAGCCCTGCACACTTTTGTAATATTTGTGTGTCTGTCTTGCAGGGATATATTGCAGGATAAAAAGCTGAATAGAGCAACAGTACTGGACAAGCTTTGAATTTAAGAGAAAAAAAAAACCAACAAAAGATGTAGTGCTTTGATCCCCTGAGTTAGCACTATAGTGCGAGAGCAAGATTGCAGACAATGAACCGAACAAGCCACTAATTTCTTTGTTGATTCTGTAAAAATGGGTCCCGTTAATGTTAATGAAACTGTTTATATATGCAAAACCAAGATTGCATGCCTAATTAGAGACTGAAGGCTGCAATAAGTTACCAAAGAAAGTGAGAACATTCACTAGAAAGACACCCAGAAAAGACAGACCAAATTGTGTCACTTGTTTGGGGCTGGATAAACCAACTCTAGTGAAGTTTTAAAGCAAAAAAAAAACAAACAAAAAAACAAACAAAAAAAAAACAACCAAACAAAAAAACCAACAACCAAACCAAACAAATAAACCACCCAAATAAAACAGCAACAAAACCAAACAATCAAAACCACAATCACCAAAAGCTCAAAACAAGGAATCAAGCACACCCCCTATGCCTAAAATGTGTAGAAATTGACCTGAATTATGCCTGAACTTTATAAAAGTTCAGTATCTCATTCATCATTCATTTAGCTGTCTTCCAGAATGAAAAGAAAGTGATGAAATAGGCTAACCCACTTGAGAGAAGGAAATAGTTCTACTTGTGTTTCAGAGCTGGAAAGCTGACAAATGATATTCAGTAAAGTATCTGAAAGTATTTAAAGACACGATAGATTCCCCAATAATGTCATGTTAATGCTGTTGCTCATCAGAGACCTATTTTGTTACTGTGATCAACCTCTTTTGCTAGGAGGCTCATTGAATTTAGATACCTTTCTTTCTATTTGTGACTTTTTGTGAAGCAGCCAGTTAACAATCTTAGGGAGAAAGGATAGGGAGCTAGAAATAAGTCTCTTTAAATGAACTGCCCTGTGCCTGAGGTATGCAAGTAACTTACAGCTTAGCACAAGTAGATGCATTTTGTTTGTAGATAGTATGAAACTATGCACAGGCTGGCAGGAAAGCTAACTTTTATTTCCCTTCTCTGTGAAGTAAGCTCTGTGTGAAAATTCATTAGCTTATATATATATATATTTATGGATCTGAAGAATCCTATACAAAGTGCTCTAATATATTTTATGAAATTAGAAGTTATCACCTTGAAACCACAAATGCCAAAAAAAGCAGCCCAAATTTATATTTTGAGTTGACAAGGTAGCTGATCATTTAATCTCCCAAGAGCCCATGTGCTATTTCAAGCTTGTGTTTTGCTGTTCAATCACAAAAATAATTCTCTCTCAGTCACAGGGTTTGAACATTTTCCAAAGGTTTTAAATGACTTTTTGAATAATCTGACAGAAATTATTGAACATTTGAAAGGCTCTTTCCAAAGCCAAGTGGATCTTTCAGGAGCATGGAATAATATTTATGGTCATGCTATATTGCCTTTTAATTGAAAAAAGGATCTGGAAATAGAAGATGTAGGAAAGGAAGATGTAGGTGGCAAAGGGGATGTAATTTGTCCTATTTCCCTTAATTCTAGCAGGTTTTTCATACTTTGGCACTTGGCTAATTGAAAGATGGTGGAACTGTGGAGAAGAAGATGATCAGAAAAAAGTCTACTGCAGCAACCTGAATGTCAGTGAGTATCATCTGTTGTTTACTTACTTGCTAGGTATTCTTGGTTTCCATATTTATATTAACACATAAGCTGGAACTTTGTGCTTACAAGATGTATTTTGATACGTGTAGCTTCCTATTCTTCTTGCAGGGACCTAGGCGCTTTTTTGACAACATCTCTGTGCAGAGGTTTTACAAGACAAAGTTAATATAATTTCATCATTGTGAAACACCAAGGAAATATGACAAAGTACTAATGTAAGGTGAAGTCCCTTTCCTGTTCCAGAGGAAGTTGGGATTGTAAGAAGAAGGCCTTTTCTCTTGAGATTTGATTGTGTGTGCTTTCTTTGGTATCTCAAAATAATGGGCTTGTTGGCACTTTACCTCCATCTTAGCTAGGTGATCTATCTTGATGTAACCAAACTGTAGGGGGCTTCAAACATCACCACTCTTGTGACTTTGCTACTGCCTTTCTTCCAGGGTTCCCAGTTCCTGTAACCAGGTTGGCTAGAATGGGACTTGTACTTATACCTTCTCTGATTCGCTTCACAGTCTGGACATTGAATGGAAAGCTGCCCTGGGTGATTTCATGTAACAGTTTAGATTTCAAGTGGAGCAGCCAGGGATGGTGCTGTTTCCCACACCGGGACATCTCTGGGGTCACACTACAATTCCAGCACAGGATGTGAAGACCGTAACAACATTTGCCAGAGCTCATCTCCCAGAGAATTTAACACAGTAGATGAGCAGTTGCTGTAAGAATAGTTCCTGTAGTGGAACTGGCGCTACAAAGAAGCTCTCAATCTCTCTGTGACTACAGGCCCTTCAGCCTAATGGGACTGGTGTTTAGACAGTGTCAGCTCTACTGGCCTAGGTGGCGTTTTTGTACCTGCAGAGCTCTCTGCAGAAAGAAGAGGAATTATTATTTTTTTTTTTACTGTCTTGAGCTTTTGTGTGCCTTCTAAAATTTTTGCAATCTCGCAGCAATGTGAGGAGGGATAACTCTGGATCTATAACTGCTGAGTGATATTTAAATAAATAGGTACTTTATTGATGTGGAAATTTATTTTGTCTGGATTTTTTGCTGACGACTTGAGTGGCAGGATACTGAGTGCTTAACTTGCTTTTGTCACTGGAATTTATGTTTTATTTTGAGATACCAAAGAATTTTACCTCTAAAGTGTAAAATTCTGGATATGGTGTTTGCACTGTGGAGGTATTTTCGTTACTGATTCTTTGCGTGCTTAAGAAAAAAGCTGGAATTAAAAAATCTTGCTGTGAGACAGAAATATTAGTGGCTATTTGTATGCTTATAAAGTATTTTTCTTTCCTTTTTGTTTCCTATATTTTAAAGGCTGAAATATTTTTTTTTCAGGTTTTGCATTGGGGAACTATACCAACCCTTTAGATAGCTACCCAGAGGAAAAAAAAATATGAAAGCCTGAGCTGTACCAGTTAAAAAATGTCACCCGAGGAATGGCTTTAATTTGTTACCTCAGTGAGTATCATGATGTGTTACTTTTCCTTTACCATGTCTGTGATGCTTAGAATAATAAATAAAAGTGCTGCTTTGTTCTTACATGATGCTTTTGTCCATAGATATCAGAGAGGATTATAAGAAAGAGGTCATTGCCCTGTCTCAAGATGGAGAAACAAAGATGTGAATTGAGTTGCTGAAGGTTATCCAATGTGAGAGCTGGCAGAGAAATTACTGTCAGTGTCACTTTTGATTAGAAAAAGCTGATTCACTGAAACTGAAACGTTTTATGTAAATTCATTAATGTCCTGGAAATTATGCAGATCTAAAAGCAAATGAAAATGACAGACTCTGCAGCAAGAGAGTAGCTGAAGCCTGGTGGCAAGGATACACAGTATGGACAAGGAAGACCTAGATTTTACTTTTAGAACTGAAATGAAAAGGAATATGAAGCTGTCTCCTTCAAGAGAGTATTAGTTTGTAGATGTAGTATGTTGGTAGACATGCCCACCTGTCGGGCATAGTGCAGCCTTTCTCAGACAGACATCCCAATGAACAGTGGGTCTAGTGAAGTGGTCTAGTCTTCTAAAATTGGTTCCCATGCCCCATTCTTGATGTGGATTGTTTTTTCTGTGTGTTAAGGAGTGGGTGGATTTTATAGCTTGCTTTTCTTCAGTAAGTAGGTAAGAAAAAAATCACTGGGGTCTAAAACTTTTACAGCTAAGAAGACTCTTCTATGTGGCTGCCTTTTCTGTGCAACTTTTTGGAACTGCTCATATTTCAAACTTGGTAATGGATTAAAAATACACTTTGAGGAAAGAAAGGGATGAGAGCAGAAGGGTGGATGGACACAAATATACCAAAAGATCGTGTATGATATGTTTCCTCAAGAATTCTGGGCAGAGTTATCAGAGGGTTTGGGATTTAGCATGACCCATGAAGGAAACTTTGGAAAAACAACCAAACAGGTGTTCCACTTTTCATTCCAACATCTCCAGTTCACAATTTTGGAAAAGGGACCATGTTTGCATGGAGAGAGAGTGGTGGCTTTTTGCCAAAGAAAAACTGAAAATAAAAATTCAGACCAAACCCCTCTGGTTAAATATTTCATACAGCAAATTCATTCAGACTTCAAAATAGAAGTATAGAATAACTGTGAAGTTTCTGTTGCATTTCATGTATGTAAGCATGAAGACAAGGAAATCTGTTGTGCTCAGGAGGCTGGAGCATCCATTGAACTTTGGGAGAGACAGCTGGAGGCAGCTTGACTCAGCAGAGAACAAGAAGATAAATAAAAAATAGCAAATTTTTTCAATAATTCATATTGAAACTCTGAAGAAAGGGTTTATTTTTATGCAAGTCCTTTGAAGACTTTTTGGCATTTTCACATAAAAGAGAGTTGGGAGACTGTTCAAGGGATCAGCTAAGGAGGCAGTCTCTGTACACCTTTTTATGGTGAGCTCAAGTCAGACAGGCAGAAGAAAAAGAGATAAAAGAACTTCAGCAGGGAGGGAAAGGAGAATCCTAATTGTGTTGTGAGTTGTAGCATTACTGCAGTGGGTAAGACCGTTGTTTTTCTCCCACTTTGCCACTAGAAGTGGATGTGAATGTATGTTTCATAAAGATATGTCCCTGCCCATGGCAGGGGGGTTGGAACTAGATGATCTTAAGGTCCTTTCCAACCCTATGTATTCTATGATTCTACATGGTTTGTACAGCTGTGTCTTGAGGGTTGATTTGAAGTTTGGTTTAGAGACCTGTGGCTGTTTTTGAAGACCTGGTTTAACTAAGATAAAGAGGGACCTCTGATCCTACAGGACCCTAATGTGTGGTAGGAGAGGGGGAGAAGAAGGTGGAAAAAACATGGCAGTACGCAGGAGAGAAAATTAATTCATTTAGGTGAATGGTTGAATGGGGCTTTGAGGAACCTGGTCTAGTAGAAGATGTCCTTGCCCATGGCAGGGGCTTGGAGCTAGATGATCTTTAAGGTCTCTTCCAACCCATACCATTCTATGATTCTACAAATATCAGGCTGGGAGCCTGAGGCATTCTGTGCAGCACAGTTATCATTTTCTCACAGTCGAGTTAAGAATTCCTGCACATGGCTGCCACAAGTGAAATACTTCTCCTGTCCTCTGAGAATTTTTAACAGGCCCCCATCACAGGAAAGTGCTGCTGACTCCTCACTGCCTTTTAAGAGATCTTTGCTATTGCCTTAGTCAGTAATAAATTGTCCAAGATTCACAGTCAGTATAACAGACTCCTTGACTGTGACTGTCAACCTCATTATACCCTTTTTCCCTGTACTGAAAGTCCACCTCTTCTTAATCTTTGTCTTATGTTTATAAATCAATTCCTGTCATGGGAAAGTATTACACAAATTAAAAAAAATAATAATTGTGCAGCTGCATTAATCAAAGGAATACTGGGCTGAAGGGAATGTCAGGCCTAAGAGCTTGTCAGTGATCAGAGGCAAAAAAGCTGCTTTCAGCTAGTTTGCATGGTTTCTTCAACACTAATTAACAAACTCAGTACCTTTTGAATTATGGGGGGGGGGGTGGTGGTGGCAAGGGGAGGGAGGAGGAAGCCCCAAGATGTGTATTACTGCAACAGGAGTGGAACAGATCTGATATGTGTAAGGAGCTTTAGCTCTAAGCACCCTTGTCTTAAAGGTGTTTGCACTGTGTCTAATTTTGTTAGTAGAATGTGTGTTTCCTAATAATTGAAAATCCTAAACTAGTTATCAGATGGTTGTCACTTTTCTTTCAAAGAGTTTTCAGTTGCCTGGATAGACAGGGAAGGCAGTAAGGATCATGAACTTTATATGCCCACCTGCAGGACAAAGCTACCATGGTAGCATATGACTGTGACACTCTGGAGCTAATTTACAACTCCTTAGAATCTACAAAAGTCTGATTCTGAGTTTGTGATTATAAATATAATTTCTGAATAATTACAAAGTTGTTCTGTGTTTCAGACTGCTGGTGGTGCTGACCCTGTTCACTACTATCGCTGGGTTACAGACAGCAACATTGACTGCTCAGATGCACCAGGGAGGAGTCTTGTGATGAAGAGTAGAAAGTATGTGTTTTGCAGGGACACAGATGTTGTTACTATGCTGAGAAAGCAGACATTGATCACTCAAGTGTGTCTAAGCAGCAGGCAAAAGAATGGTCTTTTATTGTTTCAGTTCTCACGAAACCTTACTGCCTGGTGAATGATCTGTTCAGTGCATAAAAAATGCTGACTTTAATCATCTTTCGTAACATAGGCTAGAAACTGTTCTGTTGATATGAGAAAACTGCTATGAGAGAAACATCAACTAACCACCCTCTACCTGCCCCCCCGCCCCCCCAGTGATACATTCACGAAGCAACCAAGAGATGGAATTATCAATGGTTTTCTGAGCTCTGAAAGGAAAAAAAATAATGAGCTGTTTGGGTTTAGTGACTTATTAGGTAAGCTAGTCCACTGAGCACCTCATCCATCATGGTGATCTTCCCTTATCCACTATTTAAATAAGATGTTCACACACTGTGCCCCCAGTTCTTCATCCAGTAATTCTACCACATTAGATATAGAAATCTATGATGTATCTAGAAAAGCAAAAGACATCCTTGGCGTTTATTTTGGCTATGCTATGACAAAAGGCAGTGGTTGTACCAATCCACAGCTGAACAGGATAACGTGCAGCAAAACAACTGTTTATCAGAAGAGCTGATATGAGGAAAAGCCAAGGGAGTCAGGGGGTAAACTTTAAGATGACCTAGAATCAGAATTAAGAATGTACTTGGGACAGATACTTGCAAAATTCTTACCACTAATTTTGTTGTCATTCAGAGATGTCTTATAATTCATGCTTTTCAGAAACTCTAGGGGTTTCAACATGTAAAGCAAATGGGTTCCAGTTTTCATCCTTTTTCATATAGATCCATGCACACACTTAAATGAATAGTTCAAAGATTAAGCAAATAATTTCAACAGTGAGAAATTCACAATGAGGTTCTTCCTTTGATTCATTAAGGACGTTCAGTTATAGAACTTTTCTTTCAGAACAAGAAGCAACATTTTGCTTCATGATTACTGATTACTTTTTGGATGTAGTAAATTCAAGTGGAATTACTTAATGTTAAGCATGTATTTAGTTGCTTTTGCTGGATAAGGATATTCTTAAGTATGAAACCGCATATGAGCTATTGTTAAGTATACAGTGGCTGTTATATTTTCCCATTAAGTTACTGCATTTATTCTTCACTCTGAATCCAAAACCTAACCATTAGTTATAAAAAGTTTTTACCACAAATCCCCCATTTTTCTGATACAATTCAGGGTGAAAATAGTCAGAAGTTACATTACATACCTTATGGTCTTTGAAGCCAATTACCAGTTAAAATTCTCTCAGAAACATTTATTTTATATTTATATTTTGGTTTTGTTTTGTTTTAGTTCCTAATAAAGGCCAGTACATGCTGATGCATATTTACAGCTATCTCACTATTTTTAGCAGAGATGGCACAATTTCAAAGAGAATTGAAATTAATCCTTCCCTCCCATCATTCTATGTGGTCTTTACATGCCAGGCATGTATGAAATGTACTGAAAGTGTGACTATGCTGTTCCACTGCCTCATGAGAATGGCATATCGTCCACAAAAAATGCTGACAAATTGGTATTTTTAAGCTAGTTATTTTCAAATGGCCTTTTTATGCAAATAAATTGGTTTTGACTGAATTCGAGGATAAAAAAGTCAGGACAAGCGTCAAAATACAAAATATTCTATTTCAGCTGTAAGAAGATCCTGAAACAGCCCAATTTAAGGGATATAACTTAAGAAGTTAGCCTTTCTACTCTCCGTGTCATGGCCTAAACCCAGCCATGCAGCTCGTTCACTCACTCCCCTCTTCCTCCCTCCCCCTACTCCCAGAGGGGTGGAGTGGAGAGTCAAAAAGAATGCAACTCCCATGGGTTGAAATAAGAACAGTTTAGTAACTAAGGTATAACACAAATCACTACTGCTACCACCAATAATAATAATGATAAAGGAAATAACGGGAAGAGAATACAACACCTCACCACCTGCTGATGGATAACTCGCCCCACCCCACCAGCCCGACCAAGCACCGACCCATACCTTCTCCAACCCTGCAGTCCCCCAGCCCTTCCGGCTAACTCCCAGTTACATCCTGGGCATGACGTGCTGTGGTATGGAATACCTCTTTGGTCAGGTTGGGTCAGGTGTCCTGTCTCTGCTTCCTCCCATCTTTCTCTCCTCCCTGGCAGAGCATGAAGCTCAGAAAGTCCTTGGCCAAACCAAACATTTGAGCAGTAACTAAAAACATTGGTGCTATCAGCACCGTTTCTAGGCCGAAAGTCAAAAACACAGCACTGCACCAGCTACTAAGAAGGAGAAAAATGACTGCTACTGCTGAACCCAGGACACCCTGATTACTCAGTGAGAGGAAACAGCTTTATCAGAAGTGGTATTCTGAGGGCCTGTTTGCAGGTCCTGCTCTAAACTGCACTCCAGGAGAACTTCTTTCTTTCCTTTATCTGCATGGAAGTTAATCTCTTCACTGAAGCTACCACCTGGCACCCTAAAACTGAGGCAGCAGGAGACCTCCCGGGGTGGTGAATAGAATTAGGCAGATAGGCTTGTTTGCCTGAAAATAAAATGTTCAGGTCCATTTCTGACTTTCACCTGCACTTTAGAGGATGCCATGTGAAAGTAATCAGCGGTGCTACAGTTAGCTCATTTTGGTAGCCTTCTGTATGATTGAGCAGATTGTTAGCTAAATTAAAAACAAACAAAAAAAAACCTCAAAACCAAAAAAATCCCAAACCGCCACCACCTGCCAAAAAAAAAAAATCCCCAAACAAACAAGCCCCCCAAAACAAAACCAGAAAACTTAAACCTGGTGTGTATGTGTGATTTTTGTCCTAGTTACTAAAACAGAAAGAAATAAAGCTGGCATACTTTATTTTGCTCCACATGGTGCATCTCTTATGACCTTCCATTTCAGACATTGGCAACAAAAGCAAAAGAATAGATTTCTTTTGTTGGAAATGCCTTTTTCCACCTATGCAGCACAGGGAAATGTAGAGAGTATTCCCTCTTGAGCAGTCTGGGTTAAAGAAGACCAGTCTCAAAATACACCACACTGATGCCAACACCAGTTTGGAATCAGGCTGGGGTGGTATTTGAATTTGGAATAGCATGTGGATGAGCAAGAAACATGCATCTTCTTAGGAGTACCCAAGGAAACATTGTGTAGAAAAACATGGAATAAGCATTATCATCTTTATCTCTTAAAATTAATACATTTTTTTCCCAGGTTAATGTCTACTACAATTTTAATTTCCACTCAGCAGCACAGTTTTCCAGTGGCTATCTCAAAACTATGAAGGGAAGCTTGTCTCCTGCTGCTATGAGTAGCACGAGACAAAGGTAGAGTGAATGATGTCATGGAAAAGATACTCCTGTGGCTTTTGATGTGTAGGTAGAAAATGGCTGTAATTTAGAGATATTTTATTCTGGACAATGGCAGCTACCATTACTTAGTGAGCGCTGAGTCCCCAGGGACTGCTAGCAGTGTTTGGGAGTGCAATTTAATCAGTACTGCACTTTCAACTTTGCAGCTTCTTCCAGGTTCTCTTAGAGCTAGTTTTGTGATGGCCAAAGCACCGAGTTTCAATGGTAGAAAAGTAGGTTTGGCAACTACTACTTCTGTTCCTTTCTCAGTAGGAGATCAACTAGTTACTCAGTACCATGTTCTGTAGCTCTGTTTTCTCAGGTGGAAGAACACAGATTGTTGATGATCTTTCGTGAGGCTGCTGGGAATGCAGGTTAGTCTTTTGCTCTGTAGGGGAATTTAAGATTTTCCTGAGTACAGGGAGCCAATTTCATTGACCATGACTGAAGCCAGCTGCTAGGCATCATGTTGAACTCCATTAAGATAAAGCCAGTCAGCCTCACAGCCCAGTGAGGATTTCTTGAGTTGCTGCCCTTGCTAACATTTATCTCCTATATTGGGTTACATTTCAGGGAAAAGGCAGAGAAAACCTTTGGTTTATTGCTGTATGAAATTAAGATGCAGTTAAGTCACTTTCTTGCAGAGCAGCTTTGAAGTATCTGTGTGTTGTGAATTATGCCTGATCGTTTTGGTGACAAAAATAAACTTTTACTGCTTTTTATTTGTCAGCCTTGCAGATTCAGCACAGCTGTGGATGAGTTCTTACAAGTAGCACCCAGAATCATTAACTATTTGCTGTCTTCATTGAAAATCATTAACTATTTCCCTATCTTTATTGTTGCTGCTGATGCACAAGCTTGAAAAACTCGGTTGGATTCTCAGAAGACTTCGAATTTTCAGGGCTGGCAATTAGGAAAACCATCTTTTCTTCTAAATTGAGCAAGGTTGATTTGAAAAGCAGAGAAAGTAAATGCATTACTGTTATTTCACAAGGTCACTTTAGAGAGTCTAATCATCTTTCAATTTGGAGCAGTGCCTTTGGAGGGAGGCAGGCAGCACTTTGTAGTAGAGGAAAGGGTGATACTTTTTCATCAGTGGTTTTGACTTAAAAATTCAATGAATTAATGCTTTTATGAAGTTAAGATATGAAATAAAAGTAAACAGTAAAAATTCTCCAGACCAATAATCCATACTTCTTTCCCTTTCAGAATAAGGAAGAATGGCTGTAAAAGTTTCATTTACTCACTCGCAGGTGGTGTATCGCTGAATGGAATGATAGTAGCTCTTCGAAAGTCTGTGTCATATTTCAGGGGGCTTAACTGGTTGGCAAAGGATAAATCAATGGCAAGGAGAACTTGTATACAGCTTGCATAAATGTATCCATCCTTAAGCAGTTTATCTGCAATTCTAATGGGTTACGTTACTGATAACTCCACCTTAATGCTTGGCCTCTGCCAAGATTTCAGTGGTGACTTTGGCTCTCTGAGTACCAAGGAGACCAGTGTAAGTAGGAAACCCCATTCAGATATAGCCTGTTCTTCAAAACATTGCAAAAGCAGAAGAGGAACAAGGAACAGATGCACACTAGCATTCCTATTAGGAATAATGTTTTCTAAAGATCCTCCTACTATTTATATATAGGACTAAGCATAGGTCTCTTGAAATGGCATGCTTCCTTCAGATAAAACAGCCTAAGCAGTTAATTTTTAAAAGCTTAAAATGCTTAGGAGTTGTAAAGCAGGTAAGAAATTTGCTGACACACTTCACCTTTGTCCTGTAGATGGTATACTATTTTTATTTGACAGGCTAAAGCACCCCAGTTCTCAGAGCAGACTAATAATTTGAGTTTCCTTTAGCTCATAGAATGCTGATTCTGAGTGCTCTCATGGAGCCTGTATTCATGGCATTGTAAACATGGTTCTCTTTAAGTCATATAGCCTTTCCCACTTGCTTTATTCCCCATTTCTTTTAATATAGAAAATAAACTTTGTCTTATCAGCCTTCATCCCCAGGTTCCCAGCAGATCTGCGAGGCAGGCAGGTTTTGGTGTTTTTTTTGCTTACACTGGAAAACTTTTCGTGAGGTTTTTTTGAAGTCTTAATCTAAGAGAAGCAGTCCAAGAGAATTTCAGTTGCTCTAGTCCTTTTCAATGACAGTAGACATATTACCTAGGATACTTGTTTAGGTAATCTCCAGGTAGGGCTGGCCACCTGGTGTGCTTATCTTAACGAGCCTGAACCATTCATCATAAAAAGCAACCCACAGCTCAAAGCAAGCCCTGACTGACTCTTCTCAACTACCATGTGTGTACATACACAGGAGCGCTTTCTGTTCTCAGCTGTACAGCAATAAATCTGTATGTTGCCTTAATAAAATCTCTGTTGGATTGCTGTCACACATTCATGTGATTTTTTTGTGTCCTCAAACAAGCATTTTCTCCTCTGGTATGTTGCCAAACTCACACTCTTATTGGTCAATCTCTTCTGGCAGTGAGAAGATTTCAAAAGACTTTTAATCTATCTCCAAATCCTTCCAAAACAGAGAAGTGCAAATCAGAGTATTGAATGCATGAAAATCCGTATGAACAACTGGAGCCAATGGAGGAAAATAGTATGTGTGAAAGTAGGAGCCTTTGGTAAAGATAACAATTAGCTTACAATGTGGTATTGCAAAGAAATATGTTTTTCAATAAATCACTGCTGTGTTGCAGAGCATTTCCATCTGTTCTGAATTGTGCAGTGGTGCTCTATTCCCCTGTGCTTGTTGTTTGGACATACCACTGAAACTGTTCTCATATTTTGCTTATCAGGAAACACTGGGGGTTTTGTTTCAAAAGTGGAATGGGAGTTGTAGGTCTTCACAGCAAAACATTTTGTCTCAGAGGAAGTAAAAGTGATACCTCTCTACTGGAGATGTAAGAGTTCTTTTTGTTTGTTTTTTTTTTTCAGTTGTGATTTTCTTAGTTTTGTCTTAATTTTATTACCTTACAACTTCATTTTGGTAAATGGAGACAATTATCAAATAACAGTAAAAACTGTTAAAATGCATATTGAGTTTTAATACATTTTCCTTGTTTGACAGACTTGTTTCAGAGTTGAACAGAATGCCCATCTAAAGAAAAGAACCTACCTTGGGATCATAATTTTGAAGAAGTTTTGACCAGTTTTGAAAATCAGCCATGTCCTTTAAGGTATTTGCACATATTTACTATGGTTGACATCTTCATTGAGTGTATTCTTTCTGAAGCTATCAAACATTTTAGTTGTCATACGTCTTTCTTGATATACTTGGTAAGTATTTCTGAAAATCCATGTTTTTTTTTTTAACAGTGTCCTAGACCTTGAAAGCCTTTCCTTATTTAAAGTAACCTGAAGCACTGATCCTGAAGGAACAATCTATATAGATTAATGGATTTCCTGAGTACCTACGTAGTGTTCAATTATAGATTAACATTAGCTGATGGGCACATTGAAGTGTTATGTTGTGATTTTGGCAGGTTTGCGTCGTTCTGTATTTTTCCTTGTCAGCAGCAATACCAATAATAGTAATTTAAAAAAAGAAAGAAAAAAGTGCCTTTTTTTTTTTTTTTTTCCCTAGAGAATGCATGAACATTTCTGGAGGTAATGAGCTTCCCCAACATAAAATAAGTATTAATTTAGCAATCTGTCACTTATGTGAGTGCAGTCTTTGACGATATAATTTATTCATTTCTTGGCTCACAGTCTGAGTCACTCCAAGTATCATTGGTGGCCTTTCTGCTAGAACTTCTGCCTTTTGGCCTTTGTCATGTTTGCTCTAAGTTCCTGTCTGGGCTGATACCAGCTGAGATGCCCACTTGGCACTTTTTTCTTGATCACAAAGTTTTTAATCTTGTTCCTTCACACTGCAGTAATTTCTATTTCACTATAGGACAATAGAACAGGTTTTCATGCGCAGACAAGGCACCTAGCACTGCACGATCCTTCATTTATCCCACCATCAGAATATAGTCCTGGTCCTGCTAAATTGTACTGTGTTCTGGTCCCTTAAGCACAGTGGAAAATCCCAGTGGCATAAAAGTGCTTTTCCTCTTACCTTTAAATTGAAAAATACCTGGAAGTCTTGAAATTATGTTTGATTAATCTTTTCATTAAGTCTAATTCTTTCCATTGTGTTGGTCAAGAGAATTGCTCTTCCTTCAAGAAATGGCTCCATAATATTGTTGCTTTTTATGAATATGCAGTAGTGCATGTTCATGGAGTGCTATAAAATGTCTGAATTCTATATATGGATTATAGATAATTCTACTGTTGTTCTGGGCACTCATAGAGATTTAAATGACTAGGATTATGAATTGCATATTGTAAAAAATGTATTTTAGAAAATACACAATGAAAGAAACTTTGTCTGATATGTAGTTGTAGGAAAATCTACCTTTTGTTCACTAGTCTTGAAGAGATAGAAAGGTCATATAAAAAAGCACGTTAAAAAGCACAGGTAACACCTAATGACTTAGTCTGCAACTGCAGGTGCTCAGCATTTTGTAGTAATCAGCCCTGTATGTCCTGATAATTATGACCTTGTGGCTTTCTCATCTCAATTTTTCCACAGCTAATATAATCCAAACTATATTATCCTATTAGAAGACTATATTTTTTTCCTCCAAGTAGCAGCATGTGCCTGTCTACTCATCATGAGGAAAGCAGTGACAGTGTTCTCCCTCTCTTGTTTCAGTGTTAAAGGAGATAATTCATGCTGTAAATAGGGAAGATCGAGCTTGTTGAGTTAAAATGAGCACATTAATTCTTGAATGGAGCCCTGCTGTATGGTTTTATTCCTTCATTATTCATTTTCTGTATCTTGGCTGTCTCTATGGTGGATGGGGAGAGAGGCCATTTCAGAGTACAATTTACAGCATCAATCTCAGGCCCCTATTTGGAATAAACATACTGTTCCTTTTCTCTTGCTAAGGAACGCAGCCCTGGAGCTCAGTAGTGTGTGCGTCTCCACTTAAGCACGTAAGCTAGTTAGCACATTCAGGGTAGAGGTGAATGGTAACACTAAAGAGAAACTGCTATGATTTAAAAAGTGCTTCTACATTATAATAAGTAATGAAGTACCAGTCATGCCTAATGTCAGGTTTGAGCTGACGGGAGCTCTCACTGCAAGTAGATATAAATGCAGCTATGTTGTCAAAACTTTGAGCTGTTGCATAGTCTTTTGAGCAAGGAGGACTGTGTTACAACAAAGCATTTCTTTTTACCTCCTTTCCCACCTCCAAGATTAAGTTCTCTTTATTCCTTCAGAGGCAGGCAGCTTAATGCATTCTGCATTTTTCCAAGTGCATTATGTGGTACATTATACCAAATTAAACTTGCAAAGAGAAATGCTGCTTGGGAAGTCACAATTCAGCCAACTGAAAAACTTGAAAGGCAAAAATGATATTTTTAGCTATAGAAGCTCTCTAACATCATGTGAAGCACAGTGAAAATGGTGTTCAGGTTTTCACAGGACTGCGAAAACAGGTCTTTTGCAGCTGTCTGGACAGCCAGAGAAGCCATTGGAACTACTTCTCTTCAATTGTAAATATCAATCTCTGCTCATGGAGCTGAGGCTTTTGGCATATATTTGTGTGCCACACAGAAAATGGCATATATATGCTGCTTGTGTGTCGTGTTCACAGAAACATTCAGTATTCTGAATAGAGACTGCTATGTGGGGGGAAAATGGCTCAGCCTTCAAGCTCAGAATTTCCCCTTTCCTTCTTTTATTATCCCTTTTCTCCATTCTTTATTGTTAAAGCTTAACAGGTTGATAGACAGGACGAAAAAGCAAGACTAACCATCATGAATGCCTTTGAAAAGCATTACTGCTGTGAACCATGGTAGATGGCAGATACCCCTGAGCAGAGGATGGATCATATCTGTTTACTCTGCCTGGTATTCTTCAGTGAAAGGGAAAACAGATTAGAGCTGCGGTCTCCTGTGTTAGTCTATCACTGTGATAATGATGGCAGCCAACCCATGATAAACTGCTTTTTGCATAATGAAACATCTATGGTGAGAGTCTCTTCATTATAGTCTCCCATAGCCTGGCAGCTTTCTGAAATTATTCCGCTGTTCAACTACCACTGGTGTAATAGCGCAGGTGCGAATGTTGGAAGGTACAACAAAACTGTTTCCACTTCATCTCTTACTTGCACTGTATGTGCTAATGTAGCCTTAGCCAGAGCAACTGCGTAGCTCTAGATGAAGAGGGAAACCACTGTGCAGGTTTAAAGAGGGACAGCCTTTGGTAGTAATAACCTTTTGGCAGTGAAACATATCACAAACTGTGTGATTGCTGCCACACAGTCTCTGCTATAAGGCGAAGGGGCCAGTGAGCCCTTTGAAAGTATGCACTGAAAGTTTAAATATGTAGAGTTTATTCCATGGAGAGCTAAACCCAGACTTCCTCCTGCTGTCCTTCAGATCCAGCTGCTGACGTGCAGTTTTTGTGCTCCTCTTCAGCAGGCATCCTCGCAACAGGTTGACATGGGATAACTCTTGCCAAGCAACAGCATCATTCAGTGAACTCGTATATTGTGTTTCTTCCTCATCTTTTATGTGATATAGTTAAGCAATCCTTTGGGATTAGGCTGTTTCTGTAAAACAGGGAATGGTACATGCTGCTCAGATAAGCCTCTGACTGAGAGAATGAGACATGCCTACTGAAAACTGTCTGCCTGCACTATCCATCTGTTCTCTGTTGCTGTGTCTAGAGTTATGAAACCTTAATTTTGAGATAGAGCTGAGGGCTGAGTCAAAGAACTTCTGAAACAGGCTTGGATTTTTTTTCCACAGAAATCTTTAGAGAGGTTCTTGAAAACCCTTTGAAGAACGATGGTATTTGAGTGTGCTTTGTGTATAATTTAAACACACATTTTAGCTGCAGATTACAACAAACATTACACAGTTTATTTGTTTAGTCAGCAAGGACCAGTTTTTTCAAAGATTGCAGCCATCATGAGCAGTAGTGAGAGTTAGAAGTACACAAATGCTGTTTTTCCTGCTTGCTGAGGTGCTGAAGTCACAACAGGCTGTTACCTTGTGAATTGGGAACCTGGTTTTGAAGATTAACACCTGAAAATCTGTTTCTCTGCTCACTCTTAAGAAGTGGTCTTGATTTTTTTAAATTTTTTATTTTAAATTTTCTTTCTCACAGGTCAGTGTCCCAACACTGTAGAAAGCTACTCTGGATTTTGCCTGTTGGACAAGTCTGTTGCCTAGACTTGATTTTACAAACTAGAGTTCTGTGTGTCTACAGCATACTTCATGTAACTTTTCAGGTGAGTGGTCTTTTGAGTTCGAGAACAGTTGGATAGGAGAGTTCAGATAAAGAAATCCTAAATGCATGAATTGTTTTTGTAGTTAGTTGGTTTTGGTTTTTAATAAACTTCTTCTACCTCAAATTTACCTCCATATAGTGTCTACCAAAAACATGTGTGCTACTGAATGTTTCAAGCTAAGGCTAATAAACTCCTCATAAAAACTTATGTATCAGCTCCTGAACAGAAAATTTCACCTTCAGAGTCCAGGATCAAAAATGTCATAGAAATCATTGCTCTGATGTCTCTATTGAAAAGACAGTATCATTAGTACATTTTCTAAGTGCTATTTCTCTCTAGTGTGCATTACCATTAAAACTTTCAGTACTAAAATCTATATTACTTTCCTTTTGAAATGAGGTTTCATTCAGTGCCTTCTCTGGATGCTTGAGCTATGAATGATTGGCTCTGCATGAAGCACTTTGTAGCCCTCCTCATGGAGGAAGTCATATAAAAATAAATGCTACCATCAAGTGTATTTTGCAGGCTGTAGCTGTGTGTAATTACTCAGATTGGGATTCACCATTCTACCGACCCTGACACACCTGACGTGCTTTGGGCAGGTTTTGTGACAGTTTAAACAAATGTAGTTTCAAGGGATTACAGAGATTGCAGTTGTCATTTCTGTTATGCAAGAAAGAAGAATAGGCAACTAGTATGTAATATATCCAAAGTTATTAAAGCATGTTCTTCTTTGAAGGACAATCACTTAAGGGTCTGTGCTTACAAGATTATTAACTCCTCATTTTCAAATCATGCTCTATGGATCCCTGGAGGTCTATTAGCTGCTTCTGAGACATCTGAGAAAGGTAATTAAGAAAGGCAGGGGTATTGCTAGTGTGCTGACACAGGGGGATCCAAAGGGAAATGTTTAAGGTTCTGCAAATCAGCAGGGAGGAAAAAAAAAAAAAGAAGGCTGAAACCCTCTGAACAATAATTTCTAGGTAAAACACATGGGCAAACCCTGTATTTTTCAGGTCATTCTAATGGGAAATGTTGAATCTCCCTCAGCAGATTTTAAATTCTGTAGTCCAATCATAGCTTGGAGGGACCTTAAGGGTAGATACTATAAAAGGTCATATTAAGTTACGTATTTTTTGTGGAAAATAACACTAAGTAACTGAAAGACTAACCTAGAAACTTATATAGGCTTCTGTGAATAATGAAGACTGCTTTTTTACTAATGTCCTTTATTACTATTACAGAAAACACAAGTTTCTCAAAAAGGTCTGTGAGGATCATCTGTAAGGATGTAAAGGGGAAGTAAGTAAGTCATATGCTCATCTGACATTAATCTAGTTAGCTTTAATGAAACTTTTTAGAGAAGGTATACACTAGCAGGACTTAACTTGGAGGGCTGCATCAAAAGGAGCGTGACCAGCAGGTTGAAGGAGGTGATCCTGCCCATCTACTCTGCTCTTGTGAGACCTTACTTGGAGTATTGTGTGCAGTTCTGGGGTCCTCAACATACAAAGGACATGGAACTGTTGGAACAAGTCCAGAGGAGGGCCACGAGGATGATCAGGGGACTGGAGCACCTCCCGTATGAAGACAGGCTGAGAAAGTTGGGGCTGTTCAGCCTGGAGAAGAGAAGGCTTCGTGGAGACCTCATAGCAGCCTTCCAGTATCTGAAGGGGGCCTACGAGGATGCTGGGGAGGGATTCTTCACTGGGGACTGTAGTGACAGGACAAGGGCTAACAGGTTAAAACTTAAACAGGGGAAGTTTAGATTGGATATAAAGAGGAAATTCTTTACTGTGAGGGTAGTGAGGCACTGGAATGGGTTGCCCAGGGAAGTTGTGAATGCTCCATCCCTGGCAGTGTTCAAGGCCAGGTTGGACAGAGCCTTGGGTGACATGGTTTAGTGTGAGGTGTCCCTGCCCATGGCAGGAGGTTGGAACTAGATGATCTTAAGGTCCTTTCCAAACCTAACTATTCTATGACTTAAACAGCAAGTGGAAATTTTTTATTGCTGGTTGTGTCTTGAAAATGTCTGCAAAAGACAGGTCTTACAGAAAATTCAGATGCACCTGTGTACTGCAGTAGGAAACAGGAAAGTATTGTAACATTGTTGACCTTGGTTATGATTTGTTGTGTTGCCTGGGAACAAACCAGTTTTCACTGTAAAGGTGTATAATGCTTGCAGTGTGATTCCTAGTGATTCCTGAGAATGACCTTGTTATTTCTATAGATGATATATAAGCATCTGCATTCAGTGTGTTATGTGTACATTCCCCCCATAAAGAGGTAAAAAGAATATGACTGCAGTTGCTACCCTGTTCAGCACTGTTCATGTTAATGAATGGCAGAAATGGTCTGGAGTTCTCCAAATCAGCATCTGTCTGGGCTCCTTTGTGACCTTGGGAAAATCATAGGTGCAAGTCCATCTGTTCCCACATACAAAAAAGACTCCCTCTCCCCTCTAAAGTTGTGGTCAAGTGAGGCTGAGGAGTTTATGGAGTTTGTGTAGCCCCAGAGTGTGCTTTACTGCTGCAGCTTAACACTTCTTCACTTTGTCCTCTTTGTATTTGCTGTTCTGCATAGGGCAAATATGCCAAGAAGTTCAGCTGAGGCTGAGTAGCTCCTCTGACTTGGAAAATGCCTCTGAATAAATTATCCACTGTGAAAAAATGATACGTATTCTACCTAAGAGCCAGAAAAGTGACAAAGTGAAAGATGTTCTTATAATACTTCCTAAGAACCTGGGCTCCCTGGAGGAAAATGAGGCTTCTGGAGGGTGACATAGAGAATCCATTTCAGGAATCTGCCTCTCTTTAGTAACTGTATGTGAAAGTGAGGTATCAAACTGGAAACACCTAAAGTTAAATGGTGAAAATGCCCACTGGTCAGCACCTTTCATGGTGTTGAGCAGCACGGGTACAGTATGGCAGTTGTGGCTGCAGCCAGGAGTCACAGTGGGACCAGAGAGGAACTGGATGCATGGATGTTGTTGCATGCAATTGCAAACAGGAGCTAGTGTTTCCCACTGTAGGTTTTCTAGCCAGCAGTTAAAAGAATAGTCGTTTACATTCTTTATCTTTTCATAATTTGTGGATGATTGTAATATCTTTTTGCTCTCTTCTGAGAACAAGAACACTCCCATAAACTCAACACTTTTTTGAATGTGTGAGCAATATGACAGGGCTCTAACATCACGTTCATTTTCCTCTGTTGTTGCAACATATACGTATCTGGATTCAAACTTGTTTCAATGCTGAATATGTGTTTGTATTTCTGTTCAGAAAGCAGTAAATGTTGTGAGGAACACAAGCACTTGTGGACATTTTGTGAAATTTGTAACAGTTCTATATAGGAAACAGGATTAGGTGTTCATATGGCCATCTCTAGCAGTGCAGAACACAGATTCATAGGATTCTCAGCAAGTGCCTGCAAATGAACAGTTAATTTTTGGAGACAAATCAAAAGCCATTAATACTGAAAACTGTAAACTGAGATGCTGAAAACAAGGTCTTTATTTTGGGTTGATTAGAAGCCTGCCTCACACAAAACTGGCTATTGCCAAATGTCACAGGAAAGAGAGACTTAAGATGTCACTGAAATATGTAGTGCAAGCTCCTTCATGATGAAGTTGTGATGAAGTCTCAGATAAATTGGAAACAGCTCAAACTTACATCTTGGGAAAGCCAAACAAATTTCAGATGGAAATGAATGGAAATTAATTCAGGGTGTAGACTTAAACCCAGCCTCTAGGGATACAGTAATTGTGCCTTTTAGAAAAGGGTCTCCTGCTCTTTGCATTTTAGCTCTCTGTAATTACTTTTGAGGTTTGTCGGCTGTTGAAGAGCTCGACAAGCTGGGAATTGGCAGATTCAGTGGTGCCTTTATTTACAGTGCTTCTGCCAAGTCAGTAAGCTAGCAATGGGAGGTTTTGCAATGACAGAACTAATCCCTCACTGTGGCTAGACAACACATTTCCCTTTTAATTTTATGCTACTATTTAAAACTATTTTGGCCGAGATTTAGGTTGGCATGAATTGTCAGAACACTACCAAAATCAGTGTAGATAATCCAATCTTTCTTTCTTCCATCCATATAATGTTTTGTTTTTTTCTCACAATGAGGTGTGCAAAGCTGATGGATTATGTCTAGGGCATTCTGTAGACCTAGCTGACTTCTGTTGTTTCAGTGAAGGTAATCCTGTACTGCCAAAGGGACAAGGGGATAGAAGTTGGTCCTGCGAGAGGCATGGAGAATGCCAGATAGCCCCCAGGAGCTTTCAGAGGCTGTTCAATTTGCTTATTTCATAAACACAACAATATTGCTGGCTATCACTTGGTCTTATTTTTTGGCTCTATCAGTTCTGTCAAGCTCAGTAGTCACCTTTGAACAAGGATGAAGGGCTGGTGCATAATGTAGTTGTGTTGTTAACCTCAAGAACTGCTGAATAACTTTCACGTGGCAGAGTCCAGAGATGTGCTTTGTAAAAAGTGCTCAGGGATACTTTGATGCTACATGAAATAAAAATGCTTTCTGCTATTATTCTGCCTTAAGAAATTGGGGCATACTTTTAGCATTATTCTGCAGATCTCAGTGTCCTTGTACAATTAGACCCTGGCCTCATCAGAGTAACATTTATATTGGAAACAAGCAAATATCAAGCATCTTTACACTGAAATTCCCTCAATTCCATTAACCCTGGATATATTAAAAAGTGACATTAATGGTGACTCTCTGGCATCAGTAATCTTAAACTGCTTTATACTTTCTGCAAAGTGACTTGTAAGTTTTGGGGTGAAACCTGCACTGACTGCTGCAACTCTGCCTCTTGTCCTTTCTGCCATACATCACAGAATCATAGAATCATTTAAGTTGGAAAAGACCTTTAGGATCAAGCCCAAGGTGAGTTAGGGAGAGAAAGAACTGGTTGAAGGACTTTAATGTCTTCAGGAGTAAGGAATCCTCTCTGGTAGTTACTTTAGGGCCCCTGTAAACAAGCTCTGAACTTGTACTCGGCCACAGTGACTCAGGTTTTTTGAGTATATAACACTGTTATCCCCATTTCTTCATGCTCACTGTTAACAGGAGAATTCTGCTCTGTGATTGCTGCAGTGGTGGGGAGATGGAGATTCTTACTCCTCTTGTCAGTGTACTAACAAAATACTTGTCAGTGTTTTAGTATTTATCTGAACCTAAAAAAGATTGTTGCAGACAGAATCAAAGCAAGGTTTTCAAGAAGCTGCAAGAACATTAGAGGATGCAATCTGCTAAAACCTGAGCACATCTTGTGATTTGAAAGTAAATGCCTCCAACTGTCTGTCATAGCCAAAGGAAGGAAGCTCGTATCCTCAGATATGTCTTGGTTATTTCCCTTAACTTATGGATTTTCTCCTGAGTCCTCTTTTGGACATGTTGCTCTTAGGTATTAGCAGTCTTTTGTATCTCTGTTTTCTTTTTTTGGCCTAAGAGGACCCTCTCAGAGATTTAGATGTCTTTCTACTTTGGACATCTCAGATGGTCCTGTTCAATAGGAATCTTGTGCATACAGTATTGCTTAGAATCTCTGACATTTGCTAATATTGCTGAAAGGAGAGGATACTTGTTGAAGGAAGCAGAACACAAATGCATAGCAAAAGGCATAATTTTAGTAGAAAGCATGTAGCAAAAATTTAATGCTGTAAAGTCAGTCAATTTGTAAGTTGCTATAGCAGACAGATTCTTCACACTTTACTATTTCACAGAGAAAATTAACGATTGATAAATGTTACTTCAGGCTTAAGTCTTCCAAACGGTGTTGATGTCTGTGTGGGATATGTTTGACTTAGATTGTCGTGACTGTTGTTGGTCTACAGTAATGTATTTTTTCACTCCAGAAATAAGAGCCAGGTTTAATCTAGATGTGGTGCATAGGGAAAACAAGATGCTATGAGAGAAAGTGTGAAGTTCCACTAGCATGCTTTCATGGGGTGGAAGAGAGGATGAGGTTAAATGGTCAGGTCCTTAAGCAGAGTGTTAACTGGTATGCAGGCTGCTTTTTACCAGAGAAACATTGTTTTGATATCTAAGATGCAATAGGAAATTTGTAATCTTTTCCAATATTATTTTTGCTTATACTCACTGAGATTTTACTTTATCAGTTTTAACAGGGAACAGCCCAAAAATGCTGGAGATAGAGATTTCAGATGGAAAATATTCAGTAAATCTGTTGTTTTCTAAGGTATAAAGGTTGGTTAATGCCTTCACTACAGATCTGAAAGAAACTTTAAAGTCCAAAAATCAACTTTCTAAAGCAAGAGGAGAGGGTTCTTTTTAAAAATATTTTTCTTTTTTGAGTACGGGAAACAGGATGCTGCCCATTGCATAACGCTGTGAAGGAAAATTGCAGTCATTAGAAAATTACAAGTTCAGAGTTTTGGTGGAGGTAAAAGTGTGACATAATTTTAAAGAAACTGCTCCAATTTCCTTCTCACCAGAAGATTTGCTCCTTTTATTTCTGTGAATCATTTAATTGAATATGTTAAAATTAACTTGGTTTGAAGTGAAAACAAAGAACAATCTTCATTTGAGGAGAAAAACCCCCTTTATTTTTTGCAGTCACGTGGCACATTACTTCTGCAAGATTTTTGTCAAATAATCTCTTTAACTGCAAGATTTTGTTGTAAGTATTTTCAGGTCTCCATTTCTTGACATTCAGCTTTTCTCTTTGAAAATAGGGACTATTGTAAATGGTAAATGGAAAGATTTTTGTCTTGCTCCTATTAAGCATAGTGCAAAAGAGCAACTAAAGTGAAAGATCTACCTGCAGTATTAGTGGAAAAAAATAAAAGATTGGACTTGCTTGAGAAAATAAATGGGAATAAATGGATAGGATAAACTGTCAGCCTTCAAGGGATCCAGGCCAGAAAGCTTCAGACTAGTGGGTAGGACTGGGATGGAAAAAAAGATACAGTCTCAAAATCAGTATGTGAGAACAGAAACCAGGGTGCAAACCAAAGGCCTGGATCTTGGCACAGAACAGAATTCAGCCATCAATCTGGTGTAGAGTAATTACAGAGAACCACCATCACATGTGCAGCCATGCCCACTGTTACCAGGGCCCAGCACATGCTAGAAGGACTCAGATGGAGAAAACCAGGAGGCAAACCGATCAGTACTGATACACTGAATGTTGAGCAGCGAAATACAACGGGATCTAGAAATTTATGAGAGTGTATGGTGTGTTAAATACTGTGGTCCTAGGTAAAAGCAACCAACTTAATACTGAAGACTTGACTTTAGCTGTTTTTCACCTGTTCCAGAGGCAGAATGAGAGCAGCTGATTCAGATTGTAAAGCAATTAGAGACATGAAGCATCCTGAATCAAAAATGGAAGTCTGAGGGTATAAGTAGAGGATAAGGATGAATTAGTTCATTCCTTGTAAATGAAATCTCTCCTGGCATGGCTTGTGAGCAGAAAAGTCGGCATAGGTATATATGTATTTAGAGAGAGGCAGGTACACAAATCTACCACACATCATGGTTTTGCATGCATCTGACATTAAGTTGTCTGTTAAAGGCTGAAGGGCTAAACAATGGTAATTTTGAAAGCACTTTGAGTGAATCAGTTAAGAAACAGATTTACCTCCACTGTGCTATGAAAAATTAGTATTCCTTGGTTTCTTTTACTCAAAAAACAACTGAATGATAAAAACATTGGCAGGATTTGAAATTCACTTTTAGTGAGTAGATGTTATTTTATTATTTCTATTGTTTTATTATATAAATCAAATGTTTATTGTAATAAAACCATTGTAATGGTTTTAAATAGAATCATAGAATTACAGAATGGTTTGGGTTGGATGGGACCTGAAAGATCATCCAGTTCCAACCTCCCTGCCGTGGGCAGAGACACCTTCCACTAGAACAGGTTGCTCAAAGCCCCATCCAACCTGGCCTTGAGCACTGCCAGGGATGGGGCAGCCACAGCTTCTCTGGGCAACCTGTGCTAGTGCCTCACCGCCCTCACAGTAAAGAACTTTCTATGTAATCTAAATCTCCCCTCTTTCAGTTTATAGCCGTTCCCCCTTGTCCTATCACTACAGGCCCTTGTATAGGTTTCTTCAGCTTTCTTGTAGGCCCCCTTTAGGTACTGGAAGGCTGCTCTAAGTTCTCCCCTGAGCCATCTCTTCTCCAGTCTGAACAAGCCCAACTCTCATCCTGTCTTCAGAGGAGAGGTGCTTCATCCCTCTGAGCATCTTCATGGCTCTCCTCTGGACTTGCTCCAACAAGTTCACATCCTTCTTACGCTGGGGGCCCCGGAGCTGAATGCAGTACTCCAGGTGGGGTCTTCTAAAACAGAAGTAGAGGAGGAAAATCATCTCCCTTGACATGCTGGTCCTGCTTCTTTGGACGCAGAACAGGATATGTTTGGTTTCTGGGCTGAAAGTGCACATTGCCGCAGGATGTTCAGCTTCTCATCAACCAACGCTCCTAAGTCTTTCTCCTCAGGGCTGCTCTCAATCCAGTCTCTCCCCAGCCTGGATTTGTGCCTGGGATTGCCCTGACAGATGAAGGACTTGCCCTTGACCTTGTTGAACTTCATGAGGCTTGCCTGGGCCCACCTCTCAAGCCTGTCCTTGTCAAGGTCCCTTCCCTCCAGCGTGTCAACTGCACCACACAGCTTGGTGTCATCAGCAAACTTGCTGAGGGCACACTCAATCCCACTCTTCATGTCGCCAACAAAGACGTTACACAGTGGTAGTCCCAATACTGATCCCTGAGAAACACCACTCTCCACTTGGACATCAAGCCACGGACCTCAGTTCCCTGAGTGCAACCATCCAGTGAGTTCTTTATCCACTGAGAGTCCATCTGTCAAATCCATGAATCTCCAGTTTAGAGACAAGGATGTCATGTGGGACAGTGTCAAATACTTTGCACAAGTCTAGGTAGATGATGTCAGTTGCTCTTTCCTTATCTAGTAACATTGTAAGCCTGTTGTAGAAGGCCACTAAATCTTTCAGGTACAATTTGCCCGTAGTGGAGCTGGCTGTCATCCGTCACCACCTTATTGTCCATGTGCCTTAGCATAGTTTCCGGGAGGATCTACTCCATGATCTTGCTGGGCACAGACATGAGACTGACTGTCCTGCAGCTCCCTGGGTTTTCCTTTTTCTCCTTTTTACAGATGGAGGCTATGTTTCCCTTTTTTCACTCAGTCACAACTTCACTGGACTGCCATGATTTTCTCAAATGTGGTGGAGAGTAGCATAGCTACTTCATCTGTCAGTTCCCTCAGGACTCACGGGTGCATCTCATTAGGTCCCAGAAAAAATTTCCATGTTGCAGTTACCATTAGACTGGCTTAGATTTCTCTGCAAAACAAGTGTTTAAGAACAAATTTAATTTCATTGGTATTTAAATAACCCACTATTTCATCTGTGAGTCAGGAATCTTGCACTGTAGGGTAGATTACCAATATGAATATTTGACTACATTTTCTCAGTGAAATAAAGCTTTGTTCATGCAGCTATTAAGTATTATTAGGTTGTAATCACACGCAGAGTGGTCTTTGTTACAGGACACTGTTAATTACAAATGCCATGCAATTTGCAGGCCGTCTATTCTGACTGTAATTATGATGTCACTTGCACACCTGTGTCTAAGAGTATTTTCCTTTTTAACTACGGCTTATTCTTTTGACTCAGCAAGGAGTTTCTCTTGGTGGTGGAAATAGCTCATTTGTTGTCTCCATGGGTATAGAATAAGACAGAAGGGAGTGAAAACTTGGGAATCAGCCAGCAATTGAAGGAGACAGTAAGCCCTAAGTGGCTGTGTGGGCCTAAACAACACAGGGAGCATGTTTTGAATGTAATATGATTTTAGAATAGGCTTAAAAGAGGCATGTTTGCTGGTGTGTTTTTTGCTCAGTGCAATACATATTAATTAGAGATTTAGCACAGTTTCTCAGCAAGCACCATTTTCCCTCAGAGATAAAAAAGGAGAGGGAGAATTCTGATGCTGGCAATAAAGTATTATGAATAAGAATCAGCAACAATGGATTTAGTTTAAGCTGGACTGGGAGTTGTTGCAGCTTTACGTTTTTATAAAGGAAACCTATGTGTCAGCTTCTAGTAGTGACAAAGATGCAGAGAATTGGCATATGAGGATAACATGATAATATAGAGACAGCAGGGAGTGTGTTTACACAAAAATGCATCTCAGTCAGCCAGAAAGCCATGCTGCGATTTCAGTAAAATGCTATGGCAGAAAATCAATACCTTTGAGAAGGGCCCACGGTAAGGCAACTACATTATCTGCACTTTCTTCATTCTGCTTCTCCTTTCCCACCTTTCCTTCCCTTCATAAAGACACAGAGCTGCATGATCTCATATTTGAGTTTTGTTAACTCTGTGCCTCTGAGTAGCTCAAGCAGTGAGGCAATTCAGGCAAAACAAAGTATCCTTGAACCAGACCACAGGGATGGAGAATGGGGATGAGTCACGCAGGGTACTGGGCTTATTGACAGGCTGTGATTACTTTGTAGGCAGTCTGTGTAGACTGCAGTTTCCTACATGGTGCTTCCATGACAACTGTGTTCTGATCTTTAGAAAAACTCAGTTTCCTAGTGCAGCGTTCACTCAGCTGTGTATTTTCTGATGTGTGGATCAACAGTAAGTCCCTCTTCCAGGCTTCTACATAGGACAGGAGTTCTGGCAGGATGATCTAGCCATGTAGTCCTAGATTATAGAGTTTACATTCGGTGCCTCTTTGCAGACCTTCAAAAATTTAAAGTGAGGTTTTCTAGAATGTATTTTTCTTCTACTTCAATTTATTTTTGTCTAAAAAGGTAGAATAGGAATTGTTAATGAAAGTTATAGCAAAGGGCGGACTGCTTAGCATCAACTGACATAGTTTGTAATCATGTAGTTGTATTTCAATTTCTGAATTTTATACCCAGACATGCAGAGACGATGTTGATATGCATTGTTATATATTTTACTACTTCCTGACTTTTGAATGATTAATTATTTTGTGCTAATATACATGTTAGCTTACAGACCCTGAAACATGGCAGGAGGGTAAAGACTGTGTTTTGTATACTTTAATTCCTAGATTCTGCCTGTTGAGGATGACATGGAGTCAATGAGGGCCCTGCGAAGCTGCATTACATTACAAAAAACACTTTCATTGCTCACTGGACATTGAAATGGGAAAAGGGAAGGACTGCAGACAGGTTAAACTCCCCCTTCCCCATTAATCCATACTTTGTGTCCGTATGCAGGTTTGGTTATGTATATGTATATGGCTTTGGTTCTATGAAAAAAAAAGCTAGGCCCATTGGAAAGTAATACTTTTTTAGGTGGGGCATATGTTTAGGCAAAAAAGTCTACCAATAGCATTCAAATGTGGAGACTTTTCTTTAAACAGATGAAAGACTGTGATATAAGGCAATTCTGCAGGAGAAGAGAGGGTGAGTGAAAGAGTGAAAGAGGAGAGTCTATTACTTGACTGGTGTATAGGGTAGTATTTGGATTCTTCCTTTTTTTTCTTTTTTTTTTTTTTTTGTTTCATTAAAGATGATACAATCTCTTATTTGCAGGTAATATTATAAAGACAGGAACTCTCCTGGGCTTCATTGTTCTTAAGTATACTGTTGTGGTATAGACCCAGCCAGTAATTCAGCACCATGCAGTCATTTGCTCACCCCTATTCCCCCCCCCCCCCCTTATGCAGGGCAGGAAATTTTGGGGAGGAGAATCGAAAGAATGTGAAGCTCATGGGTTGAGATAAGAATAGTTTAATAAATAAAATAAAGTAAAATATAGTGATAATAATGTGCTTGGCTGTATAAGCATTTTGGAATTGGGAGACCTTTTCCATGTTGGCATAAAGAAGTAATGTCAGCAATCCAGTGACATTAAATAGCACTCCACTTGGCTTCTTTTTCTAATGGGTAGCACTGGGAAATGTGTGATTTTCTAACATAGAATTAGACTTACAAAGCAGGTAGAAGAAAGTGTTTTCTTTTTGTTGATGTTTCTGATTGCTTCTCACCTCATCCAAGAACTTGGCTCTTTCTCTATGGAAAACGATGAGAGACAGATGTAGAATTGGCTCATTAATGAGAGATGATTCTAATTGGGCTTTTTCCATGAAGTTGTCTTTTTCTCAGAGCTCAGTATTTCAATACAGCACCACATTAAACATTATTGAGAAGTTATTCAGTGGAAAAACTCAGAGGAACAAGAGGAAAATCAACCATAAATAAATGCAATATAATTACTGCTTTTTTCTAGGCTGTGAACATTTAAGTTCAGTTGGCAATTGGCTAACTGGAAAAACGTGCTTATAAGGGTAAGTCTGCAAGGGTTTTGTCCTTCGTGGCAGCTGAGCTTCAGAGAATACATGAAGTACAATAAAAGTAAGAGCTTGCTATCTATAGTTACACTGTACAGTGGGTCACAAGTAATTGGAGATTTTTGTAAATACAGATGTGCCTTGACCACAGCAAAGGTGTTTAATCATCATCACAGTACCTATAGGGTAGGGCTGGGTCTGTGTGGCTGTAAATTAGGGATTGACACTGTGTTCACATTTGTTTGTGGTCTAACTGAACAACTATTCCAGTCTTCAAAATGCCCTGAAGTGCCACTGTATGCTAGGTAAATGACTGAAGCCTGCTAGATCAGCTGATCATTTCCTTCCTCAGCTTCCTAACACTGTAACTCACTGCTCTAGAGCTCTTGTGACATAAAGAAGATTAAAACTTGGGAATTATTTTAGAGGGGGAGAACCACTGTGTGAAAAGTTTTCCTGAGAGATCCCGTCAATCATAGGGTGAATCACAGCTCAGGTCAATTATAGCCGTAGCAGGCATAAGGCTTTCCTTTGGGAAATGGAGAGCTGAGGATTAAATTCATGGAGAAGCAGAATGCAAATCTTCATCTTAACTGACATGGAAGCCTGAGAGTATTGTACCATGGTGTGCCAAGCAGGATTTTGAGGTCAGGAGGTACTGTTATGGGACATTTCTCACTGAAGATACCCATAATCCCTTCCAGATCTCTTGTATTTGCATTCCTTGTGCATACACACTGTTGAATATATTTGAAAAGTTTTTTCATCTGAAAGAGAAACACATGCCATATTTAAAAATAGGAACATTCCATCCTTTCCTCCAAGTACCTGTAATCTGGCCTCTGCTTATTTATTCACGTTAATGTCTAAAAGTAGGGACTACTTATGCTGCCTCCAATCAATCACATCTTCTGTGAGCTGTCCTAAAACTTAATCTTTCAGTTCTCTTTTTATTTCTCCCCTTTCTGGATTCCTAAAAGTCCTTCAATTCCAATCACTGTCCCTTGTAAGCAGCGAGGAGAAGCAGACAGGCCAACCCAACATGGGTGATAAGCAACTTCTACCTTATTTGTGACGCAGTTCACACATATATAGGAGTGGTATTCAGCCACTCCTTCTTGGCACAACAGTATTGGTTAGCCCCCCACAGCTTCCTCCACATTCTTCTCCCATGTCCGGTCTCCGGCTACCTGTGGGGGCCACCCCCTGCCTTGCTTGCACAGTCCTCCAGAACTCTATGGTCCTGCTCTTAGAGTCATTCTGCAACAGTCCCTGGTAATTTTCTTCATCAGGCTTAAAGTATCCTGCTGTTGACGTGTGACGTGTGTATACTTCAGTTGTGCTGAGCTGTTGCTCACTTAAATAATATTGTACATTTCAAGGCAAATAATTTCAAAACAGGTAATGTCAAGCTGAAATCTGAGACTAGTGCTTTAAAAACATCTCTAAACAGTCAGTAACAGTTCTGAAAAGCTGTTATTTTTTTTTTCAGAACAGAAAATGTATCAGTGTGGATCATGCCCTTGAGGGAAACCATTTTCAACAATTTGGTTTTTTTGCCAGCTCTACAGAAAGCTCTTAAACAAATATAATCTATTTGAAAATAAGAAAGCTGGAGAGACAGAAATCAGGGGTATCAGTGAACACTTCCTAAAACAGAGCTAAATAATTTTGGTAAATGTTGCAAAATCTTGTACTAATTGGTTTGCCAAAGCCCCAGCTAACTCAGTAGAGGGCATGCGCTTCATTAATACTTAAAAGGAAAGTGAGTCTGTTCATCAGTTGTAGGTTGGAACAGAAAGGCTGTCATTTCTGTAACTGCAGAAATTAAGAAACCATCTGTGTGTTTTGAGGTAACGTAAACACTGGCCAAATATCAGTGTTGTCTAAGCTGCCGATGTCCTTCATTTACAGTGGTTACATTGACAGATCTGTTGAAATCCACTGTAGACAGTATTTTTTTAAGCTATATTATGAATGTGGAGGCAGAGCTACAACACTACCACCTTTGCTAATTGCTGACAGAAATTCTTCTAAAAACAGAAGTCAAGTTATATGGGCATTTCGAGCACCTTCTCCTGAAATGCCACCCCATTTGACTCAACATCAAGAACAGGCCAAACACAACTTTAATGGATCTACCCTAGCATTGCCCCACATAAGTTATGTATCACTCAGAAAGAGTTGTGCTTCTTAATCACTCTAGTTTTTTTAGACACAGGGGTTTCTTAGGAAGTGAAGTCTTCAAGCCACATATGCCAAATTCAACATTTGTTTAACTGCTTAGCCACAGTTTTCTAGAACTGTGCTGTCCTTGCCAATTTGATACTCTGTTTCTTATAGGAGACACAGATTTCCTGTCAAAGTTGGTGTTATATATTCAGCAGAACTCACTTCCAAATGATTCACAAATTTTTCTGTGCAAAACAATCTCTTCAAAGATGTTGTTACTGGCATGTTTTGAATGAAATATATTTTAGGGCTGAAAAAGAAATTACAGGCTACACCTTGCTTTATCAGCTTGAGGAAGCAGAGGAACCCAACCAGAAATGTACAGCCACAGAAAATGGGTCTATGATATTTGCCAGTTTACTTACAAATTTCTGAGCATATGTAAAGTCGCTATCTGATCTCAGATATACAGATGTGCTGTTCGCATGGAGGACTTTCAGCCATAGAAAAATTACTGAGTGAAAGTCCTGCAACTGAATACATTCTGAAATGTTCATCTTGGCACTGAATTTGCATTATGACAGTGAAAAATATTGCTTAGAAATGTACAGTGCTAAAATCTTTTAACTACATGTAATTTGCCAAAGGTCATTTCAGTGTCTCACTGCAGGAACTATCAGCTACTTCCTCACAAACAAGAGTAGACTTATTAAAGAGTATAAATCCAGTAGTCTAAGGCAGAGTTCAATGATGCAGGTTTTAATCCATGCTTTGCAAAACTTGTTAGTTTTAATTGCAATATAATCTGCTTGTGATGAGCTTTGTTTTAAATCAAGCTGTCAAAAATTATTAAACAGAGAAGTTTATATTAGAAAAATCCTGTTGAATTAAAAAGACCTGTCAGGAGCTGTCTGCTTTCAAAGAAATTGAGTTTTTTCAAACCAGTTGTTTGGAATACTAAATGAATTAACTAGGGCTTTCTCATTTCTTCAAATCATCTTCTCTGATTTCTTCCTTTTTTTGTTCTGAAATATTTAATTTTGAGTTACTATATTGTACCATAAAATGAAAATTGGAACGGTGTATTTTAATATACAGTGTGTTTTAAAATCTGAAGAGCAGAAATAAGCAGAAGTAAGTATTTCAAGAAGTTTATGCTGATATTTCTGACTCATGGAATTTTTATTCTCAGATATTTTGCAACCTGGAAGTTTGAATACAAATTTTAAAATCCTAGAATTTCTCCCAAATCAAACTTCTATTTTTCACACTGGTTTAATCACAAGCTTCTGCTACAGCATGGAAACATTAAAAAGATTTCCCACCTTACTACTATAGGGAGTATATAATTTTAGTCAAATAATTTCCTGTACATACTGTTTTCAGTGCTGCATGCAGTAACTGAGGGCAGATTTACCAGCATCAGCTAAGATCACTGGAGGTTGTAGCCCCATCTGTTTGTATTTTCTAGTCGGGTACATGGAATATAATGGAGGAAATCATACTAAAAGACAGCTCATCTTCCTTGGCCTCAGCATCACTACAGCTTCATCTGATCTAATAATCCTACCCAGATGAAGCATGTAGTTTTTTACAGAGATTGCTACTTTTATCTAGGACTTAAAGATCCCCTGAACCAATATAAAGAAAAGTAGCAATATGAATGGCAAATCCAGTCATGATTCAATGCAGCAAAAATTTCAAACATCTCATTCCATTTCAGTAGAATTTTGAGAACTGTCATGTGGCTTGCAGTATATATTTCTTAATATATAAAAAAATTTACAGTGTCATATTCATGCCATAAAGAAGAATAAGAGCTGTTTCCTTACACTTTTCCCTAAAGAGTAAATATCATCTGATTTGTTTGTAAATTTAAAAATTCAGAACTTAGCCTGAGATGTTTAGATGAAAGTACTGTGTTTCTAATAAGAGATTCCTAAATAAATTTTAGCTCCTGTCCATGCTGCCATAAACCAGTGCACAAATACCTGGAATTGCTCTTTGATCATATTAAGGACTTTAGTGTAGTTTGCATTAGTTATATGTGTGATGGATAGTGTTTTTTCACTTGTTTACTCTGTAATTGTACTGTGAGTTACAACCCCTTGAAAAGGAGGTGACCAGGCAGCAGAGAAACCATTTGCACATTTTTCTTGTTCAGCTGCTACACTTTCAGCTCACTGGAGCCTCTGAAAGGAGGGACTCTTCCCTCAAGAACAGCTTTTAGTGCCTTGTAGAAGAGGCTTGTGGAGTACAGGGTAGGTCAAGGAGACTCAGCCAGCAACTTGCCAGAGACTGAGGTCATGGTTCAAAAAATAAGCAGCAAAGCCAGTCTTGGAAGATATGAAAAAAGGATGACTTCTGTTTGGGAACTCATGATGAAGTGTTAATCATCACCCAACTAAAGGTTGGGCTGGGTCAATCCTGAATAAAAGGGCATAATGGACAGGGAAGAGATTTATTTCCATGCCCTTTTTATTTCTTACTCTGACTCTTTCTGGGTTGTGCCTCTTAAAATGCTTTTAGTTATACAACTCCAGAGGAGTTAGGAATAAGTTCTTTAGGAGTCTCAGGGAGTGTTTGTAGTTAAGGAGAGATGTGTAGGTAGATCCACTTAAAAGCTCTCATACCCTTCTGTCATTGTGCTGTGTTTTGGTGGTTGGATTGCAGTAGTGTTGGCTTTGAAAGAAAGGTCCAAGCACACCACCCAAGTCTTGGAAGGCAGACACAGGACTGTGAGAATGAAGACCCTATGCCCACTGCAGGAGAGGATCTGGTTCGAGACCATCTTAAGAACCTGAAAGTGCACAAGTCCATAGGACCTGATGAAATCCGTCCATGGGAGCTGATGAAATCCATCCGTGGGTCCTGAAGGAGCTGGTGAATGAGGTTGCTAAGCCATTGTCCATCATATTTGAAAAATCATGGCAGTCAGGTGAAGTTCCTGACGACTGGAAAAAGGGAAATATAACCCCCATTTTCAAGAAGGGGAAAATGGATGACCCGGGGAATTACAGACCAGTCAGTCTCACCTCTGTGCCTGGCAAAATCTTGGAGCTCCTGGAAGGCATGCTAAGGCACATGAAAATCAACAAGGTGCTTGGTGACAGCCAGCATGGCTTCACTAAGGGGAAATCCTGCCTGACCAATTTGGTGTCTTCTATGATGGGACTACAGAACTGATGGACAGGGGTAGAGCAGTTGATGTCATCTTCGTGGACTTGTGTAAAGCGTTCGACACTGTCCCACACGACATCCTTGTCTCTAAATTGGAGAGACATCAATTTGTTAGGTGGACCACTTGGTGGATAAAGAACTGGCTGGATGGCTGCACACAAAGAGTTGTGGTCAATGGCTCAATGTCCATCTAGAGACCAGTAACAAGTGGTGTCCCTCAGGGATCGGTGTTGGGACCAGTCTTGTTTAACATCTTTGTCGCTGACATGGACAGTGGGATTGAGTGCGCCCTCAGCAAGTCTGCCAATGACACCAAGCTGTGTGGTTCGGTTGACACGCTGGAGGGAAGGAATGCCATCCAGAGGGACCTTGACACGCTTGTGAGGTGGGCTGATGCCAACCTTATGAAGTTTAACCATGCCAAGTGCAAGGTCCTACACCTGGGTGGGAGCAATCCCAGGCACAGCTACAGGTTGGGCAGAGAAGAGATTCAGAGCAGCCCTGTGGAGAAGAGCTTGGGGATGTTGGTTAATGAGAAAGTGAACATGAGCCAGCTTCACTGTGCGCTTGCAGCCCAGAAAGCCAACTGTATCCTGGTCTACATCAAAAGGAGCATGAGCAGCAGGTTGAAGGAGGTGATCCTGCCCCTCTACTCTGCTCTTGTGAGACCTCACTTGGAGTACTGTGTGCAGTTCTGGTGTTCCCAAAATAGGACATGGAGCTGTTGCAATAAGTCCAGAGGAGGGCCACGAGGATGATCAGAGGACTGGAGCACCTCCCATATGAAGACAGGTTGAGAAAGTTGGGGCTGTTCAGCCTGGAAAAGAGAAGGCTGCATGGAGACCTCATAGAAGCCTTCCAGTATCTGAAGGGGGCCTATAGGGATGCTGGGGAGAGACTCTTCATTAGGGACTGTAGTGACAGGACAAGAGGTAACGGGTTAAAACTTAAACAGAGGAAGTTTATACTGGATATTAGGAAGAAATTCTTTACTGTGAGGGTGGTGAGGCCCTGGAATGGGTTGCCCAGGGAGGTTGTGAATGCTCCATCCCTGGTGGTGTTCAAGGCCAGGTTGGACAGAGCCTTGGGTGGCAGAGTTTAGTGGGAAGTGTCCCTGCCCACGGCAGGGGGGTTGGAACTAGATGATCTTAAGGTCCTTTCCAACCCTAACTGTTCTATGATTCTATGATTGTTAAAAATATTCACCCACTAGTGTGTGCTGAGAGGCTTGCATGGTATGAGACAATGTCTGCCCTGAGAGGACATCCCATCTTCTACCCTCTCCACACATAGAACTTGTTCCCTTTTGCTAAGCAAGTGTTTTTATTGTTTTGTTGTTTTGTTTTTTTTTTTTTCCTCTCTGAAACAAGAAGCGCTCTTTGAAACAGCCCCACCAGAAGAGTGAGGTCTTTCCAATTTGGTAGCAGCTGTCAGAGAGATGGTGGCAAGCAGATCTCAAGTGCTGAGACCCCTAGATGAAATTTCCTCTCTCATGATAGCTGAAGCTGAAAGACAATTGTTATTAGAAAACCTAATGCACCATAAAGCACGTAGATCAGGGTAGAACTCACCTGAGTGTTTACAAAGCATCTGCATAAATAATGGTACAAAATAAAAGCATGTCTGGATCACAGAGTTGTCACATATTTTGGCTCTTCTTGTGTAGAAGATGACCAGTACTAGTGTAAATAGTAGTAGGTTAAACAGTCTCAGAATCAGTTGTAGGTTAAACAGTCTCAGAACAGGAGACAGCCTGAAATGATTTTGCAAGTTTAGCTTGAAGCAAAATGCTGTGCTTTTGCGCTGTGACTGACTCCTTTGTTTATTGTCAGCTCGTGCACTTCCATGGGCAATCAACTCAAATAAAATATTAAAATGAATAGCTAATAAGTCATTTGTGTGTTGGTTTAGCAGAATCTTTTAGCTCACCCATTTTAACAAACTGTCATACTTATGTTCCTGGGTTTGACACTTTGATGACAAGTAATTCTGGAAGATAGATATGCGAGCCCAGGGACCTCGGAGCACCTTAGTTTCTGCTGGTGTGTTATAAATAAAGAAATTCCCAGTATTAAATAGCTCTAATGTAAGGTACTGCAGAAGTGAATTCACTCCAACACACACAACTCCAGTTTATTGGTGTCAGGGGACATAATCATCTGCGTGAACATAGCTGCAGGGCAAGCTTTACACATAGGCAAAGTCTAGAGTTGCCCAGGGCAGAAAACTGCTTTCCCTATCTTAGCTGGGGCATGGAGGATAGCTGTGAGAGCAGGCACAGGGGTAAGCAGCTCATCCCTGCCCACTGCTGCTCAAGGTCTTGTGCATCGGCTAGGTCATACCTGCAGTACTGATTCCTCCTCCCTCTACACGCAGCGGGCAATGGCAGAGTCAACTTTTCCCCTTGTGGTGGGAGAGGCAGTCTATGTTAACTTGCAGGCAGGGGGAAGATTCAATATCTGGAAGGGTCCAGGAGAAGAAAAGGGGTCCATAGGAGAAACTAAGTTGTAGGAAACCAAAAACTTCTTTTATCCTGCTTGCACCCATGAATCTTTTGTAATCATTGTCCTTTTGAGAGAGTTTTTGGCATACAGTCTGTTCAGAGTATCAAAGAGACAATAACAAGTTCTTTGTCATGAAGTACGTATGTAGTGTGGGGAGAAAACTGCTGAAGATTAGAGGTTTTATATTTATTAGAGAAAGATCTCTCTTCACCACAGAGAGAAGGTATGATGGCTGCATGCTCTTGGACTCCTAGATTAGAATTAACCTAGCCAGGGCAGTTAGTGGTTATGATTAAAGATGTGCTGGCACAAGTTGTCATGCATACTAGCAACAATGTGAAACTTCCAGATACCAGTCACTAGCATAAATTAGAGTACACCTAATATTTGTGTCCTCTTTTTTATATGGTATAGAAGTATCAGGCAGTGTACCAGAAAGGTTGCCTCCAGTTTCTACCAATTTGTGTAAAAAAAAATTACTGCCAGACCTTACTAACTTTGCCTGGATGAATTGTACAAAAAACCAAAATCTGCTATCTAGAAGTTGGATGCAAAGAAAACTGAACATAAGGGACATATTTTAATTAACTGCTACAGTAATTTATTGAGGGAAGTGATTTGCTGATCACTAATTTCAGTCTTTAAATAAGAATTTCTTTTCTAAGAGGGGTGCTTTTAATTCAGCTACATTTCATTGCTTTTGGTATAGACATTGCTGGGAAGTATTCCATGTACTGTTAAGCAGATTTGGTTAGGTGGTTGTCAGAGTTTTTCCTGCCCTTAAAAATCTTCGGATGTCTTTGTGTGTCCTGTATGCCTTTGAATTTCCTCCTTTTCCTTGGGTTAAGAATTGTTAACATCTCATGCTCATGAATTTCTGGCTTAAATTAAAATATAAAGGATGGCATGTGTAATGAGATATTGCATTTCATTTTAAGTTGTTCTGTTCACTTTCTCTTAGAGAGGCAGGTAAGGCATCTCCTAGTTTAAGTAATGAATTGAGATTCTCAGTTAAAGCCAGAACTTTTTGATCTTTCTGCACCAGGAAAACAAAACAAAACAAAACAACCCAGAAAAGAAGCCCTAGTAGGGCCAATATTTGCATCTCTGGTCTCTTTGGTTCCCCAACACCAAATTTGTATTTCCAAAATGTCTTTCTAATACAACTAAAGTGGTAGAAATGGATGGGAATATCTAGAAAAAAGTTGCTAATAAGCGGCTGATGATATGATGTACGCTTACCCAGAGCAACCTTTGGTGTTCACGTTGTTAAAACAATTGAGATGATTTCACCAGTATTTTTTTCTTGTTCCATCTCCTACAGAATGATGCCAGTGTAGGTTAAGTGATTAGCATAGATGAAGTATTAATAGGTTATTGAACAGGGATTGCTGTTGCCTGCTTGAATTGTATTAACATTTCATATGCACTGCTTGAATTATATTAACACTGTAAGTTTTGTTATTGATTAGCTTAGAAGCAGCAATTTCCCAAGAGATTATATAAGCCAGTATGCAATGAAAAATTCTGACATAAAAAAAACCCTTATTCATGGAAAGTATCTGTTAGATATTACATAGAATAAAATATAGATATTATATATTACACATATATCTATTGGTCAGCTTATAATAAATAACGAAACATATTTTTATCATGTCCTGTAGCTCTTACTGCATAAATTTGCTTAAAACCATACAAAAATTTGTCTCCTTATGTTCTAAACACACTTGACTTGTTTTAGGTGAACTATTTGCTGCTGAGCCAAGAAGTAAAAAAAAAAAAGGTTTCTACAATTTGTTTTTATGAGAAATAGGAAAATTCAAATTATTTTTATATTTTTCTGCAAAAAAAAAATCTAGATTTGGATGGATTTGAGAAAAGAGAAGCTTGCTGTATATTTGTTACTCTACGCGAGTTGGTGGTATTATTGCATATGGATTTTGCTAATAGATAGGTTTGACTTTTGGTCACATGGATTGCCTTTTCATTAAGTCTGTTTTAAATTTTTGAGTTGAGTGAGCCTGCAGAGGTTTTCAAATCTGTGACTGGAAGCTTTTCCAAACAGTTTTCTCAGCTGGAGAAAATTGTGCAACCTTATTACAAAGTCTTTTCGCAAGGCATTTTGGTCAGTACACCATAATTTTCTTCTACTTCTAAACATCATTTTTCACCAGATGAGAGCATATTTGGCATTTGAATATTTCTAGCTCTTTTTGACATTCCAAGGAACCTAATGTACAAACTCAGGAATGCAGAGCTCACATGCATTTGGTTCACTATTAGAGGCTTCCATTTTTAGCCTTCTTCTTCCTGTCTGTCACAGTGTCTCTGGGTTATCTCTGTACACGATTAAGGGGCATGTTCAAGCTGTGTGGCTGCCTGCGTGTCTGGAAGAAGCAGGTGGCCTGCAAAACAGTTTGGCTGCCCTGGCATGCACTGTAGGTGAAGGCTAATGTGCAGTGGACCATGATCTGAAGTATCGAATGCATCTAACAAAGTGAAAAATGATAATGGAAACGTAATTTCATAGCCATTGCCTTGTATGTCCAGTGGATGCTGCTACATTTCCACTGCATGACTAGAACTTAAAATATTGGGAAGTGTCATGTTCATTGCAGTTTTGCACTGCTCAGGTTCTGAATAGTGAGTGTATTTGTCATAAGAAGGTAGAACAGAGGTGCTATGTGCATCACATGCAGCTGTTTTATGGAACAGTTATGAATCCCATTAGGTTTTACGCTGGTATCAGCAGTGGCTGTGGTCTAGCAACTGTATCTACTGTTTTTAGGGGTTTTATATATCCTTGTTCAGCTGTCATTTTTCTCTCTGTCCCCACACAGCTACCTAAGTGGGCATTGTAGCACAACCCTTTAGATCCCTTCAGTGGGGAGGAGTTGCTTGAAGAAGAGGCTTGAGGGAAATTTTTGGAGAGGTTCAGAGACAGGATAAAAGTGCAGATCTTTTCATTTACCTGTGAAACACAACTGTTTCATGATGTATTTTTAAAATGAAGGCGAGGCTGAATGGTTTGACATTATACTTGGTCCATTGACAGCTTACACCTGAAAGCTTGAAAAAAATCACTCTGCCACACATCTCATATTGCTCAGTCTCTCTCATCTCCTTACTGCGTATTAACTATTTCTGTTAGTTCATTACAGATAAATAGTGTTCAGGGTACTGTGATCTTAACTATGTGAGGAAATTGATTTTAGTTTTTTTATGTATCAAAAATATCTCAATTTTTTTTCTTATAAAAGTCACCATTTAAAAGAGACAAATTAGAAATTTTCATCTTAAAAAATATCTGCCTTCCCTCTGATTCATTTGGAATAATTCAGTGTAGTAGAAACCATTCTGTAGTCATAATTTCACAAACAAGATCATATTTATAATCTAATGGTTCCTGGTGCAGAACTGCATTTATTTTTGTAAAAAAAAAAACAAACAAAAGTTTGACAAATAAGCAATAAGTCATGTGTTGATAATGTGGGTGAGTGTTAATAGGTAACCATCTTGATCTGGCTTTGCAAATCAGTACTTTAGGAACCTGTTAATGAGCCAAGATAGCTTCAGGGGCAGCAACATAGAAGTTTCATGTATATTTAAACACTATATATTTTTATAGCTGTAGCTATGGCACTGTTTATTTAACTGACACTTGTTTATATAATAAATGCCAAATGTGCTCTCAGATTATTGAGTGTTACAGATTGTGTGTATGTCAAATATTGCATAAGCTCTGTAGTCAGCTAAAGGATTTGTAGTGTAGCCTGTTAGTATGTTTTGTACTGCTGGAGAGAGAGCATCTGTGGTTTATTCTTTGGACACAAATATCAGTGTTGCAGTGCTTGCTGCTTACCTGTTTTGGTTTTACCCTGTATCTGTTACAGTGGTCTAAAGAGGTCACTGGCTTGGAAGAGGCGAGGGCTGGAGAAAATGCCAACACTTAGAAAACAGCTGGTACTCTTAGGGGGAAATTAATAGGGTAAAAATATAAAGTCAAAAGAGAGTTTGGATTATGTCAGTGAACATAAATATGGGACTTAGACTGTGCTTTGATTCCATGAAGCAGAAGTACTGCTTCTTGCCAGTATACTCTTTCTGGCACTTGTCTTGAAATAGATGGGCTACTTTCTGTGTTGTGTTATCTCAATATTGTTACTAAAGGCATAGATTATACTTCTATGTAATCACTGTAAGGTGAAGGTCTGTATTTATGGCTTACACTTTCTAAAATGAATGTGTTAAAATATGCTATGTTTGAGTTTGCACTGTCTATGTATAAAAGACTAGCATGTGCAAATGTAAACATGAACTTAAGAAAATGTGTTTTTGTATCTTGGCATTCTACTGACTTGTATATTAATTACAAGCAACTCCTAAATGTATTTTCTTTGCTGTTGACCTGTAAATGTATAATATCTGAGAAGCAAGATGTGTTAATTTGGACCTGTCAAGAGTTGCAAAAGCTGTGCAGGGCAAATTCTTCCTTCATCTGTCGGTAAGCAAGATGTTTGCAGAAAGTGCATTTGCTAAATAAATAACTGAGATCAGAGTCTGGCCTTGCAGTGGGAGTCACTTAATGCTGCTGCTGCTAACTTTTAAGGCTGGACACAGCCTCTTTTCATTGTTGTGTTGACTCTGCAAAAAAAATTAGAAGTATTTTTAGTGCTGTTTTTGAAGGTATAAAGTAATTAGTTTTGTCATCACATTGAAGGATTGGATAAGTCTCTATGAAAAAAAGGATGAATATTTTTCAAATTCTATTTATTTATTTGGGAAAGCTACATGTTAAGCAGGTGAAATGCTCCCTATGTTTGTTACTGCAGAGTATTTTCGTCTCTTTGGACTCTAATACTGTAAATACGCACTGAAAAGTTAATGTGGAAAGCAGATCATTAGTGATCTTGGTCATCTGAAGGAGCATTTCTGCATATGTGCAACATGGAAAATTAGGTGTGCATAAGTAGGCAGCCTCTAGAATATGAGAAGAAGAAACTAGAATAATGAAATATGATGCTTTTATCTCTTTAAAGTCAGTGAGACTGGATCTTTCCCTTCATTCATTCCCTCCTCACTGTGAAGAAGGCTATCTCCACTGCACTGCCTTTATCCTGAGGTTTGCTTTACCTTTATCCTGAGGTACCCCAGATGAAGAGAGAACTTTGCCTACAACTTCGGACATTCACATAGCTGATCTTTAAGTAAACCCAAACTATTGAAATGCAGAGGGAAAGGTATGAAACTAAACCATACCTCTGCAGCAACCCATCCAGACTGATCCCAAGCAGGAGCCAAGGTATTTGATGCACTCTGGGATTCTGTGACCCCCTGTTATAAATCTCTTGGTTGCACAGAAGTCCATCTATATTGAAACAGGGGACCAGAGCACAGTCCGGACACTACCTTGTTTACAGGTCAATCTCTTTGTCTTTTGAGCAAGTTTGGGCTTTTTTGTCTTGGTTTTGTGTGTGTGTCGTTTTATTTATTTATTTTTTTTTTTTAGTCAGATCTGGAGAAATTGTTGTTCTCCCATATGGTATCCAAGACATTTCACCTAAATTTGTGGAACAGTGGTTTATGTAAGGGCAGCACTAGTTTGTGTTAATGGAAAATGGGGAAGGTGCTATTTTTCCTTAATTTTATCTGAGTGGCGTATCTGTCCAGACTACTAGCAATGGTGAAATGATGCATGCAACAAAAGCTGAGTCCCATGTCCTTTTATAAAAGCATCGGGATTTGTAAACATCCCATTCTGCCAGGCATATGGTGAAGAGCAGGCATTTTACTGTGCTTTGTGAACAGACTGTCATTACATTCTTCATAACCTTCGAACCCAGTTCATATGATCTGCATTCTCCCTGCAAAGAAAAATGGGAGAGCTTTCATGAGTTTTGGATTAATTACGAGACAACCCTTAAACCATATAAATCAAACATGAGACAATAAATAAATAATCTCTCTAGTCTGCAGCTCAAGGACCATGTGTTACTTCAGGCATACTTGTAGCTGTAACTAATAATAATCATTATATCACAGATGTCAATGATTACAGCAGCAGCCACAACTTTTCATCCTTGTGGAACTTTTCATCCCTGTGACAAGATGTTGACTCTAATTAGAGGAGCTTTTGTTTGTATTTCTCTGTTGTGAAAGAAGTTACAGCAATGTGAATCCATGTGATCCTGGAATGGCAAACAGGAACTCTTCCCTGCGGGACATTCCAATGGCTTTATTTGACCTTGGAAGAGCAGCATTGTGAAATGGGTAGGAGTGAGCAAGGCTGTGTCCTGTGTTAGTCAAAGTCCAGTTTTGTCTTCAAGATGTTTTTTATAAGAAGCTGCAATGTGGAATTCCCCAAAATTGCCTTTTAGCGATTTCAGATTTTGTATCTAGTGTAAAACAGGAGAGGGAGGAGGGTTGGTGTTTTTTGAAACAGAGGTCTTTGCCGGTTTTCCACTACTCAGCATACTTGAGGCTTAAACTGAGCAAATCTGTATGCAGTCTCACACCATAACAGATAAAATTCTTTAGGCCAGTCTGCTGGTACAGTTCTCATCAACCACCACCACTTTTCTTGATGATGTTCAAACAACCTATTCACATGTGGGGCCTTCAGCTGGGAGAGCAACAAAAATAAAGTAGGTTAAAAAATGTTTGTTCATTTTTAGTTAGGAGGAAGGTGGAAAGGATGAGAGAGATTGAAGTATTATGGGTTGGCAGAAACTCAGCAGAAACCTCTGGAAGGAAGAGAGAGGGATGTGGGTTGAAGAAACTGGAGCCCTGAGGGCAATCCTCTAAAAATATATTAGAACTGTGCTGTCAGTAATATTATTCTCAAGGCACACAAGTCCTGCACTCTTAATTGAAAAGTGCCAGGGGTAAGGTGCTCACCTTGAAACTCATAATCTACTTAAAATAATTTCTTTAATTTGCTACTGCTAAGGAATTATTTTAAAGTGAGTTATGAATTAGAGCCTGAAATACCATTTTCTTGGTATTCTGAGACGGTTCTCTTAAAAGAAATGCTAGAGTTCAGCTCATAAACCATGGTTTATTTAGGACATGTGTTTATTATTTACCAATTATTTAGTGCCTCCAAGTATTGATAGTATTGCTTCTCTCACCCTAAAATATTACAATATGGGAGGTTTCATCATACATCTAGTCTGAAGTGCCTATGTGATATGTGTATATATATGTATTTATCATTACATGTATCTTTGGGTACTATTGTGGTTCAGGGGGCTGCTTTAGAGACCTTGCCCTGAAGTGGCTGAGGTCTAACCTAAACCAAAGAAGCAGAGTGAAGAGACAACTATCATTTCTCAGAACAGACTGGGAATGGAAGCATAAAAAATTCAGTGACTTACATAAAGTCATTTGCAGAATCTTATGCAGACAAGGTCTATTGAATATGATTATTGATTACTACTTTTTTTTCTTGATTATTATAAAATGAGAGAAGAATCTGTCCTATGATTAGGAGTCTGTTATCCTGTCCATAAAGTTCAGGGCAAATAGTTGAAAAGCCAGAAAAAAAGAAAGTGGACAATTTACTAACAGGACAGAAATAGGATCTTCTCTGTCAGTTGAAAGCTGAACCCTAGGGGAGGTAGTGATTATTCTTGAGTAATTCATATGTGTTGCAGAAGACGAGTGAAAGAGAAATCGAAGACTGGGAGGGGCAGTAGGATGTTTCAGCTTTAGGGGCTATTTTACATTTCTCCAGAGCTCACATTTACTCCAGAGTTCAGTTCAGCAGTTCACAAAATCAATGTTTCTGTTCCCAATTCACCTTCAAACTCTTAGGCATATCTTCATTAATCCCATTATTCAGGAATAAGGCAACCATGTGTTTCTGCAGATAGCCAAAGCACAGAGTATTGTTCTAACTTCTTCTGGGATCTATCTGTAGTTAACTTAGTCACATGAAACAGGAGCTGAGTGAGCAATAAGCTACGTGACCCTACTCCAGTTCTGCAACTTCCTTATGCTGCTAGGAGTAGCAGCACTCATCTAACAGGTTGCTATTGAGAGTGGCAAAGTAACTGGCTTGCTTAAGCTGCTAAGCACTTCATGCTTCCTGAGCTGTGCAGTAGCAACAGGAATAAGTCTTGCCTTTTCTTGCCTTCCCTTCTTGCCAGAATGCAGAAAGGTAACTGCCCCAGCAAAACCAGTGAATGGTGAGGTAGGCTGCTCTGTGCTTGGTGCGGGGACCAAAAGCAGACAGCATCCAGCCATGAACTCAGTGAGGGTGCGGGCTGTGGTAAATCAGTGACTACTGAGCATGTTTAGTGGGTTTCTTTACACCCCTATTGCTTATGCAGGGATATTAAACTAATACTCAAAAGCTGAAGCAAATGTAGTGGCTTGCTTCTCCATCTAGATTTTCCCATGTTTCATTTCAGTATTTAAGTTGCAAATTCAAAATATTATTTTCTTGGGTTTTTTTTTTTTTTTTTTTTCTTACTCTTCTTTTTCTTGGTAGAGTTGGGTGGTGTTGACAGTGTCTGACTATGCAAAACAAACAAACAAACAAACAAACAAATCCTGATTCATTCTGGGAGGAAGGGGGCTGTCGACTTCTTGATTTCACCAGTGGAAGCGCCACAGATTCATCAATCCTTAGTCCTGTCAGCCTGAGTCAGAAAAGACCACATAGCTCTTTTAGGACCACGAAAGTCATGTAATCCATCATCTGCGTATCAGATGTGGGGCTGCAGAAAAGGGTTGATCATTGGTCCAGAACTCACTAAATTTAGCGGCCGTGTTTCTTGCACCTAAGCATTCCTTGGGTCATGGTCCTCACTGTATCAGCACTTTTGGGATCAAAGTCTGTCCTGACACTGAACTACAGGTCTCAGTCCAATACATTTCTGGAATTCTAAGGTTCATTTCTCAACTCTCTACACTTCTTTATTTATTGTCCTTGTGACTTGGTCGTGGCAGAGTGAAGTTATTCCTAAAGGCTGCTTTCATGAGCAACTTCAAGCTGCATTCACTAGAAGTTGCCATTCAACTTTGTGTTCTGTACCTGCTTTATACTTCAAAATGAGTCCTCAGTGTGCCCTTTGAAATCTGTTTTTATGCAGAATTTTCTACCATCTTTGAAAGCTTGCAGTTCTGGACAGACCTGATTTTGTGGCATGTAGGGTTGTATCAGGGAGGTGCTGAAGAACGTTTCAGGCACTTCCTGTAATCGTTCTTGGAAAAAATTCTCCTTACAGTTTGGCTTTTCTATATTCAGGTTACATGTCTATTTAGCTTATATTCTTGTCAAAATATTTTGTGTAATTTATGTGCATTTTTTGAAAAACAAAACAAGCTACTTAAAATCTTTAAATAAGCTTCTATGATGTGCTCTGTGGTAAATATCTCTTAGCAGCACTTTCAAGAGCATTGCCTGTTCGGGAAAGGGTGGCTGTAGCAAAGGACTGTCCTTGGTTCTTACTGGGCTGTGCAGAGAGTCAGGGTTTGTCTTAGGGTGTGATAGGCTTTAGCATGAAGATACACATGGTGACACGTGAGTGTGGCCTAGCAGAGAACTGCCTGGGAATAAGAAATCCAGTCCAAAATGAGCTGCAGACAAGCAAATCCATGCCACTTAGCCAGTAAGCTTTATCTTTTAGATTCTGCTGAGAACAGAAGGTATGTGTCAGTGGTCAGATATGCAACTAAAGGACTAAATGCTGAATATGATTGTGTGGTTGGGTGCAGACATGTATGTCTTCTGCCATGTTTAAAGCTGGCTGCACTCTCTTGTGGAGGCTTGGCAACTGCAGTAGTTTGGTGTTGTGCCTGAGGTAACCGATCTCCCTCTCAGCAAGGCTTATTTACTGTTGGTACAGTGCCATAACAGTACAGCCATATGGCCTTTGGACTGGAGCTGCCTTGCCTCTATAAGGAGCATGTGGAGGGGGGGATTGCATGTGTCTGCACTGGTCTACATATGCACACTAATTTCCCAAGTTGAGCCCTGTGTATTCACCAGAGAGGGTTATTCTTCAGTCTGGTGTGCTTGCTCTCTGCCTCTGGTGTGGGACACACTGCTCATCAGTTCGTTCAGGGGTATCCACGCTAGGAAATTCACTTCTGTTGCCAAAACACCTCAAGAACACTAATCCTGATAAGCCAACCAAATTAAATCTGTTCTCTCCAACTAGCTGTCTGATAAAAAAAAGAAAAGAAAGAAAGAAAAAAAAGAGAAAAAAAGGTTACTTAGGTTTAGGAATGTGAGGAAAGCAAGAACAGTGCCATGTCCTGAGTTATTGCTACTTTAATCATGCTAATTGCAGTCATTTGACAGTGAAAGTGAAAATGAAAATGACAGAATCACCGAGTTAGATTTCAAATTAGAGTAATGATTTTCTTCTTTTGATAAAGAGAAAAGTTAAAAGGTTTGACTAAAACTGTATAGGGAACCTCACATGTGTTTAGTGGAGTAATGGGAACGTGACTGACATAATTTTCAAATTATATAGGTAACCTGAGGGCAAGCAATGTGAGAAAGAAAGCAGCAGTGAACTGGCATAGTGAAAACTTATCAATACTTGTCTTCTGTGATGAGCAAACATTCATTTAGTCCTACACGGTTTTAGTTGCTTATCCTAGCTTCTAGGGGCTGATGGGCTGCGGTGCATCCTATTTGCAGCCTCATGATAAGCAGCTGTTTTCACACTGAATTCATTTCTGAAAGTGAGATAATCCGATCTGAATGGAGCTGCAGACATGCACTCATTCTGCCAAGTGAGGAAAAAAGGGGGGAAAAAAAAAGATATTTTCTCTGCTTCTTCCTTTGTACTCAGCCATGATTCAAGGACAGATAAAAGTCTTGGCCTTTTTTCTCTCCTTGTCTGTGGCCCTTGAGAGCTTTGTAAGTTTGGTTATTTTTGCTGGAAATTACAAACTCCATTCTTGGTGCAATTCTTGAATGTGTAAAACTGAGGCTGTGCCAACACACAGGATTTTGAGTCTAATTCAGCAAGGAATGTAAGCAAGTGTTTGATTTAAAGCATATTTTAAGCCCACCTGCATTCAGCAGAGCTCTCAAGCTATTTGTATTGAGGACTTGCAGTGCCCAAGAGTGCGCAAAACTCTTCATAATACTGAGAATGTATGGGCATCTCTGTGCCATACACCTCCAGGAGTTCATCTCTTATTTATCAGATGTCACAGTTGTTCAGCAATTTCACAGCGAAGTTTTGAAAGTTTTTTCACCTGCATTTTAGAAAAAAAAATGCTTCTGTATTTCACTGTGACTTTCCTCCGAACTCGTTCTCTATTTTTGCATTTTCTCAAATTGCTGCAATATGCTAGAAGTTGGATGAATCTTCCTCTGGGTGCAGATGTCCCTTATGAACTGCATGAACAGCATGGTGTGCTCTTTCATCAGCTTCCCTCAGCTCCTGATGCATCAGAGACTACTCAACAGTCATTGATGTCATCTTTTCTCCACTCTGCACTTCCACAGAGTGCTGCTCATGAATGTAAACCGAGAAATGAGAGAGTCTAAGCCTCGCAGAACATGTGAACTTGGAAATGCCCAGTGAAGTGAAGAACAAGCATGGACATGGCACTAAAGAATGGGCCACAGGCAGCAGGGCTTTCTGGAAGGCAGACAGACAGCGTATGTTCCGGTTTGTTTCTTTTTTGAAGGGAGAGCATGTACCTAATGGCTCAGGTTAGTTGGCTTCCCACTCAGACTGCACAGTAGAGAGAGCAGGAGACAGGGGTGGCAGCTGGCTGGGCTCAGCTGCATTACGCTAACAGAAGGAGCACAGTATCAAGGAGTACTGATGAAATACTGAGGCCCAGTCTGGTGAATGCACATCCTGATAAAGAAAAATGTTTGAAAATGTTTGTATCTAACACCTGGCTTACTCTATAACAACTTGCAGAAGAGGGACAGTAACCTCAGCAATACCCATTTGAGACAGGGCACTGCAGAGAGACCTACAGAGGTTTGGTTCTTGAGAGACTCATTTTGTGGAGGGATAGTGTAGGTCATAATGAGGGCATTGCGTTTATGCACGCTTCCTGTCTGTGCTGGTAGCTTTATCAGAGCTTTTGTGTCTGTCATTCCTGAATAAATTTTATCAGTCTGATTTTAATGTTATAAACACTACTCTGTCATAGTCACTTTTTCTCTTAGATTAAGAAAAGTAACTTTTCACCTGCCCTGCAGCTGTGTACAGTATATTTACCATTAAACAGCAACATCTTTACGGCAGGATTCACTGAAGCTTGTGTGTTCGCAAAATTATATCGCAGCCTCCCCACATCATATCTCCACTATGAAAAAGATTTTACCTCACTAATATGAACCAATGTCAGGAGCAGTTTCTTTACAACAGAAAAATACATTCATACTGCCTGCTTAGATGAGGAACTGTCTGCCTTAGAAAAAGTATTGTGCCCATGTTTAGAAATATGCTTATTTTTTTATCTGTAAAGTATTTATTGGCTGTAATTGATGAATCCTTTGTCTAGGGACTCCCTCTGGCACTGTGACTGGACCAGACTTCATCGTAATAGAATGAGTGTCTCCCAACTCTAACTTCTATCATTTAAAGGCTTCACATGGATGCTTTTGTAAGTTTTGTAGCAATGGCAGTCCAAAGGTTAAATGAAGCCTTTCAGCTTCTGCACAGCAGTTAATATGGGATTAGGTTTTCTCAGTGGGTCTCTAGGTACTCATAAATCAGAGAGTTCCCTTGCTACTATTTCTTCCTTTTTCTGTAATCTTTCCAAGGAAGCAAGTGACCTCTTCTCGCTGGGGATAGTGCAGATGATAATATTTTTCCCTGTAGCAAGCCACAAAATTTTTTGTTCTGTTCTTAGAAGGTTATTGTTGAGGGGAGGGGAAATCCAAAAGCCATCTCAAGAGAGAGAAAAGGAATAACTGACTGCTAATAGATTTATGCCAATATTGCTCTCCATGTTCTGGTGGTCCACATGTCCCTTTGATGCATTTGGCTGAACCTGTCACCCCATCAGGATTTTTTCATTTACCTCCCGAGTTTCCTTCTGGAAATGCCAGAGTTTTGTTTTGCATGATAAAAAAAGATTTGGGAGTTTATCTATATATGGGAAGCAATATGGCAAAAGGGCACTGAGTGAAATGTCTGCCATTAGCCAGAAGTTGATGTGACTCTGCTCTGTGCTGAGTGGTCTGGCTGTACTTCATATATTACACTTCACTGTAAATATTACCAAATTTAATACTTAATTGTTCATAGTTATGTTTTTTACAGGACATACCTTAGTATCTGTTAATGGGTGGTATAAAGTGTAACATACTAGACTGGGTCCAGCCAGTTTACAAGTGAATTTTTTATGTTCAGCCCACCCTTTCCTCTCAGAGCAGTAACAGACCAGTAATGGTGATGTCTATGATACTAGAAGAAGACTGTGAAAAAGAATATTGCTTCCTTGCTATATATGTCTAGAAGTCAGAACAGAGAGTAGAACTGGATTGGAATTAAGTATGTGGACTGAAGTTTGAGCCTGAGAAAAGTCTTTAAGGCTCTAGGCTAAATAGCTCCTAAGGTAATAGAAGATGCAACATTTAAAATTCAGAGACTTAGGGAAAGGGGATTGCAGCTTGAGAGCTTATCATGGGGGTGGCTGGGGATGACTGAGTAGTGTGTGCTCATATTTGACAGTTAAGGCCTGCTTAGAAGTGTAGTCTGGCATGGTCCATGGTTGTCCCAGTTTCTGCAGCTGAAAATTCTCAGATGAAGTGGACTTTTCTTGGCAATTATTGAACAGCTTTGGTTGGAAGGGACCTAAAGATCATCCAGTTACAACCCCCTGCCATAGACAGGGTCAACTTCCACTAGACCGGGTTGCTCAATGCCCCCTCCAACCTGGCCTTGAACACTTCCAGGGATGGGGCAGCCACAGCTTCTCTGGACACCTTTTCCAGTGTTTCACCACCTCAGAGTAAAGAACTTTTTCCTTATGTCTAATCTAAATCTCCCCTTTTTCATTTTAAAGCTATTCCCCCTTCTTCTGTCCCTCCATGCCCTTGTAAAAAGTCCCTCTCCAGCTGTCCTGTAGGACCCCTTTAGGTACTGAAAAGCTGTTCAAAGATCTTCCCTGAGCCTTCTCTTCTCCAGGCTGAACAAGCCCAACTCAGCATGTCTTCATAAGAGAGGTGTTCCAGCCCTCTCATAAGCATGTTTGTCAAGTCTGACAATTTTCACGGACACCTGCCAGTTTTGAGGAGCTTCTGCCAAAATACAAGAATTACTGGAAATGAACCTTGTTTGCTACCATTAAAACCAGTGCATTGCTCTAAAGTGGAGAGCCTTCGGGATCTAGAGGTGTTGCGCTAGGGAATCTGTTCCAGGACTTCCATATCCTTATTCCAGTAGAAGGTGGCCCACACATTACAATTGGTAGACCTTTCAGAGGTCCTAGATGTCTGCTTTGCTAAAGGTGGATAGGACTGTGCAAATTTAGATAGGCTTTGGAAATTTGGTGAGTGAGATGTTTGACAAGCCGTCATATTGCATTCGGTGAGTAAAAGTTTACAGGTTTGGGTGCTGGGAGCAGAATATAAGCTAGAGTGGTCTGTGATACCAAGTTGCAGTAATGGGTCAGAAAATTCCTGCCAATATGCAAGATGCATGTGACCCACCCAGAAGTCACCAAGGTGAGAAAGGTAGGAACAGGAACATGAACTGCTGTTTTTGATTGGTGGAGGAATTGCAAGGCACCTTGGTGTAACATCCAAAACCAATGCACATTGCCTGGGAGTGCTTTCTCCTTTAAAAGGAGAGGAAACTGAGCATGATAGTAAATCATGCCATGTCTCTTCTGCTTTAAGGCAGCACTAGGTCACTTAACTGAAATCATTGTCAAATACCAAAAATAGTAGATGACAAGTAATAGATTGCAGAATTAACAATATTTTCTGAAATATTCATAAAGACTGAATTTTCTACGATCTCAGTACTATTTTTACAGCTTAAGGAAAGAACAAAATAACACCTTTCTGAGAAATAAAGGTTATTATTTAAGGGACATAAATTTGCATTATCTGATCCTTTAGTGTAACAGCAACTTTAAAAAGGGGTCACAGCCCTCAGTCTTCAGAATTTAGCAGCTCTCAAGCTGAAAGCTCTGTTAATCCAGAGAATAAGAGAAAGCAGATCGGCTTTCTCGAGCTTTAGTATAGCAAACTGCTGCCAGGCAAGTAAATTGATCTCAGAAAGGAAGGAATAACAGAATTTGGAAGTGCAGTAAAAAATAAAATGCGAGCATAAAATACAACATAAAAACATATGTTTAATGCATTTTTATTTTTTATTTTCCATTTAGTGTTGTGATTATGCTATAGCTAACAGCAGCCATTACGTAAATCAGTGGCAGATAGCCTGAAATACTGTTTCAATTACCCTGCTCACAGCAGCTCACCTCAGCCCAGCTATAAATATCAGACCCTCCATTGCTCCATGGATTAAGATTAAAGATATGCAGATAATTTAAACTCTTAACATATACTCCTCCACTACAGAATGTAATTTGGAGCCAATTGCTTGTGTCCCCCAAACCAGAGCATACTGCTGGGAGGCTACCATCAAATGAAACATTAAGCTAATTGTATTTTATGACAAGATAACGATAGACTAAGCCAAAGTATTTAATCTTTCTCTGTATATGTTGCTCTGTGTTAGATAATTGTAAAATGCATTTTCCCATCCTCTAAACTTTTCAGATTCCTGAATAAATTAGTCAGTCTGTGCCCGTGTGTGACATGCTGTTTCCACTGAAGGGAGCTATATTCCACACACTAGGCTGGAGAAAAGCTTTTTCCTGAAAATTCTACCATGTTTAATCTGTTTCAGTTATGATGATAACTAACACAAACACAAACATAACTCCTCCATTCACTCTCTATTTCTCTCCCTCTGTTTCTGGAGAGTTGGTGCTGTACCCCTAGAACATCCAAATGACACAAGAAGCTAAATTATGCACTGAACAGCAGCCCCCAGTAGTTTTCTTATTGTCTGAATATCTCTGGGCTTAAAATAAACTGAGTTCTGAGATGTAGAACAAGAATGAGACAGAAGACATTGTGGGTGCTGAGTCAGATGTAAGAGCGAGCTTCTTAAGGTATGTGCTACGAATGCATTTCTTAGAGAAACTGCTGGTTAACTGACTGGGAGAATATCATTGTCTTTGAGCTACCTATAGAAAACTGGGTAATTCAGTGCAGAATACTGCAGTGTCTACTTTGAGCAAAGTCCTTTGCAAGTTCTTTTTCTTAGCTCTAAGGTAAACTTGGGATTTACACTGATGAATATTTTTCTAGGAACAGGCACTTAAAGCAGCTTTTTCTCACTAGACAGGTGAAACAGAAAGAATGTTGTTTTCTTCTTATTCTTCAGATTTTACTGTATATGTTTGGTTTAAGAACTCATATCCAGAATGTGTGAGTCGTGATTTTACTGCTCTTAACTTGACAGGACCACATTCTGCATTTTTTATGCGCTAGAAGAGTGCCCTGGCCATCATGTCCTGGAATTCATTTTCTTTTTCTCCTTTCCCAGATGGAAGGTGCAGTCTGCACACTGTGCAGTAATCAATTTTCTTTTTAATTTTGTTTTCTGTGATTCAGGGATTATTTTACAACTTTAAGAGGGAGGTTAGATAATGCATTTTGGTTGAAATGTTGGGGAATTTAATTGGCATCTTGTTTATAGTGTCTGCAAAAGGGAAGAATGTTCATTTTTCTCATTCCTATTCCTCTCTGCACTTCTTTAATATAATTTGTTGCTGGCTGTTCTGAACATCTAAATGCTTTATATATCATAAAGGAATTTGAGAAGACTGCACCATTTATTGGTGCATTGATTGAGTAATGCCATGTTTTAATGAAGGTAATTTGCTCAAACATCTCGGTACACATATGTTGTGGATATGAATACCTTTACTCTTCCTCCTTTTTCAATGAAGTTGTGCTAATTTATACTGTGTGAGGATGTGACAAGATAAGTGTGTGCGTACACAGTGGAGGAATATAGTGAAGGAAGAAGATCATCATAGGAATGGTTTGAACCTGATTAGTTTCAGTGAATAAAGGAACCTCCTCAGATACTGTACTGCTTCATGGGGGTATGAAAGGGTCAAACAGGTATCAGCTGCTAGAGAATGCTTGTGACATTTTATTCCTTTCTTGTCAACATGCTTGCCAGAACAGTAGTTGAGATATTTACAGGGAAACAGAAGTCTGTTCTCTTGTTGGTGTTGTCATGTTTTTGCACTATGATGTCCTCCATTTTGGATTACAGTATTAAGACACCACATTACATACACAACTACTTTCAGCAGGAAGATGAAAGTACAGCATGCAACAAATAGCTCAGGAGCTTTTGAAGACAGTTATGGGTAACTTCATAATTGCATAGGTGTGTTGAGTGTCCTCTGTGCTGAAAAAATGCCCCTGAGCTTGATGTTTATTTAGAAGACAAACAGATTTATTTGATTATCAGCTGTGAAAGTGTCATATACACAGATCATTAATCCAAGGTTTCAAACCATTGCCCTGTGATGAGGTAATTTGCTGTAAAGCATAGCTGTAACTCCTGTATTTAAGACATGGGTATTAACAGCCCTCCAAATGAGGTCAGAAAGTTCTTTTGTGAGCTGCGGCTGGTTTTATACTTTGAAGATACTGCTGTGAAACAGCTGATTTACTTTTGCTCCAAATGTGACTTTAAAATGAAATTTGTTTCAAAAACAATTACAAGAGGGGGTTGTTAAGTTTTGTTTTGTTTTTTTTTTTTTCATAAACACAACTGTGAAGCTTCTGTTGTGGTAGGACACAGCAGAGTCTGATCTAAAAATATGCTGATCACCTGAAATTCCCAGGGGTGTAGAGGTAAGTAGTAAAATGTTTGGATCATTGTGTAAAATCAGTACCCTTGTTGGCAGGCTGAGAATTAATCCTGCTTCTGTGAAGAGAAAAGACCACAGCTGCCTTCACCAGGTTCCTCACCATGAGGGAAGTGAAACTTTCCCCCAGCTGAAGTTAATAATTGCAGTTCCTAGACAAATCACTGCAAGAGAGATGCAGCCTTGTCGCTCTGTTTTTTTTATGTGCATTAAGTATAGGTAGGAAGAAGTCACACTAGCCACAGTGTAAGCAGAGGGAGAAGTAGTAGTCAGATCTTGCTGAGAGTTCTCTAAAGAGTTTAATATTTTAGATGCTTTTAGGAAAGACTTGGTATTACCTCTGGGTAAGTATAGAGAAGGAATAATTTCTGTGGTCAGAAACTTAGGTGACAGGGGACTCTTTCAAAGGAACTGGTTGATTGCCTTGAACAAAACCAGGCAAGATAAGTTCTCTCTCTTCCAGCTCTCACAGTGCGATAATCTCTTGTGACGATGCAGTTAAATGAGGGAATTCTCTTTAGTCACTGAAAATAATAGCAAGGACACTCACCATGGTGGAAAGTGCAGAGACTTAAGAAACCACACAGAAATTTGAAAAGCTCATTTGTTTTCCTAAATTTTGAAGGGGTTGAGGAGGGGTCAGTCAAGAGTTATGAAGTCTCTTAGTTTCTTTTTTAGCTGGGTTTCAAAACTGCTGAAGAAGACACAATTGATGAAATTTACCATTACAGAAATGAAGACATGCCATGTACAAAGAGTCCTTCAAAGCAGCAGCAAACTGAAAAGGCTGGATACAAAGTGCTTTTTACTCGTAAATATTATAGGGCTTCTTACCAACTGCTTTCTAAGTTCTCTCTTCCACTCCTAATGGCTACTAACGCCATTACAGTTGGTTCTGTACCAGATGCGAACAGGACATTTGAGAATAAGTCATCTTTCTGACAGATGTCTCTTTTCATCATTTCCTTGTATCAGCTCAGAGTTTTGCATCTTTTAATTTTAGCGAATCAAGTAAGACGTAGTATGTACTCATCTGAGGGAATATTTTGAAAATCAAAGTGGATAGAGAAGCCACAGTCTGTCCCTGTCTCTACTTGGGTGGACAGAGCTTGCTATTACTGGCGTTTCTGACCCGAACACAAATTCAAAATCCAGTTCTGTGAATAGTCCATATTTGAGTTTATTATTCACTGTTCATTTGATTGATTTCTGCCAATAATCATATTCTTTAGAGTGTTCAGCTGAAGAAAGCATGAAATGGGTGTAAATATTGTTGATATGAATTCCCTAAGGTATTTAAGTGACTGTTTCTGTTGGGATTGTGGCATTCTCTCAGTTCATTTTTTTTGCTATGCAGTCAGTTCTCAGCCATTGTTCCCTGGAGGAATACACTGAGGCTGAAAACATTGTAATTAATGCAAAAGGAAGACTAAGAATAAGCTCATATCACAAGTGAAAAGTAAAGCAGTCATTGCTCATCTGGTGACTGAAAAAAAATTGTCTGCTAAGAAGTACAATGCTTTCCCTCAGTGTGAGATTTTCCTGCCTCCAAGTAAGACAACAGAGGAAGTTGCAGAGTAGGGTTCTTAAAATGCATGCCGCTGCCAGGTACCATATCAGACAGACATTTTGCTCCCAGTTATACCTGGTAGGATGTAAGCAGTGACTGTGACCTTGTACAGTGAAGACCTAAGTGCTGCTTCAATGTAATTAGTACCACTACCTTGTTACTTTCATTTCCTATATACTTAATGTTGAACTGAACACCCTGTTATCTTTTGGTTTTTTTCCTAAGAGAAACATCCTGTTCTTCTTCCTTCTCCCACCCCTTATGTAAAACCCCTGCATTTCTATCATAGAGTTGAGTTTTTTGATGGGTTTTCTCTGTGATACCTTATTTCCATAGCAATGATTTCCTTGTGGTCAATGGAAGTTCCTTTAACTGCTACAGAGATTGAGAACTTTGTTTTTTTGATCAGCTCACATCCACTGAAAATGGTTTATGAATATACTTTCCCACTTGGAACAAGCATTTTTTCATTCTGAAGGTACTGTACAGCACAATGATTAGTATATTTTTATAATCTCCAACTCTTTAGAATGGAGTGGAGAAAATTCAGCCGCATATCAGGTTTTCAAAAGAAAGCCCTAAGTAGGTCCGGAGCCTGTGCTAGTTATATTGCTGCTTTCACTGTGCATGTGTCACCATTCACAGCATATAGAAAAAACAGAGGTCCCTAAACTGCTCTTTTTGAGTTTACATGCCGAGATGTGATAAAGCAGTTAATTCCTTCCAGAAGCACAGTCATGCCATGGATAATATATCCAGAAAATAAGTTCAAAGTCTGACTATATTCCTGACAGTTAATCTGAAACAAAACCATGCATGCTTTTGCCAATTGACCTGAAACTGATCAGCTGAAAAGAATCTGAAGAGCAAGTACCTGTAATCATGCTTTTAATTTTGGATAATGCATTCTGTGTTATGGCAAAGAATTACCAAGCGTGGCACTTCTCTGTGAATCCCTCCATCAGTGTCAGGATGAACAAGAAGCAATGCACTGAGTTCTCCTCCAAGGGCTACAGCAGCTGTGCCATCTGCAGAAGAATCACTGGACTAAAGTGGTAGGCTATTTCTGGAAGAGCTTCAGTAAGTTGCAAAAAGCTTCTTTTCCACAAAATCTGTTCTTAGGAGGTTTCTCTGATTCTCAGGTGGCTGTGATGTTCCAAAGCAATGAGCATTGTGAAGAGACTCAGCAGGAGCTGCTGCTGCCTAGGGGAAGAGAAGGGTATAGGTCAGAGGACCTGCCGAGGTCACCACATCATCACACATTTTGTGATCTGGAAGCATGTTCAGTCATGGGCTGTAGCTCAGGTTGTAGGGCAGGTGCAGGCTAAAGGGTTGTCATGATTATAGGTACCTGATTCTTAAAATTTCTTTTAGCTCTGTGTTTTTATTCAAATATTAATTTAATTGGATGAGTATGAGTTGGGTGCCCATAAGCAGATCTGCATTTAGATCTGTGTCTGGCCTTCCTGCCACACTGATTTCCTTTGTGACCACTGGCTGCTTTATCAAAGCATGCACTCCACTGCCTTTGGGTACCTCTCAGATTTTTCACAGCATGAGGATCCATTCCTTTGTAAGAAGAGGTCTGTGGATTTATTGTGTTCCATCAGGAAGCTCAGACTTCAGGATTTTCTCATTTGTGAACAGTATCGAGATGTCACCATTGCATATACAGGTTGTTGCAAGCTCTTCATGACAAGTAAGATGCCTATATAAGGCATCTTAATATATAAGTTCAGGCCAGAGATGTGGTCTTTGTGCTAATAGCAAATACACTTCTGAGTCAAAAGGGTTAGTCTCTGTTTCTTTCCAGGCACCTTAAATACTTTCCTGCCAAAAGCAGCACAGAAGACTGATGTCTAATAACAATTGGAACAGTGGCAATGAAAAGGTGCCTTCTACCTTGTGCACAGTACACTGAACAAAGCCTGAGCAACCGTGCTTTTGGGAAAGAAAAGTGAATCAATAACCCAATGAGGACTGTCAAGTAATGCTGCTGTCTTCAGTGCCTTTAACAGTTTTGGTCAATAGCTGCAATTATTTTACAAATAGGTGTTGTGTTCACTTTTAAATCTATCTCCCTTCTTCCTATGTTAATTTTTTTAAAATGAGGAATATCCTAAATCTTTGCATTGCATGAAATATGGATTTAAAATCAATTGATATATAACAAAGACCCTGCCTTTGCTCATTCAAAGACACGTACAAAGTACCATGCCTTCTGTAATACATTTTTCCTATTTTTTTAATACCAAGTTCATAATAAATCATAATTGGCAGATTTTTAGAGACACTTCAAAAAGTTTGTCTGAAGAGGTTGTGGAGGCTTCTTCCTTGAAGTTATTCAAGAGCTGTCTGTACACAATCCTGAGTAATGTGCTCTAGGTGACCCTGCTTGAGGAGGGAGGTTCGGCTAGTTGACCTCTGGTGGTCCCTTCCAACCTCAACCACTCTGTGATTCTGATTTAAGATAGAAACTAAGGTCAGCACAGGAGGTAGGATTTTGCCATCTACTCCACAAAGAAAATCAGCATGTTAGCTTTCAAATATTTAAAGGTGTGCTACTTACCCAAATGTGTGGGTATCTGTAAAAAAGTAGCAAGCAAGATAATAATCTTCTCTCTCAGCCCTCCCAGAGGATCATCAAGAGCATAGAAAAGCAAAAGATTATTGACAAAGTGGTAATTAGAACATTTTCAAAGGTGCAGAATGGTGCTAAGGGATGTTTCAAAATACCTGAATATCCAGCTTCTTTGGGAGCTGGAATATTTCTCCTGTTTTATTTACCATTAGTTAAGTGAGTGGTGGATACAAGTCCCTGACCTTACTGAAAGAAAATATTCTGATAATCACCACTGAAACCTTCTGCTGAAAGATTTTTTTTCTGCAAAAGTTTTTGATTTCCTAAAGCATATTCCAGTGGAAACAAGATCTTCTTGAATATTCTTGACATTTTATCTTTGAAGAACCATTAAGATATGGACTCATTTGCCTAAGTGGGTTAATCAGATAAAGGTAGGAGGGGGGAGGAAATACAGAAGAGAACTATTGCGACCGGCAGAAGCACTGAAGTCCTAATGGAGAAGGAGAGGTGCTGGTCCCATCTGGGATTCAGCCTCTCCCATTCAGCTCCCTTTTGTAGGAATTGGCATCTATGCAGACAGCCTTCCTTAGGATTTTGGTGTTTGCTGTGACACAGAAGGTGCTGACTGTGTGTATGCTGGCAACAATGCATGGGCTCAAAAAGGCATGGTATGCTCCTAAGCTACAAGGGGTTTACATTAGAGAAGGATGATTGTATGAATCTTGTCACTTCAGAACAAAATGGCTACCACCAGCAGAGTTTCAGCAAATGTCTCTCAGCTAATGCTTTTCTTCATTGGCTGTCATATTTAAGGCACAGTGTATAGTTTTATATATATATATATATATATACTTACTATATATAGTAAGTATACTTACATCCTGCTTTAATAGCTTGTTAATGTCAGTTTAGATTAACAGTATTCATTTACCTCTCTGTTTCACATACTGGTCAGACTGTTGCAGGAACAGAGTATGTAAAGATCTACTAAACTAAATAAAAATGGGTTTGAGATTAGCTACTGTGTATTTTATATCTATTGTATGTTTTTTACATAATATGGAAAAGTAACTTGACATCACTATATAAGGTTTTATTCTGTTTGCAAAAAATCTTGAATATGGTTTGTGGAATATCTTCAACATGTACCTTTTGCTCCTTTGTTGGAAAAAACCCAGACACCTGCCTATTTACAATTGTAAGTGTATTATGCAGCTTTGAGAAATTATGGTAGTGTTCAGAGTGTGTGCATGACTGTCACATGCTTGCTCACATAGTTTTCCCTATTTGGTTTCATTCCCAACATCTGGCAATAGTGATCTGAATCCTGCAGTTCTTTGATGTTATAATAGGTATTCTTTCACAAAGCTGCAACTTCAGCAGAAGAAGAGATAGGCACACCTAGGGACATGACTGGTGGTGATGAAATGGAAATGTATTTCTGGGTTCTTGTTTCTGGAATTAAGAAGAATAGCACATACGAAAGTTATTTGCAGGTGTGCTCTTGGAGTATACTAGTGCAGGGACTGGTTGGGTGGCAGCTGCAAGCACAGCATGAGATCGGATCTTGTGATCATTAAAGGTATAAAATTGACTGTTCAGTAACACAAGGGCAGAAAGGATCCTAGGCCAAATCCTCCCCATTTCCAAAAAGCATTATATGTTTATTAATCAGTAGGGCATGGCTGTTGCTATTGTAAAACAACAGCTTAGAATTTCAAAGTCCTTTTTTTTTTTTTTTTTTTTACTTATAGCCTGCTAATCATGTTTTCAAGCTTTATATTAGCCATTTGAGAGACAAAATTTAAGAAGTTCTTTTGAACAGAGGGAATTTTGCTTCATCTTTATCACTTGTTTAATTGTCTCTTCATGTGTTTGTTATATTTTAAAGTATGGTTACATAGGTCATGGTGGCGTACCAGGACCCCAGGACCACACTCTGAGGGAGAAAGAGGGCTGGATGTTGCTGTTTTCTTTGTGGTCAGTGGGAGTATTGCTAGAGCTGAAGAGTATGGAACAAATCAAGACTATTGAATTTTTACTACAGCTCCTAAAAACAACTGGTAAGATTTTGTAGTTGCTTCAGGGTGTTCAGAAGGTTCAATGGCTGCAGTACCAGACTTGTAAGCTTTTGAAAGATAGCAGATTGATTCATAGAAGAGCTGTGCTATGGGAAAGTGGAGGGCCCGGTGACTGCATTCCCTAGGCTGAGCTTTAGTATTTAGTATGTGATAGGAATTTTCATGACTCATTCAGTCCTACAGTACACCTAGTCTCTGTAAAAGACATTGAGATAATACCTTCCTTTTTAAAAAGCTAGATAGAGAAATGATGATGCTGTCACGTTGCTGTGTCTCTGCACTGTCAGCATACACCATTGGAGAAGCCTTGAAAACAGTAAAAAAGGACACATCAGAATGGGCTGGACCTTTTTCAAAAGAATTTTGTCTTTGACAATAGAAAAAGAAACTTTTTCAAGGTTTTCTGGGCAAGATTCACAGATGCTTTCAGTATTCACTGGGTACAAATAAAAGACTGAAGAGGGACTTATGGCTCCCTGATTTGAGGATGACTTTGTTCTGGCCTTGGCATAGACTAGAACAGCTTAAATGCTGTCCATTAGGTATGGGCCACCAAGGGCCAGCTAGGACATGCTGTGACCATGCCTGAATGTGCTCTATATACAGTCTCTTTCACAAAGCAAGAAAATTTTTCACATGGAAAGGAATGCTCTCTCTTCTTTTTTACTGAGAAGTATTTTATGTATGTATATACATACATACGTATTTACTTTGTATGTATTTGTGTTGCCCTTTCAGTGTGATACACAGGTCAGCTGTATCAGTTACCCTCTCTGGACCGTTTCAGTTCACCTCAGTAACTCAACTGGCAGTATGGTGACTGCTTCTCCAGAGATCATCCTGGGGCACAGAAAAGGAGCTAATGCAAATACTGTGGCTTCCCCATCACAACAGAAGTGCGGAAAAAGAAAACAAAAAATCAGTGTTGCCAAGTGAGGAGAATCAATAGGGAAAACAAAGTGAGCATCAGACAGCTTGGAAAACATTACCAGCAATATGAAATTGCTTCTATCCTGCAGAACAACAACAATAAGGTGAGTTAAAAACTTGCTAATGAGTCTGGCAAGCCTGTAAAGTAGAGGCAGTGCATTGAATTCAGATTGGCATGAGTTTCAGTAGACTTTACAAGCCCCTGGAGGTTTTTAAAGGAAAGATAATGTTTTGGCTCTGTGCACTATTTGCAGCTCAGGAATAATCAGGACAATAAAGTATGGCTTGCCATGTCTGTGTCTTGCAAAGGTGCAGGCAGAAACTGATAAGCCTAATCATATTAGTAGGTGTGTTCATATGCTATTTCCATGCTGTGCAAAGTATATAGTTTGCAAGAGCTGACCTAAAAAGTCAGATCTTTATTGCATTGAATAGGAAAGTAATAACCCCTCTTGCTTGTGAGCAGAGGGCTGCAAGGAGGGAAGAGGGGTAAGGGATCAGGAGTAACACTCAAATGAAAGCATTGTGGTGCTGCTTTCACAGATTTCTGATGGGAATTTTCTGCTGTAATTGCAAGGTTTCCATCATAGCAAAATAGGTAATATGCTCCCTCCTTTTCTGCCTGTGTAAGTAAAAAATGACAGCTTTAGTAGCAAGAAAGAGGAGAGGCATGATATTGTGAAAAACATATCTGGTTTTATTCAGAGGAGAGAAGGTGGCTGAAATCAGGTAAATGCTTCCTACCTTACCAGGGTTTTTTTAAGTAAAAATATGTGAACTGCTGACAAGTGTTATGCAAACCCAGAACTGATAGCTCACATTAAGGCTGGAATTTCTAAGACTGCCAGCTTGATTCATTTTAAAGTAATATATTTGAACTGTTTGTGCTGATTCAGGGTCAAAATATGTACGTTGTATGCAACATATGGTCAGCACCTTTGAATTGTTTCTAATGTTTTGTGTCTCATCTAAGCACACTAATAAGACACAATTTGCTATTAGAAGTACTCTTTTTTATTTATTTCTGTGTCCTCATTCAGGTGACGAATGTAGGATTGAAACAAAAACAACCGGTTGCCGCTGAGGCAATTTCACAAAACCACTTTGTAGCTTAATGACATTTAGGTCCATCAAAGCACTAAACCATGCACAGCTGAAGAATCCAAGCAACTATAATGGTGATAGCAACTTCTGCACACACTTAAAGCTATACATGGGCTTAAATACTCTTTTTGACAGTTCTTCATGCCTGGTGAATGGTCGGTTCAAAGGAAAGAAATGTTTTCCTGGAGAAAGATGACCTTGGGAAGGTCTCTTTTTTGGACTTCTATGCATTCATAGCTTAAAATTTAAGCTTCAGTTTTATGTTTTTATACTACTTTCTAGACAACATAGTATCTCTTCTACCTGAATAGACACGTGTAGAAGATGTTGTAATAAGGAACCTGAAATGTGAGAAATGTGTAGAATATGTATGTATCATATCTATCATACCCTGCTGTCAAGTTTAAACTTAACAATGTGATTATCTGTTTCCAGTTTATGAACATATAGATAAGCTGTACTTGACCATTTAGTTCCATCTGAGTAATATGAAAGTATTTATTTGGTTTGGAATCCCATGTTATAAAAACCACTTCTGACTGCAGATGCCTTTGACATAACTTCAACAGCAATTTCTGCTTTTTGTCTTATTGTATTAGAAAAATCCTGCTATAGAACTGTGTTTGTTTTTCTACTACAGTGATACTTAAACCAAAATTCTTTATGAAGTGGCCCCTTGCAGGGCAAGAAGGGGAACTTATATGTTAGCCTGCCTTACTGGAGCGTACTGCCTGTTATTCCTGCTCAGCTCTGAATCTGATTATTTCAGTCCTTCTGTGTGGGCAGTTTTAATGGCTTGCCCCTGGTTCTGTCCGTGCCCACTGCTTTGTGTTTTGTTACTTTACATGTGCAACATGTGTTTTGTTATTTTACAACAGCTAGTGCTATATGTGGGACTTTAGTCAGGCTTACCTGTCCTCCCTATATTAGTGGTTGTGGGGGAAGTGTAGCAGGAATACTCTCAACATTTAATTTGTGTCAGTAACTGAACGGGCCCTCCGCCCAAGTCTTTGATGACTCTAATTCAGCTACATGTTCCTAAGTTTCCCTGCAATTTCATGGCATTTGAGAAAGGAAAATTCTAGCTTTCCTTTAGGCAAAATGTATGTTTGAAAGTTTTGAAAGTAAGTTTTCTCTGCCTTTGTGTCTTCACTTTTATATTCCTCTCTGCAGCAAGCTCTGCCTTTCTTAACCAATCCCGAGCTGTAAATTGATACACTTTTCTTTCTCAAAATTTGCTCTGTAGGGATCAGAATATATTAACTGAAAATCGTTGGAAATGTTTTCCATTATTATGGGAGCTTGTCAAATTCACAGTCCATGTGGAATGTAGATGCAGCAGAAACATCCACTGTTGTGTTGATGGCAATGCATTCCAATTATCCTGCCGCTGATGCTGGGGAAGGTGTTTTTGGTCCTTAGGAAGCACAGTTGCAAGAATGGGTTTCTTTCCTGATTTCAGATGTAAGTGTGGTGTTAAGTGAAAAAAAAAAACCCTCAGGCTGAAGGAGTGCAGGAGCTAGTGGTGAAAGGAGACTGATAGAGTTACAATAGCATATGGAGATAGAATTAAAAGACTGAATTTCAATTTCAGTTACACCTTTTCATCCACTCAGGAGTCAATCAGCCATTTTCATAAACTGCATCTCTGTATGGATTGATTTGTTATTGTTGCAAAGCCTTTTGCACTGGGCTCAAAACCTTTTAACAGTCTGTCTTCTGTGGGGGTTGGAATAGAGCATCTACCAGTCCTGAAAGCTGCTCTTGCAGCAGAGTATTGTCAGAGATGACAACTCTCTGCTAGTCTTTTCATCACTAGGAGGCAGGACCATTGCACTGTCTGCTGCAATTACATGTCCCACATAGCGAGAGGCTGTGTTCCTAGGAAAGAGTCAAGCTCCTAGAACATACATTTGGAAGAGTGCAATATTAAGTTCAGTTTTTGGAATTCACCAGATTTCATAATGGATTTACCGGATTGTTTGCCTCCAGTCATTCCAGTTTTTTTTTTATTTCTGTTTTTTTCTTCTGTAAGGGCAATGCAATTTACAACCTGTAAGGGAGACTTTCAGGACTGCATTGCACCTGTCCGTCAATCACAGATCAGATCACACTGAAATACTTATATTTGGGTGACAAAAGTCAGAGATTTCTGAAATTGATACTCCATCCTGATAACTGAGTGTCCCAGATTTGCAGAAAGTGAGGAGGCAATGAGATATTTTTATTGTACTATTTGATCTTTATTATTAATTTGCAATGATAGGGGCAAATAAGTTTAGCAGCAAAATGTCTGTGCTGACAGGCCTGCAAAGACAAGACATCAGGAATACCTGTAACTACAGGATAACTTTTCTAAACCCAGATTTGTCAACAGCAAACCAGAAGGCAGAAACAGTGTGGAAATGTCATTTGCCAGTGGAACCAGTACCTAATTGACACTTGTAGTCTGCAATGCCTGTTTCTCATTTAACAGCTTTCACAGTAGAGGTACTTAAACTTTATTCCACGTTTCTTGTTTAGTCTCAATTTCTTACTTTGACACATATCAGAATCCTAAGGGGAAACTAAACTACAACACAGATGCTTGTAAACTGATGAAACCTTTCTGTGAGAATCAACCCAGAAGAGAACTTGATATGATAGACTGCAGCTTGCTCTATGCAAGGTTTACAAGCACTGTCTTAAAACATGCTGTAGTGCAACCAGTTCATTTCCAGACTGCAACTGTCAAATCTGGTCAAGCAGATACTCACATGGTTTCAAAAGACATTATTGTTTCCCTCTCTCCTCACTCATTCACCATTTAAAAAACTGCAGATGTTAGATGAGATTTTTATTTTCAGCATACAGGAGAGTCTAGTCAACTGAGTCTGTCTCTTCAGGTTGAGTGTCTTATTTGAGGTGAAGGGGTCAGCAGACTAAACTGTCCATACTGAGAGGGTTTGTGTCAAAGGGTAAGGATCCCAGTCCTACTGGTGGGTGACACTGACCAGCAAGAGTCCCTCAGCCCTGCATCTAAGGATAAGGGTAGCCTCTGTTAAAATAATCACTGAAAAGATTACGTACACAGAGGTGAGCCTATAAAACAGCAACAGTAAATTACGCTTTCACTGTATTTTCTGTGGGTGCTTTAAACACTCAGATACTGAAGATAATAGATATTTTTTGGAAAAAAAGGAAAAAAAGAAGGAGGCTTTTTACTTGGTTTTGGAAAAGGTGGTTGAGGGAAGTGGTTTTGAGGAGTGGGAAGAAGTGAAAAATTCCCTGCAGGCAGGAGTACTCCTCTAGTTTCTGCAAAAAATGAGATTTCAGGTTTGTCCTCAGGAATCCATGCTAGCTTAGAGAGATGTCTCACTGTTTGGCTGGCTGCCTTCGGGCGGCTCTGGCGTATTAACTGGCTTCTGTGGTTTGATTCTGAGAGTATGGCAGTCGGAGGAAAAGCGTGGAGGCAACTATCTGGGGTCAATTACATGCATACCCTGTTTTGATAAGAAATCAACTCACCTTCAACCTAGACTGATGCATAATGCATAGTAAACATTGTTGGAGTGGGATGTGCAGGGCACCACTTGCCCTGTTTATATAGTACCACCAAGTAACAAATCAAAATCAGTCTGTTTCCTATGTATTGATTAAGTGGTAGTTCCTGTATTGATTTCTTCAAACGTGAGTGAAATGGAGTAGTCTTGGTTAAAACTCAGTGTTTGTTTCATGTGGATAGTAATCACGGTGACTCCCTATTCTAAAGTATTGAAGGAATGGTTGCAGGATTCAGTGTGCTGGGTACCCACAACTGATCTCTATCTGCATCCAGAAGTGCATCACCCAGCAGAAAGCTGCTTTGGGAAAGTAGTGGGTTTTTGTTTCCTCTTTTGAAACCACATATGCTATTGCTGCGTAAAAGGTACCAAGCAGAGATGATATTGCAAAGCACAGGGAACTATGCAAAGGTAACAAGCAAAGAAAAGATTAAAAAAAATGTGGCACTTTGAACTCCAATGTTATAGAAAAAACATAATATCAGTTTGTGTTTTTTTTTGTGTGGGTTTTTTTTTTGGTTGGTTGGTTGGTTTTTTTTTAGTGAAAGCATTCAAAATGTCTCCTGCTTTGATGAACAAATTTGTTCCTTAAAATATGGCCAACTTTATCTTCCTTCACCTAGGCACTCTCAGGTTTCAAATGCTTAATATTTTATGATCATTTTGTTTCTCCTCTTTTCTCCTTTTTTTCCTTCATCATACTACTTTCTCCCTTTGGTTGAACGGTCTATACAGGGTTATCTAGCTTTTATGCTGCCATTCAGTACTCTGCTGGCTCATATGTAGATTTGTTTGTCATGCTATTCATATGTTTCATGTGGGCTGTTTTTCTGTGTTTTTCAACTCCTGTTTTTTAAAAAAACACAAGACTAGTTTTTTCCTGCTTACTGATTCAAAGAGGAAGATTCAGTTGGTCACCTAAGATGCAAAATTACTTTCAGCTCTTTTCATGTAGCCATGCACTTCTTAAGCCGACATGTTATAGGAGACTTTAAAGAAGCTTTTTATACAGCTATATGTAATGCCACTAGCTTGTTAAGATGAAAACCAGGAAAACATCCCTACTCATCTTCCATGCTGAAGTAATTTTCTATGTGATAGCTTTGTTTTTTCTGTTTCTTGAAATATCTTTAATCTCTTTATTCCTTTCACTGAAAGACATCTTCACTTGTTTGAAGGTCCTTGATCACCACATTTAAACTGCATGGCAGAGACAGCTTGTGCAGAGTACTCTTGTCATACCCTGTGTGCTTTCTTTGAGGCTCACCTAGTTTAAGGAGCTGATGAGCAAAAAAGTTTTGGGCTGTCTCCTGCACCACATTTGCCTGTAAACTGTCAGAGCTTGTGTTGTGTGCATTCCTGGGAGCTAGAAGACAATAGTGGACAGGACACATTTAGGATGTACTACTAAAGCAGAAGTCTCACCTTCTTCTGTTGTCTTCTAGTTCATGTTTCAAATTCTTCCAGCTGTTAGTGACTGCCTTCACACATCTGGCTGAAAGATAAGTCTGTTTCCTTGAAGTAGTGTACTTCAGGTTTTAGACTAGATTATCTGACCTACATTTTCATGTTGATTCAGGTGTTCCCTACTAAGGACTGAGCTAAAATGCTGAGGCAACACATGGAGCAGGGGCAGACTTATATTTTACTAAGGCCACAGTCCCAGAGATGTTGAGGTATGTGTACAAACCACCCCTGACTCTAGTATGACACAGGGTTTAGACAGAAGGGCATAACATTTAGAATTAGTACCTAAAATTTCACTTATGGTTTGTCAGAGTGTTTAGCTTAGCTGCTTCATATTCTGCGAAGTTTCAAATGCTTCTTTAAGCTTTGATAAGATAAAAAATGGTCTGTGCCCCCACCAGAATGTTTATTTGGGAAATCCCCAATTCTTCTAAAATCATAACTGCATTTGGGAGGGCTCCCTACTGCAGGGATTCCCAGCAGCAGGCAGGCCTCTCAGAAAATGTATTTTCTGTGTACTGAAAAAAGCATGAAAGTAACTCCCTTTCCTTTTCTCAGCTCTGTTTTTGTTTTTTTTTTCTTGTTAAGTTATAGAATGTTTTGATCCCTACATCTTACACTTAGTTACTGACTTAGTTATACTTTCTCTCCACAGCTTTTTTTCTCATTTCCCTTTTTCCCCCTTTCAAACAGGGCTCTTGGTTTTGCATAAAATCTGGTCTGTAGGTGGCCACAATGGAACCTGTTTAGAATTTATTTAAAAACAAGATGCCTCCTGCTACTAAGACAATCTGTTAAAATAATATGCGCAATTAGATATGACTTAGTCTCCTTTTAAATTGTCCTAAAGGAAGGGAATCTGACCTCTGTCATCCTGCAACAAGGGAATTTTCCAAGGTTAGCTTCTCTCTGTAATGTGAAATATCTTTACTTTCTCTGAAACAGTCAATTTCAGGAGGAATTCCTCTATACTTTATTTTGACAACCACTGAGGGAAAGAGCTTGAGGCTAAATTTGAGTCCTGTATCTTGTGTGTTTTAAAATAAAAGCTCAGTGAATTCTCTTGAGAGAACCTATCCATGTGTAAATACCTTATGAGCAATTAAAAAAATGAAATTATTGGCTTACATTTTGGTCTGCCTGAGACTGTAGAAAGGGAATAGCCTTCTTGCAAGCAAATATAATGTCCTAAATTGCCACATAGCTCTTTGAAATATTTCCCTGTATTTGCCCGGTGGTTGTCTACCTTAAATAAGATACAGGATGGCTGTTGCAGAAGTAATTGGAAAAAGTAAAGAAATAATTGAAATTTGAAACATTCCTTCCAGTCTTCAATACAAATATACCTGGAAATGAGACTTTGATTTGTTGATGGAAATAGTTACTGCATCTCCAAACTAGAGAAATACTTCTTGTTGACATTTTATTCCAGGATAATTCAGAGGTTTTCCATTAAATCACTGTTCCCATTCTTAGTTTTTTTTCTGATCAATAGCTGAAAATGTGTCTTTAGGGATGAAGAGATTGCCTCAAGCCTCACAATGTATGTCAACACTCATAGCAGCAGTGCCTGACTGCACACCAAGCTCTCAAGGCCAGGTACTTTGCTCTGGCCCTAAGGGCTCTTCTGGATCTGTGTCTGGCTTTTGTACAGGGATATGAGTTGAGCGAGGCGAGTTTGCTCACAAGGGGAAGTCACTAGTAAAAACTGAAGTGGGGCTGGCACGCATACTTACAGGCAGGCAGTGAGGTGTACTCTGTCTGGAGGACATCCACATACTTGGTGGGGCTCATCACCTCTGATTTTTGATGTCCACATCGTAGAAGTCCACATCTGAGTTAAATGCCAAAGAGGCCATTATAGTCACTGGTGATCTGTTTGTTGTAACTGATGAAATCTAGGGAGAAGTTCATCTGGACACCTGCAGTACATGATGGGCTGGTTTCCAGACTCAGGTATCACACAGGTCAGTGTAAGGCTGCTCACAGCTAGCCTGCTGCTGAGACCCACCCTTTATGTGGGAAGGACCAGTGATTTTGCTGCCCAGAGCACTGCTCAGAAAAAGTACTTTTGTCTTCTGTGTAGGAGGTCAAGGGTGTTTCACACAGGTACCCTCCTCTTCCTCCCTACAGTGAGGTACAACATGCAGGTCATAATACATGCTGAAACATTAGGGTAACAGTTGACTGCCTGACACATCCAAGACCTATAACATGTTCTTCCTGCAATCACAAGTTCAAATCCTATGCATGTTAACCTTAGAAGTCTAAAGTAAAATCAGGAAACTTTCTTTTTTTTATGGATAGGTCTCTAATATATAGGGGACGAATGGGATTTGGCTGTACTTTATTCCTGCACCTCATGGGCATAAGTAAAAACTAAAAATGACATTTCTGCACTATTTGAATTGTTTAGTTATGTATCTCATAATGAAAAGACAATTCTGAGTTTAGTGCCTGTTTGTGCCTAACATTAATAAATCACAATGGATTCTGAAGACGGAAACGTACTGACCTTATTTGTATTCGTATTTAGGGGCAAAGCTAAATCTCCTGGCCTAGATTTATCTTTGTATTTCAGTGAGGTACAGCAGCTTATAGTTGAGGCAGTACCAGCTAGGCCAAAGCTGATCAGTCTGCCTCTCTGTTTTTCTCTACAGAAGTCTGAATGTTGATGGAGTTATCAAAAAATATCTGTCACAATTTTTTACTGGATTGTTGTGTTAGGAAAATATTTAAATATATAATATGTATATATAACGTATATAATTTTGACTTGAGCAAAAGTGCCTCTTCTAATTGTTGAAGTTGACCAAGCAGGCAACTCCCTACATCAGCTATGCCATGAAGGGATGTTTGCATCCTGTGTTTTTTTCAGATCCCCTGAGTTAAATAGCACTGCTGGAAAAATGAAGCCAAGATTGTTCACATTGTATATATAAACCAGTGATTTGCATGTGATTTTTCCAGGTTCTAATTTACTGATTAGCAAATGCTATTTAAGTGTGTCTAAACCACAATTTTAAATTAGTAGGTATAGTAAAATAAACAAGCTAATTGGGAGCAGCCTAATTAAAGTACGTATGAAACCATATCTATTGAAAGATATTTGTTCCTTCAGTCATATAGTCCCTTACAATTTGTCCAAAACCTCAAAGGGGGTCAGAATGCTGCTATTAGTCACAATACTCAGAGTCCTGCCTGGATCAGGGTTTTCTGGACCATAGCATTAATACAAAATGCAGCAGTGCACTTGTGTAGCACAGTCTTATTATCTAGGCTGTAACAAATTAGCCTGCATCTTTAAGGTGCTAGGAAACACTTTAAGACATTTTCATATATTCAGTGCTTAGAGAATATTAATAAAATGCTTATGTTTTGGTTACGCATACTATTAAATGAAGTGTTCAAGTTAATTAGCAAAATGTCATGATTTTTCTGCTTGATATCATTCGGGAAAAGTGTAAAGTATCAAAGAATGTATCAACCTTTATTGTCATGCCTAAGTGTGGTTATTGAGATACTGAGATGCACCTTAGAATTCTAATTTTTCTTTCCCGGTTCAGAATATTTCTCTTTTATTCCAAGCTTTCGACAATAACTGTAAGTGTACTGTTCTGGTTTGTTTATTAAAGTTTGCGAATTATCTGTTACAAGAGTACTACGCATATAAGACCATAATTTAAAGAATCATTTTAGTCAAATGTCAAACACAATACACAAAAGTAAAAAAAAAAAAAAAAAGAAAGCAGAACGGTTTGTTTATTTGGTTTGGGTTTTGGGAACTTTCTCTGCATTTGGAGGGTTTTGTTGATCTCACGCACCTTTGTCTCCTCTGAAACAATGACACTGGCTGGGTCCTGCTGTAGAGGGTCCAGGGAGATGATCCAGCTGAAGATTAATATTTTGTCATCATGTCATAAGACTATTTTTTAGCAAGCATGTGGCAACTGTTGCAAGCACCAGGATCTGGGAGATGAGGCAGAACTTGCCCTTAAGCAAAGGTTTGGATTTAAGTCATCATCTGACTTTATTGACAGAACATGTCATCAAACATATTCTGACTTTACAGCGTGTACAAATTATTCATTTTCCACATTTCTGCTGCAAAAAGGGAGCTTTGCTCTTTTGTCATGTTTCTTGCAAGGAAAAAGTTAAGAACCTGTGCTTGAAAAGTTCTTCCTGATTTTAAATCATAAAGCCAAACTTATTTGTCACAGGTTTGTTTGAGTCCCTGTGGCAGTAGAAGATCCAAAAGCAAAAATACCTAAAGCTCCATTGAGTATTGGATCCATTTCCTGTTTGCAAATCCTAAATTGTACACTTGCAAAATGAAAGTCATGCATGTGGAAACTTTGTGCTTGTCAGATTTTTTTGTGTTGTTGCTGTTTTTTGGTTTTTTCAAAATTTAATATTTCATGTGAGGGAAATGAAGAAAACTGTCATTTTTGTAGCAAAACTAGTGTTTTTTCCTACCCATGGAAGCAAAACTTAGTGTTGGAGAAAGTATGAAGCGAGACTTGAAATGGTTAATGTTGGAAGTTGTTTAGGAATGCTTAGACTCCGGTATTTGGTTATAGTTTCTTAGAATATATGGCTCTCAAGTAGTCTGGTTTGGAAATTTTGTTTCTCTCAGATGCTTGGTACTTTGCCAAGTTGCATTTTTTTGCCAAGTTGCCTTTTTTTTTTTTTTTGTTCCCAGCATAGGTTTCAAGTGGCTTCCCTCAATTATTTCTACCCTCATAGTGGACTGAAAATCCGAAAGGACTGATACAGGCCAACAAATGAGAGGTTTTACACCAAATCTCCACATTTTATTGATTCTTGCATTGCCTCAAGCAGAAAAGTAATTGTACTAAGAACTTTTACAAAGTTTGGCTGTTATTTCTACCCACCATGTGTGCCCCTTGGGATAAATCAGAGTACCTCTGCAAAAATGAACTGCCATGAAGAGAGGTGCATATAATGAATTTCTATGAAAGAGTTGCAGGGTCTTTGCCTCTGAGGCTGTACCACAGAAACCAATGAAAAATATGTTCTTTGGACGTATTAATGCTACTAAGTTAAAATTAAGATCACCACAGTCCTAGTCTTGTGGGACCCCCAGAGAAGAAACATAGTGCTTTGTACAGCATGGTGCCAGAATAGATTCCCAAATAAATTTATTCCTTCTTTGAATGCATTAATGTCTTTGTGTCTTTGGAACGTGTCTTTGAAGCTTCAGTTTAGTTTTCGTAGCTTGTCCTCTGGCTTCACTCTTGTTTTCTTTTTTCTTGTTTTGCTTGTTCAGCTGTTACTGAGTGTTTAAAAGAGTGGATGCTCTTATACCTCTTTCAGGACCCCACCAAGATCCCGTAATGCAGGCTGTATGGCTTCTTATGATCCCCCGTGGAAACCTACTTTAGAACAGACATTGAATGAAGTATAATGTAAAGACAACACGATAGGAAATTAGCCAGAAGCTGAGCCATGAGGCTTGTTGCAAATGGATGAAATAGAAAAATACTTGCTGCCTAAAAAATCCCAGAAAATATGTTATCGATCTATCCAGCTCTTCTGATGACATCAGATTTTCACAGGTGCGACAAAGGCACTTCAGGTTATTAATCTCAAACACAATTTACAGAAGTAATTTTCTGTTTATCAATATCAGCACGTAGTAGTTTGACTAGGAACTTATCTTTAAGCATTCTTCAGGGTCCAGAGCCATCAGCTTTTGATTTACAAAAGTATTTCTGGTTCAGGCCACTACTGAACAAATTTCTAAATGTGGTTTTCTCTTCTGGGTTTTGTGGTCCTTAGAAGGAGCACACCTGAGAAGTTAAATTGCCAGTCCTTTTACAGTCACAGCCTTTGCCTGTCAACAAGATTAACCTTCATGCAAGTGAATTTAGATGTCCTCAGAAGGTGGAAAAGCCTTTGGCACAACCTTGCATTGACTGTCTGGCACAGCTCTGTTCACTTGTGTGGAGGATGATCTAATCTGTTTAGTGTTTGATCTCACAACCTGTCAGAGATGTGATTCTTCTGAAGGGTACATAAAACAGTACCTTGCGGATCTCTTAGCAACAAACCTATTTAGGCCATAGGGAAGAAAGACTTGTGGACTTCAGTCTGGACTGTTGTGACTTACTTACTTATCTAAAGGTGGGTCAGACTCACATATTTCTGCTTTGGGCAGAAAATTCTGTATGCCTATTTCACAGGAGCATTCTCCAGCAGGTTAGGAATAGTTGAACACTCCTATCTTGCTTGTAGCTATGCCTACTTTCAGTTTGATTAGTCAAGTTCTTTCAATTGAAAATCATTCTCAGACTCATATCTTCTTGAGATGCCTTCAAGAAGTAATCTGAAGCTGCAAGAAGCCATAAAATTACTTGTTAAATGGCAGCATTCCTTTTCTCTGTTACTGCTGCTAAAGTGAAGGCAGATGACAGTAGTAGTTCTGGGTAGAATACATCCATTTTCTTGTTTTTATGTAGGTGCTAGAAAGAGAAATGACAACTTACTGAATATTTTTAATATCTACAGCAACTGCATTCTGCATCTGGAAAGAGCTTCTTCCCAGGTATTATTTAGTAAACAGGCTGTAATGGCTTTTTCACAAGGAAGAGTATTTCTTGTGTAAGTAACTTTCAGCAACAAATCAATCACCAGCTGACATGCACTGTCATAATGAAAAAGGAGAGCTATTTAGCACCAAAATGTCATGCAGCATGGATATAAAGGCATGTATACATATTAAATTGCGTTGCCAATATAATTCTTTACATCTATTATTCCCCCTCATTTACCTCCCTCCCAAGAACAATTATACCTGGGCTTTTATTAATTCAAGAGAAGCAGAAATGTTCTCAGAGCTTTCTGTCCACAGACAGAGAGATATAACTTGTTCATCATTGATCCAGGCTTAGGTTTTGTCCTGGTTGTGGGAAGGAGCATGGGTGCCTGTGCTACTCTCTCCACTAAGTCAAGGGATGTTATGTCTCTGATGGATGGCTGGATGAGGATTTGAGTTCCTCCATACCAACCTGATTTCTCAGTGTGGAAACCTGAGCTGTCTTTTCTTATCCAAAAGATTGTTGCTGGAGTCAGTGATAGGTGCGACATATCTGTTAAGGTGGACAAAAGCCCTCTAGGTTTGGGAGTCAGGGAATAAGAACAGTGAATTGCAGCCCCTGGAAACCTCTCCACCAGCTGAGGAAAGCACATTGTTGCCTGAAGAAAGCACATTGTTGCCTGAGGAAAGAACCTGGGGAAGACTCTGTTTTCTGGATAGCTTCTTTGTGAGGAAGTACACTTGAGATTAAGTCTTAATGTAATGCATCCCATACTCTGGGTTACCTCATGCTGTGTTTCTAAGATGGGTCAGTAACGATGTCACAGCCCTTATCATTGAGAAGCTGATGGGAGAACAAAAACGTTTCTTGGATGTAGTATTGACAGGGAGCCTTTCAGGGCAACCTTTTTCCATTAACTGGGAAATGGTAGGAATTGGTGGGGGATTTTTTAACTTGTAACTTTTTGAAGAGACCTTTTATTTTGGATGGTTTGGGGTCTTTTCCAATTAAATTTTTAATAAAACTTTATAGGAATTGGTTTGATTATTTTCTAAACCAAACATTTCTGAGTTTCAGATCTGCAGTTTCCCTTCATTGGTTAAACAATGAAGATAAAGCTTGTCAAAAGTAGGAAAGAAACACACAAAGAGCCAAAACCACTTTGATTGACCCAGAAACATTTATTCTTATCTTTGTACATTGAGTTCAAACCATTTTTGAGATATTCAAATTTCAGCATTTTTTAGTGTTGGATAGCTTCTCAAAACTTTAACCCTTATGCAAGATGGAAAAGATATTTTCCACCCACATTTAACTTTTTAACGTGCCATTTTACCTGGTACCTGACGAGTGGAGAAGCTCTTCTTATACTGTCCAGAGGCACTAGCAAAATCTGAGCATTTCCTTATCAAGAAATGTGACTCAGAGAATTGTATAAACATCAGGTACGGTTACTTACCTGTGCGTGGAGGGAGAAGAATATGATACAGCTGGAAATATAGAAATACTGATATGAGAATTGAATTTCAGAAGATAAAAGTGAAAATGTGTACTACATGTTGAAATAGACAGCATCACAGAATCTGAAGTTTTTTTCTGTCATGCCAAATGAAATGTTTGACTTTTGTTTATCAGTTTATTTTAATTGCAATCTGTGATACAATGGATAATAAAACTTGCAGCAGAGAAATAAGGAATAATGATTGAGCCACATGGAATAAATAAGCTGTCAGAGGAGCTATTCTTCTATCAGCATGTTTCTGTAACATTATCACATCCTTATTATCTAGGTTACACTTTGCACAGCTGTAAACGCTACAAGATAGAACGATAAAGATCCTTCAGCTATGTTTCAGGCTTGGAAAATAGTGCTGCTGATGCAGAAGCTTTTGTTCTGCTTAATGGACAAAATGTATTGCATTTTATTTTTTGCAGGACAATGCAGTTGTTTTTTGTTGTGGGGTTTTGTGTTTTTTTTTCAGATGGCAGGGAAGTTACAAAAGGGAAATGGCGCTGATTCAGATATAGACTGCATAATGAAATCTGGGTGTTCTTTTAATGACATACATATTTACAAGATTTTTCTTGCTGTTCCTGTGATCTTATTTCAATAACTTTGCAATATATGGGAAGGAAAGGCTATTTAATTCTTCAATCTCCACCCTCTTTTCTTACACATGCAAACTAGGAACTGTGATATTAAGTGCTGGAAACTTGTTAGGTTACACAGAGGAAAGAAGAGAGTCCAGATTTCCTCTATAAAGGCCCTGGAAAGTAAGAGCAAAAGCAAGTTAATAATCCATATCAATGCATTGTCTGTCATTTTAGCAAGGAGCAACGGTGTGATCTGGCAGTGGGGAGTCTTGGTGCTTGTCGTGGTTTAAACCCAGCCAGACAGCTTGTTCACTCACTCCCAGTGAGTAGTGCCGGGCTGAGAGCAATCGAGGCCCCCCACCCAGGGCTCTCCCCTTCCCCGCTCCCGGAGGAATAGGGAGGAGGATCAAAAGAGTGCAACTCCCACAGGTTGGGACAAGAGCAGTCCAGCAACCAATGTACAACACAAATCACCACCGCTACCACCACCACTACCAATGATAAGAGAAAATAACAAGGGAACAGAATACAATACCACCGGCCGAGAAATGAGTCCGACCCAGAAGCCTCTGTCCTTCCAGGTAACTCCCAGTTACCCCCCACCCCGGGCATGACGTGCTGTGGTATGGAATACCTCTTTGGCTAGTTTGGGTCAGGTGTCCTGTCTCTGCTTCCTCCCAGCTTTCCCTTCTCCCTGGCAGAGCATGAGGCTCACAAAGTCCTTGGTCAGGGTAAACATCACTTAGCAATAACCGAAAACATCAGTATCACCAGCACTGTTCCCAGGCTGGCAGTCAAAACACAGCACTGCACCAGCTAGCAAGAAGAAGAAAAATGACTGCCACTGCTGAACCCAGCACAGTGCTTTCCAGGAGATTTCTGCATCAGCATCACTTATGTGATTAAACCTGTCTTACCCTAAAGGCAGCAACTATGTCTGTTCTCTTACAGGAGTAATGAATTGTATCTTCAGCTTGAGGTGAAATGTAATCCACTGACCTGGACATCCTGGGTGAATGCAAAAAGGTGCTGTAGCTGACGTCCACAAAACCTTTGTAGTTTCCTCTCCTTCTTTCACAAGTTCTTTCATCTGGTATTTGATGTTTTAACTGTTTTAATATTTGAACTGTAAATTCCAACTCACATTTTTTCTTTAACTTAGAACTGAATGGTGATGTTTTCCAAGAATTCCTTCTATGTTAGTTCCTCTGAGATCTTACAGAGATTATGCTGCAAATGATAAAGACAGAATAGTCCTGAACACCTGATAACAAATCCATAGGAAGGGTATCAAGGCACAAAGGGAAATGTTCTTCAATGTAAGTAATTTATCTTCCTTTTTCCCATTACTTTACCTGAAATTGCCAATTTCCTTAGGATCATAGAATAGTTAGGGTTGGAAAGGACCTTAAGATCATCTAGTTCCAACCCCCCCCCTGAAATGGGCAGGGACACCTCACCTTGGACCATGTCACCCAAGGCTCTGTCCAGCCTGGCCTTGAACACTGACAGGGAGTGTTGCAACATGTTTTGAAAGATTTTATAGAAAATATGGCCCCAGCCCTGAAACCAGAAACATGTGTGTGATTTTTCTATCTGTGTGAGGATCCTTTTTATTTCAGTGGTACTCTGTAATTGTATTGGAGTCCTTTCTCACGTGTCAGGCTGTTGTAGGTCAAACAGTGAACTTGTGAACAGTCTTGTGTTGCCTAGATTCTTTTGTGAATGTTTCCAAACAAAATTCATAACAAGGAGGTGAGAAAAGTAGGCTGTTCCACCCTGAAAGTTCTAAGCTATTATTTTATAATTAGGGATTGCCAGCCTTGTTGAGGCTATCAGACAGACACAAATGAAATTCGCTGTTCTTGCGCCTCTTTTTTTTTTGTGCAGCGGGTCATGCAAAGTGGTGAAAAGATGTTCTCCCTCTCTCTCGGGGAATTATTTAGAAGAGGGAAAGGAAGGAGTTTGTTGCAAAACCAGAATTGCAATCCAGAATTATTTGGTTACTTTGACTGCAGAATATTGGTGTTAGAGACACAACCAGGGGCTGATCTAATCTGCAGCTTGATTTGCCTGAAAATCTGCCAGTGGGAAAGACTACTTCCCTAGCTGAAGTTTAAAAAAAGCAGAGAGAAATGCTTCTGGAGAGGAGTATAGCAAAATTGAAATGAAGAATAAATACATGTGAAAGAAAGAATGCTCTCCTTTCTTTCCTCCACTTTCCTACTGTTTCTATGATGAGGGACACGACTATTTGTACAGCCTTTATTCTTTCCCTTGTTGGCCTCGTCTTCTCCTTCACAGCTGTGCTCTCCAAAGGGATTGCTGCTGCAGAATTACAAGGAGTTTCTAAAAATCTCACTCCTTCCATTAATTTGGGCTCTGCTGTGCTCACAAATTCACAAATTGCTGTGTTTTGCATATCCTACCGGAAAGTGTCCTGTGTAGCTGGGTCAACATTCTGCCGAAATTTACTCCCTTCCCCAGGGCCATCTTCCCCCTGCTGAACCCTGTTATTTGCATGTTTCACTGTGGCAGCAGCGCTCTACACAGGAGAGGGACATTAGGGAGAATGGCTCTTATCTCCATCCAGGGAATTAAATGGAACATCACCCCACTGATCTTGTCAGGTTTGGTAATCCTGACAAGATTGGATTTGGAAGCCCTTGGGGCCCAGTATTGCTGTATGCAAGCCCAGTAAAAGATTTGTGGTACTTTGGGTATAGAACATGCACAATTTGTGCTACAGAATGAAGAATATTAAAAAACCCCAATAGTCTAGCAGCCTATTGTTGATGCCTAAACCAATACTGTTAATATTAAGAGGTTTAGGTTAAAAACCATGTAACAGTAGATAGATAAATAGATAAGCAGGTAGGTTTGATATTCTGCCAGGACTATACTGACCAACAGAGGGTTAGTGAAAAAGCTGATGTGTGGTGTTATCACCAATCGTAAGGCAGAAGCAAGCCAAGTAGCTCCAGGCATCTTCAGAAAGAGTCAGAAGAACACATCCACTCATACTCTGAGGTACGAACTGAGCAGATCAAAAAGCCAAACCTCTTCTGTTTGTCACATCGAAAACCTACATGTGAAAGCTTAGTTTATTGAAAGGATTCATTAAGCAGCTTAACTCACAATATAGAGTACTTATTACCTACACATCTTTACTCAACACTTGAGAGGTATAGATCTTCTGTTTGAGTCTGAGAAAGGAGTAGACTTGGAAATAATGCAAATACCTGTTTTCTCATAACAGCATGAGGTAATGTCATGTCTGATAACAGATGATACAAAGATATTAGCAGGCTGTTCTTTATCTCATTTGGAAGTTACAAGGGTGGTTCAAATTTTTAGGTTTTCTATTAAACCCCAGAAAATTACATTAATCTGATAATGACTCACATAAAGACAACATAGGAAGAAGTCTTCTATATAACAAAGGTAAACTCAAAGCAGCACACAGGGTCTTATAATTTGATTGAATTTGGAGTAATTCAACACTGAAAATTAAAGGCCAAAATTTCTGCTGGAAAATTCAGATTTAAAATGTGGTATTAAGTCCAGTAGACTCATTTGGAAGATGGAAATTCATTCAGCTTTTCATACCAGGGCCAGAGGGAGAAACTTTTCACAACATGAACACTCTTGTTGCAGATTTCTAAAACATACTCAGTGTGCATAACATTCCTTTGAATAATGACTTGCAACATTCAAACAAGGTCATAAGCAGAAACAGTGAAATTCATTACAAGGATAAATGTGATAGGAGACAAAAGTGTGAGACTGCCTTTGAAAGAGTCCTGTGTTGTCATAATGATCACACATGAGAAGATTATTTAGGGCTTTTACCTTGTGCTGAGACTTGGCTTTTGTAACTGACCTGATGACTAGAGACTTTGAATTAATGAGAATGAAATGTTGATATGATCTGCACTCTCTAATGGGCTCCTCTCTAGAATGAGATTGTGAAGTAGCTGTAATTTGCATTGCGAAAGTTTTACCTTCCTAGTAACTTAAACAAATGCCCTGGGACTTTTCAGCTGTCAGAAGATTCAAACAAATATAAGCCAGTTGAACATTTAACTTGCCAGTCAACATTGTAAAATTCACCTCTAAATTACCTTGAATACATGAGTGAATACATACTATCAGCTATTTTTGTTATGTGTATGTTATTATTCTTCTATTTCTTTTATTTCTTTTTTCCTTCAATTTCCCTTTACTTTACTATGAAAACTGGCAGTACTAAGTAGCTTTATTAATAATTTCATCCTGTTTTTCTCAGCAGTTTAATCAGACGTTTACTGGAAAACAAGCACAGATTGAAAGCTCCCTAATATTATGGTACTCTTACCAATCCCTGTCAAAACCACAGCACCTAGCATGTAAAAGCAAAACCTGTGATTGTTTACAGAATCTATCCTGTTGAAGCTCTAGGTCATATTTTTGAGACTTTTTGTATGAAATTCTACTTTTCTTCTTGTGCAGTGAAGGAATTCTAGTGCTCATTTGAGACCAAATGTCTGTCAGCTCTCCCTTCTCTTCCTTTGCTTATGTCACCATCTCAAGTGCTTTGACTATTACATACTACAAGAGATACAAACAGACAGGAGAAGAATTGCTTCTCATGAATTCTATGATTTCTGAAACTAGAACCTAAGGGTACAGTTTTGAAGTCTACAGAGGGCAGAAGAGGAACATAATCCCAGTAAACATGAACATCTCTTTGTAGTTTTTACTAAACAGCTGCAGAATACGTGTGACCTGTGAGAAAAGCTGCAGCAGAGGATCAGAGCTTTAGATGTTCTTTTCGGTGCTGGAAGCACTGTCAAATAACTGTATGCAAAATAAGCTGTACTGATCTCTGATAACACAGGTATATAAGAATAATCCTCATAGGCATACATCTGTATATTTCACACATTTGCTCATATCTATGACTCTATGCTTGCTGTATGTCGTTTAGCTATTCTCAGGTTAAGCCATATTCATACATTATCTACAAAGAGATGTGAAAATAACCATAACAATCCTAAACATGTCCATTTACGCAGAAGTTTTCTTGCTTGCAGGCATATGTAAGAGTCATGTTTCCAGGAATTCGCATACAGTGAACTACAATGACATATGCTGCCTGCCAAACTCATCTTTCATAAAAGTTAGACAAAATCCTTTTGAACACATCAGATACTATTTCCAAGATTTTGTGTTCTTGAATCTGGAACTTGGCAGGTGACATTTATGGGTTTTTAACTTGTGTTTGTTATATAAAGGACAGAGTTCAGAAATGCAAACATGCAGAAATGCTTTTAACATATGAATAGGCAAGTCATGTGTGGGACATGTCCTGGTTTTCATGTGTCTTTGAGAATCTTCAGACTGTTGCTCATATAATTGCTAAGCAAGGCTGCAGGCTCTCCAGGGTATGGCAGCCACCATTTTACTGACTGGTTGGTTGCAGTTGTTCTCAGTTCTCTGCAAGGGTTTTGTGACAGACCCAAAATATATGAGCGGGGAGAGGAGGGGAAGGGTTGTAGAAATTCATATTGGGAGCAGTGATTAAAAAAACCCAAGATTTAAGAATCTTCTCGCTTTTATCCACATTGGTTATGCATAATTGCAAATAAATAAATAAATAAATAAATAAAAAGAACCACAGGAAAAGCACAAAAATAATCCATCTCCAAAGCCATGTTTATTTTGTTATGAATGCTTCATCACATGTTTCAGTTTCCTTATTTGTCATGCTGGGGAAGAAATGACTTTGTGTGAAAGCAGGGTGACCAGAACAGGTGGGATATGGTTCAAATACGCATTGTATATGAGGGATGAGTTGGGTACTTTGCATTGTAGTCATGGCAAGCAGGTCATCTTAAACTTAGAGGTTCTTAGCACAGAGATGAATGTAGTAGCAAAAGCTGGAAAAATTATTCAGTTATTTTAAAATTTTCTTATAGTTACTGTTAGGAACTGAATGGCAGCTGGGTTTGATGGTTCACATAGCAATCCTAGTTGGGCAGGAAATTCCCTTTCACAGCTTTCCTATTTCTAAACCACAATAGTCCCACTGTGCAATGTCCTCAGCTTTTCTAATGAAACACACATAGGAGCACAAAAGGTCATGTGCACACCCTTGACCAATGCATCTGATTTCTTGACACCACTAGCTGTTAAAATTCTGAGCCTGCACACATCTCTTCAAAGACAGCTCAGCTGCACAATGGAAATGAAACATTTCTATGTGCTAAGACTGTCAGTCATACTAGATTGTATTGTGCCATTGTATCATGATCTTTATGAAAATTAGTTTACACTTTGAATAAAAGCTCCAGAAAGGAACTCATTATGAAATTTTATGGTATGTTTTCTCAATGCCAGTTTAGATTTAAATTCTGTATAAAAAAAAAGTATGTGATTTCTATTGCCTCTGGTTTGCTCTAGAAAGTGCACTTTACCAGTTCTGCCATCTGCTCTAATGGTCCAGTGTTGATCTAGAAGTCCTCATTCACAAGCCAAAGACAGTCACCCACAACCTTTAGGGTCTGCTGATAATGCAGCCTCTCAATGGGCAGGAATGAGTAATGGGCAGAAGCAGAGCATGAAAATGTCATCTGTCATTTCTACAGCATCCTGGAGCCATGGCTTCAGGATCCACTTATTCACCTTCCAGATGTTCAGTCTGGCTGCTAGGGACATTGCCTTTAACCAATTATTTGAAAAGTCTGGAGAATCAAGGTTTACTACTACTACCCAGAAGCTTGCATATTGCCTTGCAGGGTATTTGTGCAATATTGCTATGCAAAGGGAGAAATATTGCTATACAAAAGGAGTCTCTTTTGGCTTTTTTTTTTTTCTTAACATAGTTTCTTCCTATTGGATTTCTATATCTTTCTGTTCTTTCCCTCTTGGAAGAGCAGCATCATACTAACTACCTCAGTGTCAGTTAGCTTCAATTCTGAAATGTAACATTTTTCAAAGCAGAAATTAAAAGGTCTTCTCCATTTACACTTAAATATGTGTTAAGATTAGAAATTAATCCTGAATTTGATCTGTGCACATTCACAGGCTTCTGCCAGCAAGACAGCTTTTTGAAAATGGGTGAACAGGAGCTGTGATAACATTCACAAGACTTAGAACATTTAAATACGTCACCTTATTTTTCTTCTCTCCATCAAAGTTAAGAACATGTAACTCAGGTTTATTCGTCGCTGGATTGACCCCTGAGCAAAGCTGCTTTGACAGGTGTCCTGGAAGCTTAAAAATTCTCATAACTGTCCTTTTCTTCATGCGCACATGTTGCATCTTCTTAGGTTGTAGGAATTTATATTTAACCACAGCTGTAGCAGTGTAATTGTTGAAAGGACCTGATTCTAATTACAGCAAAACTGCAGACTATGTTAAGTCCATACGTCTGCCAGTCTGACCTCAGCAGTGGTCCTCGGTTGCTTCTCTTGATCTATGGTCTTAGCATTTATTCCCTCCCAATCCCTGACCCATTTATGTTTCAATTCTGCTCTCTATGTTTATTCTAGTCTTTATTTCTCCTCCTTGCTTTCCACTTTTGCCCAGATGATTGAATGCTTTTTTAATGCACTAAACTCATGTTCAACACTCATTTTACAGGTTTATGCTTTCTTTTTAATGTGATAAATATAATTTTTCATAGTTCCTTTTTTCTTAACTTTCCACTTAAACTCTCCTATTTAACCTTACTTAGTCCTGGTCTCAACTATCTTGAAGTCTTTTGACTTCTTTGTGTAGCAAATCATCTCATTTTTCTGATCTGAGACCTGCACCCAGAAAGACTTCCCTAACTTGCCCTGTTAAGACTGCAAAGTCTGTTCAGAGATGGGTGAAGAGATAAAACTGTGAAATTCATTTGCTTATCTGTAATAGATTTACAGGGGTATTTATACAAGAATCTGCAATAATTTCTTTTTGCACATACATTACCAATGAGGGTACAGCTCCAACCATACAGAGATGACCTTCTTAGTCCCTCAGTCTTGGTTAAGGAGATTGCAAGTACATCTCATTTAGAGCTGTTACACCTTTCTTAGCTTTAATTTTCCTTCCAGTAGCAGGTAGTAATCAATATCCTTTCACTGCATATGGTGTTCTTCTGAAGTTTAAATGCTAATGGTGCCATTTGGCAAGGTGAGCTACATTAGATTATACACTATAACTGTAAATTGGAAATTGTTTAAGCTTTAAAATTTGTTTTATGCCATTAGATTTTCTTATGATCCCTTTGTCATTCTAACTGGATTTTAACATGCACTTTGTATTTCTAAACTTGAAATTACAAAGACTGCGTAGCAGAGAGCCTTTAGGAATAGGCAGCCCCCCAAGCTGTGTTTAATTTCTAACAGATTAGTAAACAAAGAAGGTGAAGAGTCGTAAAATACTAACAGAGTGATGCTGTGTTAGAAATCCAGTGATTGATTGGAATGATAATATGCAAAGTGATTAAGTTGCTTTATTTAAATCCTACTGCAGCATTGGAATAGCTCAGTAGAGCAGGATACTAAGGATGACTTTTACCCTTGCTCTTCCACCCTTTATTTAGGTCTTTCATCTACTCTTGGCTTATTTGACCTTGCACAGGATTACCTGATGAGTTAATTGAAAGCTTTTTGCTGCTAGAAATAAAGCAGAGCAATAACTAGCCGATTCCACTTCTGAGCAACAGGCCTGTAAGCCTATATAAGAAGGGTGTTCTGATCCCTTCTTTGGAGCAGTCAGGTGTGTTTTCTCACTGTAGAAGTTCTGTAGAGAATCTGTTCTCCGTGGGCAGAGTTTAAAGTCGGAGCTTGAGCTGGTTCCCAGCCATGCACAACATCTTTGTGTACCCTGGCAGACTTCAAACATCACAGTCTTTATGTCTCTTTAAATTAATCATCAACTGGGATATGTTGGTATATATCTGAGATGTAGACTACTTCTGCAATATTTCATTCCTTTCTTTGCCCTGTGACTCAGCTGTCTTTTGAAAAGATGGAGAACAATGTTTTGCTTCATCAGAAAAGAGCTAGAGGAGCTCGACTTAGACTGTTGTAATGAAAGCTATCACTAAGATAGGTGAAGTGTGCTGGTAACCCTTCATTTTTTGATTCTTTTCATTTCTCTCCTCTGTCCAGCATGCTCATCTTTGTGTGAAAATCTTTTCAGTGAAGAATACATGAATTTCATGTACAGTAAAGTCAGGGGTACATCAATTTGGGAACATTAAAAAAATGTTCCCTTAATATCCACGACTTAATTTTTACAGCAAGGAATATTTAGCACTTCAAACTTCAATACATAAAAAATTTACACAGGTGCTGTATTTTTTTAGATCAGGTAGACAAGAGACAAGAACATATTAGATACAGCCAAAAAAACCCTACATTTTTAAGGTACTTTCTTTTTTTTTTTTCAGTGTTTTAGTTCTCAAGAATGCATCAACAGAGAGTTGTGCTTCTCTCTCTCTCAAACAAGTGTAAGAAAGACAGCAGATGTTCTATATCCCCACACTGCTCTGCTAAACCAGTGTACACCAAGCCATATGGAGGATTGATATTTCCAAAGTACCAGCCTTCAGAGGTATTTAAGACTTCCTCTGTCAGGTATAACATGGCAGAAGAGCAACTGTTTATGGTGGTGATTTAAATAATTCCAGTACTTGCCCCCCAGGAGCTGCAGTGTGACTGTCGAGCAGCTATTAGCAGTAGCTGCTTACCTGGGCTAGTCTCAAATCACTAACTTCAAAGTGAATTGTACTGTGCAGTAGACGATTGAAAGGAACTGAGTTATTTAAAAACAACAGCTCTGGGTCATATTATTCACAATTTGTGTTATAATAATTTCTAGATGAAGGATCAACACTGTACATATGTACACAGTACGAGAAATCGCAGTCATCTACTTTGGAATATAGGTTTCCAATCTCTCATTCCCAGGACCGTAGGAGTTCTCAGGAGTGCTGAAATGTTCCTCGGCATTCATGATGTTCCCTCCCTTATTCCTGGCTTTAAAAGATGTCATTACTGGAAGGAGTAATTTCTTATTTTTTCCAGGAGAACATCAGGTCTGCTTTCCCTCCTCCTGTGGGTCCCTCATCAGATAGACAGTTTGTTAAAGGTGTATGTGATGAGGGATTTTTCTAAAAAAGATATAAACACAAACCAGGCCAGAGCATTTTTTATCTTCATTTGCCTTACAAATTGTCCTCATCAGAGAATGTGAACATCTTAATCTAAAAAGGATTTAATTGAACAGATTTTTATGAACATTTTATAAATACCATGTGAAAGACAAATTTCTTCTAATGTTTTGTTTTGTTTGTTTAGAAACTCATTTCTTCTGACAAATGGACATCAGAGGAAATTGTCCAGAAGGCTTTGCTTGTTAGTCTGTGTGACTGGAAAGAAATTAAAAGCCTGAACCAGAAGAATTAGAGACACCCCTATTTTTACCCAAGAAGTTAAAGTATGATGGCAACTGGCAGGGGACATAGCTAAGTCAGGTACAGGAAGAAAACTTTAGAGTCCCTAAATCTATGGCATTTTTTCTCCGAAGGAAGCTTACACAGGCATTTGCTGCTCTACAATATTAATGTCTGGTTTTAGGCATTGCTGGAGTCCACTATGTTTCTACAGCCTGTTTTAATATCTCACTTCTAATTTTAACTGGAGTGGGAACATTTAGGAATTTGACTTCTAAAAAGCATAAGTCATAGTCAGGAGTTAAGCTGGGCAATTCATTAAGCCTGTTTAAAACTAAACCAATCCAATCACAAAAAAAACCAAACCAAAACCAAACCCAAACCCAAACCCCAAAACCAACCCCAAACCAAAACAAAACCCCAATATTTTGCAAACTCTTTGGACCAGTCTTTGGCCCCTAGAGTGAAGGAAGGTATACCTTGAAATTTTGCATGGGTCTAAAGGACTCATAAAAGCAGTTGGTTTTTAAGCCCTTTCATCCTGCATATCTGCTGCCCACTCTTTCCATTTGTTTTGCAACAGGATACTGTCATTTGTTTCCATCATGTGAGACTTAGTAGAAGTGCTGTGCTGCTAACTAGACTCCAATCTATTAACCTCTTTGGTTACATGAATCTGAAATGAATTAGAGGCACTCTTGATATCAACATGCATTCAATCATAGAGTTGGAGAATGCTCTGGATATCTACTTGATCTTCTATGAATTCTTTGCATGCTCTTAAAAAGTAAAAGCAGCAGCAGTGTTAACTCAAAGGAGAACCTCATAATGGCTCAGACTTAATGAGATCTTGTTTTCTTGTGTAATGAAATAATCCCACTGTAATATCAATATTTTATTTCCCCAGGAGAACTTGGGAATGTTGTACTATAGGTGGTTGTTCCACATTGCCATGAAACACAGTTATTTACAAGGAATATACTTCTCTGATGAGGTGAATTTTTTCTTGTATATGGATGGGATGAAACATGCTTCTGCATGTCTCAGAAAGGGGTGAGTGTGTCCGTGTGTCTGTGTGTGTAGGAGGTTGCCTCAGTCATGTTAAATTCATATTAGGTAGCACTTCAGGTAATGACTGCAAAGTAGAGCTGTAATTGATGTAAAAGGTCACAGACATTAATAGCCTGCAGAACAATTCCAGGGTACAGAATTATTCAGAGCTGCCAAAACAGAAAGGAAAAGAATAACAAAGAATGAGGGAAATAAAATGTTTGAAACAATGGTATCCCTCTGTTACTGCTGTTAGACTTTGAGGGTTTTTTTTAAACACTCAGAGAGGAATTGGAGAGTTAATTTTGATCTGTTTTCTTCTTTGAATTGGCAACAGGAAAGATACATGTTTTGACTCTGTTTTTATTGCTTTTTTTGTCATGTTCACTTAGATTTTTTTTTGTGGAAATATGAAATACAATAAATATTGATGAAATGCATGCTCTTCTGACTGAAAATGGCTTTTAGAGGCAGTCCAGTCCATTTTTTTTCAAAGGCCCTAGACCAAGACAGAACAGGTGGAGGGTTAGAAAAGGAAAAGGCCTGAAGGGGAGAGGAAGAAAGCAGTGAAAAGGAAGGGAGGGTTTTGAAGTTCAGAGAAAAATATGGACTGTTGTTTTGAACAGAAAATATTCTGTCGCTTAAAGAAAATCAAATTCCTCTCTTTTTTAAGGCTGGTCTTGTACTAGCTTGTGGCAGAGACACAGAAGCAAAATGCTTATCTCTTGAAAGCGTTTACAACAAAGGAATGAAAAGCACCAGTGATATCAAATGGTAAGGTTATGTCTGTGCTAGTCTACCTCCCTACCTCTCACCAAGACATACAGACCCTCTCATTTTCCTCACAATCCCTTGCAAGAAGCCAGGGATTCAAACAAAGGACAGAGAATAGCAAAATATCACTGTTTATAGTTGTATGTAGTTGGTATCATTTGAGGTAGCCAATGATAAGAAAGATTTCTCTTGTAATTTTTTTTTCTCTACCCATACACTACAGCTGTAGTGTTTGAGCTTTCTGTGAATCAGCAGAGAGTTTGATGTGTTGTTAGTAATCTCAGCAGATATGGAAACATGAACTACCCTCTAATGAGTCCAACATTCCAGATTTGGGCAGAGACTGAATGATCTAGTGTATGGATTCTTAATCAAGAATTTTTCCTGGGGACTTGCAATCAGATGCTTATAAAATAAAAACAAGCAACCCCCCAAGCTAAAATAGCAAAATAAACAGTACTACTAATGGCATAAAGAAAATGGAATAATTTGTAATAGCTTAGTCAGTGAGTTTTTAACCTATGCTTTTCACAGAGAGATGTTCCTGCCATAAATATAACCCTAGCTGTATACACCAGTTTATCCAAACTGTTGATATTCCAAACAGAATGAAATAACTCTTATTCTGACTGAAAAGGGAAGGAAGATGAAAATCCAGCCCAGCAAATCCTTTTTCCTTTAAAGGAGGGAAAGAAAGAGTCTGTATTTCTATTGTACGACTGCTTTTGTCGGACAACTCATCCATCCTGCCCTTCCCTTTCCTCTGGTCACTGGTAATCAAACACCCAGGGAATCTGAGACAGAGTTGATGGGGAATTAGATCACATGTAAATGTTGGCACTACAGGCTTTTACAGTAACAAAGAAACACTCTTGATGAAAAGCAAAGGAGCTGTCTTTATTTTGGAAAAGTGGCATTGCATGTGTTCACCTTACCCTGTATATCAATTCCTACACTGCAACATATTGAGATCAGCACACCATCTTCTACAGATGAGAGGAAAGAAAGAAGAAAGCTAATACTTTTCTATGACTAAATATTTTTGTCAGGAAAATGCTGGAGTAAATTGCCAGTGCCAGATGATTTGTCTAATTCTGAACAGCTAGATAAAGCTTGGGCTTGAAACAGAGAAAAACAAGATTCATATGTTATTCCTTTTGACAGCCTTTGGAGAAATGAAAAACACGGAGAGGGAAAGGAGAATGCAGATGGAGATAGGGATAGTTTTTTCCTATATACCTCCTGAAGGAGGTTGAAGAACTTGTTATTCTATTCAGGTCCTATTAAAGTAGCTGCTTCATCATCGATGTATCAGAAGACTGTTTCTTCCTTGAATTACGTGGTACCTATGGCAAAACTAGTCTCTTGACACTAACACTGTTTGTCTTTGCCAGCTGATCCTTCCAGAAATAAAGCAGAAAAAGTACAATTCCTCATGCCTGTGCCCATAACCCTGGTTGTAGTAATGTGTGCGTGTATGGGACATGCAGAGTGGGAGATGGCAATCTCAGGTGAAGATGGTTATCATCTAGGAGCTGAGGAATATTCAAGGATGGTAGTCAACCCTAACATTTAACTTATGTAAATTAGGACAAGGAGAGTTCAACAAATCTTTGAAAATTTGTTCTCTGCATCAGGCCTTCACTAAGCTTGATGTGGGGTACATGGATAAAGATACCGAGGATCAAGCAGTCAATACCATCACTGGAGCAGTGGAGATTTCACCACTGCTGGCAATTAATCTTGGCTGATTGTTTATTCAAAAAGTTATATAAATGTTACCCATAATTCAACTGCCTCTAAAAAAGTTCCAAAAAATCCTATAAAATAAAGAAAAAATTAAGCCATTTCTGCAAACTTTCTTATTGCTGCTTCTGTTGTGTAGCTGTTTCTTTGCAGTAACTGAGAGCTGATTCCAGGGGACAGATACTGTAACAAATAGGCTGAGGTATCCCCGCACAGTCAGTGATCCAAGTGCTGCGCTTAGTGCTATGTAAAGTGAATCTAGGCATAGCAGAGTAGTGTGCAGTAATGTGCATCCTCATTTCTTGCAGATGTGCAGGAACCTCATGCATTTAAAATGGTTCTGCTTTAGCTACTGCATAAACTATTTTTAACTTTTTACTTTATATTCCTCTGTCACCATGTCAGAAATAATCTCGTAACAGTCCTGGTGTCACCACTCCAAGGTCCAGACTTAGCAGTCCCAAAATTCTGATGTGCTATTTGATCTTAGAGACAGTGGATAAAGAAGCCCTGAGGATGCATAGGCACCACTTATGAGGAGAAATGGGGATTCAAGGTGCTTTTCCAGAGCAGCATTTAAACAAGGGCAAGCTGGTGAGATTCAAAGGTACAGTTCAACTGGGCTACAAACTTTCCTGCCAATGTTAGTATGTGAATCACTCAGTCCAACAAACAACATCAGATTCCTCAAAAAAAATCCTTCAGAAATCTCTGGTGGTTCACCTCACTGTTTTTGTTTTTTCTTTTTCCCCATATCTGTGGAGGTTTGCAACACCTGATCTGGTTGTTGAAAATACATTTCAGTGTTTAAGTGCCGTAGGCTGTGCTTGAAATGGCTGGCCTTGGCTCATACTGAAGATTCACTTCACTTGCAGTGAGCGTCCATTCTGCTGTAACTGATTGTAGCTGCACTTACCCCCTGGAAGACATCAGTCAACCTCTGCAAGATGAATGTCATATGCTGCATGCCCACTGCTTTAATGTATCACCATGCATCTATATCTGAAGAGCAACAGAAATATTACCATTGACCTTTTCAAGCTAGAGTCCAATGAAGTTCACAGAAAGACAGACCTGTATGTGACAGGAAAGGCTGTTGTTTACTTTTGCATGTGTTATGCATCCTGCCTTTTCTTGTTTTGCTGAAACTATGAGTATTAACAAAATTCAGAAAAAGCAAAATCTGAGTGATTACATCCACCCATCTTCTGCTGCTGCCGGTCCTGAGCCACTCTTTTCTTTCCTGCTTTAGATTGATTGTCATGCAAGTCTTCAGTGACAGTGCTTATGAAATACATAAGGAGGGACAAGTCTTAGATAATGCTTTTTATATTCGAGTTTCATTGAAGTTTCAGCTTATTTGATTTTGATATTCATGCTAAAGCCAATCTGATAAGAAACAAAGGCATTCATTTCTTACTGACAGTATTCCATACTAGTTCCAGTTATTGCAGGACAGGGTTTGAAACTCAGCTGACATCTTTCTGAAGTGTTGAAACTGTGTGATAGTTCCTCACCTCTGTGAGAGCAATAGAGGGAGATTAATAATATGTTTTTCTTTTCCATCTGGCAATTTGATACAACATTTTTAGTTTTGGAATCACATAGAGCAACAGCCTTATTTGGAAATAACTGTCTATAACATCCTATCTGAGGCATTATGGGGTTTGCATAATAGGAAGGACATTTGCATGTGTAGGGTTTGCATAATAGGAAGGACATTTTGGTTCATATGACAAACAGCCCCCTTTTGCAGCTACCGTGCCCTGGTTATTTTCAGTAGCTGCGTAGCCAAAGAGCTCTGAGAACACCTTGCGAGACTGACCAGTCAATGGCTCTCCTATTCCTGCTTTTTAATTCATGCGCAAGGCTTTATGGTCTCTCTCATTTTTTACCTTGACAGAGCCAGGAGCCAATGCGCTGGTGCTTCAGTGCATCCTCCTCTGCCATGCAGAAGGCAGGGTTGGCAGATGTGAAATACAGTTTTGAGACTGTCTTTCTGTTCAGGCTGTCACTCAGATGGGTGACCTCAGGGAGACTCTGAATACAGTAAAAGGCAGAAAATCTTTCAGCTGGTGCCATTTAATAATGAAAACATATTTCTGCTCCTTGTGGGCTGCATGGATGGGCTGCCTTTTTCACTTGGGGAAAACAAAAAAAAGAAGACTTCTAGAGAGGGAGAATCAACTGGTTTTGAAAGAAGAGTTTTGCCACATCAGCTCTTATAATCTGACAGCACTACAGAGCTACTTACAGAGCTACTTACAGATCTGTAGCTCCAGACGAGAATCCTCAATAAAAGCTAATGAAGCAAAATTATTACCTAAATTTAAGTTACCTGATGTAAATGCCTTGTTTCTCTGGGAAGTCTGGCTTGGTTTTTTTTTTCCTGTTCTTTAGCAGCTCATTAAAGCAATGCCTCAATAGCTGAATTATTTTTCTAGAGCAATGCAAATGTGGAAGGAAGGGACTGTCCTTGGTGCTCACATTAATACTAGATTGGAAGTAACTCAAAGTCAAACTGAGGGTGAAAAAAATTTATTTCAAATGCTTTTGTGTTCAGTATCATTTACAGACCCTTTTTGGCTCTACCTTTTTCTGCATAAAGATACTCAACTGCTGACCACACTCTAATTCCACACCTCATAATCTTCCCTGAGGTCAGTAAACATTTCTGTGGTACATTTTAGGAATAGAAACCGTGAGAATTTTCACTGATTTGCCCTCTTTTTTTTTCCCTCCTCTGGCAGGGATGAGTATAAGCTCATCTTCCTATTTTCAGTTCTTTAGTTTGATTACTACACAGTGTCCAGCTGATTTAGCTGCTTAAATATGCCTCATTAAAAATCTGAATCCATCCAGTTCTCAGAATGAGGCATATTGGACTCTCTTTGCTCCTTTCACAGAGGTCAGTGTTTCCTTATTGACAGACCCAAGGAAATTTGAGCCACTGGCATCAGTACACACCTGTTGACATGGACCATGACAGTGTAGGCATTCCTCTTTCTCTGCTGCCAAGATGTTGCATGTCAGCAGATAGATAAGATGCTTCTGCTGAACCTGCTCCTCAGTTTGCAGTGAGTGAAGTGCCCCCTGTATATGACACAGTGTACAGGTAAAGGCCATAGGATTTACAGTTTGTGCCTTTTGTGTATAGGGTTTTGGCCACAGGTATGGGTACAATGTCAGTTCTTTCAGAAAGAGACTTTTGTGACTGGGAAAGTGGTAAAAAGATTATCTTAAATGTCTAGACATTGGGCAATTTACTAATAATGAGATACATTCGGTACAGTGGCCCACAGCTTTGTCACACCCAAGGCTTGCTGTATTACAGTTCTGCCAATATACTAGTGAAGAACAGCACAATTTTCTTCTAAGTGTGTGCCTATAGAGAATAAAGGTCTTCTGTCAAACCGCTGTTTCCAACTAAAGGAATGCCATGCTAGTCAGCAAAGAGCTAGAGCAAACCATTTATACCTGAACTGAAACCTAGATAATTTGTTTCTCAGCAGAGGAACGTACCTTAATAAACTAAATCTTTTGCGTGGCACAGATGAAACACTGATTAAGAAATAAGGATGCTTTCTAGCTGTGGCTGTTTACACAAGTCAGAGGGTCTTTGTTCAGTATGGTTATTAAGTTGATTCTTGGAAATTTAGAGGCAACATGAAAACTACTCTGGGAGGAAATGTGATGGCAAAGGATATTAGTGAAAAAAAATCTTCTCTGATGTGGTTGTCAAGCACCAGAACAGGCTGCCCAGGGAAATGGTTGAGTCGCCATCCCTGGAGGTATTTAAAGGACATGGCTTAGGGGTGAACTTGGCAGTGGTAGGTTAACCATTGAACAAAATGGTCTTAAAGGTCTTTTCCAAACTAAACAATTATATGATTCTATGACAAAAATAATTGGAAAATTGTGCTGCACATCACACTTTTCTTTTGGTTACTAAGTAACTGGTTTTGTACAAATTGTTTTTGTTCACAGTCTTAACCTGAAGTGTATGTACAAAGACCCAGTCCTTTCAAGGCTTTCTGAAAGGGTAGTTTGAATACTTTGTTGTTGCTAAAAGCCTCCTGACTGAGTTTATGGTAGTATGTACCAGCCATTCAGGAAAATACCTTCTGCCAGGATGAAACATTTGCTGCTTGGAGCACAAGGGAAAAATCAGTGAAAAACATGATAAGTTTTGAATTATAGAAAGAATATTACAGAAAGAATTGGTTTGTCCATTCAAATCAAGGATCCGTACCTGGCTTTGTGCATAGTTCTGCTCATGTTTCAAAGATATGTGACTGTCCTGGTTTTGACTGAGGTAGTGTTAATTTTCTTCCTAGTACCTTGTGCAGTCCTGTGTTTTGGCTTTAGTTTTAGAGCAATGCTTGACAACACACTAATGTTTTAGTTGTTGCTCCGAAATGCTTACCATGATCAAGGACTTTTAGTCTCTCATGTTCTGCCAGTGACGAAGAAGCTGGGAGGGAGGTTGGAGGGAGCAGAGACAGGACACCTGACCCAAACTAGCCAAAGGGATATTCCATACCACAGTATTTCATGCCCAGTATATAAACCGGGGGGAGTTACCTGGAAGGCCCAGATCACTGCTCAGGTCAAGCTGGCTATCCGCTGGCATGTAGTGAGCCATTCTATTGGGCTTCACATGTTTTTTCCAGGGGCAGGGTTTATTTTTTCCTCTCGCTCTCTATTATTATTATTATTATTATTATTACTCTTCTACTTTTATTTGAATTATTAAACTGCTTTTACCTTAACCCAGAGTATTTTACTGTTTTCCTGATTCTCCTCCCCCTCCCACTAGGAAGTGAGGGTGGGGAGTGAGTGAGTGACTTCCTGGTACTTAATTGCTGGCAGGGCTTAAAGCACAGCAGTATCTATAGATACAATGAATGTTTAGCTACTTGCAACAGAGTAACTATATGAGTAAACAGTTATGTGTGGCTGCCCTAGAACATCCTGCGAGAAAGAGCAGGGCAGACTCCTGGGTGAGAGCGTATGATGCTCTTTGATAAATTACCTGCATTTGTGGGTAGCCAGCAATAAAATCTGGCAGATTTACATTCCTTTGAGCACTCATGAAGTCACTAGGGAATATTTCCAGCTTAAAGTATTTCAAAATTCATAAGCCAGACCCAAAAATCATTGTGGAGCTTGTGTAAAATAATAATTAGAAAGAAAGTTGTGATACTTTGCTTTCTGATACCATGAACTGCATATAACCATATTTCCTTTCTTTTCTTTTTTTTTTTTTTTCTGTTTTCCACAGGATCTGACCTGCAGTTTGTCATGAGGGTCACGTCTCTCACATTAACACTCGATTCCAGCAGCAGAGGATTTAAAAATGTGAGTGCTCATGATGAAACTTGTGAAAAAATTATCACTATTTTGCCCTCTCCAAAAATTTTGGGAAGAGGTTGTCTGCTGTTTTGAAGACAAAAACTCTAAAGTCAACCTCCAGTTTTAGTGGTATGGCTTATTCTATTCAGTAAGACATCTATACTTTTCAACTTTGCCCAAATCTTGCTTCGTAATCTTCAGCTCCCTTCTGACTACCAGCCAGTGGCAGGAGACATCACTGTAGCATTTGACCTAGACAGGTGCAAATCTTTCTGTACTGATCTTATCACTGGCTTTTCAGATGAAATTTCCCAGAAGATGTCAATCCATAACCATCCTGACTGAAAAAATGAGAGGAACTTCAGTTGTGCCCCAGTTTGCACTACATGGGCTGACTTTATGCAACAATAAACGAGACTGGATCAAAGGCAAAAGTCCTGCTGGAAATTCTGTGGGCTGTCACCCTGCCTTTGGTGGCAGGTTAGTGAAAGGCTTTCTTTTAACTGGTGTGATAGAGCTTTAGGGCTGATCTAGGAGCCTGCACATTTCAAAGTTATTTTGGTGTTACGTTCCAGACTCCATACTGGTTCCTGTGCAACAGCTTCCTGCACTGACTCACTGACCATTCCTCAAGTACCTATCTCCCTTGGCATGAGCACACCTTTACCAGATTTATTCACTTGGAGAGGGAGTGGGATTGTTCTCTGTCCCTCTGTAGCATTAATTTTCAAACATGAGGCAGAGTTATCAATAATCTATTCTGCTGACAGTTTATTCCTGTTTCGGGTATTACTCTCCTCAGTGATTTTATCATCTGCAGGTTTGATGTTATCTACTCAGGCATGACCCTGATGTGGCACACCAGTCTCCGTGGGGCCCTGAGCCACAGCATAGATTGGCATGGGAGATAAGGTTAAATAATTCTGAGTTGCATGCAATTGGCCATCCGTAAACTAAGCAATCACCCATGATCCACCCCAAAAGGTTCAAAATATATGCTATCTACATCTACCTAGCTGCAATTAAGGAGCTGCAGAACATAAAACAAGCAGTAGGGAAGCAGCCTACATATTGTAGGGCACTATACAATAGGCAAAGAGGTGCAGCAGAAGGATTTGCTTTTCCTAAAATCCAATCACTCTGTAATTTGGAGACAAGAAGCTCAGGCATGCTTGCTGTATGCTGCATTGTGGCATATTACTCATTTGCTGGAGAAACTACAAGGTCAGATTTTGAGGTGCTTATTCAGAAAGGTTGCATAAAAAGTGTCTCCCTAGTAAATACACTGGTTTGGTTTTTGTTTCATTGCAAAAAGGAATATTGTAAAAGTAAAAGCACCTGAAATTAATGAAAATAGGGCCTTAGGGACATGAGTTATTTTCCTTTAGACCAAATATTTAGACCAGATTTAGACCAAACTCAGCAAAAGTTGCTGAAGCCAAACAGCCTAAATTAACCACCTAAACCATGGGCTGTACCTGGCCAAGGAACTGTATGTTCAGCTGCTTTACCAGCTGCATTACCAGCTCTGAACAAGGGCATTATCTGTCCCTAGTGTTCGATCTGTCATCTAATACTGTTTTAAACCATGTAACAAAATATAATGTGCTGTTCAGCAGCCAGCAGACAGACAATGAAAGAAAAAAAATAATGTCATTCCAAGTTAGAACAATCACATATTTGTGTCAGGTATTTTCTGTATTTCTGTTTCTCTCTTTTTTTCCCAGTATCTTTATGTGCATGGAAGAGGATCTCTGTTTCCAGAGAGATCATCTGTTCCTGCTGCTTATACTTTATTTAATGTCATGATCTTGGTTGCTGTGGAAATGATTAAGCTGTCATGAACAGGATTCAGATGAGGAATAAGCTCTGGGAGAAGATGATACAAGATTCCTTCTTTTATGCAAATATGTGCAGTTAAGAATGGCAAACAAACAAAGGAAGAAAATACAGAGGCAAACATCCTTCCCCCTCCCAAATCCCTGCTGAGACTGAGCAGACTGTTTTAAATAAGTACATTTTTTTTCCACGGGGTGTCTAGAAAATATCACCCACTCTTGTGGAAGTGGTGAAAGGGAACTAGAGGTTTGAAAAGGTGCAAATTCCAAAGCAGATGCCAAACTCCTTTCTGTCTTCTGCTTTGAGCAGGTTGTGGCAGGTGCAATAGGTTGCCAAAGTAAGTAGGAATAGCACATTTTTTATGAGTGCCATGGATATACAACATACAGAGCATCAGAGAGCCATGTCCTTTGCCCTTAAGTAGATGCCCAGGATTGTGTTAAGCACAGTAAGTCACAGAGGAAGGAGTAATGCTCCTAGACATTAAATGAGGGTATGTTGACTCAGGAAAATGAAATGTCTCCCACAGGTTCCTTTGGATTTAGTTAATATGTGTTTAGAGTAGATGGCAATTCTCCAAAGAGAACTTGCATTAACCAGCAGCTGATTGCATCTGGAACTGCATGGGGGATATTTCAGTATCTATCTGGTGTATATATATGGAAAAGGGGTCATCTTAGTTGTATATTCATAGTTTTAATTAGAAAGACATCGTGTACGGAAAGAGAAAGTCAACAAATATCTTGGTAATTAGTTTAATATTGTGTTGTGGTTTAACCCTAGCTGGCAGCTAAACCCCACACAGCCACTTGCTCACTCTCCCCCTCCCGGTGGGATGAGGAATAGAATCCGGAATGTAAAAGTAAGAAAACTCGTGGGTTGAGGTAAAGGCAGTTTAATAGGCAAAGCAGAAGCTTATTTTGCAAAACTTAAAAGTGCAAACGCATGTAAGCAAAGAAAACCAGTGAATTCACTCGCTGCTTCCCATCAACAGGAAGATGTTCAGCCATCAACAGGAAAGCAGGGATACAGCACACATAATGGTTACTGGAAAAGACAAAATGACATAGTTCTGAATGTTCCCTTCTTCCTTCTTTTTCCCCATCTCTATATGCTGAGCATGATGTCATATGTTATAGGATATCCCTCTGGTCAGCTGGGATCAGCTGTCCTGGCCGTGTCACCTCCTAACTCTATGTTACCATGAACCCCCAGGCTCCTCACTGGTGGAGGTGGTGGGAATCATAGAATCATAGAATTGTTGGGGTTGGAAAGGACCTTAAGATCGTGTAGTTCCAACCACCTGCCATGGTGTCATGGTTTAAGCCCCGCCAGCAACTCAGAACCACACAGCCGCTCACTCACTCCCCCCTCTTCCTCCCCCCGCTCCCAGAGGGATGGGGAGGAGAATCAAAAGAATGTAGCTTGCACAGATTGAGATAAAAACAGTCCAGTAACTAAGGTATAACACAAACCACTGCTGCTACCATCAATAATAATAATAATAAGGGAAATAACAAGGGGAGAGAATACAACCTCTCACCACTCACCGACCGATACCCAGCCCGACCGAGCAGCGATCTAACCCTTCCGTGTAACTGCCCCTAGTTTATATACTGGGCATGACGTGCTGTGGTATGGAATACCTCTTTGGTCAGCTTGAGTCAGGTGTCCTGTCTCTGCTTCCTCCTGGCTTCCCCTCCTCCCTGGTAGAGCATGAGGCTCAGAAAGTCTTTGGTCAAGGTAAACATTACTTAGCAACAACTGACAACATCGGTGTTATCAGCACTGTTCCCAGGATGAAAGTCAAAACCACAGCACTGCACCAGCTACTAAGAAGGAGAAAAATGACTGCTACTGCTGAACCCAGGACACATCAGCAGGGACATCTCCCACTAGACCATTTCGTCCAAAGCTCTGTCCACCCTGGCCTTGAACACTGCCAGGGATGGAGCATTTCCCACTTCTTTGGGCAACCTATTCCAGTGCCTCACCACCCTCACAGTAAAGAGCTTCTTCCTTATATCTAACCTGAACTTTCCCTCTTTCAGTTTGAACCCATTACTCCTTTTCCTATCACTACAGTCCCGGATGAAGAGTTCCTCTTCAGCATCCTTGTACGTCCCCTTTGATACTGGAAAGCTGCTATGAGGTATCCATGCAGCCTTCTCTTCTCCAGGCTGAACAGCCCAAGTCTTCTCAGCCTGCCTTCGTACAGGAGGTGCTCCAGCTACATTATCATCCTCATGACCCTCCTCTGGACTTGTTCCAACAGTTCCATGTCCTCCTTATTTTGGGAACACAAGAACTGCACACAGTACTCCAAGAGAACTGTGAGAGAGAGCAGAGTAGAGGGGCAGGATCATCTCCTTCGACCTGCTGGTCACGCTCCTTTTGATGCAGCCCAGGATACGGCTGGCTTTCTGGGCTGTGAGTGCACACTGAAGCCAGCTCATGTTCAGTTTCTCATTGACCAACACCCCCAAGTCTTTCTCCACAGGGCTGCTCTGAATCTCTTCTCTGCCCAACCTGTAGCTGTGCCTGGGATTGCTCCAACCCAGGTGTAGGACCTTGCACTTGGCATGGTTAAACTTCATGAGGTTGGCATTAGCCCACCTCTCAAGTGAGTCAAGGTCCCTCTGGATGGCATTCCTTCCCTCCAGCATATTAACTGAACCACACAGTTTGGTGTCATCGGCAAACTTGCTGAGGGCGCACTCAAACCCACTGTTCCTGTCAGAGACGAAGATGTTAAACGAGACCGGTCCCAACACCGATCCCTGAGGGACACCGCTCATTACTGGTCTCCAACTGAACATTTTGCTGTTGACCTCAACTCTTTGCTTGCAGCCATCCAGCCAGTTCTTTATCCACCGAGTGGTCCATCCATTAAATTGATGTCTCTCCAGTTTAGAGACAACAATGTCATGTGGGACAGTGTCAAATGCTTTGCACAGTTTCAGGTAGATGACATCAACTGTTTTGCCTCTGTCCATCAGTTCTGTAGCCCTATTGTAGAAGGCCACCAAATGGGTCAGGCAGGATTTTCCCTTAGTGAAGCCATGCTGGCTGTCACCAAGCACCTTGTTGTTTTTCATGTGCCTTAGCATGCCTTCCAGGAGAATCTGCTCCAAGATTTTGCCAGGCACAGAGGTGAGACTGACTGGTCTCTAATTCCCCGGGTCATCCATTTTCCCCTTCTTGAAAATGGGGGTTATATTTCCCTTTTTCCAGTGGTGGGGAACTTCACCTGACTGCCATGATTTTTCAAATATGATGGACAGTGGCTTTGCAACTTCATTTGCCAGCTCCTTCAGGACCCACAGATGGATCTCATCAGGTCCCATGGACTTGTGCACGTTCAGGTTCTTAAGATGATCTCAGACATGATCCTCTCCTACAGTGGACCTAAGGTCTTCATTCTCACAGTCCCTGTGTCTGCCTTCCAAGACTTGGGTGGTGTGGTCAGAGCACTTGCCAGTGAAGACTGAGGGAAAGAAATCATTGAGAACCTCAGCCTTTTCTGAACGCAGGGTAACCAATTCTCCTGTTAGCTTCCAGAGAGGACCCACATTATCCTTAGTCTGTCTTTTGTTTGCTTCTTACCTATAGAAGCCCTTCCTGCTCTCTTTCACATTTTTTGACAGACTCAATTCTAACTGGGCCATTGCTTTCCTATCCTGGTCCCTAGCTTTCCAGACAACATCCCTGTACTCTTCCCAGGCCACCTGTCCTTGCTTCCACCTTTTATAAGCTTCTTTTTTCCCTTTAAGTTTCCTCAGCAGCTCCTTATCCACCCATGGAGGTCTCCTGGCCCTCCTGCTGCACTTCCTTCTAGTTAGGACACAACACTCCTGAGCCTGGAGTAGGTGATCCTTGAATATCAACCAACAGTCTTGGGCCCCCTGCCCTCTACGACTTTATCCCATGGAGCTTCACTAAGCAGGTTCCTGAAGAGGCCAAAGTCTGCTCTCTTGAAGTCCAGGGCAGTGAGCTTGCTGCATGCCCTTCTCACTGCCCTGAGGATCTTGACCTCCACCATCTCATGATCACTGCAGCCAAGGCTGCTTTGTAGCATCACATTCCACACCAGCCTCTCCCTGCTGGTGAGCACTGAGGGGCTAATGGGAAAGCAGAAATGTCCTTGCCTCTGTGTAAATGCTGCTCAGCAGAAACTGAAATGTCCCTGAATTATCAACGCTGTTTCCAGCACAAATTCAAAACATAGACCAATACTAGGTACTGTGGAGAAAATTAACTAGACCCCAGCCAAAAGCAGCACATACTTCTACGCATGTCTGCTGTATTTTCTGAAGTCTGCAATGCCACTGTTTCACTGGTAGGTGTACATGCCTTATAAGTCAAATGCAGTTACCCTTACTTTCCAGAGTCTTGGCAGCACTGCTGTCTCTAGTGCTCATAGTCTATATTCAGGAAATGGGTTAAATGCTCAAGTGGAAATAAACTATGGTTGTTCTCTTATTTGAGAACTCTGCTAAAATGTGGGTGTTTTTTTTTAAAATCTCCTGGTACTGTTGATCCAGGGCTCTACATCATCTGCTCTTTACATGTACCTAAAATTATACCCATCAGTTGATATGTGAATAAGCTGCTCTCTTATTCAGACATTTATAGGATATTATAAGGCATCTATAAAGATTAAGGATGATAATACCTGCTGGTTTTTATTCTTTCTGATGACAGATTCTCAGAGAGGGCACAGTCTTTGCCATGTTTTGAATCAGGACATCATGATCTTTGGATGATGTTGTAAACTAGAATAGAGTATTCGTTTTGTATGTCATTTTTGTTGTACCTTTTTCTTTATGTCATTTGGTACAATTAGGGGATGTTTGGGTCCCAGGTTTTAAACAGCCACCTACATCTTGCTATGTTATGTTCACCCACTGAACACTTTTTGAGATTATCTCCACAACTTTTTAAGTGCCAGGATGTTGTGTTGCAGGGTAAAAATAAACACATGCACAAAGAAGACCAAATGAAACTAAACATCATGCTAGATTTTCCGTGCATTTCTAAACAATAACATACCATAATATCATCCAAACTACAGCTTCTTTCCAGAGTTAAAGGGGACAGATTGTATCAGTGGGTTGTACAATACTGCAACTTGTCCATCATGCCTTCTCACACTCATTCACGTGCAAACAGGAACAAGAGTAGTGAAAGACAGACAAATGCAAATGTTATTAGATATGGTATTAGCTAGTTACCAGACATATTTGACTGCAGACATAAGAAATATGTTGTCATTCAATAGCATGATATAGCAAACTTTCCTCTTTGCTTTTGACAGTCTGAAAATAGATTTAATCTTATATTTAGTCAAAAGTGCAAGGCACTATCTACCTTCTTGTTTTATGCTATACAGTTTCTTATCTTACATGTTTTATGGCTATGTAATTCCACTGACTTCAGGGGAATTCTTTCTTATTTTCAGCAAGTGTAAGAAAGGCAGCAAGGTCATTCACAGTGATACCTGGAAAAGCACACCCCCCCCAAAAAAAAAAAGGGGGAATGAGGTGAACTTCTCCTGAGGAACTAGTAATGTTTTTCCATTAGAAATATCACAGGGATTTCTTACACCACGTCATTGTTCTCATTGCCTTTTAAATACCACACTGCAGTTCTTGGTTTAGTAATGAGACATACAGTGCTTCCTGTCACATCCTGGAGAGCAAAGAGTTATCACTGGCATGCCAATTTCAGCTAGCAAGGAAAAGCTTGGTCTGTTGGCAAGGCTACAAACAGCCTTACTTTTTAATGGCAATGGCTGTCAAACACTGCACTCAGAACTGTGGTTAGCCTAAGAGGTCCTTGTCCACAATTAGAATATGTGATTACAGAAATAATGCAAATATTGATAGCAATTAATCATGGGTATCTCAGTGCAGTTTCCCCTTTTATCCTTTATTCTTGAGGATCTTTTTTTTATTTTTTTTTTCCCCACAACGTCATTTCTTAAAAAAATCAGTGGCTTCCATTATAAGTTTTTGTGTTGGAAGTCTTATTTTCATCATCCTTTTGTCCAGTGTTTTAGACCTTGGGGGCATCAAGACTGCTTTGTGTAATGCATGAGTTATGTGCTTTAGAAAGCTCTTAGTAGACAAGTTCAGAAACATTCACAAATTGGCAGGGAGAAGGGTCACAACCATGTTGTCCTCCAGGAGACTGAAAGATACATAGGTCAGATTAGATGAAGTAACTTAAGCAAAGTGGGATGCTTCGGAGGGTTATAGACCTCTCATGTTTTCCTTCTACATTAATCCTGGCTAATGTAGGAGCAAGTTTTCTACAAGTAAGAGAACAGCTCTGCTGCCACCTCCTTCCATATGAGCATTCCTCATTTAATCACTGGTCAACACACTGTGAAATGGCAAGGGCAAGTACTGTTTTTCACCTGTGAGAGAGCTGTGCCTCAACAAATACTCATGTCAGAGGCTGCATGTTCCAAAGGAAAACAAAATCACAGTGTCAAATCCTCTGCACCTTACCGGCTAAGTCCCAGGCCTACGTATGCATGTTTCTGGTCAACTGACAGATTTTCAGTGCCTCAACAGCTCTGTTCAGAGCAATGGTCATGCTTCAGGATTACCCTCAACCAGTAAGTCAAGTGCCTCACCTGCTTGCTTCTTGCATCATAGAAGAGGCTTGTTAGTTTGCTTTTAATTCATAGATTAAACATATACTGTGAAAGGCAGTCTTCTGATTCTAAGGTTTTCCAGGTAGATCGCTTTCCTTACATCTCAACGTATTTACTTCCTAGTAAAGAGATCTTTGGAGGACTTCCTGGTATTTGGCATCTTAGCATGATTAGAAACACATATCTTACAGAGAAAATGTACTTTGAACTGAATCTTTTTTGTCAGATTCATGCCCTGAAATGAGAGGCTTAAGTAGTTTCTTTTTCTGAGAATCAGATCAAAGAGATAAAGGGATTAACTCCTTTTGCTTTCTGAAGTCTTGCATTTCTGTGCATTCTCTTCCCATGGGTTCCCATTATCTTGCATCAGAAACACAGAATAGCAGCAAACAAACATGAGAGAGCTCGTGTACCAACTCTGGCAGAGCCCTGTGGGCAAGCAGCTGGCAGAGCTGCACTGTTTCTCTCTTTTCTCTCTCTTCCCCTGCCTTTCATGGAAAGTACCCATTGAAATCCATGTCTGGCAGAGAGTTGGTGGTACACCAGACTACCAAGACATAAGGCAAGGGAGACGAATTGCTAAAATGCAGCCTGAAGGCAGATAGGGGCTTTGACAAACTGTAAAATTGTTCAACATCTTGACTGGGGCCAAGAGACCTTTAGCAACACACCACTGGGGGCTGACAGAACTCAGCAAACAATGCTGTATGCTGCCTTTGGTTTTTACTATTCTTGACAGCTAAGGAAAGATATGGCTCAAGTGAAAGTCTGGGAAACTTGGTATAAAAGGCAAGCAGGGACATTTTAGAGCATAGTCCTTTCTGTTGTGCTCAGAGATCATCCTGAATTGTTGGTCAGGTTCCAGTACTCCAGGCTTTGAAAGTGTTCTTCTTTGTTGAGTTGGTTGGTTTTGTGTTTTTTTGTTTTGGTTTGTTTTTTTTTTTTTTCATTTGAAGAAAACCTTAAATGACATAATATTTATCATTCAGTCTCTATCTTCAATTCAAGCAACAACAGAGGTGGGTCAATTACATTGATCCTCTTCAACATGTGGAGCTTAAAACATAGGTAAAGAATTATCCAAGGGTTTGTTTGGTTTTATTTTAATCAGAACAAACTAAATTCACTCCTTTCGATTTCTTTATTCAAGCAACTTGCTTGTTTTCCTGTGTGACTCAGGTTTACTCTCTGCTGATGTACTATTTCTCTAGATGTCACCTCCATAGGGTTACCTTGCTGTTCAGTATGTCTTACAAGCGAAAATTTATCCTGAGATTTAATATTTTGAAGACTGAATCATCAAGCCACTGGGGGTTGAAACTAGATGATCTTTAAGGTCCCTTCCAACCCAAAACATTCTATGATTCTATGAAACCATAGCTTTCATGTGTTCTGTGTAGCATCCTAACCCCATCAGTGTTACAAATGCTTCATTCCAGGAAGAAGCTCAGACAGAAAATAAATTATTCAGACTGAACTTCAAAGAAGAGTAAGTTTCAACAGTTGCCAGAATTTGATTACTTGTTGATTACTTGATAAAGACAGCATTCTGAGGCAAAGAGTTTTCACGTAAATACTTTCTCCTTCACAGTGCCAAAAGCTTTAATAGCCCACCTTCTTCCAGGTGAAAATCAATATATTTGGTTTCTGCTTTCCTAGAGGTGGTAAGGAGAAGTAAATAGAAATACTGATACAAAAGAGAAATGATAGAAAAATCATAGACAATCTCAGCACAAGGAAAATTTGTGAATTTTAAAACAAAGCTCCAGATGCATGTTTGTTGATTGAGTGAGTAGCAAATATCTCCAGAGATCCAGAAAGCCCTTTGAGTTAAAAAGGAGAAAGAAAAAGAAAAAAAAAGAGAAAGAGAGCAATTACAACATAACTTTACTCTGCAACCTTTTTTTTAAGCTGACTTTCCACAGCTGGAAATACTGAGGTGATAATCAAGAGATTGCTTAGCAAACACCTTTCACCAGGTTCAGCTAACGTCAGTGGATTTGTGTTCTTACAATGTTTTGGTGTCAACAACTGAATCTGATGCTGAATTTTTTGGCTGTTTGTAATCTGCAAAAATCTGCTGTATGAACAATGTGCAGGGGGTGTATGGGTATGCAAGCTGGTGGATATTCATGTGGCTGAGATGAAACAGCTCATAGCCAGCTCCCAACTGATTCCATGTGCCTGTTCCCCAGGTGCCTGCAGGATGGGGATTCTGGAGTCCAACAGAAAGTTGTAGTGGCCGCTCTCTTTTCACCTCATTGTTGCTACTAGTTTCAAAGTTTCGTCAGGCACCAGAGAGATTCCTGATAAGCAGGAAAAGCAGAGAAACTCCAGAGATCCTTCAAGAATTCATTCAGATCTGTATGTGGTGTCCAAGTTCATTCTGGATTTGACTTCCCTGTGTGAATTCCCTATGCATGCTCCTAGTTTCCTTGGATTCATTCACCTTCAAATTACTAACTTGATGAAAGAGCCATAAATAATCTGTGAAATAATCTAATAGAGCAGAACATGAGCATTGCCTGAGGCATGTTTAGCTTTAACTGACTATGTTAAGCTGTTATATATTAATATACAGATAATGTTAGTCAAATTCTGTGCATTTTCCTTAACTGTGTGAAGTGAACACTGAGATTAGGTGGTACTACAAAGCCTCAAAAACCAGGCTGAGATTTTTGCAAGGAGATTTAGGTATCTAAATTGTATTGACTTTTAGTTAGCTGCAAGGACCTAAATTCAATCTCAGTCCTAAGGGATTACCTTTCTTCCTCTTTGCGTTTTACTCTAGGCAGAATGGATACAGGCTTCCTAAGAAGAAATAGTTGGGTTTAATTTTAAGCAAATTAAAACTTAAGATATGAATAAGCCTATTTTTGAAGGGTTTGAAAAATTATACAGGTATCCTGTCAGGATAAATTCCTTATGTATTACAGAGAAGCTGAAATGTTTTGTGTTATTCTGGTGGCTTTTTCTTGATAATTGCCTACTTGTATCTTTTTATTTTAAATAATTTCTAGGGTTCAGATTGGTTAATGTACCATTAAAGGAATTTATTTCCACAGAAATCATTAAATGTACTTTTTATTTCTTTGGAGTCATTTGAGCATTACTTAAATGGATTGTTTACCCAGCTACTGATTTTCATTAGCGTGGGCAAAACTTAACAGCTTTGGTACCTTATTCCCAACATGGTAGTTTTGAATGTCAGAGCAGTTTTCCTGTTGTTTACTTTCCACTATTGTTGAGACCCGTTCTTTTTCTTAGGTATTTCTTTGCTAAACAATGTAGATGGTAAGTATCACCTTTACAGTAAACCTAAATATATGGTATGTTGAAATTTGCTTCACACATTTTAATTTTTGAATGACTGCAAAAAATACTAAAAAATACTAAAAAGTGCCCTGAGTCTCATACAATGGTGTCCTTCTGCAAGGCAACCTGGGGGCTTGCCATTACAATTCACTTCTTTTCAGTCTTAGTCAAGACCTCAGTTATACTTTATCCCAGTTAGATTAAGGTATGTTAAGGATGAATTGATGGAAGGAACCGGATAAGGCAGAGTAAATTCAGGACTGCACATGCTCATTCAACTGAACCTGAGGTTGAGCTGCTTGTAAATGAAAGTGTCTGCTCCAGTCCTGCACATAATGATGAAGAGATTTTTCTCTAGAAGCAGACTTCTATGTATTTTCAGCTCTGTCTTATGGATGAGCAGGGATAAGTCACAGGTATCAATCTAGGATACAGTTCATGCATACAAAATCAGACAATAATGCTGTCTTCCTCCAGAAGGCAATTTAAAGAAATACCTCAACTAAAACCAATCCAACTAACACAACCAACCAAACCAAAGCCTTATAATAAGCAGATATTAATTGTTATTCATTGATTTACCATTTGTTCTACACATTTTTTGGACACTATCGCACACCCATATATTAATTTCAAGTTATTTATTTAACTGCTAATTTCTTTGCAAAAATCTTTGCAAGAATGAGCATCGCATTATTATAGATGCTGATTAGTGGCATATCTTGCAACAAATTGTTTTGTCTTTTTGATTTAATTTATCTTATGACTCAATCTTACAGGTAGTTACAATTGAGAAAGTGGAAAGAAAATTAGATTCCACTGATTATTTTAGTGTGACTGCTAAAATATACAGCTAGAGATCAAGAGTAAAGCTTTAATTTTCTTCAGGAACACAGAAATTAGGTAGGAAGAATGGAAAGGTTCTTTTCAGGTTTAAATGTGCTTTTTATTTTGTTCTGGTGTGTCACTTGGCATATGTCAAAATAATGTAACTGCAGTGGAATTTAAAATCTGGGATCCACTGAGTGGTTTAGTACAGCAATAATTGTTTCCTTTTCAAGGTCTTATGTGTAATTATCATGAGTGACAGCAATAACTTTTTGGCTGAGCTACCAATGACAAGAAGAGCTATAACGTATCCACTAGTTGGGATGTTGAATTTGTGAGGTTCTATTCAAAATAATACAGTGTAAATACTATTTACCCCAGTGGGTATGAACAATAGAAAAATGCCGAATGGAATGCTGAAGAGAAAATGGGGTTTCTGAGCTCACTCTCTGTTTAAGAGAAAGATGGCTTAGAACATGAATGCAACAAACCACAGAATCTTGGATCAAGCCCTGTACTGAACAGAATAAGTCTAAATTGAAAACAGAGATGCAGTTCTCAGTCTTTTGCTGAACACTGCCATTTAAATACAGATCCACAGAAAAAGTCCTTAGATGGAGCTGCTTATGTATGGGTTTGAGAACTGGTTGCACCTGAATGCTGGGGTGCTCCAAGCTCTGTAATGTATCTAACATCTTCTCACTGCAGAGCTTTGAGAAAGGCTTCGCATTCTACCAAGTGTGCCCAGAAAAGCATTACCTAAAGAAGTGCCCCCAGAAGAATTTCTCAAGAGACCTAAAAGTCAGGACCTATCAAATATGAGGAAAGGTAAAACATGCTTAGGGCCTTAAGCAACCCACAAAGTAGGTACAGATAAAATAACAGACTTGAATTAACAATGCTTTAAGAAATTAATTGGAATACAGGATTAAAAAAGGCAATAAACACATAGTTTCCCACACTGACTGAGTAAACAAATTGACTAGTAAACCAGAAAGCGAGGAGGGGGGAAACTGGTTACACTTCAAGATTTGTCTTACTAGTCAGTGGAGATCCTTTATAGCTGCCTCGAAACAAGCCTGAGTTTACAGTGATTTTCTTACTCTGTTCCTAAGGAGCTGTGCAATTACAGCCTAGAGCACTACACTGGGTTTATTAGTGTATTTTTAAGAAAGATGTCTTTGCCACACAGGCACAAGCGTTAAGGTACCTTTCAGCAGTGTGTAGCATTAATGCAACAGGTGAAGCCAATCTTCCCACATTTTATTTGTTTATGAACTGGCTGATACAATTTGGGCTGGCTCTGTTAGGTGAAATGTGGGGGTGGAGTGGAAATAGTTACTATTCAGGTGAAGGAATTATTAGGTGGTGATTAGGGGGAGAGATTAAAGGCCAGTAGAGCTTCCTGAGAGCTAGAGCCCTCTTGCTGGGAGGTGGCTGTGAAGGGGTGACTATTGATGTGGGTGGTTTTGATTGTTGGTTGTTTTTTTTGATGTTGTCTAAGCAAAATGCTAGAGATATTTACCAAGTGTAAAGTATCATTAGGAGGGAGTTGGGTGTCTAGAGCCTATCTGTCTGAGGAGGACACTGCTTAAACAATAAGAGGGGCTAAATGCTGATGCTAAGTGCTGCTGGACTGCCTTGCTGGAATCTGTGAGTCTGCAAGAAGGGAGCTTTCATGCTTTCAGGAAGGTCTGGGAGTCTCTGTTTTGCTAACAACAGTGTAACTATAGAGTAGAGACTATGCTAGGCCTCTCAGCCACAAGCTGCCATTTCCAGGGTTAGTGGGATGAGGGAAAACAGACGCAGCACTAGCTGTGTGGAGAATAAAGCCTGTTTTGAGCTCTGCATCACAGCCTTGCTGTGCAGACTGCGACTGGTGCTCCTCAAGTGCCTCCCCTAACAGTTCCTTCTGATGTGGGTAAGGACAGCTGTAGGCTTAGATGCTAGTATGCTAACTGCTACATGTCATATTAGTGTAGCTTTCTTGTGTGGAGATTTGGGAGGTATGTTGTGGGAGATAAGAGAAGAGGTGAAGAAGCAAGATACAAGGAAACTGGCATTTCCTCTAATAGAAATACAGCTCTTCAGATTAAACTGGAGATGCGTAGCCTATCTCTAATTTATTATCCTCAGAGAGGAAAATAAGATCCCAGATTGTGCATAGTGCAGTACTTGGCTTGCTGAGTATTTTCTATAATGATTCATTTGTAATATTCTCCCAGCGTAAGGGGAGGATGAAGTTCCCAACTAAAGATGGTCTATCATTTCCTGTATTGTCAATTGAATTGTAACTCATAATTTGCAGATGAAGTCCTTGAAGTACCCTGGCAGCTTTGAGGTAAAAAGCAAAAAATGTAATGCTTTAATCAAAATAACCTTGAAGGTAAATGGAAACCTATATCCATCCATGCGCAGGTCTATTAAAGGTTCCCTTGTTACAAATCACAATAGAAACATTTGAGCAGGTAGTGTAGTAAAAACTGAAAGATGTATCTACTCTCTGAAGCCACTGAATCACCTTGCTGCTTGTATTATTTAATAGTTTATTTAAAAATAAACTATTTTTATGTTGTGAAATTTGATTTTGCTTTTTTTAGTTGCTCTCTTAGTAGTGAAGCAGTTGTATTGTGCATGGATTCAAGTGGAGAAAACACAATGAAGAGCTCCAGAGACAGGTGGCTTTTTGTATGTGAGTGCATGAAAATTTAAGAGCGGGGACTTTTAGCAGTGGGAGCAGGAAAAACAAATACCTACTAATGTGAAACAATTGGAGGTGGAGTTTTGAATGTGGGCCCTTTTTGTGACTCTTAAAATGGTGATATTTATATTGGTAGAGTGCCTAACAGCATTTAGGCAACTACTGTGTGAAACAGTCTAACTCAGGCAGGTAATAGCTGAATCTAATGGTGTTAGGTTAGTAAACTTGAAGCCTAAAAGTAGGGATGAAAAATCATTACAAATTTCTGGTTCAGCCACAGGAAGGTCTCTAATGCAGAAGGCAGGTATTTGCACAGTAATTCTCCCATCATGAGAACTGACCTGGCAAGAAAATCTGAAGGGGTGCCTGGTTTGAAACAAGGGACAGCACTCTGTTTAAGGACAGAGCCCTATGAACCAGATAGTCTATCCATGTGAAAGCCCGTGTTAGAAGACTGAGGGCTCCCAGAGCTGCTTGAGCAATCATGGGGCCTTCCAGGACAGAGGTATGGGGGAGTCACAGCTGCTCTTTGAATGCTGAGGGTAATCACTACCAGATCAACATCAATCATGGGTTTGTTGAGAGAAAAAGAACGAGGAACTATCAGCTTGATGTGCACCATCCTGGTTCTGTTGTAGCTCTTTCTTTTAAGTGGTGTGGATGTAGGTTAGGGAAGGCATGAGGACAAGAAAGGGTCACCAAAAACCTGTGAAATTTGTTACCTTTTGTCCAACAATAAAGCTTCCAGGGAGAACATTGTCAGTGTTACCACACGAAATTGAGTTTTCAAAAGCCTATAGACTAATGCTTACGGGCAAATATTTGGGGAGGTGCAAGCATTCTGAAAAAGAGCATGGGACACGGTGTGTGTTCTTGGCAGTCAGAATATCTTTTCTAACTGCTGTTTTCCTCCTCCTTAAAAATCAGCCCACCCCCTTTCCTGTGACTCTACAAAACACGTGCCTTACAGGTGCTACCAACCAAAAGAAGTTGAAGTCAGATCTGCCTTTCAGGAATGATACTAGCTAGTGCAATTAAAGCAATACAAAGAAACATTTTAAATGCTGGTAGTTAAGTAATGGCATAAATAGCTACAAAATTTAAATGAAGCAAAAATCATGGCTGTCACACAAAGGTTGGATGATAATAAAGTGACTTTTGTGTGAGTGGTGGAAACAATACAATGTTAGTCATGATTCCATGGCAGAGTTGAGACATATTCTTACGTTTTGAGTAGAAATATCAAGGCATCTTCTGTGCACCCAAAATGAGTGAATTACTAAACAAAACTGATAATATACACAATTAGAAGATCTGAATTGCTCTCAGGTCATTTTCTCTTTTCCCATAGGCAGTGGTAACTTCCTACACATAACTACTAATACATATGAAAATTTATTTTTTTTTTCTTTGCTTCTGCAAAGAAATTGAGGAATGAAATGTGAAAATAGCATTGGTTCTTCAGTTCTGTGCTAACAGCAGCATCAAGCAGTACCAGAAATAGACTCCAGGTGGCCTTAGGCAGAACTTAAACTGCAAGTTTGTCACTTCTTTTGCTTGCATTCTGGTTTCTGCAGCTACCTAAATTAATGCTTCTATCCATAATTCTCTACAAATTGCTCGACTGTAAGACCAAACATTATTACCAATGTTAAATTTTAGCAGCTTTCTGCATTTTCTGGCGTCACGGCTTCCTGATATGTGTAATATGTGTGAAAGGCTCTAGAAATGTAGCTTACAAGTTAAAGTCCTTTGTCCTCCTGTACCTAGTTCACATAAAATGCAGGTGGGGCTGTTGCTTTCAGTACAGGTGTTTAATTAGCTCAAGATGTACATGAGTGACCAAGGTCCAGTGATTTAAAGTTTCCCACATTTTTAAGTTACCTAAAAGCATGTACTGGGAAGTGGCATTTCTCAAGGTAAGGATGGGGTATACCAACCTTCAAGGAAAGAATTAGAAAGTATAAAATGGGACTTGCACATTATTTTGCTGTGTGATCTAATGACGTTTTGTCAGGATGTTCAGAAGGCTTTTTAAACAAGTATTAAAAGAAAGAATTTAATTTTCAGCATGCAGTGAAGTGATAAAGTTTTGGTTTGTTTGGGTTTTTTTTTGAGAAGTGTCATATGCTATTAAAGCTTTTTATTCCTCTAGTTAGCAGTGGATACTAATGATTTGCAAAAACCTAAGGAAGACTGTTTTCTTTCTTTGAAGCATTTCTCATACTGTAGAAGATAGGAAAGCAGTTCTGAGATTTTTAAATTGCATTTGAAGGTTCACCTTTTACCTTGCAGCTAGTTATTAGCTGAACAATGGGAGTCTTTAAGTACTTGATCTAGAATCTGTGATGCAGAGGGGGTAGTTGATAGTGAGGTGTGTGGTGAAATGGGTATGACTTCAGTCTGAGCATATTCTTCTCCTTTGATATAAAGCATCTCCAAAAACCTATGCAAACACTTTGTTTGGTGAGGCCTGTTTTTCCCATCTAATTCTGTATTACTGCAGAGAGGATGATAAGCAGCCATTGGACAAAAGTCAGGAAAATACAGCTTCTAGGATAATCTTCTTCAGTCATGAATTATAAATGGAAATGCCTGGAAGTTCGGTGGCTCTCTGTAGGTTAATCTGGCTCATACTTTTTCCATCAACTGTTATAGCTGATCTTAAGGTTCTTTCCAACTCTAACTATTCTATGATTCTATGGCTTGTTCAGAACTAAATGCTGTTGTGCACCCATTTATTTCTATAAATGGACATGGTCTTAATACTGGAAGATGGGGTTCAAGTAACAGATAAATGGTAGCAGTAAAAGTTATTTTGTCAGCATTCAATTCTTATACCTCACTGATAATCTATCACTGAGAATATATTCCCTAACAAGAACAGTTATGAGTTTAATACATCCCAGCAAGCAACACTGTGGCCATTGTTAAAGTGACTTTGTTATTACTAATGCTAGGAATTATTAAGGAGAAAAATGCACTAAAGTTCAGAAAGGGTGAAATTCTTGTATAAAGTGCTCTGGAAATCATGCAGATGTCTTGGGACTGTTTTCAGTTCCTTGGTGCTAAGATATTTGGGCTGAAGTGATTCTTAGGGGCTTCTGATGCCTTCTGGGTCATCATGCTGTCAGGATCTCTGTTACTATCTTGACAGATTGTCACATAACTGAGCACACTTCTAGTTCCAGTGACCTTGGATGTCTGTGTGTGTGTAAGGGGAAATGTACTTGGTCAAACTTAAATACTTAGGCTACAATATTTCTAGGTAAAAGCCCAAGTTGTTGAAGCCTAGTTGTTGAAGCCTAGTTGTAGTATTGAGGGTGCAGTTTTTATTAAAATCTTATCTTAAAATAAGTCAAGCTCTTTTTTTCTAGAAAGAAAAGCATATCACTTATTGCCTGTTTTCTGTGTTTCCTTTTTTCAAGTGTTCATACACACAATTTTCTATGAGATTTAAACGATAGCAATTATTTTATTTTTTTCTTGTACTAAAAAATATAAAGCTTGTGATTTAAGCCCAACCTTAGGGTGTGATTCTCCGTAACAAGAATAAAAAATGAGATTGGGTGCAGCCAAGACAAAACATTTGCTTCAAAGGGTCCGCTTGGAAAGCATAAGGATACTTAAGAACAACATATACATAAAATCTGCATTTAAATAGAGTTGTGATGCGACAGCTTATATCCGTTTTCTTCTGTGGAAGGTTTTACGTCAGCTTGGGTTTATCATACCTTAAATTGTCCAGTTTTGTGATGGTGTTATTAGTGGGTACCTGCAAGAATGCTGATTTGGATGATTTACTTTGTGATGTACAGGCTATTTATATTGCTAAGGGAGCGTGAGAGGACCAAGAAAGGCAGAATATGCTAAAGCCCTGAAATTAAATCAAATACAGCTTTCTAGCCCTCTTTAGTCAAGGAGGTTCTCAGCAAAGTGGGTTGAAGGTGATTTTAATCAGACCACATACATACAGAGCTCTGTAGCTGAGTGGTGTGGTATCTGGACATTTTTCATCACTGCCTGTATATATTTGATTTGTATAATTAGGTTTCCAGTGAGCGTACTTTCCAATGGTAGACTCTCCAACAGCATTACTCTTTGGAGATCCTGATAAAAATGAACCATGGAGAATATTTGTTTTTAAACTTTCTGTTGCCTGTCAGGGGAAGAAAGAAAGGCAGGTACACCTGTGTGGGGAGGTCAGCGCCTTGTGGGCCTAGAAACAGTGAAAAGAAAAACAATTTTTGTGTTGCATACTACAGTCCTTTGCTTGGATGCTGAATTTGCTGCTTTGGTCAGTTCATGTGTGTGGCCAGGGCCATCTCCTTGCCCAGTGTCTGTCCCTGTGTGGCTATGTGCTCCTTGTGAAGGTCATCTCCTGCCCCAACAAGGAATGGGGTGGTGGTGTTGGCAGTGGGGCTGTGGCTGTGACCCTGCCAGCTCCAGACAGTCCATCACCTCTCTGCGGGAACTGTGAGGGATAGGGGGAAACCTGTGGGCAAGTGAAGTAAGCAGTGCCTCTGAAACAGGGAAGAGGTAAGTGTGTGTTTGTTTACTCTTTTGTCAGTAGCTAACAGGGTGATCAAAGATGTGAGCTCGCTGGCAATAAATTTCACAAATTAAACATTTAGTTGCTGGAGATGGTTCTGCCTTTGGCAGTGAAAGCCAGAGAGCACAGGCCATGCCTGAACCTGGCATGGCTGTGGTAGGGGTAGGTGCTGTCACCATGGGGCTGTGGGAGAAGCTGTGCAGGGTTTATGGCATTGGTGGAAGTGATGTGCCAAGTCTGCACTGGGGTCACTGTGAGCAGCGTGGAAAAAGGAGTGGGTGACAGGCAGGGTCCTGGAGCCAGGACTGTCCCCACCTGTAGTGTCGAGAGCTGTCCTGAGAGAAGTGGTGGCAGCCATCTAGTCCTGGTACTGGCTGGGGCATCGCTCCCTGGGGTGCAGTGGGAGGTGCTACCAGAAGAGCAGGGCTATGGGCAGGTGGGCTGGGGCCTGCAGCTTTTGAGCCTGAACTGATTCAGACGGTGCCTTTTATTATTTACCTCAGTTAACATTTACTTACAGGCTTCCTCAGATGCTGCTGAGGAAGTTGGTCATGATAAAGTGTTTAAAGATGTAGAAACAATACTAAACACCAGGAAATACCAGTTTCTGTGACAGAAAGGAGACATAAAGCACTGAAAATGTGAAAGGGAAAGGTGGCTTCAGTTTGGGTGAAAAGAAGGCATTTGAGTTTTTAAAATGGCATCAAGTGTCAGCATTAATACTTCTCTAAGCTTTACAGCCTCAGAAACTCCTAAAGTTCAAGCTGTTTAGAATCATAAACAGTTATTCTCAGTACTGTTGATACCAGTGTCACACTTGTATCAGAATTTTGATGTTTGATGTGTTTGCCTTCTGACGCATGACAGACAATTACATGCATCTCAAGAATGCCTCAGAGCTGCTTAAGACATCAAGGTTAGTCACAGAATGCGTTTGATGTTTCTCTTTTCCCTCGTGACTATAGAGTTTTACATTAAGTGAAGTTTTAGTTAAGGATTAAGAGGTGGTTGTTGGAGAAACAGAACAGACACTTCAGCTTGCATCTAGCAAATGACAATCAGTGACCTCTTGTCAAACTGTGGGAAGATGATCAGCGGTACTGTGGGTTCTGGGAATCTAAGGTGAAAAGGTAAAATTCCATTTTGGAAAAAGTAGGGGCTTTTTAAATGAGCTTTTGCTGTTTAGGTCATGTTTCTCTTGTATCATTCATCAAAACAAACAGGTCTGGAATTTGTCCCAGTGCTACAGCCTATTGCAAGAGATACTTCTTCCCCTCAGTAATTTACGAGTTTGTGACTAGAAGGAAAGTGGTCTCTGTAGTGTTAAACTTCTTCCATACAAGCTAACCTATGTGTACTGTTATAAGGTAGGACCAGAACTGTCCTTTCATCTTTGTTTGCTCATTTTGGACAGTAAAAGCATGTGTGCAACAGGTACACAATGTTGTGCTCAGTCTGATGTTTTAAAATTCACTGGGGGTAAAAGATGCAAGGACAGGGATAAGTCTATTTTGCTGGATGATTGTTAAGCTGCAGTTGTTTCAAAGGGGCACACGTATTTTGAGAGCCTGAAAGGACTGAAAATCATACAAAATTCTACAGCGGTCCTTTGCAGATTTCCCCACTCTTCCCCATGCCCCTCAGAACAAAGTCCTGCATCTTAGTGTTAAGATCATCAGGGACATAATGGTGTTGCTGTTATTAATGCTGTGTTATTCTGTGCAATGATGTTTCATCAATGTGTAAAAAAAGGTCACTGTCTTGCAAATGTTTTCAGCTCCTTCCTTTTGTACACGAGTGCTTCAGAGACAATAGAATAGTTTGGCACACATAGTCCAGCACTTACAGAATGAGTACTTGAGTCTGATTAATATGCAAGAGGGAGAAACAGATTCTGCAAGGGAAAGCTCTGTGTGGAAAGATGAATGCAAGAAGAAATATGCCAAGAAATATTTCATACATGGGAAGCAATGTTGCATGAAGAGGCAGAGACCCTAATAGTGAGACTTCAGAAGTTAAATTAACAGATATTTGGAGAAAACACTAATCCTTGACAATTCTACAAATGCAAGAAAAATTCATTATCAGTGTTGTTTTAAAACTGTGGTGTGATGGATCATTTAAGGTGCAAATTTGACAAACTAATTTTGAAAAAGCTGGAATTGAACGTGTTGGTCTGGATCTTTGTTCTCTTGGTTTTAGTACTGTGTAGAGATGAGAAAATAATCAAGCAGGTGCTAGAATTTAACAGTGAGGATGACTTGGGGGGATTGTTGAGACAGGTTGCCAGTTGATTTATTCAACTAAAAGAAATGACCAAAAATATGAACAAGTTATGGAGCCAATTTGCCTGGGGAACTCTCTGAGAAAGAAGGATGCATGGCTGTTGGAATACTAGGGTTTGAACACTGGATATAATCTAAGCTTCCCAATTTAGTTTTGATAGGTTATTGCTGATACCTGTAATGTGTCATTCCTCCTTGTTACTCCTTTTATTATTATTTAGTTTTTAATTGGAAAGTCTTTCTTTTGCAATTACAGTAGTCCAAAGACTGGACAATACCATTGTCAGGGAACCACAGAATTCACTTTGGTCTTTAATCTTTTGCCCTGAAAGTTTGTAACAGCTGTAATATTTTAAAAATAAAAAGAAGAGTCAATGTATCATGATTTCTGAACGGCATTTCTAAAAAGGAAATCATAACTAATAATGGTTTCTGTTGGAAACCTGGAAATGCCATTATATTCCAGTATGCTGACATAGTACGTAAAATCACTTTATAGTGGTTATATTACTGTTGTACCTAGCAATAAAGGAAGCTATTTTCCTTGCTGTAAATTGCATGTTTACAAGCACAATACAGTAATGCAGATGACTGATAGTTTGGACACAGCTTTTGTTAGCTGTTACTAAAAAAATGCCAAACAAACAAAACTAAGGCCATACTGATTCAGATGCTTGCTCTCATAGTTGACAGAGGCTATGAACTCTTTATGCCACCATTCAGCAAGCTTTCTAGTCAACTACAGGAGGAGTTGAATCAGCTACATCCAGACTCAAGACTAAAGAGGTGATTCTCTCTTTCTACTCCCCTCTCATGAGACTCCACTTGGAGTACTGTGTTCAGCTCTGGGGCCCTCAACACCTGTTGGAGCGTGTCTAGAGAGTCTCAAAGATGATCAGAGGGCTTCAGAATCTTTTCTATGGAGAAAGCTGTATTCAGTGTGAAGAACAGAAGGCTCCAGGGGTACTTTAAGAGCAGCCTTCCTGTACCTAAAGGGGCCTACAAGAAAGCTGGAGAGGGACTTTTTAAAAGACGTGGTGATATGACAAGGGGTTATGACTTTGAACTGCAAGAGAGAAGATTTAGGTTAGATATAAGGAAGAAGTTTTTTACTGCAAGAGTGGTGAGACACTAGAACGGCTTGCCTAGAGAAGCTGTGGATGCCCCACCTCTGGCAGTGTTCAAGGCCAGCCTGGATGGGTATAGCAGAAGGTGTCCCTGACCATGGCAGGGGGTTTGGAACTACATGGTCTTTAAGGTAACTTCCCAATGCAAACCCTTCACCCAGCAGTAGTTTACAATTTGGGCAGCTACAAGTTTGTTTGTTCATTCCAGCAAACATGAGCAAAGGTGCTGTGAAAAGGGATAAGGAGGCTTTTTTCAGTTCCTTATTTGATCCTACAACTATTAATGACCACTTGAAAGTGAAGGTTGACTACAAACCCTATTAAATGTTGAAATCTCACTTAAACATGATACTTCTGTTGAAGAAAGGAGCTGGAAAAAAAATACAAAAATTGAATTTCAAAGAAACATTTTTGCCTGGAATGGTCTGTGAAATACAGGAGATAAATGTGAAAGGGTGAATCAGTGTGCTATAGACAGAGCTGATAAAACAACTCTACAATCAGCAGAACTAATTAAGGTAGATTTCCATATGGAGCTCCGCAACTAAAGCTTTTTGTGTTTGGAATATCAGCAGTGGCTGTACATTGCATGAACTCCAGGATCTGCCTATCATAAACTGTGCTCACATTACTTCCTTTCAGGAGGTAATTGGTAGGAATTACCCCCTTTGCTAGTCACAGTTGTATGGAATGTATAAGTATTTAACCTTTGTGAATTTTCTTGTTTAGTCACATTTAACTGAAATTGGACATTGTATTCAAAATTATTAAAAAGCACTGACTGACCGGTATACTTTCATGCTCAGTGTATGCCTTGCTCCCACAGGAAACCAGGCCCCAAACTGTTCCCAAACTACAGGGCAACAGAGCTGCTTGGAGAGAGTCTGCATAGCCAGGTAGGGCCTAGTGTGCTCCCTTGAGTAGGGACAAGGCTCGCCCTGTGATTTTCACCCTGTTATAAGTGGGGTGCTACCTGCAGTTTCAGTGTAGCATTGTACTTCTTGGTCTTGCTCTGGAGGGGCTGAAAGCACTTTGTTTCTTTTTTTTTTTTTTTCCTCCCTCATTTTCTTCTTTTAATGGCTAGGTAAATACATATAGTACATTCATAGCACTATCCTGCAGCAAGTAACTTAAGGTGCCAAGAAAACATGCTCCATTGTAACCAGAATTATCAGTACCCATGACCTCTACCAAACCTGCATGCGGAGGGGAATGCATAGTAGGGTGTAAGTTATTGTTCCTAACACAATCCTACAAGCTGTTATCATTCTGGTGCAATTTGACAATTTCCAATTTTGTCTTCTGGAAGAGCTTGTTGAGGTGCTTTCTGGTTTTGTGAAGATCCCAGAGAATGGCAGCTGTACAATGTCACTTGTCACATTTAAGAATAATGAAATGTTGGATGAAGTGCTGCAGTGACAGAGATAGAGCAGTCAGCTGCATTGTGATTGTTCCTGTCTGGAAAGGCCATTCCAGTCTGCAACCTGCTTCTCTGACCATAAAAGCTACTATTGTAAAAGCAGCCAAGTCCTTTCAAAGTGCAACCTGAATCTCTTACAGCGAGGTGCATATATTCTGTTCTGCAAAGGTGGCTGCTGTTGACATGTCATGGGAGGTGGGGGAGAATGCAAAAGTTGGTTTGGTTTTTTTCTGTGGCTGTGGTTTGTGGTTTGGGGATGGGAGGGTTGTTTAGTTTTGGTTTGGTTGTTTTGGTTTTTTTTTTGGGGGGGGGGTGTGTTTGGTTTTTTTGTGGTGGTGGTGTTTTTTGGGGGGGGGGTTGGTTTGGTTTTTTTTACGAGAAACCAAACCACAAGACCCAACAACAAACTCATAACCTTCAGCTATTTGCAGGACCAATTTCTTCTGGCAGTTCCATATACCCATAGTATTGTGAGAAGTGAGTGACACATTGGATGAAGTTAATGGGTTGCACAAAATCTATGCGTGCTGCTTAGCTGAATGTGAATACAAACGTGATTTGCACTGCAGAGGACTGCTTTGCTGAGCCACAGCAATTTGTCCAGTCCTGAGTCTGAAGACCACAGGTTGCCCAGAAAAGCTTTGGATGCCCCATCTCGGGAAGTGTTCAAGGCCAGGTGGATCTGGCTTTGAGCCACCTCATCTAGAGTATAAGTGTCCCTGCCCATGGCAGGGGGTTGGAAGTAGATGATCTTTAAGGTCTCTTTTCAACCCAAACCATTTTGTGATTTATGTGTGCTGTACCTCATGGGCTTTTCTATTTTGTGCCACCAAACAGTGGCTTTCTATTGAGAATATGATGAAAAGAAAATCTGATTCTATACACGCACATTCAAAACTATCTAAATGAAAAACCTTTATGCTAAGTAAGGGTGAGGGTCTGAAAGGGGAGATTTGAGATAGCAGTACAACTTGAGACCTAGGTCCTGATTTAGTAAACAAGTATTTGCTTAATGTTAAGTATTTTGGGGGATTATTTGCTGGTTAAAGATATGCTGAAGTTTTGATGGACCAGGAACTGGAAAAAAAGTAAGGTACTCGGTGCCTAACTTGGTGTTGTGGTTCTTCCTGCCATATGATGGGGCTGAGCAGCTGTCAGTATATCTTCGAAAAGAGAGAAGAAAAGAAGCCCTATATATTTTTAATAGCATGGTAATTTTGTGTGTATGAAACATTTAATATCATATCCATGCATTTCATAACCATGTTTAAGCCACCTCCAGGACCACATGTTCACCAGTACATTTAATAAACAAAAGGAACAAGAGCTCTGTTATCCTGATTATAGACACAGTAGATGGTAGGACTTGCATCTATAATAACTACTTCTTTTAAAAAGAAAGGTGTGTTTTCATAACCTGGGCATTTCTTATTAACCCTGAAAAGCTTGCTGAAACAAAAAGCACTCCTTATAATATGCTTACCTTTTATTTCAATCTAGCATTTTAAAAAATTAATCTTGAATTGCTTTTATTATTTCAGACAAATCATGCAACACGTTTAACTAGGGACTTGCACGTCTTGACTTTAAGCATTTTGCCTTCAGAGGAGAGGCAATTTCCTGTGCTATCTGTGGCTTCTGCAACAGGGCCTAGGGAAAACTGGGTTCCTCAGTATGTGCTTCTGCAGGCCAACACAGGGATCTGAGCATGCACAGGCTTGCTGAGAAATAAGAACCTACCACTAACAGGTAGGAAGTATTGGTGGGGAGGGCGTTACTGAAATTGTCCCATTCCAGAGATCTAGTGCTTATCTTAACTATTTGCTGATAATAATGAAAATGGATCACTTCCTTTCCTAACTGCTGCTGTAAGTTTTTAGCATATCCCAAGTCTGTAAGAAAGATTACCAAAATCTTTCCTAGAATGGCTTCAACAAAAAGAGAGCCTACCCAGTTGCTCTAACTTCACTCTTTCAAACACATATCCTGGGGTTAACACAAAGCATGCTGTGAGATGTAGGTCTGCAGTACTTCAGCCAGGGTAGAGAACTGAACCAGGGTCTCCTTTTTCCAAATTGGATATTCTAGCAGCTATGGAGACTAAACTATAAATAGTGGTGACATAGTTCATGCTTGCCTTCTTGCCCTCCACTGGGGATGTTATGTCAGTGTTGCATCTAGGTTTTTAGAATTGGTCACGAATTTTTATAGCAGTGTTAAACCATTAAGAGGCAGTCACAGCATTACGGCCTGAATTTCTAACTTCTTCTGGAAAGTAGGTTTGAAATAGGAGTGTTCCTGGAATCTGAGGTTAAGATTTGTTTTCCACTAGATTTTGTACTAGACAAACTTGAGCATGAACATTTGATGCCAGTAAACACATGTTCAATAATCATATTTGTAGCAACCATATGCCAAAATACATTGTTAAAAATGTTTTTGTGTGACTTTCCAGGCAGAAACTCTTCACCGGTATCAGAGCTATTTCAGCCCCTTTAAAGGAATGGTGTAGAGGCTGTGTTTTTCTTTTTTGTCATGGCTGAAAGCCAAAAAGCCAGTTGCACTTTTCCCATCCCTGTTTCCTGGATTGTCTTTTCTTTGTCATTCCTAAAAGCACCATTTAGGGCTTTAGGTAGATTCAGGTAAGCTGTGATTGGTGAGGGAACTGTTCACTGTTCCAACAGTTTCAAGCGACTTGTAGAGTCATTTATCAAGCTGGCCTCTGGTGCTCACTGCTTTCCTTTGAGACTCCCAAAGACTGAGAGTTCCCTTCTCAATTAAAACTCCATCTTGGAGAAGAAATAGTGGCTACTGACTTCATAGCTGTAGTAATTTCATGATTGCTAGAGGAAATTGGTGGCCATCTGGGGAAAGGATAAATCAGTCATTTGTCCTCTTTCAAATAGATGGTCCATTGATCACCTACTTAGTCAAGGATCTGACCTATAGCACTCTACTAAAGTGGCAATTCATCCTGCATCTACCTGGGGTTATTAATGACCAAAATGGAAAAGGGTATGAAGAAATATTTTTTTAAATTTTTGCTTTGTTTTGTTTCAGGAGTGGAGAGGGAATGCATTCTTTAGCAAGACGTTTTGCCATAAGTTGTCTTCTCTGTATAAAACCTTTGCAACAGGATTATTCAGCCCTGCAAGAAGGTGCAAAAATACGTTCTATAAATGTGCATCTATTCCACTTTTTTTCCCTTGGAAAAATAATGAATTTGGTTTTAATCCAAAGCCATTCTGATTTTGATCCATTTCTGCCTAAGGCCTTTTTTGATGGTGGATTTTTCAGGCCATTTTAGTTATGAAGTGGGAGAGGTTACTCTAGGCTGCTATTTGGACAGTATGTCTTGAAGCTGCAGGAAGGCTCCTTCAAAGTTTAGACTTGCTAAACCTTTCCCCTGCTAGAAAACTTCTTCCATTCATCTGAACAATCCCCTCCAAGAGATGTGGCATGTGCTACAAAGCAGGCTTTTCTGCTGGAGGACAGAGGTTTATGGGAAGGCTGTATTTTAAGCTTTAATGTAGGGAATGGATCAAGAATTGCACCTAAGGCATTTTCAGTGCAGATATTCACAGACCCTTTCTTACACTGTGTGATTGGACTTGCTGTTAAATTAGATCAATACTTGGCTTCTTTCCTGATGTACTATCGCACTCTGCTGAAAAGATCTTTCCTGTGATGCATAATTAGCCCTGCTGTTATCCCAGTACAAATTACTGTTGAATATTAGCCAGGTGACAAAGCAGGGATCTGGGTAGTCTGACCTGGGAGATTGTGGGCCTGAAGAGTTTGTCTAATTTCTAATGATTTTACTTCATATCTCATATTCAAGACTGTAGAGCTCTGTGACGGGGTAGGAATTACTGGGGCTTGTTTAAATAAAATAAAATCGCATTCAGTAGCTTCATTGAGGTATATGCAAAATGTTATGTGCTGAAAAATGTGGGAGGTTGGAAGCGAGATGTAGATAAGATAGTAAAAAATAGTAAATAGCTCTGCAGGTATTTTGTTTGAGCTAGTGGAGAGACAGTGCTTCCTTACAGTACTTGCACAGGTTGTTCTTTCTCAATATAACAGTAGTGCTTGAAACAAGGACTGCTGGGATTCACAAGGAGCCTTTCCTTTTCTCCTCTCTGAATCTTTATTTTTTCCCCTCCCTTCATGATGATTCCTTCATCTTTTAAGTGGAAAGCAGGTGTTGTAGACTTGCACAACTTTTTTTATATATACAACAGCGTTTCTGCAACTACTTCTAGGTATATGAGCTACTGACCCAACTCTTTCTTGGGAAGGAAATTGTCAAAGCCAATCATCATGTATATTTAATGCAAGTTCCCTTTCTTAAGTGTAAATTACAAACTTTTAAAGCAAACTCATTCATTATTTATAACATTCATTTCATAAGTGGCTTTCTTAGATGTAATAAAGCAGTTATTAGTAATTAAATATTGATGTCTAACAGAATCCTGGGCTTCTACAAGTATAAAGGAGCTAGATATGGTCTGCAGGGTGTTATCTCAAATATTACTGAAATGTTGATCACAAAATTACCATCTTATTACCCTAATAATGTTGAAAGCGCTGTTTATAGACATTTAATTGATATCAAACAACATGTAATTGAATGATGATTAGATATCAATTACAACAAAGTAGGAACTGACATTTGATAAGCATGGTAACTGATAGCCTTTTTTTTTTTTTTTTTTTTTTAATGTCAATTAAATGACTAAATATCTCCTGGAGGGAATTATAAATCATTAGAAAATCACTAACATATTTGGCAGCTTGTTAAGTGATCTGTAAACATGGGGGCTTCTGGCTGTGTTTCTAGAACTTTTCTCTCAACTGGGTCTGTCTTCTGTATTGAAACTTTGGATAACCAAATATTCAGCTTCTCAAGAGTTATGCTTTTCTTCACTAGCAAATTAATTTGGTAAAATGGAGCTATTAATATTTACTCATTTGATTAAACACACTAAAGCCAGATAACTCACAAGATCTTATTCAATTTTGCCAGCAGACTTCCTATCTGAGAGCTGTTTCCTGGTCCTCATTTAATCTATGTACATCCATATGCATATCTGCCAACACATTGATTTACATTTCTTCATGTAAATTAAGATTACTACCATAATTAAATTAGCTAGTGCCTTAAGACAGTGCAGCTGAAAGGCTCAGATGTAAGAACGTAATTTTCTATTGCTGCAATGCAAGCAGTATGTTATTTTCCCACATGCTCTGTAGAATTTTTCTAACTTGAAACCACTTGATGGATGTTGTAACTGTGATGAGAGTTTAATAATAATTAATGAGCATTAGGGAAGGAAATTTCTGAGGGAAGGAGGAAGAGATCTATGTGCCTGTACCTTGATAAGACTCCTCATCAAAATGTTTCAGCCCAAGGCTTAATTGGACAACTTATTCTTTCAGGCTGTAGCACAGAAAGGTAAGGGATGTGTGTTCTTGGAAAACTTAACAGAAAATCTTGCTGTCTTTACCTTTTTGCAGTTATGTTTACATATGCATAATTAGACTTATTTCAAATGGAATTCCAAAGTGAAAAGACTGGGAATACTCTTTCTGCCCAAGTTCTAGCATAGATTCTTCTAGATCTCCTATACCATTATGCTTCCTGAATACAAAGGAAAAAGCTCTCAGTCCTGTAATTGACACTTGGCAGCCTTTCCTCTGTGTTGAGCCAGAAGGTGGTTGCCAGGATGAGAGGAAGTGCTAGCGATACACAGTGACCAGTTTCCCCTTTTCTCTGACCAGAGCTCATTCTTACAGCCTTGATTTTCTTAAGACAGCTGATTGCGCATTTGGAGTGCCTTTCTCCCTTCATGTTTGCTAGCCTGCAATTGTTCTGGACTTTTGTCTTCTGCATCAGTAGTAAAGAATACACATGGCTCATAATAACATTTCTGAGTAACTCACATGGAACAAAGGAAGCATTTCTGTCAAATAACAGATGATGGTGATATTTGTCTGAATTCACGGTTTCCGTGTACGTGCAGCAGACCTCTTATTAACTTCTCAAGCTCCTGAAGGTTGTGTCCCTATGACATATTTGCTCAGACAGCTGATTCATTTTGCATATAGCAATGAGAATAGCTGTGGTTAGCATTTTTCTTTATGAAATTATATTTATTGCTTATATATAAAAAAATGATGAATCCATCAAAATGCAAGGAGGTTTGTCAGTGAAATACTGTAAGTGTCGACAAGTGTTGTCATGATGTCATGTCAAAATTAAGTTAAAATATCTTTATTATATGCAAACAAAATGTTTCTTTGGGAAAAGTTCTGTTCTGTGTCAACTTTGTTACCAAAACTGCCTTTGATTAGTTTGGGTAACATCTCTTTGTAATTCAAATACCTTCAGTGAGTACTATGGAATCACTGTTATGTTCTCCACAGAAGGATGATATACTATTATGTTCTGCAATGTGTACAACCTAGCAGCTAGTTTTCAGCTATTGTTTGCATAGCTGCGTTATTGCCATTTTTTTTTAAACGAATCTTGCTAGAGGAGTAGTCCTATGGCTGGGAGGATGGTTAGAATTGTAGCTTTGAATAAGTGTAGAGGTTTTGGTTTTTGGTTTTTTAAGAAGTTGTCATTGAGCCACTGATCACTTTGTATAAACTATTTCAAGTGCTACTAAAGCCAACAGCTATCTTGCTGTTAGTTATAATATTGAACAGGTTGTTCATTTCCTGTGTTTCCAATGCTAAGTACATAATCTTCCAGCTCTTCTGGGTAGAAAGCTGCTTTCTGGTGAGAGAAATTTACCACATGGAACACAAAAAGGTTGGACGGGGATGCTGTGGGGTTTTGTGTGGTTTGTTTGGGGTTTGTTTGTTTTTTTTTGGGGGGGGTTGGTTGGTTGAGTTTTGGGTGTGTTGTTTTTTTTTTTTGTTTGCTTTTTTTTTGGGGGGTGGGGTGGGTTTTTTAGTTTATGTTTTGGCTTGGGTTTTTTGGTGGTTTTCAAGGGGGAGGGGGGGGAAAGTCCAGGCAGGTATGAATTTTGACTTAGTTTTTCAACAGAGAAACTTGCATAGAGTCCAGGATCAGCTTGTGCAGCTCTGTCTACAGTGAAATGCTTTGTGAAATTACATTGGTTCATTGGTATATCACTTCAGAAGAGAAGAAATAAAAACAATCTGATGTTGCAACATTCTATTTAAATGTTTCCCAAATGGTGTTTTATTTTTTTGGCTGTGATTTGAATGTTTTGTCTTTAGATATATTGATACAGACTGGAGAAGTAAAAATCAAAATAAGGCTTTTCAGTTTTCCTGCAAAAATGTTTTGATTAATCAAAAATGAAAACAAATAATCCCTCCTTGCCTTCCCACCTACAATTTGTCTTCAAAATGTTTAAGCTTTAGTTTTTTTCCTATATTACATGAAGCAAGAGATTTGAGTTAAAAAGCTTCTGTTGCCTAACTGCTGCTTTCTGCATTGCTTTAACTGTGCTCTGTGTGCCTTATTGTATCAAAACCTGTTAAATATATTTAAAATAAATACATAATTGCTGTTAATCTTGCAGCTAAATATAGTGTGAGAGCCACAGAAGTGTTGACTTACTGCATTACAGTGTGTTAGAAATTGTCTACTCCTTCATTTTTCCCCCTAGACCTCTAGCAGACTAGATTTCATACTCTTGTTTCTCATGGTGAGTTTCCCACATACTTGAAAGATGTCACTGAGCTCTTTTGAGCAAGGAATCCTCCAAAGTGGAGTAAAAGTGTCAGAGCCTGTCCCTGACTCTTCACTAAGAAAAAAACCTTCCCCTTGGGAAACTTTGGAGAAACTCTTCTGTTTGCAGCAAGTACATTGTTTCTTCAGTTAATTAGCTAATGTTCCTTGATATTACTGTAGCTTTGAGTAATCAGCATCATGCTTGTATTGTTGGGGTAACTTCTGTGTCTATCAGAGAATCTCAAGTTCTGCTTGTGGCTCAGTAGGAATTGTTGAAGGGGGACAAATCCCATAATGATCTGCTGGAAGTAATGAAAAGGCTAACTAGGGTAATAGTTCTTCAACTGGAGAGTAGAAATGGTGTGAAAAGGTGAAATTCTGCATCCATTTGCCTCATGCTTGGTGCAAGTGCGTAACTGACACAACTGTAGCCCTACAGAAACTGAAGGTGAGGTGACAGAAGCAAGTGCCATTTCAAATAGCTTTGCTGCCTACAAGATGAGGCAGTCATACGGTACAGTACTTTGTTAACACACTTTTTGTTTCTGATTTGGATGAAGATGACAAGAGCAGGGATTTTAAGAGCTTTCCACTTTGTCATTCTTCCTAACATCCCGGTCCACCTTAAGAAAGGATCTCTTTTTTTCATTATGTTAAGAGATGAGTGGATCTGGATGCTGTTGGGATCTTTGCTTTGTTGTTTCAATTTTTCTGCAACACTTTCTTTCCATGGGAACTTTCACTTACACGCAATTTACCAGTGAGCTTATTTTTGTTTTCAGTTAGCTCTTTTTCTTATAATACAGGATACAGGACAATGAAACAGTAATGTGATTCTCAAAATCACTGAGTTATTTTGGTGTGGGGAAAGAGCAAAATCTTGTCTTCAGTAGTTTAGCTGCTGATCTTTTTGTTTACCAGAAGGCACTTTTTGAGATCATATCCTGCCGGCAGTGTTATCAGCTAGACGTATATGCTCTGCTCTAGCTGCGCTGTAAATTGGTTACTTGGGATATGCTGCCTTAGAAGAACACTATTGTCCTACTTGCTAATGTAAAGCATGGAGGTGGGAATGATGTGATCACATTAAAAATCCCTAGTTTCTCAGCTTGTACTTTGAGAAACATGGTAAGCTTATATTCTTGCTCTCAGTAGTTGAATGATCTGTTGCAATAAAGAATGCTTATTATAAAATCCAAATTAAATTTAGTATGTTGAGGTACTGAAATTTACCTATCAGAAAAAAAAAAATCTTATACAAGCTTCTTAAACTTAGATGAGGGCAGAGAGTGTGGGAACAAGAAGTCAGCTAGGCCCATTAATCTTCTCTGGATCGTAAAAATAAAGATGAAAGTACCATTCACTTCCCTGGGATTTGTTTGAATAGTATGGAGTAATACCCTAAACACACTGAACAGATCTGCCAGAAGGGAAGATAAAAACATTTTGGTTAAGAGCTAGACAGGATTCTTTTACCTGAGAACGGGGGAGTGGGGTGGGGGGTGAGGGAAGCCCACTAAAATCCTGAAAAACTGCTGCCCAAAAAGCAAAGTTTGTTGAAACTGCCCAGGATGTTGGGACAGCTCTGTGTTGTTTTACAGCAGAGCAAACAAAACTGCACTTCCAAAATTGCACTTAATTTTACTGAGGTTGAGTGGAATTAGGTGTTAAGATCTGTTTAACACAATTGCATACTGGTAAGTATGTAAGAAGCCTCTCCTCTTCAACACAATTTAGTTCTGTTCTCTTTTCCAAGAAAAAAATAGTCCAGGTCTAATATTTTCTTGTCCTGCACTCTTTGCAGCATGTGTTCCAGCAGAGGAATGGAATGTATAAAATGTGCAAATGGCTGTACAAAACCTGAGGAAAGGATTGAAAGACTTGCCATCTGAGAAGTCTATCTAAATAATGACTGATCCTTTTTTTAATCCTTTGTTTCAAACCCAGTAAGTAGCAGCCTTTCTAAATAAATATGCCCTTAAACTGAGAGTAAAGGTGTTGAATTGTATAAAGGGTATCTTTTCAGGTTTAAGTATTTGAAGATAAGCTTATGAATAGAACCAATGAATTAGAATCAATGCCTGAAAACAAACTAGTAAAAAATAGATAACCTTCCATAAAAACAAACAAAGCTGCAAGACAGAATATGAGCTCACTGTTCTTCTCCGTGCTCTGTTTTAATTCACTGATTATATATTTGTGTATTGAATCTCTCATCTAAGAGACTCTGTACCATAAGCACCCTGAAACCCTGAAATACTGTTTGCACTTCCTTACCTTTTCCCTGGGAGGTGAAGTACATGTACTGCACCTTTCATAAATGTAAGCAAGGACTGCCTGAAGAAACTAAAACCTCAGCTTATAAAAACAGCTGCAGAAATCTCACTCCAGAAACATCCACAAAAAATGGATCCCCAGTACATTTATTTGAGTAGTACCAATAGAGATTTCTGAAGTATTACTTTTTCTAATGAACAATGAGTCATCTAAGTTTGTTGTATTTAGTTGATTTGACAATGCATGTTGCAGCATGGGGACCCACATAAAACACCTTATGGCTTCTGTGTGGCCACACTGCTAGGTCTCCCTTTGGGATCCAGGGTATAGGTTGCTCAGGGGAAAGAGAAAGCTAGTGCACACCCAGGTTTTGTCTTTGTATGGGGTATGGTCATGTTCCATTGCCAGCTTATTCTGCATTTTAATGACACCAGATGACATTTCAGACTCTAATGCTAGCTGAAAATTTGTCCAGTGTCAAAGCATTCTCTGTAGCAGCCCCATTTCAGGGAAAGTGTGGTCCCCTCTTCTGTGCCTTTTTTGCTAGTAGACCTTGTATTCCACATGCCAGATGGTTATTCACTGGATTTAGCACTACCTTCTGGGATCCAAATGTTTCCTGTACTTTATTCCTCTTCATCCTATATGTTATGAAAATATTTAACCTGTCATGCCCTTTGGGTACAGACAGTCCTCTATTCTTTCAGCAGTTCTTACAAGACAGTTGTTATCCCTTGTTAAAGTTACAAGTTGTTCTCTGGGGTGTTTTTTCTTCTAGAGTCCAACATAGTATTTATTGTGGAAGTGGGGTGTTATGTGGACAAGTCTCATGTCTGTTGAAGACTAAAGTGGTAGTATCGAGTCTGCAAAGATTGGCAAGAAATGGAGCTTATATGTAAATGTATTAATACTATATTATTAATAGGCATTTTGGGAGGTGGGTTTGTTTTTCTGTTTTTTTTTTTTTTTTTTTTTAGAAGCTGTCCTCCATTCCCCTGATACCATGTCTTCCCTTGATTTTCTGCCTCCAATTCAGTCTGATGTGAGAAGTGCACTTGGGCTGTAAAATTTCCATTGAAACATTTTGATTACAAAATGTCCTAAGATGTATATTATTAATATTTCTTCAAGATCAGTCATGATGGAGTGGAAGTCTAGAGAAAGATGAAGGCTCTCTGCAGATTTGCATCTTCTAATAATACTCAGTACAACATGAGTACTTTGCAAATGTAGCTCTTGGACACAAATGATTCCAGGATACAGGTATCTACTCAAACCCAACACAACTGCTAAGCTTCTGTTCTGACAGTCTAATTACAAACTTCTTTGTGACTTTGATAGCTATTTGTAAAAGCAGATATTTTTAATAATACAAGACAAATATGAAACAATGTCAAAATAGAAAATGGGAAACAATTACTTTCATTTTGCTAGTCTCATGTTAGTATTTTGGTTCAGTTAAGTCAGTATTCCCTTGTGCTGCAGGTTGACGGTACCTGGGAGAAGTAGTCAATAATCCTGCAATAATCAGACCTGTTTATGGAGACTACCCCTTAGTTTTGCAAAAAAATAAGGTAGTTTCTCACAAAGTTTTCTGTCCCTTGGACTGCAGTCTTTACCATTGTACTGAAAGTGAGCATCTATTACTCCACTTCTGAGATCAAAAGAGAGGACTTGCTGTTCACTGTGTCATGTAATTGCCTCTCTTGTTGCAACCTAACATTTGAACCACCCCTGCAGGCTTGAATTTCATAATAATAATTAAAAAAGCTTCTGAGATGTGCTGGCTCCAATTAATTTGGCTTGGGGGAGGGGGGCGGGGAGTCAAAGGCCCAAAGGTTCATCCATCTCAGAGGCTGTGGTCAAGGCTGTGATTCATCTAAGGACCTGTGCATTTTGTGACCTGAACTCTGTTCCAGACCCATGTGTTTCCTTGCATTCTAGCCAGAATGCTTTCCACCTGGTTAGGATCTGTGGTGCTGCTGGGGTGTCAGGCAGCATGATGTTTCTCCACTTACTTGCTTAGCTCTTTGGTTTTTAATGTTGAGGTCATTTAAATATCTTCACAAGGGTGCCTGAAAGCATTCTAATGCTGAAACACCTTTGAAGACAAGAATATTATACGTATTCAAGCACTTCAGGCAGTGGCATACTACACTATAATTCTTTAATAAAAAGGAGGTGTGCTCCTAGAGTCTTTTATACATGCAGGAAATTAAGATTGAATTATAACCTGGAACTTCAATTTTCCACCAGTATGTTTGTGCTTGATTACATTTAAGTAGATTTGTCCTGGTTTTATCCATTTCCATTACTTCTGATTTGGGGATCTGAACCAAACCCCCTTTCAATTGCCACATTAAGGAAGAATAAACTTAATTTCGTTTTGACAGAAATCAGAGAACAGCAGCAGTGATGGAACTGGCTTCAGCAAACAACAATCCAGCTCCAGTTGATGTCCACAGTTGCAGACTACATGAAATCAACAAATATTTATAGGAATGTTAGACAGACTAAAGGAATGGTATCTGTGTGTATGTATCAAAAGACAGGAAAGATGATGTATTGGAATGTGTATGATGTAGATGGTATGGAAAAAAGGGTGGATACAGTCCTGGTTTTGGCTGGGATAGAGTTAATATGCTTCCTAGTAGCTGGTGTGATGTTGTGTTTTGGCTTTAGTCTTAGAACAATGCTGATAACACACTGATGTTTTAGTTGTTCAATAGCACTTACCCTGATCAAGTCTTTCTTAGTCTCTCACGCTCTGCCAGTGAGGAGGGATACAAGACGCTGGGACGAAGCAGAGACAGGACACCTGACCCAAACTAGCCAAAGAGGTATTCCATACCACAGCACATCATGCCCAGTATATAAACTGGGGGAAGTTGGCCAGGAGATGCCAACCGCTGCTTGAGTCATCCTGGGTATCGGTCAGCGGGTGGTGGGGAGTTGTATCGTGCATCACTTGTGCTTATTTGGTTTTATTCCCTTCTCTGTCTCTTTCCTATTAGTACTGTTATTATAATACTTTATTTCAATTACTAAATTGTTCTTATCTCAATCTGGGGATTTTACTTTTTTCCAATTCGCCTCCTCCTCCCACTGGTGGGGTGTAGGATAGGATTGAAGGAGGGTGTAGGATAGGGAGTGAGATACTCAGTTGCTGGCTGGGGTTAAAACATTAGAAGCTCATGTAATTATTTACCAATACAGTGAAGTCTGCTGCAACTTATTCTTAGGTTAGACTTGATATTTAAAGGTAAATCTTTGCTTCCAACATAGCGAGGAAATTACAATGTTTTTGTGAGGTAGGAAGAAAAGGGTCACAGGAATCATTTCTTGTTTTACAGCCTTCTGTGGGAGGAGAAAGGCTGTGCATGCTTCCATAGGAATATGAAAATGCTGGGGAAATTATCTGTAACATTTTGAATAATGACTTGGCATACATTAGAGTATTCTTGCACTGCTGCTTTTGCTATGCAACAAAGTCTGTTGTGCGCCAGTGGGTAGGCACAGTCGTCAAAAGGAAGGGGAATTATCACTTGTTTGTTTGTGTGTGTGTATAGACAGTAGCAGTTTGAGTAAAACCAGGCATTCCAGTGGCAGAAAGGGCCTTGCTGTTTAATAGAAATGCACATTTTGAGTGAACTGACAAAGGCATCTTACTACTTAAATATGTACATTCCTTGTTTTATTTTCTTAAAGTCAGTCAGTAAACAGGGACACATTAGTATTAGAAATAATATTGGCAAGGAAGTAAAAGAGGTAGAGTAATTGATTTTTTAAATTTTTACTTAATGAAAAGCTGTAGATGAGTGTTGGGAGATTTTGTTGTTTTTTGCTTTTTTTTTGCGGGGTGGTTTGTTTGTTTTTTTTCTTGATATTTGGCGGTGTTTTACCAGGGGCTTGCGGATGAAGAGTGCAAGGTTTTTGATCTTTTGACCAGAGGATCGGAAAAGGGTGTCTGGAAAGCTCCTTTGAGAGCTTTGGTAGCAGGGCTTGTCAGGGGATCCTCCAGGCTTAATGAAGTTACGTTAACAAAACCAATCCCAAGGTGAGAGCTTCCTCCAAACCTGCAGGATTGTTGCCTTACAAGCAATTAAGGTTATTTCTCTGAACAAAAGCTTCCTTTCCTTTGCTCCAACTCAAAGGCAAAGCAGGGATACCCCGAGCCAGAAGGTGGCAGGCAAAGCCCTTTTGTCCTGCATACATAACAGAGAACCAGTCATTTTAAATATGATTGTATACTGAAGTCAAAGCATAAATTTTCCTTATGTTAAGTCTGGAAGATATAGTTTTGTTTTCTTTTTCTCTTTTGCAGCTTGAAAGGTGCTTGCAAACTTTTTATGTAAAATTCAACACAGGTGGCATGAGTCCCAGTCAGTAAATCCCCAAAGCAGTGATCCAGCTGACACAGAAGTTGCATGGAGACTCTGGTGATAGCTCGGTGTTGAGCTAATGCTTCTCACCTGGTGCTGCTCCATCAGACTGTTGGGGCAGGGAAGAATTTTGTTTGGCTGCAACAGTCTGTGAGTCTTGTTCTTCAGGAGACTGGAGGACAGCATTGTCTTACTGTAACATGTTTACAGGGGTTTTTACTGGGGTTTAGTGATCAAGCTGTATGGACATTATTAACTCTGCTTTTGGAGCTGGACAGAGACTAGCTATGAAAAAACTCTCTGGGGTAAAGGTATGGGATTCTTATATTAACACTATAAAACATTGGAGACGTCTGCTAGGTGGATGATGTAATTTTTCTTGCAGTGTTTTGTTTTGTGTTTTTTTCTTTTTTTTCCCTGCTTAATATGTGTAAAAAAATATTACTTGGTACAGGACAGAAAATAGAAATATGAGTGTTGGTGAGAAGGCCAAGAGACTGACAACAGGAATGAAAAACTGACTGTAACAACTGGTGAAAACAAATTGTGAATATTAAAGAATCTTGTTACCTTGGTAATTTAGCAACAGTAAACTGCAGTGAAGAGATGGGAATAAAAGTAGCTTGTACATCTGAGCAGGTCAAGGCAAATCTGAAGCAAGGGAGGGCTGTCCATAAATGTGGTGTACCCCAGGGGAGCCTTACAGTCTCTGTTAAGAAAACCATTAATAAACAATAATGGCAGCACAACTCCAGGACTGACATGGTACATGAAGTTCCCCACCTATACAATGCCATCTCTACTGCAGAAGAATCCCTGAGGGATGAGGAAGAGAATTGAAAGAATTAACTCCCATGGGCTGGGATAAGAACAGTCCAGTAACTAAGGTAAAACACAATTCACTACTGCTATCACCAATAATAATAATTATAAGGGAAATAACAAGGGGAAAGAATTAAACTGCTCACCACTCAATACCCAGCCAGATCCAAGCAGTGATCTAACCCTTCTGGATAACTCCCTCCAGTTTATATAGTGGCCATGACATGCTGTGGTATGGAAAATAACCCTTTGGCTAGTCTGGGTCAGGTGTCCTGGTCTGCTTCCTGGTGGCTTCTCCTCCTCCCTGGCAGAGCGTGAGACTCAGGAAGTCCTTGGTCAGAATAAACATTACTGAGCAACAACTAAAAATGTCGGTGTTATCAGTGTTCTCAGCTGAAGGTCAGAAACACAGCACTGTACCAGCTAATAAGAAGGAAAAAAATTACTCCTATAGCTGAACCCAGGACAAGTGCCCAGTGTTGCTGGGTTGGGTACCTGATGCCCAATGTTTGCCTTAGTGGGTTTCCCTATTATGTCACATTGAGGACAAGGACCTGTAAATCTTCAGGTGTCAGGCTCGCTCTTAGGTTCCTTTCATAGTTATTTACTAGATCTTTACTATTTATGCCTCCTCACTGTCTTGCAGCACAAGTAAATTACTAATTTGCTCTCTGGTGATGATCTAGTTAGTTCAGACACTTAAGGGAGTAAAGGCCTTGAGATTACCCTGGAACTGAAGTCTTCCATGGAAAAATCATTCATGACTCAGAAAATTGCAGGCCAGTTTTATTCAGTAAATTAGACTTTTACACTGATTCTTACCCAGCAAAAATACCTCTAGCAGGGAATCCAGTCAGAGGTGTTATTTCTTCTATTCTGTTTTTACTGTCATGTGTTTTGCTTCTATCAGGAATAGATGAAATCTGTGACAGAGCTGTTCAAGTAGCAGAAATAATAGATTCTCACTAGAATTAGGGACATTTTGTGGAAGTTTCACTGAAGGATGTAAACTTGACTTTTTATTTGAAGCATGTTTGTCTGCAGATTTCTAAGAGTTTCTGCCTCTTGCTTCCAGTTGTTACAGCCTGTTTCAGAACAAAACAAAAACTAGACGCCTTTGAACTACAGAAGGTTCTGGCTGCAGAATGTTCCTAACTGTCACTGCAATGTCACAGCTAACATCAGGAGAGGCAGCGGTGAGACTAGCTGCTGCTTCTGTGGTGTGGTACCCAAGCTAGACACCTCAGAAACTTTTCTTGGGGTGTATGGAAAGAAATTATTTTCTTTCAGTTCATTAGAAGGAGGAGGCTATTTTTACAAACATCTTAAAAACATGCTCTGAAATATATTTTTTCCAGTTCACAGACCCTTCTGTGATGGAAATGTGTTTTTATTAAGTCCCTGTGGTAAGACTATTTCCTCTGCTAAAGAGGATGGAAAGATCAAGGTCCCGTTTTCATTTTTAAAGTCAAAAGGCATCAAGTTGATTAAAATTGCCTTGTGTAGACCTGGCTAAAGCTGAAGAAAAACAGTCTCTCCTTTTAATTTGGAGGTGCTAGAGGCTACATCATCTGTGATGGACAAAGGATAGTCTTGGAAGCTCTGATTGCAAAATTTGTGAACATTGCATTCATATTTGACTTCGTCCTTCAAAATCCCCAAAACAAGAAGAAAAAATGTGCCCTGAAGACAACATTTGAGTCACAAAATGTCACCTATAATTTAAGACATTAATAGGCATCTCCATTATGCTGTAATTATTTACTGTTTTTTATATAGTATAACCATTAGGCACAGCATTCATTGAACTGATGTGGTAGTCAGCAAATTTTAAAGTTAACTTATCTGACCTATTTTTATCATCATAAGCGAGTTGTATAAAACAATGAGCTTATGAATTGTTACAAATTAAAGAGGAAAAGTTGGCAGAAATAATTGGTAGAATGTGGTGGTTTTCCCCTGCACTCTGAAAAAGCATGTGTGAGCCAAACCCTACCAAAAAGCTTCCATAATATTTCTATTTCTTTACAATTGCTCCAATTTCCCAATAGCCCATCTAATCTTATATCCTGTCACACAGAATGGCCATCACACAGATGCATCAGAGGACAATTCAAAATCTGTGAAATGGTGATAACCAGTTTGAGGCAGCTTTTCCTCTTGTTCAAAGGCAGCTAGCACCGAGAAGCAGCACTTTTTTTTAGTCCCACAGCTGAATGTGAAGTACAGCCTTGGAAAAGAGACAAGAGTTGATTTAACTACTAGTTTGTGGGGTACACAGATTACCCCTGGCTGAGTACTATTTATTCACCATTTGAATTTGACCCCAAGATTTTCACTCAGTGCTGCTTCATATCCCCTCTCTGCCATGGCACCTACCATGCCATCAAAACGAAGCAAAACAAAACCTTGGAGAGAGATTTGAAGAACTGGCACTTTCAAAAATAAACAACAAACAGCAGCAATTTCAAAGTGTGAACGTGTTTCTTTTTAGGGGAAAGGTTAGCGCAACCATTTTTCTCCACTAGGCAGGAGATTTTGCAGTATTTAATGTACATATGCACACAAATGTGTGAAAGAATTTTATGAATTATTGAATCAAAGTAAGCCTAGGTTTCGTTTTGGAAATATTAGGTTAATAAGAAAATATGGGTTTAGTATCTAAAATGATATTGGGGAAATTATGAAATAGGCTTGAACGCTTATGCAAAATAAAAACCTGTGCATGAACCTGACAAATTCCTACCATGTAATTTGAGATGGGGCAATTATCCTTTGTGAAGTTTCAACAGCCCTTGCTCATTGTTCCCACAAGTCTCTTGATGGACCGTGTGGTTTTACAGAAACAAAACTTGCTCTGCTTTATCTCTCTCATTCAATGATCTTTAATCAAGTAGATGAATGAACTTGAGGAACCTACAGATCTTAGACTTGTGGGCTTGCTTTGCTTTTCTTTAGGGTAATAAATGTAATAAATAATAGGGTAATAAATAAATAAATAAAATAGCTACCCTCTCACTCTCGAAGGAGCCTGCACAGTAAATACAGCTCAAGACTGTTGGCTGTATGACTTATATTGTAACTGTCATACATGCTGACTTTTCATGCACAGCCCTTACAAAATTTGTGGACAGGTTCTTTAAGGATCTAAGAAAGCTCAAAATAGAAGCAGAGAAGTGCTTTTGAGGTAGAAGTCAAAGCCCCCTCCCTTTTTTATATCATGCATACAGAGTAACTATATGTTCCTTTACAATCTCTGAAAACACAAATTCTCTCTTAGGCAAACAGTATAGCAGTATCCTTTTGGGCTTTTACCTCCAGAAGCTGTCAGTGAAGACAAATCTGCAGGCTATGAAAGAGAGAGCAGAGGATCAGCCACCCGATGTCCTTGAGGAACGACAAATATTTCTTGCTGAGGTTGATGTTGAGGAGGAGGAGAAGGAGGACAGGGATTGCCAGAAAGCACATTTTTATGGTAACTGAAGTAATGAATTCAAATGAAAGAAATAAAATGGAGGTTTAGAGTGGAAGTGCCGTTTCCGTTTTAAGTACAGTATTGCTACTGCAAAGCTGTAAATTAAAACAGAGTAGTTAGGTAGCAAAAAATAAATAAAAGCAGAGTCCTTGTTAATAGGAAACTTGTAGGAGCCCAGCCTCTAATAATTGAAGTACATACACGCTGGGATTGTCTTGCCTCTGCTCTCAGCTAGTAATTAACAGGGTTGGCAGAAAGCTGTGAGGAGCAACTTGCACAGCAGGAAACTTATTTTTGCTAATGTTTAACTGCTTGGTTCTCCGATCTTGGGCTGGAGATCTGTAGCTGATTCCTGTGTTGCGCTTTTCTGACAATGATACTTCATAGGTCACTATGCAGTCTTCAGTAAACATTTCTCATGTTTTTTACCTATGTTTTTTTATCTTCAGCCGCTCTAGGCCTCTATACCCATCTTGGTGACACCAAGTTATTGAGACCTTGAAATTCTACCATCTTGTTCTGCCCAAGGAGGAAGAAGCCTGTGGGAACATCAATTTTATAATATTTTTGTCCTCCTTCTGATTTATTTTCTTGTGAATGGACACTCCTTTTCAAGAATTCATGGAGGGCTAGGGGTGCTAGATTGAGAGATGGAGGAAAAAATCCACAGAAACTGGTCTTAAAAAAAAAAAATACTCAAAAGAAAAGAAATAACAAGTCTATTGGTATTTTACTAATGGCTTATAGGCAAAGGATAAAAGATGGACAAATTTCACTGAATGGAGAGAGAATGTTTCTTTTGATTTAGTGTTACAGTAGATGGAACTGTAAGATTCAAACACAACCTCACTTTTTGCTGCCCTGTAGTTCATTACACTGCTTCATTGTTAATGCTCACAAGTACTCATTCTGGCCAAGAAGATACTTATAAACCCTATAAAGAAGCTGAATCAAGGAGCTGTTAAATCCCAGAAGTAATGCACATCGTTAGTTTAGAGCTTTCTCTGCTCTAGTATGTAATGAAACAATACATTTTCTCTAGAAACCACTTTTCATCTCAGAGCATGCGCATGTATTTATACTGCTTTGGGGGCTACAGGCTAGATTTCCAGCTTGTGTGTGTTCATGTGAGTCTCAAATAAGAGTGCTATTCTTATTTACACTTAGTGAAAATGCGTTCCTGTATATAAAGTACCAGCTATATACTGTCTTAAAACTGGATTGTGTCTAATACACAATGAATGGAAGAATGAAAATGGAACAAACTGCAATAGACAGTATCTGAATATCTGTAATGCTGTAGGTGAAGTTGCATGAATTGAAGTTGGTTGACTTTTGGCTGTTTTCTTGGGTAGCTCAAAATCTAATGCATACAAGGATGAATGCATCAGACCTGCTTCCTTCCTGTGGCAAAACAGAAATGCTCCTATGGCTCTAATGTCACAGATAAAGCACGTGTGTCTCAAGGTTAAGACATTCTTGTCACAGAAAGCTGATGTGTCTTGTGAGTGGATGCAATTGCAGAATTGATTTCGAATAGCTTCCTACTGCTGCTTTCATCCTGAAAAAATGCTAAGTCACTTTGCAGACAGAGGTCTAAGCTTTTTGAAGAAACAATTCTTTAAAACTGAAGGGACTTCAATGAGTTTCTGGCTAGAATTTGTCATCTTCTGCTGATGATTGATTCAGGCAGGATGCCTCTGAACGACTTGTAGTCACTTCATGATACAGAACTTATTTTCCTTGCACGGGAACGGTTAGAACCCTGCTCCTAATCAGGTAACCATTCATCAGTTCTTAACACAGCTTGATCTCTACTTATTTTTCAGGTAACTAAATGGAGTTTCACAAAATAAGCATTTATAGTTTAAGTTACAATTCTTTTCTCACCCCAAACTAGTGTAATGCCCCTGCCTAGTAATTCCGTCCAAATATGGCCTGAGAATTATGAAACTGATTCATAATAGGTGTTCAGCTTTATTCTGAAACACATCATGATAAAGCAATAAACAAGAAACATTTCTTGTATTGAAAGGGATGTGTTTTTTGAGGCAGAATTTCTGTTTTAAAATTGAAGTAGGATAGATAGCCATTTTCCAAAAATGCATACAGATTATAGGTGTGCAAATACAGCATCTACTCCATGGGAACATTTTCATTTATTTGCTCAGCATTGGGCCCAAGACCCTATCCATCTGTAGTGTCATCCCAATACACTTATCTGCAGTAGAGAGAGATTGCTCTCAGCAGTGGGACCTCATTGTCCTTCCTTTCTGAGAGCTATGGGATCACAGCCTGGGATCAAAAGTTTACAGTGAATCAATAGTCACAGATGTGCACTCATAACTCTCTGTGCAGAGAAGAACTACATAGTGACCTCTGTGCAGGGTCTTATAAATAGGTCTCATTCCTAAAGGTTTTGACTTCTTACTGTGGTAGAGGTATTTGACAGAATATCAGTGCTATGGTGAACAGCTTTTATCAAGTTATTTGTGCTGAGCTCTCAGTAGGTAAGACACATGCACCTGCCCATCACACTGCCACAACTTTTTGCCCAACCATGTTCATTCAATTTAGTCTTTATATTAGTTCTCATAGAGTAAAATGAAAGGGGGTGGGGGAAAAAATCAGTCTATCATTGCAGTGGAAGGAATTGTTGAGAAAATTAAGAGAACAGCTTCTTTAGTCTGGGCTCCTTGAAAAATTCAGATAGCAATGTGTAATTTTTTTATTTTTTATTTTTTTTTTCCTGTGGAACCTCATCTGTTATGACAGAGGGAGCAGATTTACAGGGACAACTCACACATGGATTAGGTTCACTCTTATAAGTAAACATGTATCTTGCATTCAGTTGTTAGGTGCCTCTTCACACCTCCTCTGGTTGTCTGAACTCTTGTAGGGCAGTTTCCATTTAATTCAGAGACCACTTTCAAATTATTAGTCTTGAGATGATAAGAAATAATTAGTCAAATAATTAGTCCCCAAATTATTCTAAACTACTGGCAAGCAAGCAGATAACGTTTCTCCCACTCATGCCGTATCTCAGATCAAAAGCTTTTCTCATTGCTTTGCAATGCCAGATTTATCTCAGCAGTGGGTCTTGGTCCTGTTCTCTGCACGGCAGATTGGAGAAGTACCAGGTGCACTTCCTGCACCATGTGTGAGTGCCTCCTGTATTCCAGGCATGTTCTTTGCAAAAATGTAGCTTATCTCTGAGGGCAGTGATAACAAACCTGGTGTGACCAAGTCCAGGTCAGTGCTACTTGGGGCACTGCTATAACAGCTTGCTGAAGCACCTTGCAATAGATCATCCTTTCTTATCTGCTTTATTTTTCTTGAGGAAATAAATCACTTGCTAGTAGGCGAGAAGCCATGTGGCTTTAACACATACTCGCTTTTCTTAAAGGGAAAAAGATCATGCTTACAAAGTGATGAGGACAATGCTGTGTCCTTGATTTGCTATTGAATGTGGAAGTAATTTAAGGTAGGATAAAAGATGCATTTATGAAGTGTGCAAACTACAATGCATAAGCTAACAAGTTTTAGAACTGGAATGTACATAGGGAAATTAGTACTTGAGTACATGTTACTCCATGATTGTGAGCTCTTAATTCAAATCCCTTTACAATTCACTTACCAAAGAACATGCATGGGAAGTCCTTTTTTTTTAATTTTTTTTTTTTTTTTTTATCTTAGGAGATAAAATACAGTAAGCCACAGTAAATGGAATTAATTTCTGTTTCTTTGGAAATCCTTTGAGTGTACTGAATTTCTGTAAGTTTATCTCCCACTGTGATTTCAATGCTTAGTTCCTGGTATGGATCTCTTTGAGGATTTGGGCTGAGACCATCTGGGAACCTCAGGTCCAATAGCTGGTGAGCACTAGATGACAAAAGCCAAAGCATTTAAAACACTTCGTTTGGCACTGTAGTAACTGATAAGCTAATGTACAGAAAAAAGAGAGGGAAAGAGAAAAGAGTTGGTTATTGCTGGTGCACAGGTTCCCAGTAAATGTAGAGTTTATTTTAATCTGAAAGTAATCTCTATTATCTCAAGCAGGTTCTTTTTTCTTAATTTACATCAGAAACAGGTATCTGTTTACTCCAAATTATCTGAGTCTGATTGGCCAGCCTTTCATCGCTTCCCCAGACTTGGCACTTTTCCATATATGCAACTAAGAGTTGGGTTTCCTTATCAAATCAAGTATCACGCTTAAAAGATCTGTAACACACTAGAAACAGCAGGCTTCTAGAATTCATGTTTTGATTTTACAATTTATTCCCCAAACTGCTGTGTTGTTATTCCACAGTAAATCAAGTGACCCCCAAACAGGATCCTCATTACCTGAATGTTGCTTACAGATAGTTTCTTCTCCTTTAGTATAGTTTTTCTTTGATTTTTTTTTTGTTGTTGTCAGTTTAAATCACATCATTTACAACTACATAGATCACTGATTATTCCCTTTTTTTAGTTTAAAGTGCTGTTTGAAACAAAGCTCTGATCTGTTACCTGTTAACTCTGGGTTTTTACCTCTCAAAATATTAACTGTATTTTTTCCACATGTACCTTTTGGCACATGAAGAGTCTGCTTTCATTTGCTTTAGAGCAGCTGAAGGTCTTGTTCTATGAAATTTGTGATTGCTTAGACTGATTGTGAACTGATGGTAAACAATACAAATAAATAACTGAGTAAAACAGCAAATAGGAATTAAGGGTGAGGGTTAAACATAGTCAGCATCTGCAGTGACTAATGCTGAGTGGCTTGACTCCCCAGCTAAACCAACAATTGAATTTGATATGCAAGTTCCCTGCAAGTGAATTAGAGCATATCCATGTAGTCAGGCAAAGTCATGTTTCAGAAGGAAGGACACGGTGTGCCTTTGCCTATACTTGATGGAGCATGAATCAGCTTGGGCTCCAAAGCTTTATTGTTTTTTTCTTCTAATTGCTTTTCAACGTTAGTCAGAAAAGGAAAGAAATAATTACAGCTTGATGAAAACTTGCTGAAAAGCTAGTATAATTACACCTTTTCTTTTAAAAAAATTCTTAAAGTTTAAGTGCTGTTCTAATAATGTCGCTTGTGGGGTTTTTATAAATCAGAAAAATATAAAAGTTAAAGTAGTAAAATTATAACAAATAGCTATTTTCTATGGTTGCATTTTTACCACATTGGAATAATAACCCAACTGCTGCATGGCTTAGCTTTGCAGACCCATAAGGGGAGAAGCAGGTTGTTTCAAAAGTTTTGCTAGCTGTAAGGAAATGGAAGATGACGAGAACTATTTCCGGAGTGGCATTTTGTCTGGGTGTAACTGGTGCTTTGTTTCAACATGTAAAGATGAGTTGAAGTGATTTAGCTTTTTCTTGGTGGACTCTTCTCACCAGGTGACTTCTATGTTGATTTAGCTGCAAAACCTAACAGACTCATGTAGCATTTCGAGTTTCAAATTTTCTTTCTTATTTGACTAAATTTTTAGAGATTTTACTATGTCATTATTTAAACTATGGAGTTAAATTCCTTTTCCTTTGTATTTATTATCAAGCGAATGTGTCACCAATTTGGAGTCTGCACTTGTTTGTGGGATTACTATTTCTGATAGCTAATGGGTACGCTTCATTCACCTCTTCAGCTGTCATTTATAGTAGGTGAATAAAAAAGCAGGAAGTCTGAAACAGTTAAAATAGAGCTGCTTCAAGAACAGCTGCTTGTATTCAGATGCTTGAGTCAGTGCAAGTTTTATATTAGTGTATCTGCATACATGCAATATTTGAAATATTGGTCTGTGTTTATCTTAGATCCTTCTTATGTTAGTTATAATACGAGGAAAACTTCTGTACACCTCTTTCTGTCTTTACAATTAGAAATAAATTAGAGTTTGCTGCTCTTTGTTACTTCAGAGTATTAACACAACAATTATGTGTTTTAAAGGGCTAAAGAGCCAAGACATTTGGTTTATGACTGGTACTAAGATTCCCTTCATAGAGTCACTGGCTGGTTCATCTTTCTTTGGGTTATCCTGCAGCTGTCATAAATGTGCCTAGTTCCTTTTAACCCTCTTTTGCAAATTGCTTTGTTTTCTATCTTTTCATTTTTTTCCTCTGAACTCTTTCTGATTCATAGCTGTCTTTCCAGTTAGACTCCTAAAAATTTAATCACTGATAAGCATGTAGATTCATTGCTGGAGTCAGGAAATATAACTGAGTTCAGACACAAATTGTGTTGCTTGGCATAAAGTCATGGGTGAATTTAGTCTGTATTATGAAGCTGATTGCACTCTAACTTTTCTTCAATCTTAAAGGCCAACTAAACTTTATATAACTTCTTTTTAAGGAGCAAAATAAATTTTGAGAAATTTCCAAATGCATTCTTGAAAATGTCCATATTTTCGTTTCAGCTGTCGTAAGAGAATCTTTGCCTCTAGCTGAGCCCAAAATATTAATTAAAATATAAATATTATGTGGCTTTATATAGGAACAAATACATGTATGTATATATACTGCTTTATTACATTATCAAGTTCCAGTTTTCCCTACTCCTGAAAATGTGTAGGCTACCTTTTTAGATTATTTTGTTCCAGATGTCTTGGACTCTGACTTTTTAAACTGCATTTTGCTGGTAATTTTTGTTCATTTTACTAATCCTTATAATCCAGAGATTTCATTACCATGCTGCTTACTGTCTTCCTGATCATTATTAGAAGTATTAAATAGGACTAACAATGGTGCCTCCAAAACTCTTATGTTTTTTATTTAATATTATCTTTTATTTGTACTTCTTAAGCCATCTTTTTGTCTGTAGGGTAGACCTCATATCCAACTGATAAGAATAAATTGAGAATAAATTCATGCAACATAGTTTTAAATTTCTAAAAGCCACATATTTTAAATCTGCTAAGGGCCACAACTTAGTAATCATGTTTTGTCAATAAAAATCGGAATGCAATCTCATTCTCAGTCTCAAAGAAGCTGCCTGTTACAAGGTCACTCTTTTCTTTTAAACTTGAGCATTGTGGGCTCTGATGGTGATAGGATTTTGTATTTGTTTGTGGCAGTCTGTTCAAATTAAAAGTATGAAGCTATGTCTTAACTCCTTAATAACAGAATTCTGATCTCAGGAAAATGTCTGATGTGTTCTAAAGCTACACTAAAATTATTAGTTGTGCCAGCAGATAAAATGGCATATTAGCTGGTCTCTGGACATGTTCAGGAGAGTTAGATGGAGAGGACTGAAGTCTCCACAAGGAATACAGTAGTTTGTCTTCACTTCTGGTGAAACAAGGGCTGTCTGGTCTCAGAGTATTCTTCCCAAACAAGCAGAATAGTATCTGCAGTAGTTGCAAGTTGACGAGAACAATGAAAAGTTTGTAAACTCTTACAGAAAGGTCATAAGGAAAATTTTATTTGTGTCATGGGGATTGAAATTCCCCTCTCCTAACTATGTTTGCCACAACTACATTTTGCCACTGGCTGTCACTGATTTAAGATCTCGCACAATACTAGTGTTTATTTTTGAGGCCTCTTGCCAGTGGTCCCAGGGGTTATTCTCTGTTCATGTAATGGGTGGCTTGTATCCTTTGTCTGTTTCTGAGAAAAATGGCACACACAAAGAAGAAATAATTATTCCCAACCCCTCCTCTTACTTCAGTGGGCAGATTTTTTGAATTCTTGGTAAAAATTTGAGAAACAAAAATCTCAATTATGACTGGCTTTTTCTTTTCACTGAAAAGCATTTGCATTGCATATAAGGCAATAGTTCTAGGGTCAAAGATTTCTTTGGCAGTATCCATCACAGGACAGGAGAAAATGAGAAAATGTTCTTTCGTGAGATTGGTTTTCTGACCAGATTAGAGTGTGTTAGTGAGGATTTTTGTCTCCTTTTCCAAATCTGAATGTCTTCAGTTGTATTGGCTCAGCGATCCAGAAGGAGCCAGTCAGGACAAGACAAAATTATTTTGTTAGGGTCGTTTTATTCAAGTTATGAGCTTCTGGGGCCCATTCTGTTTCTCATAGTCACAGGCATCCAATGCTAAACTGGATGGGGTATCTATCTGGATGTTTTGTAGTAACATTGAAAGGCCATGGAAGTGGTAAGAATCTGTAACTGGCTCATAAGGCTGATCAGAAACTGTAGCAGATGTAACCTTTCTTAGGATTTGACCAGAAGAGATGTGAGAGAAGTCCTCAAGAAATTTCCATAGTGCAGTTTCAGGCCTTTTCTTCTATATTAACTGGTGGTTAAGAAAAGCTAGTAGCAAAGAAGAGAAAGGAAGGAAAGCACTGATTGAACCTGTTATGCATCTGTTTGTAAATTACAACTAACATCTCATCCAGGCTGGAATTGATTGCAAACACCTTTTATTGTTTCCTTTGTTTTTTACTGACAGTGCTTGTTTAGACATTTAATCTTGTTTAGAGACTTTAGCCACAATTTTTTTCATTTGTCATTTTGGAGAAATGAGCTTTTTGAATAATGAGTGTGTTACTGTAAAATTAAGATGATAGAGGTGCTTTTTGTTCATGATATCGGAATAGACTCCACAACTCATTAAAGTTGTAAAGTAGGTATGCGCTCATTCAGCTGAAGGCTCATGGGGGATTGCTCCTCCAAAGGCATGCACACCTCAGTGTCATTTTCCTCTATATTTATCCTCTAAAGTACTACATATGCATTAGATTACACAATATGCCTATACATATTTATGTCCTACCCCTGCTTCATGTTATAATGAGCTCAAAGGTCCTTTGCACATGCGCAGTGCCTCCTGGTGGTCGTGGGCAGGGGTCTTCAGATGAAGTAAACGAGTCTTCCTCGGGCCTGAACTTTTCAACCTTGGTCCTCACGCATGCTCTTTAGGAGCCTGGATGAGTCTGGTCTATGTCCAAATGGTTTTTGCTGAAACTTAAGTAACTGTTTTCCTTATTAGGAGGTTATGTTCTGGTACTGCCTGGTAAAGCACGATAGATATTTGCTGAGCGATATATCTGTTAAGCAAGCTATGTAACTTAAGCAATACCCCCTTGTACAACCCCCCTGTACAGTTCACCTAACCCCCTTGTACAATAGTCCACATCAGTTCATATCTTTGTAAATTGGTTTAACTAGAGCTTATTGGTGTTAATTAGAGAGAAAATCTTGTTTGATTAAAGCTAGTAGTGATAATAATTTGCAGTTATTTATTGACCTTTTGGGACAGCAGTGATTTTGGAAGAGACTAGATTAATTTTTAAAGTGCTCTTGCTACCATACAGTACATAATTTTGTTTCAGGATCTACATCTGCCTGGATTTGCTCCTGCTTTTGTTAACCCAATTAAAATGCTATAATCAAATAAGAAATTCTGGTTCTCTAACTGGCACTGCAGCATATCCCTAATATCCCTATTCTTAAATTCTTTTGAACAGAAAGATGTCAATACATGTGTGCATTTTTTTAGAAGCATTGTGCAAGGCTTTTTAATCTTTCGTTTTAATGAAATTACTCACCAGGTAACTTTTTTTTTTCCAGGCTTCTTTTTCATTTGGTTTATCTGTATCTTTTAAAGTATAGATATTGGTGTTCTCAACAATGCAAAATAATATGGGTGAAAATAAAATCTTTTTTCTTTTTTTTTTTCTTTTCTTTTTCTTTTCCAGATTGTGTAGGAAGAAAACAATGTACGGAAGAGTTAGCCAGAAACTGTTAGACTTCAGCCCAAAGAAGGTACTACTTTGTGACTTATATGAGTTAAAGTCATAGGAGAATTTCTGAAGGTAAATCACGTTGTTACAGTTTTTGATATGCTATTGGATTTTGTGTATTTAATATTTTTAAATTGTGTTTTCTTTCTAAGTGAATTCAGTGAGGCTTATGCATATTTTTAAATATGTGTGTCTTAAAAATAAATATTCTACTAATGAACACAAAAATACACATTGCAAATATATCCAAAATGAACAGTATTCAAAATGTTCATACAAATATCAATGTCCTAACATGTGTAGGATAATAATGAAATATGTTTTTGTCATGTTGGGATAGGCACATCAAAATGCTCCAGAATAACCATAATCCAAAGGAACTTGAGTCACAAACAGTGTCTCTCTCAAAGGAAGAACTCTATTAATGTTATATCGAATTAATTTAACTTTATTCATAATTAAAACCCTTGCCTATATAAATGCTAATGAGCATCATTTGTTGTAATGCATATTTTTTTGAGTCTTACTGACATTGCTAAATTGAAAGGTACCAAGGTAGAATCCCATGGGAATGGCAGCACAAAACACAATGCTGATGGCTTGATAAAAACACAAGATAACCTTTAAAATATGCTAACCATGTACACAAATTCTCTCTTCTTGGCGTTGTCTGTATTCATCCTCAGAGCTTTAAGTAGTTGCATAGATTTTAGTCATGGTTTAGCTTTTTGTACTCCAAATACTCTTACTGACTTAATTCAGCCTTCCAAATGTTTAAAATTAGTTTACTCTTCAATACTTTTAACCCAAAAATGAGTAATCAAATAAGTCTGCACCTTTTGTCATGTTGGTATTTTTCACCAGGTTTTGGACAGTACTGACTTGAAGTAGAGGTTTGTGGTTACAAACCTAGAGGCTATGACTGTCCATAAAGACAATGGAAAGACTGCAATTTAGCGTGAGTGGATACTAATTTCATTTTCTGTTGTGTTCAAAACACGAGCAGTGATGGTAGTCAGTTGAAAATGAAAATATAAAATCATGGTTGATATTCCTTTTACAGTCTTTTCTGAAATTATGATGCAAATCTGTAGACACAGTCCAGAGTAAAAATCAGTGGATATATTCCATTATTCACCCATTTTAGAAGATATTTTCTTAATGCCAAAACCTCCTAAGTCTTCACTACAAAAAAGAATATTAAGATAAACTCCTTTATGTGTCCATGTCTCAAAAAGCTGTGTCTCTGAGTTATTTTGGCCTTTTTTTTTTTTTTTTAATTTTAGCCTTGTTTGTTCTTATCTTGGTATATGCTTCTTCCTCATAGGTATATGTGTATATATTTTAGCAGGTCTTTATATGGCCCCTCTAAAATTATCCAAATAAGTGGAAAAATGGCTTATAAGAAACATGGGAAAAAAACCAAACCAAACAAAAAAAAACAGCACAACTTTTTGACATAAGTAGTGGCAGAAAATGTTGCAAAATTTAGGAAAGAAAAAGCAGTAACACTGTAAGACATATCTATGCCTATATAAATTAGTTTATTAAGATGTTTGAGCATAAGAACAGAAGAATATACAGCATCAAACCAAAGGTCTGACTAACTTAGTGTCCTTTTTCTCAAAAGGAAACCAGTATGTCCAGTGCCAAGTGAGTATAAAAACAGAGTAAATCTGTAACAGTGGTGTCCAAGGATGGTCACCCAGACTCCAACAACTTCCAAAATAGTTATTTGGGATTCAGAAGCTCAAAGTGGATTTTTCTTCCATGTGTTTCTACCTGGCTGCTTAAAATATGCAATTTAAAATTAATAAAGCCTTATGAGATATATGTTGGAGTGTATGCACACTTGAAAGTGGTAGGAGTAATTAATTGCACTGTATATGTATTTACCATGGTCTTTCCCAATTTCTTTTTATAAATAGTTAATCCCTGCATTTATACTTTTGGAATGACGAGTGGGCAGATCATGATGCATGAAACCATTTAATTCTTTAGGTCAGAATTATGCTGCAGTTTTCCTAGACTTGTTACTTTCTTCCTATCTTCATCTATTTTCATATCAAAAGGTCATGCATGGATTTTTTGTGTGTGTGTGGACCATGTTCTACAGTGATAATTAGATTTTTTGTGTGTGTGTGTGGACCATGTTCTACAGTGATAATTAGAATGAGCACATACAGCAAGCAGAGTAATTTAGCTTGTATGTACAGTTTGAAAGCAGATTTTTAAGAAAATGACTGCATTTTTTTGGCATGGAAAGCATAGAAACATACGACAATGTGACTGAATATAAAAGAGTTAAGTCCAACTTTTCTGACCTTGTCTTAGAATAAGGTAGGAAATAAGTAATAGATTTGTATATACTAAGGCCAAAAACGACTACTGCAATTAATCTAGCCTGACCTTTTGTCTTAATGTGATCCACTGAGGTCACCTGCATGCTGGCTTTAAATCCAACATTTTTGCTTGAATTAGACAAAGTACTGTGTTTAAACCTATCCAATCATAACTTTCAATTTACCTGAACTTGAACTTAATGCGAATCCCAGGTACGATATTAATTGCCTCTTATTGTAACAAATGTCTATCTTATTTTGTATGTGAATATGCCTAGCTTCAGATTCAGTAATTTCAGCCTTGTTCTTTCTCTTCTTACCACATTGAAAAGCTTTCTATGCCATCACATTCTGCTCTGCCTGCAGGTCCCTATGCATCACGACGAAATTGTCCCTTAGCCACATCTCTAAGACAAACAACTTGTTTGAATTTTTTATTAAAATTTCTAAATAGACTTTTTTATTCCTTTCTAAATCTTTTCAGTTTTTCCACATTCTTATTAAAAGTAACGCCACAGAATTTTATGTTGCATTCTAGCAAGACTTTCTCTGTAGAAAAATGCAAAATTGAAATATTTTCTGTGCTTTAGAGTATGTAGCTCTTTCAAGCTGTTGCAGTGAGTCTGCACTCCATCTCCCATTTTGGAAGGTCTGATACGTGGAAATGGGTCTAAAAATTCTGTTTTTTAGCTGCCTTCTCACGGCTAAAGACAGACAGGCACAATTCATTGTCTTTATCAGAAACTTCAAGACGTTGGAAACCCGTACAAACATGTGAGGTATCTAAAGATTTGTTGTGTCTATAGTTTTAGTCATAGGTCTACAACAGTATTACGAAAGGTACTACCTTGTAGGCACTTGAAAGAAGAAAAACATACAGTGATTAAAGATTGACAAAATGTGATGGAGACAGTGATGCCATCTGCTCTGTCTCCATTTTATTACGTTCTCTTAGGATCAGTGAAATATTGATATCCCGGTGGACTTTGGGACAGCACTAGATGACAGATTAGTGCCTTTGACGGTAAATTTAGCTCCATTCAATCCTTTTCTTTTCATGTTTAGTGTCAAACTAAGGATCACAAGGAAGGATAAGGGATGAAAAAGAGCATTTCTCCATATTTTGTTCACATGTTAAACTTCATCTCTGCCCTCCTAGTGTCTCTTTACTTACTACCTCTCTGTCCTGCCATTCTCTGTTCTGAGCCTGATTGATTGGAGTTCTGGACTGAAGGCAACTGTTAGGGGACACGGCTAGTTCAAACTCTCAGCCTGAGGGCTTTCTGCCTTTAAAAAACATGCTATATAACATACAACAGTGGTCTTTTAGGCGGCACACAGTCATAGCAGATGATGCAACTGAGTAGCTGTCTTTGCTATTAAAGCACAGGCAGTATGTGGAGGATGATGTTGAGTAATGTGGTCACTGAATTGTGCAGTGCAACCTGCACATCAGCTGAAGTAGCCATGTCAGTGAGCAGTACAACTGCTTATAAAAATTCCAAGCTAGTACAGATGTTACAACCAGCTATGAATGCACATCAATAGCAGCTGCTGAAACAAGACAAATAATGTGAGCCTGAGGCTATATGTGCTCATTGTTATGGTTATCTTTAAAATCTGGCATTTCAAAAACTTATTACAAATATTTTCCTAAGTTATCCTCTTGGCTAGCTGGCATATGGCTGTGCAGCACTCCTACAACACAATCCAGCTCATTAATTATCACAAGAACACTTCAGACTGATGGTCTTAACTTAAAGTGACTAATCTCTTTTCTGGAATGTTATGTCCAGAAAATGTTTCATTATGAAACATTTAATTTCAATAGCATATTTGAATATCTTGTCAAAGTCTGAGCAATGAAGCTCCACGTGACTGATAGAGGCAGCTTTTTATTTTAGGTAAGGGCAGAGAAGTAATCTAAAAGCTTGTGTCAGGCATTTGGAGATTTCCTTGTGGACACCAACTTCTCCCTCTGAAACCTGGTCGCAGTGAGAAAGACGTAGGAGATGTTTCATGTAATTGTTTATTGTTTCAAAGCAATATCCAGGTTTATTGCACTCTAATTATGCAGTGGAAATGGAGTATAAGTGATGCATATGCAATTGCTTGAACACTGACATGTATTAAAAAAACACAACAGATTATTTTCATTTTGTGATAAGGTTCAGAGGCACCTGGATCTTAACAATAGGAAGATGTTGAGCTGGATAACTGGCTGCTAACGAGCATTAGACTGTCAAGTCATAAATATATTCCTTTTTTATTATTTCTTTTAAAAATTAAAAGTGTTTTGTATAAATAATTTAAAAGAAGTTATGTATGAGGCTTCACGGTGGGATTGCTATGAAAAAAAATTCCCTAGTGATATTTGCAGAATCACTCTCAACTTAGAATGTGATATTTTTGGTGTATATTCGGTGCTCAATAGATACAGTGGGAAGTGCCTGACATTATGTGGATTTAAATATGTAGACAATATTGAAATGAAGGAAAAAGTCGTTTCTCCAGTCTATTTTTCTATTAATCAAATAAGAGCACTGTTGTGATGGGGCATTGTATAAAATCAGAAATATTATTTAAATGGTGCATATCCTATTGTAAAAAGAAAATATTAATGCTGCCTTCATGACTCTCCTTCTAAGAAAACTTAATTTTTAGAGGCACAGTTGGTGCAATGTCTCAATATCTTTCATGGCATAGTTAAAAATAGTTTATATAAAAAGTCTATTTATTTGATCAGTATGATTTTCTAAGTTTGTTGTATTTCTTGGAACCCCTATATTCATAGTCCTTGCATCTGGCTTAGTAGTACTGTTTCTGCCTTTTGTAATCTTCATCACCGTGGCTTGTTAGTGCATTAGCTAACTATGGAAGTTTGATTTTTGCTGTGCCTAAACAAAGACAAACACTTTCGATGTTAATTTTCGGCAAAACAATGTCAGCCCTGAGTTGTGGGCTGAGTAATTTGTATGAGTGGAGCTGTGTGTGCTTACACTGAGAACGAGTGCTGCAAGGTGAGTTCCAGCTTATTGTGCAGGCTATGAATTACTGTGATCTCTAGCAATGAATCTGAAGCAGATGTAAGTATTGTGGGCATTCAAAAACTTTTAGAAAGTGGATCACTATTCCGTGGCTGGATAGTATTCTAGCTAGCTGTACTCACTGTTGTGTTCCTAAAGCCTCAGTCCCTTTCTGTGAAAAAGGAGAATGACCTAAATTTACCAGGAAGTTTCGACACAAGGAAGAAGCCCTCATTTACTCAGTAGCTGCTAGAAGATAGTCTTTACGAAAATGTTGCATGTCTGCTTGTGTGCAGTATGTAGCTGAATGGGCTCTAGTGTGTTAGCAGCATTATGCAAAAAAAAAAAAAAAAAAAAAGTCTTCCAGTGATAGCAAAAAATTATATCAAGCCATACAAAATGGAAACATATCTAAGTTTTAATATCTAAGTTTTAAAATGTAGCTTTGTGCTAACCAGTTTTGCAAGTCAGTTTTACATCAACGCCCTCTCTTTTTGTAACAGTTGGATACTAGTTATGCCTGTTGCACAAATCCTTTCTGAAAAATAAGCATCCTTTCTGCTAATTTTGAATTGTCTTATATTGGTCTGTGTGTCTGGTGAATTTGCATGTGTGGGAGAGGAGATATTCTTTTCTGCAGCTGGTGTGTGCAATGTCTGGATCAAATCTTGGTAGCTGCAATCTTCGTGCATTGGGTGTGTAGCAGAAGACAACTAGGCAGTAGCACTCCAGACATATGGTAGAGGAGCTGCTGGGCACACCAGCCTCTGACACAGCTCAATTAAGGGCAAAGATAGGGTCTCTTGGGCACAGATGGGCATCTGTCAGAGGAAAGAAAGAGTGGAAAAGGAAAATGAGATGTTAATTTTAATCCCCTGATATACTTTTTCTCCAAAGGCATTGACCATCTCAGTTTCTGTATATATGGTGTCTTAAAGATAGAAGCCATTCAGTATTTTTTTTAAGTATTTGCAGCAAAATTTCAGGTTTAATGTTTTCTCCATTTTTTTATTTTTTTTTGTTAACCCTTATATTGTTTTCAGAAAGTATGTAGAATATTGTTTAATTGCAGTGCTTAAATTTTGCAGCTTCTCCTACATAGATTTTACTTTTGTAATTAAACCTACTTCTGACATCATAGACTAGTTGGAAAGGACCTTAAGATCATCTAGTTCCAACTCCCTTGCTCCTCTACATTAGCAGAGGCCGCACAAAAACGAGAACCTCTGCATTGCACCTCTTTCCAATCTCTTATCTCGGTTTTGGTAAATAAAAGCTCAGACTAAGGTGTGACTATGGATGAGTTGGAGCTAGGTAATGTGACAGTGAATCAACCATCTCTGCTTTGCTTCACTTGCCTTCGAGGCCAGTGGTGAATAAATACACAACAGTCTCCCTGCTGGCTTGAGGAGAACTGGTGTACGCCCCCTACCATGGTCTTAGATGCCAAAACACAGGACTCCTTGATGAATCTCTGTTTTCTGTCAAATTCTTCTTAGAACTGCCAAGTTGTAACACAGTGGGACAATCTAAGAGAAACATCAAGTTTTTGTTAAATTCTTATATTTTTGCATGCCTCTTAAAACTAAAGGGTGAACATTCTGGAAACTAATTTTGGATGACACATTGAACATGCAGTCCGGTGACAGAGCAAGCAAGATTGCATTTGGTATTAGGTACTTCTGAGAAAGATGCAAACCCATCTATAATAGGCAACCATGAAAGGATCAAGCCCAAGAGAAAATGTCCTTCAGAGTCACAGTGGGATGTATTGAACTTCAGTCTGGAAGCATCAAGGCAGCTTCCTCTTCCTGTGATCATCTACTTAGTACTCAGTGCCTTAGCTCTTGTGGTTCAGATAAGTAACACAAAATACTGTTGCAAACCTTCCTGTATTCTAATTGTCAACAAAAGTTTGCAGTAATGAGTTGGTTAACTGTGCATGGTATGTGAGCATTACACAAAGGAAAAAACAACAGAAGGTGAGAGAGCTGTTTGTACCTGCTTCATTGAAAGCATTGCTAAGGGTAGTGACTATGTTAGTGATGGAGCAATGTTGACCAGAAGCGGAGGGGGGGAAGAGAGATATACCAGTTATAACCTGGTTAGAACTGATGAGATAGCAGGTAAGAATATGCATTATTAAATACCATTTTCAATAAACACCTTTTGAGACTAGTCTTACTACTACAGAGTTGGCTTATATACTGTAAACTGTCCTTCTCAGTAACCTAGAATTAATCATCTGTTCCTTGGAGCTATTGCACTAAGTACAAAAATTACTACAAAAAAGAACAAAGAAATGTTGGCATTCATAAGAAATGCATTGTGTAGTTCTTATACAGCACCAACAGAAAAATACCAGCAATAAAATCTTTGGTGCTTCTGAGCTTCCTGTTATCTCTGAGGGAAAGTAATTTTTATTTTGTGCAGGAGACTTACTCTTCTATTTAAAGATTCTGATAGCCATGAGGATGCTGTGAAGTATGTGGGAGTACAAAGCATGTATCTACTAAGTGGATAAATTATTACTCACAACATGCACCCAAGAAGATCTATAGACTATCAGGCTCATGCTTCCTATTAAATGTTTTGATTGTTCATTGGGCATCTGTCAGTAGAAATGCGATTCTGATCCTCTAATTCATGTTTTCCATCAGAAGTACAGATTTATGGTGCTTTACGAATGTTTGTGTCTTTATCTCCCTGCAGAAATACTACTGCTCTCCAAGTGTCTCTTAAATCCTCAGGTTTGTGCTGCTAAGAGTTGTGGTTTTCCTTCCCTGCTGTTTCCAGGCCAGCACAATGCCTTACTAGCAATGGTTACAAGGCTTGTAAAAGAAGGCAGGAGCTCCAGAATGGTAATATTCCGCAACAGTCACTGAAGGAAACTTATGTTACTGTTAAGTAAGCAGACACCTACACTGAGCCAGGACACCATCTATGCTTGCAAAAGTATGATGAGCCCATGGGTTTCAAAGCATTCAGGAAATGTGTTAGCTTGACTCTAGTGCTGACAGCTTTTTTTCCGCCCTTATGTACTAACCAGACAGCTGAACAAGAGTCAGGAGATTGTGTGTGCATGCAGAACAAACTACTGAATAATGTGTCCTAGTGCTGCTGCAAGATCTTGAGGTAAAAACGACTGAGTTTCTCTTTTAGAGTAGGTTTGCACCTGGCAGCATTAAGATATGTTTGCTTAACAGACTTCTACACTGAACTGGAGGAGTATCGTCTGTGATGAAAGGGCAATTAATTTCATCCTGACCACCTCTGTTGGGACTGTCACTTGGACAGCTGCATTTGACATTTATAATGGGGTCCTTTCCTATGTCATGGAAGCTCCTTTAGCAGAAGGACTTTTCCTGACATTGCTGATCTGGGAGAAGTCTGAACTCAAGTGAGAGGTCTAAGAGATTCCTCTGGGAATCTTCAGTCCCTTTTCAGGGTATATTTTTGTAGCTGAGGGTGAAAGAAAAAAAAAAGGATACATAGTGCCAGTACAGTGAACTGAATTGTTGACACAGATTGACTGAAGTGGTGCATACATGATGAAGCTATAAATTAAGACAATTTGTAGAAGATTTTTTTTTTTAAGACTGTAGAAACATCAGCAAATCTCGGGGGGGAGGGGGAGAGGGAGGATGACACACTGGTTTTTATTTATTTTTTTTTTAAAGCAATGAGTATTTCCTGTTTATCTTTTAGGATGTTTTCTTTTTTTACTCATTTTTTTCCACTTTATCACATTTTTGAAGAATACAGACAATTTTTCTGCCTATTGCTGGCTATCACTTAAGCACACTGCTATTTTGAGAGGGATAAAGAAAAAAGAATGGAGAATCAGTCCTCTTTATCATTCACATATAAGAGAGGGTCTTCTTAAAATTTCTGTCTATGACATTCTCCAATCTATTAATTGCTATATATGTGCATTGTGATTACAGTTAGGGTCTCATTTAAATGATGAAAACAACAGTCCACACACTAGAAAATTCCCATGTTAGGTGCAGATGTGGTTAAGAACTATTGAATGGATTGATCAAGCTCAGGATCAGTTTTCAAAACACTTTTTAATTAATGTAATTAATTAGTGCAAGAAACAGTGAATCAAAAGAAGGAAGGATGGTGATTGAAGGACATGAAAAGTTTGTAAGAGTACTACAAAGTGCTCTCCTGCAGAATTAAAAGACACTGCAGGCTGAATGGAGTAGTTGGCTGACTGGTGTAGTTGGCTGGATTGATGATCTGTTAGGGGTTTGTGGGGTGGGTTGTTTTTTTTTTTCCCCAGGCTGGTCTGCTTCACCTTTATTGGAAGAGCTGAAAAAATTCTGCCCAAAACAAACAGTAGAGAGAACTGCAAATTCTTTCCTTTCTGCCTTCTTTGCTCTGTTCATGGAGTAAAACTTAGGCAGCCTCTGATGAATATTAAGACCCTATTTTATCTTCTATCTTAGACTGTTTTGCCTTTCTAAGAGCTTTGGAAATGCCTTGACCTTAAAAGATTTAGTAAAGCTATGCTTGTGTTGTGGTCAGATACAGTTCATGGAGTACTGTTTGCCCTGCTCTCCTGACCATTTTGACTGGAGGCCTTTTGAAGCATGGCAATATTCTGTCCTTGCTTGTGTGGCCAAGTTTTCCAATGGAAATTAGATGTCCTTGGCAACAGGTATCTTTTGACGATTCAGACACCATTTTGTGAAGTACTCCTGGGTCCTTTGCTGTTTGCAATAGCATAGGAACCTCTATCTTTTTTGGATCTCTCCTGGAATACAGACTATTAATTTTGGAGCACAGAAGAAATAGTAAACACCTTGGTAAGTACAGAAATAGGGATTAAAACAAATTAGTTTGGCTTCTTGCCCTGATGGGAAGCTAAGATTATGGATATAGCATTAATAATTAGTATCAAATCTCCTTTAGCTCTTTGTGCCATGCAGATCACAGTACTTTTTCCATTTGTCTTTCCTTCTTGTCACTATCTCTCAATTTCCTTTTCACTTCCTAATGTTTGCAAATGATTATGTTTCTTGAAAAGATTAAAAATGTCTTAATCATAATGAAGGAAAATACTATCAATCCTCTTCACTTTAATAACATTGAAATCTAAATATAGGAGATTGCTTTAATTAGCAGGTAAGTTGTTTGGGTCAAAATCTTTATTTAATGGAGGAAAGATCAGTAAGGTGGTTCTAATTAATTCTATGGATGGTTCATTTCATCAAATCATTTAAGTAGTGCTTTAGTTATACCTTAATTAACATTCCATGTTCTCCTGAAACATGCAGAAATGTGCTTGAATGTCTGTTTTTTAAGCAATGTCCCACATTAAGATATGGAAGTGTGGTGGTGAAGTTCAAGTAAGGTAATCTGAATTTATTAAAACAATAAAACTTGTGTTTTGGCTTTGGAGAAATGGGTTTAATTCATTTGGGTCACTAGTCTTCAATTTGTATAACTTTTTAATTGTACAGTAGGGTAGTAGTGGTAGAAAATGTTATGTATAAGAAGATTCCATCTGTTTAACAACAATCAAAAAAACCCAAACAAAACATTTTCTTATCTTGATTAGAGGAGCATAATTTTGATGAAATTGCCAAAACTTTAATTTTGAAGAATATTTACACAAGGAGGCATCCTTACTGGCCAGTATGAGTTTTCCTATTGGAACCTGACAGCATCTTTGAGTTTTACTGTTTAATGAATAATTAACTGCTCTTCCATGGAAAGCTACAGATAAGGCTCTCATCTTTATCTTTTCCACCATCATTTTTAACCTTCATAACAGATACGAGATTTTTCAAGTGTAAAGAAAGAAAAAGTGGAACCGTATAAAATGAACCACAGTCAAGTTATCCCAGAATTGGTGCAGACACAGAGCTGTTTCTTATTGCAGAATATATTATCATTTCTGTAAAAAGAAAAATTATATATGTAATTCTGTAGGACAGAAGAGAATAATAATATAGAGCAATATGTGCAATTGTATTTTTATATATATACACAGATTGTATAAGGTCTCATTACATTAAAATATTACAGACACTGAAATATACATCACTAATAAATTTTGTATGTTACTGTGCATGGTCTATGCCCTTCTGATGAAAATTAGCATACTGGCATTTGATTTTTATGAGCACTTCCCTCAAGAACTGGAAGACCAGAAAATTTATTGACAAAAGGACATACTGAAATAGAAAAAAACTATCTTTATTCCAAGAAAAAGCCATACCTTCCCAAATTTATAATGCTCATGGAAGCAGCATCTTTTGTAAGGCAAGATGTAAGATAAGTAGCAATAATTAGAAAAGATGGGAATTATTCTTGCAGGAGTGAGAATGCTGAATGGAAAGAGAAACAAGTGATATAAAGTGATATGGGGCAATACTGGGCAGTGCAGACTGCATTTTGGAATGATACCAGAATGTCTTCCCAAGCCATTACAGAACTTACTTGTATTAACCATGTGACAGAGAAGCACACTGCAGATAGATAGAGAAAACCAGAGGAAGAAGTTAAGTTCAAAGAGGATATTATGTCTCTGTTCACCTTACGCAGTGTTTAGAATTCTGCTGTGATTTTGATGATTGGAATTTAGAAACTAGTACCAAGGACTATTGTATATTTGTAAGTCTTCTATATGAATATGGTATATATATTTTTAATAAGATTGGTAGTCTGCTGATGGCAAGTGAAGGTTAGACTGCCCAGGTAGACTTCTGAACTCTGGCCAAAAAAAAATTTGCTAAAAAGAAAAAAAAAGAAAAGGTAAAAAAAATATACAAACCCAACATTCAGGCAGGGAATTTAAAGAACTTTATGAACTGCCTTCTCTTATTTTTGAGCATGGTTTAGATTTACCTGCATATATAAAGTTTCATCTTACTTCACACTGAAGCACTATCTTTTTTTAACAGACTTTAAAATGGGATTTGTGGTCATAAATAGAACAGCACATCAATAGCACTAGAAGAACTTATTGACCTGGAAAGATCAATCAGTCTGGAGGCTGAATATTTATCTATGCTTCAAGAATATTTTTCTGCCCATTACCTTGTTGATCAGAGCTTTAGAACATTATCAGCTTGAATAAATGTCCAAATTCCTGTTCCACCTTTGAATTTTTTTTTTCTTTTCCTCCTCCCACAGATTTTGAGAGAATATGTTAAAAACAACATGAAGGGTTCTCACCCTTTGTCTTGCTTAACTTAATCAAATGCCTTTGGCTGCTTCTAGGTAGGAGTCATGTCCTGGCACTTGGTTGCTCCTCCACATCAGATTTTGATTATATGAAAGCCTGCATCATTCTGTATGCTTCCATGGCTTCCTTAAAAAATACATGAGAGGGGTGTTATGTAATGCCTGTCTTCCCTCAAGTAAATGTTAATTAAAAGTAAGAAAGAACATCTTAAGTTAATGAAAAATAAAAGCTCTTAAGACTCCTGTTTCCAGAAAGGAAACATGGGAATTGCATGTCCAATGTAAATGTAAGGAAAATAATTATATCACTTTTTTTTTTACTACTTCAGTCAGTTAGAAATGCTTTTAGTGTAAGTGAATGTACATAATTACTGCTCTGCTGTTCTGATTACTCATTACACCACAAAATGTTACAAGGAGAAGAGATCATTTGGCTGTCAGGATTTAGTCATAGTCATTAGTACATTGCCTTTATCTTGATACAGAATAAGATGTTTTACTATAAGCTGCTAAAGGTACATCATATGCGCTGCTGCATTTCCTAAACATGATCTATTATAACTGCCATTATCTTGTACTTTTTCTGGGTGTAATTTGACATTAATTTTACTCTACTGAGTAATCTTTATTATTTATCCCTTTTATTGCATATAGATATGCGTGAGCACAACATAATGGAAAAGTCACAAGTACTATGTCAGAAAAAGAATTGAGAGATGAAGTAAAGCCCAGGTGTTCACTTCTGATTTATATTAGTAACAATTTCATAATGATCGTCTAGTATCAGAGCTATATTACAAAGAATTCAGACAGTATATAATTAAATTATATAGAAAAGGGGTACATTTAACTTTTTTGTGATCTTTGCTTATATATGAATATTTCTGGTTCTTATCAGGTGTTTTGGTTCTGGTTTTAGTTCCTCTTAAGTGTAAAGGTCCCATTGAGGTATATGAGTAACATTGTTCACAATTCTATGACTTCTTTTGAATGGAAATAACTGTCCTCCTCTTGAGTGCTCTTCCAGAGCTCATTGATACTATCTGATGATGTTAACTATCAGCAAACACTCTTAATCTGTAAATTTGGAATAGAGTTTGGTTGGTATAAACTGATACACCTCTGGCGGTTCAAACTTTTGAGTGAGTCTGCAGCATTCAAATATAAACAACTATTTTTGCACATTGGAAATTTAATTCTCAAGTACCCTTATAAATTTCAAAGAAGTCCATTGTGTTCATTTTGTGTCAGCCCTGTGAATAGGGTGTGTGCTTTCTTTCTCCCATTTCTGTCTTGAGGGAACTAAAACTATTACATCAGGAATATGTTCCTTCCGCCTCATTATGTGTTCATTTCTTCTGTATTCTGTTGACATGAGTACCAAAAGTGCCAGTAACAGCACTTTATTTAGTCAGGTTTGGGTTTTATTAGGGTAGCCTGACTCAAAGAGTCAGTTCTTCATAAAAGAATCATCTTAGCAGGAGAATGAGTTTAGTCTGAGAGAAAGGATATGTGATCATGCTGGGCTGTGTTTATGAAAAACAGGATAGAAAAATGTGAACATGTTTGGGAATAATCATCTAATATTGTGCTACACTGAACTAAAACCTGCTGTTGAATGTCTCCAGAATGTACTAACCACTTTATTCAGTGGCATGGCCTTTCAGAACTGTCAATAAACTATGGTTCATTACCTTTGGGCTGGTTTTGGCTCTTGATATAGGATTGAAGAGAAGAATGAGATTAGCTAATGGTATTTGACACAAATATACACATGGGAAATCCAGCCCTAATTACTGAGGCTGTTGTGGTGAACAAGGACCTGCCTTAAAGGAAATTATTCAAGAAAATACCTGATGGTGTAGCAAGAGTTAACTCTCTTCCAGAGTCTGCTGCATACTGGGCATCTATGTGGGCTAGTGATAGAAATGAAAAGGTGATAGAAGGGTAGAGAGCATTATTTGCCTGTGTTCGAGGCCTCGGAGTGGTGCAGGTCCTTATTATGTGGGCATGTATGGGACTTCATGGGTTTCAGAGGTATTTTAACTCTTCCTTGTAGTGTACTTTCTGCTCAATGTGAACTTGGCCTATATATCTATTTTTTCTTCAAGACTCCACAGAGTTTCATCTGAGGTAGTTAAGGCTTCTCTAAATGTTTTAGTTTCAGGAGTGAGATGGGACAAGGCAATCTGCATAGCATATAGCACTGGGTGACTTCTGCAATTAAATATAGTTAGGAATTCACTGGCATAATACCAGCAAATTCAATTCAGCTTTGTTCCTGTTTTTTTTCACTTGGTACCCAGGAACAGAAATACATAAATTTCAAGTGTGGAAGAATGTCGAAGAATGCTCGCAACAGCAGAAAGTCTTTAAAAGCTGTGAGAGTAGGTGCTTGTGAGAGTGCTTGGGGAAGGAATGAAATGTCTGAATGTCTGCAGCATGTTGTTAATGCTGTCTTTTTCTTTAGAGAACTACACCAAGCCAGTTAGGAAGCAGAAGCAATAACACAGCTCAAGTGATCAGTCTGAAAAATGGGTTACAAATAGCATCAATGACAGTTGTTTGACATTGGTTGCAGTGGATTGGTTCTGCAAATTTTTATGTCTGCATTGAGCATTAGTGAATAACCCTAGGTATCAATTGTTAACAACGTAGTTTGATCATGTTTAATTGGTGAACAAAAAAATTACTCTATTTGTTATGTAAATTAGGAATACTTCTAGTAGAAGCACTTTGTCAAACTGCCTCAACATTTTTCAGTATTAGTCAAAGCAGGATCTCAGAGTATCTGCATAACTTCTTATGGCAGTAAGAGAACTGATGCCTTCTCATTCGGTAGGCTGTCTGAAAAGATGGGTAGATCCACATAAAGATTTGTCATCATTAGTCATGTCTAAGGATTTTTACGGTTGCCTTGTTAATCTTTATGATAATCTTCCAAGGTTATGGTCAATTTCATTTTGAAATAATACTCAGTTTAGATGGAAGTTAAAGAGGGGTCAGTTAGCACTTAAAATCTACACTAAATTTGTTTGTGATCAATCATACTGAAGCTCCTAGAGAAAGCCACAGCATGCCTACTACAGGAAGGATGAGCATCCTTTATTGCTAAACCCAGAACAGCTGTTTTTCTTGTTTATCCAAATAAGGCCTGGTAGGAGGACCAGGCCAGCTAGTATGGCATCTGGAAACATCAGTGTGTGGAAAGCTCCAAGGAGCTATACCTTCATATACGTGCTTTGCATTTCCCTTACTGGTGTGGTTAACACTGTTGAATATCCAGTTCTTATCTGCCACACAAACTGTATCATACTTCTGTCGCTTCCCACCATCACACATGACTGCCAAGTGCAGACTGGAAAGCTTAGCAAGGAGGCTAATTGGACCTTTTTTTAACCTGATTCACAGACCACCAGTGACAAATCTCCAGTTAAAATATAACAGAATTTCTGAACATTTCAGTCTGTATATGCTGAACTCTTAGCTGTGTGTTTCTCTTGTGTTTAAAACAGGCAGCTCTTTAACGAGTAAGAGTTAAATGTGCAAAAGTGGAAGGTAGAACTCCTTAAACAGAATAGTAATAGACTTACCAAAATGCCCTGGTGCTAAGCAGAAACTCTACAAGCTATTATTTGCACAGTAACTGGTGAACATTAAAAGTATGGATGATTTTCTGTAATTTTTTCCTTTCCGTTTCTTTACCACTTCTAAAGCTGCCAGCTCATAACTCAACAATTCTTTCTAGCTATTCACATTGGATAAGTGGACAAATCTTATTATGTGCACTTAACTTGTTGTGGTTTGTGATTAAACCAGAAAGCACTCTTTTTCTTTTTTTCTGAAACATTTGCAATCAAATGAGATTTAAAGTGCAATCCATGTAAAGCAATTCACATAGCCTAGGAGATTATCCTGGCAAAATCCATCTGATGCTGAAACCCTTTAGGTTTCATAACAGCAGCAGCACTAGCATCTTAAAAGACTATTTACAACTTTTAGTAACAGTATACCTACATTAAGCAAAATGGAAAAAATGGTCTGAACAGAAAAAACACTATATCTAAGTAATTGTGCTATAAAGCATTATTAATCCAAGAATGTTGCATACCTGCTGTGATAAAATGACATTCTTGATATTTTCTGGGGAAAGTTTTCTCAATGCAATATTTAAGGCAAGTAATACTTGCAAAGGGATGCAGTTGGTAGCATAATTTGATTATTTATTAGTTATAGTTTCTATTTCTGCTTTGATCTTTTTTCAGTGCTCCAAAGCATTAATGCTAATGGTTTAAAATAGCTTTTGGACAGGAATACAAATACTATTAGTAAAAAGGGTTTATTTTGCTTTCTGAATTCTACAGGAGGTATTAGTGGTGTGCTATGACAAGGTCTACAGGTGGTGCATCTCTCAAAACAATGGGCCTTGACTATGTTTTGTGTCATAGTATCTGCATACTGTTTGATAAACAATCAGATATAACTGGCTCATTGTAACTATATCCTCTGAGGGTTCTTTGTTTTTTGTTGTTTTTTGAGTCAGATTTGAAGTAGGATAAACAAGGGTTGCAGTTCCTTAGCCTGAATTTAAGAGTCTGTTGAAATGTAACCCAGAATGAAAAATGAAGCTGTGAGAGCCAAAAAGCATGCCTCATTGAACTGTGACTTTTTTCATTTGCTTATAGAAAAACAGTCCCGAAAAAAGTTAGTTTTCTAAAGGCATATTTAAAGAACTTTAAGAAGATCTTGTGCTTTATGGTAGAGCTACAGAGTTGAGTTGCTCTGCATCCAACAGGGCATAATGCAGGAATTCTTGGAGGGCATCCTATAACATATATAAAATGTCTGCTCAGGTAAGAGAAAGCATTGACTGTGTCAGCATGTGACCATAAGGACATTTAAGAAACAGTAGGTGAAACAACAATGTGTAATTAAGCCTGCTATAATGAATAGTCTAAATTCAGAGGGGAGAGAGAATTTGGAAAAAAGAAAGGATCAAAATTATTTTCAACTGAACAAGCAAAAAGAGACTTCACAAGTATCAGAAGAAAGAAGAAAAGGAAGTGAAGTGTAGGTTTGTTATTTAATAGAAGAGGGGATAAATGATGGTCTCAGAAGATAATTCAGAAGACATACTGCTACCAGATCTTGGTTCCTCTCCTTTGAAAAAAGAGTGGGAATGTCACCTGGTCAGCACAGTCTGAAACACCAAGACTTATTAGGATAAACCCCCATGTACTGTTAGTTGCTTTTTTCCTATAGGCCCATCAGCTGAGGCTTCATTTTCAACACACTGATTCCCAGTCCTGACAAAGTAGCAGATCTGTCAGTACAGTAGTGCTAATCTGTCTGACAGCTCTCATGAAGGACAGTTGGCATGTCTGAATTTTGCATCAGCATGACCTGGAATGAAATACCAAAAATGGGCAAATGTCTGACAGAATGGAAATAATTAAGACTGAGTTTGCAATCTGTTTTTCTTAGAAAAAAAAAAAAAAAAGAGGTTTACCTCTGAAAATAGTAAAGTATAATTGTTTTTAACACCACCCCCCCAAAAATGAACTTGCATATGGTATCCCTGTAAAACTTTTCCATTACAAGGATCACTGTTAATACCAAAGCAGATCACACAAGCACCCAACAGCCTCATCGTAATTGGGAGATCCTTAGTGTCTCCATGCAATTTCAAAAGCAGGTTTACCTGTTGTTCTATTTAAAATGAAAGTTTTCAGGTCCTCATAATAAGATTTGCAGTCAACACTTTGTAAGGAATAGCATGATATACAGTGAAAAAGTAATGAGGTGTCATAAAAATAGCGCTGAAGAAGCTCCTCAGATTCCTTCCCTGTCCCAGTTGTATTTCCACACTTTTATTTTAAATCCAGTGCAATACCTTTTCCATCTTTCATGCTGAAACTATGTTTTTCCCAATGTTTAAAGTATACTGTTTTTACTGGAAAAAAAAATATATATAAAAATTATCAGTGTTCATTTAAAAAACACAAAAAACAGGGAAAGAGAGGAGACTGCTGTAAGAGACCAATATGCCTATACCAGATGCTTTTCAGAGGAAATGTTGATGTGGTCAGTTGCTTTTGGTATGTCAGCTTTCTGCTGATGCTCCTAAGAAAGAAAGAGTAAGTCGGCTCCAATGTGGAAATCAAGATGTTCTGCTGTCTGCTGTGAAATGCATGGGTCAAACTAATACTATGTCTTATGTTCAGTCTGTCTGGGTTGCAGGGTGGAGAACTGGAGTAGGTAGTCATAGTGTGCATGTGGTCGTGGAGGTGTGTGCTAAACATGAAAGCTGGATTAGAGTCATGCAACAGTACAACTAAGAATGCATAATTAAGAGTACAGAGTACTCAGGATTAGCAAAAGCTGTCAGGGAGATAGTCAGAAAGGCCAGAACTAAAGAAAATTTAAAAAAACAAGCAAGCAATCAACCAAAAAAAAAAAATCAGCAAACCCAAAACAACACTACAGAGACTCTATAATAAAGTAAGAAGGAAAACAAAGGCAAATGCAAATACAAACCTAAGTATGCATTGTAAAGAAATCTATTGACAAAAAGATTGAAAGAGTCAATACTGTTTTCAGGTACGTCATCACAACATATACTGATTATATATTTAACAAAAATGGGGTTAATGAGGAGATAGTTCAGGTCAATATCTGACATAGTAAAGAATGGTGATGATTACATCAGGATCAAGAAGCTTACCCTAAGAATGTGATAATGGGCCAATATTTAATGAATTCCTGAAGGAAACATGGTATCTATTTGTATAAAGGGACTCGGGTATATTTGCAGCTGGTCATCTTAACTCTGATTCCCAGGAATTGTTTATACCGAATTATTAACCTAATAAATTGTTATGTAGCTTCAGGTAGATAGTAAGGCAGTAAAGTTAAATCCAGCAAGGTGAATCTATGGACATCATGAAATTAATTTATTTCACCCCTCTTTTCTTCTCTGGTTACTGTTCATGAAGTCTTATCTAAAAAAAAACAAAACAAAACCAAACACAAAAGTTGAGGGAAGTCCATGACAAATGGTCATTTTAACAAAAGAGGTACAGTCACTCTAAGGGTACATATATTCTGGAAATTATGTTGTTCACTGCATTTATAACTGAGTTAAAAGGTTAAATCAAAAACAAATAAAAATGGGGGGGGAAGAAGTCAGTATAGACCTATGTAAAGCTATTCAGGAACAGTTGCAGGCTTTTTTTCTGTACTGAACAAGAGGAGTCCTTATTTAGGAGACAAAATAACAGATGAAATTCAGAGTTGATATATGTAAAATAATGATCCCAGGAAAAAATAACTTCTAATGCATAACCCATGATAAGTTTTACATTAGCTATTTCCATTCAGAAGGGAGATCTTTAAGGTCACTGCAAGTATTATCTGCGTGCTCAGCCACAGTGACAAGGCAAATAGATTCATAAAAAGTTATTAGGGAGAAAAGGGAGAACAAAGTAGAAAATGTCTTTATACCATCTATAAATCTGGGGTTTGTTTGCACATTGAATACAATATGTAGTTCTGGTCACTCCTTGAACAAGGATATGTGGAAAGCAAATGCAGAAAAGGGCAGGAAAGCTGATGAGAGGTAGGGAACAACTTCAGTGTGCAGATCTAGTTATGCTCACCCTTATGACTTGTAGAGGAAATACAATTGAGATATACAGAATGCAGAAAGTATGTAAGGGATTTCTCTTCACTAATGGTAATCAGTGGTGCTGAGCACTGCTGCATTCAGTTACAGCTTTCTCCTTCACTTCGAAGCGCGGATGGATATAGTTGCTGTGAATGTAGATGCCCTGGTCCATAGAAATTTCACATATTTAAGCATTATGATATCTGGGTAGGTTTATAATTTTAAAGAAATACCTGTTATGGTAGTTACTGAATCTCTTTATTAAAAGTGAGCTTTGTACTACATGAAGCTAGATATTTTAATAGAACTATTAATGCTCCTCAGCCATGACACAACTCTCTACATGAATCTCGACACTGTAGCCAATGTTAAGGATTTTCAGTATGACCATATTATCCCTCCAAAGGGTCTGAGTCCCAGAAGAAAAAGGATTAGCTAATTTGTGAGTTCTGCTCTGTCAGATACGTCTTCATTGTTATAAGTAAACTCTGTGGGGATTTGGGTTTTTGTTGTTGTTGGTTGGTTGGTTGGTTTTTTGTTTTTGTTGTGATGGTTGGTTGGTTGGGGTGGTTTTGGTTGGTTGGTTTTTTTTGCACTATTTTTTGGTAACAGGGACTGTAATGAACAAGAAACACTGATGTACTCCAGGAATAGAAGAAAATCTTCCTCATGGGTTAAATAATTAGCTGAATTAGCAAAGGGGATTTAATAATCTAAATATATTTTAAAAGGCATAAGGATAATTGGTTTTGCTTCATCTTCTGGGATAATAGTGACTGACTGCAGCTCTGTGGTTTACAGTTTAGTCTGCTGTAATGATGCTGTTGAAGTAATTGTACTCATTACGTGAGTGTCACTCACAGCATTGCCTTGCAAACCTGCCTTCCTCATGAATCCCTAACTTTGCTCACTGAATACAGCAGTCATCTGAGAACTGTGCAGATTGCACAGACCCATGTAGGACACCTGATGTCAGTCTCTACCATTAATACAAGAAAGGCACTAAATAATTCAGAATTCTCTCCCTCACTGGAATTATTCAGCCCCTCTTTCCCTGAAATGAAGTTTGTGCTAAACTTGTCTGAAGTTAATTTTGGACAGAACACTTCCATGCTCCATTCCTTAAAGAAAGATAGGAAATTGTGTCTGTTTTCTCAGGTTAAAAAGCAAAATATGACAGTAGTTTTTACATTTCAGTGCTTGGGCTTTCAAAGTTAGCAGAATCATTGTGTTAGAGGTGTACCTTTTGTTTAACAGTAAGTAAAGTCCGCATGACACATTAGAATGTGTGTGAATGATTACTTCCCTAATGGTCTGTTAGATGGGATCTCACAGAAAAAAACAACAGAGATCTGACAATATGATTAAAGTTTCCATTTGGGCCAAAGTGGTGAACAAGGGGTTAACCAGAACGTTCTGCTTTGAGAACTCAACTTTAGTTCAGTATTGCAGAGGATTTGGTTAGGGTTAACTTGTCTCAATTTCACATAATACTAATTCTCATTAAATGACAAGAAATGGGTGAAATGGGTTCAGCAAACCACTATTAAAGCTGATTCATTGCCTTTCACCTTTTCCAACAATGGGTGTATAAACTATCATATCACTTTTTTTTTTTCTTGTTTAGCTTTATATGCTGTGACATTTAGGTTAATTACTCTTAATCACCCTGTGTGCAAAATGCTTCAATTCACACATTTTTCCATTTAGCAGAGTAACAAGTAAAGTCCTATGTAAAGCCAGATGAAAAAAGAAATAGGTGTGATGCAGTTGACATGCTAGAGGGAGGAGATGCCATCCAGAGGGACATGGGTGGGTTTGGGAGGTGAACATGAAGTTCAACAAGATCAAGGGCATGGTCCTGCACCCGAATCGGGGGCAATCCCAAGTACAGCTACAATTCCAGCTGTGCTTGGGTTTGGCCTGGAGAATGGGTAGAGAGTAGCCTAGGGAGAAAGACGTGGGGCATGTTAGTTGAGAAACTGAACAGGACCCAGCAATATGCATCTGCAGCTCAGAAAACCAACAGTACACTAGGCTACATCAAAAGGAGCGCTACCAGAAGGTCAAGGGAGGTAATTACCCCTCTCTGCTCTCGTGAGACCGCACCTGGAGTACTGCATCCACCTTTGGGGCCTCCAACGTATGAAGGACATGGACGTATTGGATCAAGTCCAGAGGAGGACCGGAAAGATGATCAGGGGCTGGAGCACGTCTCCTGTGAAGACAGGCTGAGAGAGATGGGGTCATTCAGCCTGGAGAGGAGAAAGCTTCAGGGAGACCTTGGAGTAGCTTCCAGTACTTAAAGTGGGCCTACAAGAAATCTGGAGAGGGACTTTTAAGAGGGCCATATATTAATAAGACAAGGGGAGATGGCTTTAAGCTGACAGAGGGTAGGTATAGATCAGATATTAGGCAGAAATTCTTTACTGTGAGGGTGGTGAGGCACTGGCACACACTGCCCAGAGAAGTTGTGGCTGCCCTATTCCTGGCAGCATTCAAGGTCATGTTGGATGGGCCCTTGAGCAACGTGGTCTAGTGGGAGGCATCCCTGCCCATGGCAGGGGGAGTGGAAACAGATGATCTTTAAGGTTCCTTCCAACCCAAACCATTCTAGGACTCTATGATAATTTAAGTTTACAGTCCCAGATGGCAAAGTTAGGCAGTGAGTAGCTTGGGATTGAGCCATTTTTAAGGCAGACAACTGCAATATAGAGCTTTTGAAATTAATCACAGAAGGTTGCCCTTGTGCCTCTTACGTGTCACAGGAGCCTACTGACACTAGATGACTGGATGACAGATCTTAGAACAAGCATAACCCCTGTTTACAAAGGGCTGTCTCCAGTCATGAAATATTTGTCAGAAAAAGCTAGGCTTTGTCCCAGACACTTGTTTTAATCACTTTAATCAGCAGTATATGATTAAGTGAGACTTTTTATTTTAAACCCAAATTAACCTGTTATACAGCCTCTGCTTAGTTTCTGTAAATTAACAACGGGTATGACTTTTTGCAGCTAAGGTTACATTAAAAAGGTACATGTGTTAAAAATAATAGCCAAGTAAATAGGAAGCTTGTTATGCTTTTCGTCAAGTTATGTTCCTTACTACTTATTTTAAAGAATAAATAATGTTACATATTTTCTTACCTTGGTTGAAACTATTGCCACATTATATACTGCTGTATATTTTTTATATATGTTTCCCTCTCCTTCCCGTACTGCTTCTCCCTGCAAGCTGCTCCTTGAAAAGCAAGCACTGGAAAACTGGAAGCACCATTGCTGCCTTTACACAGTGACTGGGAGGCACTGCAGGTGAAGTCAAAGCCAGGCTCTTGCTGAGTCAGGAGTATTTCTTCAGTACTTTTCCTTCCCAGTGCTGGTGTACTGTTTGCTCCAAGTCTTCTCCTGCCCCTTATTTATTCCTTTTTGACTACAAATGGGGCCGCCTTTCATCTTCTCTCTTAACTTGCCTCTCCAACACTTTGCCTCTTCCCTTCACACTTCAGTTAGTTATTCCCCTTCTAATTTAACTGTCATTTGCAGTCCTTTGTTGACCCGTGCTTTCCATTCCTTGAATGCTGCCTTTTGTCCAGTTAGGTTGACAGATACCCTGTCCCTTTAGAGCAAGTGCAGCAAGAGGGTCCTCTGGTAAAAGGACGTGCTCCAGTTCACAGGGAGTTTCTAAACTTACCTGGGACCTCCACAGGTGTGGGGGTTGGGTATGGCTTAGATGTGACACTGAATGGGAATAGACAGTGCAGTAGTGTTCTACTGCCTACCTGTTTGAAACACAGTGTGGTTGTTTCTTACTATAATGGTTATTCCTAGTGCTGACTTCAATTTTGAAATGGCTGTTTTGGTTGTGACCAATTCTTGTCATCCTGCTGTGTACAGAACTGTTTCTGCTTCCCCAGCATGCAGTTCAGTACATAGGCTTCTCTTAGAATTGATCCATCTGTTATTTCTTCCATGGATTTCAAAAAAAAAGAGGCTGACCATAGAAATGGGCAACTAAAAGTCTTGTACTGTTTGGAGTAAACTGGGGTAGGTACTGGCAGTACATGTTAAGAGTCCTCACTTTAACCTTGTGAAATAAGTTGGGGGAAATAAATTTTAAAGTTAGAAAGCAGACTAGGAGAGAACAATATAAATAGATTTATGGAAGTGTCATTGAGTGAAGATGGAAGACAAAGTCCTGTTACAATTGCTGTTCTCAAGATGAAACCTATTAGGCAGTGTGGTTACGGTGCTGGCCATCCCAGCAAGGCGATGCTGTCAGAACAAAGGTGGTAGCAATATCAGCTTGTAATTTGAAACTCAGAAATATTGGAAAAGATTATTTACCCATTTACTCTACCCAGCACTTCAGAGCTGGTTGAGTGCAGGTGGGTAATTTAATCCTTATGTTGGTATTAAGACAATGAATCCAACTGTTTCTATTTAAGCAGATATGGAGCTTTCTTAATACGCCTGTATTGCAACTTGCTTACAGTTTTGTCTTGTGGATCTCTGTCTCCATGGTGAACCACAAACTAGTTTACAGTACAGCAGTCACTTCTGAACTGTGCCTTGAAGTCACACTGTGAGAATGCAGAACTTCATCAGCTGAAATTACAAAGAAAGATCCTAGTGATGTTGTAGCCAGTATCATTACCTGTGAATAGCGGTCTTGAATGAAAAAAACACAGAACTTTGGTATCATTTCATTAGAAAATACTTGAGTGAACTGGTTACAGGTTTGAACGTGTAAATAGAAGAAATCCTGAATCTGCTGCTGATGACTGGAATTTACCAGCATCTGAATTATAGATAAATATCTGAGGGGTAGCCCTTCAGCTAGTGTGAAAGGTCAGAGTATTAAAGGCAGCTTCCCTTATTTACAGGTTTCTAAAGACTCTTTTTGAGCCCTAGCTGGTATGGGGCAGGGGGGAGAATCTGACTAGGAAAATTACGCAGAGACTCCTAGGGCTGGCTCTGGAAACCCAGGTGAGAAGTCTCCAGGAAATGCAGAGGATGTAGGGTTGCAGTGGTGTTGTGAAATCATTTCACAAGTGGCAGATTTTAGTTAGGAGAATAACTGAAGGAAAGCTACCAGTAGTGGGGATGTTTGTCCATTTGGTTGAAGGAGAAATCATGAAAGGAAGGAATGGAGAATGCAGCTTTGTAATTGCCCCTTCCACTCAGAATTCTTTAATGATTCAAACTTCATCTCTCTGCTGTACTGGCAAAATGGAATTAAATGTGTGTTGAAAGAGAGGAGGAAAATATACTGAGTAGATTTTAACCAGACCAGCTTAAGGGTTTGGGACAGCAAACAGACATAAGTAAACCTATGCAAGCATTAAGCGTTTCATTTATAATACTGATAGATTGCATTTTTTTTCTGCTGAGTTTTGCTACTGAAATAAGAAATGACATTTAAGCCATTTAATAGCACGTCAGTGATAACACTCGTAGTATCTGAGTCTTGATGGTCATGAGCATGACTGAAGGCTCAAGTCTTTAAACTGCCTGAGAGCTGTACACCAACACTTCCCATGTGTTATTATCACTTGGTTGTAATAAAAGACTAATTGTTTCAAAATGTTTTGATTATGCAGGTACAGAATAAGTTTTCTGGTATGATCTATTTGTTATAAAAATGATGCTTCAGAACAGCAATGAAAAATCAGACAAAAGCACATCCAGAGTCCAGTTGTGCCTTATCATTCAGTCACACCAAAGCTTTCCCTAGCAAGCAAATAGTATAGCTGACAAAGACACTGCTTAAGGCAGCAGGGTGTGTAGGGTGTACCTCTCTGTAAATATTGGGGTAGTACAGGATAAGCAGGAACTTGTGAACTTCCATTCAGTGGCATCTGCTCTAAGTACAAGAGGGAAATAGAATTGCAATAATTAATTTTGAGTAGAAACTGAAGAATTAAGGCTACATTTGGCTCCCTGCCAGCAGCTGCAGAGTGTGATGGGGAACTATTTTATGAGATGATGCTTGGAGGTTTTCACAGTGATGTTGGCATGACTTTGAGCCAGCGGGTGCTGAGATTTGTGGGATTTGTTACATGATATCCATTAAATGAGAACTGCAATCAAAACAAGTCAAGCGCTCCTGAAAAAATGTGGGACTCCACTCAGACAGCTGAAGAAAGATAAAATCCACAGGAGCTCAACACTTCTCACTGGGATGCCAAATCTAAAAGAGTAAGATTAGATCATTAGATTCAGGCAGTGTTTATGGTATAATAAAACCACTTACGTCCTTTAGTACAGCAGAAGCAATAGGCATAGGAAAGACCCATTGTCTTCCACAATGCAGTGCATAAAAGACAGGGCAAATTATATGGTTCAGCACATGAGATGTTTACAGGCAATCAAAGTCTGTAAACTTTGCAATGTACTGCTGGAAGGGCCAAGTGACTTTTCCCACATAGAAGAGAAGTAGATACAGTGTGCTGGCTAGTTAGTGACTGAATTTTTAGTGATATTTTTTGTTCTTGTTTATTTGCTTCACATCATTGCCAACTTCATCAGCTGCTGTAAAAAAAAAATAAAAAAATTAACTGGAGATCTGCACACCAGTGAGGTAGCATCTGTACTTCTAATGCTATAAAGTATGTATAACCTTTGGCTGCTTTGACATCCTTTATATCATAAAATAGACAGGGGAGGGGCATTATTCTGTATTAGAATAATCCAGTGAAATATTTTAAGTACTTTAAAAGTATTCTTTTGATTATTTTGCTAAATTGAGACTGAGATCTCATTAAGTGAAAAGAATTAACCCATTGTTTCCAAGCCTGAATTCAGGTCTGTTAGGTAGTGGATAAAAATAAATATGATTGCCTTGATCTAGTTCTCTTTTGTAGCCATTAAAGGACCATTTATTTTGGCTATAAAGTCCAAGGGAAATAGAGAATATTCAGAGTAGAAAGATGCATTGTAAGGCTACCTGAGCAGTACTTCCTTATCTCTTTATACTGACTGAAATCATGTGGATCCTGACACACTGTTAGGGTTGAACTACAGTCAAAGAGAAGTAGGTATTCTTAGAAAGTTAACATTCTTACTGTGTTCTTTAATAACGGATAAAACAAGAATGAAAAGTCATTCTCTATATTCTTTTCCTGGAAAAAAAGTGCTAAATTTGTATGGAGAGTTCATAAGTAGAAACTGGAGAAAATAAAATATGAAAGAATGACTTTTCTCTCAAAACTTTTTTACATATTTTTCCTATTTAGTCTGAAAAATTCAATGAATATAAACTTGTTTTAGACTCTTCAAGATATTTTGACAGCATTTGTAACAGCTGCACAGTTTACAAACACTTTAAAACTATCCCCCCTTTTTTATTATTATTAATACGAAGGCCAATTTTTTTTCCTTTTTTTTCTTTTTCTGTAAGGTAAGAAAGAGGAGAACAATTTGGGTCAAAGGCACAGTCTGTTTGCTGTAAGGCAGAAAGAGAAAATATCTGTGAACTATCTCACATTTCAATAATCATCCAGGAAAAACAGGGCTGAGATATTAAGGCCAATGATAAACATTTAGAGAAACTTCAGTGGAGTAAATCTATAAATGCCTGGTTGGGGTTAGCATATGAGCAATTTAGTAGCAGAATTTTCCATCACATTTTCTGGGCTAATGCTATGCCTTAATTTTGCTGTTTTTTTTTGTTTTGGTTGTTATTGGTTTGGGTTGTTTTTTTTTTTTTGGGGGGGGAATATTGTTATTTGTTTTTTTTGTTTTGTTTTTTTTTTCAGATGTGCTTAAAATATTTATAACATTTATCTTCTATGTTTGTAGTTGTCTTGTTTTAAACCCAGCCAGACAGCTTGTTCACTCACTCCCAGTGAGTGGTGCCAGGCTGAGAGCAATCGAGGCACCCCCCCCAGGCTCTCCCCTTCCCCGCTCCCGGAGGAACTAACTACTGCTGAACCCAGGACAGTAGTTGATCTGGATCTTCAGACTCCTAAAGATATCTCTTTCTATGAGAGAAAGTCATGCTATTTACCTCCTGATGGAGAGATTCCTAAAACTGTATAAACTATGCTATATAAACTGCCTCTTCCAGTGCAGATGAATTCCATATAATGGAGGATGTCTTCTTTCCAATGCACACTGTGATTGAATGGATCAGATGTGGTTCAGGGAATCATGAGTTTTGTTTGATTTTTTTAATTCACAAGAAAAATAGGATTAATGCTCCTGCTGCTGTCTGTATCCAAGGGAAACAACTCAGTTTTAGGTCGGTATCTATGGCTCATCCCTGAGGCTTTGTGCACTTGGGTTAGTTGCATGCAAACAGGCTTTTCTTTGAGGACTGTTTTTACATATATTTTCCCTTCACAGTATATTGTAACTTATGGCAATTGCCTCTATCCTTGCCAAATTTGCTAGTTGTTTTCCACCAGACAATTATTACAACAGAACTATGAAGTAATGGCGTAGCTTTGTTTTACAAGCTGGTGGTTGAATCTACAAACAGTTCAAAAAGGCATGTCAAGTCAAAGTCAAAGCCTTCTGGACTAAATTATTGGTCAACTCTACAGTCTACCAAGAAGAATGTATGAAGAATAGAGTGTGATTCTGATGTCTTTCAGATGGTGTGATTTTATCCTGTCTGATGTTATCCTATTAGGTACATGATGTGAAATGGCATAATGTTGCCTGTAATAAACCCATGTTGGGTTGAAAGCTAGAACAGTAATGACAAAGCCAAAAAAGCTAGCAATAGCTTTCTTGAAAACCAACAAATAAATACTCTGTTTTCTAATCTACCTATGCTTCTCTCCATTCAGCTGAAGTTAATATGATTTCATGAAGGCTTAGCTTTTTACTATTACACATATCTTCACACCCACACACAGTTTATTTCTGGTTCTGCCTATGAATTCTTAATGTTTAAGGTTTAATAAGAAATGCATTGGCTGAGTAAATTTAGTGCTGAAGCTACTACTTGTTTTAGCCCCACGGTAACTGCTACAGGAAGAAAGATGTTATAACCTTCAGAGCTGTCTCCTGTATCGACCCGTTACATATGATGCAAAAGTGTAAATAAAACAGAAGTGCAGGTTCAGTTGGTTTGCCAACCCTTCAGTGTTGTAGCAAAACACACTTGAGTTTGATACTACTTCTTAAAATAAACAAAAAAAAAACCCTTTTGCCATTCAGCCCTTCTCCAGGCTATTGTAGCAATCAGCATGTCCAGGCTGTCTCGGTCCATCATCACTAACAGAGCAGTTCTGTGAGTGGGACTGGTACTAAATTATCACTGGCTTTAGGGAAGCAGAAATTTGGCCTAGCATTTCAGAGTGCAGGCGAACGTCCCAAGGATTATTCTGTATGTAACTTGGCAAATTCTAACTATTTTCAGGTTTCAGGATGAACTTAGGAACTGCACTTTCATCAGTTAATGGCACAGGAAGAAACTTTTTTTTTAGTCTGCTTATGTATTTTACTGAGCTGTTTCTCAGCGTAATATTTGCAGGTGTCATGTAATTAAAGTTTAGTCTAGCATGTGGTATTTTTTTAATAGTACTTTTCCCATTTAGACTATCTTAGGAGTACTTACATGGTGGAGTGATTATGTAGGCAATTAACTCAGTCATTATGTGCTCAGCAATAGCTCACACGCAGCTCTGTACATTAAAACCTGCATTTTATAGAAGAATCAAATGTTATTCTAGATATCAGGATCTTTGTTTCTCTTTTAAAGCAGTCTTCTGGGACCTTTAACCTTCTGCTTAGAGGTGGGCAAAGGGTCTAGCTTTATGATTGCCATTAACAGAGAAAGCAGCTGGATTTTCCAAAGGTTTACAGGTTGCAGTGTCAAGAACTGGTTATAAAAACACGCTGTGATCCACTTCAAAGTCCCTAATCTCCCTCCTCAAAGGGGAAGAAAATCAATCAGTGAGCAGGGTTGAGACGATTGGTTTTTAGTTTGTAATTCATAGAATCCTAGAATAGTTTGAAGGGGCCTTAAAGATCATTTAATTCCACTCCCCCTGCCATGGGCAGGGATACCTCCCACTAGACTGGGTTGCTCAAAGCCCCATCTTGCCTGACCTTGAGCACTGCCAGGGATGAGGCAGCCACAGCTTCTCTGGGCAGCCTGTGCAGTGCCTCCACCACCTTCACAATAAAGAATTTCTTCCTAATATCTGATCTACACCTACCCACTGTCAGTTCAAATCCATTCCCCCTTATCCTATTGCTACATGCCCCTGTAAAAAGTCCCTCTCCAGATTTCTTGTAGGTTCCTTTAGACTCTGGAAGCTGCTCTGAGGTCTCACCAGAGTCCTCTTCTCCAGGCTACACAATCCCAACTCTCTCAGCCTGTCTTCATAGGAGAGGTGCTTTCAGCCCCCTGATTATCTTCATGGCCCTCCTCTGGGCTCACTTCCACAGGTCCATATCCTTTATATGTTGGAGGTCCCAGAGGTGGATGCAGCACTCCAGGTGTCGGGTCTCATGAGAGCAGAGTAGAGGAGGAGAATCACCTCCCTTGACCTGCTGGTCACGCTCCTTTCGATGTATCCCAGCATACGGTTGGCTTTTTGAGCTACAGCTGCACAGTGCTGGGTCCTGTTCAGTTTCTCATCAGCTAACACTGACATACCTATAGAAGCTTTTCTTGTTGCCCTTGACATCCCTGGTCAGATTAATTCTATCAGGGCTTTAGGTTTCCTAACCTGATCCTTGGCTGCTCAGTGAATTTCTTAGTATTCTTCTAAGGCTGTCTTTGCTTCCCCACTCTTGTAGGCTTCCTTTTTGTATTGGGGCTTGTCCAGGAGATACTTGTTCATCCACGCAGGCTTCCTAGCATTCATGCCTGACTTCCTTTTTGCCTGAAGTAGTAGCTGTATTATACTGTACTTTAGTTATTAAATTGTTCTTATCTCAACCCATGCGTTTTACATTCTTTCAGTTCTCCTCCCCATTGTGCCTGGGGGGGAAAGGAGGTGTGAGCGAGCAGCTGTGTGGTACTTAGTTACTGGCTGGGTCTGAACCATGACAGGCACTCATCATCTAAGTTTCCCCTTTGAACAGCCTGTAGCAGACCCCTACTATAGTGTCACCTATCCCTGCTCTCCCTTTAATCCTGACCCTTAGGTTCTCTGTAGAGTCCTCAGCCATCCCCAGGGACAGCTCCATGCGCTCCAGCTGGTCACTGACATACATACTCATCTTCCCTGCCTGCACTTTCTCAAGAGGCTTTACCCTTCCATTCCAACACTTCAGTCATAGGACCCATCCCTCCATGTCTCCATGATGACAGTAAGATTGCAGTCCTGCAGATATGTGTTCCAGTTGTCTCAGAACTGTGCAGTTTGCTCTCGGATAGCATATAGCTCCAGATGTTCTGAATGTCCTTTGCTGTTCTTTGATAAGGATTATCTCTGTGATGCTGTGATTTTTTTCTAGTCAAGATCAAATGTTTTGGCCACGAAGTTCTACCAATCAGTCACACATAGTAGATAATGAAGCATTTCCAGAAAAGGAACTCTCAGTCTTTGATTATCGTAAATGAATGTATGGAGTTTGTTTGGCTGTTTTAAAAATGGCATAACTGTGAAAGGTGCTTTCAGTTTTAGAAGTCCAGAGTAAGTCAATGTGCCACATCATACTTGTTTTTAGGGTGGGATGTTGATGTCCTGACTGACAGAACATGCAAAGGCCTATTACTATAAGAACAGGACCGGACTGAGGTCACATCAGCTTATGGCACTTTAATTGATACAAGGTGTCTTTGACCACTCAGTGGATAAAGAACTGGCTGGATGGCCACACAAAAAGAGTTATGGTCAATGGCTCAATGTCTGGCTGGAGACCAGTAACGAGTCGTGTCCCTCAGGGATCGGTGTTGGGACCGGTCTTGTTTAACATCTTTGTGGCTGACATTGACAGTGGGATTGAGTGCGCCCTCAGCAAGTTTGCCGATGACACCAAGCTGTGTGGTTTGGTTGATACACTGGAGGGAAGGAATGCCATCCAGAGGGACCTTGACACACTTGTGAGGTGGGCTGATGCCACCCTCATGAAGTTTAACCATGCCAGGCGCAAGGTCCTACACCTGGGTGGGAGCAATCCCAGGCACAGCTACAGGTTGGGCAGAGATTCAAAGCAGCCCTGCGGAGAAGGACTTGGGGGTGTTGGTCAATGAGAAACTTAACATGAGCCAGCTTCAGTGTGTGCTTGCAGCCCAGAAAGCCAACCGTATCCTGGTCTACATCAAAAGGAGTGTGACCCACAAGTCGAAGGAGGTGATCCTGCCCCTCTACTCTGCTCTTGTGAGACCTCACCTGGAGTATTATGTGCAGTTCTGGTGTCCTCAACATAAAAAGGACATGGAACTGTTGGAACAAGTCCAGAGAAGGGCCACGAGGATGATCAGGGGACTGGAGCACCTCCGCTATGAAGACAGGCTGAGGAAGTTAGGGCTGTTCAGCCTGGAGAAGAGAAGGCTGCATGGAGACCTCATAGCAGCCTTCCAGTATCTGAAAGGGGCCTATAAGGATGCCGGGGAGGGACATTTCATTAGGGACTGTAGTGATAGGACAAGGGGTAACGGGTTAAAACTTAATCAGGGGAAGTTTAGATTGGATATAAGGGGGAAATTCTTTCCTGTAAGGGTGGTGAGGCACTGGAATGGGTTGACCAGGGAGGTTATGAATGCTTCATCCCTGGCAGTGTTCAAGACCAGGTTGGACGAGGCCTTGGGTGATATGATTTAGCGTAAGGTGTCCCTGCCCATGGCAGGGGGGTTGGAACTTGATGATCTTAAGGTCCTTGTCAACCCTAATTATTCTATGATTCTATGATTCTATAAGGTAGATCATAATGAAGTCTGTACACCCAGGTGACCCTGAACAAACATCAGTGAGGTCAGTAAATTCTAGTCCAGCACAGTCAGTGAGAGATTAGGACACTGCTACATGTCAGAAATGTCCTTGCTTGTCTTCTCCATGACAGAGAGTGAAGCACTAGGAGAGGGACAAAATAATTTTTTTCTCAAGAGGAGGATGCACTTGAAAGGAATCCAGGCTCTTGCTCATTGGTGAAAAGGGGGTAAAGAAATTAATTATTCAAGGTGTTTCAGAAGGAAACGACTACAGACCAGGGAAAAAAGGTCAAGACTGTAAAAAGTAGATGTCTGCCTCAGAAAAGGTAAGCTCCAGTTTTTTACTATGTAATTAAGATTGACTAATTTACAAATTATGACAGACAGCTGAGACATGAACACAGACCTGGATTTTATAAACTGAAAATTTGAAAGTGAGGCTTAATATCAGAGTAAATACGGATCAAAAAAGGTTTGAGAATGACTAATGGAGAAACAGATATAAATAATACTAGGAAAATGCACTGGATTTAAACCTATCAAAAGGAAGATCATATCCAGAAATCTAACAGAGATTTCTAAGGGAGTAGGGCAAAGCATAAAATGGGTAGAAAAGAGTGAATAGGAATTTACATAGAGCTCTGAAATTTTCTGGTTTTATTTCACAGTTACCAAGTTTCTGACCTAGAAATCGAAATGTCTGAATAGTCAAATTGCTACCGTAGAAACAGTGAAGCCTGAAAGCAACTAGAGAGGGAAAGAAAGAAAAAACTGAGAATCTTCCCAGCAGTAGACAATTTCCTTCATTTTTTAGGGAAGGAATGTAAAAGTTAAAAGATAAATTACAGCTATTGTAAATACCCACTGGGCCCAGATGAGATGATTTTCTAATGCATTCTTATAAGCAGTTTGAAGACTTGATAGTCTTTCTGTCTATGGGAAGCCACAGTCAGACTGCTTCAACAGCAGGAGCCACAGGGCAAAATATATTGGCTGTTATTTGTGGTTTCTCAAAAAAAAAAAAAAAAATCCCTGCAGTTCATTTACAGTTTTGTCATATTCATTCATATTTTGTGCTTTGTGACTTTTTTCAGATGTAGAGAGGGATTTGGGTTTGTTTTTTTTCCATTCCTGTGTAAATGCTGAAAGACTGGGCCACTTCTTCTAAGTACAGCTCATTGAAATAGTCATCCTGGCTAAGGCCAGGCCCTTTGAAGCAGTCTAAATTGGGCTTATCAGTTGGAAGATGATCGCCTTGACAGTCTCTGTGATGTAGATATAAACGGTAAACCCACTGGAAATGTTTGATAAAAACAATGTTGGTTTGGAACATCTGGCATGAGAGAAATGCAAAGTCAGGATGTTTTGTCAGCAACATAAAGCAGCAGGATTCCTTTAAGTGCATGGGTCTGGTACTTGTATAAGAAATACTAGTGTGGCAGCTCTTGGTAAACCTGTTTTTGTCATACAAGGTGCAAAACCACATGTACTGGGTGGAATATTATCTAGACATCAATAAACCCTCAAAAGGGGAAAAAAGCAACATACATCCTCCTGGCTTGCAGTTCATATTCTCACACTTGAAAGTGGATTTATTTTAAAACACTGTCTGAAGTCAGGTTCCAGCTGTCAATGCCCAGCTAGTACCAGATGATTTAACTTTCTGGATTTTATTTTATTTTTTTTTAAATATTTCAGGCACTCTTTTATGCTAAAATATTCTGTCAGGGTTTTCTCTTGTGTTGTGATTTTTAAAGTGATATTATCTCCACACTTGTTTCTAATAACCATTTGGCAGCTGACAGCACATATCTGTTTTCTTACATACTGTCTTTCATTCTGTATGCACCATGGTTTGTTTGTTTTGTTGCTATTTATAGTAGGGTCTCCCACAAGGCTGTGGGCACTGGTAATGATTTTTTAAGAGCAGAAATAACCTTGCAGCAATTTCATAAGTGGAAAGTAACACATAGAATAAACAGATGAGATGAGATAACTAATACATATAATAAATTGGATCTTCATTCCCTCATCACTCAGAGGAATCTGTCAGTCCATGAGACTAAGCTGAACTGTGATGGATCTGTCTTGGGGAGTGCATGCTCATATCTTCCAAATACAATTATATCCCCTGTCGAAAGAAAATGCGCTAGATCTACATTTCTTAGGAAATCTAAGGAGATTTCATAAGATGTATTTTTTAAAATGTAGCTATTGTATATGAAATCTAGTTATAGTCATTGCAAAGAAGTATTATACTGAAATGTTTCTGTGATTCCAGTGTAATAATAAAATACTGGTAGTATTTAAACTCAACACTGAATGCTCAGCTGGCCCCAAATGAGAGAAGTCAACTGTCTTCAGATACACTGGTGATGTGGTGGAAGGTTTAGGACAGAAAATGCATCCTTTGTTTAGGTTCAACTTCCAAAACTTTTATCATGTACATCTCCCTGAAGACTGCATTTTTGAAGAACCTTAAGGTGAGTTCTCTGGACATCAAGCAAAAATCCTTGAGGACCTCTCAATCCTTTCTAACCTTCTCCTTTAGCTTATAGGGATCCCAAAGCCAGAAGTGCTGGGGCATGCAGCACTTCTATACTTCTACATATTGTTTATATGGAAGCTGTTTTTTTTTTTTGTACTGTCTCCTCAGAACACAGCCATCTCCAGTGCAGCTCTTACATTCTTAATTTGCAAGGCCCATATTTATAGAAATATTCAATGTGTTTGCAGTGCAAATGAAGAGAAGGAATGACCAGACATCTGCTTTACTTTTAATATTGAATAATTGCTTACATTTCCAAATAGTTAGCTCTGAATTATTCAGTCTGCACCTAAATCTCAAATCAGGCATTCATAAAATTAATTTTAGTGTAAAGCAAAACATTCAGATTGGGAACAGATGCCTCATATTAGGAACCTAATATTGAACATGCTTCTTTTTCTTGCTTTAAGAAGGCAACTGGGCTGTGTGAGGTATTGTACTTTTCATTATCTCTGGGCAACCTTTCTTTCTAAACCAAACAAATTGCGTGGCACAAAAGGCAGGATCACAGCAGGCTTCTAATTTCTCCTTAGAATGAGAATACCTATAAACAGATGACTAACAGTAGTAAGTAGTCAAGGATGGAGTGTAGGGTTTGCTTCAGAATTCTCATACCTGACTTAACAATGAAGCAGTTTGCTGTTCTCTTGTACTTCTATCACACCTTTGTTACTTAACTTCCTTTTCATTTTACTTTCAGATCAATGTGACTTCAGCATCTACATTAAGTTCACTAGTGAAACTGATGAAAAAAAAATGTGCTAAAGAAACGTCAGCTGTGCTCTATGGTACAGGGGCTTCCCCTGTCTCTGATGAAGTCATCAGTTAGATTGAACAGCAGGGAAACTGTAATCAGATCTAAAACAACTCTGAAATGTTGGTGCCAAAGGGCCACTTAAATCATTCTGTGCCTGTGCTTAGCTATGTTAACCTAACTGCTGTCCACTATTAAAATTAGATGCTACTGGCAACAAACTGGTAATAATGGACCAATCTAGTTTAAGTTAGGTCATTAGGTCTTTACTGTCTTTAAGCTTTAGGCTTACAACTCATCTATGTTAAAGATAGCTCAAGGACATAGGATAGAATCTTTTATCTGGAATAAATGGAAGTTTGTCCAAATGAATTCACAAATGTAATATTTAACAGTTTCCTTAGTTCTTTAGCACTTTTCTATCCTGTCAGTACTGAAACAAAGAGACAAAATTACTTTAGCTGCAGGTTTCATGTCTATTAGCTGAATGCATTAGACAGTTGGGGTTTTATTACTAACCTTTGAATTTACCCAGACTATTACATAAGCATAAGAGCTTGGACTGATGCTTGCAAACAGTCTCAGTACTTTAGATAGCCTTATGTTTATGCTGGGTTAAAGCTTGAGCAACAAGCTGGCTCTTTCCAGTGGCTTGTTTTAAATTCCAAACAGAGGAACCAGCATGAAGTAAACCAAAACATTCATATATTAGGTAGTACATCAGATAGGGCACAAAGGTGATTCAAGAGCTAGAGCACCTCACCTATGAAGACAGGCTAAGAGAGTTGTGCTTGTTCAGATTGGATACTAGAAGGCTCTGGACAGACCATGGAGCAGCCTTCCAGCACATAAAAAGGGCTTACAAGAAATCTAGAGAGGGACTTTCTACAAGGGCATATAGTGGTAGGACAAGGGGTAATGGCTTTAAACTGAAAGAAGGTAAGTATAGGTCAGATATTAGGAAGAAATCCTTACTATGAGGGTGGTGAGACACTGGAAGAGGTTGCCTGCAGAAGCTGTGACTGCCCCATCCCTGGATGTGTTCGAAGCCAGGTTGGACAGCCTTTTGAGCAACCCAATCTGGTGGAAGTGGGGTTAGAACTAGGTGAGCTTTGAAGTTCCTTCCAACCCAAACCAGTCTGTGATTCTAGATGAAATTTTTCTTTTTCTCATTGATGCCAAGAGCAAATGTTGTCATATCGGTGGGAACACTTTTTGGACAAGGTACTCATAGTTTTCAGTACCAGTAACTGTTAGATAATTCCTGATCAAAGCTTAGTAGGAACTGTAATTGGGCATATAGTTCTATGTACTGGACAAGCTACCAAATGCAGTTAATACAACAACCAACACCAGTAATTTTCTGACACATAGGGACACATAACTAGGGGTAAAAAGTCACCGCCTCTATACTCCTTCACCCTGCTGACAGATTTATGCTGTTTCTAACTCTTAATCATTCCAATAATAAATCTTTCAGATGTGAAACACAATTTTAGCTTTAGAAGAGATGACATTTCCCTGGCCAAGTGTCAGTGATCAATCCAGAAGGCATTTTACTATATTGCATGCACCTATGTTTTATTAGACAGAACAATTATAGCCTGAAATCTGCGGCTTTCCTAGAACTGGGAATGTAATTAAAACCTGTTAGTTAAAAAAAGAAAGTTAATATAATTGATAATTTAATGCTTATTGGTGCGTTCTGCTATGTTAGTTGTGTGCTCAATATATGGTCTCCAAAATAACAGTCAAAAGAGAGCTCATAAAAAACAGCAAAGTTCTGTTGAAGTTAATAAAAGTGTACCAACTTGCAAGACCTTTTCATTTCTTTGGTCTCACAAAAGAAAATTTCTCCCCTCTGTGCACAGTTACCCAGAAGGTTCAAAAGAACCCAAGAGAATGGACAGCAAATTTGATTCAACGCGGTAGGAAATGAGGAAAGATTTCTTAAAATTAAATACTCGCTCTGGTCCATGGAGCAAGGAAGAATTCCAAATTATCTTTGGTTTCCAGGCTCTCCTAATCTTGTTAGAAAATCATGGTCTGTTTGTATGTTGATATAGCTCTGATGTTGCCAATGCTGCAGCATCTAGTGATGAATGGACCCTGTCATTTTACCTATCAGTTTTTGAAGCAATATTTACCCGGGTCTTGTAGGAATAACTTTAAAAGGATTATTTGGAGTTCAAGGTGACATTCTGCTTTGATTGTGTTTTTTCCTTCTTCTAGTTAATTTAATTGGTTGGGATTGTTAGGAAAAAGATGTAAAATTAATTCAGCCTACTGTCCGACTCTTGTTTGTCTGAGGAAGCAGGAGCTTTCTGTTTTGCTAGGATTTACCACTTTGAATGAATTTTAAGAATTTGGTTTCAAGTGTCTGCCTCACAGTAGAGCCCAGGAACATTTCCCTGTTGCACACTTGAACACCATATAGATAGTGATAACATGTGTCCTGGGTTCAGCTGTAGCACTCATTTTTCTCCTTCATCCATTCATGTTCGTTGCTGCAAACAAATCACACATTCTGGAAAACAGTAGCTAAATATGGTTATTTCAAAGTAGCTCCTTCATATAACTCCTCAGTTTCTTTCTCTTCCATCTCCCTTCTTTAGAGGCTGTTTCTGCCAAGTGCAGCAGTTAAGAATGAAGTTTTTCAATCATGTACAGGGAGCTTGAACTATAGTATTGGCTTATTAGAGCCTGCTTATTGTGCTTCAGAGGCCTCAAATTTGGCTCTAGCCAGACTGGCACAGAGCTAATGTACTCTTTCAAAGTCTGCTGAGGTTCTTGATGTAAACACAATTTTGTCAGTAATAAAACACGTTCTCCCAGGATCAAGGACTTGCTGTGTGTATTGATTTATTTTTTTCTTTGAAAGTTGTCTACTCAGAAGTTGAACCAGATTCTAATTCTGTGCTGATTTCTTTCTATCATCTTCCCAATGCAGCACACATTCTCCTTCATATAATACCATTAACTTGAATACTGCAGTTCAATTTATAAACATACTTTCTGGCAACCCAGAGATGCCTCTTACCATACACTGATATGAAAAAAGAGCCACCTCCAGCACAACCGAGATTTATGTATCAGCCATACTGCTAGTTTTGCTGTGGGTATTTGACAGAGGAGATCTCTGGCAAGCTGAAGAGCTTCTTTTCTATGTTAGAGAGCCCAGAAGGCCTGTAGAGGGGTGAAATGTGAATACAATAGACTGAAAGCTTTGAGGGCTTAAATAAACCCTTGTTTCTTTATCCAGAATACTTAGGCAATTTTTATTTTTAATTCTTAATAAGCACTGTGGGTTATTTCTGTGAAATCCAATTGTTTTTTTCAGTGTCTTGGAACTTCTCAGCTCCTCTATTATTGATCTGAACTTACTTGGCAAAATACAAGGTGGGGCTTTACATGTATTTCGTTTCTTTGGGCTTCATTCATCTCAGAGAATTGCAAATATTCAAAAGTCATATACCTAGATAAAAGGGTAAGTGATGCAAATCATGTTTTGCAAATACCTCTAGAGTGACTGTATGATAAACCACTCATCCTAATACCTTCTAGGAAATTCCTGGTGTTTCCTAAGAAATTTTAAAATGCTTTCTTGGAGTTCTTCCATACTGAATGAGAGCCTGGTACTCTAGAGAAAGGCATGTACTCCTTTATTCTGTTTTTGTTTGGTAATTAATGTATTTTCCTGTTGATGATGAACCTAAGACTTAATTCTGCCTTTCTTAGAACCTTACAAGCCTTTCATGCTTCCTTGGTACTTGTTATATTCAGAATGATTGGTAGTTGAATACTGATTAATTCTCATGAAACACTTGTTTACACTGAAGGTTTCACCAGCACATTTTTAAAGAAGGACCTAATAAATGATTAAAAGACTCTTTAAGAAGTGATTAGTCAGATGTTATAGGTTTTCCAATGCATCAATACCACGATTGGCAACAGGATTTGTCAAGTGTTCTGCATTCCTCCTGAAGGAATCAGTCTCTCTTGTTAGCTGTAGCACCATGCTGAGAACAGCCCTCTAGCTCAGGTGGCAAAGGGAGATGCTGAGAGCTTTGTAACTGACTCAAGCTTCCCCTCATCATTTTCCAAATTCCTGGCCTTTTGGAAGTAACTGTTTTGAAACGAAGCATTTGAGTCATCCTAACTGAAAAGTGAGGGAATTTTTCCCTTATTTGTAATATAAAAGCTGAATTTCTGGCACAGTGTCTTCATGTTATTGAAGCTGGACAGCTTAAGAGATATAAAAAAAATAAAATAAAATAGAAATTGTATATAACAGTTTGTGGTTTGGTTTTGGGTTTTGTTTTTGGTGTTTTTGTTTTATTTTTTTTATTTTTTTTGTTGTTGTTGTTTATTCTGTTTTGAAATCCAATTACATTTCAGAATGTTAGAATTTTCTGTGGAACTGAAGGTCTGAATTTTGATGAGTTCTAATGCAGAGACCAGAGAGCATCTGTGGCTTAGTGTATTCCGTGGGTGCTGCATGCTTATTCCTGGAGACGACTCGGCAACAGTTGTAAATAGTTCTGGTCAGTGCTCAGGCATCTTCCGTCTTCTGTTCCCAGGCACACACAGTCTGTTTTCAGCTAAAGTAATCACATACAGCAGTTCATCATCATTTTTAATAAAGGGAATGGAAGTTTGACAAGCTAAAAAATTATTCATCTACAGTTTCCCCCAGGAAGCTTTCCAGTATCATTAGCAGAGGACATAGACAGGGAACAACTACTCATTTTTGAAGGGATTACAGCTTCTCCTGAGCATCTGGGGCTAAACTCACAAAAAGAAAAACCACAAGGAACTTAAATAATTCTCTTTTTTTTATTATTTTCAGAGAAAAATCCTGTTGCAATATTCGGTGCTCTGTACTCTGATTTTTTTTTTTGTGAAAAATCATCAAACTGGCAATAAGCAATCAAAAAAATGCCATAGGATCTAGCTGATTTTTTGGCCCTCATGCTGTAGTGTGGCTTTTGTCTCCTGGGGTGGGGAGGTTGTGTGATGTGAGCAGCTCACTGGCGCACAGGTGGTGTGTGTCAGGGAGACACAGCAATGCAGTAAGCAAACCCTGGTAGCAGTGACCCACAAGACTGAACAAACCAGCCCATTAAAGAGCTCTGTGCTATGCTGTGAATCGGAAACATGCTTAGCTGCCTTTTCTCTCTGGATCCTGACTGGCTTGCTTACAACACCAGAATCATAACCCTGGGTTTTTCAGATTCTATAAAGGGTGAAAAGGGAGAGACAACTGAGGGAGGCAGAGAGCTGTTTGTTATTTCTGACCATATGTCATTGTATTAGCTATGCAGGAACCAGAACAATGACTTTAGAAGGAAACTCACTGAAAAGACTATAAATTGATTTAATTAATTCCTCCCTCCCTCTCTTTTATCTTTATGTGGAAAGAGCTGGCCTGTGTGGCTGGCTTTTGTGTGGTTCTCTGCAGGATCAGGTGCCAAACTGTAGTAATTAAAACAGGGACAGAGGAGGTGGTGGTAAGACAAAAAGCCATTTTTCTTGGTACACACCTCTGATACAGTGTTACAAAAATAATCTGCTTATAGTTTTTTCAAATTATTCAAAGCTTAAAGATCCCTTTAAATGTAGGTCCTCATGGGGGTGGGATGGGGGGAAGACTATGACATTTGACACATTAGTTACATTCTTCAAACTTGCACCTCACTTCAGAGCCTATTCTCATAACGGATAGTTTTAAGATGATCTGACTTCAAAACGATGTCCATTTAGAGTTTCTGAATAGGAAGTACAGTAACTATGAGCAGTTCATATCTGTAACTGTCAGATGCCTGCTGTACAGGGGTGTTCTAGAGACACAGCGAAAACTGTTACTGGAAAGGTAAGCTCAAGAAGAAGTATTTTGGGTAGATACTAAGCAATATGAAATAAATGAGCAGAATTCGTACCACTGTATGTCAAATAAGTTGGAAGATACTGAGATTTGTTTCTGGAAGAGAAATTCAGCTGAACTGATAGAGGATAAATCAAACAAGTGCAGAAGTACTGATTGGTACTCCATGTTTCCTTATAAATTGACTAATATTTTGTATTGTGAATCAGATTTAATAATACCCTGAACAATGGTCATCATCACTAAGCTTGAAGGGAGAAGGAAGAAAAGCCTATATATATAAAACACATTAATGCTATACAAGTATATCCTTTTCCACTCTCCCAGCATAGCCAGTTTTGCTATGTTTTATCTGTGGGAAACACTCCAAGCAGTTAGTGTCAGTTTGACTTAAATCCCTCTGCTACACGATACAGCTAAAGAAAGCCAGATCAAGCCATCCTACTGAGAATTTCTTATCCTAGTACGTAACAGTCAATTGAGTGTATGCAAAGGTAGAAGTGGCAGTTTGGTCTTCCAGCCCATGAATTTACAGTCTGCCATGCAGGAATTGTGAGGTAATAGCATTATATGTAGGCAGGGTATTTGTCATTCATACCCAGGGTGGTTGTTTGCAGTCTATGCAAAACCTCAAATTTATTTAAGGGAGGAATTTTGGTTACCATGTGAGGGTAAGACTAAACATAGCATCACTATGCTATGCTATATTTCCCCAGATATTTTTTCCACACTTTCCATGCCCTTTTCTAAAAGACAGTTTATAAGAAGGGTTCTTCAGATAGTAAATAGATTGTAATACTTCACATTCATATGAAATTTGTCACAGCTAAGGCACCATAACAAGCTATTCAGAAAGCACAATCAAGTCATGTTTACAGTGCTTTTATTAGCACTCTGCTGTGAGTTACACGATGCTTAAAGACAGCTTTTCTCTCTTCCAAATTATGTCCTTTTTTTCTGTTTAGCAAACACTGATTTGTGTCTCCAGCCAGAAGAGGTTAGTGTACTGTTGCAGCTACTGTGACACTACCATTTTGCTTTATCTTGATGAGAAAGTGTTCTTTGTAAGCTGTACCGGGAATGCTCACAAAGACAGATAGGCCAGTGAGGGAGCAGAGGTGGAGGGCAGAGCTACTGAGTGCTGAATCCACTGCTGGTGCTGATTCACTCTAGAACTATAGGCATGATTCACTGTTTGTGAAGGCCAAGTGCTATTCAATGTATTAAGTGTATAAGTGTCTTTACAGGCTTAAATAAGTTTTGGAGTGTAGCAGAGAGCCAGAATGTCACCTTGCCTTCCTCCTGGATATGAATGTCTCTCTGTAGAAGTTGTTGGAAAGATGCTGATGTCTTCATTGAGAGGGCATGGGGGAAGTTTAGACTCTACAGAAACAGCAAACAGGTCTGGAGGCTACTGTAAATGACCCTTTTTGATGTCTGACAGAAAAATTAAGGTGATGAAAGCTCCAAGGAGATTTAGACAGGAGTATGGTTGTGAGAGAAGTGCGGAAATATCCTCAGAGGCAAAAACCCCCACATATATGTCATAGCTTTTGTTAACTGAACTTACTGAGTGTGTTAGCAGCTCTCCACCACCTCATCATAACAGGCATCTAGGGATTTTGACCTGTTCACGAGGTCAAAGGCCAAAGGTGAGGGAAAAGTAACAAAAAAAAAAAAAAAAGGCTATTTACAGGAGGAGAGATTTTCAGTGAAGCTGTGCTTATTTTTTTCTTATTTATAGCACTCCCTGACTTCTTTGAACAGGAGAGGTTAGTTTTGTAACCAGGAACATGTACGTACTTTTTAATCTGATGTTTCACTACATCTGACTGTCTTAAAGATGTAGACTCACTTGGACTGCTGCCTAGAATGCCTCACATGTAACAGAAGGTCAGAGTAAAGGTGGTCAGGACGCTTTTCACATGCAGGTATGAATCGCCTTTTCATAACATATTCTGAGGTGCTTCTGAAGGAGTGTGGCCAGGAGGTCAAAGGAGGAGATCCTGCCCTAGTGAGGCCAAATCTGGAGTAGTGTGTCCTGTGCTGGGCTCCTCAGTACAAGAAAGACAAGGAGCTATTGGAGAGGGTCCATCAGAGGGCCACAAGGATGATCAGGGGTCTGGAGCATCTCTCTTACGATGAGAGACTGTGGGAGCTGGGCCTGTTTAGTCTAGAGGAAAGGAGACTGAGAGGATCTCACTAATGCATATCAATATCTCAGAGGTGGGTGCCAAGAGGATGGTACCAGACTCTTTTCAGTGGTGCCCAGCAACAGGATGAGAAGCAGTGTCCATAAACTGAAACACAGAAAGTTTTACCTCAACATGAGGAAGAGCTACTTTATGCTGAGGGTGGCAGAGCACTGAACAAGCTGCCCGGGAAGGTTGTGGAGTCTCCCTCTCTGGAAATATTCAAAACCCACCTGGATACGTTCCTGTGTAACCTGCTCTAGCTGGCCCTGCTTTGGTAGGGGGCTTGGAGTAGAGGATCTCCAGAGGTCCCTTCCAACTCTAACAGCTCTGTAATTCTGCTATTGCTGGGGTAGGCCTACAGCTGCTTGCATTGTTCATCTATTTTTTCACTACCTAAGCATAAAGTAGGAGTGTTGGAATAACAAAGAGCTTTCTGAGTCAAATAGCCTAGATACGTACCTATGTAAAAAGAGTACCTCAAATTAAGGTAAAAAAAAAATAAATGTAAAACTAAACACATACTCAAAAACCCATAGGCCATTAAGCAAAGTAGGAGAACAATTCACCAATGAAAAGTTCATTTAGCAAACACATTATTAGGATTGGAAATGACCGTAAGATCTTTTAGTTACAGTGCCCCTGCCATGGGCAGGGACACCTCACACTGGACCATGTCACCCAAGGCTCTGTCCAACCTGGCCTTGAATGCTGCCCAGGATTGAGCACTTAACACTTCTTCAGGCAGCCTGTTCCAGTGCCTCACCACCCTCATCGTAAAGAACTTCTTCCTTATATCCAACCTGAACTTCCCCTGTTTAAGTTTGAACCCCTTAGTCACCCTTTGTCCTATTGCTACAGTCCCTAATGAAGAGTCCCTCCCTGGCATCCTTACAGGCCCCCTTCAGATACTGGAAGGCTGCTATGAGGTCTCCATGCAGCCTTCCCTTCTCCAGGCTGAACAGCCCCGACTTTCTCAGCCTGTCTTCATATGGGAGGTGCTCCGGCCCCCTCATCATCCTGGTGGCCCTCCTCTGGACTTGCTTCAACAGGTCCACTGTACGCACTATATGCATTTGGCAGTAAATGAGAAATTGTTTCCCCTTGTGCTGCACTCCTCCAGCTTACTTTTTGAAGTACAGCACCTGCTAACAATGAAGTTGGTTTAGCACAAGAGTTCTGATTCACAGCAAATAAAAAGCTTGGCACATTCCCCACCGTGTGTGGTAGAGATTGATGGAATACCATGGATGATACACTATTGCTTTCTCTGTCTGCTAAATCTTCCAAGCTGAGCATTCATTTTAAGATAAGCCAGTGATTTGTACAGAAGCCGAAACGCATGGGAACGCAGTGTCCTGCTGAGTGACAAGCAGCAGATGAAATCCCCAGAACATGCCTTTGCAGAGAATGGTTCCTTGGAGCAGTCTGACAACTTCATCAAGTAGCATTTTGAAACATCACCAGGGGAGATGTAGTCCTTCGCCTTCTTTACATTGGCAAAAAAAAACCAACAAACCAAACAAAAAGCTTTACTTGCTTTCTACATAGTGACATCTTGCCAGTTGTAACTGTAAACAAGGAAACTTCCAGTGTCTGTAATTCACTGCCTTAAAAGCATCCCCCCGCTTTATGTTGTCGACTCTACCTAGAAGTGTGACATGCAAGAGATAGCTGACTATTAAATGGTGGTCAAAAGACTTTTGAGTGTGAAATAGCTTTCAGTGACTCAGATGAGGCTAGGAGTCTTACTTTTAATCTTGAGTTATCTTTAGTAGATGTACCCTACACTATTACTGTGTCTTTCACCTGCAGTCACAGAACTCATAAACTTAAATAAAACAGTTTGTTCTATTTATTGAGGTTTGGTTTTGTTTTGGTTTGGTTTTTTTTTGGTTTCTTTTTTTACAGAAGCTTCTGAATATACAGTATTAGTTCATTTCAAACTTTCTCCTTTCCAAAGAAACCTTCTGCTTTCCCTGCTTTCCTGAATTCTCTTCTAAGCTTAGCTCATAAGACACTTCTTTCTTGAAGATTTAGAGGTGCCAACATGTATTTGAGTGTAAGGCATCTGAAACGGTTTCTACTCTTGAGCTCTCTGCTGCACGCTACTGCCGCTGCAGAAAGCACAGCTGAATGAGACACATATCTGCTCTTGACACACTGCAGTTTACTGCCCAGCATATGAACAGAAATGGTTGCACATTTGGGGCTTTATTAATACACCAGGACCTACTGTGCAGCAACCCCTGTTCTATTCAGCAGAGAGGGACAACTGCAAAAAGAACAACGGGTGTTGCTTAGTCAAATGTGCTGGAAGCCATTAAATAACAAGGTTTCCCTATTGCAAGATTTCCATATTGCCCAGCAGCTCAATTCTCCATTGTCCAGCTGGCATACAATCAGATATGCTACAACACTTCTTACAGTGCCACATCAGGTAATGTAGTGATCAGTGCAAAAGAAATGTCATTTATTATTTGAATCTGTAACTTGTAGTTAGATTGCTTTGTGCTGGATGCTGCAAGAAAGTTTTAAGGAGAAAAGGACACAGGTGTCTCACGCAGTTTGTGTAACTCAGCCGTAATTTAAAGTTAAAGCATAGTTGATTCCCACTCATCCAGATCCACAGGTTTTTACTCTTATTTTTTCTTTACAGAGGTGCAGAACTGTACATGTGACAAATAATTTGAGCCTGGGTTTTGGGGAGATGTTCCAAGCATGTTGTTATCCTGTACTACTACTTTTCCAGGGTTTTATGTTGTTGTTTGTTTTTGTTTTGTTTTGTTATTCCATTTTGCAGTAGTTCTCTTAGGGTGGCAATGACTGACACTGACATACCTGGCTTTCTAGGGTAAATATGGATTAAAAGCATAAGCTTTTCATGTATACATATGCATTTATAATACTAGGCTGGAAAGAAACAGATTCTAAAGTAATACATTTCACATGGTGTGATAAGAAGCATGGTTTTCATTTGTGAGTGTGAGATGCAAAGTTACTTACTATGAAATTAGTCACCAACAGTGAAGGCTGGACAGGGCTCCACTGAGGCTGAAAAGTGTTTGCATTTCATAGAATGGAAATATTTAAATCATGAATAACAAGATAAAAGAAGCCTTGATTATATGCTCAAGAAATTTGGATTTAAACAGTTTGGGACTGTGGATTTGCATGTTTGGGGAGCATATGCATGCTTTCACCCCTCCTCTCCACCCTCACACTTCCTAAGCAGGGAACTAGAATTACAAATCTGGTCTTGGCACGCTTCTTAGCTAACCAATAAAAAAAAAAAAAACTAAAAAAAAACCAAACAAAAAAGCACCCCCACCCCCTAAAAAAATAACCAAAAAACAAAGAAACAAGGAAACAAACAAAGAAAAAAAAAAACAAAAAAACCAACCAAACAAAAATAAAACAACAAAAACCCAAATCAAAATAACTCACAAATAGAAAAATCCAACCAAATGAAACAAAAACCACAACAAACAACACAAATCACCCTCCCCCCCCAAAAAAAAACAAAACCAAAACAAACAAATAAAAACAACAACCAAAAAACAAAACCTAAAACCAGCCAACCAAAAAAAACAAACAAGAATCTCACCGTCAAACAAATAAACAGATTTCTCAGGGTATGCAAGATGTCAAAGTTCTTAATTTCTCATCTGGATGTCCATATCTCTGGACATCATGGATATCATATATTATGTCCGTGTGTCGTATCTGGCCGTATCTCCTTGGTGCTGAGGACTATAGCATTTAGCTTGAAGATTATTCTGGAAGTCAACAGTTAGCTATGTAACTGATTGCAAATGATATTTAATTTTTGTGCAAAGAAATGCCTACTGTTTTCAAAATACCAATAAACAGAGCATAAATTTACCATAACCAAGGTTTAGGTCCAATAAATTCAAGTTATGCTCCTCTGTAAGCAATGCGGGTTTGCTCTGAAGTGGCAGTACCAAATTATTCTACAGACTTGAACCCAAATGCATGACTAGGTTAAAATATTGCTGATGAAAACTCTACTCATATGTTAGGATGGGTTAGGAGAGCAATGCATGAGTGAAAAGACTTCAGTGGACTAGAGATTCTCTCATCAAACAGTAGAAAAAAAAGCCTGGCGTTTTCACTCCTACTTATCATCAGCTGGAGAAATGGTATCAGCCAAGTCTCTCTAAATACCTTTAAACATAGCTAGTTGGACAGAGAAGTTACTAAGAAAGAAAAGTACCTGAGCTCTGCTGATCTATGCTTCAAAGTAGAGAATACTTAGACGAGGAAAATATTAAGCAGAACAGGGAGTCCTGGGTGCTACTCTAAAGATATTAAAAATATTACTATTACTAGATATAGATTTTATATTAGGAGTTAGTTCTTTTTTGTGAGGGTCTTGAGGCACTGGAACAGGTTGCGCTGTGTGGCTGCCCCATCCCTGGAAGCGTTCATGACCAGGTTGGATAGGGTTTTGAACAACCTGGTCTAGTGGAAGTTGTCCCTGCCCATGACAGAGAAGGTGGAACTCGCTGATCTTTGACATCCCTTCCAACCCAAACCATTCTATGATTCTACTAATGGCTTATGCTGTTATAAAAAGAACTTTGCTTGATTAATAATCAGCATAACGAAGATTTGTGGAGATCACCAAACTTTCCCCTGTATAGTGGGAGAAAAAGTCTCTCAAAGAGACAGCAGGTATTTTTGAATGCAAAATATATCTGCATGGATAATGCTTAGATTTATTTTCAGAAATAACTGGAGCATTGTGTATAGTATTAAAAGCAACAACAGTAACAAACTAAAACAGCAGATCAGGCCAAGATAGATGCTAGATACAGAAAACACCATTCCAGACAGTAAATTTCTAGCTAAGCCCAAATGCAGAGAGCCATAAAGGGGCTCTAGTACTAGAAAGCATCAGGTAATTTAACTAATTTGGGAAATGATACTGATTAGTCATCAGACTACCAGTAATATCATAGCAATAATATTACACCTGGTCCAAGAGAGAGCCTTCCAAGAGACTTGTCTATAGCCTACAACAGCAGATACTGCTAGCTGAGAATTTGCTCTTGCAGCTAGGATAGGATTGATTACCTGAGACTCCTTCCTGAGAGGGTAGGGATACAAAAGGAAAAGGAACAGGTCTTTTCTGTATTTCTAAGTAAAGAAGAATATTTCACCACAAAAGAAACAGGACTAATTTCTTTTAGTAAAATAAGTTAAAACCTGTATCATCTTACTAATAACAGCATATGCAAAAGGCATATTTTTTTTCAAAATTTTGAGTTTCCTTTCCTCTCTCCTGCACTTCTATTTCTGCTTTCATCAGATACATCCTGATTGCAGATCCACAAACCAGTGAGTTTCATGGGTCAAGAGATCTTAGAAAGCATTTGGGATTTTTTTTTTTTGCCATTTTAATCCTTTAAGAACACAGTTTGTGAGTTTAAACAGGCATAGTGAGGTGTAATACTTGCTAGTAAATTGCAACCATTAAAATTCAGATTGTTAAATATAAAGATAGTGGTAGATTTAACACAGGATCTCAGTTTAAAGGAACCTGTCAAGACACTTTCCCATCATCTGTAAGATTATCTCCCTTCAGGCTATTCCTTATATGACAAGACCCTATGAAGATTTAAATAAAAATCTGTTTTGGCTTTGGTTGTCTTTATTTTTTAAATGGTTACTTGTCTCGGCTAAATGCACACAATTTGTTTATTGTAGGGTAGCACAGAAAATATCACTCTTGTTTCAGTATCGGGTACAAAGAAGGAAAACTGAAGAATGTATTTGAAAGGAGAAATTGGAGAAATAAAGAATGTGAAATCCCACTGAAGAATGGTTGCTGGAAAATCAGGAAAATGACATTTTATATGTAATATAAATTCTGATTAGTTTGAGTATGCAAGCATGTAAGTGAATTCATCAAAATATTTCTTTTTGGTAATGCTGAAATTAATCACGCATACACTGCCAGTATCCATTGTGCGTGCTTGTTCAGTTTATGTGCTTGTTCTCACATAAAGTAGTCTAAGTAATAGAACCTGAGAAAGCTGGAACAAAAGGTCCTCTTCAGTCTTTGAAAATTCCCTGTTAACTTCACTGAAACTGGCAGGCTCCCTCCCGAGCTCGTTCACTGCAGTCAGACCACATGACCTGTTGGGGTGTGTGTGTGTGTGAGTGGAAATCAAGCTGACTAATTTTAAATGTAGTTTTAAGGATGCTATGTGAGAAAGCTCATTTAACTTAAACATCACCAACATTGCTTAGAAGGATGTGATATAAGTTTCAGAGTAACTTCTGGTATGCGTTTTTGTACGTTTAGTTATGATAACTAAGTTCCAAAACAAATACATTAATCTGAAATCTTGTCCAGTGCATATGGATATTGATAGTTGATGGTGCAAGAGTTTTAATTTAGTTGGTGGAAAAGGAGAAAGGAAGTTCAGCCTGAATCATGGTAAGCTTAGATGTCTGTCAGGCAAAGGATGCAGGAGCATTGTAGTGTCATTGTATTGACTTACCTGACTGAAAGATAAAAACCAAAAATACTATTACCTTTAAAATCACTTGTTAGGAGCATTTGTAAGCATTGCAATCATCTTACAATTACTCCTGAAATGAATAGGGACCACTAAATTTTAATATGTAAGGGACAGCAACTGCTTCTCATATGTGCCTTCATTCACTCAGTTTCTCAAATCAGTTTGACACTTCACTATTTAAAATGTAGAACACAAATCAGGTGTTGTGGACTTTTTCCAGTAGACATCAATGTTCAGTCTAAACATCAGCAAAAACAGGCAACACTGGTTTGTGTTAGACCTTACAATTTTGATCTCAAGAACACAAAGAGTGCGAGAACCATCTCCTGCATGAACAGCGCAGGGGTAGTGGGAGCTCTGGTTTCCCTGATTTTCTCAAAGGGGAACTCCAGGCAGTAATTGAGTCTTGTCATCTGCAGAGCTCTCAGCAGCTGATTAGCTGATTGCACAACATCACTGTCAAACATTGCCTTTATTTTAGTAAGTCTCCTCCAAAGCCTACTAAATGTGAAATTTTCTACCAGTTGTAGCAGTCTTTGGATAGTTTTTTTTGTTTTTTTTTTTTTATGTGGAAATTGGAATTATGGTAACCACACTTTTTCAACACTGTGAAAAGGAGCCATGTTCTTCATTAGCTTACATTCGAAGTCTCTTGCTAGCTCAAAAATTTTATTTCAGCAACAAGGTGTGTGGGGGGTGAGTTATTTTTACATTTTTATTGGTGTCTGTAATTATTTTTCCCTATCTTTGCCCATTCACCAATGGCCACAGCATGCGCATTGTTGCCTGCAGGTCAGGTTCCAGATTACATAGCTGTTCTGATTTGGACAAAAGGTGGATGGCATCTCCCTGGCAACTGGAACTGCAGAATAGCTGCCTGCATGGTTTTGCCTAATAATTTTGTTTCTTCCTTTGTTTTAGTAGCCATCACTCATGTGGGAACTGATACTGAAGGACTAGGTAGGATATAATATACAGATACACAAGTAATGGAACCTCAGTAATAGTTTATATTTAAATATCCTGCACAATGGAATCCTGATATCCTTTCAAAATTTGTTTTATATTTGAAACACATTCTTGTGTGCTCAAACACATAAACATATGGCTAGGTTTCATTGTGTGTTTGAAAATGTTCTCCAGGCACGTCTTAAATATAGGATTTGCTTTAGTTAATTACAATGTTGAAGCCAACATAATGAATGGAAGGACATAAACTGCCTTGTTGAATAAGAGAACTTTATGCACATTGACTATCACTTCAGTTTTATATTTCCCTGTTAGAGAAAATGAAAAGTTGGGTTTTGTTGGCAAATACCATTTTTGAATTACTGGGGACATCACTCTTTTTCTCACATCAGCATCTCACCTGATGCCAGTTCCTTCACCCAGCAGGAGCAGAAATCTAGATGGGTTTGGGAAGTTCCTTGATACAAAACATGAAAGCTGCTGAATCACTGGCACCCTGATACTTTTAAAAATTTTTGTCCTTACTATATGAACACTGTCCAGACTGTATAAAACAGAAAGCTTGAAGTCAAGTGCTACCTTAGTATATAGCGTAGAGGTATCATCAAGTCTTTGTATTTAGTAAAATGTCCTAGATTGCTGACTTTCCATTTGCTGCCACATATAGATTACTAGTATTAGTGAACCTGCTCTGCTCTGCCTCTATACTTGACCCTGGGAATTCCCAGCCTTAGACTGTTTTTTTACTTCAGTAGTAGCTCTTGGCTTCTCCTGTTTTCCAGGGTCCCTCACTGTACTGTAAAATTCTGTTTTATACTACTTGGAAATGCAAGAAAGCTCCATGATTTTCATATCATCTCTCTCCATTTTGAAAGAAAAGGGGCAGGGAGAAATGGTGTAACTTAGAAAAGTACCTGACAGCCCTTTATCAATGTGAAGCATTGCATTTGCAAAGCCAGGTTGTCTCCCTTAACGACTATGTAAAGACAGCCTTGTTTCAGGTACTTGCAACTATCACTGCTACTTCAAGTCACCTCACTGTCTGCAAGCATTCACCTTAGCTCAGAGTGGCAGCTCTCCCTCTTGCTTGTGACACAGCCCAAAACCTCTTGAAGGGAATTACAGGAACACTACCAATGCACCCACCTGCACGGGGGCTGTTCCCTTTGCTGACGTGCACCAGTGCCTACATGTCTGTCTGTGTAGGGCAGATGAATGACTGCAGATGGAAAGTGTTAACTGCTGGATGGGAAAAACAGATGAGGCTGCAAGACTTGGATTAAAAAGAAGATGTAAAACTAGAGTGAAAATATGTATAAATAGGTTACCATGGCTGTTATCAAAAACTTATCATTGCTTTTATCCTCTCAGTCTCTCTTTGTGGAAATTTGCCTCTTTATATACCATTGTAATCATTTTAGTTACCTTTTTTTTCATTAGCCTGTATACACTGGATGGGCTGCCTGGATTTGGGCATAATTGCTGACAGTTACCTAGTTAACTTAGGAGTTAACTATATACCTAGTTGTCCTGGGTTTAGCAGTAGTAGTCATTTTTCTCCTTCTTAGTAGCTGGTGCAGTGCTGTGTTTTTGACTTTTGGCCTGGGAACAGCGCTGATAACACCGATGCTTTTAGTTGTTGCTCAGTAATGTTTACTCTGACCAAGGACTTTCTGAGTCTCATGCTCTGCCAGAGAGGAGGGGAAGCTGGGAGGAAGCAGAGACAGGACACCTGACCCAAACTAGCCAAAGAGGTATTCCATACCATAGCATGTCATGCCCACTATATAAACTGGGGGCAGTTACCCGGAAGAGTTAGATCACTGCTCGGTCAGACTGGGTATCAGTTGGTGGGTGGTGAATGGTTGTATTCTCTTCCCTTTTTATTTCCCTTATCATCATTATCATTGGTGGTAGCAGCAGTGATTTGTGTTATACCTTAGTTACTGGACTGTTCTTATCTCAGCCTGTGGGAGTTACATTCTTTCGATTTTCCTCCCCATCCCTCCGGGAGCAGGGGGACTGAGAAAGTGACTACGTGGTTCTGAGTTACTGACTGGACTTAAACCACAACACTAATGAAAAACAACCTGCCAACAATACTTATCTAATGACCCAGATTCTGCTAATTACTAGTTTATGCAAACAAGACTTTCACTTGCCAGATAGAGTGCTGAGTGGTGCAAAGCATGAAACAAAATCCTATACATGAAAAAAAAGATTTTTTTTGTGGGGAACATGGACTACACCAAATGGCATGTCTGAGGGCACTGCAGAGGGCCTTCATCCTTCCTGAGAGAGCGTGATTACTTCCTTCTAGTGCACCTGTGTGCTAATTGAAGCTTGATGATAGCTGGGCAGTAGCTAGGGTGGCTGGGGAAAGCAGGGTTTTGAGAAGGGATTTTTGCTTGGGACAAACTGGTTTTCTGTCAGGAAGAAGAAAGACTATAGATTTCCCTAAAGTCACGAGGTCTCTGGCAAGACAGAAGGCATTTTACTGCTTTGTTAGAGAAGGGGAATAGAAAAGCAGCATGAGATGGGTATGACTAATAACAACAGGGAGGCATCAGAGTATCTTCACTGGAAAGCTTTCCAGACTAAATTATTGCAGCCATGCCTTGTGGTTCCTTGGTCTCTGAAGGCTGCAAGCTGATTGAGCAGCTTTGTGGAAAAAAGGAAATACTCCTTCTCTTACTAGAATTTAGTACTTAAATAGCTTTAAAGTCACTTCCATGTAGGAAAGTAACATGTGCGTGGGCTAGTCACCTGTTTCATTTTAATTTATAGACTTATTTTTCTTTCTCTCCTGTTATTCATTACTGTGTTGTTAAATGAAAAGGCTGGGAAGAAGAGAGTGATCTAGTACAGGATCTTGGCAACCAACAGTTAACAAAATTTCAGTGTTTGGGACAGAAAGTTTGGTGGGAGAAAATGTAGTTGGGAACACACAACTGTCCATCTGTGGAAGGTTTGCAAAGCATTAACACAAGAGTAGCAAAATAAGTTGATGTCTGTGGCAGCTGGGCTACCTCTGCCTGTCTATGCAAGCATGTAACAAGATAGCTGGTGTATTTAGGAGTTTTTGAGGGCAGTTTAATTAAATTCTTTTGACACTGCTAGCTTCCCAGATGCATAGATGAATGAGTCTGGTGGTTGCTGGTTGGCACCTGTAAAAAAGGCTCTATATTTCCAAGGGCAAAGGAAACATGAGCTTCCTCAAGCTGGTCTGCCAATACACTCCACTCTGCTCACTCTGTGCTGAAAATGAAAGACTAACTCTCTCTGCATACCTACTTGGCATTGCATCTCTCTTGTAGAAATTTTGGGTACTTTTTTGTGAGCTGGTGTCAATATTTTTGTGTCAGCAACTGCTCGGAGCAAGAGCTCCTGGGAGCAGAGCTTGTTAAAGTGCAGTCCTGGCTTTTGCAGATAGGCTGCTTGATAGAATGCTATTTCTTGGTGATTTCTCATTCCTCTAAGGTAGCAAAACAAACAGTGGAAATAATTTATGCTTGACTCTGACCCACAGCTTTTCTCAGACTTCAGCATAGATCCATTAGAAGGCTAGTTGTCCTGCCTGAATTCCCTAGTGACAAGAAACCAAGTGCTTCATTTTCTTTCCCATCAGTGTACATCACAAAACTAGTCTAGCATTAATTGTTGCAGCAAAGCAAATCCTTGCAGCAAAGCATCTCTGACTGCAATAACAGGGGGAGATCTAACGGTGTCAGAAAGCAAGCCTGAAGTGCCTGGAGTTTATTCTGAAGCCTAATTAGGTTTAGAGGACCTTTCAATTTGGATCAGGCTTTGGATCTGACCCAAGAAGGGCAGCCTGAGGCAAGGATGATCAGAAAAGATAGATCCAGAGAGCTGGAGGAAAACAGTCTTTTGCCTGTGCTACTCTTGACTGAGATAATTGTTAGAAATCCCAGGTTGCCTGAGCATTAAAGACTTTGTCAGACGCCACACTAAGTTTAATATGTAATCTTGAGAGAAATATTTTTCCTCTGCTACCTTTAGGAGGAGAAACAAGTAAAAAAATGTTATTCATGGGAATGCATGAATGCTATAATATCCCATGGGAAATCTTCTCTTTCTTTTTGTCTGCCTGCTCCTTTTTTTAAGGACCCTACTCCACCTTTTCATACATATAGGAGAAAGAGGGAGAAGGAAAAGGACTTTAAAAAAGGATCACAGTTCTCTAACTTTAATAGTTCTCAAAGCAGAAGGTTCAAAAGGCTCCAAGAAGAATATTTTAATAGGGAAAATTTGTTCTACATATTTGAAATGGTTTATTAAGACCCTAGAAGTTCTCTTGCTCCATTCAAGACGAAAACTCCTCTCAATCTCCAAAAATCGGATTCAGCAGCAGAGGTCTTGTATTTGCAGTTTCCCATTGATTTACTTCCTGGTGCCTGCCATAAATCACATAATCCTAGTTATGTGCTCTATCTTTCCGCTTCCCAGAGTTCTCAATATTTCCCTTGAGGTTTTTTTCCTTCCTTTTCAACTTTCTGCATCTGTTCTGATCAGTAAATGCAAAATTCATCTACTTTTCCTCTGGCTTTCCTGTTTCAGACATTAGTATCCCTTTCTCCTGTGTTTTCTTTCCCTCTGAAGTCTAGAGGAACATATAAGTTTGCTCAGTAACACACATACTTTCCTCTGCTTATTTGCTTTTTCCTGAAATCCATGTGATTTCTTTTGCTAAGAACTTAAAATATCCACAAATAAATGAGCAACGTAAATCTTGATCTTTTAAAAATTAGGAAAAAGCAGGGTCAAAGTAGTCAACCGATGTTTTACAGTTTCTTTACTGGCCTCTGGTCTGTTGTTGTTTGGTTGTTTTGGGTTTTTTGGTAAGCTTCTTCATGGATACATATCCAGCTATGACAATTCCTCCCTAAGTCATAGGAAGAAAGCTAATCAAGACAAAAATATGCAGCACAGCTTACAGTCTCATTTCTGAAGAGTAGCAGTTTTGAAGTTCCTGAACCTGAAACTCCAAATTCTGGGTCTTTCTTAATGATCAGAGAAAACTGCTCTCAGTTTTTATGAATTCACAAGTAAGAAGTGTGCTGTGTTCACTGGATGGAAAGTACCCGACTGTCTCCAGGTGGGTAATATAAGAGTGTAAACAACGACAAAATGGCTAAACCCCAAATACTTAAAAGTTACTATAATGAGGTACCTGCAACAGCTGCAAAATTATTTCAAAATGTTGTTCTATCTGTAGGATAAAGAAACAAACAAAAAAAAATAGTGGGGGATTCTAGAAGAAAAAACAACGAGTGACGTTAACTATAGTGATGATAATCCTTTCTATTTACTTTAAAACTGCTCTATAGAATTCTTCACCAGAAATACAAGCTTACATAAATGTAATAGCTCTCCACTGAATTTTAGAAGAGTATTTTCCGCCATAAAACTAGATGAAAACAAATCTATTCTGCAGCACTTGTTAGTGAGGACAAGAAATGTACTAGACCCTCAAGTTTCTCTCAGTTACTCTGTCGTACTTGTAGGTTTATATGGCTGTGGTATCGTACTTGACCTTATTCAATGTGTTTTCTGAACACTTAATTCTGTGGAGATTTTAGCCTCTTGGAAAAACTCTTAAATAGCTCCCAAGTAATTTTTCCCTCCCTTTCATTTGTCCATTCCATTGTGCTGTTGAACATGATACTCCTCAGCTGTGAGGACAGGTTAAAAAGCTCTGTCTCTTTTTATGGGAAAACCTCATTCATTCCGTGGTCCACTTCACAAAGCCAGCAACATGATTTGTAGGACCATACTGAAAGCCAGGTCAGTGGACTGATGCAGGCTGGCTGTTTTTCCCAGAAACTGGGGTTAAACTGTCGCCATACAAACCCACTGACAGAGCTGCAGAGAGGGCAAAGTTTATGGCAGTGTCTGGAGCTGCCCAGGGAAGGGTGGAAAACGTTAAACTGCATTTTACTGTGAGAATGGCTTTCAATCAGCTTGGAAGCTCACAGGTTATTGCTGCTAGCTCTGGTTTCCTCCTGCTTTGTCAGAATTGTTTTATATACCTCATTTTGTTTCTCTGAGAAAGGCATTTATAGTTCTGTTTTAAAATGCAGCAAGGATATGATCTTTACAGAGATGCAAATGGCGCCTCAAAATCTCTGTGGGTATTTTGAGCCATGGAGTAAACCTATTTTCCCCTCAATTGACTCTGTAATGAAAGGGTGGTATCCTGGAAACATTTATTACCTGCTAGTTGAACTGGAGAGAGACAAGTACTTTGTGTGGTCTCAAGTCTGTATCAATTAGTAAATGCAGATGTCAGAGAGGCGCCAAACAATGTGAATCCTGTACCAGCAGCAGTGCAGTTCATGTTGCCTGCATGGGTTTCTGCAACTTAAACCAATTCTCTGCACATTAGTTTGGCAAAAGGTAATATTTTAAAAAGCCATTGCTCTTAAATCAATGCTATTGAATGAAGATTGGTCTTTCAAAATTGTTAATAACTCATCAGCGTGTTATAAGGTGGCTAGTTTAACAGGTGTTTGAATGTGAAATTAATGTTTGATTCCACTGGTATAATACATTGTTTGAGTTTGACAGAGATGAATTGCAAACAACATTTTGCTTGCTTACCCTGTTGCTTACAACAGTTTCAAGTTGGCATGCTCAGACAGGCAAAGTGAACGAGAAGATAAATCTGCAAAACTTACAGCTTGGTCAAGTGGTGTGGCTCTGCCTTTTGTCCTTTTTCTTGTGAACTGTCAGTTAGAATACATAACAGTTTCTCATACTCTCAGTCTTCTTAGGGTGTTGCTCCATCCCAGAAGCTGAACAGTGACACCAGCACAAGTTATTTCAGTGCTGACAGGATCTGTCAGAATATATATATATATGAATAATGGTAAAACCCAGCATGTCTCAAAATACAAGCTGAAGTCATGCATAGGACCTTGTTGTTATTTTGTTAAGTGTTTTTCTTTTGCTTGAATTTGAGGAGTCTGACTGCCCTGTTGTGACCTTACAAGATGTGTGTCTTAGAAGATTTCCAGCAAAATTTTCACTGTTGAATGTTACTCCTGCAGCTGGGGAGTCTGACTTTTAGAAGAGTCGTGATTTAAAGAACTCTTCATTACTCAACTTGCTCTACGTGTTTACTTCACTGTATGCCTTTCTATGAACTCATTCTGTGGCAGCTGGGGTAGCATGCTGTCGTGGTTTAAACCCAGTCAGGTAATTCGTTCGCTCACTTCCCCCCCCCTTTCTTGCCCTCCCCCTGCTCTCGGAGGGACGGAGAGGAGAATCGAAAAGAATGCAACTCCCACGGGTTGAGATAAGAACAGTTTAGTAACTAAGGTATAACACAAATCACTACTGCTACCACCAATGATAATAATGATAAAGGAAATAACAAGGGAAGAGAATACAACACCTCACCACCCGCTGACCGATAACTCGCCCCCCAAGCCCGACCAAGCTCCGACCGATACCTCCTCCAACCCTGCAGTCCCCCAGCCCTTCCGGCTAACTCCCAGTTACATCCTGGGCATGACGTGCTGTGGTATGGAATAGCTCTTTGGTCAGTTTGGGTCAGGTGTCCTGTCTCTGCTTCCTCCCAGCTTCCCCTCCTCCCTGGCAGAGCATGAGGCTCACAAAGTCCTTGGCCAAACCAAAACATCTCTATCAGCTCTGTTCCCGAGCTGAAAGTCAAAACACTGCACTGCACCAGCTACCAAGGAGGAGAAACATGACTGCTACTGCTGAACCCAGGACACATGCTTATACAGGAGCCTGCAAGACTGCTGGCTTCCCTTGCAGAAACAGCTTGCATTTCACCAGAAGAGGTTTCTGGCCACCACACACCCAGTGGTTATGCTATCCATTGCCATTTGTTTATTCATCTCTTTACCAGAGTAATCCAGACATTAGGGTTACATGAAAACATATGATCAGCACTACTGTATAGAAACTGGATGTACTGTTAGGATGCTGTTACCTCAGAGAAATACCAAAGTATTGTGGTTTAAACTCTGTCAGCCACACAGTCTCGCTCACTCACTACCCCTCTTCCTTCCCCCCTGCCCCACTCCCGGAGGGACAGCGAGGGGAGTCAAAAGAATGTAACTCCCATAGGCTGAGATAAGAACAGTCCGGTAACTAAGGTATAACAAAAACCACTGCTGCTGCCACCAATAATAATGATGATAAGGGAAATATCAAGGGAAGAGAATACAATACCACTCGCTGATACCCAGCCCGACTGAGCAGTGAACTTGCCTTTCCGGGGAACTCTCATTTTACATCCTGGGCATGACGTGCTGTGGTGTGGAATACCTCTTTGGCTAGTTTGGGTCAGGTGTCCTGTCTCTGCTTCCTCCCAGCTTCCCCTCCTCTCTGGCAGAGCATAAGAGTCAGAAAGTCCTTGGTCAGACTAAACATTTGAGCAGTAACTAAAAACATCGGTGTTATCAGTGCTGCTCCCAGCCCGAAAGTCAAAAACACAGCACTGCACCAGCTACTAAGAAGGAGAAAAATGACTGCTACTGCTGAACCCAGGACACAAAGCTAGACTGTTAGTCTTTCATCTAGAATGAAAACCCTGGAAGAGAGAGATGCAAACTGTTGATGCCAGAGATTAGTGTACACTGTGTCCTATGTTCCTGCTTTCTTCCCTGTTGTTTCCTAGCTCTGTATTCACCTGAGTAAGTGTATATAGAGTTAAACGAACTGTCATTCTCAGCTTATTGAACATCACATCTGTAGTTCATTAACATCCAAATGCCTTTAAGCTGATTGTCTCCTTGGTTGAACTGCTTCAGAGCTTGCAGGATGAAAGTACCAAAAGTTCAGAAATAATGGGCTGCATTATTGCTGAAGGGAATCTGTGATTTGAGGACATTTGCACGTGTACTATATTGAGGAAATAAAAAAATGCAAAGGATTATTCTCATTATTCAAGTGTATTCACATTTTAAAATAATAATTAGACAAAGATTGCTGGAGAATATGAAGCAGTTTGTTCACAATCTTCATATGTTTTGCAGACTTTTGTTTGTATGTAGGTAATTAAGAAAGAGATTATGAACTCTAACAATTGCCAGGCTGGTCTCTTTTCCTTAAAAAAGAGTTAGTTTGAATTGGAGCGAGGTCAGAGAAAGGATTCTTGTTAATTTTTCTCTCTCAGATTCTCAGCTATGCCAGGCTGGAGTTGAAATGGGGATAGACTCACAAAGAAGAAAACAGAATAGCATGGCTGTGTTTTGGTTAGCAAATGTATCAATCAATTGAAGCATAACTGAAGTGTAACATTTTTTATTAGGAGAGGTGCTCTACTTGTTCAGTAATGGACAAAAAAGAGATACTGCAGCGTGAGAGTGAAATGCTTAATGTGAATGCCCGAGCCTAGGATAGCTGGGGTGCTGTGCCTCAGCAATGAAGTGTGTTAGCAGATCCATATGACAGAATTTCTCATGACTGTTCTCCCCTGCTAGTGGTATCATTAAAGGTTCACTCAGCAATAAAAAGAAATATGATGACCAAATGATGCGAAGAGATAAAAGCTGCAATCTGCTCAAAGAAAAAGGTCACTAGGGTCATAAAAAAACCTTTCCTAGAGCCATTTGCATTGTCAGCTATTTTCATGAAAATCCCTGACTGCAAAACTTGTAGGCAGCCCAACCTAGCAGCTCTGGTATGTATCTTTACAAGGGAGGGTAAGACTGGCAAAAATGTGAGACTGGCAAAAATGTGAGGCAAAAATGTGTCTGAATCTCTTGCCCTATGGAAATTATAGTCTCTTGTGGCTGAAGAGTAGAGGAAACCACTGATCTATCTGAAGCCATCGGTGGGTGAGTGTGTGAGCAGCAATACCCACTAGTGGTTCAACAGGGGTTACAACCTGCCAGGTTCACTGTGGCAACTATGTGCATACAGGTGTTGTTGAAGGCTCTCTCTATTTCACCTTCTGGCTTGCTGACCCAGGTGCTGGCAGCTCATGCAGCCAGCTTGAACTGAAACAAGGATATAACTGTGACCTGCCAGCTTAGCCTGTAAAGGGAGCGCAGCCTGAACTCTCCATCTTGCTCAGCTGAATGGTTTATGCTCTGCCTGGTTGCACTGCTGGAGCACTCTGTCATTTTTCAGTTTGCTGAACGCAGATATAAGTAATGTATACATTTTGGGCATGCCATTGGCCAAGGTTATTTATGAATTAACATTTTCCTTTATCATTAAGTAGAAGTAGTTTAAGTAAATACATACTGAATGCATAAATCTGCCAACTCCACTCAAATAGGGGACAGCAGTTGGAAAATAGCATGCTAATTTAGGAAATTTGAGAGAAAATGTTTTTTCTATCTTTATGGCCCAGGGTGAACATGATTTGTAGGTTCATTGCTGATGCAGTTGTACATTGGCAAAGCCTCTTTAAATAAAATAAACCTTTGGCTATCAAAGCCTGCTGAGGGTATCAAAGAGTCATTGGTGCAGGAGAGCTGATACACTACCTGTGGAGGCCTGTGTTGCAGTCTAGCCATTTGCTCTGAGGTAACAGTGGGAAATGAGTTATGTACTTCATTTTTGGATGTGCTCAGCATCCTCACTTCATCTGAAGTCAAAGGACACTGTGGGTTTCTAGTACCTTGTGATTAATCTCTCTTGTCGCAAGAAGGTATTTTTCTGTTTTGGAGCAACAAACAGTTTAATTAGTGTCCTGGCCTGCCAGGCCTCAGGCTTCAAAACGAGAAGAGTCAAGATGCTGAAAATCAGGACTGCAGGACATCATAGCAGTGAGATGCCTGGAGAAAAAAGGGATGTTGGACTGAAGTTCTTAACAAGGATTTCACAAGACTGCAGTCTCGGATCTTCTGGCAGATCAAGCTTGTAGACTTATCGCCTGTGCCGTGCATGGCAGCAAGCCCCACCTCCTAAGGGCTAAGTCTTCACCCAGTGGTCCAGATGATGAATACTTTTGTTATCATGGCTCAGTTGCATTTTAAGATTAAATCATTTCAGGGTTTTTGGCTGGGAGTCTGCTGCTGCCTGGTTTCACAGGGTAACGTGTAGAGTAAATCCATCTCACAGACTCCAGTTCTACTTGAAGGAATATCTGTATCTGTAGAAGACCTGCCCTTGGTAAGCAGGCTGGAGACCTGACGGGCAACACCCTCTCTGGAAACTGCTTGGGCTATGTCCAGGCTTGGGCTTTCTCCTACCCTGTGAGATGTTTAACCTCCTCAGGCTAGCACCATCTTGTCCAGCTAGCTGCCAGCTCTAGGGCCTCTGTCATGGCCACTGGCCTGTTCTGTTTCCCCTAACCTGCACAGCAGAGGCTGGAGGGACATATCTGGCTTAGCAGTTACTTGCACTTATCAACCTGAATATTCCTGCTTACCACACCATAAAAAACCTTTCCTCACCCTTCCAGCCTGCAGGAAAAGATGGCTCTATGACAGAAGGAAGAACCATGAGTTTTCATAATCTTGTAGCATGCTTGGGAAAGGGCTCCATTGAACTCCAGTCAGAGCTATCCTCATGCTGACAGAAAACTTTTCATGGTTACCTGGTTATAAACACTGGTCTCCTCAGAGAAAGGCTGAAATATTCCAAATGACAAATTGCATTTCTAATGGCTCTCTGTAGCCTTTTAAAAAATTTATAAAATTTTAATTTGACAGAAGGCACTCACTATCTCCTGCCTGCCCTACTGTCTCAAGATGCTCTGTGCCAACCCAAGCCATATCTAACTGACACGATTTCTGCTTCTAGATGAAGGAATCTGAAGAGTTTGGAGTCCAGGTGGCCATTTACAACAAACATTCATTTTGATGAGACTTTTTTTTTTTTTTCCTAAAGCACTTTGAAATTTAATAGGATAGAGAGAGAGAAAGACAAATGTAGTGTTATAATTTATTATCCCCATTCTACAGATAGGGAACAGAAATCCAGACTGTTTATACCATCTTTTGAAAGACAGGCCTATTGCAACCCACAGATCCAGATTTACTGTATGCCTAGACAACTGAAATTAGTCTTCTATGCTGACTAAAGTTTTCTCTCCAGTGAATGCAGTATACATACCCAAAAGCGCCTGGCAGTCTGCCTCAGTGTGGCAGCAGCACACAGCTAACATGCCATTTGCAGAACTTTTGATGTAACCTTACTTCAGCAACCTGCATGAAATAGTTTCTATGATGTGCTGACTGTCTCCATGGTATCTCCAGGAAGAGAAGGTGACTGGGTCTGGTGGCACACTGTCCTCTGTGATGCAAACCTTGTCACAGAGATCGTGTGGTTTGTTTGAAATGGATTTAAGATCTTCTCGCCTCAGAATGAAAATTCATTGACTTAGCAAAAAGCTTTTATTTGTCTCCATAACCTCAGCTGTGTCCCTTTAGGGGCTGCCTTTTAACTAGATGTACCTTAACACCTCAACACACCAGATGTTTGAATTCTACTAAGGCAGGCAAGTGAATTGAGTACATCTCCTTCATGGCACAGTTACTTCCCCAGCATGTGGCAGTGAGATATACTGTATCTCTGAGCCATAATGCTGTAAGGATTTTGAGACCATCTGTTTGAAAAGTGCCTGTTTTACCTTCCTGGACATGTCTGATGGAAGCCATCACAGCAGAACAAGGAGCTTTCAACCCATTTATTGAAAGATGGCACTGTTCTCCCTTTTTCTGTTTCATTCTCTCTCCTTTGCGAAACATCAAGTAACAGACTGCGCTAATCAAACAAGCATCTGTAGCACCTGCTTTAGCTTTTGGACTCTGCATGAATGGATGCAAAATGTGGCAGCTTTGACAGATATAACTGTCTTCAAATGAAAGCAGAACTTGCGATCTGGGGCAAGCACGGGGAGAAAAAATGGGAAGAAAAGGGTGAGAGAAAAGGACATAATCTGAATCATGCTGGTGATTTGCATCCCATACTTTTTTTGCTTTTCCTGTTCTTAGCATGTGGCCCAGGGGAGGGTTTCATTCAGGCAATGAGTTGGGGAAAACTAGGGAGTGGTCAGAAGGATGCATCTTTTCCCCTGCCCAGTATTTGAGGAAATGAACCTGTGGACAGCTCTCTGAATACAGCGCTCGTTCTGTAGCATTGGCAAGGAGGTTGCTGGTCGTGACCAGTGTTTTCTATAACCAGTGGAGGTACTGCCAAAAGCCCTGAAATTATTTGAGCTGACAAGGAACCCCTTATGGGCAGAGTTTCTACTCTGCACTTCTCATCCTGTGCAAGACCTAAATACGTGGCAGCTCTGCAGTCTGTCCCTGCTCCCTCCCCACAATGCTGCTTGCAGCTAGTACAGGGTGTCACAAGGACAGATCTGTGTTTGGGAGGAGGGCAGGAGGGCTTGGCACTCCTCTTCTCAGCCAGGTTGTACCTCTGCCTTCTCCTGCATGGAAGCCATAAACAGAAAAATGATGTTTTTCAGAAGCTGTTTTGTGCCACAGGAGTGACAGCAATATTGTAAACAGAGCAGCAAAGCTCCACTGAACTAGCAGATGAGAAACAGAAAGGAGATACATATATATTAATAACAACCCCAAATCACTCAATTATATTGGGTAATTACCAGGGGTGGCTAGTGAAATGACAGACATAAGTGAGCAGATGCATTTCCTTTGTAAGCATATGGTCTCACTCAGTATGGAAGCAGTGAAGGAGATAGTCTTCATAGCCCAGAATTGGCTCTACTTATCCAAATTATCTATAATCCTGCAAAAATATAACTTTGTTCTATAAAGATCTAAGTCTGATTATGAATTACAAGGGTTATATTATGGCACTGTTAGAAACAGTTTTAACTACTCCCAACTGTCTGAAAGCAAATCTGTCTGCACAGACTGGACTATGTTTATATTTAAAGGCAAGAATAAACACAGTGCTGGTATAACCACGTAACATCAAACTGCACATTAACAGGAGGACTTACTATTCTCAAAGGTGTTTTATATGATCAATTCAGACATCTTGAAAGCAGGCTTTTGTCTCTAAAGTATACATGTCTTAGTCTGTCGTTCCCCAATTTTAATTCATTTATGAAATGGAAAAATCCAAAATACTAAAGTACCTTGGACCCAGTTCAGTCAGGCACTTTCAAAATATTTTTACCTTTATGCACAAAATAAATCGATAAATGTGTGAATCTCAGTCTACAAAGTAGGTTGGAACTAGGAGGACAAAGTGACAGGTAAGAATGAATTAGAGAAATGACAATTCTGTCTCCCATCAATTTTCTCTAGAAGTGACACGTTTGTTATGAAATACATAGAGCATCATATATCAGATAATGCAGTCTCTCTTTCCCTAACGTCAGATCTACACATGAGCTGTAAAATGGCCTTTGGAGGCCAGCAATTTTGGTCTTTGTTGGGCTGACATGAATGCATTATTCATGATTTAGACACTGTCTAGATGGCTGTGATTGTTGTTAGACTCGGGAATATTTTTTCAATTTTTTTATAGGCAAACATGAGCAATAATGGGAGGGTTGAGCTTTTTTTTTTTTTTCTCCTTCTCTCTCCTTTCTGTTATTTCCTCTATTCTTCAGGCTGTGTAACTTTTTAAGCGCGACATCTTGATGAGTGAAACACAAAACACAGTACGTGAGGAATCCCAAAAGGCAGGTAGAGCATGGTACTTGACTTTCATCTCTTGTTCACCTTCAGCAATAATTTTGATGTCTTAAATGGTTTCCATTCTGTGAAATTGATGATGTGTGATTATGGGAAGGGGAAACGGTCTGAATGGGGAGGCAAAAAGGAAGAATGTGTAATACAGTTGCTCAAAAATGTGATAACTGCTAGAAAGCCCCCTTGAGGTGGTTGTGATTTTTGAAGGAAATTGTTTATAAGGAACAAAAAATAATAAAAGATTAAAACTGAAAAACATAAATTCCTGGGGTTTAGGTTATATATTTTATGGTACTTGCAGGCAGCTTTATGGTTAGATGCTGCACCATTTATGTTGGATACAAGTTCAGTGCTGCAGGGTCCAGGCCACTGAGTGAAAATTCAGGGTGCCATGCACTTTGAAAGATCACAGCTCTGGCCTTAGTGGAGATGCAACAGGGAAGGTATAACAGCATGAGTGTTCTGTTTTTGTGCCAGTGTAATCTTGTATGTGACCTTTACTGAATCGCTCAACCAATCCACTTTGATAGTTTCTGCTCTGTAAATTAGGGGTATACTTCTGTGATTAAAGATAAAACCTGTTAAGAAATATACATTACCATACCTGCTTGTCATACAATCTATTTATATAAGAGATAGCATTATCTTTAATTTGAGCAAAGTGTATGGCAGTAAGCAAGCATCTTTGTTGCAGAGTACAGATGCCTGATGAACAAGTCCTGAGAGAAAACAGTAACTATGCCTACTGGGAGAAGTGTTTTATAACTAAGAAATAATAATTATTAATAACTAATAAACTTTAATGGATTTCAAACACACAGCTCTTCCATTTAAATACAGACTTCTGTTTCTGAAGATCTGAGACATTTTAAAAATATTTGCCTTGCAGACCTCGAGATTTATGTAGTTAGGGTTTTGTTGTTTGGTTTTGTTCCCTCAAGACTGTAGAGTAGTTAGAGGAGTATGAAAAGAACAGTTAATGCTGATGGTAGGTGAAATGCCTGCTATGGATTGATGATGATGACTTCCACTTCAAACCTGGAAAAATGCTTACTTTGATGCAAGCAGAGAACCCCTTCTTTAGTTTGGTGGTTGCCTGATTGTTATGCTTCCCTGCCCATTGTATATCCCATCACTACCCAGCAGATAGCTCATTTAAGCCTTCCTCCTTTCTTTGTTTTCAATTTTCTTGTTTGTTTTGCTCTCTGGAGAGGTATTTGTTGGTTCCTGCAACTCAGGTTTGAAAGGACAGCACAATTCTGGTCTTTGTCTGTATATTGCAGCACATGGACTCACATCTGAGTGATAGTTGCAGAAGCAAATCCTATGCTATCCTGCTAATGTCCTTCCTATCTGACTTGGAAGAAATGGATACCATCTGTTCTTTCTGCTTATTCAGACCAGATCAATCACAAATACCTGGAAGGGTGTAGGGCCTGGCAGGACAACCAAGTACTGTTAATTCAGGAGCTGGTTTTGTTCACAGTCAGGCAAGGGAGGAATTGCTTGATATTTATCTAGTTGTTCACTTTTAGCATTATTGCACCATGTACTTCCAGAACTGGTTTGAACCCCTGTGTGGACAAAGCTTGTGGTTTTGTCTGGTTTAGTTCTGAGTAACATATTAGGTGATATTCAGATTTATTTATGGGTACTGCTTCTTCCAAGAAGCGCTGGCTTTTGGCATTGGAGAGGGCAGGCTGAGCAGGTGACCCTAGTGGATAACGCTGATACAGTGTTAATACAATGTACAGGGGAGTTGTACAGGGGGGTTGTACAGGGGGTTGTACAGGGGGGGTTAGAGGAATTTGTTTGCTTAAACAAAAGTATTGTCTGTACCTATCATGCCTACTAAGCAGAACAAAGGCACTATCCATTGATAAGGAAAAGCAGACACCTGATTCTATTGACAAGGAAAAGCAGACTGATTCTACTGATAAGCAGCTATTGATAAGGAAAAGCAGACACCTGAAGAGGGAGAAGCAGATGGTTTATGGCTGGGACACTGACCAAACCTTAAGGCCATGTGTGAAGACTAAAAGGTGAAAAGTTCAAGAAGAGGAAGACTCATTTACTTCATCTTGAAGACCCCTACCCAGAGGAGGAAGACTCATTTACTTCATCTTGAGACCCCTGCCCGTGACCAGAGGGGGCACTGCGCAGGCACAAAGGACCTTCTAACTCATTATAATACGAAGCGGGTATAGGACATGAATATGTATAGGCGTATTGTGCAACCTTATGAATATATATAACTTTAGAGAATAAATGTAGAGGGAAACAACACTGAGGTACGCATGACTTTGAGGAATTATCCCCGTGCGTCTCAGCGTTGAATAAAAAGCATACCTACTTTACAACTTTAACGAGTTGTGGAGTCTATCCGCATATCAACGCCACTACCAGACTGAGTGCTCTGAGCATTAGGAAACAGCAAAGAGCTGCTCTGTCAACCATGCAATCAGTTGGTTAACATTTTAAAACTTAAATGCATCAGTTTCTTCTTAATGGTCTTATGACTTCAGAGAGATCAGGGTAGCTATATGATTCTGAGGCCTTAATCCAAGAATAGAATAAAGCTTTAGCTGCATGCAGCATATTTTCTAAAACAGTTTATGCCACAGGACACATTTCCTGTAATTTCTTTTGCTCATTTAGCTTTTAAAAATTTTAATGGAGTGCCTAGGAAAGCACATATATTGTCTGTCATGTATGCAGATAATCACAAACAGCACAAGCTACTTTGAATTACCATGACAAGAACTTTGAGGAATCCTGGGTTTTCAGAAGTAGGGGTCTCTGCATGCTAGGGATTAGCCTGATGTAAGAGACCTGATCAGGAAATAGCTTGAACATTGAGACACTTTGACTTTTTAACCGTTTCCAAATAAAACTGAAAATGTTATCATGAATTTTCAAAAAGCAAAGCTCTAAAAAGAGTAAAAAAATAATAAAAAAAAATTGGTGATGGCACTTTGAGTGCAAGATTTAAATGGTCAGTCACGATCTGTATTTGATTTCAGCTTTCAACACAGGAGCAGTGATCAATAATTTCAGTAAGCTTCATATCAAAATAAAGAACACAGCATCTTTCTGTCTGCATCAGGCATTGTCACTGTGAACCATTCTCAGAAATCTCCATTTTGCTGCTTTGACTGCACAGGTGGTGCTGGGACAAGGTCACCCATTTTGCTGAGCAGTGTGCAAGGCTCAGGTCTTACAAAGCATGTACTGTCAAAGTCGAGGACAAACCTTCAAGTACTGAAAGAAGGAATTTGATCTGCAAAAGAATTGTTAAGGCCAGTTTTCATAATTTGTTTTAAACTGATTTTACATGAAAGTAAACATATTTACCCAAAGAAGCTTAATCAGTCAGAAGATTGGTTTACAAGTAAGAAATATTGGAGCTAGTTAAGAATTCATCCTGAAAACTCCTTGGAACATTTAATTAAATTGTTTTCTCTTTATCCTCTCTTTCAATACTGCTCTATGGAAGGAAGAGAATAAATTTGAGGGAAATGTTTAAAGTAGTTTAAAATTTATCCGGGGCACGTAGATCCTTTTAGGTTCATTTTTATATCACCAAAGGTTTCTGTGAGATGCCTTCAGACCAGAACGCCCTTGAGCTGTAAGTTTGTAGAAATAACAAATAAATGTCCCTCTTTTTGCACATCGTCAGTAATTCTTGTCTTCCCCAAATAAGGGGTACTGAGGAAACATTATATAGAAGATAGACGTGGACAGATGAACCTGAAAGGGATCAAAATTTACCATAAGTGTTTTCTGGGGCTGAGAAACATTATTGAAAATGTATATTTATTTTTCAACTTCTTAAATATTTTCTTTTCTGAAATTGCTGATAAATTGGTTTATAAACTCTATTATAAAGCACAAGTCCATTCTCACTTCAAGATCTGTTAAGATATCAAGTTGTGCTTAGGAAGCAATATAAAATTGTGTGGTAGAATTTCAGGGCAGCTCAGTCACAGCAGGACTTAAAAGACTGTCAGTTCAGACAGCTGAGAGTGGTGGTGAGCAGACAGATTTTGTTGTTGTTACTAAGGATCATTAAAAAAAGAAGGAAAACAATCCATGGTAGCTTTTTTTTTTTTTTTTTTAATTGTTACTGAACTGGCACGAAGCAGAAAAGGGCACCTCAAATCTTAGCACAGAAAAAGGCTTAGAAAATGTAAAATGAGTACACGAAGTCAGCAATGACAGAGTATTCAAGTTATTTGGGAAGCTTTACAGTTTACAATTGAATTTCTGTTTCTGAGCTTATAGCATGAGCCAGTTCTCCTCTAGGGAACTGCATTGACATCAGAGATGGGAACATACCAGTGGTTGCAATGATGCTTTGGCAGGAGGTAGACAGAAAGTGGTTTGATTTAACATTCAGACGTGGTCACTGAAGTATCTCAAAATATCATTGGTTTATGCCCTTCTTTAAAGTGATTCTGCTTTGAATATTGTCTCAGTGAAGCCAGAAATGGAACTTACTAATGAGGAAGACAGGATCCTTTTAGCAGTTTCCTGGGGATGTGCAGGGAGTTTCAGACCCTTTCCACCTTGACTACTCTAATTTGTATGAAACCCATAACCCAAATGAGTGTTTTAACTTTTTAGCTAGGGTTTAAAGCAGGAGTTTAAACTTGAACATGTTAAATCAAATCCTGCCAAGACAAAAAAATTTCCATAGCAACAAGGACCGTTTGTTGATGTGTGCCCCAGCAGGATTCTGCCCCAGGCATGGTAGCAGGCCTCCCTCTAGTGTGGCTGCAACTGCTGTGCCCTTCCAAAGAGAGACCTTTGTCCAGTATCTTTGTACCATTTCATGCAGTTTCCAGATATGACATTGATTTCAAGGCCTCTCCTGCCATCTTGACTCATAGTGATGTAGGAAGACCGTTCAGATGGCTGCAATAAGCATGAAGAATGGTAGAATTTCCTTTTAGCAATGCCTTTTACCCACCTACTGCCCAGTGTGGTCTTAGCATCTGGAGTAAGAGGAGAATGAAAAACTGGCAAGAAAACAGAAGAGTTTAAAATGCCTAGAGGAGATGCCCAGCATGGCTGACACATTTTCCATTTTCACATTTCCATTTTCAATTAAGAAGCTGAAGTAGCTTAATGAAAATGCAAGTGTTTGATTGCAGGCATGGAAAATATTTTTAAGTGGTTTTGGAGCTAATGTAGATAGGTAAGTAGGAAAATCACGAACTGTCCTGTCTTTTGCTCAGCTTGTCATTACAGGAAAAATCCTTTTTTTCCTCTCCTGACCTCATCTGAAATCTTGCTGAACTGCCACCTGCAAAAAAACATCAGAGAGCAAACAATGAACCAAATTGCAGAGTCAGGGAGAGTGACTGAGCATTTAGTTGAGCGGTGCCTACACTTGTCTTGGAATAACTTATATCTAATCCATAGTAATGTCAGCTAAATATCATAAATATATTTTTTAAAAACAGATATTTGTATTGGTAGAATTATACTATCTTTGGAAATAAGATGCTATTTTGAATCTGAAAAAAACGTTATTTTCCACCCCAAAAGTTTTGAAAAAAAGCAGAGAATTTGGAATTCTTTTCAAAACATTATTTCTATTTATAAATGTATTTTAGCTAAAAGTTAACAAGTTTGGCATTTTGAAATAAAAATACTTTATTAAAAATATCAATACTGTGTAGACTAGACATTATTTTGTCAGTAGCCTTACATAGCAGGTTTTCTTACTAAAAAAAGAGAAAAAGGACCAAGAAACCTCCTTCTCCATGGAGATTTATACTTGTCTAACCCTAAGCCTTACAAATACAAGGATAATTGCAGAGCAGCAGGTCAGACAGGAGAGCTCAACATCTATACTTGTCTCTTTTTCTGACCTAATACCTGGAGTATGGCACAATGGGTAAATCTCACTTCAAAATTATAGTATGTTATTTTTCATTGAGATCAGAGAACTGCTGTAACAGGGACTGATGTGAAGCCAGACCAAAATATAAAAAAAAACAAGGAAACAAACCCCCACCACACACACACGAAAAAAAAAAACGAAAAAACACCCCATCAATCTTTTTTTTTATTGAGAAAAACAGAATTTTGTGCTGGGATATTTTTGAAAGGATGGTGACATATTTAAGTTTTCATAAGGCAAATAACTGAAGTAAAAATTCTTAAAACAGAATTTCTTTCTTACCCATGCTGCTGGCTTTACCTATATCTGTACACATGTGCCATATTTATATATTTTTCTAGACAGTTCTTATTATTACCACCAACCAGGGATGGGAGAAGGAAAGTGCAGATGATGAAATAAATTGGAGTGGAGGATGGAAAATCTGCCTTTTCATAGGAAAGCTGTCAGTTGGATTAATAGCTGGGCTAAGCCAAATAGCTCCATTATCAGATCAGATAGAGACCTCTCCCCTCTCTTCTAAAATAAATGAGAAAGGGGGCTCTGATATGGATTTTGTGAAAGATGTACTCCTTGAGAGTAAATTAAAGACAGGATAATAGAGTTCCTTACTACACTTGTGTAACTGCTACTCTGATAAATTGGGATGAATGTAATCTTATATATGCCAGTGGCATCCAAGTCTTTAAAAAATCTAGATATATGTGTATGTCTGTGGTTTATTTTCTTGTTGGACTAGGAGGTAGTCTACAGAGCATATGAATGAAATGGAAAATCACTGCATACCATACCCACACAGAAAGATAGAAAACTCCCCTATCTTCCACTTAACCAAAAAGAATATCTTTGTTCAGAAAAAGGGAGGAGGTAGGGAAATGCAATATTGTCTCCCAGCCTCGTAAAAGGAACATAGGAAAGAAAGCAAAGCAAAGAAAAGAATGAGTTTAGTGTCCCATCCTGGGCCAACATCTACATGCCGGGGAGAAGCTGGGAGCATGCTTGTCCTGAACAGACACTGGAAAGAAGTGTTTTGGGAGGAAATCTAATCCTCCATGCATGTAATGGTCAGCCTCTTAAGTGACACAAAGAGTGACCTAAATCTCTTTCAAACAGCTGCACTGCACAGGCCATGTTCCTGCATCTTGTGTGTTACCAAGTGAATCAACTCCTCATTGGTCCCGTGTTTATTGCACGATATAGAGGGAGGGAGGCTGCTAATCTGTACTTACCTCGCAAGGGTGTGCTGGAAAATTAATAAAATAAAGTGAAAGGAAAGGTCAGAGAAACTAATTGACAAGATGAACTAGATAAATGATAAAGAGGGCTGGAAGAACTGACTTCTTGTGTGCAGAAAGGCTGCAAATAAGATAAGGATGCTTCAAGCAATGATTGCAAGGTGACTTGACAATGTTCTGCAAATATTTGAGGGAATAAACATCACTGGGAAAGAAAAATCAGTACAATAAGATTTATCATATAGAACAGGAAGATGATCTGCCAAAAAACTTTCTGAAAGGCACAAGATACATTGAAATAAGCCTTCCAGTGGCAAGAGGAGTTGTAAATTTGGGTGAGAATTTAAAATTAAATTGGAAATAAGCAACTGAGACCAGTCCTGCTTTGGGTGAAGGAATGAAAGTGTGACGTACTAATGCGGTCATCTTATGGGTTTTGATTCTTTGATATGCCAGTATTTCACACACGGGTTTTGACCTCAGGGTTGTGGTGTTCTAGGGAAATATTAATAAATATATGAAGTAAGTTGGACAAAAAAGCAACAACTCTTTGACAGCATGAGACTCAAGTGTATAATCATGCTCAGCCTTTCTCAGAAGCCCAGAATAACAATTTACAGCTGGTTTTGGGGGGGTTTTGTCCCTTGTTTGCAGCCAGAGGAGCACTGTGTCTCATGCTGACGTTTGCTCCTTGGTACTGGGCTCAATACCTGTCTGCCCTGAGACCTTGCCTAGAGGGTGCAGTGATTCCCTTCACCCAGTGTGTCTTGCTTTTCTTCCAAGGGAATCAGAGATGTGGGGATGGGAGAAGCAGGCCACTATGTGTCTGAGTCTCAGCACCCATCAAAGTGCATTTCAGCCAGCGTAGTCCCATGGTGCAGGATTTGACTCATCTTTTGGCTTGAATGGGCACACCAGCCCTTATCAGGCTGCTCCCAGCCCCAGTGTTTTATTTGGTGGTGTCTTAGTTTCTTTAAAAATCTTTGGTGACTAAACTTATTGAAGATTTTAGAATTTGTAGATGTATCCTGGAATTTCTTCAGGTACACTGACTCTCCAAAACCAAAATGCACCTCATCTGTCTTAAAGCATTTGTCTTTAGAAAAGCTGTATTGGTTTGTATTTCTTTTTTTGTTATTTATTATAGCTTCTAACAACCTATACTATTCTACAACTATAGTTGTCTTTACTCCACCTTATCTTAGAGAACCTGTGGGGGATTGTTCTCAACAGAATTGGGTTGAAACCAGGATCTCTGTCAGATTAATGGGTGATAGCCAAGCACAGAGGCAAAAGTTTGCCCTTTGGAGTTCTGTGATTTCTGCCATCCCTGCCCAGTAGTGTTCCTGACACATGGGGGAACCTGCTTTGGTTTTGCTTGCAAGGTGGAATAGCAGGTGAATGCATATCTGAGATCTCTGCTGGCTGGATTTATACTGTTTCTTTTTCAGAAGTACATGACTTGTCGCAGGCATGTTAATTGTATTAAGATCTGAACACAGATTTATCTATTGCTCCCCCCCCCCCCCTTCATCCATGCTTGTGGGTTTTTTTTCTGCTGTTTGACTTCCCTGGATATGGTGTATGCCACCCTTTCAACACAATGTGCCTTCCTTTTTCTTCTATCGAAATTTTCTTTAAGGATTTTATTTTCCTCCAGAAACCTGGTGGTGCAAAACTGATTTTTTTCAAGGAGAACTGTTAAGGGGTGTCCTGGGTTCAGCAGTAGCAGTCATTTTTCTCCTTCTTGGTAGCTGGTGCAGTGCTGTGTTTTGACTTTCAGCTCGGGAACAGAGCTGATAACAAGGATGTTTTGGTTTGGGCAAGGACTTTGTGAGCCTCATGCTCTGCCAGGGAGGAGGGGAAGCCAGGAGGAAGCAGAGACAGGACACCTGACCCAAACTGACCAAAGAGGTATTCCATACCACAGCACGTCATGCCCAGGATGTAACTGGGAGTGAGCCGGAAGGGCTGGGAGACGGCAGGGTTGGAGGAGGTATCGGTCGGAGCTTGGTCGGGCTTGGGGGGCGAGTTATCGGTCAGCTGGTGCTGAGGTGTTGTATTCTCTTCCCTTGTTATTTCCTTTATCATTATTATCATTGGTGGTAGCAGTAGTGATCTGTGTTATACCTTAGTTACTAAACTGTTCTTATCTCAACCCGTGGGAGTTGCATTCTTTTCGATTCTCCTCTCCGTCCCTCTGGGAGCAGGGGGAGGGCACGAAAGGGGGGGAAGTGAGTGAACGAATTACCTGACTGGGTTTAAACCACGACAGTTCTTTTTGGCGCCCAACGTGGGGCACAAAGGGTTGAGATAACGACAGATTTGACTGGATTAATAGTCATTCGTCACAATGCTGATTTATTGGGTATCAGAGTTGTTCTTCTTGATCTCACAGCTTCAGACCGTTGTAACTTACTTAGAGCCGGTATTTGCTGTGATAGTGTTTATCAAGTGTGGGGCCTGGGCTAAGGTTCTTGTCTCACTGTGCTTTATGGCAATGGCTTGTAATACGGGCGGGCTCCAGCAGCAGGGCGGGACGGACGTGGCCGGGGACTTGTACCTGGCCGTCCGGCTGCTCTTCACCGTCCTGGCCCTCGCCCTACTCTCCATCTTCGTGAGGCTGCGGGGAGCTGAGGGGGAGCGGTCGTGGGAGCCGGCGGCTGCTGAAGCGGCCCGGGAGAGCGGCCCCGGGGACCAAGCGGCGGCGGGAGCGGGGCCGGAGGCCGCCAGGGGACGGCTGCCGGTGGAGGAGGCCGGGGCGGTCGAGGAGCAGAAGGAAGCGGCTGCCGAGCAGCGGGATAAGGCGGCGGAGGAGCCGAGCCCCGCGGAAGAGCCGAGCCCCGCGGAGGAGCCGAGCCCCGCGACGGCCGAGAGCATTCCCCGGCAGCCACCCGCCGAGCCCCAGGAGGATGCAGGAGACCACGCAGCACTTCCCAGCAAGGCAGAGGAGGAAGAGCTGGACTCAGGAAAAGAGAAGCCGGTGGTGGGAGAGCCGGCAAGCACAGCAGCTACACCAGCCCCAGTGACAAGCACAGCAGCATCGTTTGAGAGTTCTGAAGGCTCTGAATGGCCTTTGGGTATCCCTGGGACCTGCCTGCTGATTGTGATGGGGATCAGCATGTTGTCACACACACAGGCTGTGTTCTACCCACAACCATTTTGTCTGATCTCAAAAGTTAAGCAGAGTCAGGTTTGGGTCTTGTCTGGGGTTAGACAACAATATAGGGGGACCAAGAGATTTTCCCCAAGGCTGGACAGTCATGAGTGGCAGGGTGTGTGGGACAGTATGGGCAAGTATCTAGTCCACTGGGCCCCTCCAGTGCTTTGGAAGCATTGGAGATGGAAGGCAGCTGTGTGGAGTCCCCAGCAACAAGCTGCAGAAACTGCTGAAGGGGACAGTGAATTATTTTGAGCCGGGTGGGCCCATGGGACTTCAGGCCATCAGGGCAGAGATGCAACATAGACATGGACTCAAGATCGAGGGGTGGACTTAGCAATGGACACTATTGCCCTAGTTATTCATGAGTGTGAACACTGCACACAGTCTCTCCTGCTCTAGAAGAATGGTACAAGAGATGGAGACTGACATCATGGACCAGATGGACTCAGCAGCTTTATAGGGACTGGTCCATGCACTAAGATAAGAGTGATGGTATATTGAAAATGTGGGATCTGAGCATGACGTGAATGGTATGGAATAAGGGGTGGATAATGTCCTGGGTTCAGCAGTAGCAGTCATTTTTCTCCTTCTTGGTAGCTGGTGCAGTGCTGTGTTTTGACTTTCAGCTCGGGAACAGAGCTGATAACAAGGATGTTTTGGTTTGGCCAAGGACTTTGTGAGCCTCATGCTCTGCCAGGGAGGAGGGGAAGCCAGGAGGAAGCAGAGACAGGACACCTGACCCAAACTGACCAAAGAGGTATTCCATACCACAGCACGTCATGCCCAGGATGTAACTGGGAGTGAGCCGGAAGGGCTGGGAGACGGCAGGGTTGGAGGAGGTATCGGTCGGAGCTTGGTCGGGCTTGGGGGGCGAGTTATCGGTCAGCTGGTGCTGAGGTGTTGTATTCTCTTCCCTTGTTATTTCCTTTATCATTATTATCATTGGTGGTAGCAGTAGTGATCTGTGTTATACCTTAGTTACTAAACTGTTCTTATCTCAACCCGTGGGAGTTGCATTCTTTTCGATTCTCCTCTCCGTCCCTCTGGGAGCAGGGGGAGGGCACGAAAGGGGGGGAAGTGAGTGAACGAATTACCTGACTGGGTTTAAACCACGACAAGGGGGAATCTGATTAGCTCTAATGGAGTCTTTCCTGTATAGTCCATACTTTTCATCTCTGCTTTGGTTTGCTTTCTCTTTTGTTGCTCCTGAGTCACAATAATAATTCAAACATTGGAGACATAAGAACCTAGGGTTTGTCTTTACCACATCATCTCTTTCCAAGGAAATGTCCCATACTCCAAAGTGTGTTCTCTTTATTTTGCTCTGCTCCCCATACTTTAATATAAATCAATTGTGGTCCTGGTAAGAAATGCTGAGCAGAATTATATCTTCAAAATGATTTTCTCATTATCCTTAGCCTACTTTAATTCTATTCCCATTTGAAGGTGAGAATTGATAGATGCACTGAGTCTGTCACAGCATGTTACAAACTTCCACCAGAATGCTCTAGCAATCATTTGATATAGTAGGGGTATTCCTACTTTTCAGCCTATCTATATTTGAACCTCCTGATACCTGTAACTGCAGTGTTGCCTTCCTCTTGCTTGTTTGCAGAAGAATGATTAAAACAAAGTGAAATGTTATAATCTGTTCTAAAAAAAAACCTCTCTAAGGGCACTGGAATTGCAGATTCTGATTTGCCTATACATGTTGAGAAGCCAAGCAGAATAGGTTAACATATTTCCTGGTAATGCGGGCTTGAATCTCAACGTGTTTAACTCGTTCTTCCTCCTTCAAAAGAATTAGCTATATATAAATTTGACTCTGTGTGGTATATACCTTTTGACAGTTGTAAGGTCTTTTCCTGGTGATGCTGAGTTACTTTATAAAACATTAAATTACTTACGTAACTGGACTGTCCAAGATCCTTTTTCATGTAGCACAATATAAGTAATGAAAATATGCAAGCTGAAATATGTCTAAGTGATTTCCAAAATTATAATATTCATGCTACTTAAAACTTAAGGCTTTTTAAAAAGTCATCTAATTTTGCTACATCCTTCTGCTGAGAAAGTGACCTTCATAAAAACTAGATGCATTTTACTACTTCTTAATTCTTAATTATGTGGTTTTGGAGAGCCAAATTATTTCCTGTTTCCCATCCAGAGGTTTGCTCTGAATATTGGAGTTTGGCACTTTCCTGTTATCTTGCTTTTCAAGTTCATTCTTTTAGGATATTAAAAATATTAAAATATTTGTTCCTCTGCAGTATGCAGAAACAAATGGAAGGAGGGTGAAATGACCGGAAAAGCTTGTGGGAAAGCAAAGCAGTGATTTTACACTCCTTGCTTCATCTCCTATTTCTCTTTGCTCTGGCTACATGACCATTTGTTTTTCCTGAACATCTTTCAGTTATGTTCCCTCTATGCCATCTTAGATACTCGCATCTATTTTGCCTGCTTTCTACAAAAGAGACACCAGCTCTTACCAATGGATTGTATGTCAGCATCACAAAGTATGTCTTCTTTGTTATCAAGATAGCCAGCACTAGCAGGCTGTTCAGAAATGCCAACTTTAATTACAAACTTTGTTTTCAGGAAGAGTACACAGATTATGCCTGGGTACCTTAAAAGTGTCTCTTGCCTTTTGAAATCTTTAAAAACTGCTTTAAAAAATGGTAAGGCTTCTGCTCTCATGATTACCAGTCCTTGCTTTCACCCTGTCCTGGGAGAAACCCAAACAGAAACAAATGACAACGCTCTTGCATGACTTGAGCTGGCTGACAGTGGGAAATAATGCAATTTTCCATTAAAAAAAAAATTTGTATCTATCTATCTATCTATCTATCTTAAAAAGCACTGGGAGTGCATTGCTTTCTTTGCTTTCTCCAAAGAAAACTGACCCTTTGGCTCTGAGGTTAACTATTACAGAAGGTGTCTCAGAAGCACTTCTGGTCCCATTGTAAAACAGATATTATAAAGTGTCTCAGCCTACCTTAGTTTTAAACTTGCATGACCCAAAGCTAAAGACTCATCACTATGCACGGTAATATTAGAGCAACTGGCTACTAATGTCTTTCTGGATGATGCACTACCTCGTATGTAATCTTGCTTAATAAATGAGTATATAATAGAAACATACATATCTCTTAGCCACTATTTTGGCAGAGTAAAGTGGATGAAAACACAATGTTTACTCTGTAGACCCATAATGATGTTATAGCAATATAAAGCAAACCTGAGAAATGAGTCACGGAAAAATATGTTGCATGAGGTGTGCATCTATCGTAGCATATTGAAATAGTTCATATATATTTAGTGCAGCACAGGTCCAAGCATCATGTGATGATGTATTTTAGATAGAGCAAACTCAACAGCAATACTGACTTCAAAATCTTACTGTTTTGGGCCAATTTTACTGCAATATTTAACACAGATTTGTGTGTAATACTTGAGAAAGATGTCTGGAAATTTATTTGCTTACTCAGAGTTTATTCTTTATGCAAAGAGGCTTTGTATATGGTGAGCTGACCAGAGTTTAAGGTCAGCCCAAGATCTTGGCAGGTCTGTTACCCATGTTATTCAATTATCTTGACTGGATGTGGAGAAGAGCCCTTGGTAATCACAAAAGAGAAAGCAAAGTTAGAGGGATTTAATAGTACGTTGCCAGTGCTTAGACTTCGCTTCCAACCTTGAATGCAATCAAACACACAGAATTTTTACAGAAAACACTGCTTCAAAAGGGGAAATATGGGTTATACAGAAATATGGCACTAAGAGTTTTGTGATTAGTGACCATGCCTTCAAAACTAAGAGTAAGGAATGCTGGAGAACAAGTCAATCAAGCAGATTTCTTGCAAACTCTTTACTGAATTCATTGCAATTTTCTTGGGATCTTGCCAGATAGCTGCTGGTTAATTCCACTAATTTTCTGTAATATCACAGAAGAATGGATTGTTCCTCACTTAGGAGATTTTAAATAAAGCTGAAGAAGGTAGCTTGCATCTACTTGAGCTGCCTACAGACACTATTTTTAGCCTGGGAAGGTGATGGTTGCTCTCCAGGTCTGAGAAAAACAGAGATAAGTGCATTGATTCATTCAAATGTTTATGCATACACTTAAATTTTTCCCTGTCTCTCAAGCTGGTCAGTCAAAAGAAAACTATTTGTTTGTTGTTTTGTTTTGTTTTATTGTTGTTTTTTTTTCCTCTAAAGCAGCAGGTGATGTGCTACAGGCTGCGTAAATTCCAGAATTAAAAAAAAGCACAGGTCATGCTCAGGGCTGAATTGCCACAGCAATTTGTTCATTTAAGTGACCAAACACAGACATCAATGTCTGACTTAAGAGTTACTAGAAAGAAATAAGCATTTCCAGGGGATGAGTTCTCTCTCCTAAAGTGTTTTTATAAAAGCCAGATGGATTCTGTTCTATAACATCTCTTTCCTTCTACTAACTCCTAGGGAGTTTCTGGTCATTAACACAGATTTAGGTATTTATACAGCTGCTGTCTGAACCTTGTGAGCTGACTCCTTGTCATGGTGCCTGACCCAGTGTTTAGCATGGTCATTAGGAGATTTCTTAGGCTGAAAGGGATTCTGACTGCGTGAAAAAGAAACATGTGGAAAACATTGAAAGGTCAAAATGGAAACATTTGTGTCTTAATGAAAAAAGAAAAAGGTATTTTTTTCTGGTTTGATTTGAATTTTCTCCATAAACAAGCTGCTTGGTGCTTTTGTCTGGTTGAAACACTGTAAGGATATTGATGTTAAATCTGTTCTTTGATATATGAGAGTCAGTGGATCAGAGCAATGGTCACCCTTTTCCAAAACCCAAAATTACTGCTTTTACTATAGACTAAAGAATATAAAAAAAAAAAGAAAAAAGAAAAGGGAAAGAGGCATGGAGGGTACACATGGTATCTCCTAGTTTACTTGCTGATTGCAAACTGAGTGTAGCGCAAATCAGTATTGCTTAATTTAATAAACCCTCCTCTACCTCTGTGATGATATGTATCTTCTACCCTGTTTTCTCCTCCTGGTTACGTTTCTCCTAAAATGAGGATTTAAAACTAACTCAGTGTGGACCAGCCCGGAGCCCTCTCTTTGCTTGGCTTCAGGCAGAGTGGCTGAAGTAATCATTGTCAGCATTCTCGAGATAGGTTGCAAACATGAGAATTAAAGAAATCTGTAGAAAGTTGAATCAGGTGAATGATGGACTGAGTGAAAAGTTTCATGGTCTTATTTTAGCTAGTCCTAGCTTATTCAGAAGTGCCAGAAGATGCTAGACTGCCAGCTACAAGAGTAATGGTTGTTGAATATACGCAGTAGGGACAGCATACACAGTGGTAGGGGACGTCTCATTTATGTTACCGTGCCCACAAGCCTGCAGCCTGCTGAGAAGTGTATCCACCTGTAGCAATAAAAGTGAGAAGTATTTTCTCTTCCAGCTTAGCCACTCTTTAGATCTGTGGAGAAAATGGTAGGGATATTAATAGAAAAAAAAAATAAAATTAATACTAAGTGAAGAAAAGTGAGAATTTTAGACATTTTATAGCTTTGTAACAGTAAAGAATATTGACTTGTTTGGGTATGCCCAGCATGTGACTTGAATTCAAGAGGATAAAAGAGCCACAGCCAAAAGGCATGGAGGAATTAGCCTTGTTCCAGCATGTATTAGAAATAAATGGAAGAAAGAAATGGCCCAATCATCTTGACCAGGTGTTTTCAAAGATTTGTTTGTGCTGCTTTGTAGGGAAGGGGAGCATGCTGGTGTGCAGCGATGCCTGTACAACAGAGGTGGAATAGTTATTCCAAGTAGCTCTTGTGGCCAGAGCAGAGTATTTCAGAAGGAACCTCTTGGGGCTTTTTTCATGTAAAATAAAATTCATACAAGTTTTGCTCCAAAGGAATATAGCTGCAGTCTCTTGAATGCCATTCAGCCTGCTGCTTTACAGTGTATTTCGCAGAGCACAGTACATGTTGTAGCACTGGGTGGGAGTCTCCCAGGATACAGTGCTGGCAGACAGCATTTGCCTTTGCTATGTCATCTTATAAATAGGAACTTCTTGCGGCTGCTGCTGCTGTTATTGAGCCTATAGCAGCCTAAATATCACCAAAAATTTCTGAAATTTGGACCTGCAACTAGTTACTGGTCTAGAATCAGCTTTCTGATATCCTGATACTTCAAAGTAGAAAGAGAAGACTAATATTCCTTTTCAGTATGAACCTCATTTTATCTTAGAATTTAGATTTCTGGTATTTTAAATGACTGTGTTGCTGTAATAGTACAAATAAGACTAGACTAGAAGATGGGTCATATCCTGTGATGATATTGTTACATGTTGCAAAGCAATATGCGGTAGGAATGATACAGATGCATTACATGTTTGCGTCCATTAAATTTAAAAAACAACATGAATATATATATAAAAAAAATCTGTAAGGGAAAACTGTATAGGGAAAATTAAAAAACAAATTTTTTTTCAAGTAGACCACTGAAGAGCTTTTATTTAAGGGTTTAGTTGAATTGTTAAGACGTAACAAAAGAATGTATATGGCCCAATCCAGGGACTTAACTGTAGAATATCGTGCTGTGCAGCACAAAACAATTCACAGCTCTATCTTTTTTCCTACAAAATGCTGTTTTCTTAGGGTTTCTTTTGGGGTGAGGGGTATGAAGCCATGCAGATGGTTTCTCTGAAGTATCCTGCTCCAATCACAAGAACAATTTGGGATAATTTGTTTCTCCCTGTGCTGAATTGATTCTAAAGGGGCACAGTGCTCACCAAAATATTTTCCATTCCCTCTAAATAAAAGATACATTTAAACCTATGCAACAAGTGAGATAATTTCATGATGGTTTTGTTCATTATTCCTAAAAGGTGAAGATGATAAGTTCACAAGCACCAGCACTTCTGGTAGCTCTAGCATCCCTCTGACTTGAAATATTCACATGCTGTAGCTTTTCTAGTCTGATTATTTTTTTGGCAAGCACAAAGCTGTAAAGCATCCAAGCGCCAAAATCTGATTTCACCTCATCTGCTTCTGACTACTGCCCATGATAGGGGTTAGTGCCTCCTAATGAAGTGTTTGCCTTTGCCTGTGCAGTTTTAATGGCTGCAGCTCCACTGTGTTTTCCCATGGGAGACTGGGATTTGCTCTTTGACTTTTTTTTTAATTTTTGTTATTTTATTTTTTTCCTCTCTTTTTACATCTTCCTTTTACACACTGTGGACAGATGAGGTTTCCTCTTTGCCAGAGTCTGGGTTCAGGGACAAGTATTCACATTTTCAGAAGGCTTCCCATCACCACTGGCTGCCCGAGGCATCTCGGGGGGAGGCCAAGGGTTGGCTGAGCAGGAAGCAGGGCTGACTGATGGGGAAGCAGAGCTCTCTGCTTTTTACATTGCTCAGTTCCACTGAGTCAGGCTGCGGTGGAAGGGCAGGGTGGAGTAAAAGGAGCAGGCTTTGCTTCCGATTATGCTGTGACTTGGTGGGTGCCAGATAACAGCATCCGTACATACATCAGCTTAGCAGTTTTTTAAATAACAGATTTATCGTTAAATTCCTATATAGATAACATGAGATGTGAAAATAAAGTCCAAATATTTTTTTTTTCTGTAACATTTGCTACTAATCCTTTTGTCACATGTTACAACCTGTTTAATTAGTCTAGTACTGGAGCCATTTTATGCACTCTGTACCAGATTTGCTCATCTGCTTTTTTCCTGGAGCTCAAAAGAGGAGTGGATGGTTCTGCCAGAGTGAGATCTGCTTCTCTGATTCTTTGTTTTCTTCATAGCGCCCATCTAAAAAGAACAGGTTTTGTTCTAACTTGTATCTGCTGATTGTAGCTTTTCAGGGGTTTCTAGCTTAGGATAAGTAGTGAACTTATACCTTCCTAGTGCATTCCCTATTGTTGAGTGTCATTGGAGAGGGCAGCTTTAAACTGCTGTGGAAACCGCTTGAAACTTCTCTCTGTGCTAAGCAGTATAGGTTGCCAGAGTTTGCTGAGTAGCATAAAAGGAGCGGAGCATGACAGTGAATTTGTTGGCATATCTGAAGTCTTATTCTGGTTGCCAACTTTGTCACGTGCTCAGTTGCTTAGTAAATTAATTTGTATTTTAGGTCCACAAAAGACTGTGACCTCATGGAACAAGTGAGGGAAAAAAAAGCAAGACAAAGTCATCTTCCCATTTCTGCCAGTGTGGAAGGGGTTCCAATTCCATCTGTCAAAGTGCTCTAATATACTGCTGTTTATTTTCTTTCCCTTATTTCCAGATGCTTATCACACACATCAAAGGTGGAAAAGCTATGCTGTGTCAAGCACTGACTTCACGTGCCTCCCAGTGAATGATTTCTCCTACAAGTCACCTTTTAATTATAATTATTTTTTAACTGACTTGGTAAAAAATTCAACTTAAGTTTCTGCCATTTCTGCTACAAAACTAACGTGCAACTATTGAATAAGTTTCTCCAGGAAGTCCTTGACACATCCCTCCTTCTAATGCGATGTGTGGCAATTCATCACTACCTGTATTTCTGATCTCTTAACCAGTTTTTAATCCAGAATGTACTACTACTACATCATCCTTTTCTATTTTATACTTTCTGGGGCATTTGACTCAAATACAAACACTTTCATCCAGCATGCTTTCACTAATTTTGTCACGGCAATGTTCCAGTGACTTAGGACAATGTGCTCTCTTTGCCTAATCTGCTTCTTCTGGTGATAGCATTTGCTCATAAAGAATCATGCCTTAGCACGTACAGCATCTCCAGCAAAAGGATATCTTTCCTGACTGCTGCAATGAAAGATGTTTGTATTGCTTACAAAAAGAGTCTGCTGTGACAGGCTGTTGTACGTGTAAGAGGAAGAGGTCTGGCCAGGACAACTAGAGAACATGCAGAAAATAACTGGTTTAGAGGGCATTTCCACATGCTAAGTTATCTAGAGGTCTAGAATAATATGACCAGGATGAAACAGACAGTCAGTTTAAAGAAAAGATGACCCTCTGGGCTGCCTGTACAGTACAGCCTTTAAAAAGGGTGAGTGATACTTTGGCCTGTACTGAGACAATTGTTGCCAGTGAAGACAGTGAGGTGGTAGTGTCACTGTATAAATTAGTCACAGGAGATCATTTGGGATCCTGTCTGCAACCCTGATAACCCATGTGCAAAAAAGAAGAGCTTGAACTACCACAGACATAGTCACTGCTACTAAATTGACAACCATGATGAGAAGGGATTAGGAGGGCTTTGTCTGTTCACTTGAGCCTAATGAAGGATGAGTGACAATATGGAATCTGTTTATAAATACATCAGGAAAAGACAAGTGCTGTATGAGAGAAAGGAGTGTGTTGACGCAATAAAAAACAAGAGCAGGTACAGTGACTATGAGTAAATGTATTCTGTAACAGAGAAGCAAGCTTGATGCTTAAAGTATGGAAGTCTGACATGGTCGAGACAAAACACAAAAATTTCTGTGGAGGGATGAGACAAGGTTATGGGAGACTTTAATGGGTTGTCTACAATAGCAAGGGGACAAGGCTAGACAATCTAACCTTCTGTTGCTATCCTGGACTTGCTCTGAAGTTGAGCCAGCAGTAAGGCCAGTACTCACTCTCTCTAGCTTCTCCACCTCCTTTCCCACTCCCAGGGGTGTCTGCTGTACCTATGCAGGCATGTATATTCTTCTACAGCCAGTCACATCTGTAGGAGGGGAAGACGTCCCCTTACAAATGTCCCTTTTACTGGTGATAGCATCAGATCCAATGATGAATATTCAGAATGTTTTGGTTTCTTCCACTATTTTTCTAAGAAAAAAAGTTGGATCCCTGTGCTAGTTTTGGCTGGGGTAGAATTAATTTTCTTCACAGTAACCAGTATGGGGCTGGTTTGGATTTGTGTTGGAAACAGTGTTAATAGTTCAGGGATATTTTTGTCATCACTGAGCAGGGCTTACACGGAATCAAGCTGTTTTCTGTCTCTCACACCTCCAGCAAGCAAGCTGGGGGTGCGCAAGAAGCTGGGAGGGGACACAGATGGAACAGCTGACCCTAACTGAACAAAGGGATATTTCACACCATATGACATCATATTCAGCATACAGAACTGAGGGAAGTAGGAGGAGGAGTGGGAATGTTTGTAGTGATGGCGTTTTGTCTTCCCAAATAACAGTTACGTGTGACAGAGCCCTGCTTTTCTGGAGATGGCTGAACACCTGCCTGCTCAAGGGAAGCAGTGAATTAATTCCTTGTTTTGCTTTTCTTGTGTGTGTTTTTTGCTTTACCTATTAAACTGTCTTTACCTCAACCCATAAGTTTTCCTTTTCACTCTTCTGATTCTTCCCCATCCCACTGGGGGGAAGGAGCAAGAAGCTGTGTAGTGTTTAGTTGCCGGATGGGGTTAAACCACAACATCCATTGGACTGGGTTTTGCAGTAAGGCCTTACTTTACTTTCCATAGAAACCTTTCTAGCATCTATGACTCTTCCTGTGTCTTCTACATTGCTTCTGTGATAAACTAAGTGTCTAGTGGTATACACTGATAATTTACTAAATAAGAAAAGGAACTTTAACAGGCGTTCTAAGAGAAATATGAAATTGAATTGATTGAATTTGTTAGTTGTTTGACTACGCATGTAAATCTCTCTCCTCTCCCCCTCATTCGGTATCCCATTTATTTTAGCTGTGATACTTTGCTTACAATTAAGGCACGGGGCCTTAACTCTAGTTGCTTCTATGAAGCATTTTACTTCGTAGCTTTTGATCTTAGGTTACATAATGCAATAACAGAAAGATCCATGCCTCCAAATCTCACTATATCCAAGTAAAAATTTCTGTCCCCCTGCAGAGCAATCTGTCTGCAGTATGAGGTCTGCATTGACCTAAACAGCAAGTGTCAGAAATCTCATTTTTGCTGAAGCGGCTAAGTGCATAGGGGAGTGAATCTGAAGTGTGGTCTCCCGTTTTCTAATATCTCCTATAGCATCCACACTGCTTCTCATCTCCAGGATTTTTCATTTGTAGCTGTATTAAAACTTACTTAAGGTTAGGGAGTTATGCTCATCACTATTGGGTCTGTTTTTTCTTCTCTTCACCAGGATGAAGGTACCAGGGAAAGTCTCGTTTGCTTGTGTATATGAAACCAGTGTGACAGACCTGTTTCTTCAAGGGCATGTGATTTCGTTTAGTATAGCTTTGATTTATAGATACTATTATTGGCATTGTTTCCAGCTAGGTTTTATTGCTTCTATTCTTACCTGTGATCATGAATTACGTCAGTTAAATAGTAGCATGCTATCCACATATTTTTCCCATTCTTGGAAATATTCTTGGCTAACAGCTGAAGTAATGTGTGGACACTGTTAGAGCAATTTAGAACCTCAACTTTAAAAAATCAGGTGCAGAACCTGTTAATGAAATATGAAAGCAATGGATGTCTAATCTCTGCTTTCTTCTCATATTGAGAAGTAGCTTATATTTGCACAAATAGTTAATCTTCTGCAATTCTGTTTATCTTTGTAACTGTTCATTACTACTTTTGACTTGATTATTGTTTAATTGTAGACATTTAATGTGGAATTTCACTACCAAAATAGGGCACATGAAGTATTGGAACATGGATTCAAACAGAGAGGAAATGAGAGGAAAATCAGTGCTTCTTTCCCAAACTTCATTTTACTGTGCCCTTGCTTAAACATTTGGAAACCTGCTGGCCTTGTTTACCGTCTCACCAGGGTTAAGGGCCACAAGATGTCAGTGTAGCACCAAACATGCAGAAGTGGCAAGCAGATTTTCTGCAACCACAAATTGTTATGTTGGTAAAAGCCTGTTGACTCCAGCTACAAAAGGAAGCACTGTGGTCATGAAAAGGTCCATGTGATGAGTCGTCACTTCCAAGTCTGGAGCATGGGGATGCAGAAGGGGAAGGCAGGCAGGAGCATGCATTTGGTATGGACTAGATGTGGAGATAAAAGGCTGTGTGTCTGCAGAGAAAAGGCCAGAGCAGCCTATAAAGCACAGCATCTCAGCTTACCCAGCTCCATTAGTTCCCACTCAACCTGTTGTTTGTTGCTAACTTGGCAGTTAATAGGAGTGCATTTTATTTTGGATGTCTTACTGTATTCTCACGCATCCTAACACTAAAAAGCTATAGTTCTTGAAACTGCAGGCGAAAATTAAATAGTGATGAGAAAAAGAAAGTGATAGAAATACAGTTCCTTGCATTGTCTTCTGGGTGACTGCTAAAGAAAATCTGAGTCATCAGTTCTGACACTGAGAATACGTAAAGAGACATCTCCAAGAGCTTGTGTTTGTAGTTAATTTTTTTTTCAGTTTTGGTATCAGATTTTTAAAATAATTAGAAGAAACAGGATATTATCTGCCAGATTAATAATTTTAGAACATATTTTATTAAGAAAAAATAAAGTGTAGTGATAATCTCCTTGGGAAAGTCTCCCTTCATTAGTACGAAGCTGTTAGCACAGTTGTGGCCTGGAGCTAAAGCTGGGACTGAGAACCACTCTGAGATTCAACATCTGCCTTTAGGATCCACTTGGCACACAGGCTTCCAAAATGCTTCACTCCTCCCCTCCATCTCTCTTATGGACTGAAGCTAAATTTAGTGCCACAGATTTGAATAGCTGAAGAGTGCTTAAAATCCAGAGCTTGGCTACTGTTTTCTGTTTGTACCTCTCTAATCAGGGTTTTTTTTAAATTACTGCTTTCCAGGCTGTTCTCCATGAAGACAGTATACGGCATGTCACTGGGAACTGGGAAGCAGAAACCATGGCTGTGAAATGAAGACCCCAGTGGGAACTGCTAGACCCTAATGCCAAGCAGAGACAGATCACATTTTCTCCCAAAATTTGAACTCTGTTCAAACAAGCATTTCAGTGTTGTGGTTTTTGAACATGCCTGGAAAATCTGAACTGAGGATAAGGGAAGTCACTGCATTTTGAAACAGTACTTTATGAAGAGCTACCAGTCTTTTCCAAGGCAAAGTAAACACAAGAAACTAGAAGGACATAAACTATTTTGGAACATCACTAAAATTTTATTTTGGTGCTATCTCACATAAGTGAACTTTCATTTAATTGATGGAAATTTGAAAAATGATAAAAACAGATAAATATGAGACGTTTATTGGCCTCAGACCAAAGTTGTTCAAGCACTTTTATCTATGGGACCATGCAAGTCAGCAGTTACTGAATGTTGCAGGAGAAGTGCCTAGCTCTCTGCTTTGATATTTTTGTAAAAAACACTGGTCCAGTGACAAACCGATTGCATGATAAAAGTTGTTTTATTGCTATATTACTCACTTCTTTTTCCATTAGATCTGTGCTATGATAGGATATAGCCATCAGCATAACCAGGCAATTTTGTTTTGAAAGCTAAAACCTAATCAGGCATTAACTAAACACTTTCTTACTGTTGCAAGTGACAGCAATGTTTGATTCTATTTCTGCCAAAATCAATACCTGAAAACTCACAAAGATAATACATCAAATGAACTAGGGCACTCATCATTTCTCCCCTTCTCTTTCTCTCATTTTACGAACATAAATGTTCCTCTTTAATGTGTGTGCTTTTAGAGCACTTAGATATGTTTGGATTTTTTTCTGGTGAGAATACAAAGTGCTAAGCCTTCATAATGTAGGAGCCCCTATAACATATGCATGTGGATAGATACTGTGATTTTCATTACAGATTAATGAAATATTACAAACTACTCAAAGTATCATGCTTTAGGCAGAGGAATTAAGTATCATTAGTTTGCTTTGTTATCTTCATTGTGATAGTGGAGATGGATGAATAGATTTTGCATCTGAAATGGCAAATATTCTTGAAAATATTGTAAGGCTGTTTCTATTTACATGCTGGTTAAGGAAAATCTAGTGTTGGGGAAGAATAATGTAGCAATGTGAACTAGGAGAAAGGAAAAAAGGAAAATAGCTTGACTTGAGGTAGTATTTTTCTTTTCAGTCTTGCCAAACATGTGCACTATACTAAATTTAAAAACTGCTCTTTGACTTCACTTAAATGCATTTTAGTTATATATTGCTACCACCCCAAAGAAAAATGCAAGGAATCTTCCAATCATATATAAGATAAGAAAAAAAACATATTATCTTAGAAGGACTCAAATGAGAATGCTAAACCGAAGTATGCGCCCTGTGCTTAGTCATTAGTATCTATCTATAAACACAGGCATGAAAAATTGAGAAGTGCTAATGCACCCATGAGAACACATCCAAATTATATAAAGATAGCTTTATACAATACATTCATCTGTCAGAGCGATGAATGGATCTCTGTTTCTTTTCCTTCTGTATTAACATAGTTCACTATGCTGTCCAGCCACCTTTGGGTAGGAATGGATGTAATTACATCACTGATGTTCTAATTACCATCATATTGTATTGTTGTTTAAGGACAGATGATTGCAAAGGAATGTATTTGTTGATAAACTTAAAACATTATGCTTCATGTTGGCCTTGTATATGCTGTATGTAGCAGAAGACACACAAAATCTGTTGCCTTCTTTTGTGCTTTCGGGAAGCTGCAGTTTGCAGGAAGGCTAGATATCAGGGTAAATCTTTGTCACATAGGCTCGCATCATTGCCTTATCCCTTCAGTTTTCTCTTCCTCTTCAGCTCATTTTTCCAGACACTCCAGAAACATACCCCCTTCGCCTCCTCCACCCCCCCCCCCCCAAAAAAAAAACCACAACACAACAGTAAACCTGCTTTGATCAAATATTTCCACCCTCCCTCCCCCCAAGCTGCAACTCCTTGGGTAGTGGAGTTTAAAGCTCTAAAAAGATGTCTTGGTCTTTAATGGGAAAAATGTCCCTTTGCTCAGTGGAACCTTATTATGAAAATACACACACGCTCCTTTCAGGGCTAGCTTTGCTATTCTGGAGTATATATGATGTCAACAACTGCTTGTTCTTCCATATCTAAGTCTTGTTCCAAAGGAACTGAGGCTGTGGGCCTCTGCTTGATTGGCAACACCTTTGTCCTGCCAAGTGTTACAGTAGGTCTGAGATAAGTATTAATGAGTGTGGGAGCAGGGCCATAGCTACATGAGGTTATCAGCAGGTTGTGCTTCCCTTGACAATAGATGACAAATTATCTGCATCATGTATCCTCACTGATTTGCGTGCCTGTGTATGTTTGTTTCCAGTAAAGATATATTTCACATTTACAGTATTCTAACAAAACAAATAATGCAGGCATAATGCCACGCAGCCAAAGAGAATGGCCACTTCTCTTTTTCTGATAACAGAATTTTGCAATATTAATTTACTTATAAATATGCTATTCCGAATGGGACAATGAAAACTAATTCCTGTTAAAATATAAAGGTTAATAATGCCCAAAGAGAGATTATGAAAAAAAATGAAAGTTCAAGAGCTCTATACTGTAATTACCCAGACAACCTAGGGCTAGATGATATCAATTATATCAACATTGCTTATGCCAGTGAACAAACACCTCATTGCACAGTCCCACTGAACCAACAGCATTGCTGGGAGTGGTCAGCCTAAGGATGCTGGAATTGCCTCCCTGTAAAGATCTTCAGAAACTTTCAAATGTCATTAAAGCTCTGTTAATCTCAGAGTCACGTTAACAGAAATGCCTATGGAAGATTTGTCTAAATGCAGTCATTCTAAACCTGACTTCAGATACAGTTTATAAGTAAAATTGTATTAATACAAGTATTTCTGCTATGTAAATCGCTGATGACCTGATGACCACGCAGCATCTCTAATTTTTATTTCTTATTTTACTAAGGCTAGATCTAGGTTTTTTTTTTGTTCTGTGGCAGATTTCAAATCTAGCCAGTTTATGTCAATAGCACAAAGAACACAAGCACAAAGATGGAACTGCAGTGATTGAACCAAATTTCAGTGAAGGTTCAGGCTTCAGGGGTCTGAAACTTATTGAACCTGGGAGGAAGAATTGTGAATTCGTAGGCAGAATTGCAATAGCCTATATGAACATCTTTAGCCCAATCTATTCCCTGCTAATGGTATTATGAGCAGAGGTGTGTCGGAGTGTATCTGTAGCTAACAGAGAGAAAGACTGAGATGCAAACTTAAAGTAAGCTGATATGGGGCTTATTCCACCTAGAATTTTTCAGGAAACCAGCAGCACATTTTTAATAGCCCACTTAGTCACTGATTTGCACTTAGCTTCAAATAGAAGTTCTATATCCACTTTAACATTATATGAATGTTTTGCTCCTCTTTTTAAAGGGAAGTTTTAAAGTTGTCAGACCTAAAATGAAAATAAAGTCTCTGTACATGAAGTTTCGTACCAAATGCTATGAAGTGGATAAAATCATCCTGAAAAAATAGCACTTTCAGCATTAAAGACCACTTCAGCATGTTTGAGTGATTCATGCAAGATACAGTCAAGATGTATTTGATCCAAGTTTTTCCTATAAGCATAAAATATCCTTATATGTACAACAAAAATTATTCCAGTGATATCTCTGGGATACCACCTTCCTGTTAGAAAACTTCCTGGGGAATATTTAGGTTTTATTATACCCCTGGTATCATGGCTGGGTATATTGCTGCCTCATTCCTCATCATTCTCAGGAACCAGGAAGAAGGCAGTCCATCTTGCTATTTACCCCAGACAACAGGCTGTGCAGAAAGCAAATTGATGCTGTGATGTGCATGCAAGTACTCATGAACTGTAACCTCATCTATGTTTGATTTTAGGCTCAAACAGCCCCAGCAGCCTATTTCAATGAGCATCCCCCAAATGCAAGCAGAAATAAGCTAATTAGCTTTAGACTGCATTTTTACCATGAAGAGTTTTACGTCTTTCCAGCCCTTCTTTTCTTGGAGGTTTACTTTCTTTTCAACAGATCAGCAGTATCAAAAACCCTGTTCCCTGCTTCTTTACTTTCTTTTCTTTACATCTCCTTGTATAAAGTGAAGTAGGTCTCTGAATGAGGAGCTAGTTTTTTGGATTTGGGGTTTGTTTTTTTTTAATAGCAGCCTGGAGGAAGTGGTTTGAACACTTGTGTTCTCTTGATGGACTGTCACAATCTGACTTTCTGAAGCCCTGACATTCTTTGCCTTTTCTCTCCCCTTTTTTGGTGTCAGGCTGATATTTGTACCTTTTGATACACAGACCTCCAAAGAGACTTCTGGGCCTTAACCCCAGCATTCTCAGGCTGTGTTAGTTTTGATAAAACCCGACAGTTTTGTGATCGCTAAACGCTTTTAAGAAAAATTAAGTCATTTTTTCTTTTCCTTTTCCCTTTCCCTTTTTGGGGATTTCAGGCCCCTTACCACTTCTTCAGGAGAAGGAAGAAACTATAAAATAAAAAAATAAAAGAACAAACTGCTGCTCCCTTGGAGCCCCAAATGAAGCAAAGCAGGGAGCACAGAATACTTATGTGCTGCATAAATCTCTGTGTTGCTAAAAGCTAAAATTCTGAAATGGCAAGACAAGGTAGGGGGATCTTACCTTGTATAAAGGATGATGACGTGTGCTTGTTTTAGTGAAATCAGATTGTTAGGCTGACTTCAGGTTTTGACTTAACTGGGACTTGATTAGTATGATACATTACATATAAGATAGCTCATGTAATGAAACCAAGGAACAGTTCTCTGTGAAAAAACAAAAGCAGCCTATGAGACAGGTTCACTGAGATGAATACCCCCCTACATGAATCCAGTGATGTGGGATTCCTTAGGGACATATTTTAGACAGACTATAAAGAGGCCATAACCCCATTGGAACAATGAAGCTTCCCTGGCTATTTTAATAATGGGGAATATTTTTGTCAGCTTCTCCTCAACTTACATTTGGATAATTCTGCCCAGGCAGAAAAAATGGTTGATGGGAATCTGGGAAGAGGTTTCACAAGTCCTGTGCCTTTAGCCACTGCCTTGTTTGTTTACAGAATAATACATGTGGGTTTTCCCTTCATAACTTTTTAAGTATTGATTTTAATTTGAGACAATGAAGACTAGGGATGCAGTAGACATGCATGAAATAAAATTGAGCCTGAAAATGTGAGAGAGGGAGAAATGCCAGAGCTTGAATCAAATAATAGAAATGTTATTTATACTAGAAGACTAGAAGACTCCTGGAAAGGGTCTGGCAGAAGCAAAAGGAACACAAAAAATGAGAAACCAGAAAGAAAATAAAAAGCCCGGAAAAGAAAAGGTTAGGTTTTCATGGTATCTTCTCCATAGGATAAAGATTACAGTAATGGGGTAGAAAAAACATGGAATGAGCAGTTCATTTTGAAGTGGATCAAAGCCACTCCTTTTCAAAAGAGTAGGATTTGTCAGGGTTGTGACAGGGTTAGAATATGAGCCTCAAACACTTTAAGGCATGCTTAAAGCTCTGCAAAGGTGAGAAACTAACCTACTACTACAACTCACCTAAGAAAAACTGCTGTGTGATAACCCTCAAGGAATTTAGGCCAAACTGATCAAGGAAAAGCAAAAAAAATCTTTAAAATTTAGTTTGCCATTTTCAAAGCATAACGTTTTATTCCAGAAATACTGGAACTTCTCATTTCTACATTTTTATGCAGAACTTACTGGCTCTTGATTACAATAAAACATTTTAATTTTGCTTAAAATATGGTCTAATTAAAAAAAGTAACTTTAAAACATCCAAATAAACCTTCATAAAATTGAATAGCACCAAAGTTCCAGGATAGTGAGAAGATTCAGACTCTCTTAATTATTTTAGTCTGTTGGGAGTTTTAATTATGCTTTGGATTTGGTCTAACCTTTTTTTATTCATGTTCATCCAGCAAGGTAAAAAAAAACCAAAAAACAAAACAAAAAAACATTATTCCCCAACATCTAACTAATTCCTGATAAAGGTAAAGATTTTCTGCCCTTTTTCATTTTGGTTTCACCATTCACACACACTGTATCTCCTGATCTGCCAGTTTTTCTGAACCTTAACTTAAGGAAGATGTAGTTACAGTTAAAAAGCCCACTGTAAAGAAAAAAAATGAATCTAATACCAGCAGAGGTATTAAATCTCAAGGAAACAAAAGGCACCTGTTGATATAAAATAGAGGAAACATTTTCTGTGCTGATAAACTGTAAAAAGAAGAGTTCTATTTACTGCATTTGGCCTGCAGTCTCCTTGCATCAAGGCGTGCACTCCAATGCTGCTTCTAGGAAGCCTTCAATGCTACCGAGAAAAGCTTGGAGCTTTAGACCTTAGCCGAGCAATCAGTACGTCATTAAAGTGACATCTCTGATAGTTGAGAAAGCTGTACAGGTTACATAAATTTTCCTCTAGAAAAGCTAGTAAAACTACCCAGGGCAGTACCAGAGTTTTCCCTGTCTGATGTCAGGGTTATACTGCCTTTCTGCTTTACAGAACATCACAGTTTTCTCTTTAGCTGTGGTCTCCCAGCTGAGCCCTAACTACTGAATGCAGAGGTGCTCTCATTTGCTTTCTGCCTCTGCAAATGCATAAGCAGAACCAGCTCTAACAGGTAAAGCTGAGAACTGTGTACTGGGTCAGGGTGTAATTTGCTGTTCTTAATAGGGAATCAGGATTTGTCTACATGCAAAAATTGCCTTTATGTAGTGGTGGTTGAGATACTTGTATAGATACTCTGCATCTTAATTCCTCCTGTCAGTGGCAATATACTGCTGCCAAGAGTATTACTTAGAGTGAAAATGCTTAGAAACTCCAGTCACACACTAGGATTCTAGTTCAGAGCAAATAACAGAGATCAGTGCGCTTCAGAAAGTTAAATGATTGCCAGGCTCAGCAAATCTGTGAAAAAACAAATACGTTCTGTAAAATTTCCCCCTCCTCACCCACACTTTCCTCTTTCTTCTGACGTTATAATCTGTCATACACATGTGGCTAAAACTAGGACCAGGGACTTTAGTGCTCTGCTAAATCTGGCTGAAGCAGCTTAACACACTACCAACCCCTGTGTTCTCCCTGCCCTTTGGCAAGAAGTTACCATGTCTGTAGCCGGATTGGCAAAAAGGAGCATATGCAGTATCTCAGCTATGTCTACAGCAGATCCTGTATAATTGCAAGCATGTTGTCGTTGGCTGTGCAGGCTAATTAAGCCAGAAAGGTGAGACTACAGTGGTGAAGAAGCCTGTGAGTAGGAATGGTTTGCACACATTTATTTCTGATGCTTTTCTTCAGGCGTGCGGGAGGTTAGCCGTGTATGGGAACATCTTTAACTAGTTTCACCAGAGCTCAAGAATCAAACCCTAGGCTTTGTCTTTGTGGGCTTGATCAAGTTGTCTATGGTTTCAAGGTCTTTCAAGGAAGAGATTATTTCCTGAAGCACTACTTACTAAAGAGAAGTAGGATTATTAAAAATTCTAATTGAAAAATATTGTCCTACCACAGGAAATCTGCAGGTCAGTTTAAACCCTTCTTTATCAAACCTTGCATAAAACAAACAGCAAACACAATCAGTAGAAAGGTCTTTTTTTTTTTTTTTCCCAGAAAACAATACTTTTCACTGATTAACCCCTCCCCCCTTAACAAAATGTCTTCTTCAATCATTTTGCTTTGTTTAAAAAAGAGCGTTAGCCAAAAACACCAGTGCAAAATTTTCAGCTCCGTGCAACACTTCTCTATATCCAATATGATCTCAGAGAATGTCCCATCTCCTTTTGTCTGCTCCATTAGTTGGTCTGATAATGTTAGGGCAACACAAATCTGTGACCAGGGATTTATGGTTTATGCTACAATGAAAGACGGGTGTCTATGTATGACCTTTCAGACTTGGTTCTCTCTTTTAGAGAGAAAAAGTAACTAGAGAAAGGAGGCTGTCTATCACTTTCCCTCTAGATTTTTGTCCCTAAGAATGCTTGAATAGAATTCACGTATTTGTCATTGTCACCATATTTCAAAGACACATCATTTCAGGCATAATTATGGGGAGAAAAAAAAAAAAAAGAGAGCTGGTTTCTTCTTTTTCAGTAGTTACCTGTCTGTGGAGAGGAGACATCCTGTTAGAGCACCCTCTGCTAACCTCGAAGTTAGTTCTTCCAGAGCAGATGTGATATTTTTGACAGACTGGACTGAGAGTGATGGGGGACAAGCTGGTAGGATGGAGTGAAAACCTGGTTGTGGAGTGTTGGAAGTGCTTTTAATGTTCAGAGGATTATAGGAAGTTGAGGCCATTTTTCTGTAACTGCCAGTAGCTACACAAAACAGTGCAGAGGGAAAGCTTTTACCCCTAGGGTGTACTGCAGATGGCAAGAATAGCTCCTCTCCTGTCTTGGCCAAGAGCAGCAAAACCAGGATCTGAGCTGGCAGAGCTGCAAACTCAAATGTCTGTGCAAGTAAGATATTTCACAGAGATTTCTATCCTGGTATAATAAAACTACATTTTTTGGAACTGTGGACATAATCCTTCACTTCTACATTCATCATGGAGTAATGAGACAGCTCTGCTTTTCCTTTTCTGATACCATTTCTGTGATCCAACAAAAAACAAAGGAGTTAGTAGGGATAATCTCATAGAACCACAGTATTTAGCACTCATTTGGCAGATGATATTTACCCTGTTTTAAGAGGATTAGACATAATCACAGTCCAGAGTACCCAACAGGGTATCTCCAACATCAGATGGACACCTTCTTTGAATTTTTAACTCTCTCTTTTGTGACACTGGGGCCACTCCTAGGTCATCCTCCGGGTTAGGCCCAAGGTTTTGCAAAAAACAGGATCAGGAGGTAAACTCTACAAACAAGCCACATCATTGCAGTTGTATTGAAGTTGCTATCAAGACATTTATTGGTATGCCAATTGTGCTTTAGCTTTGTAACTGTATAGCTCTATTGTTTTTCAAACCTGCTGTTGCTTGTAACATTTAAAAACACACCACAGACAAATCTTTTAAAGACAACAGTGAAGAATGCCAGCAGAAAAATAAATGGGGAAAGAGAAATGAAGGGGGTTGTCAATTCTCAGGTTTTATGTATTTATTGATTTACTTATTTGTGTTGGAGTAGAAAGTGTGTTCAATCATGTGGAAAGTAAATTAAAACAGCTCACTTGTAGGTGTTAAAGAGAGAAACACCTCATTTTCCTGAAAGGTGTCTGTTGAGAGATGATAAGGTAAAGCATGTTTCCAAGCCAAACTCCATTCTGGAACATTTCTGCAGCCTCTTTTAGGGGAGTAAGGACAGAGACTGCTCCAGCCCCAGCAGTAGTGGTCAGGACAGAAGAAGATCCTGGCACTGCTTCATCCTGTGAGGCAGGTATGACACAAAGCACAAAGGTGAAGGGGAGCCTGCTTGCCTTTCAGTTTTCTTTCTTTGCCTCCCTTTAAATCTTCTATAGTTCTTTCCCCTCCAGCTCAGATGCCATAACTTGCTGCCCAAGTAGTGCTCAACTGGCAGCTGTGCCAGGCAAAAGCCTGAATAGAAGGAGTGTCTGAGACTATGTCTGTGGGAATAGCCCTTGTGGCTTTTATCTACTCTAGAAAAAGGGAAACTAGTATTATTCAAACAGCTATCTGAACTCATGAATGGGTAATGAGTATAACACTGGAGCCCTTGCTTAATATTCATATCTGAAGTCAGATCTGCTACCACAAATGCACCAAAGGACAGAGCATGTAACACTTGAGTTGCAAATTTGCTCAGAAAGGAAAAGGCAAACTTTTTCTCACTATGCTTTTTCCAAAGCATGAAAAAAGAAGCTGATTTAAAAAGAAGACATAGCAGATGAACAGGCAAGGGAATGAGCCCAGGGCAAGAGAAGAAACAATTTCCACTGAATGTATTTCTCAGTCTAGGTCAATCATTTTAAGCAAATGTGTCAGATGTTTGAGGCTGTGCACACCTCTATCATATATGGAAACTGGGATTTGAAGGCAACTTTGATTTGAAAGACTTGTACAGTAGTCCGTGTTTGAGACTGCTAGTATGAAATGATGACTACAATAAATGGCAATACTGCCTTTTATTCATGTTTTTGCTATTCCAGCTGCTTGAGTAAACATTGTGTTCCATCAAATTTCAGGCTGGGTATTGAACCTGAACTCAGATTTTGTTTTGCCTTCTCTATCCCTTAGCTTCATACTAGCGGTGGAACTGGTGCCTTGAGGCCAAGTCCATTCAGTTATTTATTGTGGCACATAGTAATTAGGCGTCTGACTTAGCAACCTCAAGCCTGTGCAAGATATCTCCATTTGATATATGGAGCATGAGAAGTTAGTTGTCTCAGAATGGGAAAAATGGCAGAGGATATATTGAACAGGGAATTTCAGACAGATTTCATTAGTCATCAGGCAGAGTAATAAAGATCCTGGAAAGATTTTACTACCCATCAGGGAAGTTATGCACATTTTCTCAAAACTAAAAAGATACAATGGGAAAGACTAGGAACTTAACATCTAATTCAGCCTTTGTCTTTTTCTGATTTTCATGAAGTCACTTCGTTCATCCTGGGGGATATTTCCCACACATGTAACCTGGCCACCTATGCTCAACCCATTTTCCATTTAAATTTCATGTGCTAAGGTTTGCAGGTACATCTACTTTAACTAGTTTCTTGAATTGTCCAAATATGAAACAATTGAATGAAAATGTCTTGCATTAGCTAAAGCATACATTTTCCTATTAGATGTAGATATTTTCAACTTTTTTTGTTATAATAAATATTTCTTGGTTGAAAACTTATTCTGACAGAAATGCTTCATTAAAAAAAATAAAATCTATTACTTTATCTGGCTTTTAAAATAAAATGATAAGAAATCCAACATCTTGAAATGCTGTAATTGTAAAAAATAGGGGCTATGTTTTTTTTCCTTTTATTTTGGTCAGGCAACTCAACCACTTTGGTAAAAATTTCCATGTAGTCATAACTTCATTATGAATACATAACAATAAAATATTTTTTCTCATAATTCTTTTAAAATGCATGAAATACTTTTTGAAAAACGCATTGAAGTAATAATGGTGATTATATAAGCAAATAGTAAATTTAAAAAAGTATTCACTGGCTATTTTCATTGCTTGTTGCATGGTGGGTCTTTTTTCACACCGGTCAGAATTACTGACACTGGCAATGCATGCGAACATAAAATGGATATAGTAGAGTTAAGTTTGCAGCAAAGACCATAGATGAGTGAGTAGAATTTAAACGGTGCTAAGCATGTTGTAGGTTTCCAAAGAAAACCTTTCAGCTCTGATACTAGCCATGCTCATAGGATGAATTAACTATACGGATGCTGGAGAGGCTGGTGTGCTGTTAGGGGGGCTCTTCAAGAGAATGTAAACCTTTACCTCATTTGCCAAATAGGAAATGAATTGACCAGGCAATTTTCGCTCTCTAAGTCAGTGAAAATGCCACAGATACTTGTTCCTCAAAGGGTACTTTTGTGTCTGAACTTGCAACACTGCTGATTTCAATGGGACAACTAATGCATATAAATACGTATCATATCCCCCTGGTCACTCTAAAGTTGGGCTGTTGTGAGCTGAAACCAGAGGCCCTTGTGCAGAATAGCACATGTGCTCAGGCTGTTGTCTATCATTATCTATCAGCATGCGCATGGGAATTGAGTGAGGAATGCTGGTGTTGGGGTCTTGACTTTGACAATGACTTGTTATGTGGCCTAACTAATTTCTTTGGATCTTACATTCTTGGTCTCTAAAATGAGGATAATAATCATTATTTATCTGAAATGAGAGCCATGCAGCTTAATGAGGCAATGTTTGTGAGGTTTTCAACTACAGAAGATGCTGTAACACTCAGTCATTGAAAAGAGGATTTGAGGTGCCAAGTTATTGACAAAAAGTATGCAGTGCATACCCTTTATAACACTGGGTGACTATTTGTCAACATTGCAAAGAAGATGTCACATCATTAGCCAAAGTCTCACATCAACATTAAGTTTATATTGGGCCTTATATTTTCTAAACCAGGGGTAACATCTCTGCAGACTCACCCTACCCTGGGCATGAATGGGAATTAGGTGTGCACCCTGTAGTTACTCTGGTCTGGGCAGTCTGTTCCTTTGGTACTGAGCTCTGCTTGAGGCAGCTGAGGAGGTGCAGCTTGGAAAAGTTACTCCTACGCTTTAGATAAGAGCTGTGTTTAAGTGTTTTGCTGGACCTGAACTTTCACAATAAGCCTGTTCAATACTATGCGCTACTGCTAATTCACAGCCAGTAATGCTGGAGCTTGGCTGGCAGCCTCCTTTCACTGCCAAAATGCATGAAGGAACACCATCAGGGCCGGGGCTCTGCCTTATGTGTTTCCTTTCTGGCTAATACTAACTTCATAATAACATTAAACAGAGTACAGAAGTGAAATTTGCCCTGAAAATGTTAATAGTGTACAAACTTTGCTTTGCAGAATTTTCAGTTCTTTCATATCAGTATGTAAGAATATCTAAAAGCTGTGTAGATCAAAAGAATTTAGCCAGCTGTTCTATTATGCCAGGCAGCTGGTTTGCATCCAGGATATGTTGCTTGCTGTTTTGCAGTCAAATGGTCAGTATTCCTCATTGTTTTTTACATGTCTGTCTTGGGAAAACCGAAAGGATCCTGTAGCATCAGTGCCTTTACCAGCAAGAGCATCTGGCTCTGCGGTTTCATGTGAGTTTTAATATGCAGTGGTGTGCCTGCTGCTACCATTCTTTTCCTTAACATACTTTCTACCTGGTGTATGAAGAGAAAGATTTTTATCTCCTCCACCCACCATCTTTAATACAGTGTTGAGCTAATAAATATTTAAAACATGTCAGCTTCAGTTCGAACTGGAAGTACTTCTAGTGCAGGACTGTCCTGGGTTCAGCAGTAGCAGTCATTTTTCTCCTTCTTGGTAGCTGGTGCAGTGCTGTGTTTTGACTTTTGGTCTGGGAACAGAGCCGATAACAATGATGTCTTTGTTTGGCCAAGGACTTTGTGAGCCTCATGCTCTGCCAGGGAGGAGGGGAAGCTGGGAGGAAGCAGAGACAGGACACCTGACCCAAACTGACCAAAGAGGTGTTCCATACCACAGCACGTCATGCCCAGGATGTAACTGGGAGTTAGCTGGAAGGACTGGGAGACTGCGGGGTTGGAGGAGGTATGGGTCGGTGCTTGGTCTGGTGGGGTGGGGCGAGTTATTGGTCAGCTGGTGCTGAGGTGATGTATTCTCTTCCCTTGTTATTTCCTTTATCATTATTATCATTGGTGGTAGCAGTAGTGATTTGTGTTATACCTTAGTTACTAAACTGTTCTTATCTCAACCCGTGGGAGTTGCATTCTTTTCGATTCTCCTCTCCATCCCTCTGGGAGTAGGGGGAGGGCAAGAAGTGGGGGGAAGGAGTAAACGAGCTCTCTGGCTGGGTTTAAACCACGACAAGGACAAACTGTGATGAATTTTGAAAACTGTTGTTATAAAGATTTGTCCAATGCACTGCTGGTCATTTGAACACTTGGAGACAGCTGCAGCTTCTCAGAAAAACAGAAGGAAGAAAGGGGGAGGATGCATCTGCAGAAAAAAATAGATGACAGTGCTTCTGTTACACAGCAAAATTGCCATAGTCAGAATGAGGGATCTGATGTTAAGATGGTGACTGGGGCAGGAATAACCTCAGTAAGTGTTATCTTAGATAACTAAGATATTTAACAGGTAGCCCAAATTTCCTTTCAGGGAAAACTCAACCTATTTCAGTGTCAGCCAAAAAATGTGATTAATTAGGAACTACAAAAATTATATAGACAAGCAGGGCTTGAGTAAGGAGAGCCTATCTGTGCTCTGGACATGTCAAGTGTTTTCCACGTGGGTCCTGCTCTGGGGTCACAATGAAGAAGGGGATTTTTGCACAGTTTTAGAGCCTCATTAGGTAATACAGGGAGTGATAGTCCTCTGGGCCAAGGTATATGGACTGCCTCAGAAACCCCCAGATCAGAAGAGTAGCAGCCATATGGGGGATCTATGTGGATGCCATGTACAGCACAAGGTTAAAAGTTGCTATAAGTGTAGTAAACCTGCTACCTCTGGGTGAGCATTAGGTGCTGGCACATGTGCTGCTGTGTGATGAGAAGAGGCTGAACAGAGCCATCCTGCCCTGCCACTGGAAGAAGTCACCATGCTGAAGAGGGAGAAACCAGGGCACCTCTTTCACTTACATACACCAAGCATGGTTCTTCTCTTCTTCACAGTGCATAGCATTGTATTTTCCAGTTTAAGACCCAGATCTGAAGCCAACTCAAATAAATAAGAACCTTTTAGGTAGTAGTATAATTTTACCGAAATCATTACTGCATTTGCTTCTCGAGTTGTTCCAAAATTCCATCTATAATAACCGCTTCAATTTAGAGCCTGATGTCTTGTTAAAAACTGATAGGAAAAAAGGGGGGGTCCTAAACCAAAGTCAAGAAACAGGCAATTTCTTTCTAATTAGGGAACTTATTCTATTTTTCCCTTCTTTAATACCTTCATGGTTTAAGATACACTCACTAAAATCAGCCTTTTTGGTTTTATTATGCATTTGGAATGTTCATTCATTCATTCATTCATTCATAGGATAAATTTGTCTAATTTCATCTAAAAGCAACCTTTCTCTCATTATACAAATAACTACAGAGGCTTTTCATGCAAGTAAGTACATAAATACTATCTGAAAATTCTGTTGTTCCCAACTAGGAAATACAGCCAGAGTCAGGCCAAATGCTAACAAAATGGCCATCTTCAAAGAAGCTGGGTCTTTCTGCTTTGGGTTATTTGTTTTTTTGTTTCTCTTTTCTTGGCCAAAGCCTAATAAAGAATCAGAGGCCATTCTGCTCTGTTTGTGCCACAAGCTTTCTTGCTTTACCCTTATAACCGTCTTAATTTAACACAACTATTTCATGCTTCTGTATATGCTAAATATCCAGGATGTGTCATTAAGCACCAAGCAAGAGAGAGTTTTAAGCTTGAATAGTAAAGTGCTAAGTTCCGGCTTAATTTATATTACTTGGCACAGCATCCTCTGGCAGAATTATATCCCTCCTCTTCTTGTTTAACCTCCTTTTTCCTCCCCTGTTTCCTCCTCAGCTCTCACCAGAAAACCAGCCATCTGTTTAGGAAACGGAATGTCTCCCAAACAGAAATCTGAGTCTGTGAAGGGAAAACTATTTTTTTTCTTTTCCTTTGGTCCATGTTGATCAATACAACACAGGTTTGAAAATGTGATTCTCTTCCTCCTGATAAACGGCAGGTTTCATCTGGAAATAAGAAAAGAATTTATGTTGGTGGCTGTTAGTGCTGCTTTTCATAACAGCCTTGAGATATCAAGGAATTGTGGGACTATCTATTTTAGGGGTTTGTTTTGCCACCCGTCACTCCAGTATCTGTACATGTACTATATAAAAAAGGATAGAACAACAGAGACCATAGTAGACCTCATGAGTGTTTGACTCATCAGGGTTTATTTTTTGTTTACAGAAACTTTGGCATGAATGAAAAATATTGTGTGTGAGTACCAGGAGAAGCTTTCAGTGCTGCTGGTCTAGTTTGAGATTTTAAAACTATTAGAGAGTAAGGAATAAAGAAGCATACCTTTTAAAAATGCATTTAGACATCCAGTTATTAGTTTATTTAAGAAGATATCAGGGAAGAAACCTTTGATGAGTTAACAGTCAGATTTATTTCCTGAGTAGCTTTCACTACAGTGTCAACAGGCAGTGTCTGAGATGTCAAGATCTGCATTCAAACAATGGTCTAAATCAGAAGAAATATCAGGGAGAAATACGTTGTTCTTCCCAGATTTTTTTTAATTTTTTTTTTTGTGAAATCTTTGTGTTATTCATGATTCACTGTCTAGTTCTCTGTCAGAAAATGATTTGTCTCATGATTTTTCATATCAGATGTCCATACTTGAACCACTACATTTTATTTAATTTATAATTTCTACCCTAGCATCTTTAAAATAGACTCGGATTATTTTGTTTTATTGGTGAAATAAAGACCAAATGCAATAAATGTAGGTCAAATTAGACAGGTATCAAATTTAATATAGAATAGAAAAAAAAAAACAAAACACTTCAGAAATTATCTCTTTATTAGTAGTATTATTATTTTCTTTAAATGTACCTAGTAGCTTCACTTCAAGTAGAAGTGAGTGCACCCTGGGACTTCCCAAACCATGTCAAGTAAATAGATGGGAAACATGTAACGAAGGCAGTTTTAATAAAGTCAGTTTTACTGGCAAACCAGTAGGCTCAGCTGGGCTGGACTTAATTCAGACTGCTGTAGGACAAAGGAAAGGATCTTTTATTCTTGTATCAGGGGTCCTCTCTGGACTATGAGCTGCCTAATACTGCATCCCAAAGGAGGACTGGCTCTGCCAGCTGTCCTGCTTTGGTTGGATAAGTCAAGTTTGCTGAAACAGTAGGGTTTTGTAAACATGGCTCATTTTTACTAAAATTACTTAGAGGATGATTACACTGGCAGCTTAGCAGCCAGATACAAGAGGTAGTGACTTTCAGAAGGCATTTTTCCAAGCTCTTTTGTGTACTAACCTATTTTACATGTAACTATTTTGTATGGCTCTTCTGGCTGTTCTTGTGACTGATGTATTAGAAAGAACAATCACTCTAATTGGAAGCCCAGTTGGAAAAGAGAAAAATCTCATGTGATCTAAGCACCCATTGGGGAGGAAAGCAATGAAGCTATCAGGTCTCTGAGAAAAGAAGCTACAAATATGACTGGAGGAAGAAGGGAGAACCTGACCAACCTGTGAAAAAAATAATGCTTTATAGAACCAAAGCCTGTGCTCTGATTAGCCAGCAATTGAAGAGAGGGCCACAAATCTTCACAAGACAATGATACTGAAAGAAAAATAATTGAGGGAGAGAGTGGGAAAGGAAGTTTTCCTGAGAATAATTGCCAGATACTGACATGCAGAGTTTCGTGGTTTGGTTGATTGTTTGTTTTTTTTTTAATGCAAAGTCTAGTGTTTGTTTTTTTTCTTTCATATTGAAACTTTTGCTCATCTCAGCTAATCAAAGTAGCAGCACATCAGGGGTGCAATAAAGACAATTGTACAAAGCTGGTTTTTAACTCTAGAAGCGGTTTTGTTAAAACTTGGATGTCCTTGACCATTATTACTAGTAAAACTATTAAGTAAATAAATGAGATAAATGAATAAACCTGTGATGTATAAAAAAAGTAGCTGTGTGCAGCACATGGTTGACCTGTTGGCTAGGGTCCATGCTTCCAGGCTATGTTTACTTAGTCTCCAGGAGCAGTCTACAGAGATGTCTTTTTCCAAAGCAGAAGTCAAATCCTCAGTTATAGATGTGCAGTGCATTGAAATTCCTGTTTCTGGACAGTTGCCATTGCTTGCTTATGAGGAGGTACACAGAAATTCAATAACAGAAGAATTATTCTCTTTGGTATCTCATGAATCAATATCATCTGTATTCCAGCATCATCTCTCTGTATTGCTTGTTGCCTATGTAATTTTTTTTTGTTTGTTTTGTGTTTTTCTTCTGGTGAGGTCACTGCCATTGCTATTGTTTTAATTGCAACTGATGAGTCGTGGGCTTTTGAAATCATTAGTGGTTCCAATGAGCTCTAGAAACAGAATAATATCATTTCTGCCTTGCTGTTCTTAGTCTCCCGTGAAAGTGAAATCTATACTGAACTTAATTACATTTTATATCTTATGTGTTGTTTTAACTGAACTAATATTTACGAATGGATTTGACAAATATTATTGCATTTAAAAGAAGGACCCCCTCAGTGTTATCTTTGCAAATTACTGAAAAGAAATCAGAAAGAATGAGATTTTTAGGAAACTTTAATTACTAGCTGATTTCTTTGACACACTAGGCTGATGGCATCTGCCTTCCAGTCTTTTTCAAAGCATTTCTCTTTCATTTGAATGTTTAGGGATACATTAGTATGTGGCCATAATAATTACAAATTATAATGATTAAAATTTAGGTGTTTCTGTTATAAAGTGGTTTTTTTTTCAGCCTAATGCAAAATACAATCTCAGATTTCTGTTTTCTTCTTTGTACTAAACGGGTGGGATTTGCAGATGAGAGTAGGAGGAAGCAAGCAGCTGACAGCAAGCTTAAGGAGGAGTGTAGTCTTTTTCTTGTGGAGTCTTTTTGAGTCTTTTGGCTCCCACCCTTCTGTTAGAGGACACTCGCTTTCTTGTTTCTGACCACAGCCTAGAGTGGCTTTTGAGCAGTAAAGGTTGTAGATTTGGTTTCAGACTTTATGATTTCAGTCATCTGACCTAGCCTTGTCCATTAGTTTTATGTTTCACTTTTTTGTTCCTAAACTTTTAAACATGGTAAATGAAGTGACTGCAGGAATTAACGGGTTCATCTAATGTCTTCAGCTTCTATTTAAGTAGCCATTTATGGGAAAAAAAGACAACTGTGTGTTGATAAAAACTAAATGTGCATTTTCATAACTGAATACATCTGCCAATTAAAGCGACCCTTGAGGTGCTCTCTGAAACTTCTCTGACCAGTCTTCTGACCCCCTTATCTGTTGTCAGACTTCTAGTTTTAGAAATTGATTTTTTGCACTTTTCTCCAACTTAAATCTTTAGAATATCCAAAAGTATTGCCTATCTTACAGCCACATTATACTGGGGAGGAAGGCCCTTAGAAATTAGACAATTTACATGAAAATTACTATCTCATTCCTCTCCTAAATGGGATAGAAAGAAGAGCGAGTTCAATAAATTCTAATAGGCAGTTGGCTTATGGAAAAAATATACAAGCTCCTATCCTTCCTCTAGTCCTAGATTTTTCATATACAAGCTGAAGAGAGAAGGAAGGATAAATGCTCTGAATTATTTCTTATCCTTTTGCTGTCATAAATGAAGAGATTGTTTTAGTCTAGGCAGCCAGTATGGCCAGGAGTACATATTTTGTAATAAAACTTTTGACTGATGTAGCCTATCTGTAAGGAATTCTTAAACAGAGAGCACATTAAGCATCCCTTGTTTGCCCTGGCATTCCCTGTGTTCATGTGCTGCAGAAATCAATGTATATAAATTGCATGTATATATAATACTTGAAAACCCTGCTTGTAAATATTGGACTATGACTTGCAATTTTACTCTCTTACTTGCATTTCGTTCTTAGTTTAATAGTAACAGCTAAGAAAAACTTTATTTTCTGTACCTTTTAAGAAGTGTAATGATGGAAAAAATTTTTAATCTGGTTGCCCTCTCTGTCCCAGTTTCAGCTCCATACCTTTGCTGCTGCTTTTTTTTTTTTTCCTTTCCTTTTTGTCACCTTTGCAGGCAGCTGAAGTAGGCATTTTACTTTAAAAATCCAGCCCTGAGAATTTACATTAGGCTAAATCAGGAAGCAGATAAGGAAACAAACCCAACCTGAAAACAATTCTTGCTTGATAAATGAATTCATATTTTTTTTTCCAGGAGAAGAAAAAGGAAACCAAACCACAATTAATTTAACAAATTTTCCATCTTAATATTTCAGGGGAGACTGATGTTGTTTACATAACAAGGGACCTTGCCTACCTTTGTTCCAACACAGCTGCTGTTAGTTAACCAGATGTGACCAAAGGGGTGCCCTAAGTGCATTTTTGTTTAATTGGGCAATGTATCTCTTTTGAGGCATGTAAGGTGTGACTGACAAACATCTGCCATGAACACAAATCTCTCTGCATTAGAAACATGCAAATGGATTTGCCCTGCTCTAACAACTACTGGCATCTTCTGGAAAATTTTCAGACATATTAGTAAATATTTAGAAATGTTTCTGACTTGAATATTCTATTTCCACTTATTTTCTTGTCTTACTGTCCTTTATTAGCACATTTATGGGGAAGTTGAGATGCTGTAGGGATTTTTTCTGTTGGCTTTTCTTTTTCTGATGCTATTATCAGTGGGGTTCTTTTTAATATCATTCACCTTTATTACTTAACTGAAATTTACAGTATGATGGCTGCTACATCTACTTCATCACTGCTGCAATGTATGAATTACAAGAGCAAGAGTTCACTCTTTTTCCTTTTAAACAAAGCTATATTGGTGTATGTGGTGAAAGCTCTAGGTGAGGTAACACAAGTGTTTCCATCATAAAGGTGCTTTTTAAATAATTGTCTTCAGTTATAGAGGAGTGCTGGTTTCTAATGACATTGCCGTATTGCTTTTTGACTTCCATGGGAATAGGATGCAGGTGTAGTTATTTGAGGCGGAAGTACAGATGAAGGGATGTAGATTTCTGTGTGGTGTTAAGCAAATCGTTCCACGTGAGCAGGTTTTTCAATTTTGTCACAGTTTATTTTATTCGTAGTATTTATTATTTTTTTTGTGGTTTTAAGAGAAATGAAGAAAAGGAAGCTCTCATGAAAACATCATCAGTCACAAAACAAAACCATGGCAGTCAAAAATTCAGAATTTTCCCAGGTCTTCCACCTATTTTTTTGTATTTCCTGGTTAAAGGGACGGCATTACAATATTATCCTCAGTAGGGAAATACTACTGTTTTTTTTCTGAGGGCACACTCCTGACAGTGCCTTATTCAGACTGGTGACAGTGCCTGTGATTGCAAGGACACAGGCATAGCAGGCAGGGACTCTCCCTTGGCTTGTGTCAGTGTCAGCTGTGAGCCATGGGAATGGCATGAAGGTGAGGGAGCACCTGCAGATGGTGAGATGAGGCTGAATAGCCTGAAAAATTACGTTGAAAGTCTACTGAACAGCTCCTTTTTTCATTGTGGGCTGCTAAATCAAACTTGGAATCCCATGTAAGAAGGACCAATAAGCTGTCATACTAATTAAAGACCAAATAGTAATAGAAATCCAAAAAAAATGCAGTATAAACTTTGTGCAAAATGAGTTCTGCTCTTTCTCACTTCTGTGAAATTCATTTTGCTGTTAACTGGACATTTATTTATGAAAAGTTTAAACTTCACAGATTTTGATTCTAAAGTTGTTGTCACACTATGGGAAACAAGGGTAAGCATTTTCAGGGGCTTGAAAAATACTCTTCAGAGCTTGCAGAGATAACACTTTGCCCAGTAGCTTCTGAAGTCTGCTATTTAGCTGGCCCTAATACAACCACCCCTTCTGCTTCTAGTTGGAAGGCTGTGACACTGAATAGAGGAATTAATTTTGTAAAGCAGAATTGAATGAATTAAGTTAAATTTGGCTTGGACGATGGGAATTTTTTTGTTTGGTTTTTTTTTTTTCAGAATTATTTGGAATAGTTATTAATGATGGGGCCAATGCAATGCAAAGCAATTTGAGAAATTGTATCCCTTATCTAATCTAAATAAAGCATTTAAAAGAAGCAAGTTACTCTAGTACTCTAGTAGCATGCTGCTTGCTTTTTTTTTTTTTAATTTTAAATCAAATAAATCCATCTTTTGGTGTATTGTTTTCTGTTATGTTATGTTCACGATATTGTCTATGTTCACTTAAATCCTTAATTTGTAGCATTAGAATTTACAGCAAGCTGGAGTTTTCTATATTAAATTTTCAGGATTGCAGAGAGAGAGTCAAATTCAGAAATTGCTGCTGCATCAACACAATGGCAACAAAAATAAGTTTTATTGATCCCCACCTAAGTAGCTACCATAAAATAGTTTGGTTTTGCAACTAATCCCTGTAGAAAAGGTTGAGATATCTTTCTAAATAAAAATGTTTCACGAAAGAGAAGGTTATAGTTCAATTCTAAATTCTTTTTTTCTTCAGTACTTATAAAATAACACTAACAGGCTGGTTTATGAAATACACACTCTCATGTAAATAGATAACCCATAGATCTTGAACAGAATTGTCTTCCCCACCAAAGAATCTGAGCTCACTTGGATTTCCTTATAGAATACTCCTCTTGATGGCAGGAAGCAGCCTGTGGTTCGTTTCCACACTGTCTTAACACTATGATACATGTAAGCTGTTTCACTCTTTTTTGTCACTTGCAGGACATTTTGTGGTATAAATAAAAAAATCATGCTTCATATGTAAAACTTGGAGGACTTGGGGGTAATTAAAACAGGTTCATCTTTCCTGGGGACATACAAGAACCAAACTATTTCCTATACCAAATACTTGGCAAGTGATGAAACAGTTATGACAGTCTGGAAATAATTTTCTGTTGGTAGAGAATCCATCTTTGTCAGGCATTTATAAGTTTTGCCATGGCTATGGTAAGGAGTTTATCTATCCAATTTGCACTCAGAGTGCAACTTGGAGAAGAAAGTGTTGCACTGCAGTTCCAGCAGCTGTGGCACAGAAGCCTTCCAGCTGCATGAACTCATACTGCCAGAGCTGAACTATGATTCTGTTGGTTGAGAAGCTGCATAATTCATTAAAATAAGAGCTAGGAAAGGCTAAGGGAGGTCTTGGCTATTTCTGACACAAGGGCAAAAAGACAATTACATATATACTTGTTTGAAACTCTGGAAAGTGCTGATATGGTAAAATGCTATAGACTAACATCCACCAACACTTAGCTGCTATTTTTCCAAAGGTATAGACTTCTAGTAATACCTGTGTCATCTTTAATAAAAAAAAAAAAAAGAGTCGTTGATGTACCAAATATTTTCTTTTTTATATGAAAATGCCTTTTGCAGATACCATCCTGGGACCAAAACATATTTTCTAGACCATAAATGAATTTTTGGTCAGCTTGCATCTACAAAATGAAGATGAAATACCTCTGATATGTCACAGGTTTTTCCAGTTGTTAGCCTGGAAAAAGACAACTTACTTTCATTCCTCCAGACAGTATTATTTTCCTTAATAAAGCAGAAAGCCCTCACATTTCTTTACAAACACTTAAACCACTGATGAATTTCAAACTGATAGCAAATATTTCTGCACTTCTGTGTGTTTGCCCATCAAGTTCAGTCAAAACTCAGCGTATCTTTGAAAAAGAATTTGGATCAAAAATTTCTAATCTGGCCTAAGTGCTGTCACAACAACAGATCTGCCACCTCTGGAACATTTCTTTGAAGCCCTTATTCCAAAATTTGGTCTTTGCTTTTCCATTGATCTGTACATCTCTGCAAATAACTTGATTAGCTGCAAAATCTGGAATTGTGAGAAAGTAATGGTTCAGTTTTCTTTAGGAGGTAAAACACCATAAACCCATAAAAAAGGGGTCCTTATTTCATCTTTTTACTTTGTGATTGTGTCAACTAGCAATTTCCAATCACACAAAGAAAAAGGGAGTCAGCAGGTCACCTGTATTAGCTAAAAGGAAACAGACCTGGAAAAGTGGGAGAATTTATCCAAACACTGGTTTGGGAAAGCTGACTTCTTTTCTATTTTTCTTTTGTTAGTTCTGTCTGCAGCTTTCAAAAGGAGGAAGTGTCAGCGCAACACACTTACCCAGAGATATCAAAGCTGGTAAAAGGTAAAGTTTAAGATTTCTTTTGTGTGTCCACTGCTTATCTCTAAATATAGTAATAATAGGCACAGACAAACCTTTTCAGTTGCAGTCTCTGTAGACTTTTCAGAACAAATATTTACCATTCCAGCTTTTCTCTCAAGTTTCATATGAAAGTAGAAATCTCACCAAGAGCTTGAAAATCACGGGGAATTTCCTCAGCAGTTTTTGTCCAAGCTCTTAGCACTACATAATTTTTGAAATCCACAGACACCAATTTCCTAGAAAATGATCATCATTTTTTGTGCACAATTCATTTGATCCTGATTTGAACTGCAAATCATCGGGTTCTTCACTTTAGGTTACACAGACTACAGGCTTCTTGGATTTTGGCCTGTGTGTTTATCTCACATTACTCAAGCTTTAAGGTTGACAGATGTAGTGTAACAGCTTCTATTTCTGGTACAGGTTAGAAAAAAGGTATAATATTTTCATGTATTTTGTGGTGGAAGAGAAGGAAAGGAAATTAAGGCATCTCTTTCAGAAAGCACAAGAGGAAAAAGTTCCGCAGAGCTGTCTGTCTCTTTCATGTGATCTTACTATTGAAAATGAGTCACGGAAATAACCTAACATAGTTTTACTATGACTGCCAAAAATAGACTTTATTATAAAAAAAAAGAATAAGTAGACCTAATCTAGTCTAATCAAAAGTCTAATTAAAAAAGCATGTAAAATAGTGACAAAGCACTGCTGAATTTTTGAATCATATTTTACTTTTATTACCACCTGAGCCCCATATTTAACCTAGTGAGTACAGCAATCAGATTGCAATGATGATGAAGAAGGTGATTTCTGTATCAGTTGGGCCTGATCCCCAATGCCTTCCAGGTTTCTTTTAATATACAAGAATAGAAAACTCTGGCAAAAGAAGAGTTGCATAAATAAAGATTAGAGTGATAGGCAAAAGGAAAAATGAGGTAACAAAAATAGTGAGAACAGTAGTAACATAAGTGTTTCAGCTGGTGAAAGTGCATTACCAAATATTAAAAAGAAAGTAGATGGGATTAATAAGGAAGTACTATGATGCTGTTCTTGTTAATGAAAGGAACATGGGCAAAAGTGGAGAAGAGAGAGCATCTGGGTCAGAATCTGAAGGCAGGTATATAGGATGACAAAGACATGCTGGACTAAAGGTTTTAATTGGGATGTCGGTACTGAAGGACCTGCGCAAATCAGGAGAAGCCAAAAATTATGTTTGAAAAGGCACTTTATACTCAGTATGGAAGCAAGATGATAATGCATGGCTGAGATAGACACTTTGGAATTAAATTGCTTCAAGAGATGATGGTAAAGTAATTCTCATATAAAAGCTACACTAAAATTGCTATGAAATATACAAGTTAAGTAAAATTAAACAGAAATATAAAAATAGGTCTGTGACAAAGTATGATTGACTTGGAAATCCTGCACTAGGGAACTGAGAAGAAGTCCTTGAAAGGGAGCTGCCAGTGGTGCCCTGCTGTCCCTCACCCCCAGGAGCACATAAAGAGGGATGGCTGCAAACTGCAGGAGCCTTTATGGGAGAGGGAGAAGCAGTGAGCTGGCAGCTCAGAGGCAGGCGCAAAATATTTTAGGACAACAGGAAACTGCAAGAGCTGGCTGGGAAGAGAGAAGACCGAGGAGAAAACAGGCTGGCAGGCAGCAGGGAGGGGGGATGAAGTGGGGAAGGCAGCATGGGAAGTGGGGAAGGCAGCATGGGAAATGGCAGAGAAACTTTAAAGAAGCTGAGTGGAAAATTGCATGTTGAAGAAACATCTCTGCGCAATGGTGGGTGTGCCTGGACACAGCCAAGTGCCTCCCTTAGTCACGGGTTAAGAACAAAAAATTAAGAGGATTAAGAAGGATGTTTGAGGACTCTTTGGGATTTTCTGTTATTACAGGCTAAGTAGCTGAGGCTCTGTGGCATCACTGTTGGGGAACAGAGGAATGGTTAAAAGACCTAGGGAAGAGCCTGTTGTATTAAGGCTCTTGAGTTCAAAAAAGGCTTTGAGAAAATGTCAGCTATTCTAAAGCATTTAAAGACTAGCAGTGTCCTCAAGTTACAGGTAGAAAAGCCATCTGGAGTTTATTTTAGGAACAGCAGAAAAAGCCTTTAAGGCAAAGGACTGTGTGTTCAAAAGGATTATGAAATCACTGAAATAGAAATCAGGAGTTACGAGTTAAAGTAATGCAAAAGAACCTGACCAGGAAATTAAGAGACATTACAGAAAGTCAGGATAAGATGATTATTCATCACACTGAACTGGACACAAATGTGTCTGTCTTGGTTTCACGACAGTGGAAAAAGAACAGCAAAAACTTGTCAGTGGTATATTCAGATAAAGAAGGGGGCTGCAGATGTTTACTCATGGCCCCAGATTAAAAAGCCTGTTTTCAGCAAGGGATAAGTTATTGAACCTGAGAACAAAATGAGATAGCTGATGAGGTGGAGAAATGTTCAAGGTAGAAACAAACCTGGAAGAATTCACAAGACAGAAGACAGGGAGCTACTGCAATAACTTGGTCCTGTGTTAGAAAAAACTCTGAAGGAAAACATAGAGCTCAGATGTGTAACTGAGGTACGGGATGTCAGCTGGGGTACCTCAGGATGCTGGGTGTGTATCTGTAGCCTCCTCTAATTTGAAGTAAAAGCTGTTTCAAAGCACAGTGAAATCTTAACCCTCAGAGCAGAAGGATGCTGTTTCCCACTGGAGCTCTGTGACAACCAATGAGCCTGATCACGTCAATTAATTAAAGATGTAGCAGAACTTATTACTCAAAGCCTCTCAGTCAGTGATACAATGTGAAGTCTCTTTCTGGAAACTTTCTATGCTATGAAACCTCTGGGTTATAAAGTTATTCCAGTTTCTCCCAGTTTTTGCAGAAAAGGTAGTGGAAGAGCCCTGAAGAATTTCTCATACGTCTCTCTTAGAACACTTACGGTTAATGCAATAGTAGCCATTTGAAAAGTCATAAAACTACGTCTTGTTGAAAATTATTTCAAATATGAGAAAACAAAACCATATAATTTCTCTTAGAACCTAAGCAGGATAGCAATGGTTTAAATTGAATATATTCCTCTATACCAGCCTATTTCTCTGTGTATGTCCCAACTCTGTCTGCCACAAAGCGCTGGTGTTGAATAGGTCAGCCAAAACTGGTATGTATTCCATTTTCTATGTACCCACAGAGAACTGAGAGCTAATGGGTCCTGATCCAGATCAGCAGAGTGGTGTTAGGACAGAAAAACTGTTTGGAATGAGAAAACGTGTTGTCTAAGTCAAATTAAAATTCTACACAGTGTCACTACATTTTAAACCTTTTAATTTACATTTGTAAGGTGATTCAGCCAGAGAGACACTTGACAGCAAAAAAAAACCAAAAATCCTTTCAGAACTCACACTTCCTGTTAGCTGTTTAATAGACTTTTCAAACTTTAAATAAATAAAAGATGGGAAAAAAATTAATATTCAAACTGGTGGAGAAATATATTGGCTAAGAGTGTGGTCAGAACTAATGAAGGTAAGCCTAAATTTCTGGAGTAATCTGATGTTTCAAAATCACCTCCTTTGCAAATGCTTGACCTTATAAATAATCCGCAGTTGATGAAGATGTATCAGAAAAGTGTGCTTCACCTCTGGTAGTTACTGCTGAAGTATAAACATAGGTATTATTATTTTTTTTGTACTAATCAAGTGTTCTTGCCTTTTTTATTTATTTTTTTAATTCTCATTAGAATATTGTACTTGCTCGATTGCGTCAGGGCTTTTCTTGTCTGCCTTTCTCACAGTCTTTTGTCTCTCTTCTCTCTCTCTCTAAAACACCCAAGAGCACTTCATGTATTGTTTTTATAGGCTTCTTGTTATTTGAATTTATTTATTTATTGAATATATTGAATATTTTTTTTTATTGAATTGAAGTTATTTGAATTCTTTGTCCTAGAGTTTCTTAGTAACATACTCAGTGAATGCAGCATCTTGAGGACTAGAGCAGAGTGCAATACCAGTGCATACTAGCTTAGAGAACATACCTTCCTGGTCTCAAGGGAGAGTTTTGAGAAGAATGGGATTTGCTTTTCCAGATGCTTACCAAAAACCCACATAGGAAACCATTCAACCTCATGTTCTCTCAACTTTTAAGAAGCATGAGTCACTGGGATGTATTATTTCCCTTGTGCCAGTTTTTAGCATGAATGTCCTTCCTGAAACAAGGTAAGAGTTCTTTGGCCTGTATCCCATTTAGAGGTAATTTGTGATTAGGCAGAGGAAAGAATATTTATCCCCATGGTTTCAAATTTATGTAAGTTGAGTAGTGAGTGTCTTTTTGAGGTAAAAAATTCATTAAAAAACTAAGATGTGGTTCTTTAAAGAGTTCTTTCATCTGAAGCATCTAACTTTAGGCATGGTTCTACTTCATCCAAAGGCAGGCTTGGTAAAGACTTCATAGTAGGAAACAAGGTAACTGCTAGAGCTATGTACTGTTGAACTCTTGCTTAGCCTTAGTGGGTTCTGTATGGGTTCTTACTTTCTAATTCTTTATGTCAGTACAGCCTGTGGGCTCCCAACTTAAGCCTGGGCAGATCTATCTGATGCTCCCCACTAACAAATCTGCAATGCAATAAACAGGATTTCTCAGAGGTCCAGTCAGAGAGAAAAAATAGTGGAAGTAAATACAGATGCTAGTTTTGTGATAACTCTAAAAAGCGCTGTAGCTAGCAAGACCAGCAAAAATCTTTTCTTACTTAGTTTATTGAACAAGCTATGAATCACAAAGCCTGTCTGGTCCTATAGTTATTCTATTTATGTCTTGCCTGCACCTTCAAAATAACTAGGAGGCAACCATTACTTTTTACACCTCGCAGGTCATTTTGTCAGCTATATTTCTGATTAGTCTTGACAAAGTGGTCAGTATTCTCCAGATAATTTCTAAGCTGTGTCCTTCTTGGAGATCAGACTGGATGATCAGACTGGCAAACATTCACAGATGTCTATTAAAAATGCACTGTAGCCATGCTCTTAAGCCTTCCAACTTACATGGAATGAAAAAATTGTTCCTGTAAAGCTGATGAAGGAGTTTGTATGAATGCAAGCTGGTGGTTTGGAGGTTGTCAACAGCACACCAGGGCCACTTCTTTTCTTTCTACTTCCAAGAGAGGTCAGTGAGTTAATCTGCACAGAAGAATCCTAATTGTTGCTCCTTCTCATGAAACAATTCTATCTGACAATCCACCTGTTTAAAGTCTTTTCAGTTTTGGATAAACAGCAACAAAAAAATCAATCCCGAATCCACAGAAATCATTACATTTTCCCAGATTCATTATAGACCCAGGATATCAGGCTTTCAGTCGCACTCATAATCACTTTTACAAAATACATAAGAACAAATAAGGCAAAATAGCTATTGTAGTAGGATTTATACAGTAGACCAGGATATCTAGGGTTTTATAACATATTTACATGAGTGGATATGCAAATTTTCTAAAGCTTTAGCATTTTAAACTCAAGTTCAAATTAGTAGTGTTTAATTAGCTTGTTTTGCCATACTATGCTGGGCCTGCAAAATGACTAGGGTAGCAGAAGTCTTATATATTTTCTATAATCTGCCATCTTGTTTTTCAGACAAGAGTACTGTCATTTTTGTTTAAAGTTCTCTTATTTCCTCGTATAGTAACAGACACGGGAGGGGAGAAGGTTCTTGGAGTGAATGTCTGTCAGCCAGATGACATGGGAGAACATGAATCTTGACTTATCAACAGTGTCATCAAATTTTCCAAAACATTTCTTGCTTAGGTGATTGTCGTTGTTTAAGCCCAGCTGGTAACTCAGAACCACACGGCCATTCACTCACTCTTCCCCTTCTTCCTCTCTCAGTTCCCAGAGGAATGCGGAGGGGAATCAATGTAACTCCCATGGGTTGAGATAAGAACAATCCCATAACTAAAATATAACACAAAACCACTACTGCTACCACCAGTAATAATAGCAATAAGGGGAGTAACAAGGGAAGAGAATACAACCACTCACCACCCGCCGACCAATACCCAGCACGACCCAAGCAGTGATATAGCCCTTCCAGGTAACCGCCCCGGTTTACATACTGGGCATGATGTGCTGTGGTATGGAATACCTCTTTGGTCAGTTTGGGTCAGGTGTCCTGTCTCTGCTTCCTCCTGGCTTCCCCTCCTCCGTGGCAGAACATGAGACTCAGAAAATCCTTGGTCAGAGTAAACATTACTTAGTGACGGCTAAAAGCATCAGTGTTATCAGTGTTGTTCCCAGGCTGAAAGTCAAAAACACAGCATTGCACCAGCTACTAAGAATGAGAAAAATGGTTGCTATAGCTGAAACCAGGACAGTGATAAACACATTATTTCAGACCACTGAATAGTAGTATATTATCAGAATGGAAGAGGAGCTTGAGATCTCTCCCCTTCACACATTATGAATAAAAAAAATCACTGCTTTCTTATGTTCTTGCACACTTCTTGAAACAAAAATTTTCTCACGGATGCTTTGTTCAAAGCTTAGGTCAATGGGAAAAGGCATGTCTGGTGAATGCATGATTCAACATCTTCACTGTGGTCTAACATCTTCACATTACACACTTGTTTACAGCCAAATGCTGTAGAAAGTCTTGATCAGAAGGTAAAGATCTTTACCACCAGGTAGTTTTAAGCGTGATTCTGTACGATTCATCATTTTTCCCTAGTTCCAGTCCTAGGAATTTCTGTGTTTTTCTTTTGAGTCTTTGACATCTCCTGAGTGGTGAAAAAGATTCCAGCAGGAAATGAGTTATCTGGAAGCACTACTGGGTTCAATGAATTAAGTTCTCAGGTTGGATCACTGGTTTTCCAGCTAGAGACTAGGCACTGACAGCGTTACTGGCTGCCAATAGGGAATACAAGGAGCACACCAATCCACTGTTTCTTTTATAACCGAGAAGTTGCAGCTCCTCTCTTCCATGGCTCTAATCCCAAAATGAATAATTTCTTGAGTTGTGCTGTATTGTCAGTAACGGAAAAAAAAAGTGATTTTCTGCAGGAATGGTGGGAGCTCATTTCAGCATTGCAAACCCCATCTCAAAGGTTCCTCAGCAGTTGAATATTGCTATAGGCATCACTGAATGTCGAAAGTCAGGAAAGTTCCCACAAGTTCTTTTAGGATAAGAAATCCTGTTATCAATCCCAATCTCAGATAGTTGGGAGGATTGCAATTCCAGGTATTTTGGTAAATTCTTCAGCTATGTTTAGAAAGGGAAAAATTGCTGCTCAATTTGAGGGCCATTCTGTGACTGGACCCATGAAGATGGTTAAGTCTTTCTGAAGGGGCAGTAAAGTGCAGCACAATGCCTATTCACCATTGGACATTGACCTGATCAACTTTTAGTCACAGGGAATGTTTGGGGTCTTGTACCAAAGCTGTAAAATATTAATCTTGGAAAAAGCATCCATGTATATTACCCTACTAACATGAAATAAATTCTGTTTGTGCTATCTCAGGAAGTTGCTGTAATGGGCAAAAAGTAGTGTTGTGGAGCTTGTACATTGTTTTTCTTCTGCTTTTTGGAGAGCAATAGGGCATCTTTATGTTGGAGTTTGGAACACCTAAGTATCAGCAACTCTACAGAGTTCCCCTTATCATAACCTCTCTGGGCTTCAGTTCCCTTCACGAAATTCCACTATTTGCTTTCCATCAGGTTGTTTTGAATAAAGAAATTCTAACATTAAAGAATGTATCTAAATTTGCCTAGACAGAACTATTAATCTCATTGCACTATTTGTCTGCACTTTCATTGCTCCAATCCTCAGTCAGTGTCTGTACTTCTGAACTGATTGCATTCCAAAGAGGAATGCAATTCTGAAATATCACCCGATACGCACTGCTTTAGTGTTGCTCATTTTTCTGGCAAATATTTAAGAGCACATCTGAAACACATTCCATTTTAGATATGTTACTCCAAAACATTCGCTTGCCTTTTCAATCTCATCTCTGAGTTTTCTTCCTTAAGCAGACTGTTTTCCCCTTTGAGAACCTTAAGAAAATCCTTGATTTCTCATTCTATCCAACTTCTACTAAAGTATTTTCAGACTTATCAAAAAGAAGAATTTTTACATTGGCAGTAAAACTGTGTGAATTTATTTGAACTTATCTCAGTCTTTTACTTAGAAGTAAACTGTTCTTTGTTTTAGGAAATTGTTCTTTCTTTTCTTTGCTTTGCTTGAAATTATAATTATTAACTTCTTAATGCCTCATTTTAAAATTCACCAATTTCCTTTTGCTAAGCTCATTTTTACTATCAGTGGCTGGCCAGTTCAATCAATTGCATTTATATGTGTCCTGGGTTCAGCAGTAGCAGTCATGTTTTTTCCTTTGTGTTAGCTGGTGCAGTGCTGTGTTTTGACTTCTAGTTTTGAGAACAGCGTTGGTGAAGCCGATGTTTTCGGTTGTTGCTAAGTGATGTTTACCCTGACCAAGGACTCTGTGAGGCTCATGCTCTGCCAGGGAGGAGGGGAAGCTGTGAGGAAGCAGAGACGGGGCGCCTGACCCGGGCTAGCCGGGGAGGTATTCCATACCACAGCACGTCATGCCCGGGGTGGGGGGTAACTGGGAGTTACCCGGAAGGACAGGGGCTTCCGGGTGGAACTCGTTTTCTTGGCCGGTGGTATCGTATTCTCTTCCCTTGTTATTTTCCCTTATCATTGTTTTAGCTGATAGTAGCGGTGGTGATTTGTTGCTGGACTGTTCTTGTCTCAACCCGTAGGAGTTGCACTCTCTCGATCCTCCTCCCCGTTCCTCCGGGAGCGGGGAAGGGGAGAGCCCCGGTGCAGGGAGGGGGGGGGAGACGAACACGGACCTTGATTGTTGTCAGCTTGGCACCACTCACTGGGAGTGAGTGAACAAGTTACCTGACTGGGTTTAAACCACGACAGTTCTTTTTGGCGCCCAACGTGGGGCACGAGGGGTTGAGATAAGAACAGATCTGACTGGATTGATAGTCACTCGTCACAATGCTGATTTATTGGCTCTCAAGGTTTTTCCTCTTGATCTCACAGTTTCAGTATACCATATCTTACGTCCATCCGGTATTGGCTGTATTAGTGTTTTTCAAGTGTGGGGCTTGGGCTAAGGTTTTTATCCCATTGTACTTTATGGTAATGACTTGTAATACAATAGAATCATTGATCATGAAACTGATCTGGCTTATGTTCCCAGTGTGGTCACCACCTTTATACTTTGGGAGGTATATGATGGAGGTGCTTAGCAATTACACATCTTTTTTCTCCTTCTCAGGTGCTCAACCTGTGAAGGAGACATCCTTTTACCCTCCTAGTCGTCCCCCCAGACCATTTACATTTGAGAGTTTCGAATTTTTTAAATGGCCTTTTAATGCTCTTGAGACTTGTTTGCTGATGGTGATGGGAATCACCATGCTAACACGCATACAGAGTGTGTTTTGCCCACTACTGATTTCAAGAGTTAAGCAGATTCAGGTTTGGGTCTTGTCTGGGGTCAAACGACGATGTAGGAGGACCGAGAGATTTTCCCAGAGGCTGGACAGCCATGAGTGGCAGGGTGTGTGGGATAGTATGGGCAAGTATCTAGGTCAGTGGGCCCCCCCAGTATTTTGGAATTTCACTACCGAACAACTGCAAAATCCAGAAGAATTAGTAAAACACTTAAATGAGGTGTGTGGTCATTCTGGCCATACCAGAGATGGACAAATCACGGCAACGTGCTGGGGCTTGGCCTATGCTTACAGGGCCTTGTTCAACACTATCCAGCACCTTCAAAAGGAAAAGAATGTCGGCGGATTTGAGGGCAAAGCGACAGTCGCTACTCAAACTTTGGCTGCAATGAACTGCGCAGCTACCCCAGTGGCAAGTACAGCAGCTGCTCAAACTTCAACTGCAACAGACAGCGCGGTTACCCCAGCTCCAAGCACGGTAGCTACACCACCCCCAGCAACAAGTACAGTCGCTACTCAAACCACAGTGATAATCACTGCAGCCAAACCAGAGGACCAATTCGTACCAATATCGGTTGCCCCTGTACGCAAGAGAACAAGCAAAAAGGAGGCAAAAAGGGTGAAGCGAGATGAAGAACCAATGAATTCACCACCCGGTCCAGAATCTGATCAGGAGTCATCCTCACATGACGAAGAAGAAGAAGAAGAGGTAACTTCTCGACCTCGGACCTCAACCGAGCTGCGGAATATGCGAAAAGATTTTACCCGTCAACCAGGGGAGCACATCATCACCTGGTTACTCCGATGCTGGGACAATGGGGCCGATGGTCACGAACTAGAAGGTACAGAAGCCAAGCAGCTGGGATCACTTGCTAGAGAAGGGGGAATTGACAAAGCAATTGCAAGAGAGAAAAAAGTCCCTCAGCCTTTGGAGGAGGCTCTTGGCAGCTGTGAAAGAAAGGTTTCCGTACAAGGACGATGTTACGAGTCGTTCGGCCAAGTGGACTACTATAGACAAAGGCATCCAGTCTCTGAGGGAATCGGCCATCGTAGAGATGATCTATCACATCAAGCCGAATAACGGGGATACACCTATAGATCCAGATGAAGTTGAATGTACACGACCCATGTGGCGAAAACTTACACGGAATGCACCGTCATCATATGCCCATTCATTGGCAACAGTGACCTGGAATGACATAGTACCACTAACAGTGGATGAAATGGTTCATAAACTCCGAGAGTTCGAAGACAATCTCACTCCTTCCATCATCTCAGCTGTGAAAAAACTGTCCCAGGACCTCGACAAATTGAGGGACGATGTATCTGATTTATCCAGCTCCTCACGTGTACCAACACGCGTCTCAGCTATTAATAAAAGACGTCCTATTGTTCAAGAGAGGAGATACAGAAGGTATACGCCACGGGGTACCCTATGGTTTTACCTGCTGGATCACGGAGAAGACATGACAAAGTGGGATGGAAAACCTACTTCAGCTTTGGAGGAACGGGTGAGTGAACTGAAGAGGGGAGCAAGGGCCAAGACTGATCGTCCCATGAGAGCTACGGCTTCAGTTTCTGGTGAGCAGTTTCCCAGATGGAGTGGAAGAGCTGATTTTACTCCAGCTCCTGTGATAACAAAGAATAATCCCTTTCAACACGACTTAAGTGTCCAATGCTGTGACGACCATTAGAGGGGCCCTGCCTCCAGCCAGGTGGAGGTAGGGGACAATCGGATTTACTGGACTGTGTGGATCAGATGGCCTGGCACATCAGTCCCACAGAAGTATAAGGCTCTAGTAGATACCGGTGCACAGTGTACCCTGATGCCATCAAGCTGTCAAGGGGTGGAACCCATCTATATTTCTGGAGTAACAGGAGGATCCCAAGAGTTGACTGTGCTGGAGGCTGAAATCAGCCTGACTGGGAGGGAGTGGCAAAAGCACCCTATTGTGACTGGTCCAGAGGCTCCATGCATCCTCGGCATAGACTACCTCAAGAGAGGGTACTTCAAAGACCCAAAAGGGTACCGGTGGGCTTTTGGTATTGCTGCTTTGGAGACTGAGGAAATTGAGCAGCTGTCCACCTTGCCTGGTCTCTCAGAAGATCCCTCTGCTGTGGGGTTGCTGAAAGTTGAAGAACAACAAGTGCCAATTGCGACCACAACAGTGCACCGGCGGCAATATCGCACCAACCGAGACTCCCTGATTCCCATCCATCAGCTGATCCGTAGACTGGAGAGTCAGGGGGTGATCAGCAGGACCCGCTCACCCTTCAATAGCCCCATATGGCCAGTGCGAAAGTCTAATGGAGAATGGAGACTAACAGTAGACTATCGTGGCCTGAATGAAGTCACACCACCATTGAGTGCTGCCGTACCGGACATGCTAGAACTTCAGTATGAACTAGAGTCAAAAGCAGCCAAGTGGTATGCCACGATTGATATTGCCAATGCATTTTTCTCCATTCCTTTGGCAGCAGAGTGCAGGCCACAGTTTGCTTTTACTTGGAGGGGTGTCCAGTTCACTTGGAACCGACTGCCCCAGGGGTGGAAACACAGCCCTACCATTTGCCATGGACTGATCCAGACTGCACTGGAACAGGGGCAAGCTCCAGAACACCTGCAATACATTGATGACATTATTGTGTGGGGCGATACAGCGGAAGAAGTCTTTGAGAAAGGGAGGAAAATAATCCAAATCCTGCTGAAAGCCGGTTTTGCCATAAAACGGAGTAAGGTCAAGGGACCTGCACAGGAGATTCAATTTTTGGGAATAAAATGGCAAGATGGACGTAGACAGATCCCCACAGATGTGATCAACAAGATAACAGCAATGTCTCCACCAACTAATAAGAAAGAAACGCAAGCTTTCTTGGGTGCAGTGGGGTTCTGGAGAATGCACATCCCAAATTACAGTTCGATTGTAAGCCCTCTCTATCATGTGACCCGGAAGAAGAATGATTTTAAATGGGGCCCTGAGCAGCAACAAGCCTTTGAGCAAATTAAACGCGAGATAGTTCATGCAGTAGCCCTTGGACCAGTCCGAACCGGACCAGATGTAAAAAATGTGCTGTACACTGCAGCTGGGGAGAACGGTCCTACCTGGAGCCTCTGGCAGAAAGCTCCAGGGGAGACTCGAGGTCGACCCCTCGGCTTTTGGAGTCGGGGATACAAAGGATCTGAGGCCAGCTATACCCCAACTGAGAAAGAGATACTGGCAGCCTATGAAGGGGTTCGAGCTGCTTCGGAAGTGATTGGCACTGAAGCACAGCTCCTCCTGGCACCCCGGCTGCCCGTGCTGGGCTGGATGTTCAAAGGCAGGGTCTCCTCTACACATCATGCAACTGATGCTACATGGAGTAAATGGGCTGCACTAATTACACAACGAACTCGAATAGGAAATCCCAGTCGTCCAGGCATTCTAGAAGTCATCATGGACTGGCCAGAGGGCAAAGATTTCGGAATGTCACCAGAGGAGGAGGTGGTGCGTGCTGAAGAGGCCCCACCATATAATAAACTGTCAGAAAGTGAAAAGCAGTATGCCTTGTTTACTGATGGCTCTTGCCGTATTGTGGGAAAGCATCGGAGATGGAAGGCAGCTGTATGGAGTCCTGGACGACAAGTTGCAGAAACTGCTGAAGGAGAGGGTGAATCGAGTCAATTTGCCGAGGTGAAAGCCATCCAGCTGGCCCTGGACATTGCTGAACGAGAAAAGTGGCCAGTACTTTATCTCTATACTGACTCATGGATGGTGGCAAATGCCCTGTGGGGGTGGTTGAAGCAATGGAAGCAGAGCAACTGGCAACGCAGAGGTAAACCCATCTGGGCTGCTGCACTGTGGAAAGATATTGCTGCCCGGGTGCAGAACCTGGTGGTGAAGGTACGTCATGTAGATGCCCATGTACCCAAGAGTCGGGCCACTGAGGAACACCAGAACAACCAACAAGTGGATAAAGCGGCTAAGATTGAAGTGGCTCAGATGGACTTAGATTGGCAACATAAAGGTGAATTATTTTTGGCCCGGTGGGCCCATGACACTTCAGGCCATCAGGGCAGAGATGCAACATATAGATGGGCCCGTGACCGAGGGGTGGACTTAACAATGGACACTATTGCCCAGGTTATTCATGAGTGTGAAACATGTGCTGCAATTAAACAAGCCAAGCGGTTAAAGCCTCTTTGGTATGGAGGACGATGGTTGAAGTATAAATATGGGGAGGCCTGGCAGATTGACTATATCACACTGCCACCAACCCGCCAAGGCAAGCGCCATGTGCTTACCATGGTGGAAGCAACCACCGGGTGGCTGGAAACATACGCTGTGCCCCATGCCACTGCCCGGAACACCATCCTGGGCCTTGAGAAACAGATTTTGTGGCGACACGGCACCCCAGAGAGAATTGAGTCAGACAATGGGACTCATTTCCGGAATAACCTTATAGATATTTGGGCCAAAGAGCATGGCATTGAGTGGGTATATCACATCCCCTACCATGCACCAGCCTCTGGGAAAATCGAACGGTACAATGGGCTGTTAAAAACTACACTGAGAGCGATGGGTGGGGGAACTTTCAAGCATTGGGATACACATTTACCAAAGGCCACCTGGTTGGTCAACACCAGAGGATCTGCCAACAGGGCCGGCCCAGCCCAGTCAGAACTTTTACATATTGTAGAGGGGGACAAAGTTCCCGTGGTGCATATGAAGAATTTGCTGGGGAAGACAGTCTGGGTTATTCCTGCTTCAGGTAAAGGCAAACCCACTCGTGGGATTGCTTTTGCTCAGGGACCTGGATATACTTGGTGGGTAATGCGGGAAGATGGGGAAGTCCGATGTATACCTCAAGGGGATTTGATTTTAGGGGAAAACAGCCAGTGAACTCAATTGTATGCTGTTGCCTGCTGTGTAATGCTTTTATAGCCCATCAACTAGATGTCTCCAGGTCACCAGCGACTGGCCCTGACTTCCCTCCAGCCATCATCCCAACAGAGAATGAACTTGGAACATCATGGACCGAATGGACTCGGCAGCATTATAGGGATTGGTCCATGCACTAAGAAAATGATTTTTTTTCCTCTTGGTCTGTATGTATATGGATGTATATATGTGGGAGAGCGATGGTGTATTGAAAATGTGGGATCTGAGCACGACGTGAATGGTATGGAATAAGGGGTGGATAATGTCCTGGGTTCAGCAGTAGCAGTCATGTTTTTTCCTTTGTGTTAGCTGGTGCAGTGCTGTGTTTTGACTTCTAGTTTTGAGAACAGCGTTGGTGAAGCCGATGTTTTCGGTTGTTGCTAAGTGATGTTTACCCTGACCAAGGACTCTGTGAGGCTCATGCTCTGCCAGGGAGGAGGGGAAGCTGTGAGGAAGCAGAGACGGGGCGCCTGACCCGGGCTAGCCGGGGAGGTATTCCATACCACAGCACGTCATGCCCGGGGTGGGGGGTAACTGGGAGTTACCCGGAAGGACAGGGGCTTCCGGGTGGAACTCGTTTTCTTGGCCGGTGGTATCGTATTCTCTTCCCTTGTTATTTTCCCTTATCATTGTTTTAGCTGATAGTAGCGGTGGTGATTTGTTGCTGGACTGTTCTTGTCTCAACCCGTAGGAGTTGCACTCTCTCGATCCTCCTCCCCGTTCCTCCGGGAGCGGGGAAGGGGAGAGCCCCGGTGCAGGGAGGGGGGGGGAGACGAACACGGACCTTGATTGTTGTCAGCTTGGCACCACTCACTGGGAGTGAGTGAACAAGTTACCTGACTGGGTTTAAACCACGACAATATGTATTTGTTAAAAAAAAAAAAAAAAAAGAAAAACAAGAAATAATCTATCAGAAATCTCAGGAGGCTGAAAAAAATACGCGTTCCTCTTACTCAATTTTATTACTTTTTTTATAAATAAAAAAAACAGAATAGACCCTCTTCTCCCCTCAAACTCAATACCATTTTTTTAAGTAGGAATTCTTTACCAAAAAAATCTAAATACATAAAAAATAAAAAATGACCTTATATAAAAAAGACAGCCTTAGTAACCTGAAGGGAAGTGAGCTGAAAAAATCTTAGACATAATTTAGACTTTGTTTGGGATTACTTTAGAAGCCATACATTTTTAACTTGCACTATGTTATAAATTTCTGTGCACATCATTAACATTAAAATTAAAAAAAAAATTAGCAGGGTAATGTCCTGTTTAAGCATTTATAACTGGTCGACACAGCATGTGTGTGGGTGTACTTTCAGAGATATGCTGTACTTCTACGGACATGAAAAATAATTTATTATTAATGTATATTCTTATAATCTAAATATTACTTCAGAACTGCAAGTTTTGCAACATGTTGCTTGCACAGTCTTTCTTGCATACTATGCCATGGTCCAAGCTGGCAGGAAGAGAATTGCCAGGAGATATTTACTTGTTCTATATTACTATTCATAACCTTATGAAAGGTAGGGTGACCACTTTCTCATACCTAGAATTTAAGTTTCAGGAAGTCACCAGGACTCTAGAATATCTTTTTTGGTAATCTCCATGTGTTCTAAATGAAATATATAAACTTAATCAGAAGAAATTGGGTTGTCTCTGCTCCATTTCTGAAATAAAAATGGCAGCCTACATGCTTCTTTAAAGAACAGCTGAATGCAATGATTAATGATTTTAGTGTATCATGTTTATGAAAAGATAAAAGAATCGCTTCTAGGTTGTTGGGGGTATTATTTCGGGTTGGCTTTCGGTTTGTTTTGTTTTTTATTTGGTCATCCAGTAGCAGAATAACTCTCAAGGAGAATTTCATGTTTCTGAAGATCAAAAACTATGGAGTGAGGAATTATTTTTTCACTTCAGAGTCAAAAAACCTACCAGAAAAACTTGGAAAAATATAACATATTCAATGTTATATTCTCAGCCTTAAAAAGAAATTATTAAAAATTCACTCTGAAGCTAACTTTGTGTATCTCCTTATAGATGCAAGTCGGGTTGATAGAATAGGTTCAGATTTGTAGACATGTACATGTAGATATAATAAACAAGAAGACTAAGAATAGATGAGAAAGTGCAAACCAGTTTGTTGGATTTTGCTGAGAAACTCTCAGTAATGATATTTAATACATTGGACCTGATGCAAATTTATCATGGAGAAGAGACTTTAAATGTTTGATATGATGATATGGGGAAGTTTCCTCATAAGGGTTTAATACATATAAGCTAGTTTGCCTTGTGTAGCTTTCTTAGATATGTTATTGCTGAATTGTATTGCCTCAAATATAATGAAACCTAGAAATAAGCCATACCATCCAGTAGCTGGAAACCTAATTAGTGATACATTCTTATATTTTTGCAAGCCATGACCAATGACCTTGTGGAAATTGAAATGCCCAGGTCAATCTTTTCAGCTGAAAATTGGAGACGAAGTCTTGGTCAGTTCTGAAAGCTTATTGTCAGGGAAGGAATTTACAGTCAGAAACAGAAATCTTGCCCTTTGTGAGTGTATTGACTGCAAAGTGAAGCTAGTCTGATATTGATGCAATTCAGGGGAACTTCTGCAGTTCAGACACAGATTAGAAGCTGGTTTTAAGGACTTTAAGTTCTCAATTAATGATAAAATGCCATAATTAGTAGACTTAGCAGGAGACAAGTAATGCTAACTTGAGAATGCTTTCAAGCAACCCATGCATTTATTGCTCTTGAAAGACATCATTATGCTCCTTCATAAAGTAAGGAAATGTACCCCATCAGAAGACTAATACTATTCTATTACAAGACAAATTTTAGCCATAGTATTTTTGCCTCCTTCTTTCTTCCTGTGATTTTCCACCTCTGTAACTGTGAGGATTATTTGAAAAGGCAGAGGCTCCTTGTTCAGATGAATATGATGTAAAGTTAATGTCAGTTTAAACCCAACAAAAAATGACTCAGAGTTGAGTCAACAGAGAATTGCTTGTCCCATCTGGTGATGATGCATAGCTGACTCTTATTCCCTAAGTGAAGGCTTCATTTTATTTGGGATGTTCCCTCTGTAATTGGTACAAAAGTGATTGATAGAATAGATAGCATCTTCTTAAGCTGCTTGTTCTTCTCTAAATTTCATCAATTTTTGTTTAGCACATTTTTTATTTTCTCCTTATTCCTAAATTCAGATTGAGTGTAGATAAGAACTGCAGGAAGAATTATTTCTTTGATAGACTGAGATCTGAATCATGGAATCATAGAATGGTTTGGGTTGATCATCTGGTGCCTACCCCCCTGCCACAAGTAGTGATACCTTCCACAAGATGAGGTTGCTCCAAGGCCTGCCCATCCTGGCCCTGAATACTTCCACAAACACAGTGCTTTTATTGAAAGTCCCTCTCAGATTTTTTTTTAGGTCCCTTTAGGTACTGAAAGTTTCCCTGGAGCCTTCTTTTCTCCAGGCTGAACAAGCCCAGCTCTCTCAGTCTGTCTCTAATTGTTCATGCTATCATAGTACTCTACTGGATTATGCATACTGGGCAGAACTCCAAAGCTCCAACCCATGTTTTCATGATACAGGAAACTTTTGGTGTCAAGTCCAGAACATATTTAAATTAAAAAATAAATCTACTATTTAGAATGGCAGGGAGAGGGAGAGGAAGACAAGGAAAAGGTACCAGGTCTTCTGCATTGCTTTCATTAATTTTATAGGTATAATTGGAAGTATGACTAGATATTCTTAAGTCCTTATAGAAATAAAAATAAAGAAGGCAACTTTTTGTTTCATTTGCTTTCTCTGTCTTTATATTGTTTGGCTTCCAAAGATGTCACTGAAGAATTAAAGATGTTCTTGAATGTCCAATCTTGACAATTAAGCTAAAATTCCTCCAGATGGGGATATTTTCAGTACTACTGCTAGAGCTAGGGTTAACACTAAATACCTCAACAGTGCTCAGCATGTAGGAGATGGTATTTGGTTTTGTAGTATTACATAAAAAACACGAGGGTTCCTTAGAGAATGATACTGTCTCTTTGGCTCCCAGTATCATTCTGACAGCTCTTGTTTGTGCCACATTTCCAATGTTTTCTAGCTTATTTCCTTCATAAAATACTTTGGCAACTTCTTGATTCCTCTTTTTTCCTGATAAGCCTACCACTCCCCTTTCTCTGGGGGGCTTTCATAATTTAAGGCTGCATATTGTAGTTTTTATGATTACCTCTTCATGCATGTCCCAACAATTGTGCAGGTATTTAAGCATTGCCATGAAATGTTTTAGTTGTCTTTTCAGAGTGGATTAATTTTATTGTCTATGGCTTCTCTCATCGTCTGTTTTGTTGGTTTTTTTTAAATGCTAGGCTGGGAGCAAAAGAGACAGAAATCACCTAGCTCCCTACAGAACACCCTATAAATCATTGAGTAGTGGTAGTGAAAATGTCCTCACATCAGTTCAGCATTTCTGCTCATCCTAAATCTGAAAAGATCACTTTGAAAGACAGGACATTAAACCATCTCCTGTGCTTTCACAGTCCTTAGTCTCTGGTAAATAGAGGTGAGTATTTCTGCCAACTGTGACTGTGTTTTGAAAACTACAGACACTTCTTTAGGAAGTTGCATAGCTTCTCAACAGCTTTCTTTTAGTAGTAGCTCCTTTTTCCACTCCATCTTACTGTCTTGCATAAAAACTAATTAATGGTAGATTCTGTTTAATTAAAGCTTTTTTCTGACAAAAAAAAACAAAAAAAAAAAGAGACTTTTCAGTAACAGGAAGATCTTCAGAAAGAAAGAAAGAAAAAAATTATTATTTTGACCTGGGTAACTATAGACCAGTCAGCCTCACCTCCATCCCTGGGAAAGTGATGGAACACCTTATCCTTGGTGCCATCTTAAGGCATATCAAGGATAAGAAGGTTATGAGGGGCAGTCAACATGGCTTCACCAGGGGGAAATCATGTTTGACCAATCTCTTAGCCTTTTATGAGGAAATAACACGGTGGATGGATGATGGCAGAGCGGTGGATGTGGATGTGGTCTACCTTGACTTCAGCAAAGCATGTGACACAGTCTCCCACAGCATCCTCACAGCTAAATTGAGGAAGTGTGGTCTGGATGATCAGGTAGTGAGGTGGACTGCGAACTGGCTGAAGGAGAGAAGCCAGAGAGTTGTAGTCTATGGGGCGGAGTCTAGTTGGAGGCCTGTAACTAGTGGAGTGCCTCAAGGGTCAGTACTGGGACCGGTATTATTTAATATATTCATCAATGATTTAGATGAGGGAATTGAGTGTACTGTCAGCAAGTTTGCTGATGACACTAAGCTGGGAGGAGTGGCTGACATGCCAGAAGGCTGTGCTGCCATCCAGCGAGACCTGGACAGGCTGGAGAGTTGGGCAGGCAATAACTTGATGAAATATAACAAGGGAAAGTGTAGAGTCCTGCATCTGGGCAGGAACAACCCCAGGTTCCAGTATAGGTTGGGAAACGACCTGTTAGAGAGCAGTGTAGGGGAGAGGGACCTGGGGGTCCTAGTGGACGACAGGATGACCATGAGCCAACACTGTGCCCTTGTGGCCAAGAAGGCCAATGGCATCCTGGTGTGTATTAGAAGGGGGGTGGTTAGTAGGTCGAGAGAGGTCCTCCTTCCCCTCTACTCTGCCCTGGTGAGACCCCATCTGGAATATTGTGTCCAGTTCTGGGCCCCTCAGTTCAAGAAGGACAGGGAGCTGCTGGAGAGAGTCCAGCGCAGGGCAACGAAGATGATTAAGGGAGTGGAGCATCTCCCTTATGAGGAAAGACTGAGGGAGCTGGGTCTCTATAGTTTGGAGAAGAGGAGACTGAGGGGTGACCTTATAAGTGTCTATAAATATATAAAGGGGGAGTGTCACGAGGATGGAGCCAGGCTCTACTCAGTGGCAAACAATGATAGGACAAGGGGTAATGGGTACAAACTGGAACACAAGAGGTTCCACTTAAACTTGAGAAGAAACTTCTTCTCAGTGAGGGTGACGGAACACTGGAACAGGCTGCCCAGGGAGGTTGTGGAGTCTCCTTCCCCGGAGACATTCAAAACCCGCCTGGACGCATTCCTGTGTAACATTATCTAGGTGTTCCTGCTCCGGCAGGGGGATTGGACTAGATGATCTTTTGAGGTCCCTTCCAATCTCTAGCATACTGTGATACTGTGATATTATTAAATATTATACATTATATATATAATGTAAATATTAACTCTTATAACTGTCCTGCTAAAAAGTTTGATTTGTTACCAGAGAAAGAGGAAGGTATGCATGTTTTAGTCATGAAAATTGTTCATTTTTTTTGTATGAAAATTGAACTGTGATTTTTTTTTATTAATGCAACCCTCCCCACTTCCTTCATTATCCCCTGTCAATTTATCATCAAAGTACATGTTACTCCTCCAGAGTATTATGTGTGCTTGTTGCTAACAAGAAAAAGAAACAGAAATTTCTGGACACTTTCTTCCTCTCCTCTTCCTCTCCTGTTCTCTTTCTTTTCTACTGCATCTGCTTTGAATTTTCTTTTTCATCTTCGTTTTATTTCAGGGCTTAATTTTTCCAGTGAGCCTCAGAATGTCAGGGTAAGGCTCAGTCTATGACCAGTATTCTGGAGAGACATCTATGTTGTAGTAACACTGAGGACTGTATTCTTTGGCCATGTTAACCAGTTTGTCGTAGTAACATGTTTTTAAAATTGCAGGAAAGACAGCATAGCTTGCAACTTGGAGTAGCTGTGTAAGAGCTTAGCCATTGCTGAATTCAAGTTTTTAAATCAAGTAAATATCACAAATATCTCTTTTATCTGCTGTTTCATCTGACTGGCTAACCCAGGATGTCACACCTTTTTTGGGCTGTACAGATACGCTTGAGCAGATCCTGTCTGTATAGACAGCACTATTCTTAAGGCACTGGTTTGAGGAAATTATTTAACATGACATCACTTGGGAAGCAATGCTGGTACTCTGTCCAGCTGGGAGGCATGGGCTGTATTTGACTCATGGTTCAATCTTGCTTTTATAGACTCTATCAAAAAAAGTTGAACTATTATCCATGTGTTGTTTTTTTTTTCCCTAGATATTGTTTTCCCCACAATGAAATGTTAATCTCAAATGCCAAGACAGCAGAGAACATCTTAGGGCTGCTCCATTACACAGTAAGCAGTAGCCTTTCTAGAAAGTGGATAGCAACTGTTTAGTCTTTTCAGAGGTGTTTTCACGTGTCATAGTGAAAACAACAAACAGTTTGCATTCTTTTCACACATGGGCTGGTCCTAAAGGAGATTCCATTAAACTGTTGAGGCATTCTGCTCCAGTCTGGTTTCTCATGTTCACTTCGAATAAGTGACTTCAGAGAAGAAAGATCAAATGTCCTTGTGCATGCAAGGACAAGGAACTAGAAGAAATGAAACAAGATGCAAAGGATTTTTGAGTGTCTCTTCTGTTGTGATAATGGTTGGAAACTTTCTCTTAATAATCTTGGAAGAACAGAAAGCTTCCACCTCCAAAATTGAGGTAGCCTGACACTTTGCAAAAGCACTACATTTTATTTTAAAGAAGAAAGACTCCACAATTAATAATTCAGAATGGACAACACATTAACAAATCTAATTTAACATAAAATTTTCAAGGAACACAGAAGGTGCTACTGAAGCTATTTCTCTTCAGTTTATCATTTGTTATGGCTCTGGGCAGTTGAGGCTTTCCTGGTCTCTTAGCTCTCCCTCTATCCACAGGTTCTCTATTTCTCTTCTGGGTGATAATTTTTCTTTTTGACCTCCTTGTGAGTTCAACTGTAACAGTCTAGAACAGGTCCTCCAACATCTGCAATTGCAGCTGAAGGACAAATGCGCTCTTACGGGAGACTGGAGGAAGCAGGGACCACCATTCTGAGCATAAACATGAAATGTAGGAACATCTTTAAAAAGGCAATTGACTTTGTGAGCAACTTCCTGAACTCCCATTTCTGCTTTTAAAGCTGTGTCACATTAACAGCCTTTCTCCTTCATCAGTTAATTGCTATGAGAATAAATGGGCTGTCACACACTGAGTACTCTGGGCTAAATCCTGCCTTCAGAAGTTTAAAATTTCATTTTCATCAGTGGAAATTTGATGCATGTGTATATGTATGAATTTTTGTACCTATGGGATGGCATTTTCTTAAAATTATCAATTCAGTAGAGGGAGAATGGGAGGAGCTTTAATTTTTATGGGAAAGTTAGTCATCACTTTTCTGCAAACTGGATATAATTCCTACTTTTTACTTTTTAAGTTACCACATGAATTCATGAAACAAGACTCCACACTAAAATTTATGAAATTCTGTATATAAATGGATTGTCCTTACAGTAATAAATTATATCAGATTTATTTTGTATTCCATATTCTTTTTAAAAAAAACTTGATGTTGCTGCTTTTGTATAGACAACAGGTAACTGTTGCAGCAAAATGTTCTAAGCACAGTAGCTGAGCATGGGAGGTGGCTAGGTGCTCAGAGGAGGATCTTGACCTTTTCATTGGCTTCATTAGAGGTGAGCTTTCTAAGAGCTATCTGTGAACTTCCCCCTCCTGGCATTTTTGGTGTGGTTTTTTTTTTTTGTGTTAAAATGATGACATAGAAGAAAACAGATTGCTATTTCCCTATCATATTTTATGCTTCATTACTAGCACTGAAAATGAAAGGATCTATGCCTACTTTCCAGTGTTATTCTCTGTGAAAATGTAGAGCTCTTCACAAGCATTAACTCTTTAAAAATTTATTGTTATTACAGCAAAGTAAAATCCCACTATCTAGACTACAATTTTAGAGCAAAAAAACCCCACTGTTACAACAATATAAAAAACGCAGCAACTTTTCTATGCCTAATGCAGTTCCTAATAGGAAAGTGTTATATTTGAGAAATAGTACAGTTCATGACAAAGAGCTACTGATAAAGTGTTCATAGTAAATGTATTTGAAATGAAAGGATGTTTATAATAATAAAATGTTTGCATAAGTGTGAAAAAAATTACTTGACACATTGTTTCTGGAACTGTAGGAAAACCATTATTTTTCTCCTTAAAACAAATTAAATAGAGAAATGAAAAAAAATTGAAGCTAGAAAAGCAAAACATAAATCTGCTTGCAATAAAATTTTGCATGATTATTTTTATTATTGATAAGTAATATGGCTTGATGATAAAGATTTCTATTTTTGTGCCCACATCGAATGAATTTTAGCAGAAATAGTACCCAAAGAAAGGTAAAGGAGACTGGGGGAGATCTTGGTGACAAAGAGCTGTTGTGGCAATGCTGTAATAAGATGTTTTCATTGGTACTGTGATTATTTCTCCTCCTTGCAACCTGAGCATGGTGGCTTTGTCTCATTCTCTGGAAAAGGAAATGAATACAAAACTAATCATAATGCATCAAAACATGGAGAGGATATTTCTATTGACTTTTTTTTTTTTTACTTTCTTTTTTTTGTTAAAAGTGTCATCGATTCCACTCTGAGAAAGCTGACTACCCTTGCAGCATAACTGTGATGAGGATGCTGAATATGCTAAACCAGCTCTAAGATGATCTAAAATACAAAGGTCAAAGTACAGTTTACAGGATGAATAGGAAGGATATCAAGTGCAACTATTTTAGAAACTTTTAGAGTGACTCAAAGCCTGCTGACTAAAATCAGTGGGAGACAAGACTGGGACATCAAAAAAGAAAAGTTTGTCTCTAGAGATTCTCCTGCACATCACGCTATTCCTTTTATTTTCTCCCTCCTTTGTTCTTTTAATGATAGGACTTCAGGTTTTTTATAATTTCATTTTCTCTTATTCCTTAGTACTTCTCTTAGAAGTCAACAATTTGAAAACTTAACTGCTTCCATCCTGTTGGTTAGGGAAAAAAAGGTATATCATGACCCTATGTTTGAGATAAAATCTTTTACCATTATTAACATTTTAAATCTAAAATCTTACAGTGAACTGTGTGCAGAAAATTATAAAAGGCAAATATTAGCAAATCTTCCTGAATAACAAGTATGTTCCCCAGAATACATTTTTGTCAAGATAAAGGTTAAATTAATTCAGTAAATTAATTGATACTTTAGTTACAGCAATAGATTTAGGATAAACTGCCAAGGAAAAATATTTGAGAAACAAACTGCTCAATATTTACACAACTATCCTTAGTATTAAAAACAAAAGGACAAAACCACAGAAAATGCATTATGAATAATAGAGTTATTTCTAAATGGAATTAGTTGTCATTTTAAGTTCTCTATGTCACATCAAGATAGCTTTCTATGATATGAAGTGACAGGGAAGGCAGGGAGGCTAGTCTCTCCCAACGAGTGCCTGTCTGCATGTTATGTGCTTTGTAGAGGTAGCAGTAGTCTCATCTGAGAAGCCATTGCATAAATGGTCCTGGACTTTTTAGAACTGGATTTGCTCAAATCCATGATTTTGAAATGTTGGAGAAAACAGAGGTCAGAGAGGGTAAGACATTCAAAACTGGAAGCTTAAATGAAAAACAATGTGCCTGAAATCAATGGGAATAATTTTCCTCCTCTTTTGGCCAATATTCTAAGTATAAAAAATTGACGGGTTTGGCAGAATTTTGGGTATCCATTAGCACACTTTCCTTTTGGAATTATTTTAACTTTGAAGGGTTCAGACTAAGTGGCCTTTCAAAATCAAGAAATATATTCAGTTTACAGCTACAGAATCTGACACTGGTTCTGCAATGTGAGCTCTTCTATCAATGGCAACTTAGACATTAGCCTGTCATCTGATGGTGGGCTGACAGTGGTTTTGGAAACACTCATCTAGTGTCTTTAAGAAGTACGTTGTAGCTGAGCTGTGGAAGACAGCTCAAAATGGCTAAATGCACTTGTTTCTCTTTATAGAGATGCAAGTAGCTCTTTCCCTGTCTTCTCTGTCACCTTCTGCACTTTCATTTAACAAATGAGGAAATAGGAGAAAGAGCAGCTCTGAATTACACATTGCTGGCCTACAGACTGTCATGTTTGCACATCGAACCCAATGTGTCTAGGACGGTGGCCATACAATATCCTTTATTTCTTAGCTTTAGCGCACAAACATAATCATCTATACTATGCAGGACCCTGAGTCAGAGGACCCAAGAGTATAATATTCCTGAGAATTAATGGTGACCTTTTGTAATGTAGCCCTTGATAGCACCCTTAAAATAGATGCTTTTTCAAAGGAGGACCTATGGGGCATTCTTTCTACTTCTAGAGAGTGAGACATAGAATCATATCATAGAATAGTTAGGATTGAAAAGGACCTTGAGATCATCTAGTTCCAAACCCCCTGCCATGTGCAGGGACTCCTCACCCTAGACCATGTCCCCCAGTGCAGGTATATGGATTTTTTCATCATTACCATTTTTCCCTATCAGCCTGTATTTTCTGATCCCAGCACTTTTCAAAATCTTTTCTGTTCCTTTTCTGTACTTTTTAACAACTCAGACCTCTGATATTCAAGTAATTGATAATTATCTTATGATTCACTTGAGTCATATTTCTACATTCATTTCCAAAGTGATTGGAAAAGTATCAGGTGGTTTCCATCATATGACCTATCCTGTTTTGCATCAGAACAGGCTTTGAGTAACAGTGCAAGGACGCTAAGAGGTCTCAAACTGCTGAAATGAGTTTCAGATTTTAAAGTATTAGTGTGCCTCCTTTCTTGGAACTTTCTGACACCCACATATATTCCTTCGATGTCTGCAATACTTCATGAACTGGAACATTTTTTTCATTCATTTTACATCTCTGTCTTCGATATAAGGATATCTGGGACTGCACACACACACAGGAGGTATACCCTACTTGTTATGCAGTCAAGGTGTTATTTGCAGTTGTAGATTTTCATCTGTAGATGAAAGACTAAGGAAACTCTCCTAAAGAATTTGCAACACGTTTGAATGATGCTGCTATTTTTTTTTAATATATTTTTCATGTTTTCGGGGGCTCTGCATTTCCATAACTCATTCTAACATCAACCTTTCAAACTTTGTCTTTAATCACTCTTCTCTTTGAGGTATCCTAAGAAAAAAAGAACGTTTCCATTTTATTTTTCTCTTCTTTTAATATTTGTCTAATATGTGCAATGGCTTGGGCTTATGATTTTGTTGTGGGGTGGGTTTTTTTTTCAAGAAAAGAAGTTTTCTAGCTTTCCTTTTTTTTTCTGTTATAGAAATCAGCAATGTCAACTAAGGTCTTCTCTTTTTATGCTGATGTAGGCCCCTCATGATAAAAGCAAGATATGACTCATGCATGTTACTGCAGAAACCTCTCCTCTACAGAAGTAGACTGAGGTAAAAGCACTCACTGGAAGCTTCTTATATATTTGTATGATCCAGTGTGTAGCCTGATTGAAAAACTGGCCAGGGGACAGAGAAGAAGGTAGAGAAATGGAGATTTTTGACAGACTTCTATAGTGTTCATCAGACATTTTACTAGACATTTGAAAAAAGCTAAAGTTGCCTTCTAAAAGAAAATGTTAAAAAATTGACAATAATATTCCTGTTCTATTTCTTTCACTATAGCAGTTTCTTAGAACTGTTGCTGTTTCATATATAAAAAGAAAAGCATATGACTAGGTAGATGAACCTAGGCATATTAGGATGAAAAAGCATTACAAAAGAGACTCAGACTTCCTTCTCAAAGTAACATTTAAATAAAAACATTTGGAGTATAGGGTTGGATTTGGAGCTTTGTTCTCTTCCTTTTGTTATAGCTGTGCAACATGAGTGCCACCAGCATCAAGCTCAACAAGGAGGATGCTAAAGGCTACAAGAGAAGTTGAAGGGATTAGGGACTCATGCCAATCTTTGTGGCTATGTTGTACCTACACTGAAATGGAATTCAAAGGGAAACCCTGCTTGCTCTTTTTTCACATCCTGATTGTGTTTACCCAGTGTGAAGGGAGAGTAAAATAAGATGGTGAACAATTTTTGCCTGCAATACTTAATGTTGGTGCAAATCAGAGCCTGCTATTACACACAGATATCCACACTGAAACCCTTAGCGCTGATTACTTGTCTTGCTGAGTGCAGGATAGTAAGATAAACAGAGGTTGTATACCTAGTCCTACAGTCGCTGAAATTGATAGAAAATTAGTGGAATTTTCAAGTGTACAGATTTATGTTATGTATGTAGAGAAGTGTCATTTGGAACAGTCTGTTGCATATGACAGAAGTGTTGCACTAAGATAAACAGGTGAGATGAAGGCATTGAATGAAGCACTTTTTTGCCAGGCTCTTTGGCCACATCTGTATTAGTAAATCAGTCATGCACAGAGGTATTGCTCCAAGCCCAGCTGTGCCGAATGACCAGTCCTCCCTATTAAAACCCATTTCCAAACCACAGTGGGACCATGTATGCCTACTCTGGGAATGATTCCCAGCTCCTCTTAGTTCATAAATTGTGCCAGGGAATTGTTCTGGGAGATTGCCATGATTTGCCCGATCACAAAAGCAGTGCAATGCTTTGACAGTAAGGACAGTCAAGTTCCAGTTTAGAAATAATTTTGGATTTTGAGTGTTTTCACAATAAACTGCAATGACAGAAATAGCACATTGCTTATTATGTAACAATGAATTTATGTAGTATGGCTTTAAATAAAGTTTACAAAAAAAAAAAAAAAGGAACAGAACAGGAGCACTAGTGACTTGTTAAAACTGAAGATCTAGGTTGAAGAGCACTTTTATGAGGCTAGTCTGGGTCCCTGGTAAGTGACTACAGGTCTCTAAACTGAGGCCTGGAGTAAAATATTCCTCTCAGATGGCACTGAAATGCCTAGTCTTAATATTTGATGACCCAGTTTGTGGTCTTCCCACACAGCAAATGCAGTGGATTGTGGTTGCTGAGCGACATGCTGCTAAGCCAGAGTGGTTGAGTTAGCACCAGATGATGACAATGGAAACGATGTTCAGCAGTACAAAGATTGAGGGAAAGTTTGTCTTCCAGTGTGAGAGTCAGCTGAAGCCAGTTGGTACAGCATCAGGCAGAAGCTCTGGCTGCTCCATGCTGCTGTGTTAATCCTAACAGTGAACGAGACAGCCCTCTGTCAGATTCTTTGGCTTAGAGCTTTTTCTGAATGGCAAAAGCTGGGTTCACCATGGAGATCTAAAATGCAACTTATGCTTGCTTTCAGCATTACCAGCATGGTTGTGTTTTCCACTGCTTCTGCTCTATGCCAAGTACTAAAACGCAATAGTTGTACTCTAGTATGCCATGTTAAAGGAATAACTCTACCAGTGGTTCCCAATCTTTATTGCCTTCACATGGTGAGGGCCACTTCTGCAGTCAAAGAGTAAGGGCCTAAGGTTTGCCAGAGTGAGGGCTGTGTGAGGACAAAGAAAGTTTGTGGAGTCATGTTGGTTTGCTTGCCAAGGTGGGAGCAGGCCAGGTACAGTGCTTTAGCAAAGGACTATTTCTTCTAGTGAGAGTCTTGCACTGACTGCAGTACAGTGCCGTTCCAGGATCCTCAGCAAGTGCATGTGATAGAAGATCCTACCCTAAACAGCTGTATGTGGAACATTAGGTCTCACAGCAACAGAGGTGGCAAAGGTGTATCATAAATGTTCCCAAATAGAGCTGCTGGAGGGAGCTGTAAAGGGAGAGATTCAAGGTTCAGGAGCACTGCAGTAACTAGCAACTCTGTGCAGCTATTTCAGATTCCTGATGAGAGGGAACCACAAGAGCTCAAAAAAAAGAGTTGACTAATGCCAGTTTGACAAGTAGCATATTCATTTTGACAGACTGTTTTGGCATTTTTCCTTCTCCTGAACGTCTTGCTCTTTTACTAGCTTGAAATAGTTCAGTGCTGGTTTTACTTACCCCGGCAACAAGCAAGGGACCAGGAAATCAATGCTGACTTCCAGGACAGTAGTTCAGCATCAGGGGCACCCCTGCCAAACTCTATCCATAAGTAGATGGTTAGTTCAACTCTGGACTTGTTCCATATCATTTTACCATGATACAGTGAATAGAAATGTATCATGAAATACAATCCTCCATGCTACTCATAGCTACTTTAAAGTACTCAGGCTACTTTAGCTAAAACCAGCTAAATAGTAATCTTGTCATTTTTCTCTAAGTGCATACCTAATGTTAATAATTATTGTACAGGGGGTAAAATCTGTTGTGAATATGATCTAGGAAAGAGAGTTTTACTGTCTATTTGACAATGTTTCTAAGAACAATAAATATACTCTATGCATTCAAGATTGAAATGTGTTGCTCTTGTAGATACATTAATGACTAAAACAGCACGAGTGGAAAAAAAGCTTAAAAATTATTCTGATTTTGTGTCAGGATGCAGTGGGGCAGAGGGGGAGTGCCCGTATCTGTGTTTCTGAAGTAAATATCTATCTGAATGCCTTTTGCTAGCACAAAGACATTTCCATATTCTCTGAGCTATTTACAGCTCTCTTTTCTTTATTTGTCTCATATGACAAGGAGTAGAAAGCAAGAAAACAGGGACAACATCTTCATACATGCCCAGTCAGTCTGCTCCTTTCTTTTACCTACCTCCCGGACAGTCATCTCACATATGGCAAGGAGCTGAACATTGTGATTCCAAGAAATTGTCCATAATCACATGGGACAGCAAGTGGGGCTGTTCTCTATCACTGACTTCAGCTTTATCTGGATGTTGAGAAAACTTTTGAGAATATTTTTGAGCCTCATGACAACCATCTTCTTTGGAAAAGAAATCTACCACTTATCTGTATAAGCAGACAAGTCACCTGAATCCAGAGACTTTGCAAACTATTACTTGTTTGATATACTGCTTTGTAAAGAACCTAATGGAAAAAGATCATCTGTCAGCGTCTATTTCCCTGGAAACCTCATGGTCAGGTCAGCTGTTTAGAGAAAACAGCTGTAACAGAAAACTGCTAGACACTTCAGGGGTCATTAGAAGTTACTCAGACCACCCCACAGAGCTCATAAGCCTTTGCACAGATGTTCTGAGCTTATGACTTGATGTCAGAGGTACAATTTTTCCCAAATTAAAATCAGTGCCAGACCTCATTTTAAATGGCTGTATTAGAAGAAAAGGTCAGTAAGTTCTAGCTAGTCCATTCCTTCAGAGTTAAAAGACAGTCTGAGCTGGACAGTAGAAATGTCTTTGGGAAGCAGCAGAGCATTTCCTCAGTTCTTTACCTTTCCATCACATGCAGTTTAAATTTCATGTTTTGAATGAAGCCAAGAAGTAAAATGGTGCAAATGACCAAAAAAAGAAAAACTGGTTCTATGTAATTCTGAGATCAGGAGAAGGAAACAAAATATTCAGGAAAAATCCATGAGGAAAGCTCACTTTTAGTCACAGAATTCAAGCACCAATCTAGAACAATATTACAGAAACGGGAAGTTCATTACAAGTCTTTATATTGAAATATGTTTCTTTTATATAAAAAACAAATGCACATACACAGAGAATGTCTGATGATGAGTATGGTAGTGGTGCCCAGCTTTTATGGGTGAGAAATGGTCTCCAAAATATGAAATGAACATTCAATGAAATATATTTTGGAAAGGCAGAAGAATGGCTGCACTTCAGCTCTGGCTCTGAAGCATAATGATGACTAATTGCCAATGAATAATTTACACTTTTATAGTTTTTTGCTGCTGGATTCATATGTAGGTACAAAATGACCTAAAACATGGGATGCTTTTACTATTACATTCCCTTCCTTCTCTGAAAAGTCAACTTCATAACAAGACTGTGGAAAAATCTTTCCTGGAATCCTGGATACTCATTCTACCTCTTTATCAATCATCATTAAATAAAAAAATCCAAATCAAATTCTTCTAAGAATCAATGTAAATTTCTGTAAAATTTGAAAAGTAGAAATTTTTATGAAAATAAATTGAGGGAAAAGAACGTATGTTTTATTTTTTTATGGAATCAGGTACCAGAATTAATCAAACACTAAAATAGAGAAGAATAAAAAGAGTAAAGAGAGAAAATAGGAGAGAATAATTTGCAGTGTCAATTTTTCTTAAAGCTTAGTTTGCCATTTCAGCATAGAATTCACGTCTCAGGCATTTTGGCATGAAATAGAGGTCTAGTAAATGCTATATAAGGCTCAGTATCTCTTCAGTGGTTATTCCTCTTCTAAATTGTGTTGTGGTTTTTTTGTAAGCCTTCTTTCCATCCTGGTGGTTTATGAATACAATATAATATTTTTATTAAAGGAAAGAGCTGCTATCAGAAGTCTGAAGAGACCTTATTCATGCACAGTGCAAGAAAAGGAACAGAAAGTCAATTAGCTAGCTGTAAAATTCTCAGCAAAAGTAATTTTAGGGACATAAATCCAGAATTGAAAGAATGGGTAGGAAGTGCCCTGGGACTGGGCAGTTAAATTTTATCATGTAGCCCAGAGACTAGCGGTTATGTTGCATGAACATACACCATCACCTCACTAATCCACTCCGCACTAATAACTACAGCTATAAAAGGACTGTTAGCTTGGGTTGGTGAAGTAGATTGAAGAAACTTGGCTATACCCCAGAAACAATTGGTGCAACATCTTTTTGGTCAAAATTTTTTGAAAGCTTTCTAGGCAAGCAGGTGGCACAGCTGAATATTTTAATGATTGGTTTTGGTGACTGTGTTACCTTTAATACTTCATTTGAAATGCAGCTTTACTGATGTAAAACCAGTTGTTGTGGATGTTTAGCTGGTGAAAGAGCACTGATGTTTCAAACTCTAGAGGAAGAATAAATAGCTGGTCCTTATTCCATATAAACTGGTCTGAATTTGCTGTAATAGATTACACTTTTTTTCCCCTTTCTGTTTTTTTTTGGGGAAAGGCATATAACACTTGCATTTTCGCTTATTTTGCTGTTGACCTCAGTCATATTCACCTGTTGGTTTGTTATTTTTGTTTGGTTTTTTGTTTGCTTTTGGGTTTTTTTGAACAAGTAGATGTCTGAATGAGCTAATATTAAGTCACAGATGGACAGGCTGCACTTCAAAGTTGGCAGAGACTTGAGACAGGAAGAGGAATCTCTTTGAGACTGCTGGGTTACTGGAGGAGCTGGTTAGGGGGACTCTGAAGTAAACACACACTGCTACATATCTGAGGTACTAAGAGATCAAATGGTACTTTTAGCTAAATTGAGAGTTGTACTAAGCTGTTTGACTCACTCCTGTGGATCAGTGGGCTGTGTGTGATAGCAGAGTGAGCGGATTGGCCCAAGTGAGCAAAGCTGCTAAAGTCACATCACTGGAAAAAAAGCCACAGACAGGATCTGAAAACAGCAGGGCAGAGTTAAGGACTTAGGAGACTTAGGTATCCCATACTCAAACATGTTTTGTTGATTCCTGCCTATCCAGATTTATATTTCTTCCATTTTGTTTGGAAGGAAAAGTACTGTAAGCAGACAGAATGGCATTTTAAGTGTCACCACTTGATGTCTTTTTGATTTCAAAGGAGTAAAAGGATTAGTTACACCAGTGCTAGAGGTGGGAATCCTTTGCATTTCCTTTACTCCCCACTGTCAACAGTTGCAGCCCAGTACGAATTGTGGCTTGGGGAGCCAAATACACAAAAACACTGACACACCTATGGACATGGTCCTTGGTGAAACCAACCTCACAGGAATGAGTGCAGTTAAGAAGAAAAACATTTTTTTTTGTTTCAAGCTAGGACAGTTCCAAAGGCTGCTTCTGTTCAATGGAGCAGTTCTGCAAGGAGTGAAGAAACCTTCAGAGTGTCGTCCTTTCAATTCTGCTTCCCACCAAAGCCCAGTGGTGGGGCTCAGGAAATGCTATTTTACCAGAGCTGAGGATTTTGTACAGATTACAGAACAGCCAACAGCTGACATAGAGAAAAAACAAAACAAAACAAAACAAAATAACAAAACAAAAAAATTATAAGAACTTCACTCATGGTAAAACCAACATGCAAAAAATTGTATTTCTAGAGCATATGAGGATATGTCTCTGTTCTGCAATAGCATTTCCTATGTCTCTTACAGTCAGCCACTTTCCTTGGTACATGTTGTAATCAAACAGTTTTGTAACATTCTTTTAGACAGAAAAGTGGGAATTAATTGTACAGATATTTAGCTGTTTTTTAATTTGCCAAGAATATGTCATGTCAATACAGGTAGATATGGTGGGAATGTTTTTAACAAAGCTCCTTCAGCATTGTTACAGGATGAAGGAAGTCAAATACCTATTTATTATGTCAATTATTGTGCTAATCCTAGCCTGTTTCTCAGAAGACATCCATGATGGTCTCTTGTGACATTTTAATTTGAAAAAATGTAAACCAGGAAGAATTTTTCTGACCTTTCAAAATATAATGTGCATAATTTCAAGTCTTCCACTGGGAACTTACTTCATGAACTGAGTCTGTGTTTCTCTTCTTTCCTGTTTGGCTTCAATTTCCAATCCTTCATTCTCTTTGCTTTCCCCAATAGCAGCAGGACCCATGGCTATTCACAAGTACTGGATCTTTTATCCTTTTCTTGCCTGCATCAGTGCTGACAGGCAGATGGCAGTAAAAAAGAGGCACCTTGGATTTATTATCAAACCCTAAGGTATTAAGGTGGTCATAGACAAAGTATAACCTGGTAAAGTGGCCAGTCCTACTTTTGAGTCTGCAGAGTGGGTATCCTGGCTTCATTTGAATTCCACAGTAAGAGGCAGGGGTGTTTTGCCTTTTTTGAGATTTTCTCCTCCCCCATAATGAAAGCCCTAAATTAATAAAAAGGGAAAAATAAATAGAAACAGAACTGAAAATAACAGCTAGAGAGATATTTAAGTTTAAAATATATTCTTGATTTTGTTGCTGCTTTGAAGATTGGCCAGACTTTGGCTCAGACCTTGGTCTGAGCAGAAGAAATGTCCGAAGAGTTTTGACATGGGAAGATGGCTATAAAACAGCAACACTGGGACAGAAACTATGCAGTCATCTTCTTCTTGTCTCTTGATGGATGGGCTTTCAGGGCAGGCTGAGACCCAAATAAACGTATTTACTAAGAAGTATTTGTTGTTTCTAAAACACAGAACATAGGTCCTGCCAGGGGTCCATAGTCTACAGTAGGGAAGAAATGTCTTTATAAGTCAAGCATTATTTCAGTGTCATCTGGATGTGTAGAGGTAGTTCAGAATCTTTTATGTCCTAAAACTTGTCCAATTTTTTTCAGGATGTTAGCAGACACTCTCATGTCTGTGAAGCATAGAAAAGAGATAATGGTACATATTGATTTATTGAGGTCTTCTCATTGAAAAAAAAACATATTTCTCTGAAATGCTCTATGTTTTAATAGGGAAAAGCAGTAAAACTGGGGTTTTAATTTTTTTCATTACAAACTTAATTTTATTTTGGAAAAAAAGAGTTGTGATTTATATGGAACTTTCAGGGAAATAAATATGATTCAAACTCTCATTGCTCCCTATGTGTGGACTTAAATTTGTCATTTTAATATAGGTCAGTTTTCAAGCTGTTGGAATCTTCAAATCTAACATTTTTCATTTCTGGTCTTTATATGTTCACAGCAGTAAACTCTGCTATTTATTCTTGGAAAAATGCATTGGCAAAAATAGAGAGTGAGCTGAGATTTGAAATAAAATTCAGAAGACCAGTGCAATCTTGTGAGAGAGGTAAAATGTGGGAGTGTTTTGTGCCTGTGTGTTTGTGTGTCTCTATTCACACATCTTACAGAAGCTCATAAATACTACCATTGTCACCTTCTTAACACAGGTATCATCTAAAGATGGGAAAACTCTGGTAATCTCCCAAGATATTTTTTTAATTTTAAAGCTGATGCTGACCTCTCACAAGTGCACAGTGCTGCATGAGCCTGGCTATAGAGCAAGGACAGTTGTCTGGAAATGTCAGGTTGCTGTAGAAAAAAACAAATATTTCTTTTCAGTGTGTATACTTATGCCATACTTCTTAAATAAGCAATATCTTTGTATTTTAATAATAATGGGCTTGTCATGCTCAATCATTCAAACATTTAATGTCTTATCAATCTTTAACTATAGCTCCTTTTTAATAGCATAAACTACATAATGTGCATAGTATGAGGGAAAACCACTTTTTTTCCTGTGAGGAATGACTCATATATTCAGAGACACACCTGAAAATGTTTTCAAGTACATTTTTCAAGGAAAAATGAATCTCATAGAGTATAAATTTCCTTGATTGCTACTCAGAACTCAACAAAGTAGTTAAACGAAGGGAAAGGTGTAGTGAGAAAATGCTGCAGTTTGTACTGAACCTTAAATCAGACACATAAGTGCTTGCACAGTAGTATAGTGGCTTTCATGAACCTGAGGCCCTGTTTATAATTCCAGCTTTTTTTCGCTGGTCCTACTGCTAGATTGCACCTTAAGTAAATAAAATTTCTAACAGGAAGTCTCCGGATGGGCAATGAGAACAAAAGTTTCCTATTTACTTTAATGAGAGCTGGGTCTCAGATTGGAGCTGAAAGAAAAACTACATAGTGTTTTTTAACACTGGTAAGTAGCTTGAGCATCTTTCTAATGGCTTAACGCAGCAGGGGTTGTTACTTAGTGCCATGTGCCACATCCATCATTAGAAAACAGTCATAAGTCGCGCAAATTTATTTGCTGCTTTTGTTATTTCAGACATTGTTTACATGATTTATTGCATGGTATACAAACACTGTATTGTTTGAGGTACCAGTATGACAGGGTGTAATACACTAAGAAATGTAGAAAAATAAAGGCGCACAATTAGTTCCCAGTGCTTTTTCTTACAGCCAGTGGCCATAAAAGGTTGTAAATGAGCTTCTTTTGTGTTGATAAAATATAGTCAGAATCGTATAAGTAACCTAAGATCTTTTCCTTTTGGTACCTGTTCAGGATTTCCACTGATGCCAAGAAAGATTATACCTATCCCCTACCTAAAATTAAGCAAACTGCAAAGTCTGACAGATAATAATTATTTTTTTAATAAGAAAAGACAAACTTCTGAAAAATCTGCTTTTTCCCCCTTTATTTTCTTCTATATATTTTTATAAAGTGCACTTGATTCTTCATGAAACAAATTTTCTTTTCTTTATTAGTGTTCATGTTTAATTAGAAAAGTTGTTTCTGTCGTCTGCTGAGCCTGGGTTGTATGATGATTAGTATGATGGTAATGAATCAGCAGAGGCTGTATGTTTGTGAGATAAATGTAAAAAATGTGGCATTCTGTTTTGTAGTATTCTACCAAAACCCTATACTTAAGAAAGCAAAAGGTTGCAAATCTACTATCTGAAAAAAAAAAATGGGGATGGGAAAACTTAATGTGGAGTTGCTTTCAACAAATCCTGAAAAAAATGTTTTGATGCAGTTTTGTAAAGCCCTTATTGGTTCATGATCTTTTTCACTTCTAAATATGAACACTATGTAAAGCTTTCTTAACATGATGAAAAAGCATTTACTACTTCTAGGTTTCATAAGAGAATAGCGTAAAAAGAAACCCAAACCAAACCGTTATGATTTCATAAAAGCTATATTAAATTAAAGCTTCAAAAGTTTCAAGTTCTGCTCAGAAATTCTGTTTTTTATTTACATTGCCTCTTTATCACTTTGGCAATACTACTCTAATTATGCAAAATAGCACAGTAAAAATGTGGGGGTTTTCAGTTCCAGTTCTTTTTCAGATTCCAGTTCTTGAACTTCTCCCTTGCAAAATGGCTCTTAGAATTTGCAAGGGAGGTGGAAAACTTTACCTATGGGCACTTAAGTATTTTTCTCCAACTTCAGTGTTTACTTCATCTATTGCTAGCAAAAGGAAAAAAAACTTACCTTGAAATCTATACGTATACTTTACTTTGTAGTAACCTTTTCAGGGATCCAGACTTGTGGCCCTGTAATGTAACAAAACCTTTGCCCATAAGGGAACAAATTGCACTGTATGAGCAGTATGGGCAATCCCGGAGTAACTGGAGTACTAGGTCTTTCCTGAGCACTGATGTAAGAGAATATGATGAGACACAAATTTCTGCAAAGCAATAGTTTAGCTCAGAATTTTAATATAAAGAATACCAAACAGTATTCTGCTATCTGAATTTTAATGACTGTATCTTTTTTTATCCTTTCAGTTGTAGGGATGGTGTGAGAAGTTTCATGAAACATTAATTGCCCTAAATGCAGTCTGCTCCTTTTCTTTTTTTCTTTCTTTTTTCGTTCTCCTGTTGTGATGTAAAATATAAATCTGTGCAGTGGAAGTGCTTTCTGCTCAGTTGCTTGCTTGATCTTGCAGTGACTTTGGTTCCTACTTGGATTGAAAGCTTTCATGCGGGTTGCCCTGGTAAAAGGGAAGGGGTGGAGAGAAAGCTCTGGCCGATGACAGATCATCGGCAATTTAAAATACAGTACATATTTCAGGGAGTTTTAAGTAAAAAGCCAGCTGGATACTCTCCAGTATTCTCCAGTCTCATCTGTAGATTCCCTCTGATTGCTGGCTTTTTAAGGATGAGTGGTTAAAAAGGCAAAAAACACAGGGGTTTCTGGTCCTTTTTCCTCCTCACCCCCCCCAGAAAACCAGGGGTAGAAAGGGACTAAATCTGCACAATTTTGGAGGCTTATCAGATGCAGAGGCACATCAAAGGATGTGAAGATTACTGTATATGCCAGGCACTACAAGGGGACTGTAGGTAAAGTCCTCCGTGTTAACTAATTGCTCCGACAACCAACGTCTCAAATCTTAAAACTGTGCAAGGATTGGTTGTTATTTGACTGAATGCTCTCACTTTGTAACTTTCCAGGGGATCTTTGTAGGAAAATACATAGTTCCCAGGCAAATGAAGAAACCTTTAGGCAGATAAGCATATTTTAACACGAGTGCAAGGGTCAAGCTGGGAATCCAGTATGTGAGGTAGTGTAAAAAAAAGCAAATTCAGGACTCTCTGATCAAAATTTGCATAATAGTTTTCTTTAGTAAATGTTCCTATTTATTCAGAAGAAGCCTGCTACACACTTAAATGTGCATAGTACGATGCCATAATACAGTGACTATAAAATAGGAACAACAGGTTTAAACACTGACATGTTTATCTTTAACCAAAGTCAGTATCACACCTACATTTTCAATGACAAGGCAGTAACCATGCCATTGTGACACATATGTGTCATGCTAGCCATGATCCCTTCTCACTGAGACTCAAATATTTCAGTAGCAAATATTCTGCTTCCAAGAATGTCACCCTCTGAAACAGACAAGTCTTTGGAGAGCAAGCACACAGACAGTGCTCCTGTCTTCTTGTTATGTCCCCAGTTTTAGGCAGCTCCACAAGCTGGGAATAACCTGACCTCCATTTTGTTGTCTCTAGAAATAGATTCCTTATTCCACTAAAATGGAAAAAATATGGTTTGCTCTTCCAAGAGCTGGAGAACAGTTATCTTCACCTAGTCTATTGGAATTTGTCTGGAGGCTGTGGGTTAGGGATGCAGGATTTTGGGATTGGGGATGCAGTCAGGGATACTCTATATGAAGCTGAGACCTTTCACCTTAAGTACATTTCACCTGAAGCAAAGGTCTGCATGGAAAGGTGGACAGACTGCTAAAGCTTTATCTGTTCTGTTTTACTTTTCAGCAAATATTTTTTCAGTTTTCTGTGATTCTGCTCTGGGAGCTGGGATGAAGGCTGGAAAGTTATACTGGATGTATGATGGCCTGTGAGAAGGATCTTGGGATTATGGGTCTGCACTAGTACAGTAGCAATTAGTTAAGAGCACTGTTTTTTCAGAACTGAGTTCAATAAGCATCAGTGCACTAGACAGATGGAGAAACAAATGGTCCAGCAAGATTTAGGTGCACTGCTTAGCCATGGACAAATGTAGTCTGCTAATGTCCATAGAGCCAAAGTGATGAATGTATGTGCTAACAGGTCTGATGCATATTTAGATTTCATCTATTAGAATGATCTATTTTGGAATAAGCTTGTAAATTAATAATCAAGTTAAGTTTTCTGTGTAACAGACTTGACTGCTAGTATGCTGCATAGCTTTGATAAAAAGGAACTACAGAATAAATGAGGCCCAAGGAATGTCAGTGTGAAATGAAAGTTATTTCAAGCTAGCTATGCTAATTAAGTGAGCTTACACATTTCACCATGATTAAGATGAGACACAGTGGTAGAGCTCAATATATGTGGGAGTTCATTAAGTTGTCTGCAGTTCTACCTTTTTATTTAACAAGCGCTGCTTGATTTAAATGGAAAACTCTAATTGTAAAATAATCTCTGATGCAGTATGTCACAACAAATACATTCTAATACAAAAAGAAAACATTGCCTGTTTATATTATTTTTGCAATTGTCTCAGGTTTCTCAACTCTTCCCCTCTCCTTCAGGCAGCATAAAGTTTACCTTATTTCTGTCTGAAGCCAAAATAAGGCAAGGATGCCTATTATAGATGAATAAGTGGCATTTACAAGTGGCATTTTCCATTACTGTATGATTACTTGTACAGTAACAACAAACTGTTGGTTTGAAATCTGGGTTTTCTCACTTGTATAACCAGGACCTTTTTTGATGGAAAACTAATGCAGAGAAGGATGAGATTTTGGGCTAGGCTACATGAATTTATTTCTCTTGGCTTTAGAGAGATTATCCTTATTGCAGAACCAGTTAGTAGATTAAGGGTTTCTATGATTAAGGGTTTCTATGGCAGGTAGTTAATAGAAGAATATTTGTAGAAAAAGAGGCAAGTTGTTCTAGGGTAAAAAATAGAGAAACAATATCAAGGGAAGGAAGAAAAGGCTAAAACAGGAAAACCCAGATGAAAGGAAGAGGAAAACCCTTAGGAGTGGGCCAGTCTGAGGGCATCCATACACTCTGCCTTTTCCAGAAGGAGACTTGATTTGCACACAGTACAACAGTAGAAGTATACTATCCCTTACTTTGTACGTTCAGTGCAGCAGGAGAAATGTTTACCTTCAGTATTAATCTGGATGCATTGAAAGCCATAGATGCAGGGGCAATGACTCTGTTACTGCAATATTCGTTGAGAAACCGGAAGCACTTTTAATGGAAAATGTGCAACACAAGTGGTAAAAAGGGTCACCAAGGTTCAGTCCTGCAGCAAATACAACCTTCATTTGTTTTCTAAGTATGGAACAGTTAGGGAAGGAGATAATGCTTTCACTGTACCAATGCTGGTTGTTCTAGAACTAATGAGAAAACCCCAAAGTTTAGGAAACAGATTAAAAGAAAGGATGTAACAGACAAAGAAAAGAACGCAGACTAAGGCAAAACATCCCATACCTTTTATTTAACACTTATTTATTGCTTCAGCTAAGAAGATACATGCAATGTCTGATCATATATAGGAAATCGCAGTACACTAACTGAATGGATTTATGACTCTATTTAGAACTTTACTGATAACTGGCAACTTTATCACAATATGTGTTAATTACATGTAGAGCTACATTTTCATACCTCCACAGCTGCCATTTAAAGCAAATATGCATTCAGATGTTTGGAAGATCTTAGTATTTTGTCTGGGTTTCAAAAAATTTGGCTGTTATAAGATTTGAGTAAAGTATGTTTTTATTTTTTATCCATGTAATTCATTCAGCATCGGTGATGAGAAGATACAAAATACTGAAGTAGGTACGTTCTTTGCATTTGGCAGTAAATTTGTTGTAAAGGTATCACTGAATGTGGTATGTTCAGAATATTCAACAGAATTGGGGAATTTTGTGGTTTTTGTTTTTTGTTGGGTGAGGTTTTTGTTTTTGTTTTTTTTTCCAAACATCAGGTCTCAAGCTGGCAAATAAAAAGCTGCTATAATTCATCTTTCCCAGTGATGGTCCTTGTCACTGCTGTCCAAACATGTGGGTTATTGTCCTGCCAGGTGTGTAATATTTAAATAATAGCCATCTGTGAAGACAAAGTTAAGACAATCAATCTAGCTATACTGGAAACAGCGACACTGGCCTAGTAATATGATAAAGTAATATAATAAAGCATAAGAGGTATAACTAATGTTAGAAACTTATCTAAACATGATGGCAATGTTTTGTGGACTTGTGTAGCTACATGAACATTAGAGATGCTTTTCTGGCATATTGCTATATGTTAACAGTGCAGACAAATTGCCAGACCACAGAGCATAAGGGCAGTCAGCTGTAGCGTGTCTCAGCAGGTTGATCAGGGCAGGGAGCAGGCACAACTGCTCCACTGCACCGAGGGTACTATGGATATTCTTCTGCATATGTGGCTGTGTTGGTATCAGGATGATGTCTGCTCCAGAGAGATGGTTTTTACAACCTCTATTTCCCCCCCACAACTGACAAGTTTTCAGCTGTGAACAAAGGACTAGATGTTTAGTTATCATGAGTGTAGGCATGGCTAAGATCTAACTTTATTGCACACACTTTTCTTTCAGCAGTCGATGTGGAAGGAATAACTAAATTATGCCATTTCAGTGCTGACTTACTATGCATCTCCACACATACTTTTCAGAGGAAAAAAAAAATCCAAGTTCAGTGAATAAATTGGGACTTGGACATATCAGATCATTATAATTTATAGCATAACTATCTGATTACTAATGCCACAGTCTTCAACTATGTAGTGACACGATCTTCTCTCTTTGTATGCATGCATAGTGCATTTCACCACAGGGAGCATTTGGATGCCTGAGGCTTTTGATCTAGTATGTGGCTAAGATAGTGGCTGGTCACATAGGACAAATACACACAAAGTCTATATCAATTCAAGTTCACTTGTCAGTACTATATCAAATACCTTCTGCTGAAATATTCAAGTTCTTGCTAGAGAAAAAGTACACATCCACTGTGTTCTTATTTATTTGAACTGCTGGCTTTTATTAATTGTGAGATGAGTTTGTACGCTGTAAATTAAGTCTTTTGGTATTGTTTTATGTTTGTTGTGGGTTTGTTTTTCTTTTTTTGGTTGGTTGGTTGCCTTTTTAATTTATTTTATTTATGTTTTGTATTAAAAAGTCCTGATTTTCCATCTCCATCAGTGCGCGAGTTTTCTGGATAAGCCGACTTTGCTATAGAGAGATCACTGTGCATCTGAGGGTTATCAGGACAGAGGCAGCAGGAGTCATTTGCCTAAGGATGGACAGTCAAGCAGTGCAGAGCTCCAGGTCTACCATGCTGGTCAGCTTCATTTACAACTGGGGCAGTAGCAGTCCTGACTGATTATCCCCACATTTGGGGAATCCAGATGACAAGGCACAAGACATGTGTCACTGTAGACTAGTTCTATCTTGGATCAGTATCTTTGTTGCTGCAGATTGAGGAAAAGAATTCTTGTTCGTAGGACACTAGTGACTGTTGTGATTACCACTGTAAAGGGCTTGGGAGTGAACAGAAACCTTTATGAACCCTTCCCAAGCTCATATTAGATGCTATGTGGTGGCACATCCAGCATCTGTTTCATTTCTTTGCAACAGTGCGTATGAAGTCTGCACATGAGAGATGTCTGGTTTCCTGAATCATTGCCATTGTTTTATATCTGCCTGGTAGAGCTTCTACTTCTGCCTGAATCAGAGTGCTGAAACGTTGCGTTTTCAGAAATTCCTGGCATGTGAGTAACTGCAAGAGTAACAAGAAAAACAGAAAAATGTTGAATACATTGGTTACTTCCAACTCCATTGCTGAGTATTCAGTGCTGTTCTTTCTGACATACTGCTGTCTTGCATAATACTTTTTTTTCTTTCCTCTGAAAATGAATGATCGTGCTTTCAGGTCTGTGTGTAATTGCAGTCTCATTCACCACTGCACAGAGCATACTTCTCAGAGATACTGAGCTGTTAGAGTATTAGGTTTCAGATGGGTTTGGGGTATGTTTGGGGCTCTATCATCTTCACAGAACTACAGTTCTTCACAACAGATTCTTGTTAAGTATTTGCCCTTAGGTGTTTTCATTGCTGAAGATCCAATTCGCAGAAAGTCATCTGTCCATTAAATGCTAGTTGCATGTTTTCTGAGGCAGATTTTGGACTCATATCCCTATTTTAATTTCCATTGGCAAAACTGACTTCATCTGAATTGCTGTAGGTATAAAGATTTGATTTGTGATTTATCATTTGTGATTTATAGAAGGCAGAATTTGTTCCCATTTCAACCGAAACTGTGTTTCTAGCGTCTGGAAAACTCTAATCTTCCCTTTTTCTGACTTCTGTAGCACCTACCAGCATCCTGAGAAATCTATAACAGAGATTAAGTCATCCACCTTACTTGCTGCCTCAGTGATGTAATCCCAGGTCCTTAAATACTTGCACTGGTTTCCAGTCTTCTTTGTATTTCAACATGTTATTCTTCATACATTCCTCTTATAAGTGAAATTCCTTTACAACTGTTGTTTAAAAAATACATATTGGGACAGATGCTCTTCTCAGTGATTGCATGTGGGTTTGCTCCTGTCCCTTGCTTTTCATTTTTGATTTCTTAGCAATGCACTTTTCTCTCCAGCCTTCACACATAACTCATCCATCTCTCTCACCTAATTTCCAAAGCCTTCTGAGCTGCAATTTTTTGTGGACCAGAATGGTCTGCCACAGCTTTCCTCTCCAAGACCCTCAGATTCAATATCTTTGATTATATTTCCACTTCTGACCAATAATTCAAAGTTATTTTGTCCTATGTTAACTTCCCTTTAAGTCAGCTGGTAGAAACTGGTATAATAGGCTAGAACTGGGAAAGTACAATGCCTTGTGATCTGGGCATATGCATTGTATTCGTTTGTACTAATCCAAATGGGTAGCAGTGAATACAGAGCTTCTGAAAGTGAGATCTGATTCAGGTCCCAGGTAAAACATGCTCTGAGTATATTCCAAGTCAGAAAGTGGAATGTTCCACACTCTGTACACTGTGACTGTGTGGCACTGTAAACAGCCAGCAGTTGTACACCTGAATTTATGCAAAAGTAGGTTAACTGAGAGGTGAGATCAGCCCGAGTTAACTCCTGTCCTGAAATTAAGCCTTGTATTCACATATAACAGTGTGTCAGGGTGACACACGTTTGTTCTTGCTCTAGGAATCACAAGGCTGCAGTAGCTCAGTGGAGAACAGATACTCTTGTTGTGAGCCACATAATATTGTTCCATGTACTCTCATTTACTAAATGCCTATCCTAGCAATGAACGGAAATTATTTTCCCTTTATCACCAAGTAAACTGCTATGCAAGCAGGTCTCCAAACAAAGCAAGCAAACAAAAATAACCCCCCAAAGGAATCTGTGTAATCAGCATGGTCTATTAATGAGACCACATGTATTTCTGTGATAGCCTAATACTAACCCAACTTTCACAGATATATAGAACAGGAAAATTTCACTGATCTGGGTTCAGGTCAGGGTTTAAGTTCCCTCACTCTATGAATTTCCTCATTTCATAGAGAATAAGTAGTCATTCCAAAGGAGAAGATTAGGTAATTTTAAATTCCTTTATTACTAAGGCTTTTGGGGTGCAGCAAAATAATTTGTAGCTACTTCTGCCTACTTTTTTCTTATTTTTGTAATTTAAGCCGCTACTCTTTAGTTCAAGCAAGCAAAGTTTTACTGTTTTTCATAGTTGCATAATTTATCTGTAAGAACTTTGACATTTCAAAGAATGTGGTATTCCTAGCCTTTGCTAGTATCTGCATATTTCTCTTTAGATTTCAGTCTTGATATTTACACTTAATGAATGAACATGAACCCAGACTCCTGAGGTCTGATCAGTTTTCTTGAGATTGACTAAGCCACAGAAGATAAACATTTAAGTGTTGTTTTCTTTATTAAAACCTATTTTGCTCCAAGCTGCCATGGTGAAGAACTTGCTAGATCCCTTAGGAGTTGTGAACAGCTCAGGATTTGGGTCTCTTCACTGTAACAGTGAACAGAAAAATTTGCCATTCCAAGTGTTGCCTGCCATGCCTCAAAGTTGTGTAAATCATTCTGGGCTAATTTTTTACAACACATAACAATACTGCTTTGTGAGCAGTATTGATGAAAGAACAGCGAGACAAAGCTGATCATTTTTAAGCCCTTAGAATGAATGAAACCACAGTTAAGCCAGTGGGTGTATGTCTCATAATGTGTGGTTAGTTGAGAGATGATTGAGAACTTGGGAAATATGGTTTTGGTGTCCTTCTCTCTTGTTTTTTCATGGTAGTGTGAAAACATGTCATTCTACCCCAAGACATATGTTACAAAAATAAACAAATGCTTTCCATCTTTTGGAAGTGCAAAGAAAAATCAGCATACAGTATTCTTAAATATTTTTAGATATCCTGGTATGCTAAAGGGAATGGACTGTGTGTCCTCCAAGAGCAGTGGTATGTGCCTGGTATCTGGAGCCCACTGGAGAATTGCAAGGAGTTCCCTTTGCACCATGAAGTTCAATCCACAAATACCTATCAGGAAAGAGAATACTGCATTAGTTGGGGCAAGGATCCAATGGGATATCACCCAGGCTACAAAAGCCTCAGTAGTAATTGTATAATGTAAGATACTACACTGAAGTTTTCATGGTTAAACTTAGATTCCGCATGTGTATCTGAAGGTAAATTAGCTCAGCATTTATTGACCTATTTTTTCAGGCAAGAATATTTCCCCCACAGATCACTTCCTGGACAGTTCCACTTGGAATAAAAATGGTCCGCTTGGACTTTCTTGCAGTTGTTCCTGTAACTATGGGTCTGATGTGAGGTGATTACCATTAATTTCAGTGGTGTTTGGATCTAGCACAGGAAGAACTACAGGAACTCACCTGAATGCAAGGCTTTAAAATGCTGTTTAGCATTGGCTGGTGATTGACTAGCCATGAGGCAGAGACGGTACTTGATATCAGAAACATTTTCTTCACAGCACAAAAATTCTCTCTTAAGGTCTTAGCAAACCAGCCCTCTGGAGACTTCATTGCAGCTACAAGCACTATTTACTCCCATCTTTTTACCATTTACTCCTACTACCTGTAGGTTCTGTTCTGTACTGATGCATTTGAAAAAGGTTTCTGTACCATTGACACCAACTCAGCTGTTGGCATAATCAGAAGGGAGCCTCTCAGCAGCAGCTGGGAAGGGCATTTCAGCAGCCCGGATCTAACCTGTTATCAGATGCCGAGCTCATTGATCCGCAAAGTGTTCTCATTTCAAGGTTAAGTGCACAATCTGGAGATGTTATGAGGGAGGGACATCCCTGCGTTCATATAATGCTTACCTAACATGAATTTAGATTTACAGTTGTACTTAATTACACACAACTTTTCCTCAGTAAATAATGCTGTATGGATTGAGTGTTGAAACCGGTTTTCATTGATAAAAAAAAGACTGATAGATATTTGATAACAAGTGTTTTTATGCATGTGTGCAGATGCTGGTGTAGAATTATCAGTGAAAACAGTCCTTTAATAAATATGTAATGGTAGTTTATTGATATCACATATAATTTCATACTCTGGTACTTCCACATAATGCAATGAAGTGGTCTATAACACTACGATAAAATCACAACATTAGACTTAATTTACACATAGGATTAAGTTAAAATGCTAATTGGTTCTCTTTGGTCTCTGTATGTAAAAATCTTCTGTCTATCCTGTAAAGATACGCACATGTACTCTTCTATGCCAGAAAAACTAGAATCAAAAGTGGGAAGAAACTACTGTTGAACAAAAAGCCCACATGCATTGCATTTCTGAATGTATCTCAGTATTTGATTATGGGGACAGCTATTTTGGGCTTGTGAGTCTTCTTTGAAGAAATTATCAACATCTGCAGAAAGTATGATGGACTATTTATAAAAGTAGGTTTTTATTTTATTGTGTAACTTTCACCAAATATTTTTCCCAAGCATATAGAAGAATTTACAGGCAGGAAGTTATATCACAAGATGTTTTCATGGGAATTAGGTGAATTTATTTGGTAAAATCAGCAACTTGTTCCTCAGTATAACAGCGAATAATTCACTTTTTACCATTCAACCAATGATCTGAATTATTTTCTGGGGGGGAAATGGGTCTAATCTCACATCTGGATCTTTTCAAGACTTCATTAGATCTTCTATCTTTTGATTTTTCCTCTTATCAACTTAGAATATGTGTTAGGACTGACAGCACAGGCTAATCATGAGCATGATTCACACAGGGATAAATTCTGTCAAAAAGTGTTATCAGCCAGTCACTGCTAAATACCAATTAACTAAAATGAAAATTCTTCAGGTGCATCATAATATTTTGTTCTTCGTGAAGCAATAAAGTAGCACAGTGTCCAGTGCAAAAGCTTAGCTGTTGATTTGGAGAAAACTCCAGGAACAAACTTGCCAAAAAAGTTTTCAAGTTGACAAGCAGGTATTCTTTATTGCGGCACCGGGAGACACGGGGGATAGCTCCTCCTAACATGTGTCCCCGTATTGCTACACAAGCCATCCTTATATAGTCCCTGGGCATACATGCATGTTCATGAGGCTATGTATGGATTACATCATTTTCCAGAAAGTTCCCCGCATGCGTACAGAATTGTGGTGGTGGTCTCTGAGGGTCGTTTACTTCTTCCAACAATCTTCATCACTTCTGGCAGCCTTTGAAGCATGCGCAGTAGATGCTTATACCAGTTTAATTGGTTCGTTAGCACCAGAGACATAATAATCCTCCTGTCCTCCTACTTATCAGTTGGTTTAACTGCAGCCCATCCTGGGCACCTGCCATTCCCAGATACTCCTTATCCCTGTGTCCTGTTCTTCTAGACTGTTTTTCTTAAAACTATGTCAACTATAATGATTTATCTTGTACAAGAATTCTCAGTATGTTCTCTAGCTGTACTCTACTTTTTTTTCTGTGTATCATGCACCTCAATAATTTCCATTGCTACTGTTACAAAGCCATCAAACTTAACATTGCTTAAAACTGATTCTAAAGGTTTATATATTCCATTTTGTAACTTTGTGCCCTCCATCTCACTTTACCCCGTGTAGCTGAGCTAAAACTTAGAAACAAAACACTTCTGCTGTGACAGCAACATCTTTTATCCATACTGAGAAACAGCTCTAATTCATTATTGTTAAATGTATCATAGTACTTGCAAGACAGAAGTTCATTTTTGTAGACCTTTAGAGAGGCTTTAAGATGTAAACTTAGAGCCCTCATGATGGGTGATGTTCTTCACCTTCTGTCTGAATCTCTTGCATTTAATGACTTTTTCTCCCATCAATAGGTGGTAATTTTGTTATGGGTGAATAGATTTCTCTATGAATGTGCTAACAGACATAATTCTCTAATAGTATAATAGATCCATAATAGATTTACTTTATCTTCTGTTGTTACATTGTCTCTGAGCTGGTGCTCATTAATTATAACAAAACAGCACAGAATTATATGTCTAGCATTAAACTACCATTACTGAGGGCTGTTCTCATGTAGAAGCTGCCCCAGTGTCAGGTGAAGTCAACTCAAAGCTCCCATTAACGTCACTACAAAAAAAGTGTGCCAAATAGATGCACATTAGAAGGTTTGGAAGGCTTGTGTACTGCCTTATGCAGATACAAGCTAAAAATCAATTAGGTCCCTGCCCCCAAAAAATATACAATGTAAAGAGCAAGAGAAAATGGGTAGAAGTAGGAGGGGAAGATCAGTGTTGTGAGGACAATCAGATTTCCTAGAAAAAGTGCCAATATTTCAGACTGTCTTTCAAAGTTTAAAGATTACATTTAACTTAATAACTTTTAGTGGTTTAATATTTATGGAATTATTTCATTTCTTAGCATTTCAAGTTTAAACAAATGATAAAAAATTCTCAATATCATAAATTGGGAGAGGTGGGAATATGGTTTGTAGAAATATTTCTAGCTCATTATGTGCAAACCCCACTGAGCTTCTGCTCAGTCGCAAGTATCAACACTGCAATGTTTTAATACCCTGCTTACCTTTCTGGGTAAGATTCTTCAAAGAAGTTGCACATATCAATTTCACTTGGCATTTTCTACGGGACTTTCAAAAATACTATGGAGCTCAATTTAAAATAAAATTTTTAATGAAATGTTAAGCTGCATACAGTTATGTAAAAAAATATTTGTCATATAAAATTAGGTAATTAAATTATTACACAGATCATAAAATAGAAGAGAAAAAATTGATGTTATATAAAAAAAAACTCACAATTTTGTACTTATTAAAGAACAGGACTACAAAAATGGCATCTTGATATGACACATTGCTTTTAACTTCTAAAAAAGGAAATCTACTGCACATTTTTGTTATTGCTGCTCTGCATGATTGCTAAGCTTTGAAATTCTTCAGCCTGGCCTTTTCTTCAGAAAGGCAAGATCACCAAAATGAAAATGGGAAGAACTGTGTGGGAAACAAGTGGATGTAAAGAAGACATATACTCTAACACCCCTCGGTGTGAATAGATTATTGGGAAGAGTCTTAGTTTGCTCGTATTAGTTTCTTCTCCCTTACTTTTTTCTCTGTCCCTCTGCCTCTATTCCTCCACCACCCCAGTTGCCAGGTAGTTACTTCCTACTCCTGAATAAAAGCTTTTACATTTCTCAAATGACCTTCCTAAGGAGAGTCACAACAAACTTGTAGAAGTGCCTCAGATGCAAAAAACTCTGTGTCATATGCCATACTAATATGCCGGAGTTTAATTCAACACTTTCACTAAGTGATGCTTTTGAGGTGATACTGCCATGGAGTGAATGAAGCTAGGGGTTTCTGAGCAACTGATAGAAGCCTCCCCAAGGCAGAATATGATGCTGATGGGATTCTGGGGCTAATTAACCTCAGATAATAAGGTTAATTAACTGGGTAGTTAGAATATGACAGGATACAGATGTCTTACCACATTCTTCTACTGTGTCAGAGACAACTCTCTATGTCAGGAGAAGGTATTCCAGACCAGTACCTAATTTAGGCTTTGCTTTCATCAGTAGGAAGTAACTGATTAGCTTCAATGGTGAGAAATCATTTGGGTGACAGTGATTACAAAATGACTTGGTGAGAAAGGAAGGAATGAGAGCAGACAAATAAGCAAAGAGGTCTTCACAAAAAAAAAAAAAAAATTGTTGGCAAGTTGGGTTTTCTGAGGTTCTTTGGGGAATTGAAGTGTACAAAAAACCAAACAAAACAAAAAAATCACAGCAGTTTCTGTGAAGTATTAGACTAAGAAAACTGGTAACTACTCTGATGCAAAGGAAGGAGAAACAGAACAGTAGCAGGAGGTATTATGACTCCACCATGAGTTTTGATATGACTGGAACAACCAAGGAAAAACGTAAACAAGGTAAAAATGAATCAAGTATAAATAAGGCAAAGGCCAAGGGTGATTGACATGGACACGTTGACACAAATCTGGACAAGATGAGACCCAAAATTACTTACTGGAATATAAAAGCTGAGAAGAGGGCTGGCATCCTCAAAGAAGATCTCAGTGCAGGAACAGCAGTCAGCCCAAACCAGGGAAGGACTTGGAGCATCTGCAGGTTCAGTGTGTCAGGGCATGAGGATTTCTATATATGAGGAAAGACCTTGTCAAACAAAATCTGAGAGTAATGATCTGGGAGACCTCTCTGGAAATTCATAGTGGATGTATGTCTTCTGCCTGATTGCTTCCCCTTACCATTGTATCTTTGCTTCCTTCTTGTCCCTTTATTCAAACATCCCCACTGAAAAGATAGCAAGCATGCGCTATGTGCACCAGCTAGCCTGGAGGTTTAGTTTGTCTGACTGGTTACTACTGAGCAGGACATCTGTAGAAACTAGGTTGTCTCTGCGTTGGTCACTCTCTTCCAGCCAAACACCATTTCTTTTTCCCTCCACAAAAACAGTGGCATGTTTTTCTTTCAGACATGACTTAAATTGTTTTCCAGGCTTGGGGACTGGGTGTCTGCCAGATGATTTGCACAAGCATTGCCTCTTTAGGAAACCAGGAAATAGAAAGAATTGGGAAAATTATAGATCTTAGTTGAAAAAAATACAAGAACAAATAACTTAGTAAATGTCTGCACACCAGACGAATAAGATGTTGAACAGGCTGCACTAGGGTTTTTTCATCAAAACAATATCTAGATCAGCTAGGATCCATTTTCAAGTTATCCTCAATTGAACTGTGGGAAAATCTTCAATAACCTCAATTTGTGATTTAAACAGCCAAGAGATGCAACCAGCAAAAACCAGGTTAAGAAGAAATAAAATTACACAAACCAACTTTCATGCTGAATAGGTTGCAGCATTTCCAATGAGACCAACATGATTTCTAAAGCATGCAAGCAAACTGAAATTCCTTGTTTGTGCCAAAGACAGGGCTTTTATAAAGTGCTAGATAAGTTTTTAGGAAACCTTAAATAGTCTTTTCCTGCATGGCTGAGAACCTGAAGACAGAATACATCTTCATGGAGAGGTTTCAGCACAAGACTCATGCTCCATGAGGAGACAATTTCTGCTTCTCAGCTGCTGCCAGTAATCATTTCTGATCTGAAATAGATTCATAGCTGCTAATGATGACTGGCCCAATAATATCAGGCTTTTCTCCTTGTTAGTAAACCCAATTATTTTCACAATAAGATGCAGTGCTTGCCAAAGCGGAAAAAAAAATGACAATTTTACTTTAACAGGAGTTATTTGGGAAACTGGAGTCACTTTAGCAACACAGCTGGAAATTCATTAAAGGTGTTGGTGTTTGACTTTATTGAAAATGGGGAGAGCTAGCAATAACCAAATTGAAAGATATGGTTGCATTAAAGGAACTCAAATACATCAGCAACAGCAAATATTCAAAGGCGTCTGAACACCTGCTGCAGAGGAAAGATCAGCAGTAGGGTGTGAGGCTTGAATGAGACTTTAGTGTAGTGTTGCATTTGTTTTTCCTAAACATTAATTTTTAACTAATATGACTTCAAAGATTCATTCATGTCAAATCATACATGTGTCTTTGCCATTTCTGTCCAGCTCTGTCATTCCATAGTAAGTAATGACTGTAGTTGTACTCCTGTGACAACTCTGGCAATCAATGGCAGCAAAGTGCTGAGAGTGGATTGATGTTGTTCTGTGGAGTGTTGGAGTATCTGGCAGAAAATCACACTTTAATGATTGCAGAGCTGTTCCCTTCTTCATCAAGTGCACAGAGCTAGTATCTCGCAGTTATGATGTGTTGGGAGAAAAGGGTGTGTGTCACTTCTCCCTTTGGCTACCTGAAGATGCAGTTTACCTATAGCAAGAGTTACTCCTACGGAAGGGTACACTGCCTCCCTGTTATGAAATCCTTCCATCGTGATATGGTACCAGTGGCTCTAGGAGCTGAGAAGGTAAGCTGGCATCTTGGAGATATTGCCAAGTCCTTTGGGAGCACATTGTAGAGTATTAACATGCTTTTACTACGCAAAGTATGCACGGTTCTAAACCAGTCTTAGCAACAGCAAAAGTAGCTTGAATGACAGGTCTGGAAACTGCTGCGATTTCTTTGTAGCACAGGCACTTAGTGTACAGCAGATCTGAGTCCCTTTTCACTCTCCTTTATGAAGTGAAATGAAAATGGAACCGTAAAATGGGTCATGAAATGGAAACCTCTTTCTGACTTATGTTCACTTGCTACCGTGGCTGGTGCCACTCCAGATGACCCCCCCGTCCCATACTTCATTATGCTAAAATCACCAGCACAGGCATAGTTATAGGGAGATGATTTTAACCTCATTATCTGTACAGATATGCCCAGCTATGTTTTGCTATTGCATTGTGATTATGAATAATTAACACGTCATCTTTAAAGTACATAAACAGTACATTTTAGAATCCATTAGCCCTTTAAAAATAATTGGGTATCTTCTCTTTGTTAATTTGCAGCATTCAGTAATTCACACTGGGTGATCCAGTCATTTGTGGAAATTATGTTTAAGAACTAAAACTTACATATATTCTGTTCTTCAAAACCCTTCCAATGACGGTAGAAAATGATTGTGCTGCCAGTTACTTGATTTGTGTGGTAATATATTAAAGAAATTCTGCTAGACTTTAATTTGGTGCTCTGTGTTTGCGATGTCTCGTAGGTTATGTTATGCTCAAAGAGGTAAAATTTTATAATAACTGAAACAGCACAACAAGTATTTTTAAAATATTGTCAAAAAGGAGATTTACTTATTTTCCTTTTCTCCTCCAGTGTTTTGTTGGGGAGGAGAAGCCATTTCTCACTGATTTTTGTCAGGGTGGAATAACAAACATGCAGACAGACTTACAGTACTATTTTTAAAGACTGTAGAACTGTTGTCTTGAAGAAGTTTGCAATTGCTACAGTAAAAGAAAAAATATCTTGTAGCCCTGGTGCTAGTATAATTGATTTTGGCATACAGTTAAACAGGTTTTCAGTGAAAGTGCACATGCAATTAAGGTGTTGTCAGATCAAACAGATGTTCACATCAACTCCATCTGAAAGTATCAATATTAAAAACAAATTTAGTGTTTGTTTTTCAAATGGATACAATCAAAAGAAAAACATGTTTCTGTTGCTTTAAAAGCAAAGTAATAATGAAGAGAAAGGAAACCAAAGTTACAAAATAAACTGAAGGAAAACACAGTACAAGTGAGTGGACATAGGGCTGAAGTAGGGACAAAAATGCTTCTATAGATCTTTACTTTTGTGTGTGAACCATTTAATAGGAGCTCTCAAACAAGATTTTTGTTAGTGATAATAAATGGAAAATTCATAACATCTTCTTCAAATTAGCAGTCAGAAAGAAATATAAAAAAAATAAAAAATAAAGAGCTCTGTTATTTCTAAATCTGTTATATGTTAATGATTTTGTAGTTCCAGGTCTGAGTTGCAGCACAGGAAGGGAGGCTACAAATTAAACCTTCAGGGCTAAGGATGAAAATGCTCTGAAGAGAGAAGGATAATTTTCCTAAGCAGTGGAACTGATAGAGTGATGCCAATTCCTTCTCTCTTCCTGTGTCCTTCTTTTATTTATCAGACAAATTAACAGCTGTATTTACAGCCTCTAGAGTAGTCAGCTAAGGAGGAGCCCTTGGAGACTACAGAAAGACGCTTTAAGGATGGTGCCTCACACACCGCTCAACTTTTAATTCAAAGGAAATAAGACATGAAATGAGAGCAGATTATGGGCACAACATCAGTATGGCAGCTTCTGCAGTGGTATCTGTTTCTGCCATTGGCATATGAGACTCAGCACGTTCAAACAGCTTTGGCACAGTGGGTGAATGCACCAGTTCCTACTTGCTGCTGCAAGCATCCCAAATTGTCAAGTTTCACTGTTTTTTATGTTTTAAGACTAAAGTTTTTTCACAACCTTCTGCAATTATATCTACCTACTAAATACAATATGGAGAATCTAAGGTGGTCAGTTAAATATTTGTTATTTATATATCATGAGCAAATTATTATTAGTATAGCTATGGTTGTGTTTAAAGACCAACCAAAATGGACAGTAAATTGCTCCTATTGGAGCACTTCTGCCATGTGAACACAGATCAGTCAGAGAGCTGCTGGAAGGGAGGAGACAGCTACAGCAGAGGAAATGGGAGATCACAGGGTTGACAAGGGGAGGGATAAAACTGGTGACAGCAAATATCAGATTCATGAATCTGTGGATGAGCTGAGCAGATATGTGTGATCTTATGTCTGCCAAACTTCGTAGAAAACATGATACATGTTTATTAACCAGGACGTGAAAGTCATCTGCAGTCTGCATGGGGTTTTCTGAAGGTCCAGTAGTCCTCCAGTAGTCCTCCTGTCTGGCATTTCCACCCATCTTAAGTCTTCCACAGTCTTCTGAAGTGGGAATGAAAAAGTGGATAGATATAAGTATGATCTCTCTCATTAACCCTGAGTGTCTTTCTGAGAGAACAATCTTTTCTCTGATTACTTGAATTGCTGCAGTGTAGGTCCCGAGGCTGCTGCTTGTCATTGACCTGTCTAAGAATTCACACCAGAAGGTACTTTTCCTTTCAAACTCAATAAGAGGCAGGTATTGGGGCTTCCCAGCTTGTATCGGTAAGTTGAATCCAGGATTCTTTCAGGACACTTCAAGGATTTTCAACAGGGTGACCTGGATATTTTTTGCCTTTATTATAATCTTCCATCAAAAGCCAAAGAAAGGATACTGAAGACATAGCAGATGCTTTTTGTCATTACAGCCAATCCAAACCTCATGTTGAGGTGAAAATAGTCAGATCTGCTCTCTGTCATGAATCCTACAAATATCTAGGCCCAGTAGCTAGTACTGCACTCTTTCAATCGTTTTGGTTGTTGCATTAATGAGTTGCCATAAAGGTTCATCCATACAAAAAAAGGAAGAAACCCCAGGTTTTAGTAGCAGTGGCCAATTGCCAGATTAAATCTATAGTAACTAGGAGAAGCTGGGCCTTAGAAGGAACATTTATAGCACGTTTTACCTGTTCCAGAGGAACCTCTATGCTGGCACAAGGGTGGTTGTTCTGAAGGTATCACAAGCAAGTGTCTCTATAAAGTGGGCAGAAAAGTCAGTTAATGACTGGGAATTCTCAGAGGGACTATATAAACTGCGTACTGGCCTCACCTGAATAGTGACCTTCTGGAAGAGGTTAAGGTTTGTCATATATCCCAGTAAAAAAAATGATGAAGTTACCAAGTCAGAAACTTAACTGTTGCTGCTTCTACACGATAGTTGACTGAATGAAATAATACAGATTTATTCATGCAGACACAGGGGTTGGAAATAATCCCCAAGAGTTTATTTTTCATCAAGTAGTATTTGAGTATGTCTTTTAGAACAGTTGTATTAGAAGACTGTAGAGTTCGGCAGCTGATTGTACTAAGTCTGTTTTTGGTAGCTGTGATAAGCCTGTCATAATTGTGTCTGACAACAGGCTGCCATTTCATGAGCATATGCTTAGGCAGTTGCAATGAATTATGGCACAGCATATCACCATTATCCCCAGTCTAACTGGTTGATGGAAAAACAAAATAATAAAGTGTCTACTAAAAAGGTGACGGGGGTCAGACTCTGGCCCTTATTTAACCTTGTTAAATTATAGAATGACAGTAGTGGAATATGGGTTGTCATCTGCTGACATCTTGTTCAACAGAAAAGAGTTGTCTGGGCTTCTGAAAATGGATGTCAGAGCCAGTGGGTACTTTCAGACATGCAGAGTGACAGATAAGACAAAACAAGCTTCTCAGTATGGCTTCAGGTCCCAGAAACTGCAACCACTTCATGAAAATGAAGCTGTGCACATCTAATGGGAAGGCAAGGCTGGACACATCACAGGTGTCAAAACACTTAGCCAGGTATAACTGTGTATATGTGTCGCAGCACTCAGGTGTGTACTGTGGAGATCTAGATAACTCTTCCAGTCCCAGCAGGCAGGAGGTAAAGGTCAATGAACTGGTTCTTTAGAGGAAAAAAAAAAAACCAACAAACAAAAAAACAAAACCAGAAAAGTCCAAGGGTCTGCAATGCACAGGCTGTGGGACAGAACAGGACGAGAACAATTGCAATTAATAGAGAAAAAAAAAGGAGTCATGCTGGTTTCTCAGCACTGGGGGTCAATGCATCCCCAGTCTGAAAGAGGTGACTGTGCAGTTGTGTGTCTACAGTCTTCTGGAAATGATTACTTTCATGCCAAAAGAGCCATGCCCAGCTCCCGTCAGGTGCATCCTCCCTCTGCCATTAGAATTTACCCTGTCATTCCTGGGTGATGCAGTTCCTTACCTGCAGGGGATTTCGTAATTGCTATAGCCATTTCAGCTCATAGGAAATTTTCTTCTTTTTCTGTATAGTCTTCCTTATGCAATGGGGATTCAAAAAATTAATTTAATCATAATGTATTTTCTGTTGGATGCAGTGATTAACCTCGTGTATTTAACTGTAACACTGCTTCCTTCTCTGCTCCTCTATCCTCCCCTTGAAAAGAAGAGTTGGTTCTCAGGCCTCTCATGAATAATGAATTTTCAACCTGTGAACTCTGTCAGATTAGCTTATGCTTTGGGCTAAGTTTTTTTTTCCACAGTCTCATGCTTTGGAATAATGCGCTATATAAAATTTAGGGACGGAGCTGAATCTTTAAGAAGCAATGATCCTTAGGTAGACTTTTCACTTCTTTCTCAAAGGCAAAGACCTCAGGTTCTTGCTTGGGTCTTTTCTTTCTTTGTTCCTTTTTTTTTCTGAACACGTGTTTATTCTCAGTACCTTGAGACACATAGAAAAGAAGAGAAGGGGGGAAAGAAAGGAAAAGGGTGAGAAAGATCTTGAGCTCTACAAGCATGCAGGCAATAAGGCTAATGGATGCACCAGCATTGTGCATATCTGTGCTATAACGCTAACATTATCTCAGTGTTGCCATTTAAGAGCTGTTCTGGGACATCAGTTTCCTGTAAGCAATACCCTACCTCATCACTGACCTTATTTTTTGAACATGTTAGATCTAAAGGGTTGAAGGTAATGAATGGGAACTAATTTAGTCTGAGCAGTTGTGATCGTTGGATGTAGCTGTTCTGACTGCATTGTGACTTTCCAGGTAGCATCAAGGTACAGTTTTGTGTAGATTTCAAAACTGTCATCAGTTCAAATTGCTGTGACAACACATCGAGTCAAGCGAGGATGTTCCAAGCGTCTTCCTTAGCCATCCTGACAAAGCTGTTATGTAGCATCCCCAAATGCTGGTGTTCATTTATTGGTCAAATCAATCTGTCACAAATGTGACACAAATGTCATGCCAGAATTGAGATTACTAATTTTTTTTTTTCTGCTGTTTTTGTTTTGTCCTCTTCAAATTATGTCTGCAGAGAAAACCTCTTTAAAAATGTAAGTAGGTTCTACTTTCATGCCGTACTTCATTAATTTGATGTGGCTCCTCCTTACATCTGTGTTAGCATCAAAAGAATGATGTGTATTACTTTTGGAACATGGAAGCCATTCTGAATAGGCCATGTTTTGCCTCTAGCACATGCTCACAACCGAAACTAAACATGTTTTGATATCTAAAAGAGTAATTAAGAAAAAGTTCCTTTTTTATTATCTCTATTTTATTGACTTTTGAAAATGCTAATACTGAAATATACAGTAAGAGAGTAATTTCATTGTGCCTGTAGTCCAAAAGAATATAGATAATATCCCTCTGCAAAGTTATGTAGTTTGTTAAAATATCTATGTCCTAACCAGAGAACACTGACTGGTTTAGTAGCTATCATGGGACAGCGATGAGGGCTTCTTGCCTAAATAATCAATTTACTACTAATGATGATTTCTTCTTTTAAGGGGGGGAGAAGTAGCGTTAGAGTAAAATACCTTTTGTGAAGTTTGTATATTGCTTTATAGCTAACAGTTATACATAATGGTGATTAAAAATATTGGGCTAGAAAGAAGTTAGTTAGATTCTTCTAAAAATATAACATTTTCTGGGGTGGAGACATATGTAAGCATATGTACTATATCTGAAAAAAGGCAAAGATCTACGAAAATATAGAACTCAATTACTTGAATTGAATAATGTATTTTCTTGTGTCTGTGATCTGATGTGCAAACTGCTTGAAAAGCCTCATGTCATATATATGGTCCTGTATGTATCTGCATCTCACTTGTTTTCTGAGTTACTTATTTCTCTTTTAAGGAGTAAAGTTTGGCAGGGACCTTGTGTTTTTCAAGTTACCTTTCATTTGTTGCTGGACTGCATTGTATAGCCCACCTTCACTAGGAATTGACATTAAATGTGATGCCAGTTACATGGTGACATGGATATGGAAAAAACCCTCACAGATCATATGGAGGAGTGAGAAAGACAGAGAGCTGCTTAGTCCTGAAGTGGGATCCTTCAGTGATGTCAGAGAGGAAAAAGGTTTTAACCTGAAGGAATGTAAATAGTGTGGCATGGAGATGGGAAAAGGCTCAAGGGTACAGAGCGGGGAAACTGTCAGTCTGGAAATAATGGGGTTATAAGAGTAAGAAAATATGTGAGAAAGCTTGGACATACATTTCAGCTATGGATGCTTGGACAAGTAGACTTTTCTAACAGCTTTTGGCTACTTCCATTAGCAGATTTTGAACACAGCATTCTGGAAATAAGTGGTTAAATGAGCGGTGGAAAAAACTTATTTTTCAATCTACATAGGATAAACCTCATGTTTCCAGGACAGAGAGTCTCCCACACTGAGGCAAGCAGCAGCAGAATTATGGGATCTAAAAATAACAAATGTTTTGTTCCCTGAAGTTTTTGAGAGAGCTAACAAGAAAAAGCTTTTTTACTTTGCCTAAAAACAGGTAGCAGGTCTCACAGTAGTCTAGAGAAAGGAGAAGGGAGAGAAAATAAAATGCCACTTACATTTTAACTACAGACAAGGGGAAACAGATGTTGGCAGAGTTGAGTATTCAACTGCTGCTCATGATATGTTGCTTGCTATATTGTGTCCCTGCAATTGCTAGCCATAGTACATAGCACCTTGGGCCTGGAGCAAAGTTAAAACAATAAAACAGTAAAAATAAAACAATAGGGAACTCATGGGAACAACCAGATCTTGGTTGTGTTTGAAGGATCAAAGAAGAACATTCATGATCTTTGCACCAAAAGGTTGAGTTATTTGATAGCTTGGTGAAGTGACAATTCGATTACCTAACTTGGCAAAAGAACTAACTTTTAAGGTGTCCTAGAGTGAGCTGCCTACATCATAATGCTAGTTGCTGTGGTTTTCCTTCTTTTCAGAGGGTAAAGGAGGGCTTTTGGGTTTGTGTGTTTATTCAGATAGAACTGTACTGGGGGAAGATGGGGGAGGCCTTGAGATAGCATATGAAAAGGAACACGAAATAAGCTCTGGGGTTTGTTCTACCTGCTCAACAGCAAAAATTCATGCCTGGCTCAGGATCTCCAGACTTTGTGTCTGAATACTTTCAACGAGCTTAAAGCAGCCTTGAGGGCTGTCAGGGAGAAGAGACTGTCACACAGAAACTAGAATTTGATTACTTTGAATACTCAAGTGCACTGTAACCTGCTGACTGTGAGCAAAGACATTAAAGTAAATTAAGATCTCTGTTTAACTCTCCTCTTGTCCATTTAACTATTCAGACCCATAGCTTTTCCATCCTTTCACTGGCAATAAAACAGCACATTATCCTGCAAACCATCACTCTAATCAGCCTATTTCCCCTTCTGTCCCCTGTCCCAGTTTCTGGCTAGATTATGACCTGTGAAAAACCACAGTACAGCAAACCAGCTGCCAGCTACATAGCAAATGTCTTTCAGACATGCTTAGGATAAACAGGAACACATTTTTTAAAAGGTGGAAAAAGCAGACATAATGCAATGTATTGTGTAAATTCTAGAGATTAAAAAAGTTTTTCTTGTACAGTTCGGAAAGAGCAAAAAACTATCAGTGATAAAATGAGAATAATATTCATAGTACTACTACTAATTAATGTGTGAAATATTCTGAAAAAGCTTTTGAATTATGTATGATAGCTCATTGCTTAACTGGAGACTAAAGACCTTGGCTTCTAATTCTGGCAAAGTTCTTCATTATGCAGCTTTTGGTAAATCACTGCCTTCCAGTTTACCCTTTAGTGTCAATGGGGACCATCTGAGGCAGAATTCAGATTGAGACAACATCCCAGCACTGGTCTTTCTCCCAGATAAAAAAGTTGTTTCCAAGTCACACTCGGTTTTAGTGTTAGGACAAAGGATAGGCCTCTGCATGCTGTGCACATAGGCACAGCACAGGTGTGTGTATGCATAGGCAACACCTCTCCTGTGTGATATAAAGCAATCTCAGTGAGATAATGCTTCCTGAACCATCATGCTTCTGCTCTAAGTCACTGCTTGTACTTGCAAGGGAAGCTCTCCAGTACTTAACAGACAGCAGCAGCTGAAAATGTACTTAGGGAAAAAGGCTGGGTGGTATTTTGTCCAATATGCAAATCCCGTGTTTTCTTCCCCAGCAGAACATGTCCACTGCAGATCGGTACATTGAATGCATGACTTTGGATCAGATTTATTAAGTCCTTCAGGCCTGCATCTGCTTATTATTGCATTTGCGTCACATATCAGACCTGACTGGATCTAGAACTTCCTATAAGGAGGAAGTGAGGAATTGGCCGTGCTAAAGTATGTTCACATGTGCCTTCATGTGTGCACGGGTGGCTAAGGCAACAAAAAGTATGTTCTGTTCTTTCCATCTAAATACAAAGAAACACACTTTGATGGTTTTATCTGACATTTTTAAATGGTGAAAGGTCACAAGACTGTGATATATACATATCTCATGTACACAGGCATTAATAAATCATTATTACATAGTGTTGTATTTAAAACTCAGACAAAGTTTTGGCAATGCTTTGATTTTCTTTTCAACCCTATTTTTATTTCTATCATTTCCTAACTCCAGTGCTTCTGGAGTCCTGCTGGAACAGAAGGTGTGCGCATCACAGTGGCAATGGTCACCATAGTTACAGGCTGCAGAGGAGAAGGGGGGGGGGGGATACTGCTCTTATCTCTGCAACTTTGGGGAAGTGAAATTAGACATATTATAACCTGAAAGAAATATATTAAAGGGAGACAATTGAGGCTATGTTGTGCTGGTTTTCAGTGGTGTGTTTTGAATTACAACCATCTTCTGGGTGATTCATGCAGCAGACCTTTACTTGAAAACAAGGCATTAGTGATTAACATTCATTGCGAGTAACAAAAGGCAGAAGTGAATGTGTATGCTTGCTGGAACAAAATGAGCTCAATGCGGAGTCAGACTCCGAAGCCCACACAGCACAGCCCACGCAGCACTGGGATGATGCGTACAGCACAATCAACTTAACTTGCCCATCTTAAATGAAATTCTCACATCCAGATTAACCCCATTCACTACTTCAGGGAGTGGTTTATGTGCCTCAGGAATAGAGCAGGAAGAGAGGCAGGGAGAACAGTGGGGGTATGCTGTGGCAAGAAAAGAGTGCAGTGATGTGATCTATCCAGAGAAGCTGTCAAATGCAGATCATCTTCTGGTGCCTGTGTTGACATGGATGGTGTTGGCTCTCTTAATGAAAATGGAAATGCTCAGAACCTCTGACATTTGGGCTGTTCTACTTACAGCATCTTCTACTTCTTCCTCTGGAGATGCATGCTCTCAGCCAGGCTGGTATCGTCTCGTAGTGAACAAGCACAGAGCTTTCATGTGCAAGTCAAGTGCAGCATCAGCAAGGCCTTTTCTACTACCTACTGCTTTAATACTACCCTCTTTGCTTCTCTGTGTTTTCTGGCCTAAACTCTGGCTGTTGTCTGCAGGGCTAATCGTTGCCTGAGTTGTTCTGTAGAAAAGCAAGTAGCCATCTGGTCAGAGGTCCCTGCAACCCATCTGCAGTCAGGTCTACCACAAGGAGAATGCCTCTGCAGCTGATCAATGGTTGCCTGAGACTCATCCAGTCATATTCAGGCTCTTTCAATAGATCTGTGGGCAAGTGTCCTTTCTGATATTAGTGCTGAAGCATATTGGCAGCTCTTTCTCTTCCTAGTGACATTTTGATCAAACAGTATCATATTTGGTAATCTGGGGGGGGGGGGGGAATCTTTTCGGTTCCACTCCTGTTACACTGTCACCACTGTTTGTTCTACCAGTCTGGAAACAGCTGCAGGGGCATGTAAGCAGCCACGGACTGCTCCAGGCTTCAGTGCAGGCCAGAGAAAGCAAACATGGTTGAGCTGAATTTCTTTTTAATTTGAACCACATGTTTGGGTGGCCTTGAAAAAAAACAAAAACCTCTAAGCAAAATGGGCATCATTGCCTGTTTTCTGTGGATTTGGGGTTACGGTAACCATATTTTGGCCTGGTGGGGAAAGCAGTGACAATTTTGTTGAGTTAACTTGAGCTAAGAAATATTCTGATGCAGAACTTCCATGTCATTTGGAAATAACAGTATAATTAATACCATGAAGTCTTATCTGGTAACATGTAGCAAAACTATTTCATTCTTGCTGCCTACTTAGGGATAAAGGTGGTTTTTATATTGTACAAATCATAGAATGGTTTGGATTGGAAGCAGCCTTAAAGATCATCTAATTACAGCCCCCCTGCCACAGGCAGGGACATCTTCCACTAGACCAGGTTGCTCAAAGCCCCATACAACCTGGCCTTGAAAACTTCCAGAGATGGGGTATTCACAACACTATCAGGCTCCCCTCTGGTTATTCAAAATGTCTCACTGCGTAATGGTCTGCTTCACTCCTATTGTCTCCATGGAGTAACCAGTTTCTGTCATTACCTTGAGCAGCAATGTAAGCAGTTTCACCGCACTGTACAAGTTGAATTTTATGTATCCCCAAAGTTTTTCTTTATTATTTTCAGCTGAACTTGCACATAAAATGATGAGGCTTTTTTAAACAGTTTAAAAGGTAAGGTAACTATTTCTGGATAAAGAGAAGAATGATGAAACCTTCAGGAAGACTGACACTAAGCTTAACGGTTGAAAAAAAGAAACTGCCTTGTACCAGAAGATACAGGACACTGACATTTGCTTTGATTGTCTTCATTACTGTGCTGAGACAAGTTGAAGTAACTGAAATTTCTCTTCTCACACTTACTTTCATTTTATACAACTAAACCCACTTTTTTTGAAAGCAAACATGTATTTAGCAATATGATAAAGTTCTACAATTTGTCAAAGGGTGGTTTATTAGGAAATTCCAAAACTTGAAATTACATTTTGTCCCCTTTTCAACTTCCAAGTTCTCTCTCAGTTTTGACTTTAACCAAGAGAGAAAGTATAAGCAAAACTTCAAACTTGCAAAACTGAAGAATATAAAGAAGCTAAGAACAAAAATTATTGCAACATCATTTTCATCAAGATATTTTTGGAAAGCAGATTACTGTTCTCAGTTCTCAAGGTAGTGCTGTATTAACATGAAGGTGATGGTAGAATTTGTCCTAGTGGTGCTTCTGAGAGCATAGGCAGCCCCTCTGCTCACAGAGGAGCCCAAAACAGATGTGAGCAGCCAGAGATAGCAGGCCTTGGCATCGGCTAGTGTGAGCCAGGGAAGAAAGTATTTAAATGCAATCCTTGTTAAAACTGCAGAGCTGTATCTTCAACAGAAGCTGCTTATGCTTTGGGTTTGGGGATGGCAGTGAATACTATTTTCTGTACATATATATTTCTTTCTACTCTTTTTGGCAAAAAACAATACTTGTTTGTGTGCTGCCAAGCTATTGCAATTTGTCTCTAAGAATTGAAAAGTTACCAGAAATTTGTGTGCAAAATTCATTCTTGTTTACCCCAGGACCTAAGCAATTATAGGCTCACTATTTTACTGCCAGTTGTCCCAGAATTATTCCTGTGCACAGTTCAAAGACAGCTAGGAAACCATTTAAACAGTCTTAATATAATATTCCCACTACAGGTTGACTCCTCAGAAAATCACAGAGCTATAGCAGTTCCATCTTTAGCACACAATGACTGGGAGGCCTTCTGCTGCTCCTACAGTTCTGTCAAACATATTTGATCAATCTTCATAACTTAATGATATCAGCTTGACAGTGTTTAATGAAGGTATTTAATGTTGTCTGATGGGTTTTCAGTAATATTTTCTCCAAAGTGTCTAGACCAGTGGTAATAATAGATTCTTCGAAATCATTTTGTTAGCAAGAGTGACTTGTATCTCACGTGTAAGCCCTGATGGTTTCCTTTTAGGAGAAGTACCCGTCTGTGCTGTATACTACAACATCAGGTGAAACTGCTGGAAAACTCCAACCAGCTTAGGTTTGGGAAATCAAATGGCTAAACTAGACCTCTTTTTTTGTTTGTTTTTATTCATGGCTTTGGGGTGTGCTAGCCAATAGGAAAATTATACACATGGCAAAAGAAAGGAAAATTATACACATGGCAAAAAAAGGGAAATTCCTGAAAAAATATCATTTTTCAGTATCTAGTGTCAGTGTAGAATTGATATTCATCATTTTAACCAGTGAATGAGATTGCCACAAACACCAGTATCATAAATATGATATTTGTTCTTCTCCAATCTTTGTAACTATTTTGGCAAGCGTCTTCATGCCTGTTCCTATCCCCAGTCTGCGGGTCAAGTGCTCCCTCGCAGGATCCTGTGCAGCCAAATGTCTTCTGCTATGCCTTCTGCTCCTGCTGTCATTTCCTCTTTCTTCTCCTCATTGTCCTGTCCCTTTGGTTTGCACTTTGCTTGTCCTTTCACAACAGAAGTTCGTGCCTTCACCCACCCCAAATCAAACATGAAACTAAGAAAGTAACAAAATTACACTGAGATGATGTTTACCAAGATCACTGTGTACTTGGTCCTGTGGTGTTCTTGCTTTATGCAGTGGTTTTGCCTTGTCTATTTGCCTGCAAGCTTTTCAGAACTCACACCAGCTCTTATTATCTGTTCCACAGTGATTTTTGCATAACAGGGCCCTATCACTGTGTCCCTGGGCATGACTGTAATGAATATAATAAACAAAATAACTTATCCACTTTCTGCCACTTGACTGAGCTTTCTTTTTCACTATCACTTCTCTACTCATAATGCATGAAGATGGGTCTGAGTGAAGAATGTGTTTTTTACTACATTTAAATTATCTGTAGAAAAAGCCAGATGGGATATTCCAAACGTAGACAACAAATGATGTTCAGAGGAGGCTTCCCTGGGACTGTTTCAAATCAGTAGCAGTATAACCCTTAATTCAGGACTGCAAATTAGCTTTCCTTATCTTCTCAGCACAAACGTTTGGAAGGATAATTCTGTTTACCAGGTCTTCTGTTTTGAAATTTCTTCAAATTCTTACCCTTTATGTGACATCATTACAGCTTTTATGGATAAACATGTATTCTTCCACTTCCTTAGTATGGGAAACACTAGAAATACAAACCCATTTTAGTATGAATACAAAGGCTGTGTTTTAGAAAAAGAGGCATCTATACTACAGTACTGTATTCTTAGCCTAAGGTCTAAGTACATACCATAAAAAAACAGTAGTCTTTGAAATTTATTACCAGTGGGCCTGAAAATATCCCAGAGGCACTATTCATTTTTGGCTTATATGTCTCCCCTCTCTGTCAGCTGTGTTGGCTGCAGTTATTTACACATCTTCAGGGAGAAACAGATGTCAGTAATAAAGGCCATAATAGAGTTGATTCAGTTTTTAGCTATTAGCCAAGATCTGCAAGCAGATATCTTGATGATACTCTGCATTTGCCATGATAAATGTGAAAACATTTAATGTGGAAAGGCTTCAAGAAAATGCAGTTATTTCTAGAGAGCTTGACTGGAGTTAAGAGAGTAACTGGACTATAATCACGTTCAAAACCATTTCGGTTTTCCTTTGGCAAAGGTCCACATTCACCTTTTGAAAAACAATCACCTGACAACTATGCGCATCCAGGGATCCTCCCTTGAAAATGGCATCAGTGTGAATTCCATTGTGGTGGGGATTTTTTACTCTCTGTTTGTTTTGTATGTTTATTTTGTTTGGTTGGGGTTTTTTTGTTGTTTTTCTTTTCCACTTTACTTTTTTTGAGGGATGGAATTGTAGTGAGAAAAAATCAGTTGCACATAGTTTGAATAAGTAATCATCATACTCGGTGCATACCAGTCTTGTGTTGTGTGGGTTAAATATCACAGGAGATCAGTTCATGGAAATACTACCAGAAACAAATTCAGTTTTAATAGTGTGTTTATTCTCCTCTTGGGGCTCAAATCCTCTGTGAGCCAGCTGCAGAAGCCATCCAAGACATTTATTTGGGTTAAGCAGTAAGCTGAGACAAGCGTCAAGTAGCTCACTGACTGCTGCTGGCCCTGAGGTGGAAGCTGCAGAACCAAGGTAAGTGTCAGCTCTGCTGGCCGCCTTGGAAGGAGCTGCAGGCAAAGCCCAGGGCAAGCAGAAAGGGTAAGTCAGACTTTTCACTACTTGCCATTGGTTTTGGTATGAGAAGTGCTGCTGCTGATCCCTGCAAGGCAGTAATCACATGCATTCCCAACATGAAGCAAAGTAATCAACGACAAAGTGATACCATCTGAGAAACCATTAGCATTCTAATGACTCTTGGAGGTTTCATTAAAATCGGTCACTTACTAATTGTTGACATTACTGGAAATTTGCGTAAAACGTTGTAGGCTTTTTCCATGGCTGAAAAGTTAGGACATCCTCTTCCCTGTATTATATAAGCAAAATTAAAAATAAAGAGTAATAGATTTTTCTCAAGAGGCTTTAAGACCTCCATTTGCAATCACTCCCTTTGCTATTATAGTAATCCCAGTACCAACATTTCACTTCAATTTCTCTGTACCTCCTTTCCAAAGAAGCCACCACAAACCCAACCTTTCTTAAGTGTGAAGTGCTTCTCTTGGCAGTTCCCCAAGTTTTTAGATCATACTTCCTGATCAAGCTGTTTTCTGTTAATTAATTTTGCTACCTCAGCATCATTAGCCAGTTGTGCTCCCTGATAATGACTCCATTTATGGATGGCCAATAATATGGAAACTGAATAGGAGAGGGCTTGTTCTCTGAAACAGGGTACTGCAAAAATTCCAGCAAGGAGAGGGAAAACGGTTAATGCAATACAGATTTTATCAACTTTGTGTTTTCTTCAGAATTTTGGCAGGCTCAGCTTATCTCTGGATTAAACCTAGCTCCTTGATGACCAACTTATGATAAACTTCTTTGGAAATATTCTTTCTGCCTCTCTAATTCTCACATCTGCACCTTTTAAGTGTCCAAAACATCAGTTCCCAGAGCACAGGAAGGTCCCTTGCGTTGTAAACTAGGACAGTTCTCCCCAGCCTTACACTGGAACATAGTAGTCCCAGTGGGGCGTGAGGCAGGATGTCAAAGGAGTCTACCTTGATATCTGGTGATTGGATAAGCAAACTGATGTAGGGATTTCTGGTACCTGGAAAGACATCTCTGTTCAATGCTCCATCACATTAACTATTAATGTGTTAATAATCAACAGGGTTTTTTGTAATATTCATACAAATAATATAGATATGCTCATCAATTTTCACAGTCACATGTTTTGTTTGTTTGATAATGGAGTGTAAAATCTTTGTAAGCCTGGAAAATACACTGCAATTTGCCTGAAATGCAGTCAGTTTCTTCTGTCCTCTTATACTGTGTGACACTGTGTGATGATGTCCAGTTGACTTCTCCAGTTGTTAGATGAAATTTCAGTTTGCACTAGCTTATCTGCATTATCAGGCTCCAAGCAGTTCTGTGGTATGTTTTTGATAGTGTCCATCAAAATAAATCTGTACCCTCAGGCATCAAATGAAGATTGATTGGTGCCAAATACATTGTACATTTACAGGTAGTGAGTGGGCTGTCAATGCATGTTAATAATGTGGAATTGGTTGTTAGGGAGTAGGAATTTAATAATGCCTGGAAACTATCTGCTAGCAATAGTGCTGGAAATAAATAACCACCTCAACTGCCTCTCCAACTGAGAGCTGTCTGGCATGGTTTACTAGAACTTTGTTATTGAGACTATTGAAATTGAAGTATCTTACATCTTCTGATATATACAAGCTGTCCATGTATCTTATATCTGGTAGGGGCAGTGAACTATAATACCTTCAATGAATCTAATACTTAGAATTGGTGCGTAACTATCTGACCTAATGAATAAATACCATAGTATATGTGAACAAACGCCACCAACGTGCTTCATCCGTAGCCTGTCTCATGGGCCATCACTGTATTCTTTCCATGGTAATTAAGACTAAACTGTGCATCTACTCACCCCAAGTAACACCTTAGTTTGCCAAACAGATCTTTAACAGACTCTGCTACTACAGCTTACGCCGAGTGGTATGTTTTTGCCCACTTGGCGTTCACTGCAGCAAACTTATCTGAGAAGCAAAGGAATACAGATTGTACATTTTATTAGCACAGTCTGGACCTTTAGACACTCTGGAAGCTTTATATTAAAGCAGTCTTTTTTTTTACCATAATAATGAAATGTAGTCACTGACTGGTTTTATCTGTTTGTGTAGTGTCAAATTTAATAAAAATGCAATTATTTGAGACAGGCAGCTTCCCCGGAAATCAGTTTCAATATTCAGGTAATCATATCATGTGGTCTTTCACTGTCAAGTCACAACTGAAATCCATGGCATACACTCCCAAACTACAAAAGGATTTGGGACTCCTAAAACTACACCAGATTTGGGATTCCACATAGCCAAGGAAGCACATGCAGCCCTTGTTATGCCAAGTTTGATGCTGTTATGCCCTCTTCAAAATAATTCCCAATAATTTGGAGGATGTGTCTTGACAGAAGCAACTAGGGAAAACATGCACCAGAGGGGGAGTTAGAAGGATTCTAGTTGGAAGTTTTGTTGCATATCAGGAATAAGGATTTCTTTCTAGTATTTTGGTTGAAAAACAAATAAAGGCTTCCTGTGCTACATTGTGACTGAATAATGTTCTCTTAATCAGTGTACTGCTTCAGCTATTTTTATCAGTAAAAATATGCTATGTCTAGGCATGTATAGCAAGTGACTGGATGTTTATTGCTATTTTATGATGTAGCTTCACTTACCAGGTTGAGAAAAAACATGCAGCAAGTGCTGTGATATAAAGGTGATCCTTTACATCAGAAGCAAGTTCATTTCAGGGCCTTGATCAGTGAAGGATTTTCATTGCTGATAAGTTTAATGAAGTACAGGCTAAGCTTCTTGTGCCAGAACCCAGCCTTTTTAGTAAAAAGTTTAAATCCTACAGTAATTTCTACAACTGGAGTTTAAGTAAGAACTTTCTTTTTAAATGCATTAATTTAGTAACCCCCTAACAGTTTCTAAAGTACTTTATCTGAATTCTACTACTTTTTCTTCAAACAAGGTCTCCTTTTTGCTACATTTTGTGAAATTCTGTTTGTCCAGTTTTCATTGATCCAAAGCATAAAATTCCTCTTTTTACTTCTTTTAAGAACTTTTTTCCATTCTTTCAGAATATCTTCAGGAGCTATGTATGCACTCAGATAACTCAGAAATAGATTCTCTTAGAACATCTGTCTTGCCATGAGCTTGCTCCTCAGTATAGGAAAAGTGTTTTTTTCTCACTAGAAAAAAAATATGTCTTAGAGGTTGCAAAGTTACTGTTTGAGAAACTCTCACTGTGCGTGTGCAATAGGTGACTTTCCACAAAATTAGCAACAGGCTTTTGCAAAGTCCCAGATGTGGAGGGACACAACATCCCACAGGTGTCAGATAAACAGCTCTTACAGGCTTTTCTCTGAAGTACACATAATCTATTCTGAAACATAACTTAAACTTTTGGCCAAAATATTCTACAGTTTGGTTATTTTTTCATTTGGATATGTTTAACTTGTTGTGACTCTCAGTTTCTTAGCTTCTTTCCTTAGTACCTCTTATAACCTACTACTGAAAACAGGACAACGGATTTAAGAGATCTTTTCTCTGCCATTCTGCAGCCATTTGTTTTTATGTTGTACAACTGCTTCTTCCTTATCCTAAACAGTTGAAGTAAAGGACAATAAAGAAGTCATTCTACTGTGAAGTTTGTGGTAGATAGCACATTCAAAATACACATAATAAAAGCTGGAGAAAGAAGGAAAGTAGAAAAGCATGAGTAGCTCAGTTTTGAATCTCAAATCCAGTTTAATTTAGTTCAAGCATCTAACTGAAAGCTTTGGCTTTATTTTGCATTATTGGTGTTGATATTTTGTCTCATTCTCGCATGCCTCATGTCATTTTACCTTTTAAAATATATTAAAGGTATCCAGACGTTTTCAGTACGTAGAATGAGTACAACCAAGGAACAAACCCAGTGTATATTGCATTTCATAATTTCATTCTATATGGGAATTTAAGCTAATGCAAGGTCTAACACTTGCTCGTTTACGTGCTGTGCATGCTATGGCCTTGACTTTCAAAAGCAGTTTAGAGGGCTTCTTTTCAGTAACGTTTTTGAGGGCTGAGAGCATCTGTCACTCAAGAATACAAAGACTGTGGCTTGTCCTAATTGTTTCTGAGTGCACCAGCCTTGGCTATATGAGTCTGCAACTTGCCCTTTAAATATGACCTTTTCATATAACAATCAAAAAGATACATTTATCTGGAAGCAAACCAAAGTTTTATTTTAGTATGTATAGAGTGGGGAGCTAAGAGGAGTTTCAGCTTGTTGATGCTGAGATGCAGAATATAAACCATGTGAAGCACACTGGAAGAGTTTTACATCAGCATGTGACAGGCAGTAGGTTCTGTGGCTGATCTGATGCACCATTTCACTTCCATTTGGTATGAACTCATGGTATAACAAGTGCAGCAGGTAGGTTTACCATGTAGTTTCTATGCACTGCAGCTCAAGTACATGCTTTGAGGAAAGCAAATAAAGCAGCCCTAGGAATAATGATGGACTGCATGTCCCACACCCACCCACAGAATACTCTGAAGGAAAGCAGCTCAGCTGCTACAGACATCTGTACCAGTGAAGACCAAGGACTGATTCAGCACACTTCTGTTGGAGTCCTCATCCAGAGCTCTTTTTTTCTCAGTCCCTATGGAAGAGACTTCGGGAGATAAAGCTGTAAGACTAGCCATGACCGTAATGTCAAAGTACCTGCTCCACATACGAAGGTTGTCTTGTGATTCTGCCTGGAAATGCATTTGTTCTGAGTGGTGGGTCTAGCCCTGACAGTTAATGTTACTTAACTCTGATATGTTTATTTCCCACTTGAGTGCTGCTAGCCAGAGTGCACTCAGCAACACTTCAAAGTGAAACTTACCAGTGGAGTATATTATTAATTTATTGCCCAGGTCCAAGGCTGGTTGGTATGTCTCAAACATAAATGTGATGGAACTATAGACTGTGCTATTGTGTTTCTTATGCAGTTCCTGCAAAAAATGTCAAAAAACATGCAAATGTGGGATGTGATACATATGAGTGTCTGAAGAAGGATTGCCTTTCTGCTTATTGATATCTTCTCTATGATTCTTATGTTTCTGTTAACAGAGGTCTGATCAAAAAGTTGCAATTAGAAACACAAAAAAAGGGAAGACAGAGCTTGGTTGATGAGTAGGAAATTACAAGTGATTAATTATATTAATTTTGCAAACAGAAATGGAAAGAGAGAAACAAATTTTAAAAGCTTTTATACCTTTGAAGTACCAGCAAATACAGATCATTTCTTTTTTTGGCAGAATACTTGAAAAGTGGTGAATTTTATGAAGGAAATGACAAAAAATATTTCACAGAACTCAACTTGGTTTGTCTCATAGACATTTTTTAGCTGATCTAGATGGTAACTTCTTGATTAATATAATTAATGGATACTAAAATACCAACTTCTGCAAAAATGAAATAAAATAAAAATGTATTTGGATTACCTGTAGAGAAACTACATGGCATTGGAAACTAAAGACTAGCCTGAAGTTGAACTTTATTCAATCATTTCTATAGACAGATTTGCAAAAGTTTGTCTTCTCGATGTGAGATGAAGAGGTGTTATCAAAGGGCCAAGATATTCAGGAAATTTAAAGTTTCTAGAGTTGGTAAATAGGAAGGCAAGAAACGATGATCAGTAAAAAGCCTTTGATTCTATTTCTAACTTGTATAAGCATAGGAACAAAGGACCTTGAAACACTTATTATTAATCCTATGGGAAATGTATATGAACTTGTGCCTTGAACTAAAAAGAAAACCAAAACAACAATAATCTGGATTTATTTCAAGCAGGGAGAATATAAGATTTTCTTCTTTTTTATCTTCACATTCGTTTTCTTTATTTCTAAACTAGGATAAAAATGGGAATAGAGTAATTTGGTCTAGCTAAGATCACAGTGTTGGTATTTGCTTCTGATCTGGTTGCTTTGAACAACTTTAGGTTATGAAGAAAAATATTTTGTTTTACAACTCAAGCAATATGGGGAATTGAGTCAAAAGTGTGCCATAAAAATTGTATTTGTCAAAGTTAGGATGCAAGAAAGAACAATGAAATGTAGTTAGCTGGCTTTGAGAATCTAGCTACAAATATTTGGGGTGAGAGAAAGAAATACCTAGTTATTACAAGTCTATATATGTATGGGAGTAGTCAAGACAGATCTTGGCCTGAACTGAAAATTCTGGAAGCCTCTCCACGCCTTTATTAAAATTGGATTTACCAAACATATTTGCAATATCAAGTAAAATGTCAGTAGCACTGCTGCTAGGTCAACCTGCTTTCTTGATCCTAAATCAGGAAAAGCTGTCAAAAAATTACCACAATCTTTATAAATAGTTTATTTAATTCTAGTCCTAGAAATGGATTAATTAACTGCACTGTAGATTTCTACTACTAGAGGTGAGGCATTTATCAATTAACCTAGTAAAATGTTATTCACTGTACTATTTGAGATGAAATTATAGATCCAGAATGTATAAAACTGTGGATCTGGGCTAGTGAAAAGGAAAGTCAAATATTTTCAAACCTTTTGACAACTGGATTAGCATCAGTCATTTGGGATCCTTTACATGAAGAGCTAAAGGACACCACTGAAATATAATATATTCTAGGGAGACAAAGAAATAACAACTTGTACAGAAGAAGCACAAGGATTGAATTATTTTTGGAGATTTGAATTAGCAATAAAGGGATAAGTAAATACAAAACTCTTTTTAAAAAGTTCCTCTAAAGCTTCAAGTCATGTACACTTTCCCAGGGAATTTTTATCATGGGGCTGGAAAAAAAGAGAGAAGCTCTAGACTTCCTATGGCAGAAGTTCTTATAGAAATAAAGAATAGTTCTTTATAACGTTCTTATTTCTAGGCAAGGGGCTCTTATGGCTATTCTGAGATCAAAATTAAGAGGCTTGGTGACTTGTGTTCTTTTGTTTTAATAGAGTCAAAAAGAAGATAATAGTTCAATTTGAGCATCGTATTATAGATGTTAATAGTAAATAAGAGAAGTCAGGTTTGACTGTTGTTAAAGGTGGTCTTTCAGTTATTGTGGAACTCAGCATGAAAAAAATATTAATATGGTTTCTCAAACACAGTCCTAAAGAAAGTGCCAAAATGCTGCATCGCTGTACACAACCTATGGCATTGACACTAAACCACCATGTGTCACTCTGCTTGGCTTTCCTATTAGAGACAGACATATGTGACATAAGTGGGACTAGATATTACAGACACTGTCAGGGGCCCATCTGAATTAATGCCAAAAAAGGCTTTACCCTATTTGACTGATATTTTACATATATTTTTAGGTCTGGAAAATTGTGGGTGGTAGCATTTCTTTTAATTCTCTGCTTTGTATTGAAAATGTCTTTGTTTCTTTTAGGTTTACTATGTTATTTTATTATTTTCTCTTGATGCCTGATTGAATTTTTCTGTGTCTCTTCTTCCTGCATGTTTTTGCCTTTTTTATTTTTTTTTATTTATTTTTTATTTTAAATAATCTAGGAATCTCATAGTGATTCTCTATCAATGAATCTTAATGTGAATTTAGACTATTGTGAATGAGCCAACCTGGTAACTAATAGGAGGTTGTCACCCAGAAGCAGAACTATGCTTATGTTTTAGAACAGCTCCTTAAGTCTGCTCTTTCACAACATCTCCCTTAATCTGGTCTTTTTCTGCGTAGCAGTTGTTGTTGCACTTACAGCCATATTCCTTCACTTTGCTGCTGCTCCAGGATGAGGTACCTTATGCTTCACGCGCAGAAGATGGCATGAGGCTCCTGGCTCCTGAATCTGGCTTTGCTGCTCTGTGGTGTTGTGGATCTTTGAGCAGCAAATACTCCTGCATACTCCTGGTTTTCTGCTCTGGGTCTGGGCCCCAAGAGTTCCTGCCAGGCACAGAGCAAGAGGATGATTGGCAGGTTTTTCTCTTTCTGAGCGACAGCAACTCACCCCTCCTATTGCCATTCTCCAGCCATATTTAGCTCCTACTTTGAAAAGAAAAATGTAGTCCAGCTCACTTCCCATGAAACCTTAAGAAATCCTATGAAAATGAGTTGAGGTATTCTGTCTGAGTAAAAGTGACAGACCTGTACTACCCATTGACCCTGGGTCAGCAGTGGTTTGCCTGTAGGGACCCTATGAATTTCTTTAGCATACCAAACTGCAGCCCTTAGGTATGGGGTTGATTCTGGTGCTGTGGACTACACTGTGATGGTTTCTGTGAGATCACATCTGTGTATTACAAATGAGTCATCACAGTAAACTCTGCTGGGCACAAAGTAGTTCTCCCTGTGCCAAAGTGAAGCATGTGTATGTGGGGGCCCCAAGGGCTGCTGAATGTGCTGCTCTTAAAACCCTGATTTAGCTATGCAAGCAACACATTAATACAAACAGCAGGAGAAAAAAAAATGTTGCAGCAATGATTTACATACTATAAGAGGAGGTTTCTGCAGGTTTTGCTGTGTCACCTGCAGGATGCTCATTTATAAACAAGTACAGAGTCAGGTGCTTACTGCAGGTAAATCCTGTTCAGAAGCTGTTAGCTACGAAAATCAAATACACTTCCATAGCAGCCTCGCACAGCACAAGCATCCATTTTCATATGTGAATATCCAAATCCTCCTTTCCCCCTGCATATAGAAAAATATTTCGTAAACAAGCTCCCGAGTGAGGAACAGTTTCTCTCCCTGCAAACATCTGTGTCTTTATGCAGTAGTTTCCTTGGAGGAGGGGAGAACTAGGGATTTTTTTACCTACTATTCAGCAAATGAAGCCAGTCTGATCATCTTATTTAGTATATCCATTTACACTTTTTACACTTACAAGAGATTTGTCTTTATGAAGTTCTTCAGCATTAACTCTCGTATGTGTAGAGCTTGAGTGACCAGTCTGTGAGGCAAAACATACTAGAGCATTGCAATAAAGGCATTCCCTGTCTTTAGTGAAGATCTTCAAATAAAAAAATCCCCAAAAGCTAAACAAAACCCCAAGAAACAGTGTGGCAGGGATGTAACAGGATGGGATTTGTCTGTTGTAGACTGGACACCCTGTCTGGAGGCAGGAGCAGCTGGCGACAGATTAGCATGGACTCCAGCCAGCCAGCGCTGTTTGTATAAAAATAGTTGACAGCAAAGAGGAAGGGAGACTGTGAGGGAGACTCACATCTAACTAACGAGTAAAAAGATCTCCAGTTCTGAATTATGTCCTGGGTTCAGCAGTAGCAGTCATTTTTCTCCTTCTTAGTAGCTGGTGCAGTGCTGTGTTTTCAGCTATAGTATGAGAATTCCTCAAACTGATCTCTTACAGATGGAAACCTTTCTGTTCCTAAGAGCCAAAGGTGAGTTTTGCATTATTTGGCAGGACAAAGAGGAATACTTACCTTAATAAAACCATGAGGATAATAAAGCCAGAGACAAGAAATGTGTAAAGTCTCCAGCTGTATGTAGACTGGCTCATGGATTTTCAAGTTATTCCTGAATTCTTTATCTGGCAGCAGGGTCTTGTTTATTTCTTCAGTGGGATGTATGAGAAAGTGGACCAAGAGATAGTGGTGACAACATGGGTATATCATACAATCATGGAATCATAGAATGGTTTGGGTTGAAAGGGATCTTAAAGATCATTTAGTTCCAACCCTCCTGCCATACGCAGGGACACTTTCTACTAGACAAGTTTGCTCAAAGCATTGTCCAACTTTGCCTTAAAGGCTGCCAGAGATCAGACAACCACAACTGTGGTGGTGCCTCACCACCTTCACAGTAAAGAATTTATTCCTTATAACTTGTCTAAATCTAACCTCTTCTAATTAAAGCCATTCCCCCTTTTCCTATTACTACAGGCCCTTGTAAAAAGTCACTCTTATAGGCCCTCTTTAATTACTGGAACACTGCTCTAAGGTCTCCCTGAAACCTTCTTTCCTCTAGACTGAACAAGCACAACTCTCAATCTGTCTTCATAAGGAGAGGTGTTCCCCTGATCATCTTCATAGCCCTACTCTGGAGTCACTCCAACAGGTCCAAATTTCTGAGACCACATTTCTCAGCTGACTCCAGGGAAGTATTTTTGGCTGGATTTTTCAGTCTCTGGTAAACTTGTAGCTGATAACTGATCACAATTGTCTTGGAATAGCATGCCCAGATCTCTCTGGTTTATTTGAAAGTTACAGCCTGAAATGAGCTCTCTGTCTCAGTTCAGTATATCTGACATACAGTGACTAAGCCTCCTGCCTCTCTTCTTTCTGACTACAGAGACACTCCTTTGGAAAGGGCCTAATTTTGTTTCTTTGTATAGAAATTACTTAGCAAAGTGGAATGCTCTCTTCTGTCGTATTTTCTGAATAAATTGCCCAAAAGTCTTAGCAAATTAACTACACACATTCCTACCAACCAGTGTGATCATAGGTATGCTTGGCAGGAGTACTTTGTTCCCTCAAAGGTTTGGGAACCTCAAAGTTTCCCTCAAAGGCTGTCTGTCCTGAGTGCTGGCAGGGAGCAGAAGGATATTTCCACACCTGCACAGAACAGCAAGGATGAAGCTGCTCATGCTAGCACAACTTCTCTGCTTTCACAGAAGAGGTACAATTAATGCTTTTTAATGGAAATGAAATTCTATAGCAGCTGGTGATCCAAAATGCTGACCTAAAAAAATGGACTCTAATGAACTGTGCAATCCTCTTAATTTAGTTAGTCTACATAATTGCATTTCTACCTCCTACTCAGCTCAATAATTGCACTGATGCCCTATCTTGAAAACCCATCTTTGAACCTTAATAGAAAGGTTTAAATTATGCTGAGCCTCTATGCTAATACTAGTGATCAATAGCACTTCTTCATCTTTGTTTATATTTAAAGAACTGTCCATGTTGATTTACTGTCACTTTAATTGGGATTTACTGTTTATACTCACTTGTTCCAGGTGTTGCAGAGATGACGAGGATTGTTTTAGTTCTGACTGCTTGGGACCGTTAAAATTTTGATTTCTTCCTTTTATTCTTTTGGTTCATGAGTGTTTGAGGAGAAAGTGAGCAATCCCCTGTAGTTCCATAAATGATTCCTTGATAGCAGCTGAAGTTTACAAAATAGTAGATTGAGACCAACCAGCTGGTGAGGTCAGCCCTCAGCCCTTCTCATGCCACTTGGTGACATGTAAAGACACTGTAAGGTCACTGATCCATACGGGTTGAGTGTCTGGCCTTATAAATCTGCTAATTCATCTGTATACCTGACATCTACCCTTCTGGCATCAGTGCTATGACCAACATCAGTGAACAAGTACAGTTTTGTCTCTGAGAAGGGCAAGGTCAAAAAATCAAGAAAAAAACATTCTACTCTTGACTTTGAACATGTGGGTTGTTTTTTTTTTTGAGTCTGTTTCAAGAACAGTGATTAAAATATGTAATCTAAAAGGCACTTATGAACCTGCAGATCTAATGTGCTCTACAGGAAATGTTTATAACTGCATGTCATCTTGGACCACTCTGTATGTATCATTGGTCTTGTTACCTTTAATAGCACCACCACCCACTCTGTTCATGCAACGGAGTGGTAAGCTCACAGACTGGGGTCACACAGGCTGCAGTATATTTGTCTATTTATTTAATTTATAACTGAAGAGATTTTATCATTTTTAGTGTTCCAGAGCTTTGAAAAACTAGATATACAATAATCGAGTTACAAAAAAAGAAGTTGTTGAGCTTAAACCCCAGAAGCGTTTTTCCTTAGTGGTGTTTTTCTTTATTATCTCAGTTTATCCTGCAATGTTATTGGAGTTATCACTCTAAAGAAAGCCAGGAAAAAAAAAAATGCTGCTAATGTCAAACCAGTATGCCACAATTCCTGTCAAATCCCCTTCATATTAACGATACCAGCTTCACTGCCACTGAAGTTTTGTCTTCTGTTGTACCTCGGTGACTCAGTGGTCATTTCAAGTCCTTCCCTTTTGACTTCTCCACATAGAACTGAGCTGAAGTTTTGCCATGCATGATGAAAAGTGTCTGCCATACAAAAGTATCTGCCAGAAATTCTGTCAGCTTTCTTCTCATGTGTATCTGTAGTCAAGTGGGCAGACCAGACAACAGTTCATATTCATATTCATTGCCCATGAAAGTAACACAGAAATCTCATCAACTTACAACATGGCTTTATGGGATACTGTGAAATATTCTGGGAAATTATTTGGTGCCATAGCAAAGCTGTTGAGATCTAGGGCTGGAGTCCCTTGACAGCTTTCTTTACCAAAGTTTTCCCTTACTGAAACAAATCCATTGGTCCCCACAGGGTGGTAATGATGCTACAGTTCCTTGGATGACCATGAACTTCCATCAACTCAAATTTTTTTTGAACCATGAAGCTGGGATATCAAATGTAATTACAAATGGACACCTTCCAGTTTCAAAAGAAAAACCATTTTAAGCAAGCTCTAGAACAGTCCAACGTAGCTGCAGAAAAGAGCAAATCATTTTTCTGAGAGAGGAAAAGCACAATATTATTTCAAGCCATGAGGAACAGGCATGGCTACTGATTTGAAAAATAATTACTTTATGTCATGGACAGGAAAACCAATAACTTTTTTCTTAGCATTTTAATGCATGGATAAGAACATGACCAAGTTTTTTTCTATCCTTAAGTGCTATGACCAGGAAGTGCACATGAGATGCTCATTTATATACAAATGTCTCCGCTTTAAGTATCAAGTAGTTGGCCTAAACACAGGAAAGGCAGAACATCTCAGGGGGACAGGGAAGGGGGCTCACCTTACTGTGTGAATGCCTGGAACCAGGCTCAGCAAAGCTCCTGAGAACACTCTGAAACAAAGCAGCTATGAAAGCAGCCCCTATTATGTCAGATCATCCTAAATATGCAAATCATCTGGCTTCAAGGGGAAAGAATATATATATATATATGTTTGTGTGTATATATATAATCCTCATTAGTAAATGCAGCCCCAGTGATGTGAAGAGGCTTGTGTTAACTTATTTTATAGATGGATTTGGCCTTGCGGTATGTGTGCTTGGATGCTAAAAAAAGCATCAGGTTTTTCCACAGAGTGCATATTTTTTTGCAAGTTTTATAATTATTTCAGGCTGATGATCTCTGATCATACCGTGTCCTTTTGCTGCAGAAGTTGTTGATCTTTGCAGGGAAAAAATAAAACAACAACAAAAAAAACAAACTACAAAACTGCTATGTGGAAACCAAGGTGTTGTTATTTTGTGGTGACAGCAAAGGTGCACCAGCGTGCAGGGTTATTCTTATGCGACACATAATTGCTTAGAAATTATTTTTAAAACTGGGCTGAAACAAATCACAAGGACAACTCAGAGAAGCTGCCGTTTGACAAACCTGCTTGCAGGGAAAGTTGAAGGGCGTAGGGACCATAGCTGCAACTACTGAGGCAGAAGGAGAGAGTGGAGCACAGCATCACCTGCTTGGCCCACTCAGCTCACATTAGTGACTAAACCACCCTGCCTTCAATGTCAGTTGCTTCCCCACTACAGCATGCAGTGGGCTTACACCCACAGAGAAATTCTGGCCTGGCAATTTTTTTCTGAATGCTCTGTAGACCTGCCTTATTGTTTCTTATTGTAGATTGCTGACACTATAGGCGTTTATAAATCTCCATAATACCAGAAATTATCTCTACTTATAACCGTTCCATCACTAGCATTCTTAGACCATCACTACTGCAAGAACATTATCCCCGCTATATAATTTGTGTTTGCAGTGCTTTGTGCCAACAGTTGCTTGTGCTGCTGGCAGTCTAAACCAGAAGGTTTAGACTAATGGCCTTTTAAAAACCAAGCATAGAAGCATCCCTGTGCCTGTCGTTATTCTGGGCTATGCAGGCACTCCGTACAGTGATTCTGTCCCACCACTGCACTGAGCAGAGGGTAACTTCCAGAAGTGAAGACAGCAAGTCTGGGAGAAGAGCCTCTCTCATAAACTGTCTCCTGATATATTGTCCTCCAGAGGGGAAAGTGCAGGAGGCCAGTTGTTTGTGCTGGTTCCTTCTGCCAGGTGAGTTTGTGTCACCACTTTATTTGCTGTGCTTGTGGAGGACAAGGCCATGGGTTCTGCCACTGATTCTGCACGTGTACAGTTGTGTGATATACACATTAAGTTATCCCTTCACTAAAATCCCCTGGACACAGATTTCTTTCTTTATCCTCTATTATGCCCAGCTCTCAGAGAAACAACACTTTCTATTATGCTTAAGAAACGCTTTTCAGCTTTTCATCCAAATCTGTTACATTGTGTTCCCAATTTCCTACACAAATAGTTGATGTGCAGCTTCAGGTATGCAGGATTCAAAGGCATCTACTTTATTTCTCACACTCTGAATATTGCAACTGGGATGATAGATTGAGAGGACTGGCCGCCCTTCCTTCAGTGAGAATTGATAATTCCTAAGTGAGATAATTTCTTTGTCATGTATTCTGTGAGTATCTGACACAACAGTCAAATGCACTTCCTGCTGCCCCTTTCACACTCACTAAAATAAAACATGATCCCTCACCAAACAACCCCTGAAGTACATTCAGGCATATATCTGCTCTGAGTGAGAGTTAAGAGCTTCAACTCCATGAACTGCCTACCACATTAACCAGGGAGCTCCCCATGCCAGATCTCATTTTACTGAGGCTCTCAGTGCTGGTAAGAAATGAAATATTTGGAATAATCTGTTGGTATGACCTGTTAAAGGTTTTGGTCTCATTTTCGTTTGCGGTGGTTTTTCGTTAAGTCCAGCCTGGTACTCAAAGTCCCTTTAAGCAATCCTGCATTGCTTTAGGCCATGCACAAAGTACAAAGAGTTCACTGTTGCCGCTGTGGTATTCACATAGTGACCCTTTCCTTTTCACCCAGAGAAGAAAAAACATAGTTTAGACTGAGAGCTGCAGCTCTTGAACTGCAATATGATGCAAAAGACACTGCCTTTGCCAGCAATCTAAAACTCACAGGAGAAGCTTATTTCATCAGCTATGCTAATGATCGTGCCAGAACATGTCTAGAACAAGTAATTTGTCCTGTTGCACAATGATACTTTAAATTATGATTAGCCTTTATAAGAAGTAAAGATGCCATCAAAAGGACTGTCTTTTAAGCATATGCGCAGGTCTCTTATGTTCAGTCAGCCATGATAAACTATCATGGAGTTCATCTGGCTGCAAGCAAGCTGAACAAATATGTTTTTACATAAGGCACAAAAACTCTATGTTGCAACTAAAAACCTGAGTTATTACTTTTATCCCTGAAGGCTGATTGTTGTTTAAAATTCTAAGTTACGGAGTTTTATACACTTTGCAATACAATTTATTCAGTTATTCACTTTGTAAATTTTCAAATGCAAGTATCAGAATCTGTTCAAGGATACTATGGAAACAGACTGATTCAATTTAAAGAGAAAGCAACTAATCCCCATAGAGCTGTTCTTCTATAATTATGTACTTATGGTTTTTGAAAATCACAAGTAAAACTGGGAAAATATTCATTTAATGTGAGTTAGTCTAATTTATCATTGGTATTAGGACAGTCCCTAGGAACTCTGAATGATAAGCTGTAACTTACTGTGCAATGCAGTGGCCTACAGAAAATAACAGGACAATGCCCATCCAAAATGGCTTGCTGTCTACATAGCCAAGACTCAAAGAAAGGTGCATGAAAAAATGTTATCTTATCCACTTTCAAATATGATGCCAAGACAGAAAAAATGAAGTTTCTTGGCCAGAGACATTGACAAAATCTGAAGAACTTGCAACTGAGCTGAAGAACTCTCCTCAGAAATTTTCTACTGGTCTGCCTTGTACTAGAAAATTGGGGTTTCTATGTATGTGGCTTTTTCCTCATAAGAAGCATCTCCTTTTCACATTTTTCTTCTATGAATTAAAAATGGAAAAAGCTGACATTATTTATTTTTCAGATAAAACAGTGCAGTTTTCAGTCCCCCTTCTTGGAAAATTTACATAAAAAATATAAAAACTTATATGTCATCAATGAATGTCATCATTCTTTGCTAAAAATTCCTATTCTGTAATTGGCTTTGGTGTTGAGGTCCTACCATTTCAATAATCAACAGGCCATCTGTATGCTTCCTGAAAAGTTATCACAATTGTTTCAGCAGCAGTGTCCATCCAAAAGCAAGAACAGCTCAAACTTATTTCCTTCCCCATGTAATCTATGAAATGACGGTGAATATTGAGGGAGTTCTGTGCAGTCTAGGAGAAATAATGTGCCTGGAAGGTTATCTTTCTATTTAGTTTTTAATTTAGGTTGAACATATGATTGTGGAATATGTAATCCACAAGGGGAGAGGGGAAAAAAACACCTTTACCATAAAATTAGCAACAAATGGCTACAGTGGCCTAGGGAAAGAGCCATTGTGCCAAGCACTTGTGCCAGGAGAGTTTCTGGCACAGGGACAGTTCCCTGAGAGAAGACTAGGTGAATTAAATATGTATATATATTTGTATCTCCTAGAACAGGCTTTTTCTCCTTGTAAAAGTTAGCATACCTTGAAGACTACAGTAACCCATTTTCTTGGCATGCAGATGAGCTATGCTGGAGAGAGCAGACAAGTAACGTTACAGCAGAGCCATGCATTTCCTAAGGCTCTGGACTACTGAAGTCACGGCAATGAGCAGCTATGTTGGCTTTGCATGGTTCAGCATCTGACCCATTGCTGAAGGGATTTCTTCTGAAGATAGCTTTATAGCCTTTTTGCACGAGAGAAATGGCACAACTGGGGCTGTGATACAACTGAGAACTGGGCCAACAGTGTCCTGGAGCACATTAAGACAGCAACTGTCTGGGTTTATGCTTATACACAGCTGTTTCTTGTAGCTGTGGGAATTATAAAATGTGCTCTGTTTTTGCTGTCAAAGACCCTAATTTAAAACCATATTTTTTAGGAACTGTAGAAGCTGTAAAGAAAGAAAAAAACCCCACAAACCCAATAAAAAAGCAGGGTAATAGAATGTAGTTTGTGTCCATTGCTTCTCTCATCAAGTTAATAACTCATTCTTCTAGTTCAAAATGGCACAACATCTCAGAGATCATAGCACATAAGGATTTAAATGACTAGCTGCAAGATAGAGGGCAATCGTTCACCTCTCATAGGGTGTGGAATAAAGGTTCTTTGAATTTGTAGGACTTTCCTGCATCCTTGAAAAGGGCACGGGCATTGTCACTCTTTAAAAATGATATAAAAAAAGAGGGGATGTGTGCTTTTTTTGAGAAAATTATTTTGCATGTAAAAAATGATAACAAAATGATCTTGTTATCAATTTATGTTTTATTTAAAAATACAGTCTGACTTTGGGGTACTCATCTAGGAACTGGTGACATCATTAAATGCTAACAGAAGAAGAGTCAGGAGGGCAAAAACTCCAGTTTATATAAATTTCCATACTACTAACACATGGGAGAACCAACTCCCTACCAGAAAAAAAAAAAAAAAAAAAAAGAAAAAGAAGAAGACTTAAACCCTTAAGCAGAATTGAAGATTTTACCTCCAGACTACCTAAAACTCCAGGTACAGCCTGACAGGACTGAGCAGTTCCATTTTCATCCAGCTTCCCTGGTTTTGTCGAATATGAGATCAGCATCTTCTATAAGCTAAAATAGCAGCACAGGACTCTTTAGGGGAAGCCACTCTGTCACTGTCTCCTTACTCTGCATGTGTTCTTGGGCTTTCTTTATGGGCAGTTCCTCAAAGCTATGGACATGGTGTTTTTTTATCACCTCACTGGTTGAAATATGCTTACTGGACAGAGATGTACTTCTTAGCTTAGTAGAGGATTCTTTCTATTTTATCACTTTCAGCAGTATTAGATAGCTCTGCTCCAGGTTTTTGCCATTTTTCTGAGGTGCATGACACAGGAATCTAAGGATCTTATTTTTTCTTTTTTATAATATTATGTACACCATTGGTCCCAGGTGCCAAAAAATTGGTTACTACCTGATCCGCTAGATGGAATTATGAGACAAATCTGGAATATCTTTCAAAAGCGTGTTAAGCCCCATAAACCAAATTTAATGTTGGAGAGGAATGTGGTCCTTAGTAAGCCTACTGAGTTCCTTAATTCTGAGAAAGATTTAAATATTTTTGATAATACCTATTTATCTTAAAATTATTAATGGCAAAACCAGTTTGGACCAAAGAAGATGCTGATAGAGATTCAAATACTTCATATATCAAGTTGGGTCCTGTAGTAGACACTGCTAACTAAGGTTATTCTGAGTTTAGAAACAGAAGCCAAAGCTACCTTTAGTGTCTCACTTACTTATTCCTGTAAACTGCAAGCTGTGACAAGCAAACAAAACCACCAGTAACATTTTCATTACTTTAAATATGAAAGGACAGGAGACACAGTTTCAGTAGTTTAACACAGCTTATCCAAGTCAGCTTTAAATGTCTTAGAAGCTGCTATAAGTTAGGTGTTTATGTTTTCATTGCTTACCTCAATTAACACAGGGATTAGCTGTAGAAAGCACTAGAGCTGGCACAGCTTTGAGGAACATATGTTAAGAAAACATCAGTTTGCCTGGAAGCTGATTTTAATGGGGTAGTTTTGTGGCTGAGAGCAAAATGGGGAAAAGATTTGGAGCTTTCTTCTTCAGGGTGTTTTTTGAATTGCAAATCAAATTTCCTTTTCTTGCTCTCTGAAAGGTAGACAGAAAGCTCTGATACTGCAGAGGAAAATGCAATTTAATAAGATTGCTTGATGTTCTCTATTAAAGTAAGGGAGAAGTTGTAGTGTTTCTATTCTTTGTCAGGGCTGTAAGGAAAGACTGAAGAAGATGAGAGAGAGAAGAAAGACAAAAAGACCAGACGACTGTATGGGTAATATACCTACCTACAAATAAAGAGATCACTTAGTAAAAGGGAAAGGGTGACAGCTGAAGCCTTAGATGTGACAGACTGAAGCCACTTCAGAACAATAGCTGGAGAAAACATCATTATTTGTACAGAGGTGAAGGAAATGGGAATGTCATTTATCAGCAATTTGTGGAATAAGTGGCTCATCTAGGTCGGCCGTAGCCTAACCCATGATCAAATACCCCACCTTTCTGAGAAAGAGTAGGTTGAATTTATAGTGTCAGAGAGACAGAGGAGGTACCAACCCTTACTGGGAGCTGTGCTTCTGACTCAGGAATGCAGAAGACAGTGACTTTTGGGGGTCTTTGTTTCCACTCTTTTCCCCTGTCCTCCTTGAAATATCTGTGCTTAAAACAAATCTGCAATTGAAAATCACTAACCTCAGGTGTGCGTTTTCTGATAGAGTGTAAACTAGGAGCACATACCCATTCTGAAACAAAAATGTTCTTAGTCCTTTGAAGGTAGCTTTATCATTGCTGCTCTAAGATCACTGTTGGACAAGATAAGAAGGATAGTGGTCTCACTGTCACCATTAGCTCACTCAGTACTTCACCTGCAAAAAACTTAACACTCTGGTTTAAAAGACCAATAGATACTTGATCAATTACTAGTTATAACCAAGTACTTCTCCTACAGAGAGTGCCAGAACTAAGGACCCAACTAGTTGTTTCAAAAATGAATGTGCTTTAGTTTTGAGAGCCTTAAGCTTAGCTTTCAGTCACATATTAAGACTTCTTTCAGCTTGGAGAATGATCCAAGAACTACCTGTCTAAACAAAACAGATTCAAGGTTATAAAACTTTCTGAAATACATTAGGCATTTAAAGATTACTATTCAGGATAGAAAATAAGCAGACTATATGTGAATATCCCTGTTTTGCAGTCTCTTGTACAGTGTAAGAGAGGGAATATTGTGCTCTCATGCTTCATTTAGTTTCTAAAAGGATCCTGGGTTTTGGGAAATGTTTGCTGATCCTACTGGCAGTGCAAACAGAAATAGACAGTGACTCACTCAATTAAATGATAAAAATCTATTACCACCATGCCAAAAAATCTACTCAAGGTAAATAGCACACTGAGAAGAAGGCAGATGGATAGCTGTCATTTCTGCCTTTGACAGGTGCCCCTGGATTCTCTCCAGGGCTGATGTAAGTCAGTACCAAGGGGTGGCAACATGAAGGGTGAAAGCAATTTATTGTTCTTAAACATCTTAAATGACAAATTTCAAAAACCAAGAGTATGATTTTGGCACAATTTTTCAGCCTGCACAAAAAGATCTGAAGTAATTTCCACTCAATCTTCCTTTGAAGATTTTTTAATCTGAAAAAGCTGACTCTTACAGGGATGATGAATTAATGGATCTCACCAACAAGGGAGTGGAAAGACACTTTCCCTCTTCTACATAGTGTAAATTCTATAGGCTCCTGCTGTACTCCAGTATACTTTGGAGTTGCAAACAAATTTTTCTCTTCAGATAGGAGAAGAGAAATAATCTAGATGAATCTAGGATGAGCCAAAGATTGTAGTTAGGCAAAATAAAACACTGAAAATATACAGGTCTAATCTTTAGACAAGCAAAAACAAAGGGAGATTCCCAAAGGTGATGAGTCTAAATGGAATAGCCTTTGTTAATCTATAAAACATTTCTAATCCTGGTAGGTTAGGAGGTGGTGGTTAGGGGTTAAATTGCTCCATTGTTGATGTGAGTACCTTATTGATCAGGCAATGGTGCCCCTTTACCATGGTAATGACACTCATAAAAAAAAAAAAAAAAGAAACAAAAGCAGCGTAATTTCTCAACATCTCATAAAGGTTGTCAATTAGATTAACATACTGAAAAATTTTAATGAAAACTGGCACTTGCCACGTTCTTGCTACAATCTATTGTTATCTCTTTAAAATATTTTTGTGGAAGGTCAGTGTTGTAGTTAACTTCAGCTGTTTATTTTAACTTCTTCTCCTGTATGAATTTGACAGTGCACATTTTTTGCTTTTAGAAACAGAAAAAACTTGTCCTCTGAAGAAGAAGAAGAAAATATATATTTACTGCAGTGAAATTATATTAATGGTAAAGGTGTGCGCTAACAAAAGACTGGAAATTTGGGCACGCATTTATCAATACAACTTGAATAGCCTAACCCCTTCAAGCCCACTGCTTTTAGAACTTTCTTATTAATGCAACCTCAGATTGATTTGATATGCGTATAGTGTGTATATATATATCTGCATGCATATAGCTAGGCCAGAAACCTGGAGTATCTGTTGGAATTAGTTTTCCAAAGGTGGCACTTTAACGGTGCTTGTGGGATTTGTTTTAGCTGCAAAGTGTTTAAGAAAGGTTCAACTGCAAAGAAATTAGTAAGTAAAGTAAATCAGTGGGAGAGTTTTACACCAGCTGAAGTGAAATCTGACCCTTTGGGAAAGTTCGGGGGAGACAGAGAGATATCTTTTCATTCAGGAGAAACAGCAGTGATCAGCTCCAGCTGTCTCTCTCAGTAAAGGCAATTACAGGTCTACTTCCCAACACTTGACATCTCATTTTCTGTAAAGTTAGGATAGCATTTAATTCAATATCTCCCAGTGGTGTTGTATGTATCATTTTTTTAGGTTTTAATGAAAGTTAACCATAAAGCCGTAACACATGCTGAACCTCTCCAGTGCAAGGAAACAGGAATTGATTTTGTCAGTTCTTGTAACTGTTATGTTTTAATATACTGGGATAAACAGGACTCTTGCCTATTTGAGCACTAAAGGAAAAAAAAAAAAGTTGGTACCTGTGTGAGGAAGTATAGGATAAAATGGCTTTATAAGTTTATTACAGTCATTCATGAATCTGTCAGGATTGGCGTCTTCTTGTGCTAAACATGGTATACAAAGTATATCCAGAAGGAGGGATGTCTTGATGAGAACTGATCCTTCTTTCTAAGTCATATTAGCAAGAGAGAAGACAAAAGGAGAATTCCCTTGGTACATGCTATTCAGTCTTCCCTATTTTCCCCTTTATTAAGTCTCCTCTCCCTGTCACACAGTGTTTTTTCCTGACGAATAACACAAACCTGACATACTCACATGCTCACTCATTCTCTTTCTGAAAATAGGTTATATTATTACGATTTCCGGAAAAAATTTGAAGGGTGTTATTTTCTTCTTTTATGCCCCCATCCTGGCTTTTTATTTCTTCTGCAACTCAGAAAACTTGAGTAAAGTCATAATTTTAGAATACCTTTGTACAAAGCTCACCACGTCCCAAAAGACAGAGAAAAAGAGTCGTGTAGAAAGAGAATTAGACATGTAGGCTAAAAATTAGAATAAAGGAAAGAAACTTAAATACGCTTGGGACCTTCTCAAAACTTCCTTCCAGAAAAAAAAAAAAATCACTGGATTACAAAAATGTTCAGGTCAGTTTGGTAAGGATTCTGTCTCTAGAGATGCAACAAAGGTCTCTTCCTATTCTGACAGGCAGAGTTTCTACCCAAGCTTAATGGGAGGACATCACAAAGTGTCATGGAAAATCTCCTGTGTACAAGACTCCCATTATACTTCGGTGGAGCCAAGAGGATTACCAGTGACATTTGAAACTCTAATATATAAATGTTTTTATGTGCATAGGTATCTTTAGCTGTGAACAAAGCATGAACGTATGAAAACTTACATAGCTGTCATGACTGAAGGAGAGTTGAGAACTTCAATGTAACTTCACTGATGTAAGAGTGAGTACTTAGGATGAAACCTTTGATCAATAGTCTTATCCCAAGAATGTTAAGTTTTATTGCCCTGTGATGTGCTCAAATCCAAACACACATGGATTTTTTTTTTTCATTGAAAGCAATAAAAGCTGAGGTAAACTCTGGATACCAGATATTCATCTGTACCCAAACTGTTCAAACTTCCAGCTTTCCATGACAACTGCAATGCAAATTTGATTTACAAGTACAGGAGTACAGTAAAAGTAGAGGAGAAAAGAAACTGAACAGAATATTTGAACAACCTCGTTTTAGGCTGACAAGTTCCTGTACACACAGATTTCAGTAAAATTCTTCATTTTTAACATTGAAATGAATCTCTCAGCACATTTGTAGTCTCTCATGCCAGCCTGCTGTACACATCAGGGACTACTCTGTTGAGACTCTCTGCTCATGTGGACTGCATTGATATCATAGGATCCAGGGGATATTGCTGCTTCTCTATACCACTCTGAATTACAGAGGATTTTTACTTATGGATTGTTGTGTTTCCACCAAAATCTGCTCTGGGCCTTCTGCTACTGGTTCAGTGCTTCTTGGGAGTAACTTCTTGGGTGGGGTTGCAGTCTTAAATAGGGCATAATTTCTGATGGTACTCATTCGAAGAGTTTTATATTACGTTTGCTTTAAATTTGTGTCACCTTGCTACTTTTGAATAGCACACTGTTCTTTCTGTTGCTTGCATTATGTTTTCTGTGCTTTCGGAATGTGTGTGCCATTTCTGTACTAAATGTACATAATTCAGCAATGACCATAAGAGGTTAAGATTCAGGTTTTGACAATCAAATACAGGTGGAGGCACTTCTGAAAGAGTACTATGAGGGTATGAGATCTTTTAACCTGTTCAGGAATGCCCCGCAGCTTCTTCTGTGGCAAGTAAAGGAAGCGTAATCAGGACAAGGACATCAAGGAGGCTTTCTATGGCAGCTGATTCGTGGATGACAAGGTTTCTGCTCGGTCTGAGCGATTGGAAACATGTTGACAGCTTTAATTTAATTTAAATTGTAAAATTTACCTACGAATATATTAGTTAATTCTTATATATGTCATCTAAGTCCCCTGTATCACAGTGAACTTGTTATCAACTGGAAATGTTAAATTGCAACAAATGTGTCAAATTAGAATATGATAACAAAGCTGAGACTGAGGAAACACATCCTTCAATTAGTTTATACATGTATGTACCGTGTTTCTAGTAATGCGCGATTCACTGAAAAATACTCTTCTCTGGAGGTTATTCTACACCTCAGTGAAGTTGTTCATGAGTCATAGACTAAAACCTTGTCGTGGTTTAAGCCCAGCCTGTCACGCAGAAACCATGCAGATCTTCGCTCACTCCCCCGCTTCCTCCCCCCACTCCTGGAGAGATGGGGAGGAGAATCGAAAGAATGCAACTCCCACAGGTTGAGATACAAACAGTCCAGTAACTAAGGTATAACACAAATCACTACTGCTACCACCAATAATAATAATGATAAAGGAAATAACAAGGGAAGAGAATACAACTGCTCGCCACCCACCGATCGATACCCAGCCCGACCCAAGCAGTGATCTAACCCTTCCAGGTAACTGCCCCCAGTTTATATAGTGGGCATGACGTGCTGCGGTATGGAATACCCCTTCAGACAGTTTGGGTCAGGTGTCCTGTCCCTGCTTCCTCCTGGCTTCCCCTCCTCTGTGGCAGAGCATGAGACTCAGAAAGTCCTTGGTCAGACTAAACATTACGGAGAAGTAACTAAAAACATTGGTGTTATCAGCACTGTTCCCAGGCTGAAAGTCAAAACCACAGCACCGCATCAGCTAAGAAGGAGAGCAATGACTGCTACTGCTGAACCCAGGGCAAACCTTAGAGAAAGAGCAGCAAAGTTCATACCACTGCTGATGTACAGATCGGTCTCTAGGAATACATCTTAGTCTATGACAATAGCCCCACTTTAAGTAATGTGAAAATTGCATACTATCCCAGTAGGTATAGGTGAAACAAACATCAATAAACATGTATCTGGTTTTTTGCTAAAGATCTTGACAAAGATTACACAAAAAATGGCTGTAACACCTTCCTGGAAATTCAGCAACACAGTCTCCTGATCAACTGACTCTAGTTTTATTGCATCAGAAAATGTTTTTAATGCATTCAGTAAAACATTACAATTGAATGCTAAAATATGGGCTTTTCTCAGTTTACATATGCTTTCTGTTTTGCACTTATGTCAGGCATGAAAATCAGACAATCTCAACAGAAACCACAACCTAGGACATCTATGACCATCTTGGTCGTGCCACAAAGGCCAGGTAAATCCTAAATTGGGAATACTTTCTGCCCAGAGCTGTTCAGCACTGTACACCACACAAGGTCTTGAAATGGCAGATATCTTTCCTTAAATTTTCCTGCCTTTTCAATGCTTAACACTGAATGTCTCATTGTTTGTTTTTTCTTCCCCAGATCATGATTTTAGTGTTCACATCTCAGGTCTCAGCCTCCTCTTCTGTTAGCATGTCTTTCTCAGTCACTCCTCTGCAGTAACCACTGCTCTCATCCCCTCCCTCCACCTTTGTTTTTGTACTGGGCAGAGATTCTGATGTGTGTGGTAGGTGGAGTTTATTCTCTGTCTCCCAAATAATCTAGTTTCCCCACAAGGAAAGATCTAACCCTTTAACAGGGCATTTTCTCCACCGATCCAAAGAAAGGTATGAAAGGCATGTGTTACTCCTGCACATGTAAAAGTGACTCCAGCCTACTATGAACTTAATTTCACATTAGGACTTTTCCAGATACATGAGGAACAGCAGTTTTCCAAACTCTTAGAGATTTTGTTTTCTTGTGTGCAGATCTTACTGTGCTACATGGCATGCTATCTGACAAGATTCACACAGCAACTGTCTGAACATCTTTAAAATTTTGTTTTATCTACATCTGAAAACTTCACTGGATTGATTTTTAGTTTTCATCTCTACAACTGGTCAGAAGCAGTGGATGACTGTTAAATGGAACAATTCAATGGATGACAGAATCATAGAATAATTCAGATTGAAAAAGGTTTCAGAAGGTCATCTTGTCCCATCTGTTGCTCAAGCCAGGCTCAACACTAAATTCAGACCATACTGTTTGTTTACAAATGCTGAAGTATAAAGTCTCTAGGCTATCAAGTACAAGTACTTTTGTAAACAACTGAACAATGGGTCTTTCTAAGAGAGATCGAGAAACCTCATCCTAAAAAAACTTTCTTCCTAAACAATTAATTACTTGAGCTACATGCTAGAGTTTGCTACTATAACAGTCTGTAGAAACCAGGCAGCCTTACAGAATCGAGTGAATTTGTGATTTGCCTGTGTGTCTCTACGCCAACAATCTGCACTTTAATATGTTCCCACTATAACGTTTTAAGAACTCCTTCCATGTCCCCAGTTGCTCTCTTTTTTTGTTGTTGCATTGTTTGTCTTTTCTGTACCATTTTTCTTCTTTCACTTTTCTTGTCTTCTTCCCCTTTTTTATCTCTAAAGGCATAGTGCTGCAGCCACTAGCAGTGCCTGATCTAAGGATACCATAGTACAGTGAACTGTTTAATCCTCCTAGACATTTCCCTATGGCAACTATCCATAAAAAAATGTTTTGCTGAGGGCAATTCATGTCATCTAATAAAGAATTGCAACAGGAAATCTTATTTAAGATGAGAAGACTGCACTTCCCATATGATAAGCATGATGCTATAACTCATTTTGACTATCACAGATTTTTAGTTCTTCTCTGAGATTGTTTCTCCTGCCTAACTCTTGTTTGACCTGAAAACAGTTCTCATATTCTCCCATTGATGGAGTGAGGTAGTCTGTAAAAGATATTTTTATTCCTTCTGAGCTATGCTCAACAGTGATGTTCCCCTTCTCCTAGAACTAGGCCCATCAAGAAAACAGTTTGGGCAGTACCTTCAAAGACAACTGTCTCACTAAGAGAAAGTAGAACAAGAGTTTGCATTAGTAGTGTGAATGGATCTCAGAAAACTTGCAGAATAAGGAAATCTACTGTTAATGTTTCAGATGTAAATAGGTTATTTCAGATGTAAATAGGTTAAATCTGTCCATTAATGCACTGCAGTGCTGGTGGAGGAATACCTCTTTCCTCCAGTTGAAATTTCTGGTGTTCCTGAGCAAACTGAGCTTAAAAAACTCTATTGAATGGTAGTACAAAGCTAATGAGAAGACTCCCCTATCTCCTCTCTCCCTGACCTAGCTGGGTTGGGTGGAAGAAGAGTGTTCTTAGGATTTCTTCAGACTGATTTCTTATTTTGTATGGCCTTACTGCATTAAAGATTTCCCCTAAAATCAGCCATTTTGCTCACCTTAGCATACTCTGCTAGTTTGTTTCTGAGGAAGCAGCTGCATGACCAGTGTGAAGATTCAAGAATTATTTGAACTGAGTACATTTTTAAAAGAGGTAATGGATTTTATTAATGTAGCCTCTTCATCTTTGAACTGAATGAAGTGTCCATCTGCAGATCACTGTGGTTAGGTTCTTATATTAGTGCCTCTTGTACAACACACATACACATAATTTTCTTATTAAAATTTACTTGGCAATATTTATTAACAGATTTTTTCATTTTCTTTGGCCTAATTATAAAGAAGTCATTGACTACACACAGCTTGTCTAATCATAATGTCCATGAGAAGCTATTGAAAGTTTTTCAGAGAAAATTGGTAAAATAATACAATCTCATAAAATGTTTTCCTTTTAATCCTATCCACATGGGTCTTCCAAAATACTGACCTCTAGCAATATTGCAGCTGTATGTTAGATATTTTATATATTCATCCAGTTCTCCTTGATGAATGAGATTTTGATCCCTTTAATGACCTCTTGACCAGGTGTCGTGGTTTAAACCCAGTCAGGTAATTCGTTCACTCACTTCCCCCCCTTTCTTGCCCTCCCCCTGCTCTCGGAGGGACGGAGAGGAGAATCGAAAAGAATGCAACTCCCACGGGTTGAGATAAGAACAGTTTAGTAACTAAGGTATAACACAAATCACTACTGCTACCACCAATGATAATAATGATAAAGGAAATAACAAGGGAACAGAATACAACATCTCACCACCCGCTGACCGATAACTCGCCCCCCAAGCCCGACCAAGCTCCGACCGATACCTCCTCCAACCCTGCAGTCTCCCAGCCCTTCCGGCTAACTCCCAGTTACATCCTGGGCATGACGTGCTGTGGTATGGAATAGCTCTTTGGTCAGTTTGGGTCAGGTGTCCTGTCTCTGCTTCCTCACAGCTTCCCCTCCTCCCTGGCAGAGCATGAGGCTCACAAAGTCCTTGGCCAAACCAAAACATCTCTATCAGCTCTGTTCCCGAGCCGAAAGTCAAAACACTGCACTGCACCAGCTACCAAGGAGGAGAAACATGACTGCTACTGCTGAACCCAGGACATTATCCACCCCTTATTCCATACCATTCACGTCATGCTCAGATCCCACATTTTCAATATACCATCACTCTTATCTCGGTGCACTCTTATCTTAGTGCATGGACCAGTCCCTATAAAGCTGCTGCGTCCATCTGGTCCATGTCAGGCTCCATCTCTTGTGACAGTCTTCCAGAGCAGGAGAGACTGTGTTGCAGTGTTCACACTCATGAATAACCTGGGCAATAGTGTCCATTGTTAAGTCCACCCCTCGATCATGAGTCCATCTCTGTGTTGCATCTCTGCTCTGATGGCCTGAAGTGCCATGGGCCCACCAGGCTTAAAATAATTCACTGTCCCCTTAAGCAGTTTCTGCAGCTTGTTGCTGGGGACTCCATACAGCTGCCTTCCATCTCCGACGCTTTCAAAGCACTGGAGGGGCCCAGTGGACTAGATACTTGCCCATACTGTCCCACACACCCTGCCACTCATGACTCTCTAGCCTTGGGGAAAATCTCTTGGTCCCCCTATATTGTTGTCTAACCCCAGACAAGACCCAAACCTGACTCTGCTTAACTTTTGAGATCAGACAAAATGGTTGTGGGTAGAACACAGCCTGTGTGTGTGCCAACATGCTGATCCCCATCACAATCAGCAGGCAGGTCCCAAGGATACCCAAAGGCCATTCAGAGCCTTCAGAACTCTCAGTTGATGCTGCTGTACTTGTCACTGGGGCTGGTGTAGCTGCTGTGCTTGCCGGCTCTCCCACCACCGGCTTCTCTTTTCCTGAGTCCAGCTCTTCCTCCTCTGCCTTGCTGGGAAATGCTGCGTGGTCTCCTGCATCCTCCTGGGGCTCGGCGGGTGGCTGCCGGGGAATGCTCTCGGCCGTCGCGGGGCTCGGCTCCTCCGCGGGGCTCGGCTTTTCCGCGGGGCTCGACTCCTCCGCCGCCTTATCCCGCTGCTCGGCAGCCGCCTCCTTCTGCTCCTCGACCGCCCCGGCCTCCTCCACCGGCAGCCGTCCCCTCGCGGCCTCCGGCCCCGCTCCCGCCGCCGCTCGGTCCCCGGGGCCGCTCTCCTGAGCCGCTTCGGCTGCCGCCGGCTCCCGGGGCCCCTCCCCCTCGGCTCCCCGCAGCCTCACGAAGATGGAGAGTAGGGTGAGGGCCAGGACGGTGAAGAGCAGCCGGACGGCCAGGTACAAGTCCACGGCCACGTCCCTCCCGCCCTGCTGCTGGAGCCCGCCCGTATTACAAGCCATTGCCATAAGGCACAGTGAGACAAGAACCTTAGCCCAGGCCCCACACTTGATAAACACTATCACAGCAAATACCGGCTCTACGTAAGTTACAACATTCTGAAGCTGTGAGATCAAGAAGAACAACTCTGATACCCAATAAATCAGCATTGTGACGAATGACTATTAATCCAGTCAAATCTGTCGTTATCTCAACCCTTCGTGCCCCACGTTGGGCGCCAAAAAGAACTGTCATGGTTTAAACCCAGTCAGGTAATTCGTTCACTCACTTCCCCCCCTTTCTTGCCCTCCCCCTGCTCTCGGAGGGACGGAGAGGAGAATCGAAAAGAATGCAACTCCCACGGGTTGAGATAAGAACAGTTTAGTAACTAAGGTATAACACAAATCACTACTGCTACCACCAATGATAATAATGATAAAGGAAATAACAAGGGAACAGAATACAACACCTCACCACCCGCTGACCGATAACTCGCCCCCCAAGCCCGACCAAGCTCCGACCGATACCTCCTCCAACCCTGCAGTCTCCCAGCCCTTCCGGCTAACTCCCAGTTACATCCTGGGCATGACGTGCTGTGGTATGGAATAGCTCTTTGGTCAGTTTGGGTCAGGTGTCCTGTCTCTGCTTCCTCCTGGCTTCCCCTCCTCCCTGGCAGAGCATGAGGCTCACAAAGTCCTTGGCCAAACCAAAACATCTCTATCAGCTCTGTTCCCGAGCCGAAAGTCAAAACACTGCACTGCACCAGCTACCAAGGAGGAGAAACATGACTGCTACTGCTGAACCCAGGACACCAGGAATTTAACATGAAGTTTGGTAAAAACATTTTTCTTAGATTAAACCAACTTTAAACAGTGCTGAATATACCAATGCTTTCATTGCTCTGAAATAACTGTGATAGTACAAGATGATCTTTAAGGACCCTTGCAACCCAAGTGGTAAAACACTCTAACAAAATTTGAAGTCTACCAGTATTCCAGTACATCTTCATCAGAGTGTTCCTGTGTTTGTCAAAGCTGATGGATAGTTAGGAATAAAGGAATAACCAAAGTGGTGATATTAAGTGTTATATAACTGCTCACCCATACATACAACGTTTTTGGTTGGTTGGTTTTTTTTTTTTGGGTCATGCTTGATATGTACAACTAATTTTCTAAAAATGTGCCCATTAGCATCTTTGGAATTTGCTCTCTCCTGATAGTCATGCAAATAGCATTAATTTTCTTCAGTGTTTTCTGCAGAGCCAGTATAAATGGACTAAATGTTTACATGGGAAGAAGTATTCTTCAAAAACTGTTTAGCTAGCACAGTGGGCTTGTCAGTGTCTGTTCACATGTATCCACTAGAGCAAGCCTTCTTTTGCTGTGGGTTGTCTAACAAACACACATTATAAACTTCTGTATCTTTACTTCTTTTTTTTTTTTCTCATTTATAATGTTTTCTGGGGGTATAATCTCCTGTTTATGAACTCTACCTATGTAATTTCTCATGTAAGCACTCCACAGTGTAATTTCACTAGCTGTTGTATGAGGCAGATGCACATAGCCTATAAGATTTCCTACTAATCCATGTTTCCTATCATAAGGCATGAAACTATAAATTTGTTATTTCTGTCTTGGTATTTAAGATAGTTTGTATCTCTTCATCCCCACCAGTGTTGACTGAAAGGTGAAGGGCGTTTGCTTTTTCTCTTAATCTAGGCAGTCACATTAGAAGTGCTTCTTGTACTGTGTTATGGGTCAGTACTTGTCATTCAAGAGTTCTTGTTTCATCTGTAACTACATCCAGGAAGGTACTACAGGATTCTTAGGAAAAAGGGATTACGGTGTAATGGTATTTTACTGCTATGAAATTCAGTGATTCTGGTCTAGCTGGCCATGTGTCAGTCTTGCCTTGTTCTTCCTCAGTTTTCCACCATACATCATGAGCAAAAGTGGCTGGAAATCTGGCAGAGGAGAGAATAGGTGTTTGACACACTCAAGCCAAATTCTAAACAATCCAACAAAACAGCAAAGCACGCTGACCTACTGTCTTTCTTGTGACCTGGATTTCTTCATTTTTGGTTCACCATGTGACAACATGCATTTCACCCTAGGGTTTACCAGAACATTAAGGTACACTTTTCAGATGTCTGAGATGCTGTTTCCAATGCCTCTTCACCATGATTTTGCATTAGCATAAAAATACCAAGCCATTCTGATTAATCTGGTTTTCTGCCAAGAAACACACAAACCCCATATAGGTTGGCCTTAAATGTACATAGTCAACCTAAAGTACATTAATACAATGCTGAAGCAGACCAAGGTTTTCCGTAATGAACATCACCTGTTTTTTTCTTGTATGTTCCTTAAAATCAGCTGGCTTAGCTAGTCACATTGCTGTTTCCAAAACAGATATTGCTCTAGCACAGTATAGCAAATCTTGAATCACTGGGTTTAAGTGTGACCAAAAATGGTGATTAACTTAATGGATATCTCCAAAGTGTTGAAATATTTGTCAAACTTTTCTACCAGCTCAAATGACCGTTTCAGAATTCCCTGACCATTTCGTCAGCAAACACAGTGCATCTGCCCTGAGCATATGTTTTCTAGGCAGAGGCAAACAGACCCATCATGAAGAAGATCTCCTCACTGCTCAGATATACCGTTTATTACAGATATTTCAAAGCACTGAATTAGAACAAAAATGTGTTTTCAGCTTCCAAATCTAAAAATACTGTTTTGCTTCTGGGTTATATTACTGAAGAATGTAGACTTGTTCCTATAAGAAAGACCACATCATGAAAGTTCTTCATTTGTTCAAGGGTGGGGACTTAAATTACGGGATAAAATGCAGCCGATTTCCTTGATGGGCCATTGCTCTTAATGGTCTATTTCAGCCTGACTCAGGAATCTGATTACAAGGCAAAAAGAGCAGTTTGATGGTCAAAACCAGTTTCTCTTTAAATGTTAAAATTTATCATGTTATCATTTCCTTTAGGATGATGTGCAATATTAATGCCTTACACTTGATATACAAGAAAATATGCAAAAAATGTATAAAGGTCATCAACTTTTGAAAAATACTCAGGTATAATAGAAAGTATTCACTTCCTGAGAAATACAGTTTACATAACCAGTCCTCAAAAAGCTTTGTTTAAACTTTTTCAGGGGAGCCAAAATACATATTTAAAAACACAATAAGTAACTGAGGAAGTACTGCATTAAAAAAATAAATTCCTCTTTTCTCCTGTAGCTTTCCTCACCTGCAAGTCATCAGTCTGTCTTCTCAGAAAATATCCGAAAGCACTATACAGTCAAACTGCTGAGTTACTGCATATACAACTCAATAAATAGGTCTTGATAGTCTCCATGCATGCTTTATAGAATATGCAACATAAATTAGAAAATGTAGCCCTAGTTGAGCAGAGAAAAATATTAAATAATTGAATACAATTCTAAAGGCCAATTAAAATATTAATATATCGGTTTGCATCTATGACACAATAAATCTGTTGGTACCCCTCATAATCCTTCTCTCTCACTCTGCCTTGGTTTAAATCTAACTTAATTTCAAATGTAGCAACATAACATTTACACATCCATACTTCAAACATATGTGTGTATAAACATCGCCCTTGATCTTTTTTCAGGAATGATTTCACAGTCTCTGGGCTATGATTACACTCTGTAGTGTATGTCAGTTGAATTTGTCAAATCTTGAGAACAATGGCAACATCTCTATTCATGTCACATTGCAAATCCTGGGTGGAAATGAGCAGTTTCCACAGCTAAGCTTCCAGGAATAAGAGATCTGCCCTGCCATGTATTAGCTGCTACAGCAAAGTCATATTTTATAGCTTCAGAAACAGTGACTGTCACACTGAGGGCACTATTGCTGGCTGTTGTGGGTGGCTCTGCCTGACTGTAGGGATCAGAAAGCACCCCAAGATAAACTTTAGGCACTAACCACTGCAGAATCCTGATATTGAAACCAGAGAAAAGGAACAGCCTCTCCAAAGAGGAATTCTGAGCCTGTGCTCTGAGCTTAGGTTCCTGAAAGGTACATTTCCAAGCAGCTCTGCCTTCATTGACAATAGACAAAGCTTACAGGCATTAGCTTCCCAGCACTACACCTGACTCGAAGAGCAGCTCCCTCTATAAACAAAACAGACCTCTCTCACCTACAATGCCAAGGTCAAATACAGTAATTTGATGAGCGTAGGATGTGCTGCTGGCTTTCTTCTGACACAGCTAACGGCAACCACTTAACTAGATGGCCTTTGGCTTAGATCAGTATGGCAATTTTATAATCCCATACTTTTTAAGTCCACTGCTAACAAAGGGTTTACAAAGATATCCATCTTTCCAACAAACTTTCTGCCCCCTGGCTGATAATAATGCTGACAGTATGCCAACAAACTCAGTTATCTGCATTTTCATTGTTCTCTGCTGTAGTTTTTGAGACATTCAACATGCTAAAATCTTTAGTGGTAGTGGTTCTTTTTAGTTTTACTTTTTGTGTTTGTTTTGGTTGAAAGGAATAATAGCTTTAGAGTAGATGTCTTTAATATTTTGTGGTTAAAAATGTGACCTCTAGAAAGAGGCTTTTCTTTTCCCCACTTCACTTAGTTACTGCAAAGAACATATGCTGCACCTAAAGAAAAGCTTAACTCCCCAAGACATACCATCTATTAACCTATGACTCATGATAGTCCTGAGACTTCACTGGGAAAACATTTCTGCTGCAGATCCTGAACAGAACTTAGTTTGTTCCAGTTAAATGAGTATACCATTTTTGAAAACAGTAAATAATTTTGATGTCATGTGTGGTCTTTAATTTAAACTGGGATTGGAAGCAGAACTGCTGTGATGCACAGAATGATATTTAAATCTTGCAGTTTAAGGGTATAACAGGTAGCTGTATTTAACACTTGGAGAATTCACCATCAGGTATGGTATTCTTGTACTGAGTCTTTCTTGGCTTGAAGAGTTCATGATCTGCTGGAGCAGGCCATATGGTGTGGGAGGCCTCCTTCTGACCTGCTGTACAAGCAGGTCTGCAAAAGGAAGGCAATGGCAGTCTTAGTCCTCATAGCTGGGGATGATGTTTTAAAAGGAGCCAAATCTCTGCACAAGAACATTTCTTTGCTTTATGTGAGCTAAGCAGCTCAGAGCAAGCTCAGAAACCCATTTGCTACTGCCTGGAGAGTTCTGAGTCAAAAGGAAAGTCCTTGGTGAGATTTGTACTTAGAGCTGAGTGGTTCTGGGGTAGACTTTTAGGGGACTCTTAGGTTGTGCAGTGAAAGTTCGCAAAGCTGTTTTTCATTTGTGGGTCTATTCCTTTTTGAATCTGCCCTTGAGTCACTTTTGGGAATTTTGACAGAAGAAGCACTGCCTGCATCAAGTACTTGGCAAAAAGTTAGAACTTTCTATGCAAGAATCTTCTAGTGCTTTGCAAACATTAATTACATTTTATATCTCCTCTGTGGAAAGACAGAAAGCTAACTCTGATTTTGGAAAACATACCTATTTTGTTGATTGGCTTTGTGCTGAAAGAAATGTAAAACCAACCTTTATGTTGCCCAAATATATAACCAATGTAAAGTTAAAAGGAAAAGCAGCAAGATTCCAAAGCCTGATGCTTCAGTGCCAGACAGAAGGAAATGAAAATCAGTGTGTGTCTAGAAAGGAGTGCTTTGATGACTAGGAATCTCACTTTACGTATGCTACTTGATGGGTTTCTTCTTGTCAGTGTACATAACGCTGTTTTGTCTAATTAGCCCTGACATTTCTTTTGAGCTTTACTTTTTGTTTCGTATATACATATTGGAGAAGAAACCTCTGCCCGTCCCTGGGAATCATGTTTAATTCAGAATAACTGTTATCCTTTGGTGAATAGAAAGCATATTTAAAACACAGGTACAGAGCAGCAAAGAAAATCAGGAGGCAAAAAGAGGAAATACCATTCATATGCTCAGCATACTGGGTACAGAGCTGTGTCCTCATGTTCAGCAGCATTCTGAGAGTAGATATACTGGGATACTGACCAGCATGAATGAAGAGGAAGCTCATAGGAATATCTGAGGGAGATGTGAGAAATTCCAAGATCTGTCCAAATTTTCATAGCCATCCACCTTTCAGCCTGTGGTGTTGAAGTAGGACTTACTTCCCTGTAAGTCTTTGCCTGAAGCAGCTATTTCTTGCTGGTTGTCATGATCTTCATTACCAGCCTGTACAAGCAAGAGATACTTTGATCTTAGTTTCTGAAAACAACAGAAGAATTGACAAATGTTATTAAGGCAGAAATATCTTTTAAATTACTTGTCTGTTTATTCATTCTTTTTCTCTAGTCCTTTTTGCAACACATTGTTCTCTTATTATAGTTTTACATTTCTTCTAATGATAATTAAATCCTTTTGGGTTTTCAACATCTATGCGAGGGATGTGGTTACTAATTTGAGATAGGAGTCTAGCTGCTGGGAAACATCTCACTTGAGGTTAGATCCCTGTTGTCCCTTAACAGGAAAAAAAAAGAGCCCTTTGTATTGTTATGCTTATTTTACTTACAAAAAAAAAAAAAAGAAGATATTACAGAGTTAATGTACTATGATTTTACTCAGCTAATTAAGAATGGAATAATGCATTGAACCAACTAAAATCTATTAACTCTGAACCAGAAATCAGCTGTTTTGGATGGTCCAAGCACCTGTATAACACAGCAGGTGATCAATCTGAACTATGAGTCTGACAAACAAAGAAGATATTTGAGTTAGTTGTGTAATGAGGAAGATATAAGGGAAATAGTATTTTTGTTTAGCTTGCGAACATATTTCTTTGGTGCAAAGAAGGGTGATTAAGCTCTGGCCAGGCCAAAAATATATGTGTGGCATGGAGCAACAGTCTTGGAAGCACTTGTTTTTTACTGTGAAGCATTTCATTTGCCATAGTTAGATAATGTTCTCATATTGGTCTGATTCCTGCTAATTTAGGGCATGCACTCAGATAGACCTTGGCATTAATAGCCTAAGCAAGCACTAACATTAAAAAAATTAAAGCAAGCCATTCTCTGTGAAATACAATGTGAGTCTAATAATAAAAGGTAAATTATAGTATTGTCTCCCTTGGGAGATTAGCGATTTCTAAATTGTTAAATTGCAATGAGTTCTTGTGTTGCTATATTTATAAACACAGCCTGAAGTCATGATTTCTTGATCTTTCAGACTAGAGGGTCTTATGAACTGCTCATCATCTACTGGCACAGGCCTGATCAAAGTCAAGCCTTCTGTAGTGTTTATTGTGCCTTTATGCAGGTCCCAGAAGGACAGGAAAAAATCTCTTCCCAAATTAAGTTTGAAGTGATGAGATGTATGGCACTAGAGAGGATGTAAAGCATACACAGTAAACCCAGCAATTTTTTTAATTGTTTTTAAAGCAGCAGAATGAGTTCATGCACTGTGCAGCCTATCAACAGCTTTTGTGAATACTCATAGCATAACCCCCCTTTACATTGTTATTCATAAGACTTTCAGATCTTGATACTTGCTGAAACAAGAACTCTACTTGAGTTCAGTGGAGAGTTTTGAGTATTTGCGAGTCACACAATGGGGTTATTATGAGGCTGAGAGTGTAAACCAGGGATTTTACCTGCTTCAGCCTCTATTACTGTAGCACAGAACTTAGCCATGATTTTCTCAAAGTCAGGGGGAGGAGAGCTACATGATCTACAGAATAAGTCTCTCCCAACTTCTTTATAAGGCTAGAGATGATAAATAATGAAGAGAGCAACACTGAATTTTAATTGGGTTGTAATTATAACACGGCAATTTATATTGTGAGACTCTCAAGACTGTTCAGCCCCTACAGCATTTTGTTCTTCAGCTAAATCTGGCTTTAAAAGTTAAAAGGAAATAAATAACTCATTCTGAAACGTGCTTATTGTACTTATTATAAGTGAGTTGTGTGTGTGGTGCTATTTATCATAATTTACCTAGGGAATCACCTCTGTGTCAGATCTGATAGACGAGACCAGTCAAGTTAGGGCATTTGCTAATAAGCAGGTGTAGCAGATGCTGGATCAAGTAGTGGATTTGTCAGAAGGTAGGAGACATACCAGCTGAATTCGATCCATACTCTGAAACACCTGGAGAATCAAATATCACCCCCAAAAAGGCTAAAAATATGAGTAGGATAGATGAAAGGATTTTCTTCTCTGAAATGTTACAAACTCCGTATAAAGGAAACCTCAGTATGCATAAACAGGGTTTAGCCAAGAGAGAAAACAAGGAAGCTGATGTGGTTCTGTCGAAAGTGGTCTCAGTCGGGCTTTAGATGTCAAAAAATGGCAGATTGACTCTCTTAACCTTACTTGATTAATTGTGTTAACAACATGTGTGGGGCTAGACTTTTGTTGCCAAAAAATATGTTTGAATTTATGAATGGGAAAATCTCAAAAATGTCCATTTCTGTGCTGGCTCAACAGATAAGATGCTTATTTCAAATATTTGAAAATTTGAAGATCTTGATCTCAACTTCTAAGATCTCTAATTTTCCTTGCTTCTAACTGAGCTAGAAATATTAGAAGGGCAGATTTTCCTATGGTGTGGAAGAAAGATGTAGGAATTGTGCTACTGTTTGCTCTATCATTATTATTTGTAAAATTCCACTGCAAATGCTGCTTTAACTCAAATAAACACAGTGTCAAGGAGAAAAGTTGGCCAGCTGGTCACAATAGGGGTCAGCATTAAGGACTCCTGCAGGAGGAAGGACAATTACCTGTCCTCAAGTAAAAAAAAATAACAAGAAAAATAGTCCATAATCCCAGTTGAATTATGAGATGGGTCAGGTCCAGAAGGCTGTGAAGACCCCTGCTTTCAGCTAGCTCATTTCCAGGCCTTCCATTTCCCACAGGAAATTTCTCATTTGTTGATGTTTCAACCCTGAGATTACAAACAATGGAGAGAAGTAAATACATAAATATGTTGAGCAGGCTTTTAAACCTCTACCTTGTAAAAGCATGCTGAGGAGGTGGAATTCCATCACTGCAGATCTTTGGAGCAGGTAAGGAAAAAAATCTATTAGGAATGGGATAATGGATCTCCTTTGGTAAAAGGCAGGCTAAAGGAGGTAACTTAGGAAGGATGTCATCAGCCCTACTTTTCTACATTTGGTGGTTAATTAAAGCTTTGACACTTCAGAGGTATACTTTACATGTAATCATTATGTTCCACCAGCAAATGATAATTAAGGGATTTGCGGCTGAGTTTTTCTGGAAACTATTGTGGCCTAACTTGGGGAAGTTCTCAAAAGGAGTGGGGAGAAAACAGGAAAGACCTACAAATGCCTCAAGATTAATAACAACAATTTTTATTTAAAATCCTTGCTTGGCTAAAAATGCAAGAAACCTTCACAAAAGGCCTCACTCTTTTTTTCACTCACACACACAGACTTCCAACACTAATCCTGCGTTAGGCATTTCTGCGTCATACAGTGACATATCCCATTAGGTATCTTTGCATATACCAGGGGCTGAACCTTTGGGTACATAAAAAGCAGTGTAAGTAGCTATTGCAACTGTTATTTTTGAACAGTCATATTTTCTTGTTTTTCTCATAGAAGCTAATCATTTCAACATAATGTGGAAGTCAGAGGCATCTTCTATGTGCAAGAATTGAGAATATTTAAGTGACTGACATTTGACAGAAGGAAAAAAGAACAGAACATGAATCTCTCAGTTGAAATATTTATCTCAAGAAAGTGAAGCAGTTTTAGGAAAGTAAAACATGTGTCTTTTACTACGCTTGATTATGATTTCCCTTATTGTAAGCTGGCAGAGGGGGGTTGATGTATATGGTTATGTCTGGGAAGGGGGTCTGTGTTTTCTATATCTGCAACAACAAAATTGAAAATTACCTCAATTTACCATGGATAACTTAATGAATTCAAACTGCATTAACATGCCATTTCCAGCAAAGACCCCTGTTTGTTTTGTTCATGGTGCCATGAAGCTGTCTCTATTCTGTAAACTATCAAGGCTATGCAATTTGGCTGCTGACAGAAGAATTTTCTTTTGTTATGTTTCTTGTCTCTCATATAGAAACATTCAAGTTACTGAAATTAGTAAGAATGCTTTAGTATATTTCTTCAGATGTACCAGTTAGCAATAACTCAATTCACAACTGCCAGCCATGTTTAACCAAACAAGTGAGCCAGTGAGCCAAAAACACAAGATTGTGGTTGCATATGCTGACTGGTTAAGATATAAAGCTAGAAGAAGCAAGTGCTCCACAGCAGGTGACACAGTGTCTTGAACAGCTCTGAGACCCTCAATGAAAGTTAAGACAAATTTGAGTTTACACTATCTTTTATTATGGCAATAAGCACATAACAAGTACATGCTGCATAGCCAAGTTTACCACATTGTCTCTTACTAGGAGTTTCAGTAATGATGTCCAAAAAATGGACTATGTTGGATACTCTGAACTCAGGTGGTCCTGGGAAAACCATCAGCTCACTGAAACACAGAATAAAGTGCTCTAGGATAGTCCATATAGCTAAATAGAATCAGATTCAGTGGTGCACTGTGAGACAGTAGCCCCTGGAGTCTGCACCTAGGGAGATTAATGCTTTTATTAGCATGATAAATCAAGATAATAGGATTGCCAGAGGACATTATTAATGAATCTAAAAATACTGCTTGCAGGTGGTATAAAATCAGGTGTTAAAAATATTTGACTAGTGGGTTGAGTTAGACTGATGATGGTAAAGACCCTTTATAGGGAAGGAAAGATAGGACAGGAAAGTCAAGTATGATTTGGAGTTAGATAGTAGATGTATGAAGTCATAGCTCTGTTAACAATGTCTTGAACTTTAATCTGTTTTTATCATCCTGCTTTTAATCACCTCTATCATAAAAATACATGTCATACTATTAAAGTCTTCAATGATTACAAACATGGAAATTTTGCTATTTGTAAGAAATAGCCATTTTAGTTCTTACAGAATAATGTTTAAATCCTTTCAAAATGCACATATAAGCATAGTATGCATATGCATATATGATGACAGTTACCATTTGGGTTTAATTGTTCAGCTTTGTGGTTTTAGGATGTTTCTTAATATTGTTTCTTATTTTTTTAATATTCTACAGCCATTTGTTGGAAAATTATCAACATCTTTGTCTAGCTTAATGAACATAACACATACAGAGAATCTAACATGCTGCACTTTCATGCAGGAAAAGAAAGTCAGCAGTAAAACCTAAACCATGGCAACTTTCTAGCAACAGAATATCAGCAAGAATTTTTGAGGATTTTTCTAGATCTCTGAAATGGTTACTTAAGTAAAAATCTGCACATGACTGAGAATTTTCCTGCTTATTTCCCGTGAGTATAATTGCTTGCTAAAATATTGGGCTTGTCTGAAAGGATTTTTTTTACACCATGTCTATGAAAAAATTATATTCTACTTATTCTTACTAAAAAAATGTCATGTACTACTAGATTTGTTTTAGTGTGCATACTTAAATAAAATTAGAATAATTTCTGAGTTTTATTTTAGATATCTTTCTTTTTACAATTACATTCCCTAGAAAACACAGTACTACTAATTTATTGAGGGCTTTGTCGCCTTCAAGGAAGTTCATTGTAGAAGTGCAAGTAAGTAAGACTTAGCCATAGGAAGTTGTTTCATAAGAGAATATATGTTAATATACTGAAGCTACTCTGCTTGAACAATTTCAGAGCTGTTCATAGAATCATAGAATAGTTAGGGTTGGAAAGGACCTTAAGATCATCTAGTTCCAACACCCCTGCCATAGTCAGGGATGACTCACACTAGACCACGAGGCTCTGTCCAGCCTGGTCTTGAACACTGCCAGGGATGGGTAATTCAAAAGATTATAATGATGCAGGAAGAAAAAAAGGTTTCCTATTTTTTGAGTTGTTCAGGTTGCTGCCATGGCCTATTTGGGGTTTGTTTGATTTCGTTTGGGTTTCTGGTTTTTTTTTCATTTCTTTTGGTTTTGTTATGAAGTGGAAGATTAATTGACAGTAATTGCTTTATAGCAGTAATAAGTGCTGACAGTGATTTGCCATAGATGTAGAGAGATTATGTGTGTTGCCAGAAAAGGAAACTGGAATCACAAACAGGTTTGGAAGTACTTGAGAACAGAAATAATCAAGTAAAATTGAAGATATATAAAGAAGATAAAGACATGCATGGGTTGAAAAATATTTAAAGCTTTTCTCAAGGCAATGTTTTTATGAGAAGACTTTCTTGCTGCACCAGGTCATGCTAAAAATGAAGAAGAATTTAAACCAAAACCATGATGGAAAACTTTTTTAATTTTAATAATGAAAAAGAAGTATTAGCTTTGCCTTGTTCTATTGCTTAACTAGGTCCATACCAGCTCATAATAATTTGACAGGCAGGTCAGAACCAAGGTTAGTAAAAGGATCAAATGTCATCTGAATTAATTCTCATCTCTCAGTCCAAGCTCTCAGCCTGTATGGCTGTCACATATTTCCCAGATCTGACTATGGGGCTGTGTATTACAGGGGGCTGATGCCTCTTGGATGGAGGAAAAAGGAGTTTACTACATTATACTAGTGTTTCATTGGGCTGCCTTATACAGACTCCAAATTAATTAAGTAAGTGTATAACTAGTTTGGCACCGAGTCATCTGTCCTCACAGGAACACAGTAAGCTTCCAAACAGATTGTTTTAGCCCCCAGAAACTGTGTTTTCAGGTACCACACAGAAACCAGTATATTTGCTTAGAAAATGATTTTATTTTTAAGCAGTAGTTACATTGAGCTAGCTATAAAATTCTGCTCTGACTGAATATTCTTGGAATTTAGTTTAAGAACCTGGCCTTGGCAGAAACTGTTGCTATGCAAATAATATCTTCCAGATGTGAAGTGTATCGTGGAAATTAATAAAGAATGTATCTCTATTAGTGTAGCTAGAACATTCAAAATTATCTATGTAATATCTTTTTAGAATAAGAACCATAAAATAGAAACAAAATTTCTGACAATGTACACCATAGACCTCTCACAAAGCTTGGGGCCTGCCCTAATTTTGAACAGAGATGTTTCACGATACTGTTGGAACATGATACTGTGTCTGTAATAAGTTCCTTGTGTAACAATAAGAATTACTCAGGGATGGATTCACCTATAAATTGTATGCACTCATATTAAGTAGGTATGACAAGAAGTGAGGAATCTCTATAAGTAAACTCAAGAGCTCTTGCCAACAGTGAGTCAGAGAGGTGTGAAAACCCTAAGTTTAGGAAATATGAATGAGGTCTGTTTCAAGATCAAGTTTATAGCTTTTGGAAACTGAAACATGAAACTATTAACTTGCTTATGAAAGAGCAATACATTCTTCAGTGACAGATTTTGTTTTGAAATAAAGAGAAGCAAGGACCCTGAAAATATATACAGAAAGAAAAATCAACTTTGAAATCTTCAGAAATCCTATTGCAACATCTTAAAAATTTGATCCCTTTTCCCAGCAATTATTGCACTTTAGGAAAACAAACAAAAGCTCTATACTGTAGCAGCATTTGAGACTCAGTCATGGTTCAGCGACTTATGGTGATATGAACCCTGCCCTATGCAACAAAACCTCACATCAAGTCATGATGGAGTTGTTAGTCAACAAGTATAAACAAGGTAGAGTCTGTCAGGATACAGAAAAAGTGAAATGAAGAAAGTTCAGTGAAATATGCACAGTCACAGGTCACAACTTGCTTAACAAATACCAGCCATGTGGTTGCAACTCATGGGGCTGACCCAGAAAAGAATGAGGATCCTTACAGCATTGCAGCTTCATGTTAAGTGGTGATTGAGAATCTCTTTAAGAAGGCTGATTAGATGAAGATGTCGAAAAAAACCACCCTCAAAACAGAATTTTGCCAGATCCTTCAATGGATCTCTAAATTGGACCTGCAACTAAGCATAAAAGAGCTCATGACACTCTTCATATAAAATGTTAGATTCCTGATCAAAGATGCTCATAAGCCATGACATGGAACACATAGTCTTGTCTTCTACATTTAGAAGGTACCTTTAGTTTTGATCTTCTTCACATCATAATCATAAACTTTCCATTTGTTTTATCCTGCTTTCTCCGTTTCCCCATTTCTTCATTTTTTAGAGCAATATGGAAAATGCAGTACTTGTAAGTCAGTAAACATATTTTTTATGCAAGGCTTTTATACCTGCCATAGAAAGCTCTCATCTGTTTCTTTCTTCTGTAGGTATGAAAGATAGACTGTTTATTAAATATAATAACAATAATAAAGTAGAGATAAGCTTTCTTAGCTGGCATTATTTCAGATTCCGACGTATTTTTCTCCAGCCTCACTTCATTATAGCTCTATTTGGTAGTGCATAACCAGCATGTGTCAAACTGAATGAAAGCCGACTTCAGAATAACATGTCAGTAAGATGATTGTTCTTGGAACACACAGTGCCCTTACTCTATAATTAAATGCAAAACCTTTGTGGAAAAAAATGATGTGAAAAGTCTTAGCTTATGCACACCAGAGTCTAGTAGTGCAGATACAAATGCCGTCATGTTAACTTTAATTGCTTCCTCTGTGTCTATTTGCAGGAGTTTTGGCACCCCAATACTCCTGCTGGGGATTATTAAGCCATGAAATTAGATATGGGGGTGAAAGAGTGTCGCCTACTTGTTCAACTGAATTTTTAATAGACAAAGATTTAAGGGATGAAATTTTAATAATTTCATTATCTTTAAGGATACCAAAGCCTCAGATTCCTACAACAGAATTTTTAGACAAATACATTGGGAAAATGCTGTTCTGAGATAGGAAGGAAAAAGGACGGGGCCATGCCTGGACTGCTGGCTGTCAGTACTGTCCATCCTGTACTTTTTCTAATTCATTTCAAGTATGCTAAATGATAATCTAACAGAAACAGTCCAATTTCAAGCATAATATATTGTAATATTCTGCAGAAGTAAAATGTGTTTTAAGAAACCTTAGAATTTTCTGGGTTTCTTTAGATTTGCGTGAAGAAATCTGAAAAGAAGTAAATAATTTTAAACAGTAGTTTCTGACCTGACTTTTCCAATCAGTGCATCATGAATATTTAGATAAGTGAACAGGCTTTCTACAAGATGAAAAGAATTAAATTATTAAAAAAAAAATAAATAAAAGCATTTTTTTTTTCTTTTCAATTTTCCGTTAGCTGTCCCCTGACAAGATGCAAGAAAAGTTTGTGTTCTTCCAGGACAGCTTGCAGACATGAAGTTTCTTTCTTTCTTTCCCTGTAATGAACCATTTTTTCTCTTGTAAGAGGCCCTACCAGCCCTTCCAGTTCTCATAAGTCATAGCCACATCATACTTCAAATCGGTCCAGGATTTCAACAGAGTAAGGTGCAAGCTCCTTAGACAGCTGGCAGCATCTGTTTGCCTCGTATACTGTGTGTCTTCTCTTGAACTGGCTCCACCATTTCCAGACCCATTTTTTTTTCTGTCTCCTGAAGCAAGACATTCATTGTTGGTTATTGTCCCTGCCTCTTTCTTCACACAAAACTTTTGGTTTTCAGAAAGGCCATGTCAGTCATCTGTCATTTGAAGGAGGCCACTTGATTTCCTTCTTATCTTAACCTTAAAGTTACACAGTAATAAATCAAACAGCAAAAATTGTCACTTCAGTAATCACCTCATGCAAGACCAAGACCCTCTGGTACGTTCAGTGAGAGTTTTTTCTCACACGACCTTTAAAAATTCTTTAATTTCTGCTTTTTGACTGTTTTAATTTGAAGAAGTGTAGTTTTGTAAAAGGTTCAGCTCATGAAAGAATGATGTATGCTGTTGAAGCATACAGTCAGTAGGAAATGAGTGGCTTTTATCAACTGGGTTTTTTTTGGCTGATGAAAAGAACAGTGAAAAAAAGAAGTGTGAATTTTGGCTGTGCTTCACTGCTATCAGTGATCATTTTGGCTTTGACATTAAAATACTCTAAATGCCCAAGAAAGTGTTCTGAAAATTTATGTGATATGGCCAACTCCTTTTACTCCATTACATTTCTGCAGAAATCTGAAGTTGTATGAATGAATAATCTCTGGCAGTCTTCTGGGGCAGGTTAGGTAAAATTTTCGGGTCAGATTTTGACTGTCTTTAAAGAGTTTTTCACCAGTAGGAAATACTGCAATTGATGGTCTTTCAAAACTCTAGCAAAGATACTTTTTTATTGCCACTCCAAGCAAGGGTCTTCACTGTCTTCCCTATGGGTGGTTAGCTGCAAAGATAAAATCACCATGATGCAGGGCAGCTGCCCAGGATATATGTTGTTAGTCTACTTTGCTCTGTAATTGTTTCTCACATTTCCATTGAAACCTGAAATACTGCAAAGCCTAACTGGTGTAGATCATATTCCAAAAGGCTTTCAACTAGGTTTATCAGCAAGAGCCCTTAAAAGCTCTTATGGAAACAGAAGTGCTATAGAATAAAAGGGAGGGTATTTTATGGATTAAAAAAAATGTCTAAAATTTGGGAGAAAAGTTTATGAGTAGATGGTTGGTGAGGGGAGTCTTGAACATATGTGCTAGGCTCTATACTGCTCAACACACAAATGATTTATAAAAAGTGACTTGTAGGACGGCAAAATGTGCTGATCCTGGTAAGTTGCAGAGGGTGAAATGGTGAGGCCTGGCTGTGAAGAACTGCATGAGGCCCTTACAAGAGTGGTTATTAATTTAGCAATTAAAATTCTGCGTAAATAATTGTGAAGTGATGCATCTGGGAAAAAAAAAAAGAAAGTTTCATTTTTGCGTATAAAATAAGGTCTGTGCTGACCATTATTGCCTGGGAACAGGGCCTTGTAGTAGGAACTGTAAGGATTCAATTAGGAGTCAAAGTAGAGAACATAACTATGTCCCTGAATACTACCCAGATAAGATTGTATATTGAATACTGCCTTCATGTGTACTGTTCTGGTCTCTGTTTCAGAAAAGGTAGTGTGAAAGTGGAAAAGATACGTATTTTTCCATATACTTTTCCTATGCCTGTCAGACTATGAGGAAAGTAACCCAGATTAGTTAATAGCTGTTCACACTGGGAGCCATCTTTAACTATTCACCATGGCCCAGGATACGAATTTTTCCCGCTCCCAGTCAGGAACAGGTTTGTAAGCTTCTAGGCCTCTCTGTGGGCAATCACTTTTATGGGACTTAATCTGGGGGTTTGAGAGCACACGGTGTTATTCATTTAGCTTTTTGGCTCAGAGGTGAGAATGCAGCTGGGTTGTGAGTAAAAAAGAGGGAAAGTACTTGTGTTTTACACCTTGCACATTTCATCACCTGCACATCTCTAACAAGTTTGTGTGAAAGGCATATACATTGTCAGGTCCTTCATTGATTTCCAGCAGTATGATATTTAGGTAACTCTGAGGTTAAGAAATCACTAGGAAACTCTGTGGGGACTGGAGAGAATAAACTTACAGCCAGCAATATTTAACAGAAGTGGGATATATACCACCTCTTCTGTTTCCTTCACAGTGTTTTTCCACTCAGCAATAATTTTTGGAATGATAAAATAATGATGCTAAAGGCTTTAGATGGCAGACATAGTCCTCAGATAAATTATACATTTTCCTGGGGGAGCAGAAATTAGAACTGTGGTGTATTTATTACAGAACTGCAAACCTTTTCCATGTGAACAAAAAGAGGTTTTCTTTCACTAATATCAGTAATACAGTTAATTTCTGTTTCACGGTGAATATTATCCTTATTGCTGTAATGTCATACCATCTCCTCTTAGATTGCTAGCCACTGGAAAGATTTTCAAATACTGTATTTTCATCACCTGTATTTTTCACCCCTGATTCTTGTCATGGTTTAAGCCCAGCCGTAACACTCTGTATGCGTGCCAACATGTTGATCCCCATCACAATCAGAAAGCGGGTCCCAGGAGTATCCAAAGGCATTCAAAACCTTCAGAACTCTCAAATGATGCTGCTGTATTTGTCACTGGGGCTGGTGTAGCTGCTGTGCTTGGAGCTGGTGTAGCTGTGCTGTCTGCTGTGGTCAGAGCTTGAGGAGCTGCTGTACTTGTCGCTGGGGTTGATGTAGTTGCTGTACTTGGAGTTGGAGTAGCTGTGCTATCTGTTGTAGTCAGAGTCTGAATAGCTACTGTACTTGTCACTAGGGTGTGTGGGAATGTATCCCTCATAGGCTGACCACCTGAGGAAGGGAAAAAAGATGTGTAATTGCTATACACTTCTATTATATACCTCCCAAAGTACAGAGGTGGTGATCACACTCGGAACACAAGCCAGATCAGTTTCATGATCAATGATTCTATTGTATTACAAGTCATTACCATAAAGTACAATGAAACAAGAACCTTAGCCCAAGGGTCCCAGCCGATAAACACTAACACAGCAAGTACCTGCTGCAAGGTAAAGCATGCTGAAACTGTGAGATCAAGAGCAACGACTTTGAAAGAAAACAAATCAGCATTGTGATGACTATTAATCCAAAACAATAAATGCTTATCACAAATATTATTAGACACACTCCAGTCAGATCTGTCATTATCTCAACCCTTCAAGACCCACTTTGGGTGCCAAAAAGAACTGTTGTGGTTTAAGCCCAGCTGTAACTCAGAACCACACAGCCACTCTCTCACTCCCCCTGTTCCTCCCTCTCGCTCCCAGAGAGATGGGGAGGAGAATCGAAAGAATGTAGCTCCCACGGGCTGAGATAAGAACAGGCCCGTGACTAAGGTATAGCACAAACCACTGCTGCTACCACCAATGATAATAATGAAAAGGGAAATATCAAGGGAAGAGAATACAACCGCTCACCACCCACCGATTGATACCCAGCCCAACCTAAGCAGTGATCTAACCCTTCCAGGTAACTGCCCCCAGTTTATATAGTGATCAGCCCTCTGAAGAATTAGATTCAGGATTTGACAGACCACAGGAAGGCTTCTTTAGTTAAACTTTGCCTCTTTCTAATCAGTCAGCAGTCAGTAGAGAATATTACACGCACAGGAGAAATCAGTTCACTACACTGTATAATTCTGAGGGGAATTAGCCACTATAATTATTGCTTTCCTTCTCCAGTACTGCAGTAATAACTAACCTATACATTGAGAAGTTTAGGCTTTGCTAATTTTTTTTATTCTTCTCTTGATACTTACATTTTATCTTGTATACAGTCAATGGCTTGTCAAACCTAAAGATAATTTATTTGATATTATATTTAAAATGTTTTATTCTCTAAGAACCCACTAATGGGATGTAGCATACCAAAATTAGATTAAAGAGCTACTCAAAACAATCCTTTAATCAGCTAGTTGAATAAAGCTTTCTGCTTCTGTGGTGAATTTATACAGGCTTTCTATTTTGTATAAACTCATGTTATTTTCAAAATTCAGCAAGGAAAGGTGCTTCCAGCACAGAGTAAGACTTTTGCAGTCCATTGGAAGAATAAATAAAACTTCAGTCCTGCACTGAGTCCTGGCCATGGAGTCCCGCTGTGTAATGTACAGGATCAGTAGTTAAAAATGATAAAACTCTAGCTCTGCTAAGATCTCAAAGTCCCACCAGGCAAAGTCTGAAATTTGCCTTCAGGCAGGGTGGAGCTGCAGTCACTTTCTGTGCCAACAACACTCATCCTGTGAACTGGTCATCTTTGTGCCTCACAGTTCAATGAAGACTTTGCTGTGAAAGAGAGAAAATACGCCTTTAAAAATAATCTGTAAAACTGCTTCTCTTCTCCACCATTTCATCATGAGCCTTTGATTCAGTTTCCCAAGGGCTTTTAGAGGTTTTTAGCAAATTTGGAAGGCAGAATTAAGGAGATGGTTAGAGGGGGAAGGACTTAGAGTTGTCCAGCCTTCTTAGTACATGAATCATAGAATCATAGAATAGTTAGGGTTGGAAAGGACCTTAAGATCATCTACTTCCAACCCCCCTGCCATGGGCAGGGACACGTCACACTAAACCATGCCACACAAGGCCTCATCCAACCTGGTCTTGAACACTGACAGGGATGGAGCATTCGCAACCTCCCCGGGCAACCTCTTCCAGTGCCTCACCACCCTAACAGGAAAGAATTTCCTCCTTATATCCAATCTAAACTTCCCCTGTTTAAGTTTTAACCCCTTACCCCTTGTCCAATCACTACAGTCCCTAATGAAGAGTCCCTCCCCAGCATCCTTATAGCCCCCCTTCATATACTGGAAGGCTGCTATGAGGTCTCCATGCAGCCTTCTCTTCTCCAGGCTGAACAGCCCCAACTTTCTCAGCCTATCTTCATACAGGAGGCACAAGGAAAGTGAAGTAATGTATTCAGCTGGGATACACTTCACTGGATAGCATGCAATTACCTTCCCTACCTTCCCTAGGAATGAAAAAGGCATTCCTAATACTAATACCCAATACAGACAGAGGGACCTTTGAGAGAAAAATTTTCTGCTCCTCTTTATGAAAAGGTGATCCTCTTAATTCCAAATTATTTTTCTAATAAAGTCTTACAGACCTCCTCTCTCTGTGTGTAGTGAGAGAATCTAGATGCTTATCAATTATATGATGGATTTATATGCCTCCAGATGAACCTTGATAAACCTTAATTCATTAGTTTAAGGAATAAATTTGTTTCATTGGATTCTAGATGATTTACAGCAGAGTCAGCAGAAAGGATTATATGTTTCTCCCTCAGTCTTTCAATGTCTCTCATTTTAGTGTAAACCCATATTTCTCTGCAGTGATTTAACTTCCTTCTTCCTTGATGTTGTGGGATCATCTGCTGTTGACAAGAGCTGAAGCACAGGTGTGCACAGAAAGGCTTTTCCCCAGGCACACTCTCTGGGCACCTGACTGCCAAGATGCTCCATTCATACCACCTGCTTGCCTCTGTCAGGTGAGCCCTTCAGGGCACCACTTGCCATGGACGTGCACGAGCAGAGAGGGAAAAGACATCAGTTTGTGAAGGACAGAAATGCACAAGCCATAAACCAGTGCTTGTCTTCTCTCATACGCCTGTTCTGGAACAAAAATGATTCTGAACCAAAAATGCCAACATCACTCCTCTTTTGTGTCCAGACTGTGCAAATGGCCTCTTGTCTTCATGATGAGTATTTCAGGTCTTGCTTTAGGAAGTGAGCATCTGTTCCTAGGAGCTGAAAGCCTGTCCCTTGCCTGACAAGAATACACTTAGTGAAATTAGGGAGGAATAAAATCAGCTACATTACTCAAGATTATTACTTTCTGCCACATTGTGTATTCATACTATAATTTACCACCACAGGAGACCATAGGAACAAGCTCTGGGTTTTACAAAAGCCTTTGTGATGTTTTGTCTATTATGAAGAGTCAGCTATGCCAACCGTCATAATGAAGGTAATCACACACTTCAGCATGCAGCCTTATGCCTGCAGAGACCACATTGAAGTGAGCCCTCCTCTTCCCAACCCACCAGCAGACAATGCACAACTGGTCGTGTGAATTACATGGGTTAGGATTATACAAAGAGTCAAGAGTCAGGTGCTCCTAAAGGCAAGGGGGAAGATAAATGGGGTAAATGTTCATCAGATCCACATGGAAATTTCCTATGCTTTGGGAACTCCTGACAAATTATTGAAGAGCCATTGAGCTAACTGGTCATCTGCAGAAAGAATGTGGTAGTGGCCTTTGAAAAAAAACAATGCAACACAAGAAAAAAAAAGGGGGGGGGGGGAGAGAAGAAGGACATGTCCCTTAGCAGAAATACAGTTTACCACTTTCACTCACCTCCATGGCATGAAGGTTTTTATCTTCGTTTCATGTGGCACGTTCCATCTTCCATGTGTTGAGGCTCACCTTGCAGGAGAACGCTATCATTAGCATCTGGATACACAGCATAAAGCTCAGATGCCCAAGAACATTTGGTTCTGGGAGTGGAGGAAGATGTTTCTTCTTTATGGAAATGGTCCAGCTCACCCAAAGACATACATAGGTCACAGATGTGCACAACCAGCTGAAAAAAATGTGCTGTCCCTGTTTCAATCCTTAAAACTAGGAATCAAAGCTGTTTTAAAGATGTCCCCATTCCTGTCTGCCACCTCCACTGGGTAGCATACCTGATTGCTTGTCTCTGCTCATTCAGTTTTTCTTGTGGTTGACAACCTGTATCATATACCTGAACAAAGGCAGCTAATTCTTTTTGCTCTATTTGCTCTATTATTCAGGCTTTTCCTTTTTAGACACTGATCTTTATTAAATTTTAATCTTCTGAGACATGATTGATACAATGACTGGAGAAAATAACAGTGCTGAGCTTCCTTCTTAGGTCAAAAAGCTGCAACAGTAAAAGCCAGTAAACAATGAGCAGAAGAGCTAACAAATCTGGCTCTTTCATTTCCCTTTCTCTCTGATGACCTATGAAATCTTTTCAAAACCTCATTTGCTAAGCCCAGATTCTTACTGTCTTCATCAGCCTACCTAAGTAAAGGTCAGAGAGCTGGAAAACACCCCAGAAGGGCATGTTGGATACTAGAATTTGTGAAACAGGGTTAGCTGGAAACAGACTTATTACCATCTGTCCAATGTTTGTGATAGGAGGCTTTCCCATGAGGGTGTGGGAGGTATGAGGTATCTGTGCCGTGGCTAGAAGAAAGGGAAGACTGAGATCTCTGCTGTATTTTATTCTGAAAATCCATGCCTTTTTGTGGTGAGGGCTCCTTGCTTCTGCCTCTTACTCAACATTTCCTTCTATCAAAAAGAAAGATAACAGACAATAATCTTAATGTTTAGCAAGACAACTGTGAATAGGAAAAGAAATAAAAGGATATCTAGCCAAGTCTTCTCCTACTCCCACTGCAGAATTCTATTTTTTTTCTCCTTTTTAAAATGACTTTACTGTATTGTTGGGGAGAGAGATGGTGAAACACTGAAAATAATGTAGGATGACTTTCTAATAATTCAAATTTATGAATATACCCAAAAGTAAATTAGGATAAATTTTTCAGAGAAAATAAGTCTTGAAAAAAACATGAGAAAAATGTATCTTTCAAAACTTTTTCAGAATTTCTTCCAGTGTCATACCTTTTATTTGTCCTTGTTTCCATCTAAACCATTGTGAAATTATAATGACTTTAAATCTTTGGTGTTTAGCTGTGTCCCTAAGTCACTCAAAATAAACCTCTTAAAGAAGTCCTTTGGCCAGCCCTGATTTGCGATACAGATGGAGATGGTTTTTTTGTGAGGAAAGGTCTGGTCTTGTGTGGTTTGAATATTCCCAATTCACATTTCTCTCAGAGGAAGTGAACAGTTCTCAGTACTGAACAACAGTCAACAATGTAACACTGAAATCTTAAATTATCACTTGACATTAGCACTGCCTGTGGTTGCAACCTTGAGCCTATACTCATAACTCCAATGTTTTGAAACGTGTCTGTTCTCAAAGAGTTTATGTTCAGCCTGAATATATTGTGGGTTTCAGGTAAAGATATCCATTTGGCCTAGATTTTCATGCTCACAACAAATTCATTGAAAAGGAGGTGAATGTACGTATTATAGTGTAGTAATTTCTAGTGTTTTTCTGACATGCTTGGGATGCCTCCTGTGCAGTGGATGTTCCCACAGCAAGTCTACCCACCCCCTCTGTTCTGCTCAAGAAGATTGTGATAGCTACGTGCATTCATAAATGTACAGAATTGGCTCACTATGCCCAATTTAAAATAAATTGCTGTGCAAAAGCAAGTCAGGCAGGCTCTGACTGGAGTTCAGGACCTAACTTGACAAGATTGCAATACAAATAGCAGAAATACCCTCTTGTTTCCTTCACGTTCTTGGCTTCTTTTCCCTTTATATGTTTTTTGAATTGTGTTTAACAGTAGAACTGCTTCATGCTACAGCTTCTCCTTGCCTCTGAGAAAAGCTTCAGGGGCTTCATCTAGACAAAACCGAAAGATTTGTACCATGAAGGTCTAGGGAGAGATTCTGAGGACTGAAGTTGTCACTAAATGCCTGCAGAGGTGAAAGAAGAAAAGCTTGGGAGGCAGAGAATATCCCCAGCGAAAAAGGATTGAGAGAAAAAGAGATTGTCCGCAGCAGGGAGGATATGGGGATATGCTGCGGCAGGAAGGCAGTCAATCCTGAACAAATTTCTTCTTTTAGCTCATGGTATCATTAATGGTTGTTTCAAATTCTTATTTCAGATTTAAAGTAGTTAAAGTAATCAAATCTGACCAATTGGTTGAATAGATAGAACTGTGCTACTGTCATTTACTGAAATAAAAACCATCACAAATTCATTCTGATGATCACCTGCATATCAGTGTGAAAAACAGTCACTCACAATTAAAATCATAAACCCAGTACTTAATTCACATTAACTGCCATTTATTTTTCCCACTCCTCTCAGGCTTGCCAGTCCTCTGAAACAAATCTTCTTTGTGTGTGTGACTGTCTCATACAGCAAACAGGCTGGCAGGCTTCTGTTGGTGGCGTAGCCTAGCTCTGTCTGTATGCTCTCTCTTGCTCTCAGTGTGGGGCTGTAGTTTCTCTACCTTGTGCATTATTATTCCCAGGCTGCCACAGTGATGCCACAACATGAGCTCAGAGCCTTAATACAAAGAGGAGAGAAAGAAAAATAGGTATTACTGTTGTTTGAAATTTCAGTACACCTACACAATTTTAACTTATCAGCACTATGATGTCAGAAGTCACATTGGTTGCAAAAAATCTGTGGGCTAGTATGTGTGTCCTGGGTTCAGCAGCGGCAGTCATTTTTTCTCCTTCTTAGTAGCTGGTGCAGTGCTGTGGTTTTTGACTTTCGGCCTGGGAATAGTGCTGATAACACCAATGTTTTTAGCTACTGCTCAAATGTTTACCCTGATCAAGGACTTTCTGAGTCTCATGCTCTGCCACAGAGGAGGGGAAGCAGGGAGGAGGCAGAGACAGGACACCTGACGCAATCTAGCAAAAGAGGTATTCCATACCACAGCACGTCATGCCCACTATATAAACTGGGGGCAGCTACCTGGAAGGGCTAGTTCACTGCTCGTTTGGGCTGGGTATCAGCGGTGGTATTGTATTGTCTTCCCTTGTTATTTCCTTTATCATTATTATTATTGGTGGTAGCAGTGGTGGTTTGTGTTATACCTTAGTTACTGGACTGCTCTTATCTCAACCCATGGGAGTTGCATTCTTTGATTCTCCCCCCCATCCCTCCAGGAGCGGGGGCGGGGGAAGGAAGAGGGGGAGTGAGCAAGTGAGACTGCGTGGCTGACAGGGTTTAAACCACGACAATGTGTTTCTGACATATTTCATGCATTGCCTGCATGTATAATCTAGGTACATTTAAAAACAATATTACAATACAGTGAATAACCAAACTTTGTATAAAAACAGCATTTAAAAAGACCCAACAGGGTATTAAGAAGCACTGAAATTATCAGCTATACGATTTTGCACCGATTCAATTCCATTTACAGCTCATAAATTCACTTAACATTTCTGCACACTTTTGACTTTGCGCATTCCCGCAGCACTCACATTGTGATTCAGAAGAGATGCTCACAGACTCTTACCACAGCCTGTATTTATGACAACAGTGATGTGAATATGTAAATGTTTCTGCCTTCTTTTTAAGCCTGCATGGTCACTGAAGTATAGAGCTCTGCAGTTACTGTGCAGTAGCTCAGAAAGAATCCTAGGGAGCAGAATCAAGAGATCAGCAAGGACAGCACAGTCATCCTTGTGTAAATGTTAACAGAGGGTAGCTAGCTTCAGCTGATGTGCTCCTTTCCTTAGAATGTGTGGTAGCTGCTGCTAACATCACCATGGACCATACAAGAAAGTGCAGCATGGCCATCCAAAGCAGAGCTACTCACCTTAAAACCAACATTGCTGTCCTTGAATTGATTCCTGGGTTGTATTTCTGATATCCTGTACTGTACCTCTGCTTACACTATACCAGCCCACCTCTTTTTTTTGGGTAAAGCCATTATCAGAATTAAATGCACTGGAAATATATAACCTGCACAAAGCCAAATGAAACAAAGTATAATTGGGTAAAACAACTAGCGGTTTGTGGCCATTGCAGAACACAGGCATGAAAGTGAGTTTTCAGTGTATATATTTGTCTGCTCTCTTTAGAAGATGCAGTCAGTTCCTACCACTTCAGACTAATAGTTCATTTGTTTTTTTTGTAGGAAGACGTAACCCTTGTCTTCCATTTAGCAGTGAGGTCTGCAATGGAAATTGCTGTAGTGATAGAAAAAATACACTGATTTGATGTTTTCTTTAGCAGAGAAGTATAATTGTGTGAATAATTCTGTGTGTGAGGTAAGTAACAAAAAAAAGATACATTTTCCCAAGACTCTGGGAAATAGCCTATTACAGATTTAATACCCACAGACTAATCCACAGAATAGTTCTGGAAAAATCCTTGTTCTTATTTCAGATATATATTAGAATCACAGAATCATAGAATAGTCAGGGTTGGAAAGGAACTTAAGATCATCAAGTTCCAACCCTCCTGCCATGGGCAGGAACACCTCACACTAGACCATGTCACCCAAGGCTTTGCCCAACCTGGCCTTGAACACTGCCAGGGATGGAGCATTCACAGCTTCCCTGGGCAACCCATTCCAGTGCCTCACCACCCTTACAGTAAAGAACTTCCTCCTTATATCCAATCTAAACTTCCCCTGTTTAAGTTTTAACCCGTTACCCCTTGTTCTATCACTACAGTCCCTAATAAAGAGTCCCTCTCCAGCACCCTTATAAGCTCCCTTCAGATACTGGAAGGTTGCTATGAGGTCTCCACACAGCCTTCTCTTCTCCAGGCTGAACAGCCCCAACTTCGTCAGCCTTTCTTCATACAGGAGGTGCTCCAGTCCCCTGATCATCCTCGTGGCCCTCCTCTGGACTTGTTCCAACAGTTCCATGTCCTTTTTATGTTGAGGACATCAGAACTGCACACAATACTCCGAGTGAGTTCTCATGAGAGCACAGTAGATGGGCAGGATCACCTCCTTTGACCTGCTGGTCACGCTCCTTTTGATGCAGCCCAGGATAAGGTTGGCTTTCTGGGATGCGAGTGCACACTGCCGGCTCATGTTCCTTTTCCCATTGAACCAACACCCCCAAGTCCTTCTCCTCAGGGCTGCTCTGAATCTCTTCTCTGCCCAACCTGTAGCTGTGCCTGGGATTGCTCCCACCCAGGTGTAGGACCTTGCACTTGGCATGGTTAAACTTCATGAGGTTGGCATCAGCCCACCTCACAAGCGTGTCAAGGTCCCTCTGGATGGCATTCCTTCCCTCCAGTGTATCAACTGAACCATACAGCTTGGTGTCATCGGCAAACTTGCTGAGGGCGCGCTCAATCCCACTGTCCATGTCAGCAATGAAGATGTTAAACAAGACCGGTCCCGACAGTGAACCCTGAGTGACACCACTCGTTATCAGTTTCCAGCTGGACATTGAGCCATTGACCGCAACTCCTTGTGTGTGGCCATCCAGCCAGTTCTTTATCCACTGAGTGGTCCATCCATCAAATTGATGTCGCTCCAATTTAGAGACAAGGATGTCATGTGGGACAGTGTTGAATGCTTTGCACAAGTCCACGTAGATGACATCAATTCTTCTACCCCTGTCCATCAGTTCTGTAGCTCCATCATAGAAGACCACCAAATTGGTCAGGCAGGATTTCCCCTTAGTGAAGCCATGCTGGCTGTCACCCAGCCCCTCATTATTTTTCATGTGCCTTAGCATGCCTTCCAGGAGAATCTGCTCCAAGATTTTGCCAGGCACAGAGGTGAGACTGACTGGTCTGTAATTCCCTGGGTCATCCATTTTCCCCTTCTTGAAAATGGGGGTTATATTTCCCTTTTTCCAGTCATCAGGAAATTCACCAGACTGCCATGATTTTTTAAATATGTTAGACAGTGACTTAGCATCTTCATTCTCCAGCTTCTTCAGAACCCACGGATGGATCTCATCAGGTCCCATGGACTTGTGTACATTCAGGTTCTTAAGATGGTCTTAAACCAGTTCCTCTCCTACAGTGGGCCCAAGGTCTTCATTCTCACAGTCCCTGTGTCTGCCTTCCAAGACTTGAGTGGTGTGGTCAGAGCACTTGCCAGTGCTGAAGACTGAGGCAAAGAAGTCATTAAGAACCTCAGCCTTCTCCAAATCCAGGGTAGCCAGTTCTCCTGATAGCTTCTGTAGAGGCCCCACATTGTCCCTAGTGTGCTTTTATTCACAATGTACCTATAGAATCCCTCTCTGTTATCTTTCACATCCCTAGCCAAGTTTATTCTGACTGGGCCTTAGCTTTCCTAACCTAGTCCCTAGGTTCCCAGAAAACATCCCTATAATTACTTGTGATCATAAAAGCAAAATACATTGCATACCACAACATGACTATTATGTATTAATATATTTTTAATTAGTTATAAATTTTTGTTTTAGCTGCTGCTGAGATGCACTTATAAGCACAATAAAGTAAGAAAATAACTTTGCAATATGAAACCATCACTTTTTTAGCTTTATTTTACCACAATATTTTTTTTCTAAAGTAAAAACTAGAGAAAACTATATATTTATAGTTTACAGCAACTAATTAAGAATAAGGAAGTTTTAACCTCCTTATGTGCATGTAGTAAAGGCCATGACATTTCAAGGTAATATTATAAAGATTTTGAAATGCATTGATAGCCTTATCTAGTTCATGGGTGAGGTAGCTGTTGCACATCAAAACCAGTCCTTTTCCTTGGAGTTGTCCTCCTCCCACACTCAGTATCCTTGCTGTAACTTCTTTTTAGTTCACTTTTAGAAAGATCAAATGTGGAGATACAACTGGTCTTTCCCTTTCAGGACCATTTCTTACAGGTCAGAAATAAAGGATTTTAATGAAAAATATACCACCAGCCATGTAAATTCTTAGATGTGGATAAACAGAAGATATCATTTGCTACTGCTGTGAATCTGGCATCTTTTGAAAGCATTATTCTCTTTTAAAAGAAAAAGAAAGAATTGCTTTTATTTCTGTCTTGTAGATTGCACTGGAAGTGATATATGATTCTTACTAGTATATGCACATTTATGAAAGAGAATATAGTCCTTGAGAAGAAAAATCTCTTAAATTATTTTATTTTACCTCTTTAACCTTTGTTTTTAAGCAAGGTCAAACTACATATTTAAAATGTGTACCTGTCACATACTTTCTTTAAAGATCAAGACTACTGAAGGTTGGGCTGTGTTGAATTTGCCACCCTAAGCAACCTGGACACTGAAAGCAGCATTAGGGGTTTGTCAGGTCATGATTCCAATTTGCCTGAAAAACAAGAAATTATTTCTTTTTGTAATACTCAGATCCCCATGCCTATTAAGGCAAACAGAAATTTTATCCATCAGATGCTATTTAAAAGAAAGCAGAACTTTTGTAACCATTCAGTATTTTTCTGTTGATGAAACCAATTAGAGAAGTAGAAAAGAAATAGCAAACAATTATGTTGTTCGTACTAGTGGAAGAAGAAATTAAATGTGAAGCAGCTAAAGAAAGACAGTGAAGACAAAAGAGAAAGGAATAAGGCAAGGGGAATGGAATGGAACTTAATTCCTTATTTTCCTCTCACAGTAATTTGTGTGTTGTAGTGGCCTATTTCAGTATAAAATTTTGCAGTATATTGAAAGTGATCAGCTATGGGTGCAGAAAGATTCACTAAATCTAATTTCATTGTCAGTTAGAATAAGCTTTTTCTGAATCTGCAGGAAGGTTTTCAGGGAAGTGTGTCTAAAAGCAAGATTTACCTGAAGCCTAACCATGGACAAATTTAGGCAACTTTAGGCTTAATGAACAGGTTTGCTTCTTAATTTACCTTTCATAAATTTTTTCATTAAAAAAAAGCCCAAGCATTCCCTTCCAATCCCGCAGTGGAATTAAGCTTTTCCATCCTGTCAGAGAAATGCCAGCAGTGCTGCTGGCTCCTGGGGCCAATCTAGTGCAAGCCTCATCCACTCCTAACAGAGATGATTTGGTGAGAAACTATTTCCTAAGCACTGAGGAACATGGTGGTTTAGGAGAGGTGTCTCCATAACAGTTTTTTGGAAAATGTCAACTCACACGGGAATTATGGTAGGATCTAGTACTTATTTCTTATAAGACTGTCTATTGCTTCTCCTTAATGATCTGGATTTAAAATATCAATTCATAATAAGTTTAGAATAAGATGGAAGGAAATCCAAGTTTAATCTGATTTTGGCACACAGTAATTAGGCACTCCCCAAGAAGCAGATGGTTTTATATTGTAATTGTAGTGTCCCTAAATGATCACTAAAATAATACAATTCCTCTGTGACATGTCCTGACAGGTTCATAAATTGAAGGAAAGAGAACTTTCTTGAGTCCCTTGCTGCTGCTGTATTCTTACATTTCATTTGGAAAAATGTGCATATACGTTAATAACTTTTCCTGGTTGAATTAAGTTACTAGAAACATTCTGAAGGAGTAAAACCTGGTATTTTTTCTTTCAGTGGATACCTGGGACCTGGTTCTGCAAATGCAGTGTGGGTAGGATTGCTATGTCCAGGGCATAGAGTACTGGTTTCCAAGGAGACAAGTATATTGTGCTTGGGGTAATGGAGATCTTGGGAAAGTGAGATTGGGTGGAACAGTACTTTGTTTATCAGATTGTTTACTGATTAGTAGTATAAACTAAGATACTCATAGTTTTCTAATGGCTTTACAACTGACAGACATCTACCAGCAGCTGTGGCAGTGACCAGTGTATAGCACCAGTGTCAAACCACTTTACTTCTGAATTCTTTCCTTGAAAGACCTACATGTGTGGGGCCTCCTTGCATGTTAGAAATTATCTTGGTGTTTGTCATCAATATTAAGAAATGCTTGAGATGCATATTTTTTCTTTCTTTGCCATTTACCCTATCTCTGGTTAGCAGTAGGATTGCAGTGATTGCACTACACAGACATACAGAGCTGCTCCTTGCTCTTTTGTCACCAACCCGCTTTCCGTCTGGAATAATCTCTAGCAGTGTAAACAGCAGTATGTGGCAGGGCTCATATCAGTGAAGCAATGCTGGTGTCTGTCATCAAGAATCAGAATAAAACCCTGATGTAGACACAGCCTTTAGTGAAGAAAAATCTTGTGGTGAAAATCCCCTGGACAAGTGCTGAAAGGGACTTGGAAGTTAAATTGAAGTGCTGTCTAGACAGCTTGCTCTGAAATAATATTCTATTCTGTGAACAATTTAAATGGATTTTCTAGTCAAATAACATTAAACTTGAGTTTAACTGTGTGCCTGTGAACATGCATGTTAAATACAGTAGGTAGCTGGAAAACTCAGTGTTTCGAATTGTATCTAGCAGAGGTACAATGTAAAAATCCAAAGTCTCTGTGGCTTTAATGACAATGCATGTAACAGCTAAATGGAAAGTGTTTTATTCCTCTTCAAAAAAGGAGTTATTTGTATTTTGGTAGGTGTAACTGAAGAGAGTACACAAAACTGTGCAATGATGTAGCTGACAGGTAATAGGAAACAGATATAGACTATAAAAGCAATCACATTCCCATTGCAAGATAGGGTGTAAAATCTGGATTTTGCCTTACACTGTGAATTCAAAGAATAGGACTGTCTGGGGCAAATCAGAAAGTAGCTATAAAATACACATTCACTAACAGATGCTGCTTTTAATTCCTTTGATGTATTATGTCTGCCAGCTTATCCATTCTTCACATTGCTTTCCAGAATCCAGCTGAAGTGTAGATAATGTTGATAGTCATGGGGTTTTTTTTTGCCTGTTGATAGGTAATAATGTATTTATGAAATGACTTATAAGAAATCAGACCTTTCTAATACACTGGTTTAATAGAGCAGGTTAGCATAATAACTCAGCTTCTTATATGTGCTCAGATGACAACACTGTGAATTCTCTTCTCTCTCAATGTAATTGAAGGATCATTTCCACAACTTGATTTATTCTTGCACCTTCTCAATATATGTTGATTGAGGTAATAGATGGGCAAAGAAAAACAAATCTAAGTTCTCATCATAGTACGTGCTATATTTTGCTCAGGCTAGATTATATGCTTAAAGAAAGATAAATGGAATAGACATTTCTGGGGTTGAGTAGTTGCATAGAGCGTTTTCTGTAGAAGATTCTATACCCTCTTCCAAAATTCTGCAGAAATTACTGTAAAGGAAAGTCTACTCATCAGTGTTTATGGTTGTATATGGTTATGGAAACATTCAGATAGTGCTCAGCACTCAGTACAAAGAATATAATCTTTCTGTATTAAGAATGTTAAGAGACAGTCATGCTTGCTGCATTGTACATGGGTTATGGTTTGATGTTGCCTGCAAAGAGCATATGATTTGATAGTGAATTCATTAGACATTTATAATTTAGTAAACACCTCAGAGTGTGTATAAATGTCTTCATAAGGAAGATAAAATAAATGTCATGACAGGAGAAGAATGAGCAATGTATGGGATGAATGTCTGTGTGTGAATGGGAGAATGGAGAAGAGTAAAATGAATTTTCTGCATTAAAAACATCAGAGCACATTAGTAGGAATTTATTTTTCTCTGCTCATGTTATTTTTGCAAACATGCTGGGGCAGCTAAGCACATTTTGAAATCCCATACAGGTTGCTATTATGCCTTTTGAAAACCTGCTGATTTGGAATGCATATGGTCATTTCAAAACCATAGCTTTGGCAGAGCACTGTGCTCACAGGAGGATGATCATTACTACGTTTACAGTTGTTACCATGCCAGTGTGATGCTATATGAGATGGAAGTGCTGAATGTCTTTTATAGCCACATTGGAACAGTTAAATGAAAGGATTAATTGAAAATCCTGAGCATTACTGTTCTCAGGTATTTTGATGGAAAATGTCTTTCCAATTACATGAAATATTTGATGGCTGCAGGTTGACTTCCTCAGAATTCCATTGGGGAAAAAGGCAGCATTATTGCAAGAGCAAACATTACAATTTAGCATTGTAAAACAGCACTTCAAGTACCACTTTTAATGGGATAAAAATGAAGAATAATAGGGAAAGAAAGAGGCAGCATCAGAAGGAAGATGAAAATGGAAAGTTTGGATGAGACGTGAATATTCCCTCATCACTGTCCCTGTTTCCCTTCTTTGGGAAACACCTTCATACCTCACTTGATTTTAGAAGAGAAAGATACATTATATCCTCAGCTAGCAAAAAAAAAACAAACATGTATTAATTGCCTGATATTTGTTTTCATGTTTTTGAAAGTGATGCCACTAAACTCATCTGTGAAGATATTTTATAATGGTCTTAAATGGGAATAAACGCTGTGTCTTCTTCCAGTCTCATTCTCCTAGGCTGAGATATGACCTAGATCAGGTCATATTCATGTTATTGCAGCTGGATATTTATCCATTCAAGGTAGCTGTCAGTGAAGAGTTGGATTTCCTGCAAGCAGGACTTTAAAACAATAATAGGTATCTTGTAGGAGGTGGAAAGGTGTCAGGGTTTCCTTGGCTGCCAAAGCACAGGTCCAAAACGTCCACTACATCCCCTCAGCTTCTGCGTGAGTTGAAGGCAGTCAGTTCCCTGCAGAGACGCCAGGCTAGGTTAAGTGCTAGGAAGAAAACAGGGCAGTGGACAGCCTTCCACCAGATGGTACAAACAACGTCTGCACTAGATGAGTGAATTCTGGAAAAGGTCCCTAATGTGCAAAGTTAATCAAGTTCTGGCCTAATTAAACCACATTACTGCTGTTTGTCTTTCTTCCTGTGGTGTCCAAGACAATAAGTTACAATAAAGGAGACCTGGTGGTGTAGTTTTATGCATATCTTAGCAGGTCAAATAACTTTGGTATATGAGTGTTGATCATATGGAGAGACAAAAGGCTAAGATTTGTTAACTTTATCCCTCCTGCCAAGTTAACTTTAGTACTTTTTTTTCACAGTGCTGCTTAAAGCATATTTCATTTGTTACCTGCTGTAGTAGCTAAATATTAAAATCCACAATTCTTGAACACCTGAAGCATGTTTAAAATTACGTCTACTTTGTCATATATATTTTGTGATGTATAGAACATTCTGAAGTCAAAAGAAAAGCTGTTTTAAAAAAAACTCATATGTATTTATACTGTAAATCTCTACAAAATCGCCAATGATCACCTAAATGCACTGAACACTACTGGTATATACTCTATTTTTATTTCTTCTGGCTTTGTAGAGGAATGCAGACAATTTAGTGGTACTCAATGACCGATATAAAATATATTAATGAACTTTCCCCTTATTCTTTTCACAATATTGAAGAAATAACTTGTTATTGCTGCAAATATGTGTAACAACATTAAAATGTTTAAGAAAGTGATTTAATTTTGGACAAACAGAACTGACAGACATAAATCATTAATAAATGATAGTTAATTCTTAATTTATTTCTATTTAAGTCAAACTCGAAGCTTAATTCCAGTTTGCTTTATACCACCAGACAGTGTAAAAGTGTAATGTTGGCATGTCCTGTAATTTTCCTGTAAGTTTTCCATATCTGGTATTTCTCTGTATGTTCAGAATTCACCCAGAATCTCAGTTTGGCTTTCTTTATTTTTTTCTTTTCAAGTAAGTCTTTGGCTTGCTACAAGGAAAAACTTCAAAACCGGCTACAACTTCTCAATAGCTAATAGATCAAACAATTAAAAGAACTCAGAATACAATTAGGTTTCAGTATTGTGATCTCATGCTTTTGAAATGATATTATTCATGAATTTCCACTATTCACATTTACCAGTGTAACACAGTCAGTGCAAGACTAGAAACCATTTTTTTCTTTGGTAAATGATAGAAGAGTCCTATGCCTGGAACTGTTGTTCAGTTTTGGAATTAGGAAGTGCCTTAAAATATGGACCAGATTATGGCCTTAAAGAAAATCAAGTACAATTAGTCTGAAAGAAAGAATAAAAATTGCATTAAAAATAATGTGGTTCTTTGTTTCAATTCTGTGTTGTGCAAAGTATGTAATTTCTTATTTCTATAGTCCATTTGTTTTAGTAACCACTGTTATCTCTTAATTAATACATCAAATACTATAATATTTAGTTACTAAAGTTGTCATGATTTTTCCCTATAGGCTAAAGTCTCCCCTCTCCTAGGAAAGCATCACAAAAAAAAACCCAAACTACCAAACACAACAAACAAAGAAAACAAACCCAGAAATGAATGAGCTAATATTTTTACCTGAGGGTGATGAGAATTCATACTTTTTCTTCTTAATCACTGTGGAAATAGTAAGCCACTTTCAATTATCTAACTGCTGAAAACATAAAGCAGAACAAAGTACTACTACAGAGTGGCGGGAGGTTTCTGGTTACTTCCACTTTGGTCTTGCGACAGCAAAGACTCATGAGGGTTTTGATTTTTTTAGAGTAACTGTTCAATATTTTGAGGACCCTAAAGCTATCTACAAAAAAAATCTGAAAGCTGGATACCTGAAAAAAAAGGTACCCTCTGAGAAATGGGAACTCAGAACTGAATCAGAACAGCTAAATCAAGAGTCACTTCTCAACAGCTTAGGATCCATAGAGCTGCTTTAAATATTTTGCTCTGGGAAGTCCATCTTTAATTTCTCCACAAATTTGTCATATCTAAAATATTGGCAGTGTGTATGTGAGAGTCTTTTGTAGGGTTGACATAAATGAAAACTATGGTTTCACTGATGAGCTACAGGAAGCCCCAGATTGTCTTCCCCTGAGCAGGTTTGTCACCAGGAACTGTCTAGAAGCACTTTCTTGTTCCTGCAGTAACCCTCTGAATTTGTACTTCAGAAGCACTGCTTCCCATATCTTTTCCACTAGAGTGCTTCGGGATCCTCCCCAAAAATACTCATATGAGGGAGGGAGGGTGGGAGAAGACATGGAATTTTGTCAACAATCATAGAAATTACCATCAAGTGTTCAGTGAAACTTCTTGGAAGGTTGGAATTTTTTAATGAAATGCTTTTGGTTGATTAAACACAGATTAATCAGAATACTTTTGACCATCTAATTAGTCAGAAGGAAATGTCATCAAATATTGAGGAATCAGTCTGATAATTTGCAATAAAGGCTCATCAGTCTTAGTGGCAGAGAGAACTGTAGATGAATTTCGTGACAATTTAGCAGGTTAGCTCTAAATATTCAAGTGGCAGATACAATTTAGAGAGAAATGTTCTTGTATTCTTTATTAACTATTTATTAAATATGATGATTTGCTAAACAAATCTGTCATCTCTAGTTATACTAGATGTCCATTCATCTGTCAACTTGTCTTTGAACCTCGTAAGCCTGGCAGGAGGACTTGACCTCAGGCAAATGTGTCGCTATCAATGTACACAAAAACTCATGCCCAGGTGAATTCATGCCCTCTGATGGAAGGCTGTGATGTCAGTTCAACCCCACTGACTTGACTCAAGAGAATCAGCTCTTGAGAATGCTGACATTCATGCAACTGCCTTTTCCCTTTTCAATTTACTATCATTGTTTAGCAGAAATGTGTTAATTTAAAACTTCGAAATTTGCACAGAAAGAAGAAAGGCTGTTATGTGAAAAGAAAACCCAAAGAAACTGACCAAATGCTGCAGGCCCTCTTTCCTATGTAGGTTATAGTAATAACCCAAGAAGTGTTTTCCAAGGCTGGTCACTTTGCCATGCCAGCTGTAAGCACATTTTTATCAGATTGGTGGCTATTTGGAGAAGTCATGCAAATCTTGTGATGGCACAAAGGACGGCATGTTTGTTGTCTTTTCTATTCTGTACCTACTCTGCCTGGTCCCTTCTCTTGCTCTCAGGATTTTACATCATCTAATTTGATGGTGTCAGAAATGGCACGAAACTATATCACACAGGATGTTACACCCCAGGAAAAGATGACTAAGGCAAGCTCAGGCCATCTGAACTTCTACAAAAGCGCTGTCGTGTCTCATTCATTCCCTGATCACGGCTGCAGTATCAATGATTCTTTTTCTCAGCATTGTGGTTTATTTTTTGAGGGAAGGCTCATTTGAATGATAATAATACAAGCAAATGAGTCTGGGCATGCTGAACTGAGATGGAACCATTTGGGTTTCTGATTTCTATTCAGTAATCCAAGAAATATATATATTCTGGCTCTGAGTGTTCTTTCTTCTGATGGGACTCACAGAAGTGTGCATTTAGACTGGGTAGCCCTATATCTTAGCTTCCTCACACCAATGTGCTCATGAACTGAGACCAGATATAATGAGGTTTCTCTGCTCCTTCCTTTCCTCTGCAGAGTCTCTGCTAGATGGGTCAGAAAGCCAAGAATTGCCTTTATGACTGCACAGTCTGACCTCAGGCATCACACAAAGCTATTGCCTTCCTGCAGTAACACATCCTTTCTCTCACATGAGTTGTATTTGTTGCATTGTCACTTTATTCTGTAACACATTTTTTCCTTTATCAGCTGTGGCTGTTGCAATCTTCCATGGAATAAAGGAAAGAGTACACAGTATACACTAAGGGAGATGTCGCAGCCCTTCCACACATTCATGCTCAGCAAGCTTTTGTGCAAGTAGTGAGAAAAGGGCTGTGCTCCATATAGAAAATACATATGGTGGGGGAGTAGCATCACAGTTACAAGATTCAATAGCACTTACAGTTTCAAATAGAGAGGATCACAGATTAAAATCTATCAGGGTACACCTCTCAAGGGGGAAAGAAAAAATGCTGCTGGGGTTATACTGTTGGTTTTCTTAACAAGAAAAAATATAGCAAGTTTGCAGTGTTTGAGGGGACTGAGGGAGTCTAGTAATTCTATAATAGTAGCTGTCTTGAAGTATTACACAGATCAAGCAAACCAGCTGGACAAGTTTTATAGATGTTATTTCTCATTCCTTGAGTCTACTGCTGAAATAGTTTTAGTTCTGCAGCACATGAGGCAAGACGCTGCTGTCATCTTAACCTGAGGAAAAGTGAGAATTACAAAAATAAAAATTAGATTAGAAAAAGAAAGAATAAATAATACAAGCTTTCATTCAGATTGTGGGCCCTTGCTTCCCTCTCACTCTGTCTAGGGAAAAGCTCCAGAGAAGTCACAGTCTTGAAGAAGTTAAAGCAAGAAAGGGAGATTCAGTCATTTTATTTCATTTTCTAATGAAGCATATCCCTCTTTGGAGGTAATATATGTTAGTGATTAAAGAAATAACAGGAAAAATAACCATGAGGTCACAGAAAAGGGTTGAAGATCACCACGTAATTGTAGCAAGCCTGGACAATGAGTGACAAGGCTAGAAGACTGCTGTAGGATCTGGAACACAGGAGCTCTCTTCCTGCTCTTCGCTGTTCACAAAGATGCAGTCTGTACCAGCTTCTGGCATGCTTTTTTTTGCAGTGCTTCTCTTTCTTCTTCCTTCAATCAGACTTCAGCTGGTGAAGTTTTCATGTTTTCATTGCTGAAGATTGAAGGCTGATATATGGCTGGAGCAAGACATAAGAAAATGTATTTACAGTACTGCAGAAGTTTATATAGAGAGAACTTTAGCAAACAGGAGTCAAAAATTGGTATGACTTTGAAAAATTAATTTAAAAGAACTGCTAGGAAGACTTGTACAATAAACATTAAAAAATAGGTCCTTAAAAATAAAATATTCTATAACTAGGAGAATAAGATTTCTTATGAGCTTATACTTGATGTTCTTCTTATTTTTGTTTTCTGCCCTTGCTTCTTGTAACTAACATGCCCATCAACTGCTGAATGAACTTTATGAGGCTTCCTGCTGGTTCCTGACTTTTGCAAGATAAATCTATGATGAATTGTAACTGACTTTCCTCCAGAAAGTAATTGTCTCTATTTGACTCAGTTGCTAACTAATATTTTTAGGAACCAGATATACTTGAAAGTTACTTTTGTTGAATTTGAAATTGCCAAAATAGTGCCAAAAATTATTAGTGAATGGAATGGAACAGACACACATAGGTAGACAGTGCAAATCTCGGTTTTGCTGGAAACCAGAATAAAAATGATGTTAACAAGATGACATTTTAAAGAAGGGGCATCTTGGGAAGTGCTGATTATCCTTTCCCATGTGCTGTAAGCCAGGGCTTGCTTGTCAAAAAGAAGAGACAGGTTGTTAAAGTGTTTGCTTTATCTTGCTCATCATATATATATTTTAGTTAGGGATTAAAAGAAAATATTTAAGATACCAGAAAAACAAGATGACTTGCAGTGACTATTCCCCCAGCAGACTTTTTCCAGATTGCTCTTATATGTTACTGAAACAAAGTGGCACATTTGTTGAAGTAAAAGGGCACAATGCCAGAGGGCTGTAGGACACATTTCTTCCTCCCATAAGGCTGCAGGTACCTGCTGCAAGACGTACACATCACTTTGCAGTCCCTTTCCTTAAATAATAAATGTAATTATCATCATTTCCTGGCCTACATGGCTGGGCTTTCAGCTGAGTTATGGTATTGAACAATGAGAACTTGCTGATCACCAGCTATTCCTGTTCACGGGATCAGACATTACCCAAGACCTGGGTTTTAAATAAAATCATGGTACACATTTTATTTTGAAGGAAAAAAAATATTCTTGGCAGGAATAATTTTTGAAATCCATTTTATAGCTTATCTTCTTTTGTTGCCAGTCATCTATAGTAAGTTTGAAATTATCCTGAATATAATATAGTTATTCTAACTACTGTTTGAGTAATTTCCACCAAGAATTCTTGGCTAAGGGTTTATTTCATTTGTTAAATTCAAATTGACAGGTAACTGTCTGTTTTCTGTCCAGCTAACCTCTTCAAAATAATCTCTCTGCTAAATCTTCGAAAAAGATCAAAAATCTCTCTCCTTGAGTGGTCCCTCATACTTTTTCATGATGTATTTTATTCACCTACTTACAAAACATACAGTAGAACTGTAAGCATGGTAGAAGTAAACTAATGTGGTCGGGCAAATAAATATTAATGGCTAAAAAAACACCTGTGCTTTGTTGCATCTGATCTTTTGTGTTAATAAAAAATGTGAATGGCAGAAAGAACTGTAAGAACGTAAATTCATGTTAAAATAGACAAATCAAGATCTGAATGGTCTTGGGGAGATATTTCTGAAATAAATATGAGGTGCTGGTCTCTCTAAAAGAATAACTTGTTTAAATGATGTTAAAGCAGCTGGTCCAGTTGTGTCTCCTTTTTTAAAATCTTCCGATTTAGTTATTGCATAAGAATGGCTTACAACTACATATTTGAGTTATGTCCTGCACTAAACTTTCCAATGATATTTAGCATTCATGGGAAAAGAGCAACTACATTTCTGGTTCCCACTATCAAGTACTATGCATTCTTTCAGTCTGTACCTGTATGTAATAGGTACAAAAAAAATCTGTGTTTTGAAGTTAGAAAATAAATTTATGGCATGCTATGATTAAAAAAACCCTGCCATTTGAAGATACTTACTGGTTTTGCACCTTAGCATTAGTCCTGGGAGAGAGGGATTGCAATAAGGCAATTATAGGTGCATGCTAAATTAATTAATTCCACAGCTTTATCACACATCTGAAGTTTTGAGAAATAATTTGTGGAAAAAAGTTTCCTCTTATTCATCCTGATATGGAATTTTCTGTTCAGTGATATGGGTGAACTGCAAACTCCTAAGTCTACTCAATAACAAAGGCATACCAGAAAAGGAATAATGGATGAACACCTTGTAGAGTACTACAAGGGTATTGTCAGGGCATACTGAGATGCAGTTAGAAAAGCAAAAACTCAGCTCAAATTGAAACTGGACAGAGATGTCAGTGTCCTGGTTTTGGCTGGGTTAGAGTTAGTTTTCTTTCTAGTAGCTGGTGCAGTGCTATTTTTCAGCTTTAGTAAGAGAACAGTGTTGGTAACACACCGATGTTTTAGTTGTTGCTCAGTAGCGCTTATCCTGATCAAGGACTTTTCAGTCTCTCATGTTCTGCCAGTGAGGAGGGGCACAAAAAGCTGGGAAGGAGCAGACAAGACACCTGACCCTAACTAGCCAAAGGGATATTCCATACTGCAGCACATCATGCTCAGTATATAAACTGGGGGGGGGGGGCTCACCCAGAAGGGACCGATAACTGCTCAGTTCAGGCTGGGAATTGGTCAGTGGGTGGTGAGCAGTTGTATGGGGCATCACTTGTGTTTATTTCTTTTTTTTTTTCTCTACCTTTGTTATTTCCCATATCATTATCATTACTGGTAATATTGGATTGCACTTTAGCTATTCAACTGCTCTTATCTCAACCCATGGGTTTTACATTCTTTTGATTCTCCTCCCCATCCCACCCAGAGTGAGGAAAGGAGAGGGGCTAAGCATGCTGCTGCATGGTACTGAATTAGAGACAGAAGTCTGACCTAGCTGAGGGAAAAGGATAGTTCAGATTAAGGTTTTTAAATTCTGTTTACTAGAAAAAATAAGAAAACCAGTATCATTTACATGTACTGTATATGCATATTTACAGAGGCATATGTATGTCTCTGCTGGGCTCTGAACCAATCTAAAATAATTGTACTTTACAAAGTAAAGAGGCTGGGCTGGTACATGGGGTTATGACATACTGGCACTTCTCCCAGGCTGCCAACATGTACAATTGAATCTCGTTTCTCGTTTCTGCTCCTGCTGTGAAAAATAAGCCTTAAAAACATTTGTTGAAGTGCAAACTGATGCAGCAGAGTCTGCCCACTATTGCAACCTAAACCAGTGCCAGTAAGAGATGTGAACTGGCCCTTACATTTCAGTGGCTAACTCTGATGTTAAATGATAGTAGTACAGAAGTCAGCATTAAGTGCTGCTTTTCAAAAGAGTGTGGAAGAATTCATTTTCCTCCAATTCATTTCCATGGAGATGGAGCTAGATAACAGTACATCTCTGTCTTCTAAAAGTCATGAATAGCATCCCTACGTGCTGGTGCATATCTCATCCTTCTTATACTTAATTTTTATGTTATGAATAGATGTAAAGTCTAGATTTCTGTTTTGTTACCTTGTTAATATTCTTTCTGCATCTGCTTAGTATAAACAACATTTTTATCAGCTTTTGAATTAGTCTTTGTTATAGGAAAAGGTTCTCTTTACCATATTCTAAATGAAACTTTTATGCCTTTTAAGCCTGCATACATTTTTTTGTTAAGGTTGATACTGAAAATATTAAGGAGTTCATTAAAAATTGTGATTAATTAATTTTATTTCAATAGAACTTAGAAACTCCTGCTGAGACAGGAGACCTATAGCACTGGGCACTGTAGGGACACATAAAAGAGTGAGTTTCTGCTTCAAAGAGCTGAAAATTGAACAAGAAAAGACATGTTTCTCTTGGCTTCAAGGGAAACTGAATAAGGGCTTTTGTGATATTCTTGAGCAAGCAGGAAGCCCCATGTTTCATTGAAACCTTTTCTTTCTTAGTCCATGGTTTCATAAAAATATATATAATGAATGAAGCTGGATTCAATTTTCAATTAAAAGAACCTCAGACTATCTGCTGCTGTGTAAGCCCACAGCCTGCTCCTTTTGCTTTCTTCATTCTTCCTGTGCAGGAGCTATACAACAGCCCTGTTCAGCAAACTTTTTCAAACAGCTATATTTGTGTCTTGTCATCATGTTTCTAATATTGAATTTTCACATTTCAAAAGGAATTTTACTTCTCATTTTTACTAGCTCTGTAGCTATGTGAAAATATTCAAAACTTTCAAAGTAGTGAAGAAGAAAAGGAGCAAGTAGAGAATGGCTTCCCCTCTCTCATTCACATTTCTGTGAGCACTATTAACAAAGGAGCTAGGAAAATATTGTACGAGAATTGCAGTAGTTAAAGATTATGCTCTCTCTTACTGCCTTCAGTCAGTTTTCTCTCATTGTACAACAGGAAGAGAAAAAAGGAAGGGAGCAGAGCTGGAAGTTATTGCCTTTGTTGATGTAAAGGCAGGGACATCTACCATGAGAAACAAAGTAGATCGCCAAGCTACCAAGTTCACAAAATAAATCTTTCATTGTGCTTGGATTTAGCCTTATATGTCTGAAGTTTCTACTCTGCATTTAGTGAGATGTCCCTCTAAACTCTCTCCTACCAGCCTAAGAAATTAGGAAGAAGTTGAAATGAGAGGGGAAGGAGGGGTTATGGGGAGGGGGGACAGCCCCAGAAGGTGCCAGGCAAACTATGAAGTGACTGATTAGTGCAGACAGTGACTGAGCAAGTTCCACCCAACCACCTAACTTCTTTCTTCTAAGAAAAAACAGCTTTGTTTCACCTTGACTGTTGTTCCCTGATAATCTGTGAAGCTGGAGTGGAATTCAAAGCATTGGTCTGAGCATTAATCTAATGCCCAGTGGTTCCTTGCAACTTGCTCTGATCTCTAGTGCCTTTAATCTTTCAGTAAATTTTGAATTGATTTCTTTCTATGATATACCTCCCTAAGGAGACAGTAGACAGGAGGAAAGCTGCCCAGGCCACTTGAAGTATTGAGGGTCCTGCTTGAAGGCCATTGTGAAGGAAAAAAAGGCAGTTTATCAGGTTCTCTACTTTTGCTTATGAAAAACAATCTCAAGATTTTAAATTAAGCAAAACAAGTAGCTAAATCTCCTCCTGAAAATGAAGTACTGAACATAATCTCTCCCCAAGAATTTCTGTAGACAACAACCAAGTTCCCTGTAGTTTCTCTCTGACACAAAACTTATTTTCTGTGGAGTCTAGTTAATTATATTACCTGACTCAGAAATGCCACAAGGACTACTCCTGTGTGCTCCAAAACACCTGGCTTTCAGAGGTGTAAATATCATTTCCTACTCCAAGCATGGGGTGCCACAGTCTCAAATCAGTTGTAAGGCTCATGATGCTCAGGCAGACTAGGACTGGATGGTAAAAAGCCAGGCAGCTGGACTCAGAGGAGGCCTGAGTGCAACGTGAGAGCCAGCTCCTTTCCCAGACTTGTCAACATCTACCTGCTTCTTCTGGTGGAAGCTGTACAACCAGGTGAAGCAACCTTTCATATGCAACTGTACCAAGCTCCAGCAGAGCTTTGTTCCATGAGAAGCAGCCTCAGTTTTCCATCAGCTGGATGATATTGGCCAGTGGCAGAAACCTGGCTGTATCCCACTTCCCTTCAATTCAGAAGGAAATTCGGAATTCTGTTCTGCTAGCAGCCTGCATTTTATTGAGTCTAGTGAAATCTTAGGATCAGTTGGGATCTGCTATGGGAGTCACCACTTTAGTGTTTTTTCAGGAAATATGAATCAGGCAGCCTCTTGCCAGCTGCTCAGCTATGGAGCTTCTGAAAATATTTTAGACTCTGTGATTCCCCATCCCCAAATGTTAGGGAAAAAAAAAGTAAAATTCTTTTAAACAGAACTATGCTGCTGTGATAATTTCATAATCTTCTGTTCTCATTCTGTACAATTTCAAAACAATGAGCAATTCTGTAATGGAAAATGAATTGGAATCTTTCAACATCTTTTAAATGTTTTCACTTTTTTCTCCCTCCTGTATCAGGAATGTTACTATAATTGATATCTCCCATTTCTGTTTGTTGAATTTACATATTTTTTTTACAAAAAAAAAAAAGAAGAATGGCAAAATTTCTGACTAGCTTGTTGATAATCACAACTGGGGTGAACCTGTTACCACTATGCCTGCGGATTATTTAGGAGATTGCACAGCAGGATGGATTGCTCTTAGCTACTATTCAAACAGCTTGGCAGCACATGAGGCTTACAGATGAGCCCTTCATGCCATGCTGCACAGCACTATGCCACATAGATGGTTAGCAAGCCATTTCAGTGCCCTCCTGAACACCTGTCTCATTTCACCTGGGTGGCATCTCCTTTTCTTGTCGTGTGGATATATCAAGGTACTCCAGTCAGCTGAACTGCCAATAATGGTAAATTCACCAACAAGCATTTAATAAATAGGATAGTGCAGGAGAGGTGTCTTGATTAAATTTGAAGTGAAGGTTGAAGCAGCAGGTACATTTCAGGTACAGGTGTTTCAAGTTTGAAGAGGAAGTAAGTAGGCATAATAGGATGAGTGGATTTTGTTTGCTCTTCAAATGCCTTAGATGCTTCATGTTCTGCCGTTTCCAGCTTCTTGGTGTGGGCCTCAGTTTAAATTTTCATAGTACTCGTCTCACCGCTTAGCTGTGTCATGTTGTGTTACCCTGTAGCACTGTGCATCAAAACTTAATAATGGAACAAACACAACAATCACTTTAAATTAATGCTACCCCTCTTACATTATTCAGCAAGTTACATCATGGGCTGCTGACAAAGACAATCTTGGAACTAAATTTAAAGGCATATTTAAAATATTACATATTTAAAATATTTACACATGTAAAAATGTGTGTGTGTGTGTGTAAGTCATTTCAGTTTTCTTTTCTGTGCACTCTTGGGAGAAAAGAGTCCTTATTCAGTACCGGAATAAAAAGATGAGGGAGCAGGCAGATATGTGAATTCTTGAAGAATTATCTTATGCGCACAATATATAACTTTAAACTCTGCTTTTTTCATTTTAGGAAGGTCTGTATCAACTTTATGATTAATATTGTTTTATTTTACAACTGTAATTAGTAATATGTAGTGACAGGTAGTGACAGGACAAGAGAGAATGGCTTTAAGCAGACAGAGGGGAGATTTAGATTAGACGTTAGGAAAAAAATCTTCACTGTGAGGGTGGTGAGACACTGGAACAGGTTACGCAGAGAAGCTGTGAATGCCCCATCCTTTGCAGTGTTGAAGGCCAGGTTGGATGGGGCATTGAGCAACCTGGTCTAGTGGAAAGTGTCCCTTAAAGATGATCTTTAAGGTCCCTTCCAACTCTATCCATCATTCTGTGATTTTTTAATAGCATTCTACCTTAATAAAGTTAAGAAAAGGAGGGATAATGTCTCAGTGCATGGTGCAGAGGCTTGATGATGAGTTAAAGCAAGAATTTACTATTATTGCACAGTGACATATTTACACTTAGTTGGTGTCCTGATTTAGGAAAACAGCAAGACAATATTAGTGGCTTTTTCTTTCTTCACACAAATGCTGGAAGAACTAGTATGAATGGCAGAATTTGGCAAAATATTGAGCATGTAAATGAGCACAATAATACAATAAACAGTCAAGCTGATCACAGTATGAAGTCATACTGATCATTGACTTGACACGTGTGGGTTTAGTGCTAATTATGTACGGTATTTCATACCGTGATAATGAATATACTTTGGTATGCTTTAGAAGGCTAATAAAGTTCTACTGCCAGATCCTGACACGTTTATTTTTAAGTATCTATCAGTTATCGTGTACATGGCACCACAGAGATATGGGAGAATCTCTGACCATACTGGGAAAGAAAAATAGACTTTGGCTTTTAGGAAAAAAAGCAAAAAATTTTGTACATATACATGACAGAGGACAATCTGGATTAATGAAAGCATTTGCACTGATGTTCTATGGAAGCAAGAAATATATCCATTTTGTTTTCAAGAGGTGTCTTGCTGGAAAAAGTTATCAAAGAGAACTCCAGCAGAGGACACAAAAGCATTTAGAAAAGGCACAATGAATTTTGACTGCCTTTGAATCTATTTATCAAAGCCATTGGTGTTCAAATCTTGACGCAGGTGGAACAATAATAAATATCGAACACAGCAACTCAATCTGTATTCAGAGCATTTCAATACATGGAAAGTTAAATGAAAAAAGAAAGCAGGCTTGCGTAGTCAAACCTATTGACTCCTGCTACTTCTGTTCCTCATTGAAAATGCATGGTGGATGGAGCACAAAGATCTGCAAGATATTTACATTACTGCAATTAACATATAATATGAAGCATGTTCAGTAATATGAATTTATTGTTTAACTGAATCAATGGTCTTTTACATCATAGGAACATAATTCAGCTGTAACCCTTTAGCACTTTTTTTCGTTTTAAGTAACTAACTTGTCAATTTTCAGACTCTGTGGAGCTATATTATTCCCCTAATGGCCATTTATCCCTATAGGAGGGACCTTGTGCCATGAATGGGCCCCTGTCTGATACAAACCTGCCTCTCTGTGGAGGACAGGTAATGGGAAGACATGACATTGAAACTGAGTCCTCACTTGAACAGGAGATATGGCACCAGCAGTATTTTCTCTCTGTCCTCATTCATGATCATTTAAAGATCATAGTGTCTGCACAGCCTTCCTCCCTTGGAGTTTTCACCCACCGTCCCCATGATGCTTAAAGAAAATCACTGGAGAGAATTTCACCTTGCTTGGCCGGAGTGGCAGCTGAAGCTGAAGCCTGCCAGACACTCATCAGAGACTATTCTAATGAATCATTCTTCAGAGGCAGGCTAGGTTTTGTGTAATTCTTACTTCAACCAGAAATCCAAAGCAAGTCCTTGATGTTATAAAGGAAAAACAAATAAACAAAATCTGAACATGTTTGGTCATTATACAATGCAGTTAAACAGCTGAAGGACATCACAAGATAACAGAAAAAAATCTAATTCTCTTCGTTGTTGGTGTCTGAAAAACAAAACAAAACCTCCACTTGAAAAAAAAATAAAATTAAGCCAGTTTAGTCCAAAATTGCAGTGGATATGTCTTCTGGTCAGATCTAAAGTGCTCTGAGTCTAATGACAGAAACCTGATTGCCTTGATTGCCTCTTCTGGATTTTGGGTCAAATCATCCAGTATACGTGAGTCTTTTATATCTCTGTGATTAATGCCTTGCAGCAGATATTAAAAATTCAGTATTTCTCTCTTCTTTTGAAATTCTCAAGGCTTACAGGTTCTGTCTGATTTCACCTGAGAATTCAGCAAACAGCTTGGCACATCACTGTTTGCTTTTGGTCATTTGATCTGTCCTTTGGGCAGTTGTGCAGGCATTTTTCATTTCAGATATCCTCATTCACAGTGTGCCGCAGCAGTTTCCCAGAGCTGATTCAGACCCTTAGAGCAAAGCAAAGAAGTGGATTTTAATTTTGAGTTGCAGCTGCTGTTGTCAAAGTTCAGTGCATTAAGCATGGATTTTGTTTTCATTGCTCTCTCCTAACACCAGGAACTATATTAACTACAAAATACATGTGCTTAAAGTAAGTAAAATAATGGAGAAATATATTGTTCTTGTTGAAATGTTACATGAGATCCTGGGTTCATTTCAGTGGCACAATGAAACCAAACTGCAGTTTTCACAAAAGCATAGTTTCAGATGTTTAAAGTGAATAGATAAAATTTTCTTTTCTTTTCTTGTGCTGTTGGTTCACAGCAACACAATGAACAACTGCCTCCATGTTGTAGAAATGAAAATCACTGCTTCCTTTTAGCTGCCTTTGGTTTCATGGGAGCGTAGCAAATAGGATTTGATGATCCCCCCCTTGTTTGCAGCCATAACACCTCTGTTCAATCTTATATGCTTTGTATCATCTTTTACCCACATTTTCTCAGCTGAAAAGCCATTACACTGCAACCAACTGCAGTATTAAACTGTAAGTTGAATAATATCATATGGAAAATGGAATGAGTTGCTCACATTATATATAAAGGATGGTTTAGACATTGAACATATGTTAAGGTATAACTTCCCCAGCTGGCTAACACAGAAAGAAAAGGGCAGTGTTGCTCACCCTCGTGATTGTCATGAATAAAGGTGTGCAGGCTATAATGTCAGTCTCTCTTTTTTCTCATCCCCCTATATTGTTTCTGTTTCCATTGGTAAAATTTTCATCTTTTCTACTCTGCTTTCTGTGGGGCTTTTTCACCCTTTTCATTCCCTGGCTGTGTTATTGAATAGGTGAGACAATACCCGAGACAATTTCACTGCCTGGCTGGAAGAAAGGAAGGCAGAAGATTGGTGTTGCTATGGAGCAATGTTAAGGTTACTTCAATCCCTTTAGTATCATTTTGGCTGCAAAAGGGTGGCTGGAGGAAGTGCTTTTCAGAAGCTGCAATAATCCTATTATTTCTTCTTTTTTTTCACCCTTGACTTTAAAATGCAAATTCTCTAGGAAAAAAACAACAAAAACCCAACCATTAAAAAGCAATAATGTAAACTGTTGTAAAGTTTATCCTGTATATCTGATTGTTGTGTTCCACAGAGGCATACTCACTACAGACTTTTCTGTGGTCATATACATTGATACACATACATCAGTGTGTTTGAACATTTACAAGTATTTATTATACTCATATATTTTGTGCGTGCCCATAAAAAGTTCAGTGTATTTATGAAGAGCCAAGTTCACAGTAACCAGCTCAAGATCCCTCTCATATGTTGCCCAAAGGCCATTTGTGGCCTTGCTACAAGTGGCTGTAGAGTTTTAAGAGAACAGCAAGTTGGGGCTAAGGGATTTGACTGCATGTAGAGTGACCTTGGATCACCTTTCTCTGTCCCATGTTTTGTAAGACCACACAGCAGCCCACACTGATTTTGTCCAATTTTTTCCGATCTGGATGACTTGAACAGTCTTCTACAGCATGAGGCCCCGGTGCAGGCTGAGAGTGACGTACCCCATCCCCAGGTGAGCCCAGATGTCTCATTTGTTCATTTATGCATCATCTGCAGGAAGCAAATTTGGCCCTTCACTTTTCATTGCTGACACTGTAGCAACAAATGATGGCAACCTGAGCAGAACAATGCTGAACAAGCAGACTGCTGACAGGCTTTCAACCGGCTGACTCTTAAGTTAAAAGCAAAGCCGTATCTGTGACTAGAACTGTAATCCAAAGCAGTAGGCCACTACCACCATCCATCTCCAGTGGCCATACTTAAGAGATTAATACTATGGAAACCTTTTTGAAATTTAAAGTGGCATCCTGAATGTTCAGTCTTGGAATCTCATGCAATTACAGATCTAAATCCTGTTAGCAGTGGATTCCTTTGTTGCAAAAACAAAAATTAAATAACTATTTGAGAAACCGGCTGCAAATAGTAAAATGGATATTATCATATTACCATGCAGCAATTTGTAATCAAACTGTTGTTCTTTTTGTGACTTGTTAAAGAGGATTTCATGGCATCAAACCAGTTCCTAATAAGCAGATGTTCATGATACAGAAGAGAAAACATTTTTTGCAGTTGGAACCCTTATTGGAATTCTCACTCCAAAAGCCAAGGAAATTAATACAGAAGGCAGAAGAATACAAATAGATCTGCGATTCTCACTAGTTCCTCTACTATTTCTGAAGTAAATTTTTGACATAGGGTGGCTCTGCAAAGTTTCTCAAGTTGTGTTAAGGGAGTATTCACGTCTCTGCCCTCTGCAACTCATGTTCAGATTCATAGTGTTATCAATCAACATAAATCAGCTTGAAATATCAGTTAGAAATCAATTAACCCAATCGTTAGTTAAATAAGTTATGAAGCTTGACTAAATATGAAAAAGTCCTGGATCACACACTGTCTCCACTTATTTGCCAAATTGCACGAAGCATAGAAACTGTCCTTCAGATTTCAGTGAGTCAGACAGTAGCAAGAGGTTTTGAAGCCCCTTGCCATTTCTTGAGGTTTTGACATTTCCATGTCTGTCTTTTCCATGTCCATTTCTACCTCTTGGAAGGCAAACACAGGGACTGTGAGAATGAAGACCATAGGCCCGATGTAGGAGAGGATCTGGTTCGAGACCATCTTAAAAATCTGAACGTACACAAGTCCATGGGTCCTGATGAGATCCATCTGCGGGTCCTGAAGGAGCTGGCAAAGGAAGTTGCTAAGCCACTGTCCATCATATTTGAAAAATCATGGCAGTCAGGTGAAGTTCCCGACAAGTGGAAAAAAGGAAATATAATCCTCATTTTCAAGAAGGGGAAAATGGATGAGCCAGGGAATTACAGACCAGTCAGTCTCACCTCTGTGCCTGGCAAAATCTTGGAGCAGATTCGCCTGGAAGGCATGCTAAGGCACATGAAAATCAACAAGGTGCTTGGTGACAGCCAGCATGGCTTCACTAAGGGGAAATCCTGCCTGACCAATTTGGTGGTCTTCTATGATGGGGCTACAGAACTGATGGACAGGGGTAGAGCAGTTGACGTCATCTACCTGGACTTGTGCAAAGCGTTCGACACTGTCCCGCATGACATCCTTGTCTCTAAATTGGAGACATCAATTTGATGGATGGACCACTCGGTGGATAAAGAACTGGCTGGATGGCCGCACAATGGCTCAATGTCCGGCTGGAGACCAATAATGAGCAGTGTCAGTCAGGGATCGGTGTTGGGACCGGTCTTGTTTAACATCTTCATTGCTGACATGGACAGTGGGATTGAGTGCGCCCTCAGCAAGTTTGCCGATGACACCAAGCTGTGTGGTTCAGTTGATACCCTGGAGGGAAGGGATGCCATCCAGAGGGACCTTGACACGCTTGTGAGGTGGCTGATGCCAACCTCATGAAGTTTAACCATGCCAAGTGCAAGGTCCTACACCTGGGTCAGAGCAATCCCAGGCATAACTACAGGTTGGGCAGAGAAGAGATTCAGAGCAGCCCTGTGGGGAAGGACTTGGGGGGTGTTGGTCAATGACAAAATGAACATGAGCTGGCTTCAGTGTGCACTCACAGCCCAGAAAGCCAGCTGTATCCTGGGCTGCATCAAAAGGAGTGTGACTAGTTGGTCAAAGGAGGTGATCCTGCCCATCCACTCTGTTCTCGTGAGACCTCACCTGGAGTACTGTGTGCAGTTCTGGTGTCCTCAGCATAAGAAGGACATGGAACTGTTGGAAGAAGTCCAGAGGAGGGCCATGAGGATGATCAGGGGACTGGAGCACCTCCCGTATGAAGACAGGCTGAGAAAGATGGGGCTGTTCAGCCTGAAGAAGAGAAGGCTGCGTGGAGACCTCATAGCAGCCTTCCAGTATCTGAAGGGGGCCTACAGGGATGCTGGGGAGGGACTCTTCATTAGGGACTGTAGTGATATGACAAGGGGTAACGGGTTAAAACTTAAACAGGGGAAGTTTAGATTGGATATGAAGAGGAAATTCTTTCCTGTTAGGGTGGTGAGGCACTGGAATGGGTTGCCCAGGGAGGTTGTGAATGCTCCATCCCTGGTGGTGCTCAAGGCCAGGTTGGACAGAGCCTTGGGTGGCATGGTTTAGTGTGAGTTGTCCCTGCCCATGGCAGGGGGGTTGGAACTAGGTGATCTTAAGGTCCTTTCCAACCCTAATTATTCTATGATTCTAAATATGAAGGCACATTCCCTCCTTTAGTGTTCAAAAGCTTTTTTTGAAAGCCTCCATTTTCATATCTTTATTTATCTCTCTCTTTCTTCTTTTTTTTTTTTTTTCCTTGAAACACAACGAAGCACTGCATAACTAAAAAGCACTTCAAGACCATAACTGACTATAAAGTCACCTCAGCAATGTATGGACTTACTGCGAGATGACTGCATGAGAACTTTCAATGAATAATGTCATCACTCTTCTCTTGCTTTTATGTTGTTTTCCAGAGATGAAAGTCTGAATGTTCTTATTTTAATCCATTCCTGAGGTTTGCTTTAATTCTGCCTGATCAATATATGCACATCCTGCAGAAGTCTGTTAGCATACAGAAATTCCTCACTCTCCTACCAGCTAATATAGACAATCCCAACTGTAAACCAATTGGGATGACATGAAACTGCAGAGATGTGAGCAGAAGCTGAGTATCCTATAAACTTCCATATTTACTCTGAACTAGTTTAGCTGAAATGCAGATGCAAGCAATTAAAAAAAAGATATATAGGCTTAGCATCTTGATTTAGTTTCCATTCAGTTTTGCCTAGCTACAGAGCATGGACAGACACATGGAATATGAAGGATGCCTCTTTACTACATTCTGAATAAATTGTTAGTTATTCATCTGAATGATTGGTTTAATGCAGTTTTGGATTAAAGTCTCATGACATGTAAGTTCAACACTGAGAGTCTGATGCCAAAATACGAATGCTCAGGTTTTCAGTGCAGCCCAAAGCAGAAGTTTATAAAGTTTTCAAACCTGATTTTTGGCACCTTGGGATCAGGATTTGCTTTATACAGACAGATTTTGGAAGACTGACTTCACAAATAGTTAGATACCCAGGTAAAACCAGGGAATTAAAATATTCAAGTAGTTTTTCCATAGAATAAGTATCAGAAAATCAAAATTGTGGTATGCTGCAATTGCCTCAACTATGATCCCTCAGTGTGAGGCTGATGATGCATGGAGAGAGTTAGGAACTGCACAATGCGTGAATTGAGAAGGAATAGTGTTCACTTACACGTAAGGTTCACAAAACCTGCACAAAATTTAAGAGAGTGAAAAATGGGTCAATGCTATCTTTTAATTCTTTAAGATATTTTCTAACCAAGTTAATAACACAGGTTCAAGTTAAAATGGTGAAATGTAAAGCCACAGTGCGTTAAGCCTGGCAAAAATGATGATAATTTGCTTCATGCTTTATGGCATGACATTTTACATCAGTAAAAATGTTTTGCTCTCTGCCTGAAATATCTAGAACTTATAGATAACAAAGGACTTTTGTTTAAGATGCATATGTACTATGAACATGTACAGTCAACTTGTGCTTAACAAGTAATCTTCACATGCTATGGAAAGATAATCCAGCCCACAAAAGGAACACTGCTTTTTTCCTCACATTTACTCTCATCTTTGCATTCTCAAACCTTTCTTTTTCACGATAATAAGTAACATCGCTAATAACAAGTTGAATGTGCAGTTGTTATCATTAATGCATCACTATTTTGCTACTAGGAAAGTATGACTAAAAAACTGAGGGTGAAGAAACACAAAGTAAAACATCAGATGATTCTAAAGGCTTTTGCGATGTAGGCCACTCTTCCAAACACCGTATGTTCACTATCATCTGCACCCACAAAAATATTTCAGATGTATCAAAAGCTATCACCAAGCTAGGATTGCAGCACTGATGTTGTACTTTACGTTGACATTACCACAGAAAAACATAAATTTGCAGGAAAAAGAGCAGTTCAAGATCGCAGCAGTTTTTAGGTAATCCTTTTCCCTTCCCCCTTCTTTCCTTTTCCTGGTCAAGACTGTGATTTTTTTCTCCTACTGTGGAAACTGTGGCAAAGGACACCTTAGGTGGAAACCAGAAGTGCACATCTACTTGACAAGAATAAAGATAGCCCTGATCATATTGCCCATGAAACCTCAAAACTCTCATGAATTATTCATATAACTGTTATGTAATATTTAATTTACAATCCACTGAGATCATGCATGACCCTAGAAATTGTCAAACAAAAAGGTTACTGTTCATGTATTTGATTTTTTGACAGTCCTATGTGATTATAATTTATTTTGACCTGATAACCTAGTGCTTCACAATGGCAGTAAATACTTTGTAACAATCTTGGTAGTACAATTCATAAAAGCACATCTTCCAACAAAAATGCTCTATGTGCATGTGTGAAGAAAGGAACACTGGGGTGAAGGGAAGATGCTGGGGAGTTAATGAAAACTTTTCTATCTGGAATAAAAAAAACATTAATTTTAGACATAGATGACAAAGAGATTTCCACAGCAATAAGTAAAGTCATACCCCTCTTGCTCTTTCATCACTTGAACTCTGCAAAACTGCATGATAGGAGTTTTATCTGATAATGCATGTGAGAAAAATCCTGATTGAGCAGTCTGCCCTGAGCAGAGCCATAAATGCTCTGTTGCTGTGTGGCTGCTGTTGTAATTCAACAGTTTTTCTTCACAATTCAGATTGTTCCTTTAACAATACAATAATTTTTTTTTCTCACAAAAATGCAGTTTCATAAGGCAGAATACTTAAAGTATCTGCCTTTAGATTTGTTGCTTACTAACATTTACCTGAGCCTGCTTTATAGTACCATACAACTGAACTTCAGCTTGAGTGTCTTCCTGCCCTATGACACTCATCTTAATCATCAAAACTGAATATTAATCTTTCCATGATTTTTTCCCCCATAAGGGTCAATATACTTTAAAAATGAGAAGTATCTTTATGCATGTTTAACAGCTGGAAAATGGAAATCAGAAAGGAAACGTTTTACCTGTGTTCATTGGGTGAATTGCAGAGAGTTTGGAATAAACCCCTATTCTTTTAAAGTAGTACAAAGACGTAAGGAGTTCAGGGCTGTGTTGTACAGACACAACTATCGTAATTCTAGTTACTGTGGGCACTTCTTGCAGGGCACACCATCATCAGTGGTAAGCCCTTCTGTGAATTACCTCACATGCATTTCCCACTCATATGAATTAAAATAAAAATGTGTAACTTTGCAGACCTGGTTACAGAATGGAAAAGCATCAAAATATGCCAGGTAGAATAGAAGGAGATAAGTAGGTAAAATAATAAAATAAAATAACATAAAACAACATAAAATAACATAAAATAAAATAATGATTATAGTGATAACTTAAAAATAAATTCTGATGTTTTATTTATATTTTTTATTGTTATTTAATGTTTCACAGTTGGTCTTGTGTCCTCAACACAGATACATACATGCTTAAGAGCCACTGAGTGGAAAGCTGCATTGGATATCAATGTATTCTCTTATTTCCAGCCAGTAGAGAAAGATAACAGTCAATTTTCTATTATTGACTTAATAGTTGTTCTTAAATATAATTTTTTATTAATAATTTTGAACTATAATAATAGTACTAATCCTCATAAAATTATGAAAATTAACACTGTAAACCTTGGGAGATGGGTAATCGCGCTTACAGTGTTTAACATTCATGAGAAATATCTTTGTTTGGGATTAACGTCAGTACAGACAATATAAGAGCAGCAGTCAAAAATTCCTGGTACTCTGAATGCCAGTACTCCCCTCTGTGCAGGATGCTGATTTAAGATTTACCAGTGCTTGGCTTCATGTGTGAACTTTCTTACCAAAAATGAGCCATCTGGAAGAAGATGTTTAATCTTACTTGAGATATTTCCTCTGGGAAAATAGAAGACAAAAAAGGTCTACCTCAGTCAGAACTGGTTGTGAAGTGAAAGAAAATGATGGAGGGTAGCTTATTCAGGGCTTTCTCATAAATGTATATATTAAAAACCAACAGTAAGAATAATAAAAAAGAGAGGCAGGCAGTCTGTTCCAAAATGGAGGGAGCAATGGAAAAGGAAATAATATTGTGCTTTGCATTTGAATCTTGATATCAGCAGGACTCATAAGGAGTAAATCCTTGATCATTAACTTTTATGAAGTGCTGATTTCCCTTTTGGCTTCCACCAGTCTATCAGCCCTGCAGCAAGGGCTGTATTTCTGCACACAGCTGAGCCAAGTAATTGCTTAGTATGATCCTGGAAGACAACATTTTCTTGCAACCAACCTCTCATCATCTACCTAATAGCTTTGAGACAGCCTCGGTCTGTCTGACTGAATGACCACTAATGACCCAACTGTTCTTAGGAAGACATAGCATGTTTTTCTAACAAGACTTGAAGTGGTTCTGTTATGTTTAGTACTCATCGGGTGTATGATGTAGTGTAAAGACAGCACAAAGCAGCCCGTTGTTTTCAAAGCCATCTTTCTCCCCACTGCCTGCCCTGTGTATGTAGCCTCTTTATTCATTACAAATTACCTGGAGCTTGTGTCTACAGCATTCTGAAAACTGCAAGCCAGGACTGCTGATGCTCTCTATGGCCATTTTAAATAGTTAATGTGCTGGTTTCAGAAAATAAAACAGTTCTGAGATTAAGAAATTTTGACTATTGTGTTAGGTTTTTTTGACTTTCTACAGGAGAGTACAGGTGGGTCTGAATACTGAAGTGTAATGATATAAAACATAATTTCTTTCACAACTTCACAATTATTTCACACTTTACAAATTATTGAGTATAGGATCTAAAGTATCAAAAAAAAAAAAAAGGGTTTATGTTATGTGCTATATACAGGAAAAGAAGAGGATACCCCTGTAAACCACATTCTACAGAGAAGGGTTCTCAACACCTAAGTGACTAAGGTGCAGAGAAAGAATATGACATGTCAGCACAGGCTGAGGGACTCAAAGAAAAACATCAAAAAACACAGAGCATGGTACTCATCTGATGACTGTTGAAGGGAATGTGGATCTGTGTAGGTGACCTTCTATATTATCACAAATTAGTGGTACAAGGGAGTATCCAAGGAAGTCAGAGTTTCCTAGAAAGGAAGTCTGGGATTGTCCAAAGTACTTGTATAACTTTAAAAGAAAAGACTTTCAGAAAGTCACCTTTCTTTCTTTTTGTCACACCAGGAGGTTTAAAATCACGCTTGGATGGCAACCAGTGTTACAACACTGTTAGAAACAGAAGAAGAGTTGAAAATAAGAAAGCCATCCTCGTGGCTAGAGTACACAGAAGTGTTTTGAATATTCAGCACTTAACATGGAACTTTAACTAAACAATTTTCTCTCAGCAAAAATCATCAGTAGTTTTTCATCAAACATTGTAGAGAAACACAGATTAAAAAATAGACTGAGCAAATATATGGATAGCTTTATAAAAAGATATTTTTACTTAGGCGTCTGCTCTAGAAAAAAAACTGGGAGAAACAAGTCAAGGATATGTTTTCATAGTCCAGAAATAAAAGCCATGGAAGAGACTTTTTTTTTTAAGATGTAAATAAATGTTGTCCCTCACACTTTTTTATCTCTCTTTTTATTTTTTTAACACTTTAATTAGGTATTCTTTTTCCAGTTTCTCCTTGAAGAATAAATAAGAAAAAAAATGCCTTTTTAAGACAGCACTATTTTTGCATCATGAGTGCTAAATTCACTTCTGCAGCCTGAATGCTAGATTTCTGTGCTGAAAGTCAGTGGGCTTTATGAATTCCGGAAATAAATAGGGGAAAAAAAATAAAAGGTGCAGTAAGACTTAAGTGAACTAAAAAATTTTCCAGTGATACATTATATGGAGCCTTCCACAAAACTTAAGACATAATATGAACCAGTTCATACTCATTCTGTACTATCTGAGTGTGCCATTTCTGTGTCTGTTTTGATAGATGCTACTGTACATGACCAGCACATCATGCTCACTTTCTTTAATACTGCCAGGCCACTGTATCTGTTTTTATGCAGTAGAGCAAGGTTTGGAATGCACCAGTATATGTAAAAATGTTTCTCTTTCTAAGAAGGTATTTCTCCAGGCTGTATCAGACTGTTTCCTAGAAAAAATGCAATTCATGTCCTGCTTCTGCTGAAGACCTCAAAGTCAACAGCCCTTCTGGAAAGGGGGGTTCTTCTGTAAACTTAGCACCTTTTATTTTTTTTTTCTCTTTGCAACAGTGCCCTCACACACAGTTTCTTCTACCCAAACACTTACTGTCAGGGAGCAGCAGCCACAAAAGTGTTTCTCTGAAAAAAAAATGGATATCTATTTTGTGAACAGAGAAGGAATTCAATGATGCTAATAATTCTTCTGCAGCAGGGAGAAGCTGATATTTTAGTGAATGTTCCCCTTTGACATGAACTTTTTCCCTCTTTTATGTTAGGGGGATTGTTTACATATAATAAGGAAAAACTCCCATTTCCATTTATTTTAAAAAAGAGAAAAAAAAAAATCCCTCTGTGGGCTGTCAGAGCTGAAAATACACTGAGCTGGCTGCCTCTGGGTATTTATCGAACTTCAAGTGCCCATGACTCATTCCTTGATTACAAAAGAAAAAACTTTCAAATTTGCTACACGAGAGACTTAAACAGAGTTCTCAATGCTACTGCATGGCAGAAGAAAGAAAAAATGGAAAGGCTATACCAACTCTCGTACAAAATGGGGTTCTGTTTCAGTTCCCTAGCATTCATGTTTAAAAAAAAATCTTATCTACTTTAAAGAGGAGGAATTTGAAATTAGCTCTGCATGCACTTCATAAGACTCATCATCAGAAAGAGAATGAATACTTTATGTGCTGAGCGTAGTGGATGCAGAAACAAAGATGTTATCAATACGTGTTATTTGGAATACATATGGAAAGAACAAAAGGTATGGTAGCACTCTTTCATCCTGATTCTGGTAAAGATGAGAAAGAAAGAGATTTGGTGTAAATTTTACCACTCCCAAAGTGGGAAATTGGGAGGAAAGGTAACAGCTGTCCCAGGAAGTAGGCTGTCTTTAAATGCAGTCATCCAAGCAGAGTACCCCATATGAAATGGAGTGAGGGTAAGATGGGGCTATACTTGGTTTCAGGCTTTGCTTCTTGCATTTGTTGCATCTATTCTTTTTTAGCAGTTGCACAAATATCTGTTTCATTTGTTGCAGTCAATGAAACCTGAATCTCCTCTTCTGACAGAGGACTTGCTGCAATGGTGATCTTCAGCTGCTTGCAAGCTATAGACAAAATCTGTAAGTACCTCAAATTGTCCAAATATCAGCAAATAACAAACACAACAATTTAGTTAGACTCAAGCTATTAAGAATGCAGGGAAAATGTACAAGAGCATGAGAGGGTTGTTGTTTGGAACAAAAAGTAAGTGAATGAGGGTAATGTATTTAAATGTGGGGCAGCCCATACTCTAGTGAGTGGAGATGCCTTATGACCAAGGCCTGAGCCTCCTCTTGTGAATATATCCGTGGTTGTTTACCTACACATAAGATGGTCCCAATACGAATTTCTGGCGGTCAGGCAGATAAGTCTAAAAAGCAATGCACCAACAGAAAGTATAATGCAGATTTACTTACAGTCTTTGTTCAACCATTCATTCATTCATTGCAGCAAGAAACACTTGCCTGAGAAAGCGGGGAGATCTAAGTGGAAAAAAAAAATAAAAATTGAGGGTTTCAGACTTTAAGAAAAAGATTGTTCTATGTGTTATGCACTACTTACTCATTTTTGACTTTCTGGGAGAATTATGAATACTGATTACTCAACAATCAGTTCTTAAGGGAGTTAATAAGCAACCAGTAGCATGACAATCAACTGTTTCTGTATTTTATGGCTGCATGCCTCATAGTGCCAAGCTCTGCAGTGGTGTCCCACAATCCACCACATTTTGCTCAGGGGACCCTGACCTCAGAGAGGCTGAGCTGGGTCAGTGGGCAAGGGTGCTTTATAATGTCCCTGATCTGGTTGGGTATGGGAGCTTATGGATGGCTGTATTTTGATAAGTTGCTTTGGGAGCCCAGGTGACGTGGGCCACCTCCAAATAGGTTAAAGTGACTTCTCTTCTATATAGGCATGGATGTAACGTAGTTTGGCTTTCCTGTGAAGCCTTGGACATGTTCAAATTAAAAAGAGAGGGCAGATGTAACATTTATGGAGTGAGAAAAGATGTTAATGATAATGTATTGAGTTTCTCTTTTCTGTTTTTAAAAGAAAGTGTTCTTGATATTTTGCAGTGCTTGGTCATGGGGATTGCAGTCTGCTCCTTCTGTTAGAAGAATGGGAAAGGAGACATGAACAGGGAGCAAGATTGTCTGTCTAGTGATGTTAATACTGTCCATGATTTTGGATAGCATCTACAAAAGATTAACCCAAGGGAGATAGGAAGGACTGAAAGGAAAAAATGAACTGAAGCCTCTTCTCACTTCAGCCTATTTACTGAAAATCTGACTCTTAACTCTACTTATTCTCCTGTCTTTTGATTTTTAAGTAATTCAACTCTAATAGATAATATGATACAGTTTTGATACATAACCTGTTACATAAGACACCATGCCTCTACTATTCAAAAGAAATAACAATTTCTGTAGCATTTCATAGCAAAATGTAAAGTAGTCCATGGGAAGAGTAAACTGAAAAAATAATTTAAAAAAATTATGATTCAGGTCTAGCTTTTTCCATGCTTGTTTCAAAGTCTGTTGTCATAGCTACTGCAGCATAAGCTGGCTCAGTATGTTCGCTCTTCTTTAAAGACACATTCACCTTTTAAAGAAAACTGAAGTAACTAAGCAAATATCTGGGAGGAGGGGAGAGAAATCAAAGTTGTACTTGTGCATCCATATTTTTATCATGAGCTGTTATTTGGATCAGGAATATTCAGCCTTTGTCAGCTAGAATCTATTTGTTCTTCAAGGCCAGAGAAACAGGAAGTAATTAGATGCTAGGTCCTCACAGCCTTTAATATGAACCATATGAACTACACCACTGAGTAACTGACATCAGTCAAATTGCCTTTAGGATCATAGAATAGTTAGGGTTGGAAAGGACCTTAAGATCATCAAGTTCCAACCCCCCTGCCGTGGGCAGGGGCACCTCACACTAGACCATGTCACCCAACACTCCATCCAACCTGGCCTTGAACACTGCCAGGAACGGAGCATTCACAACTTCCTTGGGCAACCCATTCCAGGGCCTCACCAACCTTACAGTAAAGAACTTCCTTCTTATATCCAATCTAAACTTCCCCTGTTTAAGTTTTAACCCGTTACCCCTTGTCCTGCCACTACAGTCCCTAATGAAGAGTCCCTCCCCGGCATCCTTATAAGCTCCCTTCAGATACTGGAAGGCTGCTATGAAGTCTCCACGCAGCCTTCTCTTCTCCAGGCTGAACAGCCCCAACTTCCTCACCCTGTCTTCATACGGGAGGTGCTCCAGTCCCCTGATCATCCTCGTGGCCCTCCTCTGGACTTGTTCCAACAGTTCCATGTCCTTCTTATGCTGAGGACACCAGAACTGCACACAATACTCCAGGTGAGGTCTCACGAGAGCACAGTAGATGGGCAGAATCCCCTCCTTTGACCTGCTGGTCACGCTCCTTTTGATGCAGCCCAGGATGCGGTTGGCTTTCCAGGCTGCAAGCGCACACTGCCTGCTCATGTTCATTTTGTCATTGACCAACACCCCCAAGTCCTTCCCCACAGGGCTGCTCTGAATCTCTTCTCTGCCCAACCTGTAGCTGTGCCTAGGATTGCTCCCACCCAGGTGTAGGACCTTGCACTTGTCATCAGCCCACCTCACAAGCGTGTTAAGGTCCCTCTGGATGGCATTCCTTCCCTCCAGCGTATCAACCGAACCACACAGCTTGGTGTCATCAGCAAACTTGCTGAGGGCGCACTCAATCCCACTGTCAATGTCACTAACAAAGGTGTTGAACAAGACCGGTCCCAACACTGATTCCTGAGGGACACCACTCATTACTGGTCTCCAGCTGGACATTGAGCCATTGACCACAACTCTTTGTGTGCGGCCATCCAGCCAGTTCTTTGTCCACCGAGTGGTCCATCCGTCAAACCGATGTATCTCCAATTTAGAGACAAGGATGTCGTGTGAGACAGTGTTGAATGCTTTGCACAAGTCCAGGTAGTTGGCATCAATTCTTCTACCCCTGTCCATCAGTTCTGTAGCTCCATCATAGAAGGCCACCAAATTGGTCAGGCAGGATTTCCCCTTAGTGAAGCCATGCTGGCTGTCACCAAGCACCTTGTTGATTTTCATGTGCCTTAGGATGCCTTCCAGGAGAATCTGCTCCAAGATTTTGCCAGGCACAGAGGCTGCGTGGAGACCTCATAGCAGCCTTCCAGTATCTGAAGGGAGCTTATAAGGATGCCGGGGAGGGATATTTCATTAGGGAGTGTAGTGGCAGGACAAGGGGTAACGGGTTAAAACTTAAACAGGGGAAGTTTAGATTGGATATAAGGAAGAAATTCTTTCCTGTTAGGGTAGTGAGGCCCTGGAATGGGTTGCCCAGGGAAGTTGTGAATGCTCCGTCCCTGGCAGTGTTCAAGGCCAGGTTGGATGGAGTGTTGGGTGACATGGTTCAGTGTGAGCTGTCCCTGCCCATGGCAGGAGGGGTGGAACTTGATGATCTTAAGGTCCTTTCCAACCCTGACTATTCTATGATTCTATGCTATATGACATTATTGGATTTTTTTAAAATCAATTTTGGTGAAACATTTTGTTTAAAGTTTAGGTTAGACTGGAAGTTGGATGTTAAGGATTATTTTTTTTCAGGTCAAATATAATTTATCTGCCATGTGTCTAAATCAGTATAGGTATCTGGCCTGTGAGCTGTCTATCATATTTCTGTTGTGGCTTTGTCCCTCTGCATCACTTGTGCTCTCTTTGCCCCTTAATTGAGCTGTATCCTGTTCCACTACCTTTGGGAATTCCCTCTGGTCAAGACTTGCTTTGTACCCAGAATATGTCAAATAGCAGGTACTGGCAAATATTCTTCTGTTTCCTGTAGTGATCTGACAGATGGGTGTCTTATCTCAAGAAAATGTTAAGAAACGAATGCCTTGCTGTCCAGATAGGAAATATCTATAAAACCACATGTCACCCATAAGTTGATGTTTCTGCTTTCCCTTGTGGCAAGCAGTTTTTTCCTTTCTCGGTGTTTTTTTGAATATAGTGCGAGCACTTTGAATCATGTATTTGTCAGAGTTTAAATTTTTCTAAATCCATAATTTCATAGATGTTTCCAACACTCAGGAGTCCTGATAGCTGTTTTCTTCTTTTACAGGGAGTGTTGTTTCTATAAAGCTGACTGAAAAAATGAAGACATGAAATGGGGTGTTAACTGTAAACTTTGGGACAGTTTTCAGTTTTCTAGAGCTTCCTACTAGGCAATTCCCTGAGAAGAGAAAAGAAAATATTATGCAAAATCCTTGAGCATGCAGATAATCCTGAGCATATGAGAAATCACATGTTGAATCTGAAACCCACGCCATAGGTTCCTTTTATACTCTTTCAAAATCTTGTTTTTCGTGGGCTCCCTCACTGGCTTAGAGATATGCATATATTTCACTGGATCTGGACCCAATTAAGCAAATTCTATCTGGCTTTGCCCCTGGCTTTTTTGGCTGGCAGTGAAGCAGTAATTCATGTGGACTACATCTTCCCTGTTTTTTACTCATTTCTGAAAAATTAGACAATTAACTGTTTTCTTGTGTACTCTTTCAAAGTACACAGAATAGCTCTTCACACATCTACAATGGCATAAAGTTTAATGAAGCATTTTGCATATGGCAATAATTACATACTACATATTTCAGGCTATGAAATAATGAAGTAGCTGTTTACAACTGAAAGTTCTTCAAATTTCTCATTTACAAATTTCTCATTCACAAATTTTACAATGTCTTCCTGTTCTGGCACATGACCTTTCTTAAGCAAAACCCAAGCAATACTCTGTTGGTTAACTGCCCAGGCTACGCTGCTCCTGTTTGTTGGGGTTTTTTTGTCCAGTATGGCCCCTTGTGTAAAGGCTGAATATGCCCTGTTGTTCAATATTTTCAGTTTAAAAGAAGGAAGATTGCTATGAAAATAATAAGCATGTCTTGTTTTGTGTGTGTTAGTGTGAGGGTTGGTTGTTAAACTGCTTAATGAATACATTTTGAAAATTGTGTGTTGTAATGTGGCTGGAAGATGTCAATATGTAAATGCATATGCATAAGCATGCAAATAACCACTAGTGTCAAAGTGAAATTTTGTAGCAAAATCAGGTTTGGGTGTTTTTGTGTTTTTTTTTTTTTGTGGATTGGTTTTGGTTTTGGGGGTAGGGGTTGTTGGGCTGTTCGTTTTTTTTTGGTGGTGGTGGGTTGTTTTTTGGGTTTGGTGTTTTGGGGGTTTGCTGTTTTTTGGTTTTGTTTTTTTTTTTAACAATGAACTTTTTAAGGACACTTAACCATTTTCTGATGTAAAAGCTAAAACTCTTTCATGTACACCCATTCATGCTTAGCATAATATAAATGGGATGGTGTCTCATCTATCTTGTTGCTTACAGTATAAGGAAGGAGACTTAGTTGCTTGCATCCCCTCCCCCCTTCTCTGTTCCTCTTTAGGCAGCATCTCTTTAGTATTTAAAGAGCTTTATCAGCTTTTTATGAGCTCCCTTTGGCTGGTTGGAAGGCTTTCATGACAGACTCAGCTATAATGTGACTGGGGTCATGCTGCACTCTCAGGAGGACAGGGTTAATGGAAACCCAGCCAACCCAGGGAGTAGCTTGATGTAAAACACTTGTATAGTGCGAAACGCTTTCACATCACCTGCAAAGAGGCCTGTAGAAGTATATGCTTGACTGGTGCAGGATGACACCAGAGAAAAGACAACTGTGCACCAGGGGCCCTCAAGGCACAATGCAACCAGACTCCTTTGTTTCTGTGAACAAGCAGGTCCAGGCTACAGTTAGCAATACTGGTGTACTGTAAGTAAGTGGCTTAATTTAGCATGTCATACTAACTCATGCTTCACAAAAACTGTAATTTTACTGAGAAAGCTTTGAAGTCAACTAATGAGGCATTTTGCTTGGCAGTTGTCTTTGTGTTGCTATGAAGTTAGTATTGCCAGATTGTAAAACACTACCAGGTAGCTATTCAGATCTGGAAATACAAATTTTGGATCTAGGTACCTTATCTTATTCTAAGGTATAATGCCCAGAACCCTCTGTTGCCCGTACAAAAGGGCTCCAAGGAACATCTGTACTAACCACCTCCCAGCACTCCTTGGTGATGGGCTGGTCCATGAGGTGAAGAAACCCCTCCTGGGAGAAAAGATCTTAATGGTGATAGTGGGGTAGATTTCTGCTATCTTAGGTTTGCCTTCTCTTACAAAATGAGATGGCTAAATAAAGCTTGGGATGTAATATGTTGCTTAAACTGTCTTTCAAGCAAAGTATAGTTGCTACAATAACTTCCATGTTCTGTCTGACTTAGTAACACTAAAATGCCTTGGCTTTATGAGAATAGGTGAGCAATCTGGAGTAGATTTGGAAGATGCAAGACAAAGCTGTTTCTTCAAGTAAACTAATTGGGCAAAACATGATACATTTGGGTTAGGTGCTCCTTGGAGTGCTGGAAAAGACACTTCAGGCAGTTGCACTGTATTTCTCCAGGCAAACCTGTAGATATTGAAGCTTTTGGGTTATATTTAATCTTTCCTTTGCCTTTAAAAACAATCTATCTTCCTGTGAACATGACTCTTTTTGGTAACAAACAACAAGCTGCTTCCATTCGTTGTTTTGGAAGCTCACCCATGGTAACCATTCATGAGGCAGTTGACACAAGTGGGAAGGAGTTTCTAAAAAAAACCCAATAAAGTAGAGAGGAGGAGGGGCAAAGAGATTTGAAACTCTTTTGTAAAGATCCAGTTAAAGATGGAAAAGTCATTGATATAGTAAAGTTGAAAGTAGGGAGTTCCAATGATGACACAACTGGGGCATGTTGCACAGGAGCAAGTCAACTATCTAGGAAACATCATTGACCAGGGAAAAGTTGTCCTAGTTATGACTTTTGTTTGAAGAATATAACAAGGTTTTTTGTATACTTTGTTTTATGCATTGTTTACAATTTAGTTACTTATGTGTCTTTTTCTAAATCACTTATGGATATACAATCCAATATTTAGGGTTTTGATCATGGCAACTTCTGTTGATGTTCCTGTTTCTCAGGCATATTATCTCAAAGATCTTTCTTTCACTGTTCTTCCAGCAGTCAATTACATATGCAACTCTACCTCCACTCGCCTCACTTTTTTAATCTTTGTAGTGTCTCTGGATAATGAGTATGAATGTTTAGAGTCCTAGCCATGACCCTATGGCTGGTAAAGTATGCCCTATTTCAATTTTCTGTTCAGAACTGGGTTTTAACCCACTTTTAGTGTTTTCCGTCACAAGTATACACTGCTTCTCTTTCTGCCATCTTTTTCTCCAGAGTTTTATTGTAGAACATTTCCTACTTTCCTGTCTACCAAGTTGCGGGCTGTGTTAGCCACTCTGAAGGTCAGACTAGGTCTTTCCAACAGCCCTCTTCAGTCAGGAAGCTCTGGTGCTTCTTACATATCGTCCTTGCGAGTTGCAGTTCTCTGTGTTAGCTACTAATCCCTCAGATTTCAGCCTTTTTTTAAGCATTCACTGTAAAAGGCAGGAATATGTTACCTGATGTGTCTCACCCAGCTTCCTGCTTCCTGCACACCTAAGCCACACTAGCTCAAATGTAACAAAAATTTCTAAAAAAGTGAAGCATTTTCAAATCAACCTATTTACATTACACTTCAGAGCCTTAATGTGATATCATATTTCTTGTTTGGAGATTTTATTATGAAGAAATTAAACCAAAATATCTTTGTGCAATTAGCTGTAACTGGGCTTTTATAGGCAGGCATACCTTCTTGGAGAGGGAAGTGGTGAGGAGTTATGTTTTGGACATGTCAGTGATGAAACCACTGGTAGTTTTATAGTATCAGGCATCATGAAGGTTGTTAAAGATAGATATGTGCGGAACATAACTTGGACTTTCTGGTTAGTCAGGGAAAAATGACTCCATTTTTATCTGAGGTGGTCTCAATCACTACTTGGCAAACATCCTTGAAAACACTGGGAGTCTAGGCTGGTTGTTTAGGTACCTAAGTTAAACAGCAACAGCTCGGAAAGTGCTTTTTGATATTTCCAGCAATAAAATGTTTATTTGGAATATTTCTTTAGTGATCTGTTATGCCATAGCCATATCCTAGCAGGTGTTCATCAATTTTAAGAGGTAATACCTGCTTATGAATATTTTGCAATGTTGTTTCCCATAAATCCAAATTCTCCTTCCAAATGACATGTTTCAGTTATATATTTTTTTAATCCGTTAATATTTTATCAAGACAATATGTTCTTTGACCTTTTGTAGCCATTAAACACTGAGTGATCAGTATATATGGGAATACGCACCTAACCGTGATTGCTGCAGAACTGTAAAACAGTTGTTCTGTACCAGCAACAGAATCATTGTTCATGTCTACTTCATTTGCATGTGTAAGCACACTTTTTATTCTTCCTTTTTTAAATACCAAAGTGCTTCACCTGTAAATTAGCAAAGCGCTTCTCTGAAACACAAGTCATCTTTCTGCATTCCCAAGCTAGTTTCTCTTCAGAAGCTCACATTAGAAGATGCCCAAGGGTAGTGACTGCAGATGATCTAATAAACCATCACAAGGACATAAAGTCAATATCACATTACTCAGGTGTGTGTTAGTCCCTGTACAGGTCTATTGCTTCTTTAAGAGAAATAAAGGTTTAAGAGCTTGGTCACTCTTTAGGTATGCAGTGAGCAGCACAGATGAGACAGAAGTGTTTAGGAAGGTTGTAATAAAAGACAGATTATATCATGCTATCTTCTATTAACCACTATTGCTGGCAGGTATCTAAATCAAAGTAGTGTGGTATAAGAAAGAAAAAATAGACTCTGGCATTCATGCAAATAAGCAAAGAAATGTAGTATGTGGACTTTTAACCAAAACCACTGTAGAGAACACAGAGCTACTCAGAAGGGCATAAACTAGTCTCACCCTGAGTTAGGTGGGTGGTTCTGAGAGAAATCTGCTTAGTTTCTGAAACTTACTGGAAGAGAAGAAAAGGATAGATACAGGACATGGGTGCTTTGTGGTAGTCTCATGTGAACAGGCAGGAAAAATCCAGGTAGGCTGGTAAAATACAAACAAAGCTCAAGCATTCAAAAAATAATAACAAAAGAAAGGGAAAAAAATATGTTTTTCCAACTGATCTATAAAGTTTTTGGCTGACATCAAGAGAAAAGTAAACTGCATTTCAGAGAAAGATATGGAAAGTTCAGCTTGTAGCACAAATCTGAAAGGTGGAATAGAAGCTGTTTTCTCTGCATACCAGGAAACTGCGCTGATAAGCACAAGAAAAAAGAAAAGTTATCAGCTATGTGGTACACGCATCACAAAAAATGGGGGGGGGGGGGGAGAGGGAGGGGAGAGATGTGATTTTTCCTTGTCCTATGTAAGTATATCTTTAGGGTAGTCTTTTTGGCCATTGCAAAACCTCAGATCACTCTTGTTAAGAATAATACTTGAAGTATGGTGTGGTGGAGACCTGCTTCTTGGAGATGTCTGTACTTCTGCCTGCTGTTTGGGAAGGAGTAAATTAATTCCTTGTTTTGTTTTACTTGCATGTGCAGCTTTTGCTTTATTTTATTAAACTTTTTTTATCTCAACTCACAAGTTTTATCATTTTTACCCTTCCAATTATCTCCCACATCCCACTGAGGTGGAGGGGAGTGGGCAAGTGGCTGTGTGGTGTTCAGTTACCAGCTGGGGTTAAACCATGACAACTTTACAAAAGTATAAAAAGATGTATATTCCAGGCTTGCTTAGCTAATTGGAGGTCTACTGTTTAATTTGGTTCAATTGGACAAAAAAGGAAAAGAATTTATTGCTTTCAAAACTCCATTTGAAAAACGACATTTCAAGAGAACATTTTCTGCTGTCTCTTCAGCACAAGAGATATTCCAGAAATCATACTATGCTATTTTTGCATATGGCACGATCTGAAAGATGCACAAGACAAAACTAATTGCATGGTTGCAGATGAAGGGAAATTGAATGTTAAAATGAACTACAGAAAAATTAAGTTGGTACTGAGAAAACAAATAGCTTGTAACACTGTGGGAAGACAAGTAATTGGACTGGATTGGAACAAACAGAGAATAAAGCAATTTGAAGCAACAGTTCTTCTGGCCTTTGGAAATCAGGTTAGGAATGATTAGACACCACTGATACTCTACATAAGTAGAAATTGTAACACTTCTGTAACACACTGGGAAAGAGGAGATGGGGGTATCTTTAAGGAGTAACTGGAACACAGAAAAGACTTTCTGAAGAAAACTAAGACTGGAAAACAAAATGCTAAAAATCAGTGCTCCAGAAGCTGGAGAAGCATTCTTGCAAGGAAATTCTCTAGAGGCATTTGGCTCCCAAGTGCAGATATCAGCTCTGCTGTCCATAGCTTTTGTCACCGGATGTCAGAAATGTGTTCAGATGTGGACATTGTGTGGCTGTATAGCTAAAATACATCACAAAACTCACAAAAATGTTCTCAACAACGAAGAAGCTTTTACGTTGTCGATATTCTAATATTTGGTCTTGGTGCCACAAAAGCGAAGCCTAAGGTGAAGTATTGTCTTGAAAATAATTTGTAGTAGCAGATCAGTTCCTGCACTGTTTCAGAAATTGAAACAAAACAAGCAAGAGCAAAAGATAAAATGTGGAAGATTCAAAGGAACAAGTGAATGAGATACAATAACTGTTCTGTATAAAGATGTTATCAGAAACAGTAAAAGAAATAGGTAAGTATTTAAATAACTGCCATGAAAGCAGCCATACAGGCAAGGTAATGAGTTCAGGCAAAGGTAATATTCACTGGATACAGTACCATTTTCATTATGCTTAGTGTATCTGCATGTACCTCTGAAAAATTGGTGGATTTCACTTCATCCTTCCATGGGTTAGCAGAAAAATAATCCCATGGCCTAGTAAAATAAGTCCTGAACAGTGCTAGAGATCTTCAAAACCTTCCCTAGGTTTTGTAGAGCATTCAAACCTCACCTTTGTGGTCAGTTTCACCCATGCATCTTGACAGTTTGAGCATGATGCTGAAATCAATAACATCTGCAAATATTTCTCCTGATTCCCAGCAGTACCAATCATGGCAAAATGAAAGTTGGTTGAATGGAGGAAGGCGGTAGTGATACTGTTACAGTAAACCACAAAACTTCTGAAATCTTTGAAAAGGAGCTTCTTAACAGGGCTGATAATCTGATATAGCTGGAGTTTGGTAACCAAGCAGATGAGTTCATGTGAAGATAGGGAATAAGCATCTAAGTGACATATCAGACACCTGAGGATTTCTCCTACTAGTGCAGCCACACCTGATGATGAAAATACTGGCCTGAGGGGCTGAAATAGGCAGTGAAGAGAGCACTTGCTGTGGTCCCACAAAGCTGTTAACAGACACCTGCTGCACAGAGAGAAGACTCTATGCAATTACAACTGCTACCACATGATCTTTGGATGCTGCTAATGGCTATGTGCCCAGGCACAAGCAGCAATGTCCCCTGCACAGTCCTGCCCAAAGAGCAAAGCCTCATGATACTTCTATGTAAGATTAATATGAAGCTTCATTAGTTATGACATCTCCTACTTGCCTGTGTGCCAAGAGTGGGTATACTGTGCTTTTGCCCACTGTGATAACTTCAAATTAATGTAATTAGGTCCTTGTTTCTCTGTCTTGACTTTTTATCAGCCTTATTATATTCAGTATTTTGGCATCAGCTCACTAACTATGCTTAAGAGTCCTTAGTTCCTAACCAGCTGTTTTTCTAAGGGTTAAGCCTCACTCACAGACAGCAATGGTGGCTTGCATGAGAGGAAGGGGATTCATGGCCCAATGAATGACTAAAACTTCTGCACTTCATAGATAGCAGACTTTGTGAATTGACTGTCCTTTTCAGTCACTTTTAAACTCCTGAAATGTGTTTTTACAATGATTTCAAGTCAGTATAAGTTTGCAGGTCAAGTTCGGTAAAATGAGTGAAAATTGTAATGATGTAAATGAAAATAATAAGAATGAAGAGTGCACAGCAATCAGAATAGTGAAAATGCTACTATTGAAAGGGCAAGAATTTTTTTTTTTCTTTTAAAAGAGAAGAAATTCTGTTCAGAAAATTGTTACATATATCGATGTTTGTATGGTATTTTGGGGGCCATGTAATGCAGTTTTTAATTACTGCTGTCTAGGAAAGGAAACATTGTCATTAAAAATAATTTTAAGAGGCAAGAGGTGAAAAGTAGACAAGAATCTTGAATTGTAAGAATTTAGATATTCCTGAGATCTTAGGACTTCAGTTAATAGGCTTATGAATGTTTATTGATATCCTGATAGGTAAAATGAAAATTTTTGCACCCTTGGCAAATAAATTTGGAAGAGCTACCTCTTCCTTCTCTCCTACAGGCTTTCATTTACATAAGCCAAAATCAACTCCCCCACCACAGGAATAAACTAGTAAATACAAGGGCTTTTCACACAAGCAATTCCAGCCAAGGGGGTGTTGGCAAAATTAGCTGTGTGTAAAGTGGAACAGAGGCAACCTTTAGAGACAGGAGTTCTCTTCTTTGAGGCTGGATGCAGGGAGAGAAGGACATCTGAGTGCTGCTTCCCTTGTTCTTGGCTAGGTGATGCTGAGAGGTTCAAAACTAAGGTTTGGAGAAGGGAACTGTTGAGAAGTTACTGGGGAAGTGGCTAATGGTGGCTGATTGTGCTGAGAGTGCCATAGTCAAACAAGAAGAGGGGCTGAGAGGTGGCAGCTAGACTCTGTGGCAGAGCGGTGGCAGCTGTTGAAACATGTTTAACAGTAGATTTAGAATCTCTCTGCCCTGTGATGACTTGCTTCCATTTTTGTTCATAATGAACTAATGTTCTGTGAAATGTCAGACTCTGACAGTCTTTTTCCTTGCCTGGCCTTTGAAGGGAGAGAACAGGAAAGTCCCTATTTTCATGTTAATGCCTATGCCTATGACGTTTTCTAGAATATGTGCTCTGGTGGAGGTTTGAACATGGAAGTGAAGGAACCTGTAGCATGCACAATACAGCATTCTGACTGAGTGTTACAGGTTGATTTTTGTCTTTTCCCTGTACTTAATACTCATTTTGTACCTATATTTAAGTTCTCCATTCTCTGGTTAGAAATTTTTTTCAGTTGACGCTCTAATTACGCAAAGTAACAGAAGTTTTCTTCCTTCAGTGTTTGCTTCTAAGCAGTCCATGATGTTTATTTGAGCTATTGTATGACACAGCAACTGAGTTAATGGCTTCGGGTCATTTTTTTAAAGCTTTTATACTTTCTTTCCAAGTAAAGCATAATATTAGTGGTAACCAAAACGAAGATAGTACCTGTAGTTTCAAACATCAATAAGCACCCTGCTAAGAACAGTTTTTAGTAAGGTCCAGGTACATGTGTTCTGAGATCCAGGAGAGATGAGCCTTTTGGAAACAATGCTATTTTCAGAAGGTAATTCTGTTGGTTTCTGTCATTTCTCAGAACTCTGTCTTAGAGTCTTTCTGTTTGTTTGATTGGGTTGTTTTGGTTTGGGTTTTTTTTTTTTTTGTGGGTATTTGGGGAGTGGGGGATGTGGCATGGTCGGTTTGTGGTTTTTTGTGTGGGGTTTTTTTCTTGTTTGTTTTTTTTTTTTCCCTAGCTAAAGTTTTCTGTAACTTTCAGCCCATGATCTGAATGTTTCTCCTTTCTGAGACAAGGTAGCAATGGCAGAACTGTCTAATGGGTGTCACAAACACTTTCAACTGTTTTTTCCCTTTAGCATCCCCTTAGTCTAAAAAGGCAGATGAGTTTCTTTTGGGAACTACATGGACTCCCACATTCATGAGATGGGTTTCCGAACCTGCTTTTTTTTTTTTTTTTAAATGTTTACTATATCAACCATATGATTAAAAAACAAGAGACAGAAAAAGCCTTGCATCTTTTATCTTCACAGTCAATAGTCCTCAAAGTATGCCAGTACAATGTTATGTTAGGCTGCTAAACACTATATGAAGTCAAATCCTTTAATGTACATTTCTTTTCACTGCCATGAAGTCTGCTGTTCAAACCCTGTTAGAGGTCTTTAACCTTCTGTGGTGACGGTTTTCATTGTTGAAAGTCTTGCCTTTTTTTTTGCATTTTTTTTTTCCCCGACCCAAACTTTGGCAGAGCTGTTAACTGTTCTGAGGGTTTTCTTGTTTGTTTGTTTTCATTTGGACTGGGTTCCTCTGTTATACTCCCAGTAACAGAGCCAAAGCGCCTAACAGAGGTCTGCTTCGTTCAATGTCTGTTCAGCAGTGGATAACATGAAGCTCTCCACAGTAAAGCAACTGTTTCCAGCTGCCTTTTGCCAGTCGTTTAGTGCACAGTTCTTTACAGCTGGCATGATGAGTTTGGTAAAGAGACAAATCCAAGCCTTAAGGGAATTAGGGAAACTGGGAAACTTAACAGAGGGAAGCAGCAATTTTGCTTGACCAGCTAAAGAGCTAATAGATTCTGTAGGACGATTATGGGCCCTCCATCAGTGAGTCACCACTCAGACTCCTCACTTAGAATCATTTATTAGTTTAGCATTTCTTTGCAGCTTTTTCACACTGACATTGATTTACCTCAGTAACTGAGTCGGTCTAGCTGTCACAAATATCTTCATACTTGCAGCTTAAAGTCAGCTGAACTGAATTTAAAAAGATGCTTTTTCTTCCCTGTGAGGAAGACCTTATTCTCCAGACTGACTCCTGGGTTTGGGAACCAGATCCCAAGCCTGACACAAAGCCAAAGCAGTCAGTAATATCTAAGTTCAGCAGAACTTAGGTGCCTCCTCTAGATGTATCATTGGCTTTTGATCTTGAGAATAGGTTTTACACCTTGTAGATCCAAAATACTGACAAGAATTTTCTTTATGATTCGGAAAAAAAAAACAAAAAAACAAAAACAACAACCAAAACCCCTGTAGTTTTAGCTGAACTGACTAAATATTGATATAATTTGACTTCCAGAGAAGGGCTGAGACCCGTTGGCAAGACAGCTTGTGCAGTGCTTGTAGTATATGATTCTCTCATGATGCCAGATGCTGCTACTTTATAGTTTTTCTTTCCTTTAAGAAAAAAAAAAAGTTATTAACTTACATATTTGAATTTGTAGTCTGAACATAAGTTGATAACATTATAGATTGCCTCTTGTGTACAATATCTATTGCATCTTCCTTAATTCATAACCTGGAAAGGATTGGAACCAGTGACTTCAGGATAACCCTTAGAACTGTTTTGAAATGGAGTTTTAACTGGAATTTTGTGACAAAAAGATACTTCTATTGCTACAAGAACGCTTTAGTTAGAGCTCTAGATTTTCTGTCACTTGTTTTGTTTCACTCTAATGAAAAAAAATGCATATTTTGTTTGTAGTGAGGTAGAGTGACAAATGTTGAAAATTACATTATTGTATAACAGATTGAAAACTTTGACAAGTAATGCTCTTAAATAATAATATTAAAATATTTTAATAGCAGAATTAATACAAAAAAATGAAATTTGATGAAAAATCAATAAATGGAAATAGCTGTTAAAAAAAAACAGAAATATTTAACCATAATTATCTACACATACAATTAATAACTTAGGAAAAAGTATTTCCTTTAGGAAACATACGGAAAGTCATCTTCCTATTTGTGTTTCCTGAAATATTAATTTCTTACAGTTCTGCACTGCAGGAAGGCATATTATGCTTAGAATCTGCATGCAATCAAAAGGAAAACCCTGATGGGAGACAAGTACTTGCCATAAATTAGTAGCTTTATGAATATTTGAGTTGGTTGAACTCATGAAGCATCCTAGTAGGTGAGGTCTGCTGTCATTGTAGCTATACAATTATTCTTCTCTACTCTGATGTGCAAGTACTGTGGGAAATGGATCTCAGTTGGCTGGAGGCAGACTTTCTGTACACTGATTATCATTCTGTGAATGGAAGTAGGGGAAGAATAAAATGGGGATAAAGAATGTTTTCTGTTAAATTATAAAAGAGGAGCATTCTGTATGAATTGCCCTCCTCTAATTTTCACTGTGTAAGTATGTAATGAAATAATGCATGCTAATCTTCATGAATCAATCAGGAATATGTTTAAAATGTTTTACTTATTTCCTCCTGCTGTGGGTGTTATTTTTATAGATTCCAAATACCCTGAACATATTCCTTCAAGGGGGTAAAGCTTGAAAGAATAATAGCTGTGAACTCAATACACTATCAAAGATGTTGTTTGCCAGGTTAAGATCTTCCATTCACCTAAGAAGCTCTGAGTAATTTACAAGCAGGGCTATTTCTAAGGTGTGAAAGTATTACTACATCACCAGGGAGGCATACTAGTTACCATCTACAAAATTACTTTTCTGTTTTCTATTGTGTAGTCAGAAATTTTGGTGTTTAGAATGACAGAGATGTGACCTGAGAAAGTTGGTATAATAAATCTGTGTCTGGTTCTCAGGGACACACATGGGTTGCTGTCTTAGATCTCCTACACAATTTCGTATCACCAAGGGAGTGAGGGTTGCTGTAAAGCTACTCTTGAGTAGCTGGAAACACATGCTTATGGCCCAAGAGGATTCAAGAGGGGGATCCAGACTCATCTCATGTTTAATTCTACATCACCAAAGGCACCGCAGGTGCCACCGGAGATCTGAGATCCTAATAACATCTATTAACTAGTCCTTCTGTATATCATGGTTTTCCAACCAGAATTACAATTTAGAAAGTAACAGAAAAATGTTAACAGTTTTCTTATATGTGTAATAACTGATTAACTAATGAAGGGCTAAAATTCCGTGGAAAGGGATTTGGGTGACACCATGAACCTGAAGCGCAGAACAGCAGAGGTTTTTTCACTGTTACTAAATGCAAGAGCCCTGAGAGGCATTTTCCCTTTTCTGAATCCTGGGTTTACTAGTAAAGTATTAGAGTGTGTAGGCAGTCTATTCCTGCTTCCATTCCTGTGCTGTACTGATTGTACAGAAAATGTAAAACACTGATTCTGTCAGTAAAAGGAAATTTTGAAGGAGTATTGCATATCTTCTGGCCTCACTTCTAGCAAACTAGCTGCTATCTTTATAAGTCTCTTTGGCATATTTTTTTTTTACCCTTCTTCCCCAAGATACTTATGTTGCATCTTCTATATTAAGTAGACACATGCATAATTCAAAATACATGATTAAAAATTGAATATAAACACTTTGGCATAATTGTGTTAGGAACTCTGGAACTGCTACTGTAACAATATGAAGCTGTGTTTAGCCTGCATATAATGTTACTGGTTTAAATAAGAGAAACAGTCTACGTAACTTTGAGAACTAGTCAGAACTATCTGGATTCTGATTTTATCTGGAACTTCCTATGGAACCAGTCAGCCTGAGCGCAGTATTGTAGCCTACTTCTGAAAAACCTTTCAAGGTAACGTTCTAGAAAGGGAATTACGATAGCCATCAACGAAGACCTTCTAGCGTGACTTGTCTTAAAAGGAAACATATGTGCTTACATTTTTATGGACCACACAAGTATTTACCTCTTGGAAGGGGTTTTCTTTGTTAGACATTCTTCCAACACTTAAAAAATGCTCAGATTAATCTTGATGCAAAACAGGGAAACCTATTAATTGCCAATAACTTTCACAGGTGGGAAACCCATTTTTCATAGATTTTTATTATTCAAATCTTCTCAGTGTAGCAGAACTTCACTTTTCATGTTCAGTTCCAGTTTGACAAAGGAAGCTTAGTTTTAAAAAGAGTCACTACAAAAAGAAAAACCATTATTGGAATTCTAATTAACACTTTGACATTGTATTACAGCACTGGAAGCGTATAAAATTATTCCTCAGGGGTGTACCACCACTGGGAAAGGTGATTGATTCTGCTACCTGTAGAAAGTAATAGATAACGTATTAAGTAACACAAGGATGGTTTGTTTTGTTCACACAAAGACAAATTTCACCTTCATTTTAATTTTTAGATGAGAGGCAGCACCACACAGAGGCACAGCTGCAAAGCTCAAAATTCTGCTGCTCCATATTGGGACTCTGATGGAGTAGAACATTAATCTGTATAGCAAACAAATGACTATCATTTACATAATTGCATTTAGTCACAACTCATAACATATTCATAAGCCCATGAGTGAGAATGATGCATTTGCTATGGAAGTGATAGAAACAGTGGATCAGTCTGGGCTTTACAAGGATAGGAAGAGTAACAGAAGGAATTGATGTGCCAAAATGTTAGAAATCTCAGATTTATGATTTAAGTTCAGCCAACAGGTACTGGTACTCTTTGGTCTTTTTGTATAGCTGGATTTTGCTTCTGCTAGTGATTGTGCATTCAGGCTTTTTGTGTAAACGTGAGGTAATTCTTAGTGAACATTGTGGACAAAGGGCAAAGGTTTATCTTTCTCCAGAAATGCTTTTGTTAACAATTAACGATTTACCTGGAAATGAAAGAAAGTGGATAGAGGCTAGAAAGACTTCCAATAAATCTCTCTTGCATCTCTATAGTTCTTTTACTAGCATTGTTCTACTTTGCCAGTGATTAATTATCAAAGTAAAGCTTCCATAAAGTTTAAATAAGCCCATGTCTGTTTCTTTCCCAGAAGAGTATCAACTAATAATCTTAGGCATAATTTTTATCCCTTCTTGATTACTAATGTTTGCACTTCCTCTCTTACATTTTTTCCTCTTCTGTTTTATTCTCCTTTTTTTCTCTTGGTTTTTACAAGTCAGAGAAGCACTCATCCCACAGTTATAAGCAGCTGTTATGACATCTCTTCCAGTTCCATCTTACTCTGCATATTTCACATCAATTCCTTTAATTCTGCTTTTTTTTTTGAGCTACTGGGCATCTGTTTCTGAGACTTTTCATTATTAATTTCAACTATTTCTCGGAGGTTTAGACAACTCACTTGTCACAGCTCTGTCATTCTGAAGAACGTGCAACTACAAGTCAGGTTTTAGAGAAAAGAAAAAAGAAAGCTATGATGTAAAAAGCACTTTATCTGACATAATCAATTACAACAAAAAAGGCATGATTCAACTAAAACCAGTCATTTGTTTTCTCCTGGAAAGAACAACTCTGTCAGATAACTCTATGTACAGAAAAGAATCGGTCTCCTGTTCAGGTTTGTGGGGTTATTTTTCTTTTTCTCCAAACAACTTGCTGAAGCATCTCAGAACAGATCAATAACACAGCCAGGAGCAATAGGCTCCCTATTCCTATCTTTGCCAAGATGCTTATCTACAAGGTGTTCTGGGGTTGCACGTTTGGCTCTGAATGTTTGAGGGTTTCAGTGGCAAAGAGAGGGGAAGACCTTGCAAATAAGAAACCCTGTAGTGAATGAAAACTATTTAAAAGGCTGTGAGATGTATAACAGTATTGTGGTTTAAACCGTACATTATTTCTTATATCCACTTTACAAATCAGCCCTAGATGTCAATGTATCCCTCCAGAATGGTGCTGTATTTATAAAGGAGGTGAGCAAGAGGGATAGCAGCTTTTCTTTTGAATCAGAACCTTAGCCTAAATTCAGCTTTAGGAAGATTGCCTGGCATGAGTGTTAATATTCCTACAATTAGCTTGTTACTCATATCTTTTTACTGACAGAACTATGGGACTATGTTGTGTTCAAAAGTGATGCAGTCAGCTCCCTCAGAGAGCTTTCAGTGTAGAAGCAATGTGCGTATTCAACTCCAACCCATTTTATAAAAAATTAAATGAGACTTTTCAGAATAATTTTCATGAAACTCTATTGCATTCTTCATAAAATGCAAATAGATGCATCACAATTGAACTTCACGACTTCTCTATTTTCAGAGTTTTAAAATTCCCAGAACTCCTTTTTTTATGCATTCTTAAACACTGCTAAAAAAAAAAATAAAAAATAAAAAAAAAGGTATGTCATGGGAAGAAAAACTATTCCTCAATCAATTTTTTATTTTTATCTGGAAACTAAATTTATTAAATTAATAAAACACATCTTAGAAATGAATTCGTATATGGTGCTCATTTCAGCCCATTGGCCCATTGGTATGTGTTTATATTTTTATATCTAAGCATTTAATCTGTTAGAGACCATACTGGAGCTTAGGAAAAGTTTCATGACCACTGGACTACTTTCGGTTTCAGCATTTTTTGCTTAAATTAATTTTTTGCCTTTGTGTAACTTTTATTAAGTTTCTGGTAATTCCCATGATATAATGTATTTTTATGCGAAGCAAGGAATTCTTTTTCCTTTCATCGGGTAATCTTGTATTAGCTTATCATGTGCTTAATCTCTGGCCATAGGCAACAAATGAACTAATTAGTTACACACTGAGTTACTGTAGACTTCCCTAAATTAGGTTCTACTGAAGGATTTGGTACTTGCCTGTGGGGTTTGCATAGGGGACTCATACTTTATCCTCTGGTTTCATTTTGATCCTGGGAACTGCAGGTGTCAGTTCCACTGGCCACCTGGCTCTGTGACTGACCCAGGCAGCTGAAATCTGAAACATCAAAGAATAATTAAGATTGTGAAAGTTTGGACCAAGCTTTTTGGAAACATTCTCCTTAATTTAGTTCTTGACAAGAAATCAGATGGCTTCTGGCTTTTCTTTTTGAATACTGTCCCAAAGAACCTAAGGCAAATGTTTCTAGCTGTCCAATATTTGTTAAAACTTACAAAGAAATGCACTGCAAAACATCTATTATCTCTGGACTCAGCCAGTACTTTCAGTCACATGTGGCTGATAGGATATTAGGTGTAGAGAAAATAAGCACTACAGAGAATTCATGGTCACCAATAGAAAACATTGTGATTTAGAAAACATGATATACAACAACTAAAAAGTGAAAATTAAAGTTGTGAAGGGTAAGAGAAAAGGTTGCAGGAATGGAGGAGGGGAGACATAACATTACAAATATCTACAAGGCTTCTTTCTATATGTGAAAAAAATTGATGGAGAGAACAGTTGTATTCTGAAAATGATTGTCTGGAGGAAATAGTAGAAAATTTTATTACTGAAAGCTGTCTTAGGGAAGATCAACACCTAACAAGGTTTTGAAATTACACACCTTCAGTTCAGTCTGTTATGGGCCCCTTTATCTCATGATAGCAGTTTCTTTTGTGAGAGGATGAAGCGCTGCACGTCTCAGGCTGAGCTGTGCTTGGTTTTTGGAAGTATGGTGTAAATAAGAAACCTCCTTGTGAAAGTGGGAAGGATTACTGTGACTTCCATAAGCAGTGTGAAGGGGTGTAATGGAAATTAATGAAATGTGTTTGCTTAAAGACCATGAAAGCTCTTCCCAGGAATGCCCTGCTTTAAAGTGCTTAATTCAGATAACCTTAGAACCACAGACAAAATAATTCTAAGTAATTTTTGATATTATATGTAAGTATTTTTAAATGGATTAATACATTTTTGGTGAGGCTAGTGGAAAGAATTAGAATAGAGGCATATTCCAAATGATTAGTAAGATGATACCTTAATACTGTGTAGTGAGTTATTTTATTTTGTATTTAGAAGTATTATTGGAAAATAGAGATGCTTTCCAACATATGCTTTTGTCAATGAACCTGTATAAAGAGGATCCCTAATGTCAATCAACATGGTCATTTAGTGCTAATAAAAACCTACTTTCCCATTTATGTTCACTATGCAATTACTGAACTGTACTTCAGTAGGAAGCTGACAAGCCCCTTGGAAGCAATAAAATAGATAAGTTCTTGAAGATCACATTCCAACCCAGCCTTCTGTGTCTCTATAATTTTTAACGGGTTTCAAAACCTATGGGATTTCTAACTGACCGTCATAGAAAAGATCGACAGCTTTGAGGATTAAATAATGCTTGCAAAGAAATCTGTTCTAAAGCATCCAAAAATTTCCATATCTGGAATGGTGGTGAAATCTGGGAAAGAAATATGAAAAAAAAAAGAAAAGTAGTAATGAAAACTTGTTTTCTAGCCATTATGAAAGAGAACTTCATATTGAAGAGAGAGCATCTCTGCTACACAGAAGAAATCTATAAACGTGACTTCCTTCTGTATATCAATATACTCCAACGATGTCAAGAGTCAGTTTGTGATACTTCAGAAAGATAAAAGTGAGAGGATGAAGGAGGTCATACTTTGAAGGAAGTATTTTCTCAACAGCTTAAGAGGATTTAGCATTCGTTTCCTGATGACATGATAAATATTGTCTTAGGCAATTCTTAAAGTATCCTAGTACCCTGATAACAAGCTCATAGCTTGTAACAGATACTGTAAGGTGGGGTTTGATTTTGTTTATAGGCTTAGGTACTTAGAAAAAAAATATAAATAAAACCCAAACAATAAAATTACTGGGAAAGGTTTTCAGTTTTTTGCGAAGTTACTGTGGTAGATGTAGGAGAGCAGAGAAAAAGAATGAATTTACCACAGACTTAAAGTGAATAATAATATTGTGATGAGTCAGTTGTAAATTTATGCAAGTAATGTGGAAGTATTTTTCTTCCAAGATATGTGAACAGTCTAAGTTCAGCAACGTGAGCTGCTCATCAGTCAGTGTAGAGTGATAGAGCTAAATTTGTCAAATCTCATGGTGTTAAATGGCAATCTTATAATCCAATGTGCTGTGTGATGCTACCAAAGAGGTATTTTAGGATGTTACCTATGTCTCCAAGGGTCCTTGTAACTTCGAGGAAGAATGTTTTGCACATTTCTCTTTACACTATGCACTTTCTGACATAGTTATGGTGTCCATTTCAAAATCCAGGGTCTTTTTCCTCCAACTTGCACAAGTGGTTCAGTTAATGGTTACTTATATCTTCTTGCTTTGCTTTCTTCCTTACCCCTGTTCCATGGTGATATTTTAGGATACATAGGGCTTTGGAAAATGGGTAGACCTAAAAATTCACCCTGATATTCAAGTCTGTCTTTCCTAAAATAAACCATGCAAAGAATATGGCCTGATGGTTACTCCTTTTATCTGCTTCCCCTTAGGAACAGTTATGATGTAATTATCATGATTCATGCCACAGGCTGAAATACATCCATAAGAAATCTTGACCTGATGTGCTGTGCAGCTTCATTTGAGCCCTGCTCTGTCAGGGCCCTGACCTGTCTCTGATTATCCACCCAGTCTGTGTCTACTTCAGACATGTCAAAATGAAAATATGTTTACCCCAGGATCATTTCCCTTGATTGTCTACTGGCTTTAAACTTTGCCTATATCCTGCTCTCTTTATTGCAGTATTTCCCTTCCATATCTTAGTACAGGGCAGACACACGAATTATTCAAAGAACAGGTGTATGTATGCAGTTGCAGTAACCACAAAACTCTCTTAAGAAATAGAACACTTTTTTTATTTTCTCGAGTTTCAGTAAACTCTAAAAAAGATCTAATCTAACAAGTTGGAACAGGCAACAATATACACAACAGAAAGCAGTAACTCAGCAACAGGAGGCTTCTAACAAATTAGAAGTTATCTTTTATAGTAGAATACTCTAAATTAATTATGAACTTTAAAGGTCACATGATAGACACAGATGGCAGATTAAAAGTGTATTCAGTAAATATTTACTGGTCTGGGCACCTTCATCTCTATCAAGGCTTTCTTCAGACCCAACATACAGTAATTGCTATTTTCACAAAGTTCAGCTTATTAGAGTATCTGAATGTCTCAGGGCAATGGAGGGCACATTGCAGCTGGAAGATCACTGAAAAAACATCTTCCTGGGAAAAGTACCCTGTAATTGAAAAGAATGACTTGTTACAAATTAATAATTTGCTTCCCTAGGGAATTACTTGGTGTGATTGTACTTCAGGCCAGCGGTCATTACATTTGCTTTTGGCCAACATGTAACATTTGCTTACCATGATCCCATTAAACTACCAAAAAAGGTAAAAGTACAAATTATGTCTTCTGCGGATTCTGTGTTATGCTTCTCCTTGGTGTCTTTTTCAGAAAGCGGACATCCGGGCCTGTATAGAAATCAGTTTTGAATGCTGGTTTTGGGAAGAAAAGGGTTGATTTTTTTGTGTGGTTCACCACCTGAATTTTGCATCTGGGCAGTAAAATAAATCAGTAATGAACAAGTTAGAACCAGTGTGCCTGTCCAGCTATCAGGCTAAGCCAAACAAATTGCAGTTTCACATAGGTTATGCAGAAGTTGTAAATTGGGCAAGTTTTCTTGGGGTGTTGCCTAAAGGTGATCAGGCTCTGATCAAGCTCCCACAGGACTGGGCAGTTTGAGATGCTGCCTCTATGGCTGTCATCAAATCTTTTATGGTCTGAGGCTGAATATATTCAAAGATATTTGCCAAAGATCTGGAGACAGACACATTGCTATTCACTAAGAGTAACTTTTCAACCTTGATGCTGTTAAACTCAGCCCTCCTCCTCATTCCCAGCCTTTTAGTGCCTTTTGCAAGATATCACATTGGGCTAGCTACAGTAAAAATGCATTGCTACTTAGCAGACTTAGCAAGCTCAGCAGTGAAGGGGTATTGCATCTAGTCTTGAAGGAGATGATACCGTTAGTATGGAAAGCTTTATAAAAGCTTATTTAACTGTGGCATTTGGAGGGAAGAATGACATAGGAAAATCTGCCACAGGTACTATGCAGTTACTTATTTTTTTCTGAGGAATTTCTTGTGGCAGACATTATAGGGCACTTCATCTTCAGATAGTGATCTCTGTAGAGAAAATCACAGAAAGCTCTCAGGACAGAAAACCAGTCTTAAGGAAATAAGTCTTAAATGGAGTAAGTCAAAGGTGAAAGGGGCCATGTGGTTTGGTTAAAAGGAACACTATCACATGAGGAACAATCCTGCAGAAAGAACTGAAAGATGGAAACTGCAGATCTTCTAAGAAGAGTTTATGTCTAGATCGATATGCTTTGCATCTGAGCTACACTTTCTCTCTGATTACAAGACCGTATGATGAGAGTTAGATATTTTTTCCATGCATTTCCCACAGGCACCAAGCAGTCTGCTGACACAAGAGCGAGAAATAGAGAAACTGAGTTAGAGACTCACTTATACATATTGCAGGAACTTCACAGGACTCAGTTTACAGTGATGGGAATCCCAGAAGATCAATGACAATTGGTACGATCAGCATTCTTCATTGACATTGTGAACTCTCGATAGCCTTTATGACTAAGAACAGTAATTGCATTTTAAATTGACTAATACACTTCAGGTGGCAAAACCAGTATTTTAAACTTCAGGGGCTGTAAGCGGAAACAAAATTCAAGTTAGAGGGAATTTCAAGTGAAGGGGGATTTGCTTTGGGAGTAAGCACACAAAGGAGGAGGTAGCATATTTCTCACTTAAAAGTTTCCAAACAAGGCAGGAAGACATGCTACAGCTGGTAAGAGACTACTCTGCTCACTACAGGAGAAAGTCTGCTACCTCTGGTGATTGCTTTCAAGGACAGTGTGATCCAGTCTAGTCTCAAGTTTAGAAATCCTTTATCTATAAAAGGGCACTTGCTGCTAAGCTTCACTAGAGAGGGAAGAAGCGAATGCACATAAGTTTGCCTGAGCAGTCCTTAAGGGTGTAGAGCCAGGGAATGCTCCTGTTGATAAGGAGAGAAAACTGTGAGACTTTATTGGCTGACTGGAGCCCCAGTGCCCCCAGGAATGTTGTCAACAGTGTTTGAAAATGCAGCTCCTGGCACTGTAATGTGTTTCCTCAGGAAATGCATGCGGTGCCTTTGCCACCTTCCCTCTGCTGTGATGTCTTAGGAGTGTGGCCACTGGACAGTGAGATATTAAGAGTAGCTATTTCTCTGCTAACGAGATGAATTAAAAATACTTGCTTATCAAAGCACCTTCACCCCATTCCCTTGCTGTTGCTGAAATTGTCAAACTGCTGTGTCAAGGTTGTGGCACAGCCAAAAACCTCATTCAAAGCTCTGTTGGCCTGGCACAGAGCATGGCTTCCTATTTTTACCTTGTCAGTGGTGCTGTGTTCCATCTTACCTGCTTCCCTGCTTCCTGGTAGGAGTGTTAATGAACTCTTCACCACCTTCAGGCAGCAGCACGGCCTCTGACTTTACTCAGAGATTCAACTTTTGAACCAAAGTAATTCAAATGTAATGCAAAAGAAATCCTTCTATTTATCTTGAGTTTCCCAGAGCTTCCTGTGCATGTAAAAAGCAACATCAGCATGAAAATCTACAGTCTTCAGTTCTTCACAACTTCATGATGGCCATACAAAAAGGGATGATCTAAGGGATGGCTTTTATTTCACCTTTGCTCATTTAGCAAACTGCCACACTGCTGTACCTCCTCAATGTATGTACCTTGCAAAATGAGGCAGTTACAAATGGCAATAGATGATATTGGCTGTATCCTTGTTTCCGATACTTTATTTACAATGAAAGACAAACATGAAAGATTTGGGAACAGAGGGTTATAAGCAGATGTTAGGAGCCTCAAAGTATATTGCTCGAGCACACACCCAGGGGGAGATGGAGGACGCAGAAGACAGACAACTGCAAGTATGTGAAATATCTTGCCAAAGATGCTGCCTGTGCTACAAGGACTTGTGCAAATCTTTTGTTTTACATGCAAAGCCTAGAAAAGAAAGGCACTGTTCACCTATTCACAGCTGAACATTTAACTCCCTTTTCTCAGTTTATGCTATGCTAGCAGTACTGAAAATACTGTCTAGCTCCTTCATTGAAAGCATTAAGCCAGCATCTGAAGTGTTTCAGATTAATCCAAACTTGTTACTGTTGTCATGCATGACTTCATGTTGTCAAACATGTTGTCCTGCATGACTTCAATACTTCTCTTTTTTCTGATTTATTGAGTTTACAACAGTTTTGCTTTTGCTCTGTCCCTGTGGCTGGAAATCGTGAGTGTGTTTTGCAGAGAGTCTGTTAGTTTGCAAAATTAGAGGAAGGCTTCTTGCACTACCAGGGACTACACGGCAGTGAGGGACAATATGAAGCCCTTGTATTCCTCCCAGCAAATCCATTGGGAAAATGCCAAACCTACCACCCTCCACCATCAGCACTCAGAACTGAAGCTTGATCAAATGTGCCAATGATTTCTTTAATTATTGTTCATTAAAAAGCAATACATGCACAATCATAAACTTTATTTTATCTCCCCATAGTATCTATACCTTATTATATCTGTAACAAATATAGTTTTAATGGAGCAGAGAGGAAAGGAATTTAGAGGGCATCCCTGTAATAAGTGATTTAAAGCTGCATAAAGAAACATCTGAAGGATTTAAAAATAAAATTAATTTGCACATGCTTGTTTGTTTTTTCTCCTTTCAGGAAATTACAATATTTGAGGGGTTTAAAAGGGACTATGTATCCTGATGCTTTTCACTTCTTTCTATGGCATTTTTTTGTGCTGGTTTATTGTCCAGCCTTAAACACCCTTTTCATTATTATTGAAGAGCAAGGATAAATGAAACACAGATAATACCAAAAGAATGTTTTGAAAACTGGATTAAGAAACCCTAAGAAAGGTGTTCTAATCTTGCTGAAGTGTTCTGTGGTTCTTCTAAGCTAAGTGGAAGCATCTACTCCTTTTCATTGGTTCTAGAGGGCCATCAGCAAGTACCTCTCTCAGCTATAGTCTTTAGAAACACAAAATAGAAATACTGACTTACTGCCATTTTACAAACTTATCACAAGAGTACTCTAGCTTAGGTGCATCATTCACCTATCCATGTATTGCCTGAAAGGTAACAACACTGTGATTGCCTGCCAATGTGCTCTCCCCTCTGACAAGGTAGACCTTTCAAATACTGATGTATAGCTCTTTCTTTCCGTATTTGTCAGTCATATTTGTAGCAGGAGCAAAGCTGATGGTTAGCTGGCAATCTGCTCAAGATGCTGATAAGTAATAGGAGGTGAATATTGCAACTTGGCTTGGATACCTAAGCAGCAGGCAATGTTTCTCGCTTTTATATAGACAGACGTATAGAGTATAGGAAGATGTATAGTCATGTAAATGTTGCTTGTCTGCTCATTTTCTGTTGGAAAATCAGATAAAAGTTGTTGACTGTAACTCAGGGCACATCAGTAAGTCAGAATGAGATCTCCCTCCTAATGCGCACTCAGATTCATTGTACATGAAATGTGTAGACATTTTAGCAGTAAGATCAACTTCTTTCCCTTCCCCACCATAAAAATTGTCTTTAAGAAACTTGCTGGGGTTTTTTGTTATACAATAAGCAGAGCTCAATGATATGCAAATAGGGAAAAGCTATCAGGAGGTTCTACTGAAGCTTATCCTTTCCTTCATTATCCTCTGCTGAAGATGAGTGAGATCTATTTTAACTCATACTCTGCTGAAGTTTAGAATTTTCTTTTCTTTCTTCCCTCCCTCATCCCCACCCAGGTTACCTATCACACATTGAACTGAAATTTTGCTGAAAGCTTTTTTTTTTTGAAAGTAAATACTTCTTTAAAAAAAAACATAGAAATTAATCTGGTATACAACTAAACAAAGGCATTATGTTCCACAGGACATATTCCATCAAGCAGCGGTGAATTCCCATATGAGTCCTTCGTTTTAGACCAGGGTAAACTTCAAGATTTTGGACCTGTATTCTTATGAGACTTTTCACCTCTAGTATCTTTTTTTTTGTGCTTTTTAGGTAACTCTTTCCTCTTGGAGGCCTTTCCCTGTTTTTCTGGTTTCTTTTTATAGGGTATTTATTTAATTGTCAAGCTATAATTAATATTTTACTTTTGTTTTTACTATTTACTACATTAGCAGCTGCTTGGTTAATATCTTCCCACACACCAAAGTGCAAGTCAAAATATTCAAGCGAAGTGCAGTTCAATTTTTTTATGTTTACATTATTAAGAATTGAGCCTTGCAGGCAGGAGGTAAATCTATTTGAGTAGGTTACTGAGTCATTGCCTCCTAAATATAATTAATGCATGATAGTGAATTTATATGGTCAAATTAATTTTTAGTTCCAGAATATCCAGTGTTAGCAAAATTGGAACAGAGGATTTAGGTGCTTTCTCTTGCAAAATCTCTTCCCAGTTACTTTGTCAAGAGCAATTTTTAACTTGTCTCTAACTGGGAAGTAATGTTTCCTTAAATCCAGTGATATTTGAGAGTTGGATCATAGAGTCATAGCATAGTTAAGGTTGGAAAGAATCTTAAGATCATCTAGTTCCAACCCCCCTGCCATGGATGTACCTGGATGGTTTTGTGCATCTCCAGGTATGTCTACATTGACAAGTAATGTGGACCAGTATGGGTGGATTTGTAACATAAATCAATTGGTGATGAAGATCTGATGTCCGCATGATGGGCATCATGAGGGAATTGCAGTTCAGATTAGGTCTAGTCTGATCCTGATGACTTTCTGAGGGTAAGGGACATCCAAAAGTGCTCCTGGGCTGCATCTTCTACTTATTCTTACACTCATGAGATCATGCTTGAGCAAGATCACCAAACAAACTTGCACAGACTTGGCTATTGGCCGCCTCAGAAAAATATATAGTGAGTGAGTGCAATTATTTATTGTTGAAATTTCTTCTAACTTTCTGTTAAGTGCTTTTTGCAGTCATTCTTACATAGATCAAATCTGTATTTTTTTATGTGTCATTTGAATGACAGAGCAGATTCTCCTTGGCTGGACCATATACCACAGATATTATTTCTGTAATTTTTTTCTAATCACATTTTGATTCTCTTTAGCACTGGCTATTGGCTTGCATTCTGTTAATAGTGGTGAGATATCATTCAGTAAAAACAAATGAAAGTCTTCTGCCTTTTTTTTTAATATATATACAAATGTGAGGATAAATTTTATACTGTTGCATTTTTTTTACTTAGAGGCAACCAAATAATAAAGTAATTTGTGGTAAATTATTTGGGGTCAGGGATTAACCTTATCTAGGGGAACTATGACAGATCCTGCTTTGTGTGTGTACCTGAGTTTGATGGGAAAAGTGTGCTGTGATAGGTAGCTGAATAAATTAATGATCAGATATAGTGACCTTTGATGTGACCTTTGATCTGCCCTCAGTTAAGAGCATGTAAACCTTCCATGTTTCCTCTATCAATGATTATTTTCTCTTTGGTTCCTGTAACAGTCTCAATATAATATTCCTAAATATCTTTAAGCTCATGTTCACCCATACAACATCTCCTCAGAGCATTTGTATCAAACCTAAGACAACAAACAAAAGAAAATAAATTCTTTGACTTTGACATTCTCATAGGAATTATTGATGAGAGCACTAAGGCCAGTTACTTGTAGTCTTTTCAGGTTCAGATAACAAAAGCTTCGACACTGAACATCCATTGCCATGGAATTACTTCAGTAGCAATTTATTCTCTCCTTGAAAGAGATTTCAGTGGAAGAGAGTTTTGGCCAATTGTCATACCTTCCCAATGCCCAGGGACCAGCTGTTTATCTATTTTGAGGGGGTTTGTGAGTCAGTATCAAACAAGCTCTTCTTCCCTGCATTCATCTATTGCATGATCCCAAGGACTCTTTCAAAGTTGCTGGTGGCACCACAAACTGCACATATGGTTTCATCTCCCTTCTTGTGGTGTAGTGGCATGGCAGCTCAGGGTAGGGTGTGTGTAGGCGGTGGCTGGAGTTTTCAGAGATTTTTGGTTTCTGGAAGCCTGCGGTGACAGGCAGGAAATCAACTCATTCTGTGCAGTTGTGCTTTTTCACAGAGCATTTTTGGTGTGTTAACACCATTCAGAGGCATGCTGGTTTGCTTTTCAAAACAAGTACCTAAAACCAACAGAAGCCAAGTTGTGCCAAAAACAAACGATTTTTTTTTTTTTTTTAAGAAAAAACCCTGCAAACCTCTGTGCTCTGAAGTTTTTCGGTATAAATAAATCAGTGCGGTAGAAAACTATGATTTTTTCATAGACTTGTCCAGTTGTCACTGTTGAGTTTGCCATATGACTGCATAATGTCATAGTCCTCTTTCTCCCTGTTTGCATCGATCTTTTTCTGTGTTCTGAGACAAGTTGTAAAACTTACTTTTTACTTAGTTAACAAATATAGCACTCCGGAATTCAAATAAGAAACACCTCTCTTGCTCCAACAGCTTTCCAGTTCACTGCAAATAACTGACCACTGCAGAAATGAAAGCACAGGGTGGTTGGTTTGTTTACTTTTAAGTAAAAAAGAGTGTTCTTTGAGGAAGTGGAGACTTTGAAAGGGAGAGCCACCCTTCAGGAAGATCTGAGTAGGATGGAAGAGTGAGCTAACAAGAACCTTATGAAGTGCAACAAGGACAGTGTAAGGTCTTGCACCTGGGTAGGCACAATCTAAGAGCGCAGCACAGGCTGGGATCTATCTGGTTGAGGAGCAGCTCTGTGGAAAGGGATGGGGAGGTCCTAATGGATAACAAGCTCAATACGAGTGAGCAGTGTGCAGCTGCAGCAAAGAAAGCCAACAGGATGCTGGGTTACATCAACAAGGGCATCACCAACAGAGATAAAGAAGTCATTGTCCCACTCAATGTTATCAGATCACACCTGGAATACTATGTTCAGATTTTGTCTGTGCTCCACTAAAAAGGTGGACAGGCAGGACAGTGTTCAGAGAAGGGCCACAAAGGTGATCAAAGGACTGGGAAGCCTGTCATATGGGTAAAGACTGAGAGAACAGGGCTTATTCAGTCTTGAGAAAAGAAGGGTAGATTATCAACATGTTGTAGCACTTAAAGGGTGGTTAGAGAAAATTTGGTGGCTCTCATTTTGCAAGGAGTCACATGGAAAAGACAAGGGGCACTAGTTACTCCTGGGAGATTCCAACTGGACACGGGGAATATTTTTCATAGTGAGAACAATCAGCCATTGAAATAATCGCCGCATGGAAGTGGTATATTCCTCAGTGCTGGATACTTTCAAGATTCAGCTGGACAAGGTGGTGGGCCATCTTGTCTAGACCATACTTTTGCCAGGAAAGGTTGGACCAAATAATCCTTGAGGTCCCTGCCAACTTCGTATTCTGTGATTCTATGTCCTACCAGACAGAAAAAAAAACCCAATAAACTGTTTTTCAATTGTCATTTGTCCTAGAAAGTAGAGAATGCTAAAATAGTAGCCTACTTCCCCAGGTAAGAAGGGAGGGAAGAGTTATGTGGTTTTGGCACTTCTGTCACAGTTCCTCATAAACAGTGGCTGTCACAGGCTGAAATGGACACCTACCTGGTGGTTCCTCACCAAGGTAATTTCATGCATTCATCCATGCATCACTGCATATGAACCTTTTCTGTGATACTGTCATAAGAGGGTGGGTGATATCTATGTCAGACACTTGAATCTGGGATAATACCTGAAATCTTTTATTCTGAGGACATTGACATGACATTGGATATCTCTGAACCATGCTATATTTCTGTTCTATTTTGTTAATGATGCACATCCTACCTAGACCCATGGTAAAATAATTTTTATTTTACAAACTGGGAGGTTTGCTTATTTCATTCCATACAGAAAGATGCATTATATGTGGGCAGATTGCAAGATTAATAGAGACACAAGAATTGAAGAAGGGGAAAATGAGTACACAACCAGTTCATACTCAGCCAAGCAATTCTTTGCTAAGTCAGAGTGGTCACAGTACTTGTGATTGGGTCAGACAGCAGTGTTTCACCACATTGTTAATCACACCTTACATTTACTGTGTCAGCTTCGGTAATTGATGGATATCAAATTCTTCACTTACCACTATTTTAGCCTACCCCAAATCATATTCCATCCCAGCCCTGGGGAATATTAATCACCATTTTATTATATTCAACTGGAGAAGTTGTAATTCTTTGCCATAATTTTTAACTATATGTTATGGAGTAACCAATGAGCTTAAACTAACATACATTTATTAATTAGCATTAATGATAATTAGGAAGAGTTAAAAACAGTATGCCAGAAATAGGTTTTTCCATATTATTTTGAATAGCGTAGCATAGAGCCATCTGAAGCACCTTACTTAGAATGTTTTATACAGAATTATTGCTCAGCATTTCAAAAGCAGAAGTCCTTTTTCTGTGAAATACAAGTCAGACTGTATTAGACTGGAATCTAATTTAGTGTAGCTCCTACTACTCCCTTAATTCCCCAAAGCACTTTACAATGCAATAATATGAGCTAGTAGTGTGATACACAAGCAGGTAAATCTGTATCTTATTTGCAGTGGGCTGGTTCCAGGCTTGCTTGTTAGCTTGTGTAGCTCCACTGCAGATAGTGGGTGGTGTGAGGCTGTTTTATGCTAGCTAGGATTTGGTCCAAAGCCAGAGGTGTGTACCTAAAATGGCAAAGCATATGAAATACTATTTAAAAACAAAAATGAAAGGTTAGCCAGGAGATTCCATTTATTCCTACTACTTTTTAGGGCTTCTTGATCCAATACTTCTAGAATTTAATAAGTTTTGGCTCATATCCCACATGAGCAATAAGGTCTTAAATTTTTCTCTGAAGGACACTAAAACAGGAATAAATGAGGTTTCATTAAATGTCCCATCCACTACTAGCCACTTTTATAAATGAAGGTGTACTGCAAGTACAAAAAAGCATGTGGAAGTACATCTACCATTATGTGCTTAAAGGAGAAAGAAGGAAATACAGTGATGTTTCTAAAACTGTTGATTGTTTTCCCACTTAATAAATCACCAACATTATGAACTCAAAGTGAGAAGCAATTTTGAGGATAAGAAGTTGATCTTCTTTCCACGTACTTGTCTGAAGTAGTTGTGGAGGTAGCTGTAGTCTCCCTTTCTTTGCAGACTGTTACTGATGGAGGTCAAGAGCTGAATGAGTTCTTGTTCCTTGACATCAGTTCCCTTCCTCTCCTCATCTCTGTTTTCTAACCATTTTTCTCACTGAAGGCAGCAGCTGCATGTCTGTATGTCAGATGTTATTGGTATACACAACCCCAGAATTACAACTTTTTAAATAGCCTCTTATTTTTTGTCACTGAATGAAAAGCTTGTGGATTACAACACTGTGTTCTAATATTAATAATAATGCAAATCTAGTGGCCACTGCAGATTAGAGTTTCTAAATTGCTGGTACATTCTTTTTCCTATTAAAAATTTCAGTTCTGTTTACATATCAGCTTCTGAAAATCCTGATCTTGACCTCTGTTGCTGTTGATATCTGAGTCAATTGCCTTCCATTTATTATTTGCACATTTAATTTCTTGACTGGATAGCACAATCATAAATATACTACAGAAAGAAAATATAAGTCATATTTAGGGGTTTCGTATTAAATTCGGTTTTATATAGAAACATTCTGTATTATGTGTACATAACAATTTCCCTTTATCTGTACTTCAGTTTGAACATTCTGAGATGAGAAACAATAATATTATTTCATAAATAACCACATATGTTTCTTGTTTATGTTGAAATACCTTGGAAAGTGGAATTCAGTTTTGGTACTTTTTTTCTTCTAGTGTTATGGTCATTCATTTTCTACACTGAAGAATTGACTTAAAAACATCCTTTTTAGCAAAACTGATCTTTTTGTCAGACTTTTCCCTTTCATACATGCAAGATCCATGTTTGAAAATACTGACTTTTGAGTGGGCTTAAGGTTTGTTGGTTTTGTTTTAAGCAGCTTTCAGGCTGATAATTTTTTTTAGTATTAAAAAGATATTGACTACGTTTGAGCTATGTTGGCCACTGTTTTGGTGCTGGTTGCTGCTACTGTCATACAAGGAGCAATTAGAAACTGATAGGGAAAGGAACCAAAAGTTTTTTGTTCTCCAGAATTCATAGAATTATGAAAAATAAAAGAAAGTGAAATTTATTGGCTTTGACAACTTTTATTAGGATTTGAGCAGTGTGACTTTGATGGATAGCTCATATAAATATGGTCAGTCCTCTGGACTGTCAAATGAGATGTTTGTTACTGGCTCAAGCCAAGTCAATGTCTAGGTGTTACTGACAGTCCTCACCATGAGGGCTGTGTGTGGATGTATCCTAGGAATCACCTGCACACTGGAAGACATTTTCTTCAGTACATGGGTTCATGCATATTTAGAGTCAGCTGAGATCTTCCGCACTTGCTTTCTGCAGGTAGATGTAGGAGACATAACATATAGACTGAATGGATGAGCCTTCAGCACTTTTCTTCAGCGCTGACCACTCTGCTCTCAAATAATAAAAGCAAAATTGATTTGTGTTTGCATTCAATAACTACCTCCAAGTTCCAGTACAATTGTCAGAAGAAGGATTAGTTTCACACACATGTAATAGAGATACCACATGTGCTGTCATCTTGTCTTTTATTGCAGTCAACTGCTTAATGATACTGTCTCCAGCTCTCCAAGTGAGTTCTATTAGCACTTATCTTTAGTAAATTTGAAAAGTCAACTGATTCCTCCAGCATTTCAGCTGGAGGTTTTGAAAGTACTGATTATTTCGGCCTCTCCCTTATCAAAATGTCTATGCGTTCAGACAGAAATAATGCAGCACTAGATCTAGAGCACAACTAGCTCTCCAGGGAATGGGAAGGAAAGGAATCTCCTGTGGGAATTCTTCATGATCAGGCAACAGTAGCATATCAGCTATTTTTGTTACTTCTTTGCAGACGGTTTAACAATCTGTTACAAGTTATATCCCAACATACAATCTTCCCTGTCTGCTTTTCTTTGAGTGACAATGATGTCTCTGGGTATCTCACTCCAAAAAATATACTTCCTCGATCCTAATGACACTTTATGTGACGAGCTTTCTACAGGTACCTGCTGATCAGCAGGTCCTATAATAGGACTCCAGGTCCTATTATAATCTGCCAGGTAGAAATAAATAAATCTATTAGCCCAGGCTGGGCTTGTTTCATCATTGTGACAGCTTCCCATGAGCCTACATTCGTTATATTTCCTCAAAACGGTCAGCCCCCATATCACCTGACAGCTGAATTTCCATGACTGGACTCTAGATTAATGCATCTTTAATCTTTATTTAATTACTTGTTAATAATCCAGTCCGCTCCCAACCCCCCCTCCATCCCCTCTTTTTTTTTGACTACCTGGTGTTTACTGGGAGACCAGACCGACGGCTGAAATTGCTGCCATGAATATTTTGGCATGAATTTTCTGGCAATTTTGTTAATCAAAATAAAATAAGCACCTAAATATCTTTTGTTTCTTATTAAAGTGCACTGTGCACATCCAGTTCAGTATGGCAACAAGTTTCTCTCTTCTTTCAGAGGTGACAGAAAGATTGCTGTGCTGTTATAAATGCTGCTGCAGCCACTCTGGAAATCACATCAAACACACGTACAACTAATTTCTCTGCAGACCCTTCATTGTGAATTATCAATCCTAAAACCACACTTCATTATCTTTTCAGGTATATTAGTGTGAATCAGGAGTAAAAATAGACCAGAGGAAAAACAAGTAGAAGGAAAGAAGAGTCAGACAACTTTGATATGCCATAACTGTCATATTTCTGAGTTGTTCCCACTTTTCCGGGGGGGGGGAAGTAATATTGGAAGGTGAAAATTTCTGTTGTATGAGATTTAAACTGGTTCTTGTTCTAATTTTCTAATTTTCAAAGTTCTTTGTCAAAATGTATATCAAAAGGAGAAAACTTGAGAACACTGGAAGCTGAGGTAAAGCAGGCTGAAAAGGGCATAACTTTTTCCACCCCAGAGTAATTTGTTGAATAATGAAATAACATTAAGTCTGTATTTTCCTTTCTAAATACTGGATCTGCTCAGGTTGACTGCATTATAGTACGATTATCAGGTTTCTCCTTGGCAACTGTATGAGCTTTGCTGTTGCCCAGCACTAGGAGGCTCTCCTGTGAACTTGCGCTGAGCTAAGTAGCAGCTTTAATCCTGCTAGGGTCAATTCTTTAGTAAGTATTTCAGTTCTTCAGCACTCTTTGTCTCACTCAAGTTAAAGTAGTGTGCTGTTTTCTACCTCCTTTTCTACTATTCAAGTCACTGAAGTTCATTTTCCATCTTCAGGTTGTATTGTTGAATAATTATAACAGCTAAAATAAAATAAATTGGTTTAGTTCTTTACAGAGGGAAAAATGGGAGATGACCAAGCTGATAACCAGAGCATTGCTTTTCAGTAGGAGCATGTACTTAATAGAGATGGGTGTTCCTGTGCAAACTTTAATCCCACAGGCAAGAACACTCACAGTGGCTTCAGCTGCACCTAAGCATCCATGGTCTTGTCTAAGCATTGCAGCTTTCTGTTCTTTTTTAGTGTTTCCAACGTATGTCCTCCAAATCTCATGTGAGTTGCAGTTTACATCTTGAGACATATATAGTACCTGCATAGAGAAAAATCTCAATGGATTTTTCTTCCACTATATTCTGCAGTTATTTTTTGAACTCATGTAAACTTTTACCATCTCCAGCATCCTGTGATAATGAGTTCCATGGTTTTAATTGCATTTTGTGTGATTTTTTTTTTTTATGCTTTCTAAAATCTGTCATCTGTTCATTTAATTCCCTTTACTCCTTGCATTAGAAGCAAAATGAATAATTGTCCTCTGTGTACTTTCCCACTGCTCCATTGATTTTATAGATCTCTATCATGTCTTCACTTATTTCTGTTCCAAATTGAAAGTCCTAATCTGCTTAGTCATTTCTCATATGGGAGAACTGTTTCTTACCCTGCTATCTTAGCTAGCTGTGTAAATAGATATTACAGTATGTCTAAACCATTGACAGATTTTAATTTTGGTGGGTTTTTTTTTCTATTTTACTTTAATGCTGGCTGTAATGTCAGAAAAGAAGCAACAGCTTTATGGTACATATTTTTCTTCAATGACTTTTTTAGTAGTTGATGTCTCTTAAATTTTCTGCCCAGTGAGGGGAAGAAGTAGTGCCCCCAGTTTCCAACTGTTGCTTAAATATTTTTCAGCCACAGGATCTTGAGTTTATTGAAGGCACAGCTTAGTGCCTGTTGCTCTCTATGTTAATCCATAGATCTTGTCAGATATCACAGTCCTCAGGCAGGAGACTTCGAAGGCTCACAGGATGTGAAAGAAGCATTGTAGCTAATTAATGACAATAATATAAATTTTTTCACTACTGAATGCTCTGTCTTCCTAAAGTGGATGAAACTGCCTCATGAGTAGCAAAACCTGATTTGTGGTGTCTGGCATTTGTAGTAAACCTATTGCCTTTACCAGTTTCTGTTCAATGTACCAGTTCCTCTGCATCTGGCTCCTAGCTCACAGCTTTGTTCTCTGACAGCAAGGACCCTTTCAGGGCAGCAGATATTTTTGGCTGTGCTCAGTCTTCTCAGGGGAGCTTATCAGATCAAGTTCATCCTCTGCATAAGTCTCCAGAACTTAATTTTAAGCCACTGTGTCTTTAAATGGGATCCAGACATACCTCCTAAAATGTGAGCTTTGTTTTTTCCTTACTTTGTCCAAAAGAAGGTGCGATACTAACATGTGACAGCATTCCTCACAGTTATAGTCCACTGTAACCACAGGAAAATGTTTACAGCCTAAACTCACAGGTCTTTGTAAGAATGCATCTGCTAGGAGAAACAGAATTGCATCAGCTCTCCAGGTGAGCAAGACTGTTATAAACCTTCATTCAAATTTCACTTCAGTAAGACACTGTGATGAAACAAACACGACACCAAAGCCATGTCTCTGTGTGAGGATGCAGAGCAATTGTCTTCTGCACAGAGCTTCTGGGCTGGGCATCCCCTCAGCAGCATTGCTCCGATGGGCAGGAGTTTGTCCCCAGCTGTCACATATTTCCAAATGTTGGACACAGGCATTCAACTGTTAAAGCACAAGGGCACACTCTGATTTGTGTTTCTCTAGGAAACTGCTAGTGATCTGCACTTCATGTGTTTGGCATCTAATGACTTCCTGGAGCAGAAAGAAGCAGGGATGGGTTTATGAGCAATGTGGCAGGGAAAGGGCATGTGCTGTAAGTCATGCAGAGAGACTACAGCATATGACAGCTTGCAAGCAGATGAACAGAGACTGATAAAAAAGCAGAAGTTAGTTTTCTCTCTTATCTGAATGAGAGTTTCCAATATCTTGAAAGGGTGTTCCTTTTCCTTTTTTTTTTTTTCCTCTTAGTTTGAAGGACTGAATGCTCTTCAAAACGAAAGACAACTAAAAAGAAAACTTAAACACAAACACTGAAAAAATAGAAGACAAAAAAAAAATGTATCAGCCTAACAGTGGTGACAGTACTGTGGCTGTGCCTTTGAGACATATGTGTCCATATTTGTCCATGTTTGATCACCCTGGCTTGAACTTCTCGTTCCAGGTTCCCCAGGTGTCCACCAGGACACTTCAGTGCTAATATGAAGCACCAAAGAAGACTGCAATCTTGGACCTCCCTTCCATATATCACACTTCTAGTGAGAAGAACACTTAGGGATTAAAGCCCCCGCACTCATTTTCACTTGTGACCTAAGTTGGAACATTCAATTTAAATCTCAAAAACTGGCAGTTAAAAGCTACCAGTCTAATTGATTCAGTTCTAAGAACTGTTCTTACATTTCCAAGCAAGGATTTTCAGACTGATTTTTATTTTTAAATCTAAATCACTGTGTCTAACCTGTTATGAATTACAAAGAACTTTCCTGGCTGGTCCAAATCCATTCTAATCTGTCAATCTTCGGCAGACACTTCAACTATAGGCAGTTAAAATTAGATAAATTTCTGCTAAGGCAAAAGGAAATTGCTGGTTTATTGTTAGCACCTATTTTAGAACTTGGCTTTCTGAGCACTACTGGAATGTGGAATTACTAGTTTAAGCCTTCTGGGCCAACCTTTAGCATCAGTGCCACAAATTTACTCCACACCAAGTCACATCTGATTAACAACAGGATTAGATCGATTCATTTGGCGCTGTGGTTAATTCATGCCAGTTTTTCACTAGCATTATCACGTACTGACTGTGCAGCCATTCGGTATCTCAGTGGTTTTCAAGATGCTGTTGGCATGAGTAAGGTTTTACTGGATACCCAGGCCCTTTGTCTGACAGCATTCATTGCCAGTCATTGCTGCATTCTTCCACACTCCTGTAGTTTCCATGTGATGTGACCCTGAAAGTCTGCTTTGTAACTTCCCTGTTTTGCAATAGGATGTATAACTTTGCTCTGGATACTTAAATCACATGTTTTGTGTTCTTTCTTATGCTGTCTACTTAAATCTCTCAGTTTTAAATCTATAACTGCTCAATCAAGGGAACAAAGGGAAAAAATACTGACTGTGTTGTAAAACTCTCTAAGCTGTGAGGTTCATAGATCAGCTTTATTTGAGCAGTAACACTCCCTGGAAAAGCTACTGGCATTATGTTCCTGGGTTAGATGCGTGTTGAATGTGTAATTTCTTTTCTACCTGTTTCAAAATGATGCAGACAGAATAACAACTCAATGACGTTAATAAGCCCTTTCTCCTGTAAGGACAGGATGTTCTCCACTTCCTCATGCCAGAGACTAGATCACTTACAATTGTGGTCCTTTCAGTTTCAAGAAGAATTCTGTGACTGAAATGCACAAGTAGGTAGTGTAACACAAACTAGTGCAGAGACAGCAAAGGATATGTGCCTGGTCAGAGGTCAAGTTAATTACCTTCATATTTTACATTTCACTAGCTTTCTCTCATCTTCAGGTTTAGTTGGCATGGCTTTAAGAAAATAAAACAAAAATAAAAGCAGAAAATAAAACTACAGCATGAAGTTTTCAGCAAACAATATCATTTACCTCTGTAGGAGATTCCTACACCTGTCTAATGATACAGCCATCAGAAGGAAAATCAATATATTTGAATCTATTTTTTTCATATGACTGGATCTACAGCACACAGGGGGAGTGCTGAGTGGAAAAGTGGCAAGCCAAACTATATTATTTCTGGATGAAAACTAACTTTCTGAACAAATGAAAATATTTATTTTAGCACTCTCTCTCTGAAAATGCTTTTCATTCAGGTTAAGATCCTGTTGTAAATCGGGGCTTTACTGAAGTTTAATATAGTAGAAGCTAAGAAACACATAACCTAGAAATATAAAATATATAAGTAAATATAAACCAAATAAATATGAAACTATAAACTGCAGTTCTGTCTGCATGAGATTTTAGCTGTATTAATATTAAATATCACAACAGGAAGTAGATTTCATATAGTGGAAGAAAATCTTAAGAAATTTTGAGTTGGCTGTTTATATTTCAGTCCTAGTAGACAATTCTTATCCATAAACATCAACATGCAGAATCACATTCATGACTGTTCTAGGAGTGGAAGAATGTTCTAGGATGTGGAAGAACATTTGTGGTCATAAAGAGTGGTGTCTCTCATGTGGTTCTTGTTCTCCAAGGGATATTTGTAACAGATGAGCTAATTTATTAGCAGCAAAAGGTTTTTACAAATATGTTATTATTTTCCGCATTTCACTGCTGCATTCAAGCAGTCTAGTTGATAAATATTTACTGAGGAGTGAACTATATTCAGAATTAGTTCAAAATAATTCAACTGCATTGAAATCTGAATGAGATGAACATTCTAAGGTTTGGTTCAGTCTTGGATCTATTAAAGAGCTCTTTTGTTAAGCACAGCAGAAGACAATTTGCATTAGTGAAATACAAAATAGAGAAATTAATCAAGGAACATATTTTCTGAACAATATTCTACCAGCTCATCTTATGATGAATTTGTTGCTGGCAATAATGCAAGATTAGCATGCACAAGGATTCCATCTCCCTGTAACAGATCCATAAAGGGTTTGAGCAGGAGCAGCTGGCATGGAAGAATTGGTAGCAAATCAGGATACAGTTACTGGGAAGCTGTTTAAGAGATGAACTTCAAAGATGCACATCAATCAAGGAACACTAAAGATTAATACAATGTCCTGGGAAAAGCCTGAGTGAATCTCAGACAATATCATGCCATAAAGATGGATTTGTAATTTCAAGGCTTTATATCTCCATGATTGCTATTTCTGCAAGATTGATAAAATACAGTGAAAAATTGAAATTAAAATGATTTCTTTAGATACACTATTATCAAAAGATCCCTGATTCTCTTTTTTCCTTACCTTTCCAAACCAACTTGCCCTTTCCGATACTGGGCCTTGTAACTCTCTCTTCTTTTAGAAGTGCCATGCTGAAAATAAATAAGTAAACTTATATCATTGCCACTTGGATGTTCAAACACTCTTTATCATTCATTTTAAGCTGCTGACACCACTCCATATTTTACCTACCTACCCTATGGATTAAACTCTGATCTAAGATATTTTGGCCTGCTTTGATAAGTGATGAAGCAGCTCATGTTCTGTGGTCTGCTCTTGGGGACTGGAGCGCAGAGAGAAAAAAGGGAAAACAAAATTTGATAATAAATTCCAAAGAGAGTCCAGAAAACTTTGGTGGCCAGTGAAAGGACAATAGAAGTATCACAGTATAATCCCAATCTCCAGATGTAGCAGCAAGATTGAAGTTTTCCAAGGACTTCTGGAAGCTTTGTTCTCTATTTTCCATCCTATTTTTTCTCTATTTTCTTATTCTATTTTTTCTATGCACTGGCCATGCTTACCCAGTATCACTTCCAAGATTGACTGTATTTATAAATTTCAAGTATTAGTTATGTTGCAGAGAAGTACCAAAAATATCAGTGCTGGGTACTATTGCCATGTTAAACATGCACCAGTGGTGATCAGCAGCAGCAGGGAAATGTATGTCTGCCTTTAGCTGTATGCAAGTTCAGCACCTAGGAGAACTCACCCAAAAAAAGTGCAAGTGTCACCCTTTGCCACAGCTATTCATGTGGTCAGTGGCACAAGAGAGGTGGCTACAATGGCAACTTAGTACCTAAGTAAGTGAGCCGCATGCTCTCAGGAAGCATGACCGCAGCCAATTACCTTAGCCCAGACGTTTATGCCTTCAACAGGTGAGATTAGCCCTGTTTTATGTATGCAAGGGTTGGCACACAGCCCAAGAAAGTTCCTGGGTATTTTCAGCCAAGTAAAGACAGAAACATCACCCTCAGATCTTACAGGTTTGTTGTTAGAAAGCAATGTTAACAACTGTTGTAATCTTTTTTTAGTGAAATAAATCTCTACAAGGCACTCCAGTAAAGCTCTAATCACAACCTGTATTTTTCTCACATCCTCTCAACAGGATTGAGCAGATGTTGAGTGGTGCCCTCTCCAGCAGTCTGGCTGGCATCCTTGACATGTAAATAATTTCATCAGTAAATCATGGGAACTTGTGTTGTCTTTAAAACTCATAACACTATGAGCATATGAAACATGGAGAGCTAAGGAGACTATTAATAAGAGAAAATCTGTAATGAGGTAACGAAAGCTGCTCATTGGCTTTCAGTATATCTCCTTGGCTTTGTGTTTCATCATCTTAATGTGGATTAGGCCCATTAAAGACACAGGAACGTAAGAGGAAAAGAGCGGCAGTTCCTGGCAATCCAAAGATAAGCCAACAAAATATAACACAGCATAAGAAGGGTTGCCAGTTGCACTTGGAAACATCTGGTTTTTACCTTACAGTGAAAACTGTAAGTGAAACCTCAGTGAAAGCAGATTTATTTTCCTTCCCTCCCTCTCTTTCTCCCTTTCTTCCCTTTTGTATTTTTTGCTTTTCTGCTACATTTTTCAGTTACCACAATCTCTTAATGTCAGACCTCATAACAGGAGAGGTAGTGGACTTGATAGGGATAAATGGAACCAATAATTCCAGGGAAGGGAAAAAAAAACTCACACAAATCAGTCATATATTCCAGAGCAGCAAAGAATCGACTGCAGTAAGACAAAGAGACAATAAAATATTAATAACTCAAAAGTTATAAATAGGATGCAAGCACCCAATTTAAATTCAGACAAAAGGATCCGAGGAGACAAATTTACGTGTATTGAGGGAATGGGTACACTTTAAGACTTTTTGGTCCAAACTGTTGAAAAATAAATATAATTCAGAATTCTAGAAAATGTAAAATAGCCTTCCTACTTTGTCTTACCAAATTTATTAAGCTGACTTTCTCAGGACATCTGGTTCATAGAACTACAAGCACTAATGTTAGGCAAGGCAAAGTAAGCCTATAGCATATGACGTGCTATTTAACTGGTGGCATACAGATGTCTAGTTACACACTATAAAACCAGTTAAGCTCATATCATTACTTTCTCTGATGAATCTGAATTTCCTTCAGCTTGTGTATGCAATGTGTATTTATGATGATGGTGTATTTTTTGCATGATGTAAATTGAAGACTGGAGTAAGATGACTTTCTTATTCTGATCTAACCAAAATTGTCTGACCAGAAGATCAAAGCATAGCCTGCAAAACATTACTTGCTCAACTTGTTACCTAAAGGCCTAAAAAAAAGGTCAGAGACAATTCAGCTACTTATAGAGCAGGTGTATTTCCCAGGCAACAGTAGAGACTTTTCTTGCTCCTGTGAATTATGCTAGATAGCTAGAGAGTCTGCAAGTGTTGTGTTCTCATCTCTCTTGGTAAAATATCTCATTGTAAACCTGAAATTTTATGCTACGAATGTTTCACATGCTTCTAATGTCCTTCTGTGTCTTGCTGTCCTCCATGCTTTCCACAATTCAGCAGCTCCATGCATGGGCTTACTGATGATTTAATATAGCAGCACACAACTTGCTTCAGTGAAAGCTCGTAAGTAGCCAACCATAGCTAGCTGGTTCAGGAGCACATTAAATGCATTTCAATATAAGAAAAGTGTCTAACAAACAGGTATTTCATGTTAACTGCAGTGAGATTTTACCCAGTGCTAAAGGTAAAACAGCAGCTGAATTGCTGTTCTGAAAAAGAAGACGCTTCACCTAGGGATCCAGCATAAAGTTAATTTTTTTTTGTGGATTCTTTGATATTTTATTTCATATTTTTATGCTAGGGAAAAAATTAATTGCATGATATGCATAATTTTTCATATGTTACCAGGTGGTTGGTTTGTTTTTTTCTTGTATTTTTGGAAAGTTGATTAAGTAATAAAATACATTTAAAAGTAAAAGTGACCATTTGTTAGCCAGACATTCTACTAAAATCCAAATTATCTCCTGCTGAGTATTACACCAATACATCTGCTTTCTCTAGGAAAATTTACATTAATATAGATAATTCAATCTTAGTCAATGTAAAAAAAATAACATTTTTATCTACTGATAAGTATCTTTTTCAAATTATATTAGGTATGGAAGAAGAAAATGTAGCTATAAACTGTTTTATCCCAAATGAAAAATAGATGAGTCTGCACTGAAATTCGAAACGCTGCAATCTGCATTAAGAAAATTATGATAGAATATTGAAAACATTATAAAGCATGGATTTCAAGTGCAAATACCAACCATTTCAATGTAGATATATTAATATCTAATGTCCACCTGGTATTACTGTTATCTAAAATGGAATATTCTGAGATTAGACAAGTATTCTGAGGGGTTTTTCTCTCCCTTAAGACACTGAGGATTGAGCTGTAACAAAGACACAGCTGACTTGCAACAAAATACTTAGGAGTGCCTTACTCTTCATTATACAGCCCTTTCTCTAAAACAGTTATTCTTTCTGTTCTTCCTATTACAAAGCTTCCCAAAATATAATTCCAAATTACTTAACCAACATTCAGGGAGGAGTTAGTGTTATATACACCAGCATCACTACTTACTCACGGTCAGATACAGTACTAATATAGCTAGTCTTAGGAAGAATAAACACCACAAAATTAAAATGCTGAGTGCAATTTTAAAACAGATGAGATGTGATTCTTAAAATTCAGGGTACAAACAGTACATGTGCAGAGCTTTCCAGATGTAAAACAGCTTAATTGACCTCACTGAGGTCCTTCCTCCTCTTTTACTCTACAGAAAAAGTGTGCAGTAATGCTTACACAAATGTAATACGTACTTAACAGGACAGAATAGAATATGTAGTGACTGTACCTCTGCAGTCTGGGGAAATCCTAGTTCTCTGTTTACTGATACTAGCCTTCTGTCAGAAAACTGACTTCAGAAACTCTGCTAGATACAGCATTGTAAAAAAGATGAAAAATCCAGTTTTCAAAAAAGAAGTGTCCATAAAGTTGTTTTTTTTTAAGACAGTTCAATAGATGATATAGATCTAAAACATAAAACCAGCAGTATTTTGTGCAGAGAATTTACTAGTTATATGGCAACAGAAGTTCTAACAGGGTTGTGAAGGGTGTCGAGAAGAAATGCATACTCCATGATGTGTAGTTGCATACTTTTAGTGCTTCCTAACAGCTACCTTCTGTGACTGTGCAGCTCTCTAGTTACAAGTTCAAAGATTGATTCATCATCCACTCAGATGCACCATAAAGTTTTAGAGTTTTTCCCTTGGTAGATGTCTGGAACATTTGGGGAAAAAAAAGTAGGTAATTTACAAAGAAGGACAGGAAAACCTGAATAGCTGTTATGATTTAAAACCAAGCATTTACTGATAAAAGCTGCCTACACACTTTCAAGTATTTTGATCACAGAGGATTGGGGGAGTTGACTGCAGTATGCCCTACCATATTAAAGACTTCCCTGAACTGGGGCATGCCATTCCTGTGAGCCGAGAAGTGTTTCTTGGCATGACATGTAATTTCAGAATGTGTTTGTTTAGTAAATTATGCAATTTTATATTCCAAAGTTTTTCTGAAAGCTTTTTTGAAAAAGGAAAAACAAAGAAAACAAAACAAGAAAAAAACAACACCAAAAAAAAAAACCAAAAAAAACCAAACAAACAAATCCACAAAAAGAGATGGACAAATCCTCAGCTGGAGGAAAAGGATGTAGTTCCACTGACTCCATTAGAGCTATGCCAATTCAGGCCAAACAAAACAACTGAAAAGCTAAAAGAATATATTTCAAGGAAGGTATATCCTGGAAAAGAAGCTGATTTTTTTTTTTTTTTTTTGGAAATAGCTAGGAAAAGACACTGAAATATTTTCCAGGTGTCAGTAAAGAACTGAAACAGATCTGTGTGCTTGAGGCTGAGACATCACTCTGTTCCGAAGGCCGGCATCTGGATACTGGTCATAATCTTTCTTCTGTGTTTTATTGTTCACTGGAACTCTTGCATGAGAAGTCTAATTTTAAGAACATTCTTGACATTTTCCCTCAGCCATAATTTGACATTTTCCGCATCTTATTACTTATGAAACCTGACATCATGTCAGTCTTCTAGCATGAACTTTCAGCAATTTCAGTATTCTTCCTACTTAATTACAGCCATGATTGAAGCAAATTGTTAGTTACTCTTGTCCAGCTAGCTGATTTATGGGTAAATTATGACATATCCAGGTTCAAATCATATTTCTAAATTGTTTTTAGAATTTTTAGCATATTAATATAAGGCTACAAATGTATGTATAAATTTTTTATGTATATTTATATGTACATATATGCATACACATTCATGTAGATATTTTGCAGCATATCATAGAATCATAGAATAGTTGGAAAAGACCTAAGATCATTAAGTTCCAATCCCCCTGCCATGGGCAGGGACACCTCAACACCAAACCACGTCTCCCAAGGCTCTGTCCAACCTGGCTTTGAACACTGCCAGGGATGGAAAATTCACAACCTCCCTGGACAACCCATTCTGGTGCCTCACCACCCTCACAGTAAAAAACTTCCTCCTTATATCCAATCTAAACTTCCCCTTTTTAAGTTTTAACCCATTACCCCTTGTCCTATCACTACAGTCCCTACCGAAGAGTCCCTCCCCAGCATCCCTATAGCCCCCCTTCAGATACTGGAAGGCTGCTATGAGGTCTCCACGCAGCCTTCTCTTCTCCAGGCTGAACACCCCCAACTTCTTCAGCCTGTCTTCATACAGGAGGTGCTTCAGTCCCCTGATCATCCTCATGGGCCTCCTCTGGACTTGTTCCAACAGTTCCATGTCCTTTGTATGTTGAGGACACCAGAACTGCACACAATACTCCAGGTGAGGTCTCACGAGAGCAGAGTAGAGGGGCAGGATTACCTCTTTCAACCTGCAAAATATGCACCTTTGGCAGCACAAAGTGCTAAAATGACCATATTTTGCAAGGGACAATTAGCATTAAAACAGTATTAAGTAAACTGATTTATTTGTGGAGTGCATGCACTGTTCTATTGTCTTTTCATCTTTGTTAAGGTAAACATTTCCAAAGCTACATACATCGGCACTTTATGAAATACAAATAACTTCAGCTCAAACAGCTTACCTGTGGCTTTGTTAACCTTTTGCACGAGAAGATTTACTCAGCAGAAAACTATGCCCTAAATAGATATGAAAGCAGTGGGAGCAATTTATAACAGGTCCTTTAACTATTGTGCTTTGATACAGCATTATCAGGAAGAAAAAAAAAAAGCCCTGCTGCAGTTGTGTGATCTCTAGAATTTCAGCCTCTTCACCTGCGGCTATTGAGCCTACTTTTGGCTATTTGGAAGGAAGTAATAGCGAATTTAAATATGTATTTTCTCTCTTGTTTTTGCATGGGGCAGACCTCATGTACTCTGCCTCACAGTAAGGTAGTGTTGAGAAAAATATATACAGCCAAAAGTCATACTGCTTCTCTGTAGAAAAAAAAACAAGGAAATCTTCAGGATCTTCCTGTGGATAAATCTCTGTGACAAGAGACACACTGACAGAGGTAATGCTAGCAGAACGGTCCTCCCCTGCTCAAGGTAGGGATTGCTAGCTCCTGTTCTCACCTTGCCACTCTGGAGGTTGCCGAGTCCTGGATGAGATCCCAGAGACTTTGGGATACTTCAGCCAAGCCCTAAGGGCAGCTGGAGAAATAATAGTTTTGTCAACCCCATGCTGTGCCTCTTTCCCTAACTGTAATTCTTGCTACTTCCTAACAGACATGTGAGCCCTCCCAGCAGATAGAGATGTAACACTGCATGTAGCTTACTCTTCTGTTTTACTCTCACAGAAAATCCAAACCCTGTTGGATGTACTTCCCAGAATAGATATTTTATTCTGCTGATTTTAGGTTTATAAAAGTTAATCCATGCTCCAAATTCAGGCACTGACTTCCCCTCTAGCCACTGAAGCAAAGCAAAGAATGCTGCTCAAGCATTTTGGGATGGGGAGCTGGCAAGGGACTCTCAAACTTCAGGGATGGGCTGGTTCGCTGGCATGGCTGCATTTTACTCATCTGCTAAAATGGCAGCGTGCCTGCTTAAAAATCACTCAGCTCTACAAAAGTGGATTGTACGCCATGGGTGAATATGGCAATTTAAACGTCTCATGTCTGGCTTGTAAAAAAAGCAAGCGTTTCTCAGGAATTTTCAGTTGAGTTTCTTTATATGTATATGTGCATGCATGGGTGCATGTATATATATATTCATATACTATACATATATATGTGTGCATGTGTACACAGATATACATATGCCTCTTGTGTCTTCCACGTACAAATTATTTCCAATGATTATTTTCTACTCTAACTCACAGTCCTTAACATTGTAGATCCTTGTTTATCTGTCCTTCATTTGTAACAATCAGTTCAGTGAACAAGGACTGCTACCCACTCTTCAAGTCCTGTTTATTGCACTGGAGCACAGCAGCTGCATTCTGCAGGCAGCTAGGTTCCTGCCTTAGACTGGAAAGCCTCAGTCTCCCCATCCTGTCCTTTCTTCTTGCTCCTGACTGCTGATGCTATGCCAACATGGTGAACTTAACATCAAAAATTAACTTCGATGAGATGCCAAGATGATGGGCATGACAGAAATGTATGAATTACTACTGCTAAAGTGTGATAAAACTTCTTGGAAGTTGTTGTTCAACTCCAGAATCTAACTTCCATGTGGAAATAATAATTGAGAAATTTGGGGGGTTAATGTTGCCCCTTCTGTGTGATAGAAAATACTCTGATTTACCTTAGTGACTGAACAAAAGCACCTTAGACCAATTTTTTCCCTTGCTACCATCACTCACTTTTCATCTAAAAATGTCAACTGAGTTTCAGAGTGAAGTCTGAATTCATCTGGTCAAATTAACCTTCTCAATAGTCTTAAAGTGAGAGCTGACCTTTGCTGAGGTATAACTTACGTCAAATGCTTTAAGGAAATCTTCATAACCTAAAGATTGTTCTGTGAGTTGCTGTCTTCAAATTAGGAACGCTATGTAATACATACAGAACTTGAATTTTGTCAACAAGGAACAGAAAAAATCCCAATATTTTTCCTTGAATCCTGAAATAAAACCTTTAAATGGAGCCTCAGTTTCCACTGTAACAAAACATTTCAATCTGTGAACCTGTTTGTAGATCTTGCATGACTGATATATTGTGCATTAGATTTCAATTTGGAGCATACAGTTTTCACCTCTGTCTATGAAGAATTAATCTTGAGTAGGACTTGACCTCTTGACTCAGGACTCTTGGAGGAAAGGGAATGCTGAGAGGAATCTTTGCATGTCACGGCACAGGCAAAGAAGAAAAATCAATAACATCCATGATTTTTGATGACTGAACCCAGTCTCTTGCAAGCTCACTGCTTGACTGTACTTTATATGACAAATGAAAATGAGGAAAAATACTGGTGCAAATGGTAAAGAAACTAAAATTGATAGAAATGTTTCTGGCTCTAAGTTTGTTGTTTATTTTAGTTATTGTAATGCTAAGGACAGTGCTGCTATGTGGCCCAAGTTGCTACCTGTTCAAAAACAATTTAATGCTTTGTTCTTTTTTGTTTGAAATCTGAGGGAATGTTGACTTCTTGATTTACCCAGATCAGTATCTCATACTATGGGTGGTGTATAAGGAAGAGTTACACAAGGTCAGCTGCAAAATTTCAGAATAAATTTTACTCATATGGCACACTTGTTTAAAAAAGCACATATTGTGGGATTTGTGCATCCTTTGCTATATTAAACATCAGTCCCATTTTTCCTCCCAGGACTACAAGGGACTGTTTAAAAAAATCCAGGGGCATAGAAATACATCCATAATCCAGCGGCCTGCTCTGCTAAGAGCTCCAAAGTATTTGTAACATTTTCCTTATAATGCAGTTCTTGAATAGATGGTTATTTCAGCATCTTAGAACAGAGAGGATGATGCTAAAGTTTAATTGTCCCTATGAAAATACCAGTTGGAAGTATATGCCACAAAGCCGCAATTACTAATGATCTAAGAAGACTGGAAGAATATATTTTCACATATTAATCAAAAAAAACACCTTACCCCAACCTCAAAACAGCCTTGGGAAGTAAATAGCGTAATTGAAGAAAGGATTCTCCCCAGGGGAGTAGCATAGGTATGGCTAGAATGTGTTACATCTTTCCATCTGGCTGCTTAGGTGGATTATGTGCTTAACAAATCTACATGTCACATGCACAAACGAAGCGTGCCTATTTCTTCTATGAGCTGGTGTGGCTTATAGTAAAGATTCACGATACTAGAAAATCTGTGAGGGTTGGCATCAGAGTGTGTGTATGTGTTTACATAGGCACAGGTAAAAGGACCTCCGTCTTTTAAGAGCCCCTCTTGTTCTCTTTCAGTGTGAGATAAACAGATACACTTTGGTTTGTTTATTTTTTACTAGTAGTATATGGTGATTATGAAGGTCAAAGCAGATTTCATCCACGGTGCAATTCCAAGAGACAAGGAGGATTTATCAGTACTAGTTTTTAGTATCAATTTGGAATCTATGTACCACAGAGATGGGCTGAGAATCATAGAGAAATGAGCATCTGTTCAACTGCCAGTGATGCTAAGCTATCTTATTTCTCTGGCACAGATTTATTCATATGAAGTGAAGCACTGAAACAAAATATTGGCTTAGCCTCAATCTCCTTTTTCTTTTTTTTAATCCAGTGTCATGAAAACTATTTTGTTTTGTTTCAATTGTAAGTTACAGTTCCATTTTCATTTTTGGCATCATGGAAAATAGTTTTCTCCAGGTAAATATTGTCAGTTTACAAAGGCTTATGTGAAACTGAATGGAAATTGTATACAAAATTCAGGGGCTGTCATGGCTGAAATAAACTTTCCCAGCTACCATCCTGTAGAAAAAGGATATGGAGCTACACTTGCTCTATTTCCAAGTGCTTCTGTACATGGCTCAAGGTGGATTTCAAATGCATAGATTTTGATCAACTTAAAAAACAAAAAGCAGCTGTGTTTCACATCAAATAATGTCCCGTGTCCCCCCCGTCGTCCCCCCCCCGGTTAAATACCATGTTTTAAAAGAAGTTTGGTTTGGATCTGCCTATAGCCTAAAGATTTAAACAAAAAGATTCAAAGGTCTTATTGAAAATTTGATCATTCTCTTCTGAGAGGTAAGGGGTTTGTGTGAGAATTCAGCTACGTCTGTCTGCTTGGGTTGGAACAGCCCTTACAGCTGCATTTCAGCTCCAAGCCAGAACAAAAATGAAAACATAGTTTATTTTTTCTGCAGCCTCATTAAAATTGAACTAATTTTTGAGAGCATTATAGCATAGTTTCATACTTCATAATAAACTGTTTATTTTTTCCTATATAAATGAGTGTGAAACTTTAAGCTTTCAACAACAGCACCTAAAATAATGAGGAGGAACACATTTTTATAATGAGGATACTTGTAATTGCAGAATTTTCCAAGTGATGCAGTAAATTTTCCCTTAGCTGTAAGATTGGACTTTCTCTATAACAGATGCTTAATTTAAGTTACTAGGCTCACTATGGAAGTCACTGTGTGAAGTTTGGTGGCCTAAATTTTCCAGAACAAACCGACTGAGGCTTATCCTACACTTAAAATTTTTGAGTCTTTGGCAGAAGACCTCTTTATGGAGATTTTGCGATTTTTGTCACAAAAAAAAAGTCTTTTGCTGCTTGCCGTGGTATTGATAATTAATACACACTAAAATATATTTACAATGATGGAATAGGAATTAAAATTTTCTGCACAGGAGAAAAGCCTGGACACCCACTGGTGTCCAAGAAGGGGTAATTCACCATCACTAGCTGCTGTTCTTGTCAAGAAATCCCTGCTGTGTTCTCCATGGCCAGCCACATAAAATGCTAAAACCAGTGTTTCTCTGGGATGTAGTATAAAGGTGACATAACTGCAAATGGATCATTACTTGGGTTAAAGGTAGTCAATTAGGCAGTACTTGTTCTGGTTCTTCAAGAACATAAGCAGAAGAAAATTAAAAAGAACATCTTCCTGCTTGTTCCTGCTACCCAGGCTGTCACATTCAGGTACCTCTTTAGGGTTCAGGTCATGAAGGGGTGAGAAAGCCTTCAGTTCTCCTTCAGGCTCCTGCAGTCCTTTAAATTAGCTAGCAGAGCTCCACAGAATATGTGGGTGGTTATCCTTGGAGGTGCAATGACTTTTTTTTTCTTATTTCTAAGGATATGCTTGATTCCCCTTTTGAGGTCAAGGCACACAAATGATCGTATGGCATTCGGTGCTCCCAATTAGTAGCTTCTCTATTTCAAAATCCAACATCAAAACCTTATGAATGGTCCTTCAGGGTTTAACTGATTTGGCTGAAAAAAAGGTACAAATCTTCCCCGTGCACTCCAGAAAGAATTTCTACTCTCTTCTTTTTTATCTCAGCTTTTAGGAACATGTATGGGCAGGGCTACCTGCTCAAAGTAGCACATAGATTGATTTGTTTGTATGTCAACAAAACAACAGAACAGACTTCTAGAGAAGAAATGTCAGAGAGAGGTGAGGACATGATGAGAAACGCTAGGTGATGATTCATAAAATAATGCAATCATTTATGTAAGGGCCTCCACAAACACCCCTCTTTCCCCCCAGCTACTCACTGCAGTTCAAACAGGTTTATTCTTTAAACTGGTTCATCTCATAAAATATGCATCAGGATCCAAGGAAACGTTTATTTAATTAACTGTCATCAGGCTGAGACAAAAAGAAAAAGCCTCTTCTATCAAAATATGCTATAAATAAGGTTGATACAACAAAGTGATTGTGTCAAGGATCTGAGCTTTTGTGAAGAGCTCTCTTGAATATTGGTTTGCTTTTTCTGTTTCACTGCTTATATTGTAGCATTGAACAGTCAAGCTACAGCAGCAAGGCCTCAGGCAAATGATGTTCATTTTCACCAGACCCCCAGCCCAGCACACTGTGATTAGCACCTCTAGATTCAGGGCTATCAATTTGGACTGCTAATATGCTTTGGGCTGACAGTTCTGATATGCGCGTTAGTCTGCATATTGTCCCCTTTAATATCACTTTTAAATGTTTAATAATCTGATTATGATAAATGGTCTGGATATTTATCTTGTTCATCACAGAGAAGGATACCATTAGTGAATTCAATCATTTCAGGAGGGCCAGACTTGCTTGCCAGAGGTCCAGGTCCAGTTTAGGACAGGCTCCATTTCTTTCCTTACTTTATGCCCTTAGCAGAGATATTGTAAGGGTCCATTTTTTCACCATCAAATAGGGGGCAAGCTACCAAATGCTGGTGTAAAGCCCAGTTCTGAAAGGATCCTCAGCAACTCTGAGAACCTTCAGTACAGCTAACTATTTGCTTCCCCTGAGTCTCTGGATGTGCAAGCATCATGTTACTTATTCCTGGCTAAGAGAAAAATATATCTTTCCCTTCAGAAGAACACTAATTTCCACTTATCTCATGGAAGAAACATGGAAGTCAACAGAGGTTTCAAGTAAATCAGAATACAGTCAATACATGTCTCTTGTAAGATGCCACTGCAAGAGCTCAGGAAAAGTTTTGTTAGTCATGTAAATGATACTAAATTACTGTTGTCTTATGCGACTCCTAGGGCATGTTTTACTGAAACACATTGATTTAGCATAAAAAAATTCACATCTGGAGGTGGTTTGGGTCATACTGGCTTTCCCCAAGTAATGTTATATGATGAGGACTTTATGTCACAGGCATGCCATAATGTCTGTCTGCTGCCGTCAGTTTTCTCAGGCTATTAAGGTGGTTTTGTAACACCAATCTGTCTTGCAGATTTTAGTGTCAGATGACTTTTTTTTAATATCACTTACTTTTAACTAGGGGTTTGGTCTGGTTTTGTACATATGTTAATTCATACAAAGAAATATTCTGGAGCACTGGCTTGTGTCCTAGATTTCCACTTCTGCTGATGGTTGGAATGGTCCCCATCATTTTTCTTTTCATGGACAGGAATGGCATTAAAATATAACAAAGAGAATTATAGAAAAAATAGGAGTAATTAATGGCAGTACTTGTCTGCTCTCAGATTTAATGTGCAGTCATAAACTCATCAGTGTACCAGAGACTGGAATATTTTGCCCCATGCATACACACACATGCACTTTTTTGCCGGTGCCTGTCATGAAGAGCAGCTATAAATTCCTAGGGACAGAGAGCCACTGTGAAGTATGAAATCAAGTGTTTCATGCAGTACCCTGGGCTTTCTCATCTTAATAAGAAAAGCCCTTCAGAGGACACTGAGTATGCTAGCTAGTAAAAACAAAAAAAAAATGCTCTCACCAGGGGAATTGCCAATTTAAGTAGAAAGGGTGTTTTTGTGCCAATGCTCCTTATGCTTTCATAAGACAGATACCTCATTCACATTCGTGTCAATACCAGGAGAAGACAGACCTTTCTAGTCTGTGAGGATAAAAAAAATATGAACTTGGACAAAAAGAACAGGAGGGATCTTTCCCCAGCTGCATCTCCAAAAAAATCTCTTCCTTCTGACAACTTGCCACAAGCCTGCTACCTGGGACTGTTAACGTTTCTCTCTGCAGAATCCATGTCGCTCTTGCTCTGATTGCCAGAAGGAGAAAACTTTAAAGAAAGTGGAGGTTTGCTCTCTTCTTCCTTCGATAAAGTGGGTGCCCCTTTCCCATCCCCTCTGTGATCTCCTCCCATGCACTGGGCTCATGCCACAGCGCACAGCTCTTTGCTGAGAACAGAATGAAGCTGCTTGCTTGGCTCTCCGGGAGCCATAGCCAGAGCCTGCCAGCAGGGCTAACATTATAGAAATCACTATTCGAGAGTCACATACAGGCATTCAGGGAATCAAGATAGACAACACTAGACACAACTTGGTTCCCCCGGGGATATTCAGGGAACAAGCTGGATTTCAAGGGTGTTTATTTAGCTACGACCATCTTTCCATGCTGAAAGTTGCCTTGTTGTTGGTTTGTTTGTTTGTTTGTTTATTTTTTGCTACCCTGCAGGTAGACAAACAGGTCCAAAGACATTTACAGAATATATCTGAACTAATGTAATTCTTATTATGGTGGGTAAGTTCAATCTTACATCTGGGAAGTGTTTAGCCTGAAGACTTGCATTTTCTCTCTGCTATTCCCAAAAATAAAACATGCACACCAATGCAAGTTCCTTCACCAGTGTGAAGATTATGACCAGATTCCAGCTTAAAGTCTGAGGGCTGCTCAAAGTATTCAGAGAATATGGTGACTTGAATTTATCATGCCTATCTTGAGGCATCTTGTTGACTTTTCTCAGCACCTTAGATACCTTGGATTTTTTCTCTGGGTGGTGAGTCTGCTAGAGGAATCACCCTGGATTTTATTCCTATCCTTTTCTTGATTATTGATACAAAACTGAATGCTTGAGTGATGTTTTTTAGAGAAGGCTAGGCCTTCTTACATGTTTACTTTTAAAGAGTGGATAAAGAGTTTTGTTCAGGTTTGGAGTACTTTGATGTTTTCTTGTTCTGCTTTTTGCCAACATTTGTGCTTTTACCTGATTTGGATTTGTTGTGTGGATGTGACCATCCTTGTTTTCTGTTTTCCCATCAGAAAATGATGACTGAGCCTTTAAGAAGCCAATGCTGAACAGTCCACCCAGATGTTTAAACTGTGATGACTTGTTGCCTGATAGAAAATGATAGCAGCTTCTGCAGAGGAGATTGCTTTTTTCTTTCTTTAAAACCCCACATTTGCTGGTTTACTCATAGATTTAATAAAATTGTTCAGCTCCCTGTCATTATCATCCAAGAACACTGCATGTCTCACACATACAAAAAAATGCCTTGTATAAAGAAAAGACTTCCTAGGTGAATGAGTGATTTCCTAACCTGAATGAACCATCCTCTAAGGCTGGTAGGGTATGCTATGTCAGATCTACAGTAAAAGTCAGATGGCTCCCAGAGGGAAGATTGTATGCCCCTAAAAAAGAAAGTCACATGCATGACTTTCTTCAATTGTCAATTCAGTTCTATTAAAACAGTTAAAATTTTACTTAAAATAATTGAAGCATCTTTATATAGCCTATTACTAACTAAAGCAGACTCAGAATATCTTCATTAGTTAAACCAGCTTATATTTTTTTCCACAAAACTAAAGCTTGGAAGGCAATGTGGGGTGCAGTATGAATCCATGTGTCTTATCTCAAATATCATGGGTGCTAGTATCCACTTACACTAATATTGTCTGGGGCTCACACTGCTAGGGAAGCTCATGGGATCATGAAAAGAACACAATATAAGAAAATTCAAGCTAGTTACAACAGTGTTATGTGTTGGGTATGATGAAAAGAGCTGAGAGAGAAAGAATTGACTGTTACTGCTCTTAGTGCATCCTGTACACCAGAGCAGACAGGCTCAAGGGGGGGAACAGCAGGTTACAGGTCCCTCAGCAGCCCCTGAAGCTATTCTGGGGAATGCCTCTGTGGGGAAGAAACAGTGACAGAGGATGGGTGTAAAAGTGTTAAAGCACTAACTGGTGTTGGTTTTACATAAAAGTACATTTCCTTTATTAATCCTTACATTTCTTTTTTTAAATAAGTACAAGTGGCATTGCCATTCACCTTCAAAACAGAAACATAATTAGATTAAGTCCTGGAAAATGGAAACATTTGTGTTAGATATGTATATTCATGAGCATATAGGGACTTACTGTCAGCCCAGGGAAGCCATTGCCATTTAATGTCAATTTCATGTAGGTTTTATAAGTCTATTTTACTCCACTGTTTTCCCCAAATGATTGTTACCTTAGCAACTGCCAAGTTGCACACACATGCTTGCTCCAAGAAGCAGAGCTTAACAAAGCACTAATTAAGGAGTCACCAGGAACAGGGTGTATATTGTGGATTTTTTACCTCGTAGATACTCACCTACAGAAATGGTACTTCTTTTTTTTTTTTTATTTAAAGTTTTCTGAATCACTTTTTAGCAGCTGATTAGCTATAGCATAAACTTTGACTGCTTCTCTTAGTTTTCCAACTCTTTTCAAACCCTAATATTTCATTCATAATAAAAGTGATGAATCACTTGTGAGGTCAGTGACATGTGCTCATTGGGTTAGGATTGTGTTGAATTGGGTAAAACAGTGGGTAAGACTTTATGTGTCAGAGGATTTGTATTCAGTAGTTGTGTCTATCTGAGATAAGTTTTGATCCACACACAGACTATAACATTTGGCGTGGAGGAACAGGTTAGGGTAAAATTCAAACGAATTTTGAACCTTTCACTAAGTACTCGAATCTGATTACTTTTTTGTAAGATCTGAAGAAAACAAGTTGGAAAACCAGTTTTTCTGGTTTTAACTAGAAAACTAGTTTACTGCCAATCTTTCGCTGTCTTACCCTGTGCATTGTTGTTAACCTTAAATGATTAGGAACTCTAACCTTTCATGCAGTAAATGAATATAGGTACATTTTGCACTTGTCATGTTTGGTTCTTCTTCCCCTTGCCCCCCATTAGGCAATCCTCTTCCTAAAGAAATGAATGTCAATAAGGGATGTCACAAGAGCAAGTTTCAGTTTGTTCAAAACAGTTTGTCAGAGAGGCCAGCTTTATGTATATTTTCCAGCTGATCTGAATGATATGTAATCAGTCAAGTGATTTATCAAAGGTCATGCACCAAGTTATTGGCTAAGCCAAGACTGTAAGATCCCCAGATGCTCCTCTTTCACAAGCTTTTGCTTAGTTTACTTCTGCCACAAGACTCCATTCCTATGCTGAAGTCCCAGAACAGTAATCTTTAAATTCAGCATTATTAATATAAATGAAGTCTTTTCTGAGCAGAGCATTCGTGTTTAGTTTTTCATTGGTTTGTTTAGTTGCTCTTTATACCAGCTGTCTTCCTAGATCTGCATTTAGCACAACACTGGACTGGAAAAAATCAATTCCTTCAGTTTAAATAACCTGGTGAATACACAATGTGGGAGATACTTCTTAATTCATTTTGTTCTAAATCTACTAGATGACATTTCTGCAGGATATTATATCTGTAATACAAAGCATGAGCCACTAAGAAAAAAATAGGCATGAGGAAATTACACCAAGTGGTGTGAGATTAATTTGAAAGCAATTTCAAGTTGGATTTCCTATAAAATGACATAAGAGCAACAACTTAAGTCAATTTTCTGGAAAAAAGTCACATAGTCACACCATTAGTAGTCTCAAATAACCTCTTCTTAGGACTACTGAGATTTTTATGTATATAGTTACATGGATAAATAAGGAAGGAGACAAGGATAAGCCTTGTCATTTTGTACAGTTCTTAATTTTGTATGCGCTTAAGTCATAATCATTGAATCCTATGCTAGAAAAGGGAGGGGAGAAAAATATGAAGGGAAGAGAGAGAAGGAAGAGAGGTATTAAAATTCCAAGCTTCACAGCCTGATTACTTTCACTTACAGATTGCCCTGTCATAGGCAAAAAGTCAAAATCAACATTTTGATAAAGTGCATCATGAAGAATTTTTTTCCCTTTCCTGCGGGTGAAATAGATTTGAGACCTCCATTTATCACAGCACCTTGCACACCAAAATATAGCTCAACCATAGTTTTATTTTATTGAAAAACAGAAGTTATGGCACTTCTTTTAAATCCTATTCTCTTTCAGTCTTCTCACTCTGGTCTTTTGCAAATATTTGTATCAACAACTTCGGTGTGGTTGAATATTTTAGTCATGTTTCTTGGGCCTGTGTGTTTTTTTCTCAGAACACTGAAAAGGACTCTAGGACTTCAGATCTCAGCACTGGAAAAGGTTAGGTGGGAATCCAGCCATGCTTTTGCAAAAGATTAAAAAAAAAAAGGAAGAAAAAAGAAAAAATGGGATTTGCAGTCTGATAACACTGATGGGCTTCATTGAAGGGGACAGCACTTCATTCAGCCTGGCATTTCTATTAAATGTGAGGAAAAAAGCAGAAAAGGCCTAATTTGACAACTTGCAACCAAAAATATAATCAGGAAGTGAACAGAGAACAATAGACTGTAGCTGGAGCTAGTGCAAAAGGAGGTGTCCAGCCACATTGTTTCAGAGAAATATTTGAAAGAAAAATGGTGGGCTTTTTGCGTTTACCAAAAGCGTGGCAGCATAAACCATATTTTGAATTTTTCTTTCAGTTCTGATCTCTCTTCCTGATTCCATGAAAGACCATTTATAGTGCTAACTACATAAATCAACATGGTATATTCTTTTCCCTTCTTCACCAATGGTCTCTAAAATACAGCTTCTCAAGTATAAGGTTAGAGGAAAAAGCTCTATCATATTATATTAAAAAAAATAAAAAAGAAATCCACATCTAACTGTAATAGCCAGTTTTCTTGGTAGATAGCAGCAGGAGGCTCAGGTACCATACTGATGCAATGATTAACCTCATTAACAAACTAATCAGCCTGCCTACACACACTGGGTTGTTTCTCAGTGCTGTATCTGATAAAGACATTTGAAAATAAAAGTATTGTCACAGGGCAAAAGAGCACTAATCCTATTTTGCTTCCCACGTTACAGTTTGGTTGTAGTCCATCTGACTTAGATTTTCCTGTTATTCTGGCATACATAAACAGTCTTGGGCTTTATTTTCTACCTTCAGTTTTTAGATGCTTCTTGAAAATCAGTAAAATGTAATGGTTAAGAGGAGGGACAATAATCTAGAAAGTATAAGATATCTCAGTGCTGAACTTTGAAAGAAATTATTGAATGTATTTGACATTCATATTATTCACAGGGAGGATGATAGTGCCTTCCAAGCTTATAGAGTTGTGTAACTGGAAGGGTTAATATTTGCCAAACTTTTAAAAGTATTTAAATATAGGCTATGTTAAAGCTAAAGAATAATATTTGTTATTGTTATTAATGTAAATAATGGATGAACCAGCTACTATTACTGTGAAAGTAGCTCTGTGTTAGTAAAATTCAAATATGTATAAGTGTAATATAAATTTACTCAAAATGTTTTAAAACAGTAGCTACTACATTTTTAAATGGAAGGAGCTAGTTATGAGCCATTATTCTCATCACTAAAGAACTTCTTTTAGCATACTTTGCTTCTGGAGAGTGACACAGTGGCTAAATGTTCTAGTTTACGAAGAGCAGCCTGCATTAAGATTCAATGCAGAAAAGCTCTCTTCTGGTACTGTCCCTTCATAGGCACATCACTGCTAAATATATTAAGCATTCTGGCACAAATACAGCAGCTGTCATTTGCAGGGTGGGGTGCTTCATCAAAACAGACTTGAAGCACATATCTATGTGTTTGGTGATCTCAAGCATCTATTTCAATAGTTTTTCCAGAAGAAAGGGTGTAGATCTACCATGTGCTACAGATGGTATTTATGTCATGTCTTTGGTGTCATTACAATTTATGCCAATAGCAGTGTGTAAGAAAAGAGATGAAAACACAACAAGGTTTTAGACCAAGCCCAGAACAAAGATCAATCCAGTTCCAGTTGTTGTATATGAAACCTTTCTTTCAGGTTGGGGTAAACTTACACCTTCCTTTTCTTCTATTGCCAGTACTTCATTGAAGGTTTGAGGTGTAAAAGATCTGTTTTCATCCCAGTTTTACTCTCATTCTCACCCCAGTCCTCACTACTTGGTTGATTTCCACAGTTTGGTACACCAGTGCCAAAGGATGTAGATTAACAATCATATTTCATTTAACAAAGTTGGTACTAATTTTGAAGTACAGAGCTTTGTGCCTCCAAAATGCAACAAAACAATCATTTCAAAGAGGGAAAAGGCAAAGGGGAAACTTGGCTTTGTGTTTCTGAAGTGTCAGAAGAGCTGGAGGACAATAAAGAGGCTCTTTGGAAAGCAAAGCATCTTTAAATTCATCAGTCCTTTTTCAGTCAAAGGAGCACAGGCTCAGCAGTGGCCACACTATCTCAGAAGGGAGAAGTCTGCCAATCAATCATTCAATAATAGTGAGTTCAGCACTAGCAGAACAGGTTGTCAGGTCAGTGCTAAAGCAAGTTGGATTAAAAAAGTTAAAAGTAGCATGGGACTTGAGGGCTTTCTTTGGAGCCCACTGCTTCAAGAGAAAGACAGACTTAAGCTGACTTCAGGATAGTGATGATGTCACATCTCATGCCCAACACGACTTTTGTATCTGATCATTTTTTATACTGAGTTTCCAAATGTTTTTTTCTCTTTCTGTTAACAAGAGAAAAACCCAAGTGCTAAATAAATAAGGAAGAAAAAAGAATAAAGAATAGGGGTGTGTTTTAAGGCAGAGGGGTATAATGTCACAATGGGATTTATTAACTGAGTCTGCTGGTGCAGACAACAATTGGTGGTTTTCCCTTCCTTCCTAAATCTTTCATTAAAGAGATTAAGTTTGACATAAAAAAGCTTGAGGCCCAAGACCCTGGAAGCAGGGAGACTTGTCCACAATTTGGGGCCAAAGTTCCTCTTCTTTGGGCCAATTTTCTGTGCTTCCCAAATCCCTCTCCCTGCTTCTGGTCATCTGCCTGGGCAGCAGAGAGATGGAATAAGCAGCTCATGGAAATAAAGTCTGAGCAGTGCAACAGCAAAACGGAGGCAACTCTGGCATCCCGAGTGTTTCCTCCATTGCCAGAAGTTGGAACAATGGGCTTAAAAAGGAAAGGGGGAAAGAGAAGGGAATACAGTAATTATCCACACCAACAACTGCAGCAGGGATGGAAACAAGCAAAGACTAGCACTTTAAATACTAAGCCACTGTTGTGTGCCAATACTGTCAAGAGCACAGGATATAAGGCTAACACAGAGCTATGCAAAATTGCCCGAATCCATATGATGAGTTCCATGGGGAGGCCAGCAAATCCAGGAGAAATTCCTACTATCTAAACGGCTGTAAAACCTTACAGAAATTGGGGAAATTGGGATTATTGTTGCTCCTTTACATAAAAATCCTCCTGTCTGAACCACATTTTAGCAAATAAAAGTGAGAAACATCACTTCTTAGCCAAGGATTTCTGCTGTACATACACATCCATGTATTGTAATCTTCTAAACATTTTGCTTTTTTTCTCCCCTTTCTAAATCTTCCAGCTTACAACATGGTTATTATATGACAAGATAGATGTGATTATTAAATTTTTCCTCTATTGCTTTCTTTAAAAAAAACTATGAAATGAAACATGACATGGGTAAGCTATCTGCATGCTTCATATTTTTGTTCTATAAATGGCAAAATGAAAAGATAAAAACAGAGAAATTGTAATTCACGGAATCTATTTGTTCTGCTGATGCCCTTATAGCTTCAGTAGCACTTTTCTCAGTTTAAGAAAAATCATTTCTCTTTCCGTGTTTCTTCAAATATGTTGCACTTTTACTGCAGGAGTGAGACATCACTTAAAAGTTGCACCTTTCTCCAGCTCCCAAATCCAGCTTTGGGTACTGCTGTTACTGCTTGAGCAATTCCTAAGAATTATACTACCTCTTTCCATAATTCTTTGAGAATTTTTTCCATCTCTATTTCTATTTAGTCATCAGGATTGTAACAGAGGAGAAGAGCAGATCCTGTGCTGGAGGAAATCCGTTGGACTTGGTTGTCCAAAGTAGAATTGTGGAACTTTAACAGCTTAAGACTGACCACAAGTTTTTCAATTTGCAAATGGTTTCCAAGGTCAATTTTCAGCCAAGAATTCCTACCAAGCTAAAAAACACTGCAGTAAATACATTTTTACAAAAACTACATTGAAATCCGTACTCAAAATTCCTACTCTTTTCCTGTTTTTTTTTCTGAAAATTCTTCATTTATATAACTGTACTTATTTCTTTTTAAGCAATACTCTTTCCCTTGCAACTTCTATCTGAATTATGCCTTATTTTTGTGTTTGTGATAGTGCAAGCTTTCCTGAATTAAGACATCTGAGGCTAGACTTCATCTAAACAAAGCTGCTGTGACAGGCAAGAACATGATGACAGGCCTTTACCTGCTTGCCAGTTCATTTTCATTGGCCAGGGCAGGATCTCACCCAGGTCAGTATGCTTGCAGTCAGGCACTAAAGGACTCACAATTTCTTCACACAAGAGCTTCCTCCAAATACTATCTAAAAATGAACCACATTTATCATTAAAGCTAAGTTATGAGAGCCCTTGGGGAATCTTATTATTCTGTGAGCTTGAAACTATCCTTTCTCCCTCATTTTTAAATAGAATAAGAAACCTTATTTCCTAGTAGGTGCTGGAAGTGTAGAGCAATACTGTGGCTTTTGGTCTAGGGTTATTCTTACATCAATCATAGTTTCTCTGAGAAAGACAGGGCAATGCCAGTTCTATCAAGTAGTTCTGTTATGGAAAAGGCACTGTCCTCTCCTTCTCTTTGCGTAGCCTTTTGTAGTTTTGAGCAACCATGTTATTGCTCGTAAAACAGTAAAATTATTTAAGCATTTGCAATACAATAAGGGTGGATCAGCAGGTGATCTTTTCTTGCACTGCAAGATGAAATTTGCCCTACATTTGTTTAATGTCTTACCAACCTGTTCAAATCTGCATATATCTAAACACTGTTTATTCATATATTTCAGAAAGTTATGTTTATTATTTTGGAGGTGAAAAAAAAAACAAAACCTATAAGTATTTCCATAATCAGATATGGTAGTGCTAGGTACCTGGGGTGCCTGACAATTAATGGATATTTTAGGGAACTCAGTTATTTTATACATTGCAAAATTTACAATATGCATAACTAAAATGTTTATCATGAGAGCATATAAATATTTTCTGGTCAAGCAAATAATGGTAGGTGTTGCACTGAAAAAGCATAAGTAGTTCTGAACATTTCAAAGTGGCAGACAGAGCAGCTGCAATATCTTTTATTTTGTCAGATGATAAACAGAGCTGTATTATGACTTCTTCTGATGGAAAAGGATTTGTTTCTACTGAGGCTGGTGCCTCCATCATTTAGAATGAAAAAAAAAAAAAAATCTCAGCTAGTCCTGAAAGCTTTCAAGATGAAAGCCAGCAAGATGAATGAGCACAGAAAAAAACACCATTATGTGTGAGCTTACTTTTTCCATACTTCACGATGAAAATGGACCCTTGCCCTGAATATCTGGAGAAAACCACTTAAAGGGTAAAAGAGAGATTACGAATGGGGGGGGGAGGGGGAGGTGTTTAATTCTTTCATTTGTAGCTGAATGATTTAGATGGTCTCTTTCTTAATGACAAATTTATGGAAGAGGAACCACTGGTCTTTGTCTCTAACACATTTTTTTCAGACACTTATTGCTCCCTGAAGAACCAGCAATAAATTCTGAAATGTATGCAGGCCCTCCCCAGGATGCCTCATGTTTGCTTTTACTTTTCGGCTTTATAGCTTGCTTATAAGAATTGCCTCTGTGAGTAAGATAATCATTAAAAAAAAAAAAAAAACAACAAAACAAACAAAAAAAAACACACACACAAAAAAAAAATGTGACTGTAAGGAAAAGATTACTATGAATAAGAGGAACAATGAGAGACCTAGAAGGTGCCTGTGATATACAGCCCAGAGACCAGGGTAGAGGTCACTTTGCCGTTGAACTATCTGTGAGGACATAAGAGGAAAGCTAAAAAAAAGAAAACAGAGAATTAGAAAGCCCCACAGGACATTTAGGAAAATATACAAACGGATAAAAAAGAAGTGTATGTAGAAATAAATGGCTGTATGATCAAGGTCTAACATATACCTGAGCAAGGTTTCAAAGGAAGAAGGGGGATGGAAATTTGAGACAAGCAGACATCAGTGCTGCAGTACCTGGCTGTTCTTCTGAAAGTGGAAAGCAAACCATGGGAATACTATGAGCTGGAAGGAAGTCTCATCTACATTGGAAATACCTGAAGAAATTCCAGAAGTATTTTAGAAGCCTAACCTTCAGAAACTTGGTATGGGACATTGGAATTGGTCTCCTTAGGACAAATCACTGATACAATTCTGCTAGGATATGTTATGTGGGTTAGCAGAAAAATGACAAGATATAAATCTCTTGAAGACAACCATTAGAGATAATTGAGAAATGGATGATACAAGGAATGATGAACTCACTTACTGATACTGAATTCACATTCATCTGTCTCATCAAGATCTATAATTATACAAAATTACAAATTAAGTGTTCTTTCATTAGGCTCACAAGTAAGAGGAAATGGCTTTTCTAATGATACAAGTAAATTTGCACTGGAGGCCCCTCAGTATCTGAGCCAAATCTTTTCTGGAAGCTTAAAAAGGGCCCCATTACCTTTTTAAAGTGAACTGGAAGAGCTGAACCACACACTAAATTTGAAAGTACATTAAGCAGAACTAACTACACTAGAACCTCCCTTCAGCCTATCTCATGTTTTCTCTCTGCCTCCGGGGCTCCTGTGTCTCATTTGTGAAGTAAATTAAGGCTATTGTTCTAGGATGAGCCACTTGTTTAGCCTCTTGAGCTCAGCCTTGTGTAAAAAAGTGGAACACTGTAAAATCTAAATAAATGAATAGATTTGTCTCTGCTTTTGCATAATAATCTTATCATTCTCCGTGAAACAATTCTCCTTCTCCTGTCTCATATTGTCTCATATGTTTAGTCAAATATGTTTAGTCTCATATTGTTTAGTCAAACAGTATGTCTGTAACAACATATATTCAGAGGAAAGTAAGACAGAAACAAAAATATTCCTCTGAGTTGCCTGGAGTATTTTCTATGTGTGAAATTGGTGCAGGTTGTAAAGCCTGGGGCCAAATCCACCAAAACTTAAGTGAACACTTAAAGCAGAAATTATTGCAGTCAATTTGTGCTTCTATTGGGTAGCCCCAAACTAAAGAGACTAGACATGTTTTATACGAAGCACTTTGTGATAACACTCACCTGGACGGGACCACTGTGCAAAAGAGTCCAAAGGCGGAGCTCTGATTGGTGTGAATGTGTTATCTTTGTTTAGTAATCTGTGGAATAGGTAGCCTTCTCCAAATTCTCTTTAAACAGTTTTCCTTGGGTTTTGTTTTAAATCAGTGGCAACTTTAGGAAAACTTTCATGTTAAATAAACAAACATTTAAATCTAAAGAATGCCAAAATTAATGAAAGCAACAATAACTTAGGGACCTCACCAACCTGAATTGTCTGAAGCAAACTGCATTCTTGAAAATTATCCTGCATAACAGAGTGCTTCATCTCATAGCAGTATGTAAAGCATGAGGAAGGCTGAGAAGATAATGCATGACTAAGATCAGTGGTAAGATTATTAGAGCAGTACTTAGAAAAATGGAAATTTAAGGGATCATAGTTTTGCCAATGTCTTCACTGGAGTCAAGATCTCGTTCAAGAAATCTAAGTAAATTAAAATATATGGAACAATTATGTCAATGAGATTATTGTCTATTTAAAAGAAAAATATAAAATCTGGTAAAATACATCAATTTCACATATAAGAAAAAGTGTTGCACTTCCTCAGATATTGTAACTGTAGCCTGTAATGATGAATAAAAAAAAAGAAAAAAGAAGATATTTATACTGATCATAATGTATTTTTTTTTTGACATCTTTTGCATAGCTTTAGAATATCCTCCTTTCCTTTGGAATTTACCCTGAAATAAAACAAATATCATAGCTGTAGCATTCTTTACAAAACAGAGATACCACAGGCAAGCAAGGGTCTCTAACAGGTTCATGAAATCAAATATGCATCAGGCATCTGTCCAACTCTATTAAAATAGAGCTTTAGTAAAGATGACTTTAAAATAATCCCTTTGGATCAATTTGCAATAAGTCCTTTTTTACCACACCCTCCTCAAACTGCATTGCACAGCTCATTTTTTTCCTGTAACTTACCAGTTTCCTGTGTACTGCAGATTAAACAAAATGGAGAATTATGAAAGCAAGGAGATAGAACTAAATAGACAATTTGCAAATGTGAACCAAATCAGGGAAGGTATTGGATATAAATGTTGCTTCAACTGAGGAAATGTTAATTTTCCCTGTTTTTTAAATGGAAAAAAAAAATACCTTGTGAATAAAAACAAAAGCCAAGTAGGAAAGGATAAGGGGGGAGAGAGGAGTTTGTCCACTTATTACCCATGCAGAACATAAGAAATATTGTTGATATTTAAAACCTTTTTCTTATTGCTAGGAACAGAGCACTATCAGCATCTGAGCTGAAAACAAAACATTTCATTTTTCAGCACAAACCCTAATTTTCCCCTTTCTAAGTGCCAGAAATGTTCTGTGTAAATATGCTTTGCTCTCAGCAGTGTGCAGATGAGCAGCAGGCAAGCCTCTTGTTTCTGTGTACCGTTATCTGAGAAACCCATCATTTATTAATAGCTCTGTTGACAGAGTCAACTGGAGCCCTGTCGTGGTTTAAACCCAGTCAGGTAATTCGTTCGCTCACTTCCCCCCCTTTCTTGCCCTCCCCCTGCTCTCGGAGGGACAGAGAGGAGAATCAAAAGAATGCAACTCCCACGGGTTGAGATAAGAACAGTTTAGTAACTAAGGTATAACACAAATCACTACTGCTACCACCAATGATAATAATGATAAAGGAAATAACAAGGGAACAGAATACAACACCTCACCACCCGCTGACCGATAACTCGCCCCCCAAGCCCGACCAAGCTCTGACCGATACCTCCTCCAACCCTGCAGTCTCCCAGCCCTTCCGGCTAACTCCCAGTAACATCCTGGCCATGACGTGCTGTGGTATGGAATACCTCTTTGGTCAGTTTGGGTCAGGTGTCCTGTCTCTGCTTCGTCCCGGCTTCCCCTCCTCCCTGGCAGAGCATGAGGCTCACAAAGTCCTTGGCCAAACCAAAACATCTCTATCAGCTCTGTTCCCGAGCCGAAAGTCAAAACACTGCACTGCACCAGCTACCAAGGAGGAGAAACATGACTGCTACTGCTGAACCCAGGACAAGCCCCTTCATTTCCTCCGATTGCTTTAAATCCAGATTTGTCCAGTGGTCCCTGCAATTAAAGATCCACATTTGGATTCTATCCTTTTCTGAAAAATTCATGTTTAGGGCTAACATATATTGCAGCTTCTCCACAGCAGAATTAGTTTTCTTTTTTCACTCCCGAGAGTCCTCATCTTTTTCCCCTCTGAGAAGAGGAAGGAACAGGCTATTCTATCAGCAGAGAGCATATTTCTCTGGGTGGAGCAGCAAGGTGTGGAGAAAGGTGCAGTGGTCTTTTTCTATGAGCGTCTACTACTCTTACCTCTACTCACAAATATCAGAGATGCTGCTTGGCAGAAGGGAGAAAGTCCCATCTTACTGTTTATTTTGGAAAACAAAAAAGAGAGAAGTTGTGGGAGGACTAAGAACTTTTAAGGATTTAGTTGCATTTTTTTTAATAAGATAATGTGTATTCAAAGCCTAAGCATTCTAAAAAAGTTTAAATACACTTCTAATTTGGTAACATAAAGGAAGCTGATGAATAATAGCTTTAACATTGTTAAAAAACCTAACTATAAGCTTCTATAGACACATACATACACTTTAATTTCTCAAAATTTTAATAGGAAAAAGATGTTTCATAAACTTTCTTTTCACTTAGTCTGACTGAGTTTGACCCACATGGATATCAAGAACAGAACAGATGAAAAACAATTTGTCAGCTCTTTCATTTGCCTTTTTTCTATAAATGAAACATCAACTATCTGATCAGTGATTTTAGCCATTTTTTTATCATACAAGAAAACATGGCAATACAGTTTTATGATTACACATTTGTTTAAGTATTGGCAAACTGTCCAAATTATGTAGGCATTTAATACGTATATGATTGCTGGGATTACCACTTGAGTGACTGATTCTTCATTACACAGTCTGCTTTTTTACTGTCTTACCTGATATCATAACTTTCATAAATATAAATTGCAACCAAGCTAAGAAGATGTTATTGACAAAGAGGCTTTAAGAAATGTATATTACTTTTCCATATTGTCTCAGAAATTTTTATATATTAAATTGCAACCAAGCTAAGAAGATGTTATTGACAAAGAGGCTTTAAGAAATGTATATTACTTTTCCAGATTGTCTCAGAAATTTTTATATATTGGAAGATAAAGCCCCATTTTTCTAGACATCTGGCTTTTTCCTGACACAAGGAGAAAAATATAAACCACAGCTAGCTGTTGGTAGCCTTTATGTTTACTATTCCCCTGATCTATTCTTACCACTGCATTTTGTGCATGTTCAAAGTTGGTTATGGACAAAGCTCTGTGTTGTAAGTTGGTTTATATGAATAAAGCTAACGCAGTTGTTTTGTGGACACTAGGCAAAATGGGTTTCTTCATAGCTCAGTAACTGCCTAGTTTTATTTCCATGAGCAAATTATTTAACCTCACTGAAATCTGTTTTTCTTAGTTTTAAAATAGGCACAAGTACAACATGGTGATTTTGCGTAAGTGGTTTAGTCCAAGATCCTGCCAGTTTAAAGTTGAGGAGAACAGGCTTAAATGATTTAATGTGTTTGGGAGTTATTCAAATATAGATATTTCCAAGTGGACATTCCTGGAAATGAAATTCAGTTTCTGTTGAGTTTGGGGCTCAGCTGAAGGACTGTAATAGTAACAATGATGTGAATTTTATCTCTTCAACATCTTGTTTCTCCACATTATTGAAATTGTCATGATTTTAAGCAGTTGCTACACGGATCTTGACGGTGTCCGCAATATGTGGGTTTACACAGGAATACAGATATTGCTCCTTTCTCCTGTCCTCTTACAGATGGATTTTTCTACACAGACTCTTTTTTACCTATGCTGGAGCAGAGCGATATAAAAAGTTGGTGGAAGAAAGTGGGGTGGTCACCCACAGATTTGAGAGACCCCTGGAAAATGCACGTAACGTTACTAACCAGAGTCAGGACAGTACTGATGTCACTAATCCTTCACTTCACGTGGCTTTCTAGACAATTACCTGTCAAATATATTGTAGTCTATAAAATCATGAAATCAAGTAAAACAGGTAACAGCTCCACTCTGTACTCAGAACTTAAGCGAACTTTGAATTGAATTTCTTCTGAGTTTTGGCCATACTCTACCTGATTAAGACGTTATTGCTGCTGCTGCTGCTGTTGATAATAATAAGAAGGATAAGAATAATACTTTGACCGACATTATCTATAACACTTTTTCCTTGGTTTTTGTTCATTCAATCTTTTCTTAGTTCAAGAGCATTCCGGAGTCAAGGACATAAAAAAAATAAACTGGGGGCTGAAGAGGAAACGTATTCCTCAGGTGAAACAACTAAGCTAACACTGAAGAATTCCTAGCTTTTTCAGACTTTCTCTATATAGTGATTAACAATATGCCTAATTCTCCATGTTTACCTGTCCTTTTCACTCTACCAGAAATCCTACTTCTTTACTCTTTGTCTTAATTAAATCACAGTGTCTTCATTGAGGAACTTCTGATGTGAACACCCAATGAAAGTTTCAGCTCAGTTTGTGGGTATTGGTTTTATACAGGCAAAAAGAACTACACTCCTGGACATCCTAGGTCAATAAGAAACTGATTTTTCAGGTCTTCACTTCTGCTGATTCATCCAGCTGTTATTGAGATTTATATTGTATTGGAGAGAGAGAAGAAAGCTAATTGATCCATTTGTATACATATCAGATACCCCTGCCAAGTGCAGTTAGCTCCTTCACTCTATGCTTTAAAGTCCTAACCTCCTACATAAGAGTTCTCACCTGGTTGAATGCACCTACCTCTATAGGTTTCAGTCAATTTTGTGTGAAAATCACAAAATGTAAATAAACTGCAGCAAAATGATTCAGAAAGGGGATTAATATTTGATCATGAGGTAAACCTTCCTGGTTTATAACAACACCTTATTTCTACGACATTCTCTTTTTCTTTTTTGTAAAAAAGGAAAACACATGAGAATTCCTGTGGCCATGGGGCAACTCCCACTTCATTCATCTGCTGGAATTACCCTGAGATTTTTCCTATCAGGCACATAAATTGCAAATGAGAAAGTTGTGTGATTTCTCTCCTTTGCTACCAGCTTCTCATCTGCTTCCTAATTGTCATGTGATACCATATTTTTTCCTAAGACTAACATCCTAGATGCAGGGAAAATCAGGCTCTTTTGCCCTGCCTGAAATAAAAGAATAAGGAATAAGTCACATATGGTCTTCCTTTGTGTTCACCACTGAAATGCAATACTGACTGGGCACAAAACTGTCTTGTGTTGTGCTTTTTATTTCTGGTTTCCTCTGATATTGGACTTCTACAGTAAATTGGCATACTCACACAGAAGTCTATAATGCAAATGGATGTTGGTGAATCTTTAAGGGTTTTGATTTCTGAATAAAATCAGAGGGAATGGACCTTGCTGAGATATTGGCTTTTCATGTCTCCCTCTAGACAATCCCACCTGCTTGTAGCCAAAAGTGTTTAAAAATAAGCATGGATAACTACAGAAGTGCCTTAAATCCTCACTACCCTTACTACCATATTAATAATAGTATTGTGAGTACAGAAGATATTATATAGTTGTAATGTGCTTTCACTGACACCATCAAATTTGGTGATCAACACCTCCATGTTCTAGGTTTTCCTTAAGAAAAATAATCATTCCAAATGAAGACATGGGATACTTAGCAGTATTATTTCAGGTGAAACCAAGCATGTACTTCCCATGTTTATGGTGATAGCATTTGTCTTTAACAATATGAAAGACAGAAGTATTTAAATTTATTTAATATTTATGGACAATTCTGAATTTAGTTTTTATTTACTGTCCAGTGGTTATTATTACATATAGATAAAGTACAGTATATAAAGATGCTTTAAGAAGAGTTTTCAAAATATGGATTCTTGAGAATCATTTAGCATATTCCTAGAGAAAATGTCAAGATATGAAAACTGAAGGATGGTGGCAGCTGGAAGACTTCAGAAGTTTTTAAACTGTGGTTAAAAGGAAAGCCAAGAAATCAGTCACAGTTGTTAAAAGTGACTGCGAGAAAGCACTGGATATGACAAAGGAAAAGGCACACTCAGAATGAATCAAAGAAAAAAAAAAAGAGCAGGGCAACTTAGGGACAATGTGATGCTCTCCAAGTCTTCTGCTGCAGAGTAGAAATAAAGAAATGACATACGCGATGCATTTATGTCACCTCAAGCATGTACAAAAAAATCTAACAAGCAAGAATTAAAAAAAAAAATACATATCACAATTAGAGCTAAACAAATGACAAAATAAAGGTAAATATGGTGATAATAAAATACCTTTTGAGATGGCATTACCCTTAGGGATAAAATTGAAAGGCTTTGGTTATTTCACTGCATTCAGACCAGCTAGTAATGATGAAGAAAATCACCCCCATGAGAAATGAAGGAAAAAGCAAATTGGAAAGAGAAGTGAGAAATTAAATTTAATCTTTCTCATTAAAAGCTTTTCACATTTAGATGTATGTCTCAGCCTCTCCCAAGTGAACACGGTCAAATTCCTCCTATGTTGGTCTGACTACTTTTCTGCCAGGTGGAGCAATATAATACTTCAGCTGGACTTCTGCAGAGAAGTGACATCCAGTGACATTTCCCACACACACACACACACTGTTTGCAGTGAATTTGATCTGTATAGGCAACCCACCTGTTGTACCTTTTCAGGAGCAGTCCCTTTTACTTACAGCTGATGTTTCCCATCTCAGACAATGCTGATAAATATATTGATGTATTGGTCCCTTCCTTTGATACATGTCTCCTCTTCTGTCGGCCAACTCACTTCTGCAATAGCATTGCTCCTTTTAATTCCCTCTGTTCAAGTGCACTATTATCCACATGCCTTTTCAGGACTTTCTACATTAAGTATTGAAGATTACACAGGCTGTTTAGGATGACAAACATAAATTCTGCCATGAGCTGCAAGGACAAGAGTGGTAGAGTAATTTCCCAGCCATACACATTAGTTTGCTCTATGAATTCTTAGAAGAATTTTAAGGAATTTAAGAGGGAACTGACAGAGCTAAGATGATTAGAGGAGGTGATGATGCAGAAGTCATTTGAGAAGAATAAATAAGCAACACAAACTGTAAAGAAATGAGTTATAGCTAAAGCAGGGTTTTTTTATTGAATGAAGTCCTCTCCTGGGGAGTGATTTGGCAAAACTGTCAACTCTGTGCAGTAAAGGAAATACGAGTTCCACCATGACTATTGACTGTATATGTTTATCTGGTTTAGTGAAGGATTTTCCTGTGAACTAATCAAATACTGACCACTAAATTCAACTTGGTGTTCTTCCTTACAGATAACCATATGGCAACAGAGATAAAAAGCCTTGAGAAATAATTACTAGAATTCACTTGACACTGTCTCTTAAGTGTTGTGCAACAACATACTCTGTTTGCTTTAGTGAGAACTATGTATCTGAAGTGTCTTAGAAAATAGGTGTACAGGTTGGTAAATATGGATTTACTACTGTTGAAAATTTAAAGCCTATTGAGACAGCTGGATGACTGGCGCTATTTTATCTTCCATATTTTAATTTTACTTCATTTATCTAGATCATTTATTGGGGAAAACCACTAACAGAGGCAGTCTCACAACATACAAACTCACTGGGACAGGGAGTTCAGGGATTTGATTTTTAAATTAAGATTACATGTCTTTCTTTCAGTTGCATGCAAACATTACTGAACTACAAAATTTCAGCCAGAAGTTTCTGCATCTAAGTTGACTATAACAGCTGTAAAGTTTTGATATTTACAGGAGATACATAATCAAAATAGTAATAAAAACTATTTAATATATATGATGGAGCACATAGTTATATGTGCATATTTTTACCCTACTGAATGGACTTTCAAAGAAATCAATACATTTAAATCAAACCATATTTAATACATTTATATTTGTTGCCTCAAAACATTAATAAGGCAAGCAGATGGGAGAATTTTTTTAGAAAAGACTGGATATGTATCTGAACAAGAACAGAGAGCAGCCCAGCTCTGTTGTGCTCAGATGGGATTCTTTTAAGTTTCTAACTTTTAAAGTATCGATAACACAGCAACTTCACTCAATAATATCTAGAGGCAGTAGCGAATGCCTTGACTCAAGACCAGTTGAAATCAATGATAAAGTCAATGAAATCAAGTTAACTTCAATGGAATTTCAGTCAGCTCCAAAATTCTGGTGGGTAATTGCTGCTGGACAAACTGCTGGATTATGTCATCCTTATGCTGATTTAATTAACCAGAATCAAATGCAACATACATGGAATGTACCTAGAGGACCGCAGTTTTGATTCAATTATGATTATTTGGACAAAAAAGGAGAAAAATCTCAGTTCAGGCTTCCATTGTTCTCCCATGATTTACAGCACCTAGTCACTAGAATATTCATCTATCTCACAGTCATATTTGGTTATTTATTTACAAACAATCTTTCCATCTTACGATGTGATCTACTCATGTAAAAACAGTTTAACACAGAACAAAAAGCAATTTTCAGAAGACGATCAGTACTTCATGAAATTTGACCAAAGGTTTTAACGCTTCAGCCCATTTAAAAGATTATCAGTAAAACTGTTTTCAGATTGCAAGTGTTCTAGATTTACTTTTCAGATTGTGATCTGTTTATTTAAGGTAGTAAATGCCTAAGAAATTGAATGGCACAATGTATAGTGCATAATTGAGAGCAATTCTTTTTGCAGGAGTGGGAAACAAGACAAGATTTTCCTGTTTTGAATGAAGCTTCAGTGTAATCTCTTAAAGGAAAATGAACAAAAAAGGAAAGCAAGACTAGAAACATAACACTACACTTTTATAATTTCTTGTCCCTTAAAAACTAGCAGAAACCAGAGTAAAAGACAAATGACCAATGAATTAAAAATCTATCTTTGTATTGTTACAAACCTCTAAGAAAATGAAAGAAGGCAGAACCTAGTGTAGGGTAGAAATTCCCACACTAGGTTTGTAGATCAAGAGTGATACTTTGTTGTTGTTTCGTTATGTTACCAGGGTATTATGAATTAAGTCTGACTTTCACTGGGGGTTCTGGAGATGGAATCTAAAAGTTCACAGAAGAGTGGTTACATCTATATTAGCAGTAATATATTTTAAAGAGTGGATTGGATGACCAAAATAATTCATGCAGAATTGTTATATAGCTATGTTATATATTTGTCTTGAGGAATTTACTAAAGGTGACATATAATCTATTCCTTGGGGATAAATGCCTCTAGGATTTCTGTTTTGGAGCTTTGTGGAAGGAACAAGTATTACACATGTTCTGAGAGAGGCATGGGGAGGCAGCAGGCCCTCTTGGACCACGTGGCTTGTGACATGGAGCCATCACTTGTCTTTTTTTTCCAAAAGGAACCTGCTCTGAGGACATCAAATGAGTCTGAGAACTGAACCAAGGGCAGGCAGGAGATCCACTTCACAGCTGCCCATTGTTTTGTAGCAAACCACTAATTTGGACAGAGTCCAGGCATCCCTCCCCATTCGGTTTTCAGACGTTACAGAGATTTTTCACTTCACATAAATAGTGGGATAGAGTAATTTGGTGCAAATGAGTTTTGAGCATCTTTGTGGAACAACAATAAATAGAAAAAGGTTAAAGCAACTCAGTAGGAAACGATAGGGAAGCTGCTTAGAAATAACATTATGGGGTTTCATGTTATAGAGTGGAACTGAAGTTACTAGAGTAAGAAAACCCAGAAAGAGCCAACTCTAAATTCCCTGCATGTCACTTCTCAAAGCAACATGTACAGTATTGCTCACAATAGCTGAAGTCTTCCCTGTGTTCCAGTCTTGATTTTAATCTCATTTACCCTAATGGAGCAGCGTGGGGCTGAGTTGTAGTAATCCTTAGTTCCACCAGCATTATTAAGATAAGAAGGAAATATGACATCTGAAATTTTACAAAAAGCAGTCAGTTAGCTAGTGCTTTGTGACAGCTTTTATATATGCATCTAATGAATGGTGGAGAATTATTACAGTGGGGGCATAGAAGTAAGCATGGATCCTATAGCAATAAATAAGAGCTGATATAAATCAGTGGCATTTTATTGACTTCAGTTCTGCTGGCCTGATTTAAATCAAGTATGAATTTGGCCCTAGGGCCTTGCAGAAAAATTTCTGGGTCTTAATCCTTCTGTATTGATTCACAATTTTTTACTAAATTTTGGTGAGAATTTGGTTGAACTCAGATTTCAGGATTCTGCTGTCACATAACAAAAAATAACACCCTCACGAACAGTTCATTTAGATTTGAAAGACACATAAATGTTTTCTAGAAATTATCAGCTTAAATATTGTTGCTATTGTGTTTTTAATGCTAAGGCATTTTTCATTCTTCATATGTGTTGGTTAAAAAGAATCAGAAGCAGAGATAAAAACAAACAAAACAATTTTTTTGGTGTGTTATCTAAAACATAGAAGTTGCATATTAAATCGGAGCAAGCAAATATCAATGGATTCATAGGCAGATAGCACTGTAGGTGAAGTCAAGTAATATGAGATTTCTTCATTTTTCTTGTTGCTTTTATTAGGGTGTTTTCAACACAGACTCATCAACTTCACAGGAGTGTCAGACTCTGAACAGAACCACATGTTAAAGCAATTACTAATTACAGGAAAAGAAAAAAAACGTATACAAAAAAAAGACATTTTTTTAAGGGACTCTCTTGTCTCAATGTTTTGTACATCCTCAGAAAAAGTAATTGCATTGCTTTTAAAACCACAAAACAAGGCGTGAGTATAATTGTATATTGCAGTAAAAGTACTAAAGCAGATCTACAAGTGATCTATTTTTATGAGCTTCTATCTCGCTTTCAGGAGGCTTTCCATGCCTCTATGTAAGAGAAGGATGGCAGGTTAGACTCAAAAGGAGCATAAAGTATAGCTCTGCTTGCCTTGCTCTGAAATGGCAAACTCAATGTTGGCATCAAACACCGGAGCACGTTAAATCTCATATTGCACAGTTCATCAGTATGACAACAGCTGCAAGTGAATGGGATATAGGGAACACAGAAAGTGCCCTCAAACCTGGGTATTGTTAAGGTCTGCACCTCCCCTTAATTAGGTTCATCTGCAAAAGCACCAATCAGTCCTAATGGAAAAAAAGAAAAAAAGAAAAAAAAGAAGCTGTCAGGGCATGAGCTATATAACTGCTTCAGCTGCTGGGCTTCTAGGTCTGTTGGTTTGGGACTCATAGCTGTGTTTTGTTGCAGGAAGCTTATTCTTCCTGGGCTGAAGAAGAAAAGGTATTTTCCCTTTGGGCTTATGAAATACATAGATGTAAAAAAGCATTTGGGGGCTATTTTTTTTAGCTTTTATTACAAGTGGCAATTAAAAACAAAAAAAAATCAGGTCAAATGGGAGTGAAATTTTGTTGGGGTGTTCTTTTGTTTTTTTTTTTGGGGGGGGTGGAGAAGAAAAAGAAAAATTAAAATCACTGTAAATAGCTAGCAAATTTATTTTAATCCCAAAGTAAGTATTTTACTTTCTGCTACAATCATGAGATTGAATACAGAAGTAAATCTGTATGAATTTTAAAGCAAAATTCTTATTTCCACATCAGAAAAGGAAAGACTGTTTCCAAGTGGTTGCCTTGACTTTTTCTTGTTTCCTTGGTGTTTTGCTCTGTTAAAATTGCTTGACTGGCTGTTGTAAACTCACAAATTGATGCAGGCAAATGCATCTGAGGGTTTTTTTTCTGTGAACAAACTAGTCTTCTGAAATATTTTCATGCTTCTTCAAAGCACATATAAAAAATACTAAATTTGATCTTTGACTGGGTAAGTGGCTCTGAGAAGGGTCTGAGTGCCTTCTGTTTCCATTAAAGCCATGAAATACTTTTCTGATGACTCTTAGCATTTCCCAGGATTAGTTTGCCATCCCATGCCTTGTATGTATTCCAGCCTGCTCCCAGAACAGGGGAAGCGGCATGGTTCTGAAATATCTGTCCTACTCAAGAGTGCTCTGGTCACATGCATGTGAGCAAACCCTGACTTTTGTGCACTGCAGTATCTATAATCAGTGCTTTTTTTGTAGGAGGTAGCTTTGTAGTTTGGATTAGGGTGGAGTAGCTAAAGGAAAATGGTAAAAACATTTGTTTTATTTCTTTAAGATACTGTGAAACAAAAGAAATTTTTAAACAAAACTGACCTATGAACTTAGTTACATACGGGTAAATGCAGCCCTGGTTGTATGCCCACAACAAAATCACATTTCTGAAAAGAAACACCCCAGGTTTCTAAAGGTATATTATTAGTACTCTTCAGCAAAATATTTCAACAAACATCAATAGCCAAGGCAGAGAAAAGCAGTGGCCACAAAATGGCTTCTTGGAGGAGGCTGCATCCATCAGTCATAAACCTGGCCTTGTAAAAGTTGCTGCTTGCCATCCCTAGCCAAATCCTTCCTGGTAAAATGTGTATCATTTGAGACATGGCCCTGCACATCTTGGTACAAAGAGAAAATTCATATCTGATTTATTTTTCTTTGACTGTGTTAGACAACCACAATTGCAATTCCCTGCAGGCCTGAGCACCAACACAGTCATTGCCATGTCGCTCAGCTGACATGTTTTCAAATCAGCCCCTTTCTGCACCTTTCCCTTAACACAGGTTACAGCTGTATTCATATTCCCTGCTCTGGTTTGGTACTAGGGTTAGAGCCAGTAGAATCAGGTTTATTTTGCTGCTTAAGTCTTTCAGAAAAGTGCCTATGAAGCCTGCAGTAATTCACTTTAAAGCAGTGGCTGGCATACCCTGATCAGGAACCCTGCTTCTACTGCTTGTTACTACTAAGTTAGTAAAGGCTTGTTACTATGCCTTTACTTCAAGACATCATAGGCGTGCAAAATGCAAACTGCAGAGGAGATCAGGGCACTGTAGATGAGTATCAAAGTTGCCTGAGTATGAGAAGTAAAGTCGGCAATGCCTATGATGGAGGCAGCAGTTAGTTGTCAAGCTTCAGTCTCTGGCACATTACACAAACTGCACTTTGTGTCATATCCATTGTGTGTACCTGCCAGTTCTGTAAAGCACAAATTTTGCCAAGGGAGAATTTCAGATGGTTTCTTGTCATTTGTTAGGATTTGGTTTCTTTAAAAAAGGAAGTTGGATTATTTTTCTTTGTAAGGCTATAAAAATAAGACATAGATAACAGAGGATGGAAAATAACTGTTGAAGTCAGAGATAAAACATATGTTAATTGTTATGTTTGCTCCAATTATATTGTCCTTAAGGTTCAAAAGAAAGCTGCTCTTTATGTGTAGGATAACGCTATCCTTGGCTATTACCATTTACCTAGCCATTAAATAAAAAAATGTTGAAGAAATGAGCAGAAGTCAGTGATGTTTCACAGAGTAGAAAGATTAATCCTGAATTATGTGACTTAGGCATGGATATACATGACCAGTGTTTCAACTAATTGAGGGGAAAAGAGCTATCCTAGTCTAAAATGCAAATGAGAAGCAGTAGGACATACAGTAAAGGAATATTTCAGCCATCTTAGGTAAAACAGCATTGGTGACAAAGGTGAAAGCAGAATAGGATTCTGCAAAAATAACTGGTAAAACAAAGCGCTTACACTTAGCAGTAGTATTTGGAACAGAATACCATGTGATGATGGTCTTCCCTGTTTCTTGCAACTTTGAATGAAATACATTTAGTTACTGCGCTATCCAGATGGAGGTGATATGTTCTGCATATGATCTCAGCTCTGTAGACTGGGAGGTCGTTTCCAGTCAGAAATGTTGATCTTCTAGGGGAAGGGAGGGGGCCCCACCCATGTTTCATTCAATAGGATGAAAGTCCTGAAAAGGAAGAGGTCTTTTAATTATTCAAAATAAATCAGTTTTTGTTATTACTAGAGTATGACGCAGAACTCCTGTCAACAGTGGTATGGCTCCCTCTAGGTGTCTGACAGCCAACATTTTGTCAGCTTAAATACTGGTTCTCCTAAGGTGGGAGGGCCTGGATCCAGCTGAAAGAAAGCTTCCGAAAGGGACAAACCTGCGACTGCCTCTTTCTCTTGCAAAGTAAGAATGCTGCATCGTGGGAGGTGACAGGAACATTTTATCCACGGCAGGGTGTTTTTCATCCACAGCAGTCTCTGCACAGAAGCAGCAGTAGCTGTTGTTGTCATGCTCTCTGACAAACATGTTCCTGCTCTGAGGGCAGAGCTCTACTGACACCCTGCACACCCCTGGAATGGAAATGTGGAGTAATGTTATGGGTCATAGTAGGCTGGGAAGAAATGCATGACAGTCTTGCACAAAATAGAAGGATGCCCTGAATTGCTGTGGAGTGGAAAGTATGTAATTTCAAGTGAGCTCATATGATATTGAGATGCACTTTATTCCAGAATGTGGAGGTCAGTGTGAGACACAAGATCAATGTCCCTTAGCTGGCTACATTAAATAGCTTAAAGACAGGGTCTAATATTAAAGTGATATATGGAGAAAAAAAAATAATGGAAGAACCCATCCTTCTCTTGGCATACAGTAAACAGTCTTAAGTCACTGTCATGTTCAGAGCACACTCTAAGCCCAAGGATTGTACCAGTTCTGTTGACAGAAGATGCCTCCCTATAGAAAGGTCATACAGTGACCCCACGTTGCCAGTGATTTGGACTTGTATCACCACTTTAATTCTTCTTGATGGATCAGGTCTGCTTTTTGTAAGGGCTACAATCTTATGTTACTATGGAAACTTCTTTTTTTCTCTGAAATGGGACTCTTGCCAGATGTGTGGCACTTTATATTTAGAGGTGTAAAGGACTTCACAGCTCCTTTAGGACTCTGCCCTAGAAAGGCATGTCACTGCCATAGTTTCAGTAATTTACATGAGCATGAGATCACCCCATCTGAGTTTAGGCGAATTTGATTCAGAAACTGAGCTGAGATGTACTGGTATATTGTTTTGAAGATCATTCAGATGGGTTTATCAATTTGGACCATAATTTATTGTGCAAGCCTTCCTCTGCTTAAATCCATGCATTAGTCTCTGTTTTCTGGGAGACAGACTTAAGTTCTGAGAGGTGAAGAGTTAAAAAATGCTACATTTATCACTTAACACTTCTGACAGTTCACAAAATTATCAAACTTCTGAAAAATTCTGTTTCAGGTCAAAGCAGCCCAAAAAGACCCAAGACAGAAATTTTTTAATAGAAACACTGAGAAATTTAGTATTCCGTTTTACATTAAAAAATACAAACACATAAAGTATTTAAAATATTTTTACTTTAGGTCTGTATATCAATATGAGGAAGTAAATAATTGCTGAGAAATGTGTCTGAAAGAGGACTGAGTATGTCTATTAACAAGCCACAGTTTAACTGAACATTTAACAGGCTGCCTCCAGCCAAAGTGTGCCAATTCTGTACATGGGATGAAATAAAGCAAAAAAAAAACCCAAAATGCCTATGACTTACAACATTTACATATGGAGGGATTTCCTTTTGTTTTCAGTGTAGTTGTTTTGTTATTTTACTCCTTGTTTTCTTTGAATTTCAGCTAAAGTGAGAAACTCAAGGCAAACTAAAACACCACACCTAAACTGTATTTAGTGATTATTATTAAGAAAGATAATTGTGGAAATAAGGATACATTGATGCTAATGTTTCAGCCTTTGTACAACATGCCTCAAGAGACTAAATTTTCTGCTTAAATAGATAGATGATCTTAAGATCCTTTCCAACCCTAACTATTCTATGATTCTATATCATGAAAGAGTAATTATTTAAAAGTATTTTGAAATTAAGTTGCAGGTATTTCATTGATTTGGTTGGTTTAAAGTTAATGCTACTTCAAAAACGTTGTTTTCTTAGTTAAATGCAATTTAAACTGCTGAGTAAGCTACGACAGGTAAATACATCCTTTTACATTGCAGCTCTTTATCTTTAAACTCCCTCACTTATTTGTCAAAAGATTAAAACAGCAGTTCAATCTTCTGTATTTCTTCTTTTGCATCAGCTGAAAGGCACAGTTTTACAAAGCACCAAAGTAAAACCCCATCACTCTTTTCTACAGACATTGTATCCTTCGCAGAGCCCGATGGCAGAGTTGCAAGGAATAATTACACATGACAGCTTGTGGGAGTTTTCCTTGAGCAGGTCCAGAACAGGTTCTGGAAAGGTGGTGATGATTTTTGCTGCAGGGTGCTGGGTTATTTCCAGATTTACTGGGTTAAGTGCATGTCTGGGATGGGTGCTAAGCTCTGTGTTACCTTCTGTGTCCAACTGCACTCCTGCACTGCTTCTAAGCGCTCCTGGAGCCAAATAAGAGGCTGACATGGCCCTTACCTGCTCCACAATATGTACCTTGCTACAGGTACTCATGCCAAGGTCATGCATCTTCCTGCAGCTCAGCATGAGGGGCCTTCAGCCTCTGGCTGTTGCTCAAAGAGCAGGCCATCCACCTCCCCTCTGGCTCACTGTGGCACATCAACACCTGTTATTCTGTTCTTGTTATTCTCTGAGTTTTTCTCCCAGATGTGAACATCCCAAATGCAAGATTCAATCCTCAATATTATATCTTCAATTTTTTTACCTCTTTGTGTTGTTAAAATACCAGTATATTCTGGGGACTTGCGTGAAATATATAAAGATGCTTTTGGTAATTTAATTTATATTTTCATTGTCTAGTGAGTTGGTTGCAGTGAGAATGGAAGCAGAGAGGATTGATAACGCAGAGAATGTCTTCAGCTTCCAGAGCAGAAGCTCCTCCATGTAGTCAGTGGGAGGGTTACATTTAAAACTCATGAAGACAACCCTGAAAAGACTAGATTAGTTCTGATGTGTTATTCCAGCCTTTACCCATTAAACGAACAGCAGATGGTTCATCATGTTATATTCTATTGACCTACAGGAAGTGATAGAAAAGGTGTTTTTGTCACTCCTACTTGCTACAAAAAAATGTAAAAGTTGCTTTTAGCTGTTAACTAGTTAATTTGGGTATCTGTCTAGTTTAATGAGGAGAGGGGAAAAAAAAATCAATGAAAGTAGGGGTTTTAAATATGTTATCTGAATCCCCTGGGCTTATTAGGTAAGATAGTCTTGTAGACAGCAAGATCCATATGGAAATCCTTGAGGTAATTTCATGCAGTGTTGTCCTATACTTGTAATTCTTTGCCTGTGCAGATGATTTTCTACCTGACCAGACTAAGTAAGATGGGCAAGTCACCCATTAAGAGGATTAAATGCTTCTGGCTGTAACAAAGCAGAGACCAAGCCTTCATATGTGGCATGGAGTTGAGCTAGTATGATAAAATAAATGAAGAAAAAAAATTATCTAATTTTCATTTCTGACATGCTTAGATAACAGAAGAATTCAGAGTTGTTCTATTTTAAATGGGAAACATAAATAGCTTACAATGGACCATTCAGGGGTAAATCAAGTTTAGAATATTAACTAGGCCCCTAAAAGCAGCCTCCAACTTTTCTGTGAGTTGTTCTCCTAAAAGAAATATGGTCTGGAGTTTGTCAGTCTCTTGAATGTTTTATAGCCTTAGAAAGTTATATTAAGAATGTGAACTTGGACAGAATTCCTGTAATTGTAGACAAAACCTGTCAATTGTGCAATTGGCTTAGTTCAGTAAAATCTACAGATCAGTCATGAAGCTGGAAGGAATTCATGGACATAAAGGACTAATTTCAATCACCAGGGCACAGGTGGCATTTACATGTGGGGGATTTAGGCAGCAGGGGTGAAAAGAAAAGCAGAGTCTAACAACTGGTAACAATCCTGTTTCATATCCAGTTTTGATCTGTTTGGCTACCCTGAATCTTCAGTGAAAAGTTGAATATGCTTAATTTAAATAGTTTCTGAATGATGAAGGCATATAGGGCTGACTCTGTTCTGCAAATTTCTTGGCTGGTTGTATCCCCAAGGAAAATGCTCAAAAAATAAAGAACTCTGAGGTATGTAATTTTCCTGGGGTGGGTTTCAGGAGCCTAACTTTTATCCACTTTATTATTCCTCCATGTGTGCCTTGCCCAGGTCACCACTGTGTGATTCATGCTTTAAATCTAAGAGTTTATGCGAGAGGAGATTGCTGATGAGGACTTGTGTTTTCTGACTGTACTAAACAAGCAAGGTGCTACCGTTACACACACACAAAAAAAAAATAAAACCACACTTCCACAGCCCAGAAAAGACAGAATTAAATTCAAAAGGCTTCTTGAGTAATAGTTGGTAGTTAGGGAAAGGTGCTCTAGAAGCAGGCAAACTAAGTTCAAGGACAAGGCAGCTATGGGCTTCTCAGAGGCCTCATGCTTCAGTCTATTATTTATACTGTAAAGAAGCTCAGTGGCTGTTTGATGAAATAACTCAGCAACATTCAGTTGGCACTCAGCATATTTTTCAACTGGGAAATTTCCTGTCAGCTGTGTAACAGCTTTCACTGACTGAGCAGGCAAGGCAAGCACAGCCAAAGACAAGAGAAAGAAGCAAAAAATAATTGACTTAGAGCAATGCCCGTGTCTTGTGAAAGCCTGCTGCAATAAAGAGTGGCACACTCTTTATTGTTCTTAAACATTATTTTTACTTAAGTGTATTTTGAGTTGCTGAAGAAATAAGGACTAGCAGCAATAAATCAGGACTGAATGAAACATGCATTTAAGCCAATTTCCCACGCATCCCAGCAATTTACTAAACCAGTTTGGTGTTGGCATCTACCTCTATTTTCATCCAACAAAGCTCTGTTTTATAAATGTAAAATAATCTGTGTTTTTTTGCAAACTGAATTAAGTCACCCAACTTGATTTTTCTCTAGCAAATCAAGTTGTCCTAGCACAAAAGCAGTTTATTATACATCCTCAAAGCTTGGTGCAGATTTGGATTAGGAACAGAATGAACCCCTCCTCTACTGTTGGAGTACCTCTGTGGTATCCTTTGACTTCTCTCTTGATGGGTTCAGACATGGGGTCAAGGGTTCATATTCCAAGTGTTGGTAATAAAAAAGAGAGAATATTATATCCTTATTAGCTGGTCTTGACCTTCCTCACCCCTCCCTGGGCCTCTGTTCATCACAGGCTCTGACAACATGATGCTATTATTCAGCATGGTGGATTTACCTCTGAATCTCTGAAGCCTAAGCTGTCTCTTAAAAGAGCCACCTCCAGGGAGAATTGTCTAAGCACAAAAATATTCTTTCATTCTAACAGGATCAGAGATTATGGTGCTTTCATCTATTCCAGCAAGTGCTAAATCTGCTGATGATGGGGAATTCCAGGTCTGTTTTCCCTCTAACCATTCTCCATAACAAAAGCAAAACAAAATAATTGATGTGCTGCTCTTAGACTTGGTCTTGTCCTCTCTGGAGCTTAACACTAAACTCTGAAAACAATCTGGAAATGGGGGTTTACTTCCATTATATTTTACTGTTCATTCTTGTTCATCTTTCCTAAACCATGGCACAAATAGAGCCCTATGTTTCAGAGATGATATAAAGCAATGATAAAGTTTATATTTTGTCTAAATGACTATGCAAACTGTTAAAAATTTGGTGATTGGAGACCAGATCAGTTTCCTGGAGAAGGTGACAAGATTACCTGTGTGGAAATCCAGCCTGCTTGGACCATCTCTTCTCACTACACTGCAGCCACATCTCTGCGTCCTCAAAATAGATACACTTTGCATCTAATCCCTGTGTCCCATCTTCCTTGGCTGGAGGAATGGAGGCAATTGCCCAGTGTGTTAGGGTCTGAGCACTAATGTGTTGTGGGCTGTGAGTTACTCAGAGACTAATTGGAGTCAATATAAGAATTAAGAGGGTCTAGCTCAGGAAGTGTCTGTAAATGCGCTAGCTTTGAAACATGATCAGACTTGAAAGGCAATAGTGATGAGAGAAATAACTACTTTACTCACTGAAGGCCAGAAAGGGGGAGCAAAACACGAAAAGTAGCAGTGGTAGCTATAGGAGGTACTTTATCTTATATTCTTAAAGAAAAGCCCTACAGAGCTGTTGGTATGTTAAGTTCAAGCCAGTAATTTATTTATTTTTTTATATTATTTTTTTTCTTTTAAACTCTGAGCTGAACTGCAAAGCCATGAGGAATCTTCGTTCATAAGCAGTGGGTTGGGGCCTGAGAGCTCAGGGCCTGACTGGCTGTACTTCTTTTTCCCTTCTCAGCAGGCAAGTATCAGCAACCATATTCACTGAATGACAGCTTGGCACAAATTATGGTTATTTACAGTGTGATCTTTACTTAAAACAACTTGTGCATGCCATGAAACGTACTCGCATTTCTCAAACATTTTTCCTAAATTGTAAGTGTGTAGTCACATTGAGTGCATATTTCGTATTTGAGAACTGATTATGCACATGAATTGTTTAGCAAATGTTATCTGAATAATGAACAGTTGAGAAACTGAGTGTTCACTGACAATACCCACAAATGGAACAAAGGTAGAATTCATAAGCTTTGTTATTCATTGTTCAACCAGCTGTAATAAATTTTCTTTCCTTCTCTTGAGAAAAAAATCAGGGAATATGTTATTTTTCCTGTCCTTATAGATCACATTATTTTATTTTTATTTATTTTTTTTTAATACTTCCCCTTTACCCTCACCCCTCCAATGAGTAGAATAGTACTTTAAAATTCCCAAGCTACAACTCATTACCCTGGGAGCATCTCACAGGCAGATCTCTACAAGGGAAAGCACTGGGGGGGATTGGCATTGCTGTTGGAGCAGAACAGACAGAAAAGTTTTTTTACTGTTATTTTAAACATCTGGGTCTTCTCTTCGTTAAAGTTAATAGACCTATGTAGGATTGACTGCAGTGAAAAGATGGCTTCATCACCCTTTTGCTACTGCTAGAAAATGTTGCTTTTTTTTGAATTCATGGTTTTAAATCATTCTTCCCAGAGCAGTGAGGACTGGGGAAATGGAAAATAGGGCACCCTGAAGGGTGTCAAAAACAGGATTTACTTCTCAGTGCTGCAGGCTCAACAGCAATGAGCTGTGACTCCAGCCAGCCATTGGCAGAGCCCTTGGAGCCCATGCATGACAGAGGTAAGAGTTCAGGTAATTCAGTATCATCTGCTCTCTTGTACCTGCTCTGCTAGTAGCGCTGTCCACAACAGCAAAAGTCAAACCTCAAAATAAGCTGCTTTCATAAACCTGGCTGTATACCTAGTTAGCTTTCTCCCTCTGGCCTTCAGGGATTCTCTTTTTCTTAGGCTGATATCTGTGGAGTGTTCAGCATTGCTCATGGTGCAATTGCTTCCCTGCTCATGAAGCCAAGGCCAGTAGCAGTGGCTCTGCCTTGCACAAGCTGTGGCTGCTCCAAGTGACAAGGTCTTGTGGCTCCAATCCTTGCCTTGTACCTGCCTCGGGGCTGCAGGCCCTGTCTGCCAAACCTGTGCTTTCACACCCCTGACTGCAAGCCAACAGGCCTGTGAGACTAAATATTTGGTTATTTGCCAGGTGGCACTTGAAGGGGTGCACGCAGCAGTTTTGCATATGAATTTACAGACTGGCAGAGATGTGCTCATCGCGTGCCCTTCCTTTGGAAGACAAGACAGTCCAGGCCACCTTCACCTCAGCAGCTGGAAATAACAGACCCACCCTGAGCTTTCTCAAGAAGCAATAACACTTCCCTGCTCACCTTCTCCTTCAGAAGCTTGAGATACTTGAATGAAACAATTCTTGTTTAATTTTTGAGTGCTTTTTTTTTCCTTTTTTTTTCTTTTGTGGTTTTCTCAACATATTTCAAATAATTTCTACTTTGAGGTGCTCTAATATTGAATGTTTTCTCCCAGCAGGCAATGAAAATGCATAGACACAAAAACATTTTCTGTTTTGACATTGTGTGCAGGGAGTGACACCTATTCTTCCTCATTGGTGTTTCTCTGCTTCCCTTTTTTCCTCCCCCATTGCTACTCTGCAGCTTTTCTAACCCTTCTCCAGTTCTGTAACAAAAATGAGATTCAAACAAAGACATTTTTTTTTGCTTTTGGGAAATTAACATTTTTCAGGTCTCTTTTTCAAAAGTGATATTGCTAAAGGTAAAAAGGGAGAAAAAGACAGTAAAAAAGCATCAATGATTATTACATTCAGTGAAAATTTTAAGGATTAGGTCTGCAAACTCTGCTATGTAATTTTGTTTGGTTTTTTGTTGGTTTGTTTTTTTTGGGGGGGTGGGGGGAGGGAGAGAAAAGTATATTAAAAAAAAAACACCCTACTAGAAAAACTGCCATTTGCTGCTATGAAAGACAGAACTTGGAGGATTCAGTCTTCCCCAGCACTAGCATTTAGATGGTTAGCAAGTTTCAATAATTCTGTGGATAACAGATCATCAGGCAGAATTTGGCATATTGCTATAGCTGCTTCTTGAAATTATTACGCTATTCATATTCAATAGATGGCAGGAATGTAGTTTAAGAACAAAGGTTACTAAGAATCAGAAACAACCAGAGCATTGGGATTCTTTTTTTTCCAGAGCAGTCTTTTTTAGATAGCACAGAAGGTAATTTCTCTTGGCTTGCTGGATAAGAGAGACATTTTATTGTCTGCTGAGTCATTCAGTAGCTGAAGGTCTGAGCCAAATGTATCTGCAGCTCTTCTTCATGGTCTAAGTATTTTAGCTGTTCCAAGAACTCTGTGACTCTCTATGACAAGGAAGGGTTATGTTCATGATGAAACTGGTGACGTTTGGCTCTGTATGAAATTGTATGGTTGCTAAGAAATGGTTAACTTCTCCAAAAGCAAGTCAGTACTGTGGGATAAAGTGAACACCCTAGTTGTTTTCAACCTTTTTCAACCCCAGCATACAGGTTCGGACATCTGGCTCAGTCTACTTCACACTATAAATGTAGCTAGGTGACATAATAAAGTATCTTATTTTCTTATTGCGGCGCTTGGGAAACTAATGACAAGTTACTGAAGCTTATTTACATTTGGATGTAAATATTATATTGAATGTGCTTTTACTGTCATTTCTCCAATAAAACAGTAAAATATATATAACCTAAATATAAGCTTGTCCATGAAAAATTATTTTTTTAAAAAAGCGACTACAAAAACCATTTAGCAAGTTAGCAGTCTTACTGAATGTGAAATACCATGGAAAAATGATAAATGCATGTAGAAGGAGAAATAAAGTACACTTATTTTAAAACAAGCTGTAAAGGAGGAGACAGTTGTACTCTGGACTTCCAATCTGTCAGAAGACAATCTGATAAGCCCTCTTGATTCTTAAGGAAAGTCTTTCAAGGCAATTTTTTTCAGCTTTTAAAACAATAAAACCCTAAGAATGAAACACGGGTTACCCCTCTAAGGAGCATCTGCCACTTTATACTTTCTTAAAAGCATTGTCAGTAGAACTTTTTGGCCGTTGTGTTAGGAAAAAGAAAAGTGCATTTGTGACTAAGAAGGTCTTCAGTACAAAGCAAGACAGTAACATACTTGAGCCAATAGCTAAATTTTTAGCAACATATAGCTTTATAGCATTCTATTTCTGAAAGTCATTTAGACCTTCATATGCATCCCAGTGAGTCTAGCTTGTGCCCATCTTTCCCAGAGAGCTAGTCATGGACTTGTTAACTTTCATAGTGCAGCACTATTTGTAGAAATCTCACCATTATCAGTATCAACCTCTTTCACTCAGGGTTTTGCTACTGTATCTTTCAGACTGCATAAGGATTACATGATAGGATTATTCAAGAAGCTCATGGAAGCCTTCCATGAAAATGCATTTGACTAATTTTTAGGGAAAGGGGAATAGGGCATGGGACTATGGGAGCAGAAATGTTTGTTGCTTAAACTCAGCAAATGAAAAAGGAACATTTATCTAAATGCAAAACTTTGAAAGCAAACCTACAAAGGCTTTCTATGTTGAAGCTGTATCCTTTGCTGTTTTTATAAAGGCTTATTGGTACAGCAGACTAATGCACTATTCATTCACCTTCATTCTAGTCGAGGCCATGTGTAATTGCAGAGAAACAGGTCTCCCTTGATTCCAAAGGGAACTACTGAACAAGCACAACTAATGAAACTACTTTCTTCTGGACTTGTGTCACTTGGGTCAATTCATTTTTTAAATTCAGTTATAGATAGAGTTTTTTGCTGTCTCCTCATATAACAAAAAAGATTCCCCTGCCTTTTTCCCTGAAACGTTTCCCCTTTTCCCCACACTGAATATTTAGCAGCTGCAGAAGGTAACTGCATTGAAGATAATCGGGGGTTTGTAAGCTACCACCTTTCTTTATCTCCCTATTTCTGTAAGACTCTCAGGAAATTCCTGACCCTTGACAGCCAGGAAATTTGGACATGTTCAGTCACTAGAGTCAATCTAAGACAAAAGTATGGATGCAACATCATTGTGTGGTTCCTATACCATCAAAACGCTTCACTTTTTTCCTACTGTTTGAGCATGCAGATTTTAATAAAGACCTCAAAGATTTTTATTCTAGATTATAACAGTAGATTAAAATATTTTTAACAATAGTTTGTTATTAAAGTCTCTGTTTTTACCACTGGTAAAATTATTCAGAGGATGCACCAGAGATTTTGAAGCAGAACAAATGTTAAAGCAAAAGGAGTTTCCAGCCAACAGTTACTGACTGATACATTTGAGGAAGATTCTTTTGTTTTACCCCAGTTATTTACCTTCTTAGTTTTATGTTTGAGCTCTTGCATGTTTTAGTTAGTGGTGCAATAAAAGATAAGCGTATGTGCTTTTCACACAATCTCATTTCGATAGTCCAGCAAATAATTAAAGTTGTTTTTTTTTTTCCTTTCCTGTCCTCTTTAAAGTATTTTTCAAAATCTTTTAAAGGCTGCCACTGGCAGCATCATCTCAGGAAAGCTGGATAACTGTATTGCTCCAAACAAGAATGGAAATGCATTTTAACCAAGATATTTTTTCCCAAGTTCTTAATTCAATCAGTCCTTGCTAATTTTTTTTTCATTTTTTCCTTGTCTCAACTTTCTTTTTGACATTCTAATGAGAGCTATAAATGTGGTATCCATAAGAGGATGTTTGTCACTGTATTTTGACAACAAAAGGGCACTTAATCATGTTTTTGGGCTTTCTGTTTGTTTGTTTATTTAAATATTTTTGCTGGTTTCCACTATTTTTCATTATTTGCTCTTACACTAAACTATCTTCTTACCACAGTAGTATTTATCCACCTAAATATTTCCATTATTTCCAGCAGCACTACTCATGATTAATTCATTTATGCAAGGCAGCAGATCTTTTAGCCACAATAAACTCAAGTGCTGTATGTTGGCAAAACATTAGGTGCTGTGGCCCCTACAAAAGCTGATGAGCAGAGCAAGCATATTTGTGCAGAGCACTGAAAACATCAGCATCCTGGAGACTATTTTTCCTCCTTATAAGATAGAGGAGGACTTGGAAATTTTCTTTCTCTGGGTAGAAAAGCATCAGCCATGTTTCCTGTAATTTCAGCAAGTACATGCAAAACAGGGAATGTTCATCAGGCCTTCTTCCATAAAACTTTTTTTTTTCTCCTCTTTTTCTCCCTCCATCCACCTGCAGAGCAATATGGCTGAGATCATGCCATGTCAGGGGCAAATGTTTTAGACTCTGTTGACTACATCTGGCAGGACAGAACTATCATTTCCTTATCCTTAGAAGAAGCTGCTCTCTTCATCTGCCCTGAGAATTGCACACGGGGTCCATTCCACTTGTCTGTCCATTATATATTCTTTCGATCATATACCTTCAGCTTGTGCATGCCCACTTAGAAATAGGCTTCTCTTTGTTAATAACAGAGAAACAAATTGGCCCAAGACATAATTTTCAAAAGGCGCTTTTCCAGTTCAGGTTGGAATGCACAAGAACTCATTCACACTATTTCTAGGGTGTGTATGTGAAATATTATGAACAGATAACTGCTGCAGTAGAAACTCAAGCATGTCAAAGTTATGTCCCTTTATAACTCCCACTCTGCAGGGAAGTAATGCTTTTTACCTGCTTTGACATTTAAGAACTGGATATGCACATTGCCCATACCTGGAGTTTGTTGTTGGCCTTGTCAATACATAGTCTGATCTTTCAGAAAGATTGCTGATGTTAAAGAAGCCAACCAAATTCAAGCCTGCTGTTTTGTTCGGTCCCTGATCTCCCTCCAGTACTTTCCACAGCTGTTTTGTACTCAGGCCCCTCAGCCTGGCTTCTGTGATGCCAAGCTCTTCCATGAATTACAAAGGCACCATTGCAACGGCAAGGCAGAGTCAGACCAAGAGTGCTGAATGTTTGCTATCATGTTGGATGTTGTCCCTTCTTTTTCTGGGAAGCTACTTATCGTGTCTTGCCTTCAAGGACAGTATTTAATTTTGATTTGTGTGGAACAGCAGGGTACTGGAGATCAAAGTGATCTGCTGCTGAATTTGTGTGTCCTCTACTTTCTATTAAAGGTGTTAGTTCACATCTTTATGAAGGATGTATTATGTGATCACAGAAATAGAATAGATTTACCTCTTTTTAAATGCCTTTTATCAATTTCCTCTGCTATAGAGTATGAATTATTGACAAACCCTAGGCCTTCTGTCACACCTAGCTCTGGTTTAATAGCCCTCTCCAACATGCCCTTGTTGCTATGGTGCTTTCACAGCTACAGTGCATTACGTAGTGTAATAAGCAACAAACGCTCAAGGCAGCCTGAAAAGTTGGCCCACTGGCAATTAATAACTTCAAATTCTTGACTTAATCAAAGTTTTTGAGAACATAAGTGTTGACAGGAATGGCAAATGTTCTCATGAGATAATTCTCAAGTTACCTACCATTTGAAATTGTGTCAAGGGACAAGGGATTTTCCTGGAAGTAGTCAGATACTAAATATGTACAGTAGAGAGATTTCTCAGATATAGGTTATCATCTTTTATTGATGGCTTTAGTTAAAAATAAATAAACCTGTGTCTTATGCCAGTTTCCTTCTGGTTCATAAGTATAAAAATACAGAAAATATGATGATGTCTTAGATGTGTAAGATTTCAGACACCTTTGTGCAGCAGCTTGGAAAATATGGAATTTTTCAGAAAGGAAAAAAAACCCAAAACAATAAACTTTGCATTACTTCTTTTCTTAGAAAAAAAAAAAGACTATTCTGTATCTTTGCTGTGCACAAAACTGCCAGGATTATTAAAAAAGAAAAGAAAATGCATATTTCTGTCACGGGAATTGAGCCTTTAGTGACTTCCTGTGTAGAATAATGAGGTGGTGATACCACTTGAAGAAGCTAATGGACAAGTGTCTATTTAAAAGCACTTGCAATCTCGGGTGTATTAACATGTACGTTCATTGTAATGCACATAAATGTAGTAAAGTACCTTTATTCACTGAATATTAGTGTTGATAACGCAAACACTATTAATGAGCAATATAGGGAAATAATATAAATATATAAAGTAGCATTGAGAGGAGCTGCTAGAAAGTGAGATAAAGGGGTATAGGTGTAACTCAATTCTTGCTATGTTAAAACACAGTTGTCAGGTCCTTTTAGAAGAGCCCTACTATGCCATGTTGAATCAAAATATATTTAAGTTGGCCAAAATTTTTTATTTTTTTTAACTTCAAAATGTGGAGTATAAAAGTCACAAATAAGTATGGGTTTAATGTAAAGATACTTTTCTCACAAATAAATGAAACTGAAGCACAGGCTGCCCAGCTCCCTTGATGTTTGCTTGGGCAAGCTCTGAAATGAGCCACCCACCCTGTTCTCAGCATGCACAGAAACACTGATGACAAAATGGACACAGCTGGCTGAGTCCATTATGAACATTTTAGAGAAAATGTTGAGTGCCCAGGGAAGTCTTGGTGGATGTTGAATTTTCTGGCAGTGGTAAGTCCCCTGCAAGGGATAACCTGCTTAGACATAAACCCCTCGTTTTGGAGGGTTTCCTGGTTGTTTTTTTTTTTGACATTTGGTGAGTCCTGTCACTGCTGGTTTTTGAGGTTTAAATGCCCAGCCCTTTTCTGGCTGCCTGGTGCTTGTGCTGAGCTGATTCCCAGTTCTGCCAGCCCTAGCTCTGCTGTTAGAGTACTGCAGTGACTGGCATCTCTCCTTGGTGAGGAGGCCAGGCAAGTGGTGGGCACCACAATCTGCCAGAGGTTAAAATGCTCCTGTTTCACACTGTCCTGGCCACGAGCTGTCCTACCACCAGCATATGAATGAAGCAGATGTTTGTGTCTCCCTTTTTGCCCTCATGTCAGCTCATAATGTTTACCTAGCAAGCAGGAATAATCTTAAAAATAACCCTTGGGAAGAAGTCTAACACTGACTTTGTTCTGTCTTTAACCTCAGGCAGACTGTTGTCAGCAAGAGACTTTCTAATGATGATTTCCACCCCCACCCCCCCAGCTTTTTACTACCAGATAGCACTGTACTGAGACTTGGAGATATAAACTGTATTCCCAGCTCTGATGTTTTCGCTACCTTTCCTTATCACTTTCCAACTGTTCCACCACATACCTGGCATGTCATACACTACCTCTCCTGGGCAGCAATTGCTCTTTACTGTGTACTTTTACACCACCTACTGAGTCCCCAGAGACTGTGGGCTCTGGTTACATGCAGAAGGTAAATAACAAATCTAAAGGGAAATTGCTAATAAGACTAACATCAATACTTATTTTTCAAAGCATCATGCTAAAAAGTTTTTAGTAAGAGGCAAGAGGGGAAGATAGCCAAAAGTGCAGGCTTTAGTTTAGTAAAAGCTAAAGTGATGTGTGTGCATGCATTGTGCTGCCAAGTAGAACTTTGTTCTGCGGAAACTTCTGGTACTTCAAAATGTGATTTCAATACAAATTGGACAAAGGCTACATTTTGAGAACCTTACATTAAAGTGCTCCCCTAATGTATTTGGAGCTGCTTCCATTTTGGTTATGTCAGATTATTTTCCAGACTGTAAAAGGGATTTTCTTACAGGGAAAGGAAACAGATACCTTTCTGGAAGATGGTCAAAACATGATGATGCAAACATTACATAACATCCATTATTAAGTAACCTGTATAAATAGAAATTACTGCTAAGTTATTTGAATTGTGAACTCATTTAATAACTTAGGTTAGAGGGAACCACTGGGTAGGGTTACATAGTCCAACCTAGCACTCATAGCAGGTCTAGCTTCAAAGAGGAACCAGCTCACTGAGGGTCTTGTCCAGCCTAACACTAAACACTTCCAATGATGGAGACTTCGTGGACTCTTTGGACAACCATTGCAGTGCTTAACATTTCCATGGTGTTTTGTTTGCATTTTTCTCCTCACTTTATACCCAGCTCTAATTTCCTTTGCTGTGATTTATGAACATGTCTTCATCTTTTCACTGCCCACCCCTTTCTAAGTGGTTGAAGACTGCAGCAGATTTTCTGTCCTTTTCTTTCTGGTCTCAAGGCTGAGTGAGCCCAGGTCCCTCAACCCCTCCTATAATTGTGAGTTCCAGCCTCCTCCATGGTGGGTATCAGCACCCCTCCCCTAGTGAGGGAGAGTGTTTGGGACACTGCACATACGATGTGGTCTTATAGGTGCCTAGTGAAGGGAAATGATTAATTCCCAACCTACTGACTACCCTCTTGATAAAGCTGTCCAGCACAAAGGCGCAGAGCTTGCACTTTGCTTAGCTGAGCTTGTTGAGGCTCCCCTTGGTCCATCCTTACATCCTGACACATTTCCTGAACAGTACCCTGCCCTAGGATAGATTCTCTGGGCACTGCAAAGTGATACCACTGCAAATTTGCTGAGAGTGCATTTTTCCAGTTGTTTTGGTCCCTTATGAAAATGTATCAGCCCCAGTATTGATTCTTAAGGATGCCACTCATAACTGGTTACTGCTTTGAGCCACTGGTCACTTGAACCCAGCAGGCCAGTTCACATTTGCACCCATGCCTAAAAAAGAATTAATCATTACAGCAATTATAATGCAATAATTATATTTGAATCATAGAATAGTTAGGGTTGGAAAGGACCTTAAGATCATCTAGCTCCAACCCCCCTGCCGTGGGCAGGGACACCTCACACTAAACCATATCACCCAAGGCTCTGTCCAGCCCAGCCTTGAACAACACCAGGGATGGAGCATTCACAGCTTTCTTGGGCAACCCATTCCAGCGCCTCACCACCATCACAGTAAAGAACTCTTCCATATATCCAATCTAAACTTCTCCTGCTTCAGTTTGAACCCGTTACCCCTTGTCCTATCACTACAGTCCCTAATAAAGAGTCCCTCCCCCGCATCCCTATAGGCCCCCTTCAGATACTGGAAGGCTGCTATGAGGTCTCCATGCAGCCTTCTCTTCTTCAGGCTGAACAGCCCCAACTTCCTCAGCCTGTCTTCATACGGGAAGGGCTCCAGTCCCCTGATCATCCTCATGGCCCTCCTCTGGACTTGTTCCAACAGTTCCATGTTCTTTTTATGTTGAGGACACCAGAACTGCACACAATACTCCAGGTGAGGTCTCACAAGAGCAGAGTAGAGGGGCAGGATCACCTCCTTCGACCTGCTGGTCACGCTTCTTTTGATGCAGCCCAGGATACAGTTGGCTTTCTGGGCTGCGAGTGCACACTGAAGCTGGCTCATGTTCATTTTCCCATTGAACAATACCCCCAAGTCTTTCTCTGCAAGGCTGCTCTGAATCTCTTCTCTGCCCAACCTGTAGCTGTGCCTGGGATTGCTCCCACCCAGGTGTAGGACCTTGCACTTAGCATGGTTAAACTTCATGAGGTTGGCATCAGCCCACCTCACAAGTGTGTCAAGGTCCCTCTGGATGGCATTCCTTCCCTCCAGTGTATCAACCGAACCACACAGCTTGGTGTCATCGGCAAACTTACTGAGGGCACACTCAATCCCACTGTCCATGTCAGTGACAAAGATGTTAAACAAGACCGGTCCCAACACCGATCCCTGAGGGACACCACTCGTTACTGGTCTCCAGCCGGACATTGAGCCATTGACCACAACTCTTTGCGTGCGGCCATCCATCCAGTTCTTTATTCACCAAGTGGTCCATCCATCAAATTGATGTCTCTCCAATTTAGAGATAAGGATGTCGTGTGGGACAGTGTTGAAAGCAAACATTTTTAATTTTAATACAATAATTAATTTATTTTTTAATTTTAATATAATTAAAATAAAAAATTAAGGCAAGCTATCAAAATGGGGACATTTTTTTCCAGAATTGAGATTATGCCTCATCATACTTAAGAACTGTATAAGTAGTTTTGATATATTCATCTTTTCTCTCTGCTTTTCATTTAAAATGAAGAGATTGCTAGAATCAACTTCCAAATTATTGCATTTTTAAATAAAATTAAGTATGCAGTGTCTCAGCCTGTTCTGAAAGTAACATTTAAGACACAAGAATAATTATTTGAATTTTTAAAGGAAAGTTTGAGGATTCTTTTCTTTTTTTTTTTTTTTTTAAGCAAAAATTCAACCTGGTTTTGGAATGATAAACACCAAGAAATAATAATACACTCTTGCTCATTTTCCTGATTTTATTGGCTTGCTTGAGTGTTATGGCTGTTATAGAGTATCAGTTCTTCTGAGAATGTGTTTGACAGCCACCAGACAGGTTCCCTCTGCAGAACCAGCACAGCATCTGAGCTGCTACTGCTTGAAATTCAGCACAGTATTTCTCCAAAGCCAGTCCAAAGGTTGTAATGGCCAAGATTTATCTTAGTAATTTGATCTTGGACCATTGGAAATGTTTTTTAGCCTTCAGACATGCTGCTGGTCAAAGCTTTCCAATGGGATGGGAGCCACAGACTTTCTTCGTCGTCGTAGCCGAGTTATTTTGCTACTCAGCTATGCAGAAGCAGCAGGCCTTTAGGCTAATTAATAAATCATCAACGCATTTGTGGTGTGAAAAATGAAATATTTATGCTTGCCAGAGTAATGTTTCTGTCTTGCAGCCCCATGCTCTGTTGATGCCTGATGGAGGATGAAGTAAATACCAGCTGGTGTAGAATGAGCAGAATATAATTACTTTCTACAAAGTTAACTGAATATTAAAAATAGAAGTCAGATGCTGGCAAAAAGGGGAAAACAATACATATGTATACATGCCTGAAAGGCAGAGCATAGCCAGTACATGAAGGGAACACTTGCCTAACTAGTGCTGTGGGGACAGAGAACCTGCAGGATCCATATTGTGTACAAATGTGTCACACAGAGGTCTTTTTACAGAGCACTTAGTGACCAGCTGGCACAGTTAAAAGGCTGAAGGGAAGCCAAGGATGCTCTAATGGTCTGGTTGGTCATCATTAGGGGACCAGTGAAGGACTTAAAGCATCAGATGTTGTTTCTTTTCAAAAAATGTGTCCACTATTAAAAGAAAGAAAATATTACTTCTAGGTTTTAAGGCAACCAGGAGCTAGTTTTGTTCTTTGTGTTCTGACACAATAGTAGATTTAAGAGAACTGTGCTGGGTATGATTTTTTGCAATCACTGCCCCAAGTCCTCTCCAGTGAGTGAATGTATGAGCACCAGATCAATCAAACCCCTTGAAGAAAAACATTCTCATGTAACAGAAAGAGGATTTAACCCCTTATTTAAAGTGGAGGCTCTTTACAATAATCAGCTAAAAGTGGTCGACACAAAGGGCTGATTCTATATGCTGGCAATTACAATCAGAGTGATTGAAAGGGCAAGCCATGAAAAAAGCTATCCAGACAGGTGGAGGGGTGGCATTGTGCAGGTCAGACATCAGTCCTCTCCTCATTTCCCAGTTCTAACTTCAGATGTTTCTTTTCCTGGACAATTTAGTCTGACTCTTTCCCTTTGTTTTGTGTGCACAGTTTGTGGTTCTGATTAAAGTCAAGTGTCCAAAACCCAGACAGAACATTCAGTTCCTGTGAATTTCATTTGCTTTCACAGCCATGAGAGACTACACTGTTCAGATGTTGAGCTGAGTCAGTCCATATCTGAACCAATCCTCAACGCCAAATCCTTCAGACTAGTAATACCACCTAATAAATATGTTCAAGTTCAGTTATTTATAGTAGAGTCAATATGGAAGGCAAACTCCTAACATGGATTATTCATCTGTTTTGCAGTGAAGCATTTGTTTTAAAACAACAAAAGAACATACTGTTCCTTTCTGGTCTTGAAATTTCTGAAGTCAGGCAACAACCTGAGGTTTGCACACAGGATAGCAGCCACCTCATCAAACTGTTCCTCTTATGGGGAGCATTTGGCATCAAGAGGAAGAAAACAGGTTTGCAATTTGTGGGTGTTTCTGTTGTTGTTTTGGGGTTTGATTTTTTTTTTCTATTAAAGGTTTGATATATAATATGCTTATATCATTACTGTCACTGTTTGTTAATACATTTGTCCTTGATGTATCATCAGGGATATTTTATGATCAGCTCTGTATTATGGCACAAAGCTGTCTCAAGGCATGTGCTCTCTGCCCTCAAGCACCTTGATGGAGAAGGGGAGGAGCCTAGAGGTTTTGGCCCTTTTCTCCCCATCACTGTGACTGCGCAAGCATCACGGTGGTCATGCAGAGAAAGAAATTGACACACAAGAAACTGAAAGTCCCATTCCTATGTGGCAGCACCAAACATGGTGTAGCCAGGCTCCCACAATCCCCTTGCCATCAAACTGCCTGTTAGTTATGATCTGAATGAACCAGTAGTATAGGTATAGAGAGGGATGAATTTGCTCTTGTATGCCAGAATAAAATTAACTACATTCAAGGAATTTGAGAATTGAATAAAAATATTTCAGGAAGATGAAGTTTAAGATCTTCAAATGCTACTTTAAGAGGGTGCTGCACCATTTCAGAATATCTGACTTAAATAGAAGAATTACAGAAGTACCAAATGATCTCTCTTTTTTATTTGCAACAGGGATTAGAAGTAACTGTCATATTTTAGTCCCATGCTTGATGTTTGCTTCTACAAGAACAGACAATTTAAATGTCAGTTATTATAGCTTGTCAATAAATTTCAGAATCTAAGCAAATCTGACAAACATGATTGACAGCTACAAATTAATTTAACTTTGTTAAATAACCAGCCAGCACTGCACTGCCATTGCTGACACACATCAGAGTATAACACTAGTAATTCAGAGGGTGATCTGTTGTGTTGTCATGAAATACAAATTATGCAGATTCTGCTTATCTCCTAGGAAGAGAGAAATCTTTGAGGCTGTGATGCCCTTTAGGAGAAGCAATCAGTAATCCCAAAAGTTCTATGGTTTTATACTTAACAGAGCAGTGGTATGTTCTAAAACAAAACAGGGTATCATCAGTGCAAGAAATCATAAACATTAGTGTAGATGGTAAAATTAGTATTTGCTGCTTAGAAAGAAAAGAAATATTGTGGAAATGAAGACCCTTGTAAAGCTAAAAATCAAAAGCAAGCACAAGCTACTGCTAGGTAATCAGAACTTTTGAATACTAAGCCATTTATTTAAGCACTTAAATAAAGTCACGATAGACTAAATGCAAGTGTATTTGAAACTCTAGGGTATAGCCACATGGGGGTGTTGTACCTGAAAATAATAATAATATTAATGCTACTCTTTGAGATTAAAATTATCAAATGCCTTTATTGTAGAGTATATGATAAACAGTTTTCTTGATAGCAGTATTATAAAAATTAAAAAAAGAGAGAATTAAAGTATTGCTCTGTGTATTCAGAGCAGGTGGCCTTATAGGGATGATCTAAATATTCCCAAATTACTTCATAGTATTATAGAATAGTTTGGGTTGAAAGGGACTTTAAGATTATCTGGTTCTATCCACCACTGCCATGGGCAGAGACACCTTCCACTAAACCAGGTTGCTAAAAGCCCCATACAACCTGGACTTGAACACTTCCAGGAAGAGGGGAGCTACAGCTTCTCTGGGCAACTTGTTCCAGTGCCTCACCATCCTCACAGGAAAAAACTTCCTGATGTCTAATCTAAATCTACCCCATGTCATCTTAAATCCATTACCCTTTATCCTGTCACTACATGCCTTTGTAAAAAGTCCCTCTCCAGATTTCTTGTAGGCCCCCTTTAGGCACTGGAAGCTGCTCCAAGGTCTCCCTGGAGGCTTCTCCTCTCTAGGCTGAACAAGCACAGCTATCTCACCCCATCTTCAAAGGAGAGGTGCTTTCAGTCCTCTGATCATCTCCGTGGTTGTCCTCTGGACTCACTCCAAATCATCTACATCATTCGTATGTTGGGATTGCCAACTGCTGGACCCTGCACTTGCCCTTGTTGAACTTCCTGACATTCACTTGGGCCTACCTCTCAAGCCTATCAAGGTCCCTCTGGATGGCATTCCTTCCCTCCAGCATGTCGACTGCACCACACAGCTTGGTGTCATCGGCAAACTTGCTGAGGGCGCAGTCTCACTGTCCATATTGCCAACAAAGATGTTAAGCAGTGCCAGACCCAATGCCAACCCCTGACTCACCACTCATCTCCACTTGAATATTGAGCCATTTACCACAACTCTTTGAGTGTGACTATCCAGCCAATTCCCTATTCACCAACTGGTCCATCCATCAAATCCATGCATTTCAGAGACAAGGACGTCATGTGGGACAATGTCAAGTGCTTTGCACAATTCCAGGTAGATTACATCAGTTACTTCTTTTCATATCCAGAAATACTGTTACCCCATTGTAGAAGGCTATCAAACCTATTCAGCATGATTTGCCTTTAGTGAAGCAATGTTGGCTGTCACTACCTTTTTGTTTCTCATGTGCCTTAGCACAGTTTCCAGGAGGATCTTTTCCATGCTCTTACCAGGCACAGAGGTGACACTGACTGGCCTGTAGTACCCTGTGTGCTCCTTTTAACCTTTTTTAAAATGGTGACTTTGTTTCCCCTTTTCCAGTCTGTGGGAATTTCACTGGATTGCCCTGACTTCTCAGATATGATGGATAGCATGGTTTTGTTGGGTATTTTGTTCTTAAATTTTAACTATTTAATAAAGTGTTATGAAGAAGGCAAAGAAATTCTAGTTGTACTTATCATGAGGCTACTCTTCCGCCTGCAGAGGGCTTCAGGCTGATGTATCTTCTCCCCCAGAAAGCATAAAGTCACTAATCTACACAAAATACAAAAGGACTCAATTATCTCAGCTGGCTGCTAGTTTCAAGGTGTAATGATGACAGTGCAAATTTCAGTGTTACCAATTATTTCATGGAGATGTCTACAAATGTTTCTGTCATTTCAAGCATTGTAAGAGGCCAGTCAGCAAAAGTTAACTTTGGGGCTATAAAGACTCAAATAATGTTCCAATTAAAGACTTCGTACTGCAGTAGAAAGCCTGAGAGAGTAAAGGAGGGGAAGCATGACTTGTGGATCTCAGAGGGGAAATAAAGATATTCTAGGAGAAATAGAGTGACTGGATCATTTTAATAGTCGATTTTATTTAAAACCATTCGAGCACAGTATAACTGATGCATTCTGTAACTCATTTGGACTTTTAGAGGCGTTGTGAGAGCAGGTTTGAAAACAGTTGATCGGTATTCTGAGGGGAGAACATAGCAAAGTGGTTACAGTTTCTCTGTATACTCTAGCAGCCACCTCATCACGTATTTTAAACTAACTCATTCATTATTGGCCATTCATTCAACTTGGCATCCTTCAGTCAGATTGCCATATGATTGTAATACCAATTAGATCTGCCTGACGCTGAACATTTTGAAACTCCAGCTGTTTCTTTAAAGTCCAGAATAAGAGATGATCTTTGTTTTGATGAAGACTGCCATGTGGTAGCCTAGGCAGTGATATCCACACAGAGAGAAAGATTCCTTGAAAGTCAAGAATTTTTTTGAAATTTTCTGGTGCTTGCTTAGGCCATTTTCCCTGGCTGTCATCTTTAAAAACTGAAGTTGTTACATGAATTTCAGTCTTTTCAAAGCCTATAAGCACCTCTGTGACCTCACTAGTTTTGATCACATGAGCCTGATCTCATCATGTGCTGAATGAATGTGTTATGATAAATAATGCAATATTTACTGTTAACCTGTTGGGTTGCTAGGTTCAGTGTTTCATCTCTCTCATCCAAGGGCTTAGAGTCAATGTGTGTTTGATAACCACTGTAGTAAGCTCATCAAGTTCTCATGCCATAAATATGTCACAGTTTGAGGTTTGTGTTTGTTGGGTTTTTTCTGTTTTGTTTTGGGTTTTTCTTCCTTTGTTTTGTTTTTTTTTTTATTCCTAAGAAAACAATCATCCAGGGGGAGAAAGGATAAAAAAAAAAAAAAGGAAGTGTGGTATAAATAGAACATGTAATGAAACTGGTCTGAGTCTGAAAATCATCAATCTGGAACTCATAGGTGTTGTAAAGCCAACAAGTAATAGATAAAAGGTCATCCTATTTCATGGACATAGCATTAGATAAAATAGCTGTTAGAGTTAATAATTCTCTCTATAAATCTTACTAACATAAAGAGCTCTGTTATACAACTCTAGTTATTTTTATATCAATGACCTTAATTATTAATATGAGCCCTTCATTGTAACAGATTATGCTCTGTTAACCGTATGCCCATAATATAGAATAGAAGTCCCCAAAATGACCACTAGGGAAAGGAGTTGGTATAATTACAGTATTTAATTTGTGTCAGGTACTTTAAATCTATTATATACCAGATCAGTTGTAATTATGCTTACTGTCAAATCACAACATTGGCAGGGAGCCATATAAAACACTATCATTTTGGAGTCAGAGCTTGGTTTCAGCTTCACCTTACCCTGAAAAGAGATTTCAGACCAGAAGAATCATAGAATTATAGAATGGTTTGGGTTGGAAAGGAACTTAACATCATATAGTTCCAACCCTGTTTACCATGGGCAAGGACACTTTCTAGTAGTCCAAGTTGCTTATGGACCTGTCCAACCTGGTCTTGAACAACACCAGGGATGGAGCATCCACACCTTCCTTGGGAAGCCTGTTCCAGTGCCTCACTACCCTTACAGTAACGAACTTCTTCCTTATATCCCACCTAAGCCTCCCCTGACTTTGAAGCCAATACCTCTTGTCCTATCACTACAGTCCCTAATGAAGAGTCCCTCCCCAGCATCCCTGTAGGCCCCCTTCAGATACTGGAAGGCTGCTATGAGGTCTCCACACAGCCTTCTCTTCTCCAGGCTGAACACCCCCAACTTTCTCACCCTGTCTTCATACGGGAGGTGCTCCAGTCCCCTGATCATCCTCATGGCCCTTCTCTGGACTTGTTCCAACAGTTCCATGTCCTTTTTATGTTGAGGACACCAGAACTGCACACAATACTCCAAGTGAGTTCTCACAAGAGCAGAGTAGAGGGGCAGGATCACCTCCTTCGACCTGCTGGTCACACTCCTTTTGATGCAGCCCAGAATACAGTTGGCTTTCTGGGCTGGGAGCGCACACTGAAGCTGGCTCATGTTCATTTTCCCGTTGAACAATACCCCCAAGTCCTTCTCTGCAGGGCTGCTCTGAATCTCTTCTCTGCCCAACCTGTAGCTGTGCCTGAGACCTGGGACCTTTTTCTGTGCTTTTGAATGATATGAGCTGGCTTAATGAGAGCTGTCGCCTCCCCATACGTATCTGGTTTCCTTCAGGTATGTTAACACAAGCTAAATCTATTAGTTAAATGTAAGATTAGGCTTGAGCAGCTCTCTGGTCAACACTTCATATGGACAATGTTTAGTCTGGCTATGCTACCTGAATTTTCAGGTCTAACATGATCCAAGACAGACTATCAGAAGGTGGGTAGCAAAGAACTGAGGTGGTCAGTAGTTAGTTTGAATGTGTCAGTGTCTCATCCTGGGTTGTTTGTCAGCATTTTGTGCAAATATAGAACAGTGCTCTATCATTTAAATATTGTCTAAACAAACAAAATTTATTTGTATAAGCTTTCTACTCATCAGTTTTTCATATGATGCTCTGAAGTGCCTCCAGAGTTGTACTGAAATTCTTAATCAATTATAAAGTAATCTGAAACAAAAAAGGGGGAAGATCCTTGAAAACATGCAACTGTAAAACAGTAGATACCTTTTCACTCGTTTGCCATGTATTTGCTTCCTTCAAAGGAAGATTTTTACAAAGATACTTTTTGGTGAAATTCAGCTATTTACTGAAACCTCAAAGCAATGAGGAGCCAGTACAAATAAACTCTAGAGAGAATTTCCTACTTAACATGTAAGAAGCAGAAATCAATATAGCTGGCTTAGATAGTAAAGGCTTAGAATAACTCTTTATCAGATGGGAAAGAAAAGCCTTTCTGACTGCGCTTCTGTATTTAGGCCATTGTGTTAGTGGATTTTTTGGGTCCACTAACAAAAAATTTTACATAATCATACATACAGTATTGGAGATGGGAAAGAAAGAAGTGGCAGATAAAAGTATAAGTATCATCTCAGAAGTTTATGGCAGTGGACAGAGAACAGGCTTTAAAGGCTAATTCCTTGTTGCAGAAACTTTCATTATTTATAATTATTGATTTTTTGTTGCCATGTTTACTGATGTTCATGCTTTGCTCCCTCATGAACTCCCAGTTTCACTGGCAACTGAAGAAATATGTCCAGGTAAATACACCTTGATAGATTTTGCTAGCATCTAAAACAGAACTGCAGCTGAGTTTATTTAAATTGTAAGTATAGCCAAACCAGTCAGGGTTTTTTTGTGCCTTCAGCTTTTTGTCTGTTAGGTCTGTGCATATTATGCTCAAGCCCGAGACATAATATACCTGGTCAGTTAAAATAATAACCATTCCAAGAAACATAATAATGTCTTAATCTATGCCTGTGTATGGCTAAATTCATCCATTGATACAATACCAGTTTACACCAGTGCAAATGATACATACTGGCTACAATGGGCATAATCTCAAATGCACCATACGAGTAATAAAATAGTTTGAAAAGTGACAGAAATCTGAATGACAGAAGAAATACCTCAGAGAGACTCCCAACTTACTTCCTATCAAGAAAACTAGACCAGAATGAAGATCCAGCAGATTCTCCCACCCCCATCTCATGTATGGCATCATGACATACACAGACCTTTTATTGTTAAAAACATTTCAGCTTAAAGCTGTTTTGCAAAATGTAGTATTTTAAAGGTACTAATCACATTTGTACAAAAATAAATGTAGAATTAGGTATTTTGTGATAAACAGCTAGGATATCCCCTAAGTTTACAACTTCTATTGCCACACTTGAAAAGCACTCTGGTTTAAATCAAACACCACATTTTTTTGATACAAACTCACTTTGTCAATGTTGAGGCTTAAATCAATATCAGTAATAGAAAGGCATTATTATAATACAACGAAGGAGTGACAGGGAAGCTTTACGCAAGAATTTTACATTAGCTGCTAATTACCAGTTTTGTCAATATAGACATGAATTTTTTCTACAGTTAGTGTTTTAGAGAAGTGTCATGTGAAATACTCCAAAAAATATACAAAATATTTGTTATCAGCTACCTGTACTGTAAAAGAACGCAACTGTCCTGGGTTCAGCAGTCGAAGTCATTTTTGGGTCTGAGGTCAGAAGGAGAAAAAATGACTGCTACTGCTGAACCCAGGACAGCAATAGAATATACATTTTTAAAGAAATTGCATAGAAAGCTAAAGTTTTTAAAAAGACCATGTGTTCTCCTTGGTTTATCTGATGCCTGCAGATCGAATTAAGCTTTGCAAAGAGGAGAGAAAACAGTGGTCACTCTGGAGCCACTGAACATGCTAGGGCTTGGGCAACCTCCTGCAATGTGGATGATCTTGCCCACAAAACACCTAAAAGGAGGAGTCTACCACAATGTGGGCTATGCTTACAGCCTCCTGCAGAGGCAGGGTGGAAACAGAAATGTTTCTAAGGCTTTGGACTAGGCGTATGTTGGAAAGCCCCCCAGATGTGCAAGAGTTTAATAAACAGTGGAAGAATAGCTGTTGACTCTGCAGTTAGAAGTCTCCATGTAGTGGTCAGAAGATTTGTTTCAGTCTATTTAGTTCATCTCAGCCATCAACCCTATTTAGGGTGGCATTATTCTAATTTGTCATATGATCTTAGCATCTTAGTCCTAGTCTTCAACTAAGCCTGAATTTCTTTAGTGTGGACTGCTGAAAATTATGAATTTTTATGCAGGAACCAATCATTAAAAGAGAACACTTAAAAAACAATTTATTTTAGAGGTTAAAGTGTGATTGGTTGTTTTAATTTGATTGGTGGCCTTCAAAAAGGAAACATTTTAAGGGTCAACTTGTTCTGAAAAGGTAACCTATCATGTAATCTATATAAATCTTAGTCTAAATAAGATAAATATGACCATGAATAATTAAGCTATTCAAAGACATCCTTTTCAGTTCACTGCAAGCATTTGGGATGCCTAGAACCATACTAAAGGAACACTCATTGAAGCAAATAGTTTAAGAGATCTATCATATTAGTATGGGTAGTGAATCCTACTTTATATTAAGAACTAATTTTAATACAATCATCCCCATGTGATGAGAATTTTTAAAATAGATTAGCAAGGATTGATTATCTCTACTTCAGAAAACTTGAAATGTTGCATGTTAAATTTGCGAGTTTAACTCTATTAGTTTTTTACAACTCTTCTGCTTTTACTTCCCATAGCTTCTTCTCTACTGAAGTCACTTAATAAAGCATAATAATTCACATAATCCACCTTTAACTACACATCAGGAAATCTAGTATGTTCTAATAAGAACATTTTTTAAGTTATTTTTTTTATTTGCTTTTTTCTTCTGCCTCTCTCTTTAAGTAACTTTTAAGTCTATTAGCCATTTCACATAATACGTGCCTCATTTGTGTAGGAAGTGAAGCAACAACAGTTTCTTATTATTTTCAGAAACTAAGTCAGAAACTTCAAGCCAGCCCCCTGGCTGGAAGTGGAAAAATAAACACATGAAGTGGGTACTTGCTGGTTGCGCAATTAAAGCAATTTGAATCAGACCTCTTCACCAATTAATTTAAGTCCTGCAGCCTCAAAAACTAACCCCAAATCTGCTTTTCTGTCATGAGCACAGTAGCAAATGGGAAGAAATTTGCTGGTCCTGGAACAAATGACTGATGTGACATCCAGAGCAGGCCCTGTATGTTGCAAGAAAGGAAACTGGTGATCTAAGAGCGAAGGAAGATTTATCTTTGAGTAGTAAAACACAAGGTCATACCAAAATGAAGTCACAGCTAGCAAGGCAGTAACCTAGAAATTACCTGAAATCTTCCTAAGCCCCTGCTTTTTGTTTCCAGGCAAAGAAGAGGAGGATAATCCTTACATGAGACTTATGTTACATTTGTGATTAGTTTTAGTGAGCTCATTTTGGAGGCCTACTAACGGAAATTACCGACACTTAGCTCCTGATACCCACGGTGGTTCTCAGGCTTCTTCTATGCAAACAGAAAGTTCTCAGTTCTTTCACAAGGCAGCACAGAAATAAAGCAAGCTTTCCATAATCAAGCAAGCTTTCCTGTATTTCATTGGTTTCCTAGTACACCTTTCCAGAGTATTTGTGCCACTTTTTCTCCCTAGTCATCAAAAACAACGATGATGACCTCTTCTAAAGCTTTCCTTGCTGCCTCTGATCTTGTGTAAAGTTTTATTGGTGTAAACTGAAGTTGCTTTCAAAAGCTCCTAATTAGTTTGTCCTGGCTTAGCATATGACTTGTAGTATTTTTGTAGGTTTTGCTTGGTTGTTTACTTAATCCTCCCATAACTGTCTCATTAATCTAGGACACTTTAGATCAAATGTTGCAAAAACGACACCATGATATTCTATGCTTCTCTGAGCAAAAAAAAACATCTGTCTGGAGTCTCTGGGGGAGCATAACTTCACCACTTCAAAGAAAACATCTTTTAGTGATTTAACCTCTTGATTCTACTTATGATCTATAGATACACGTGTATTCTCTCCAGTTCATGGTAAATGAAGCACAGCACTTTGAGGAGAAAAACCTATGATTATACGCACACCCCCCAATTTTAAACATACTTTGATTTTCTACCATTTTTACTTGACTTTTAGAGTATGCAAGCAGAATAAAAATTAAAATTTTATTAGATGACATTAATGTTGACCACAAAGCAACTACTTTCAGAACACCATTATCATGGGGTTTATTGCCACATAATTATTTGCAAAATTGTTTGATTTTGTTATGACCTTTTTCTACTGTTTTAGGTTTACCCAAATTTATGTAATTGTTTTTTTTTCCTTTGTATAATAATGTATTGAGGGAACTTCTTAAGTGACCTATAACCCTGCCTGTATGATGCTTTTTTTTTACTTATAGCCACTTTAGTTTTGAGCCACTGGACAGAAGGTACATTCCAAATGTAGATCTCAAAGGACTTAACCTGTTCAGAAGTTTTGATTTACTCAACAACAAGATCCCCATTTAGCTTCCTCTGCATAAGGACAATAATTGCTGCTGGTTTCTAAGCCTCGTGCACATGATGCTTGGAAACCCCACCTTCTCAAAACCCAGCAATCTTAGTGACATACTTAGTCTTAGTGACATAACAAGTGAAAGTGTAGAGTCCTGCATCTGGGCAGGAACAACCCCAGGTTCCAGTACAGGTTGGGGAATGACCTGTTAGAGAGCAGTGTAGGGGAGAGGGACCTGGGGGTCCTAGTGGACGACAGGATGACCGTGAGCCAACACTGTGCCCTTGTGGCTAAGAAGGCCAATGGCATCCTGGGGTGTATTAGAAGGGGGGTGGTTAGTAGGTCGAGAGAGGTCCTCCTTCCCCTCTACTCTGCCCTGGTGAGACCGCATCTGGAATATTGTGTCCAGTCCTGGGCCCCTCAGTTCAAGAAGGACAGGGAGCTGCTGGAGAGAGTCCAGCGCAGGGCAACGAAGATGATTAAGGGAGTGGAGCATCTCCCTTATGAGGAAAGACTGAGGGAGCTGGGTCTCTATAGTTTGGAGAAGAGGAGACTGAGGGGTGACCTTATAAGTGTCTATAAATATATAAAGGGGGAGTGTCACGAGGATGGAGCCAGGCTCTACTCGGTGGCAAACAATGATAGGACAAGGGGTAATGGGTACAAACTGGAACACAAGAGGTTCCACTTAAACTTGAGAAGAAACTTCTTCTCAGTGAGGGTGACGGAACACTGGAACAGGCTGCCCAGGGAGGTTGTGGAGTCTCCTTCCCTGGAGACATTCAAAACCCGCCTGGACGCATTCCTGTGTAACGTTGTCTAGGTGTTCCTGCTCCGGCAGGGGGATTGGACTAGATGATCTTTTGAGGTCCCTTCCAATCTCTAGCATACTGTGATACTGTGATACTGTGATACTTGAAGTGCTCTGTAGCCAGCTCATTATTACAGAAAATTCATTAGTCCAGCCATACATTTGGAAAAAAACAGGAATGTTATCTAAGAAGATTAATCCTTGGCACACAATCTTGAAAGTAGCCAAGTCTGGGAGAAAAGATTATGACTGCAGTTTGTCTTGATTCAAGTTTCTCTGAAGGGCAGAACTGACCTCATTCATACAGTCAATGGAGAACATACGGTGGCTCTACAACTCAGTGGGTATTGCCCCTACTAAGAAGAGTCTATCAATTTCTGTGTTAATGCAATTTTAATTCAATGTGCTTTAAAAAAGAAATAATGTTTTAAAACACCCCCTCCTAACCCATCTCAGAACATAGTAAATAAGAAAATAGATTTCAAATGTATTTCTGTGTTCTTGCACTATAAAAAATAGGTCTTTTAGGGAACAGTTTCCAAAATACATTGCAAAGAGTTGGATATCTTTTCCCAGTTTTGTAGTCACTCCCTTGCTGTCGCAGCATTCCCTGTGGAAGTTGCAAGCCCTGCAGGAAATCTCCGAAATTATATTTTGGGAGATTCTTTTTCTTCATGCTGGGGAAGCCAAAGTTAGCATGTGGTTAATTTTGTAGGTGCTTTGGAAAAAATGTTTTAACTATGTGCAAAGACCTTGTTGAGTAAGGTTAAGGGCATTTGCCATTATCCTTTAGGGAGAAGTTGTTAGACCTGAAGTTACAGTCCCTTGCCTGGTTTCTCTCTATATCAGCTTTAATGTTAAGGTAGTATTCACAAGAGAAGCTGAAAAATTGCAAAGTTTAATTTCTCCATCTACTGCAGAAAGTTAGTCATAGTTTTTTAATACCCAGTATTCTTGCTAAGGTCACATCCTCCAGCTAAACTAGGCTTAAACATATTTACTCATTTGTATTTAGGGCTGATAGCAAACAATATTTTAACTTTAACAAGTATTTTTAGTTCAGAATCTGCATTAGAGTTTAAGCTAGGGCTGTGGCTGTTTTCTGGATGATGTGGGCTGACCTGCATTAAGAAATGTCCTGCAGGATGAGTGTCCTTGCTCAAAGGATCCCAGAAAATGTATCCAACTGCTCGGCTTATTTGAAAGACGCAACAGCTGGCTGTAAGTTATTTATATGTGGACTGAAGAATTTGGTGAGCTGTCTTTAAAACCAAGGCCACCAGGCTGTATTTAGCAACCCCCCTTCAAAGTCATATGGATTCTACTTACTCTTGTGGCTGATGGGGACTGCTTGTGCAGCATTTGTCATAGTGGTGGTCAATCAATACTTAATTGGGCTTTTGAGATCCCATGAAAACCAGGATTGAAAACACAACTATCCACTGAAAAACAGAAGCTCCAGTCAGTAGCAGGTATTGTTCTATTGTATTTGTCATCCTTGAAGAAAGAAGTACTGTATGTTACAGCATTATTTTAATAAAAAGCCTAATAGACTACATTTCAGAAACTTCTAAATAGTTTACCACCTTGCAATTAACCAAGAAATACATTAGATTTTAGTCCAAAAGGTACTTTCAAAACTTTTTCTTTCTCTGGGAATGTGATTGAATGTAAAATACCCAATTGCCAATAGGTTGGTAGGATAAAGGATTTCTGACAGGAAGAGAACAAAAATAATCCTAAAAGTGGCTTTGTTAAGTGTCTGGGGACTGGGCTGCTTCTCAAAGTGCAGTGTTTACGAGCTGTCAATAGCACCACAGAAATAGGCAGTCTTCTTTCACTTTCCAGTTAACTTGCAGGCTGTCCAGGAGCAGAAAATCAGATTGCACTGGATAGAACAGGGAGCACAAGGGCTTTGGAAGGAGTCATATTACCAGGAGGTACACTCAGTCAGCAAATTTCTCCAACAGCCTCCACTAGGCATTAAAATTGCCATACCTCGATAGACATCTGAGAGGAACATGGAGTCCCAGAGAGGCTGCCTTTGAATTCAGGCAGCGTTACATGAAGATCTTAGAATCATAGAACAGTTAGGGCTGGAAAGGATCTTAGGATCCTCAAGTTCCAACCACCCTGCCATGGGCAGGGACACCTCACACTAAACCATGTCACCCAAGACTCCATCCAACCTGGCCTTCAACACTGCCAGGGGCAACCCATTCCAGTGCCTCACCACCCTCACGGTAAAGAACTTCTTCCTTACACCTAACCTAAACTTCCTTCCCCTCCAGCATATGGACTGAACCACACAGCTTGGTGTCATCAGCAAATTTACTGAAGGAGCACTCAATCCCACTGCCCATGTCAGCGACAAAGATGTTGAACAAGACTGGTCCCAACATCGACCCCTGATGGACACCACTCGTTATCAGTCTCCAATCAGACATTGTGCCATTGATCACAACTCTTTGCTTGCAGCCATACAACCAATTCTTCACTGAGTGGTCCATCCATCAAATTGATATCTCTCCAGTTTAGAGACAAGGATGTCACATGAACAGTGTCAAATGCTTTGCACAAGTCCATATAGGTGCTGTCAACTGCTTTGTCCCTGTCCATCAGTTCTGTAGCCCCATCATAGAAGGCCACCAAATTGGTCAGGCAGGATTTCCCCTTAGTGAAGCCGTGCTGGCTGTCACCAACTACCTCATTTTTCATGTGCCTTAGCATGCCATTCAGGAGAATCTGCTCCAAGATTTTGCCAGGCACAGAGGTGAGACTGACTGGTCTGTAATTCCCCGGATCATCCATTTTCCCCTTCTTGAAAATGGGGGTTATATTTCCCTTTTTCCAGTGGTCGGGAACTTCACCTGACTGCCATGATTTTTCAAATATGATGGACAGTCATTTAGCAGCTTCATTCCCAGCTGCTTCAGGACCTGCGGATGGATTTCATCAGGTCCCATGGACTTGTGCACACTAAGGTTCTTAAGATAATCTTGAACCAGATCCTCTCCTACAGTGGGCCTAAGGTCTTCATTCTCACAGTCTCTACATCTGCCTTCCAAGACTTGGGTGGTGTGGTCAGAGCATTTGCCAGTGAAGACTGTGGCAAAGAATTAAGAACCTCAGCCTTCTCCAAATCGAGGGTAGCCAGTTCTCCTGTTAGCTTCCAGAGAGGGCCCACTTTATCCTTAGTCTGTCTTTTGTTTGCTACATACCTATAGAAGCCCTTCCTGTTATTTTTCAAATCCCTTGCCAGAATCAATCCTGACTGGATTAACTTTCCTGGCCTGGTCTCTAGCTTCCTGGACAATATCCCTGTACTCTTCCCAGGCCACCTGTCCTCGTTTCTTCCACCTTTTATAAGCTTCTTTCTTCCCTCTGAGTTTTCTCAGCAGCTCCTTATCCATCCATGGAGGCCTCCTGGCCCTCTTGCCTCATTTCCTTCTTTTCAGGATGCAATGATCCTGAGTTTGTAGCAGATGATCCTTGAATCTCATTCAGCAGTCTTGGGCTCCCCTGCCCTCTAAATTTTTATCCCATGGAACCTTACTAAGCAGGTTCCTGAAGACACCAGAGTCTGCTCTCTTGAAGTCCAGGGCAGTGAGCTTGCTGCACACTCTTCTCACTGCCCTGAGGATCTCAAACTCAACCATCTCACGATCGCTACAACCAAGTCTGTCCTGGAGCATCACATTCCCAAACAGCTCCTCCCTGTTGGTGAGCACAAGGTCAAGCATGGCACCTCTCCTTGTCGGCTCCTCTATTACTTACAAGAGGAAGTTGTCTTCCACACAGTCAAGGATCCTGGATTTTCTGTGCCGTCCTGTACCGTGCCTCCAGCAGATATCAGGATAGTTGAAGTCCCCCATGAGGACAAGGGCCTGTGAGCGTGGGGCTGCTCCTATCTGTATATAGGGAGCTTCATCCACAGAGTCCTGATTGAGTGGTCTGTAACAGATCCCCCCAGTGATGTCCACCATTGCTGTTCTCTGACCCTGACCTGAAAGCTCTCTATTGACCTGTCAACCACCTGTCCCCAGACAGAGTTCCATACTCTCCAGCCTATCACTGACATAAATGGCTACTCTCCCTCCCTGTCTGCATGGCCCATCTTTCCTAAAAAGCCTATAAACTTGATTCCAGCACTCCAGTCATAGGAGCCATCCCACCACGTTTATATGATACCAGTGATATCATATCCCTCTAGGCATGTACACATCTCTAATTCCTCTTGTTTATTCCCCATACTATGGGCATTTGTATAGAGCCATCTGAGCCAAACTCTATATAAAGCTGACTCATCGGCTGGAGCAGCTGAAATATCTCTGTATCGCTCAAAGAATTTATTACAGGTGCTGGCAACTCACTGGGGGTGTTGGGATTGATGCCCCTCTCCCCCAGTATATCTAGTTTAAAGCTGCCTTGACCAGCCTGGTAAGTATCCTACCCAAGCAGCTGTTCCCCTTGCAGACCAGCTCCACCAGCCTCCAGTAGTCCTGGCCTCCAAATCGAGGCCCATGTTCTAAATAACCAAACCCCTGACAATGGCACCATTGCTCTAACCATTTATTAGCCTGGCAAATCTGCCTGGCCTTTTCCAGGCCCTCCTGTTTGACCTGGAGGACTGATGAAAAAACTATCTGAGCCCCAGAGCCCCTAACCACCTCTCCCAGGGATCTGTAGTCCTTCATAACAATTCCCAGGCTACTGCTGACAATACCACTAGCACCCACATGGACCACAAGAAGTGGGTAACTAGTCAGCAGGACTTACTAGACCAGTCAGCCTCTCAGCAATAACCCTGATCCAAGCCCTGGTAGGCAACACACCTCCCTTGAGGCTGGATCAGGCCAACAGATGTGTGCGTCTCAAAGCAGTCACCTACTACTATGACCTGCTGCTTTTTCCTGGAGGCACCAATAATGATCCTCTTTAATGGTGCACCAGTTGGTTGCTCATTTGTTGCTGTGGGTGTTTCCTCATTAGCACCCTGCAGAACTGCAAAGCAGTTCTGGGCGCAGCATTGTTTTAACTATTGAAAATTAATATTTAGCATATGTAATTAAGTGTAAGTACTGTGTAACACATGTAAGTAAGTACCTTATATTTAATGTAGGATTTTATTAAAAGTACAGTATCTCTTTTTATGCAGTAGATGGCTGTGGAGGTTAGGTCTTGCCTCGCTGTTGGAATTTGTTATGACAGCTAATAATGGTATAATCTTTTTTGCTGAAATTTACTGTCTCTTCAACATAAACAGATGAACAGGTCTCATGCTTGGTCCTTACCCACTGTACTTCCCAGTGTGAAATTTCCTACTAACTCATCACCCATTTGCAGTAAATAAAGGGCCACTCTTCAGAATGCATTAACAGAGTAGCAACCATCAAAGATGGGTGAAGGTGGGCACTAAAGCACAGACCTCTTGAGGTGTCATGAAGCTGTAATAAAGCAGGATCCCCAGTTGGTTGCCCACACGTAGCAAGGGTGGCACCCAGTAAATCAGTGACTCAGTAGACCAGGGATTGTCCAGACTGGGGTCTTTGCAGTGATGTTTGGGAAAGTAAGCAGACCACAACAGCAGTGGCTAAGCTAGTCCTTGTGCCTGAATGGGCTAGCAGTTGTAGGTGATGTAACAGATGATTGACATTTTATTGTGCAGCAGGCTGCTTTGCTATGGGCATTGTAGGGCACCTATTCAGTGTTTCATTAGCCTTTAGCTTAGCTTGTCATTAGTTGCTGGTAAGAGACTTACCAGCAGTCCACAGCTGTTTCATGCTGCCGTTTGATCTAAAACCCAGTATTTCAAATGAGTGCCCAAAAGGTTGCCTTCTGACCTGCAAGTAGCCAATGTTTCAGCTCCTCATCCATGGCCCTTATCCCAGAGATACAAAATTCTGCACAGCCAATGTAGTCTGGTGTGTGTATGTTTTACCTCATAATTAAGGGAACATGTCCCTAAACATTATTTACCTATGACCAAGTAGTTATTTAAGAAATAAATTAGTCACATTGAAAGAGTAAGTATATATAAATAGTTTATGTTTATATAATACTTTTTAGCTCCCATCAACAGTATTCATATGTCCTGGGTTCAGCAGTAGCAGTCATTTTTAATGGTTTAAACCATGACATCATATCATATCCATTTGAGTCTAAAAATCAGTAAAGATTTTGGTTGCAAATTATTTTAGTTTGAATTTTGTTGAGTGTTGGCACACTCATACAAATTGGCACCCCCTGAGCATCTCATCAGGTTTCCTAGACACTGCTACACAGTTTGCAAGAAGGTGTTGGTAGAGCAGCTATTCTTGGTTTCGGCACTGCTTTGTGAAAAGCCACATGGGCAGCAGTGTCAAAGGCTGTTTTGCCCACTTCAGCAGTTGGTGCCTGAGGCTGTACTCCCTTTGCCTTTATGTACAGAGTGATGGTGACTTACAGCTGTTGCATCCACTTCTCCAGTAAGCTGAATCATCCTGGGGCCAGGACAAGGGATGGTCCTCCAAGAGCAGACTGCACAGCAACAGAAGTAGTCTAGTTGGGTTTTTTTAGCTTTTTTTCTTTCTTTTCTTTTGAACTCTGTCCAAAGCAAATGATACAGCACTGAGCAACTCTGGTCAGGGCAGATTTGTGGGTGCACAGGTGTGGGGAGAAGTAATTGAGCACCTGCAGTTGTTAGTTAATGTAGTTAATGTACACATTGATGTCAAATAAAATGAAAACATTATGGTGGTGTGAGTCCTGTTGTGAGTGTTCATTTGAATTTAATTATTTAAATGACCTGCTATTGTTCCTAAATTAAATATTTAAGCTTGCTGAATGGCTGCCATCCTGGATTAGTTGTTAATGCGCTGTGATTGGTACTGACAGAACTGGAATTGGATGCCAGTACTGGGGAGAATCTCAACTCCTCCCTAGTTTCTTAGCTCTATTGCCACCACTTTGAAGGCCAGTTCAGCACCCCAGTACTTCATGGGCAAGGCATTTCCCTGGAGACTTTGCAGTGCTGTGGCTTGGCAACTAAGTTTCTGGAGCCAGTTAAAGCTTCTGAGAGGCCAGGTGTCCTCCAGCACCCACAGATGAGCACCCCATGCACACACACACACAAAATGGAGTATTAACCCCCTTTTAAGGGCTATAGTTCATCCCACCCCATGGGTGAGTACAGGATTAATGGCCTAGCTGCTGGTGCTGTGGGCACAGGGAGAAATGTTCCGGAACTGTTTTTATGGAGTTTCAATTGAACCACCAGGTACAGGAGTGGGGGCTCTTGAGTACCCACTGCAGACTTTCCCCAAGCCCTTGAGATGAAACATCAGTCCTACTCAGGCACCATTTTCATCCTCAGTGAAAAAAAGGAGTCAGATTTCAATCAGGGAGAAAAATAGCAAGTCATTTAAGCCATCATGAAAATTAATATTCTTTGCAGGTTACCTGAGATTTCTCAGTCTGTATCTTTCACTTTCCTCCAGTTTAATAAGGTAATGAAGGAAAGTCATTGGGGGAAGAAAGTCAAAGTCAGAATTGCCTTCTTTCTTTGACTTTTATGGAGTTAGGTGTGAATTCTAATAATCCATCTGTTATTCTAATTGTAAGTTTCTTTGTGTACAACATTTCAAACCTAAGACACTAAGGCTCCCCTGTACTCAAGAACACTAATTTGAAATGAAGAAGTAATAAACTATCAGTTTATTCCCATTATGGTACTGAACAGAGAGGTCTGGGAATGTCAGATTCATCTTTGTTGCAAGCATTTTGTTTAGCTTTTAATCAATACAAAGAATTTTTTAAAAAGCAGATGTTTACAGCTGTATGGTTTCTTCCTTGGGTTTTGGTTTGGGTTTCAGTTTTTGTTGTTGTTGTGCTTTGGTTTGGTTTGGACTTTTGTGTTTTGTTCTTGCATGAACTTTGAAACTTTTGAGAGCATATAGAGAAATGAAAAGATTTTTATAATTACTTCTTAAATATGAAGACGAGAGAACAGTCATTTTCTTTAATGTAGTGGGAGAGATTCTAGTAGTCATTTAAATTATTCATAAAGCCTAAATAATTAGTCACTGTAATTAGTTTGCAAGTGGTCAGACAAGAAATATATACTACATAACTAAGGTCAGAATTCAGTTTTGGGTGTTAAATACCATGAACAAATTTATAAATGTATCTTTTAACTTTTAATTCTATCTTTGGCTTTTAACAGCACAGACATCACATATTTTTTCTCAGGCACTGATTCCATCCAAGTAGAATTCAATAGTTTTAGGAACTTTTAACATTTTTAAGCCTTTTCATTTGCTGGTTATGCCACAGAAAAGGTCTGAAGGAGAGCATGAGTCTGGCCAGACTGTGTTATCTCAACATGCCCTTTATCGTATCTCTAGCAGATACCTGAGTAAAGCTTGGGAACAAAGCAAGTGCAGACTGATGTCCCCAGAGTACTCTGACACACAGCAAGATTTTACATGGCAGCTAATTTCTTAGCCACCTGTGCAACTTTTTAAATTCTTTGTCCTCAGTGGATTATTTTCATCCATGGCTGTGTCTTGTTCGGTTTTGATTCTCTGCATCCATTTAACATCTTAAAGCAAAGAGTTTTCTCAGCATAAATTCATGCTAAGAGAAGAAACACTCCCTTTTGTTTGTTTTGAAATTATCAATCAGCCATCTGCTTATTTCCTTCATTTGTTCCTAATCATTGCATTACTGATAACTATGGCTATACCTGACATGCAACCTAGCCTGTTGCCCAGCTTTTTTTTATACTCTACAAAGCCTTACTTGGCCACATTATACTTTGGAGTGGTCTCTTTCACTTAGTCCTTTCAGGAGAAGCTGGTTGATATCCAGTCATCCTTAGTACCCCTTTATTTTCTCTTCACAGTGTTATGAGATGGAGAAGAGGGAAGAAGGTGGCACCACAAGCAGTAATCATGATGTAGGCAAAACAGATATTTATAATGCCTAATGACGGCCTTTCTTTCTGCTCTCTACATGGCCTAAGAGTCCTAATATCAGATTTCCCTCCTTCTTGTTGTTCAACTGTTAGCTCTGTGTTGATGCTGCCTGAATGCTAGCTTGCAGGTATGAAATTTCTTGGTGGTTAGAGATGGTACAAGAATTATAATTTCATATGAAAAACTGCAGGAGGGTGGGAAGGGTCTGCTATGATCATTTCTGTTGCTGAATTTTCTCTGCTATTTTTTTATCTCTTAAAAATAATTTTCTGTTAATCATTTAAGAGTCACTAAGTCTCAGCAGTTTTTTTTCTGTGGTCCTGAACACGTGCCACCCTCCTTTATGAACCACATTGACTATCATGAGCAGATGTCATCCCCTCCCCAATTAAGCTACTTTTCCAGTCATTTTTAATGGTGTACTGGTGCTGAAGCCTCTCCTGTTTTACATCTCTGCTGTCAACTGACACTCCCATGTCGTACTGGACCCTAGTTTTCAGGATCTGACAAAATAATGTGTGGTTTGGTTTTGGTTTTGTTTTGTTTTTTAATAGATCTGACATCTATCAGCATTGTTAGCCTTTGATATATTAAAACTTATTTTAAATCTCACGTACTACCAGTATAGAAGGGATGATTCCTAGTAAGACACCAGGATTGAACTACCCTGTATTTAAGATAATTGTATTTAGGATAATTGTATTTACAGAGAGGACACAAGTTTCTCCCACAGAAAGGATGCTTTAATTTGTTCTGGGTTTCAGGTTTGGTTTTTTTTTCACCTAGTGAATAGGTTAAGAAGTAAGACAGAATTCTCCTGGGAGACAGATTCTCTCCAGGCAGAATATATATTTTAAAATAACTGCCTTCAATGTGATGTAGTAATAGTGGTAATAGACCTTTATCCCTAATGCAAGTGCTGGCAGCAACTGAGGCAGCTGAGGTATCGTTTACTAGAATACATCTGAGGATGAGTTTTTGTAGCTTTCTGTGGCAATCTGAGTTCAGTTCAAACCATAATCAGCTAATCACTGGCAATTTTCAGCTATGAGTCAAGCTAATTTCGAGACAATCATCAGCCTTATATAGTTTCATTGAACAGCCCTGGAGATGATGTTTATGTAGATGTCCTTTAGTATTCCAACTGACAGTAATATGCGTGTTGCAAAAAGAAAAAAAAAAAAACCCCAACCCTCTCTAAAATGAACAACAAAAAGTCTGCAGGCCTGAAGTGCAGAAAATGGAAGTTTATTTTTTACCCACTGGTGTTCTCTAGCAAGTGATCGAAACCTAGGGTGGCTCTGTGTAAGGAGGCAGTGGGTTATTTAGGATACTTCCCTAATTTGAAAGTGTAGCCTAGCTTCTGTTGAGCACTGGATGCCAAAACATTTCTTTACCTAAAACTAATGGAAAATAACAAGGCAGTGACAGTATCAAGGCCCTACAGGGTCTTTGTTGCTTTTTGCAAGAGCTTCTAGAGTCAAACTACATGCAACATTTCCTGCTCAGAACTACGGCATGTATCATGGCACTTACTTGATTCCATTGGGTATTGATTTATCTCCATTTTAGACTCTTATTTCCTTGAAAATTATGAAACAGAGTGTGTGTGTATGTGTGTGAAATATATCCAGTAAAGCTTCAACTGGATCAACATTATTAAATGATACCTTAAAGTCATGGCAACAGAAGAGGCCACAGAGATCATCTTTCTCAGACTGATGCATGGACTATCTCAGATACACATGTGCAATACCTGGGCACCTGAAAGGCTGTGCCTTTAGCAGAGTCCCCAACTAAGGCATGAGGCGTGGCTCACCTGGGTGGGATGGGGAGGAGAATCGAAAGAATGTAAATCCCATGGGTTGAGTTAAGAACAGTCCAATAACTAGAGTATAAGATAAAACTACTACTAATAATAATGATAAGGGAAATAAGAAGAGAGAATATAAAACTAAAAAGGGAAAGGAAAAATCCTCAATAAATACAAGCAATGCACAATACAATCTCTCACCCCCTGCTGACTGAGACCCAGCCTGACCAGAGCAGTGATCTGCCCTTCAAGGTAACTTATATACTGGGCGTGACATACTGTGTTATGGATTATCTCTTTGGCTAGTCCCGACTTCTTGTGCCCCTCCTCACTGGCAGAGCATGAGAGACTGAAAAGTCCTTGATCAGGTAAGCACTACTTAGCAACAGCTAAAACATTGGTGTGTTATCAGCACTGTTCTCAGACAGTCGAAAACACAGCACTGCCCCAGCTACTAGGAAAGAGAAAAATAACAGTTACAGCTGAAACCAGGACAGAAATGAAACAAAAGCATAGCCCAGTGCTGGCAGTTGTGGCCCAGATGTTCCTGTGCTGCAGGGAGGGATGGGGACTGAGTGCTTCAGCCTTTCCCCATGCTCAGCTGGCTTTCCAGGGAACAGCTCCAAGCAGGATCCCAGCCTCATCGTTATACATTGGATGTGTGGCTTATTTGTCAATGAGTAATAGAGTGCAGTTAGACCTGTACCATTACCTGCAGTGATGATCTGAGATCCAAAGCCTCCAATTCCTCTGTAGCAATTAACAGTATTGCAAAATCATCCTGCTGATTATATCTTCTTAAAAGACACAGGCTTGGAGTAATCTTAATGTTCATTAATATATTCATGTGTCAGATGGCCACCCAAACACCTCAGCTGATACCAGGAAAAGCCTACAGCAAAATTCAGCTGTCTCCAGGCTGAAGCCTCAACTTGGAGTGCTCCTGGGGTGGCTGGGAAAGGGGAACCCATAGAGACATATGTGTTCTTATTTTCACCCACTCACATCTCCTGCCGTATGGTGCCTTATTATGAGATGTGCTGTAAACAAAATTGCAGGAGTCTAGATAATATTTAACAAAAAAGCAGCATAGGCCCAGCTGTTCTCAGTACAACTCAAGAGTTGTAATTGTTCCTTTTTCTCACCATTACGACTCAATCTGCTCAGGTGCCCTTACAGTGAGTATCATCTCTAATCTTTTTCAAAGTTAGAAGCAAAAGTTCATTAGGCAATAATTGATGAGTCACACAATATTTGCATTGGGTTAGTTGAGCGGTGCTACGGATGGCAGCTCTGCTGAGCTTCTATTGTAGCAAAGAGATTGAATTTTCAGTAAAACTGGCATCCTTGTAGAGCCTACAGTAAAGTATGGCATCTATGGGAAGTCAGCCTTTTCTGGCAAGGAAAAATTTAGTGAAAAAGCAATTTCTAATTAAGAATTTCCTCTCTCCAGCTCCTTTTGATGAATTCTGGAGCAAAGCTCCAAGTTTCGGTGTGCCTGAAAACCACAAACACACGGCTGTACAAACACAACATTTATTAAAGTAATAGTTAAGGAGATGGAGTGATAAGATGGTAAAAGTAGTAGTGGTTACAAACATTATTCAAGTCACATCTTACAAAGTTTTGTTTTTTTTTTTCTTTTGGAGAAGTCTTGTGCAGCAGGATGCATAGGCACCACTTCTAGGCAAAAAATAATCAGCTTCAACATTGGTTTAACACTGGCAAACCACCAACTCCTGTGTGAACCATCAGTCACTTCTACTGATCTCTATCACACACACGCTAAAATTACCATTTTCCTTTCTCTTTCCACTAACTCTTCTCCTCCATAGTATTAGCTGATCACAATAAATGAAAAAGCCATAATCACTTTAACTATGTACTATACCTGCATTTAACCTGTCAGAAGAACAGTTCAGAAGAAAGTAAAAGAAAACCGTGCTCTAGTATTTTTTTAACAAAGGGTTCTTAAACTGTGTGTGAAGTTAATTGACAGTAATACTTTACTTTTTGTTTTAAAATTCTTTTTTTTCTGCCCCTCCTCATCCCCTCCCCCAGCCATTGTAAGCATGCTTTTTTCTTTTTCTTGCAAGTCACCTAAAACTTATCCCTCGCTTGCAATGGGTATACATGTGTCAATCAGCTATGCTGAGATACATTGAGTTGTGAGCAATTATGTTTGGCCAGATGAAATACTACAGTTAACCTTAATTATGACCAGATGTGTTTCAGTATAGCCTTTCAACCTATGAATTGCCCAGTATGCTCTCATTCACATTTTTACTTCATCTCAGTAATTAACTCAATAAGTAATCACAGACAACTATCTGTAATGTAACCATAATGAGGCAGATACTTACTAAGCTAAAAGGATACAGGCTAGGCTGTGGCTTTGCCTAAAAATTTTAGAAGCCTGAAAGCTTGGTGTCCAAAAAGGCTGACTTATGTTCCTGAGTTACTCCAGTAGCTTAGATGCTACCTGTTACCTCCCAGCTAGCACAACAGTCACAGCTTCATTGAAATGAGTAGTTGGTTTTGTTTGCATCTACATTTGAATCAGATGAAGCTGGGGACAATAAATGATAGCTGAATACATCACACATTCCCATTTACTTTGGTAAAGACAAGGTAGAGGAAGAGCTTTAAATCAGATGTTGACTTTCAGTTCCCAGTACAGTCCCAAGGACACGTGTCTATGGTATAGTCCATGTATCACTGCAGGTCCTACGGCTTTTGTTTTCCCTTTTTAGAAGAGCCCCTAGAATACTAGGAGCAGGAAAAGCAGAAAGATCCTTTGAAGAAGAGAGGAGTCAGGCTATTGAGACCTTTTCTCTGTCAATATAAATAAGTTATTGCCTTTTTCTTTTATATGTCTCCCAACCTCCTCTTTCCTAAACTTGCATTTCTTCTAGTCATGATACATCTTATTGTAAAAAAAAAAGGCAAAACTTTTATTGTTTACCCTGGAATCTTTGCTGAGTGGATTAAAGGTATGACAAAACACCTTACCCAGGGGCTTATTGCCATGATTTATTTAATATAGTTATATTAAAACTTGGTATTCCAACACCAAATTTTGTGCAGACATAATTTATAAGGCATATGTTTTATTAAAAAAAAAAATAAAATGAAAGCAACAAATCTTAAAAATTCAGAGAACACTGATGACCAGTCTGCTCTCTACCACTGATACTGTGCCATCTCTATGTTGTGTGCCAAAGAGATTATCACTGGATAGGATTACTAAAGTAAAATTATGTTGGACATATGCTTCATCTCCGTACCAACGGGATGTAAAAATCAAAGCTTCCCTTTCTTAGAGAAGACTTTAAATAATGAAGGCAACACATTTTTGAAGTGTGTTGACCCAAAAGGCCTAGGAGAACAAGATTTAAACTGAAGAGGTGGAAGAAGGGGAGGAGGAGGGCTGTGGAATGATGGTGCCAATTAAACCCCGGGTTAGGGAATGAAAAATGACAACACCTGCATGTTTCTGACACCCACACCACCTCACAGGGCTAAGAAATACAGCAAAATCAAACTTGTTGAAGTGAGAAATTTAAGAGTACCTTTAAAGGGACAGCTTTGTCAAACGTGCTATTTTAGAGGGGGGAAAAATAAAACATTTTAGTTGTGTTGTATTTTTGATGCTCATCCAAAATTATTTTGCCTGGCTCCTGAAATAGTAAGCTGCTTGCCTTAGAGGTGACCATTTTTCCCACCTTTTTCTCATTACTTTCTTTACTCCCTATAACATCAAGCTCTTAAAAAAAAAAAAAAAAGCCTTGAATGAGTGAAAACCTTGTCTTCAAGGACTTTTATAAATGGATTAGAGGTACACAAAAGAGATTAAGGACAGGACAACAAAGTGGCATTTATTTTATTTCATATGTGCCATGTCATGTAAACTGTCAAATGATCTTTGAATGTGATGAATATGTGGTGATCATATTTCTCACTAAAAGCCAATGATCTTTCTCAAGGGGGTGAGGATAAATATCTTTTTGAAGGGAGACAGGAGATGATGGGCACAGAATAGAAAATCTAAGCTGAAACTTTACAAGTAAGGTAACTCTACCTTAAAGACTCGTGAACTGTACTGGAAATAATGGACAATAACATGCCTAGATAGATGCCTAAATGCCCAGACCTTTTCCCAGGTGTGTGGTCACTGCAAGTGAGGAACATCAGAGAGAAGGGAGAGAGCCCAATGCAGCCCCATGAGCATTTGAAAATCCCAGTACTCAATTTTAGAGAAGGAAAAGGGATAATAATAATAATTACAGATAAAATGTAGTATGTTACAGTAGCGTTGGTTTCCAAAATTAGAATAGGTTCCTTCTCTTGCAGTAAAACTCCTCAGGCAGCCGCTTAGAGCAGAGAAGCAAGCCGAGCATGGTGTGGGCAGCTGCCCTGCTGTTGCCAGCCCCAGGCAGCTCCCACAGCCCTGCCTGATACCCACTGTACCTGGCTGGGCTTTCTCCATCCCTGGAAGGGCTTGCTGCTGCCCACTGTGCCCAGTATGCTTGCTAATCATGATCGAGCACATTTACAGAACTGTATTATGATTACAGAAAAAGGGAAGAAGTTTGTCCCTCAGGAGGTGAGTCTTCTGAGCTCCTTTGCACAGTAACCTCAGCGAGTAGCTCTGGAAGCACAAGGTTACTGTACTAGCTCCATATGCAACCCAGCACCATGTACTTTCATACTTAATATGCAGATCTAATTGCTTGCCTGCATTTTGATTACCTTCTCTTCCTGGAATTACCTCTTGTGTTGCTAATCCTAGTGAGCTTCAAAGCATGAACTCGGTGGCTTTTACTTTCTTATTCTTTCTTATTTCTGAAGTTTGTGTCCGAGACCTATGTCAAAACTCTTTGTAAGGAGCAGGATTAAGTCTATAGAGGTATTATAGAAAAAAAAAAATCTCATTCAGTCATTCAGTTGTCTTTCTTTTTGTTGTTTTTTTTTAACCTCAGGACTGTTACTTTTGCTGAACTAGAAGACCACAGATTTGGTCTGGCCACAATTAACACTTCACATTTAGCCTCCATCCAGCAGCATCCTCAATCCTTCGTACCTAATACTAGCTTCAAGAATGGCTCATAGGTAATTCCTTTTAAGAGAAAGTCTACTCTTTATTTCTGGGTGTACATGTGAAGAGATTTGACTAACTACTTCCCTGTCTCAAACTGCTAAACACAACCCACACAAATGCATTTTCCTGTAAGTGCCCCCATTTTCCTCGCTCTCCCCCACTTTGCTCTTCTTTTCCCATTATCCACCTCCCCAGCAATAATATGCAAGAAATTTGTTTGCTTTTTTTGGCGTGGTAAATGTCTACTTTAAATGCCTCCTTGTCTAAGGATTAAAAAAATTAAATGAAAAATAGCCACAGAACAAACTGATGTCCCTTCCTAAATATAAAATAAAAGCTGTCTTATTTTCAGGCTTTTCAGCAGCTCATGTGTCATTTTCATCATTTCTTTCTCTCTGGATGAGTGAGAGGCAGTAAGAGGAGGCGAGAAAAACTTTTTTTGTTCCTCCTATAAAATACATATTCAGAGCTTTCCCTAACCTGACTTTTTTTTCTATATTAAATTATCCATAGCTAAAGCTAAAATGGAACCTCAATAACCCAATATTTTTTCAGCTTGCAGTAAAAGGTATACCTGTGATTAGACTGATAAAATTACATCAACAACATGATACATGGAGGCTCTAATTTTTAATTATTTTAATGATTGTTAGATTTGCAGCACATGGCTGCAAACTGAGGGAATCTGGGCTTCCAGAGATGGTTGAGGTCAGGCTGTGAAGTAAGGCAATTTGGTTAGAATTGAACCATCCCTTTACCCCAATAGCAAAGGGGAAGAAGTAACTCAAGAATTGATTTTGGGCAGTAGCAAGCCCATTTGGTACTTTGTGTAAGTCACACGAGGTCTGACTCCAGCTCACTCAGGTAAGCAGAAAATGTCCCAGTGACTCCAAAGACAGTAGACCTAGCCATTAACTCTTTCAATTTCTTGGACCCTTCATGACTAAAAGGATTCTTCTTTTTTTTTTTTTCCCCAATATCCTCCATCAGGCAGGCACCACAAGATGAGATTTGAGTCTCTGCTCTCAAGACCTAATTTTCCCCAAATGACAACTAATACCTTGTCCTGGTTTTGGCTGGCACAGAGTTAATTTTTATTCCTAGTGGCTGGTGCAGTGCTGTGTTTTGGCTTCAGTCTGAGAACAGTGCTGATAACACACTGATGTTTTAGTTGTTGCTCAGTAGCCTTTACCCTGGTCAAGGTCTTTTCAGTCTCTCATGTTCTGCCAGTGAGGAGGGGCACAAGAAGCCAGCAGGAAGCAGAGACAGGACACCTGACCCAAACTGGCCAAAGGGGTATTCCGTACCACAGCGCCTCATTCACAGTATAGGGGAGGAGTTACCGGGAAGGGACTATCTCTGCTTGGGTTGGGCTGGGTATCAGTCAGCTGGTGGTGAACAATTGTATTGGGCATCACTGTTCTTTACTGGTTTTTTCCCCCTCACACCTTTTAGTTTTGTATTCTCTCCCCCTATTATTTCCCTTATCATTATCAGTAGTAGTAGTATTATGTTGTACTTTAGTTATGGGACTGCTCTGTAAAGCCCACAGGCTTTACATTCTTTCAGATCTCCTCCCCATCCCACCTGGGGTAGGGGGAAAGAAGTGGGGTTAATGAGCAGTTGTGTGGGACTGAGTTACTGCTGCATTTAAACGATGGTATACCTTTACAGCACAGCAGCATTTATGGCAGGTATCACCCCAGTGAACACAGGCAATACTTCATTCTGGTTTCTGTATGTTTCTTCATATGAGGTTTTGTTAGCCAATGTATTAGAATAGTGGAAACTTCTAATTGGGTTGAGGAATTCTAAACAAAACATTCTGTACCTTAAATATTTGACTTTCATCTTAAAGTGCCTGAAAAAAGTGAATGCTTAGTGCATATACCATGACTGCTTTGTATTTTTTTTCAAAAGCTTTTTCAGAATGTAAATATAATCTGCTGAATTTCTCTAAACATACTATGACCCCAGGAGAAGAAAGCATGAATATGTACAATAAATGGTCTTGAAATCCATTCCTCTATCCTCTCAGCTGTGACAAAGAGAGTATTCATGGAATCTGCTACCTGATGTACATTATAGCAATGTTATTTGTCTTTGGGGACCTTTGATTGTTGTTCCAAGTGTAACGAGCGAGCACACCTGTAAATGGAATGGTTGTGCTGTGCTGGCAGGTTTGTTACTGCACTCCTGTATGCCAGCTCCAGAGCTGGTACCATGCACAGCAACTCAGTGATGCTGCTTCCAGAGCTGGTACCACGCGCTGTAGTAACATAGTGATGCTGATTTAGCCTGAGTGCTGTGTATAACTCTTCCCTCTTAGCCCTAGTCTGTGGTAGTTAATGTAGCTATTTGCTGTCTAAACCATAACTCCATCTCCTGCTTCTGCCTTAGACTCCCCTAGAATGCAGCCTGACCTGTGTATGAGCTTCTTGCTTGAGCCTTTGTCCCAGCTTACCATCAGCCCTGCACAGGCCTGATCCCTCTGTGTTAAGACGTACACCACCTTTCTTCATAAGCCAGCCCTTAAAAATAAAACTTTTCCTACTTCTCTCAAAGACTGCTAATGTCTCTAGTTGAAGAGCTGGAATAAATTCTTATTCTTTCAACACACATTTATCAATTGACACTGGTGTTTAATCTGAATGTTTGAAAGTCTGATAGATTTATTAGTAGTAAAAAAATCAGGTGGCTATCATTTCTGGATACCCTAAAATTCAATTTGATTTCTATTTGACTGTCCTTGATTTCTATTGAAAATTTTTCTGCATATGTTTTTGCTAAACTGTGTTTCTTTTTTCTGATGTTATCAAGTTTGCTGCGAATTGGTTCCATGAATGGTCTGAATAAAATGGGGAATGTGGTCATACCTCCAGTTCTTCTATGGACAATGCTTATGACTAATGTAAGATCAAAAAAGACTGAAGAAAATATATCTCCACAAAAACAAACAAATAAATAAATAATCTCCTGAGTCAAAAAGATGAGAGATTCAAAAGTCAGGTCTTTTGCAGTACTCCAGTACTGGACAGTTAAAAACCACAATTTTCATTTAAGAACTGCAGATTAATTTCCTGGCTTGTCAGCTCTTTTAAGGGCTTTATTCTATCTTGGTCAGGAGCTGGAGCCTTCAGTACAGGGCAGCACAGAAACTACCTTTAGCTGTTTTTAAATCGTGTACATAGCATTTGGACAGGAGTAGTAGAGAGATCCACGAAAGAAAAAGTGTACAATTCCATTGCTTTTGCCCTCCCAGTTCTGATTTCCTACAGTGGTTTTGTAGTTTCATACATGTTCTATGAGCAATAAATTTAAAGTCTCTGAATCATACTGAATTTATAGCTAAGCAGCACCATGTCTTTGTCACATTCCTCCAAACTTCTTCTCTTACTGTACTGTCTTATGGAAGTCTGACCACTAAAAATTCCAGTTCTCATTCTTAGAACTTACGGTACACCATCATTTTAATGGGAACAGGGAAGAGCAAACAAAAATCCTACTCTTAGAATGCACACTTTCTGTGTGCATTACCATTCTTATTCTGGTGAATATTTTAATATTGAATGTCATTTGCATTTAAAAAAAAACAACCAAACAACAAATGAACCAAACAAACTACTGCAGTGACAGGTGTATACATATAGTATGGATCTTGTACATTGCCTCATGTTAAAAATAGGAGTTACATTCACTTTGTTAGAGAAAACACAATGGTTTTGGAGGCTAGAATAAGGATTTAAAAGAATATCTTAAAAAATACTACGTTAAAAGTGAGAAATGCTGAGAGTGAACAAATTCTATTGTAAATTCCTATATTTATGCATCCCTAAGTAATCATATTCGGACTGGATGTGCTCCTCTGTTGTGCACTGTTCTGGACATTATGCTTAGAAATTAATAAGGATAACTGGTGATAAAGAAGGAGAAGCAAAAATGGAAAAACTATGAAGGATGAGGGGGTTTATTTCCAAAATAGGGACCTGAATTTTAAAGTGAACTATGCCTATTATAGATCAATAAAAGAGTAAATTAGATTTGATTCAGGTCCTGAGATGGACTTTGGTCTTATTTAGCTAACTCCTGTGTCAGTCTGAGAAGCTTGAACAGGCTGTTTGTGAGAATGAGAAGCTCTGAGACAAAACAAGGGCATCAACTGCATGTATTGCCCAGAAAAGCAGAAAACCAGAAGAAAAACAGAGTGTGTGGGACTGTGACTATCCACAAAAAATGCTGAAAAGTGTGGAATGAACTCCACAAGGACAAGATCTTTGCAAGCCAACAAGCAGAGCTGTGCCAGGTCTAAACTCAAATTCTTATGAAAAAACTATATAAGAGTTCTTTAACAAAAAAAAAAAGAGCTATAATTGTGAAAAATCCAAATCTGTCTTATTGTATAAACTCTTTTTTCTCTCAGATAATATTCAGGAATTATACATGCAAGAAATAGATGACTATATTTCATTAAATCTGAAACTTCTCTACACTTAATTCTTAGGTCATTCCTCTGATCAAACACATTAACATTTGGAGCACGTCCAGAACTACAAGATCAAAATCTGCACGTCTTGGGCAATAACTCACACCTTGTTAAGCACCCTACCCATGCCACGCCTGCATCCAGAAGCGTAACTGTTTAAAGAAACAGACTAAATAGCATTTATTCTTTCTGAACATAGTTCAACATTCTGATATTTAACAATTTTTCACATAAAACATCTCTCTACAGTAATTAAATAACAATAATTTCAGACTCAGATGTAGAAAAGAAGTGCAAGAGTCAGTCTCCGTGACAATCTTGCTTTAAGATATATGCAAAAAATACATTTATCTCAGAAAGACTGAAAGAATAACATATATATTTAGGTCTCACATATCCAAAAAAAAGTAAAAAGATAGACGACTGCCATTATTTATTTAAAGATTGAAAGACAGAATTCTAAACTTGTTCAAAGCTAGAATTTTAATATTGGTTGATTTTAGGGTTTTCTACTTTTTAAGTATAAAAGTCTGTGATATAATTACTCACTAGTAAAGACAGTCTTTGAAACATTTTTTTTCTTAATATCACGATTCTCACAAAAAAAAACAAAAAACAAAACAAAAAAAAAAACCAAAGAGAACACAAAAGAGAATATTCTCCAGAAAAGACATTTCTATAGATTTTATATATTTATCTACCTTGGACTTGCTTTTCTGTCATGCAGTTGACATTCTCTTGATATGGAAAGATGAAAAGTCAAAACAATGGCGCTTAGAAATAGAACTTTTTTATATACTTTTGAATAACATTTAGTTTGAAGTTTCACAAGAACTTTCAGTAAGAAGGTTTAAAAGCAGTTTTTTGTCACAAAATACCTCAGAGGACTCAGAGTACTATATTTTTAATACCTACAGAGGCATCGTCAGGGTAGGAGCTCTCCGTTCTTGCTCTTTTAGTTTTCTAACCTCTTGATTGGGAGAGTAATTTTTAGCCATCGGGATGTTTTTTATGAGAAACATGAAGTACAGCATTACTTTGATAAAAATCATATTTTTAAAAGTACACAGTGATACCATATTTAAAACAAAATCTATATAAAGACTGTTCTCCCAATTCATCCATATTCACAAGCTCTAAAGAATTATGTTTACTCCTGACATACAATTGAAAAGATAAACTTGTAATTGAGAACATGGAACAAAAAAGATTTAGTAATAAAAGTTATAAACAAAATATTTCAGCAGAATTTTCAATAATATTTTTCTCCAGAGTTTTCTGTAAAAAAACTGTTTACCCCTTATTGATTCCTGATTCTAATTATATCAAAATTTCCCAGATAGTCTAAAAATATCAGTTGTATAACTTGATGTCAGTTATTTTAATTACATCCATAGAAACAGGGTTTTTTATTGATTTCTATGGCCTTCTTCATCTAGGTTTTTACCCTTCTTAATCAGCAGTAGTAGATGCTTGAGTCCAGAAAGACTAAGGACTCCCTCTAACAACTGAACACATAATAACTCGGCTATGAAAAGTATACTCACAGTGCACGTAACTGCATTTTTTCACCCCTGTGTGGAGAGATTGGACACTACTTTCAATGCTTTGGTGCCAGACCCCTCCTATTTTTGTCTCCTGGTGGGTACTGTCAAATAGACTTTGAACCCCTTGGTCCACAGTGACTGAGGCATGCAATCCACTGATCTAGTCAGAGTGAGTTGCATAATTAATTGTCAACATAGTATTAGTTTTGTAGGTCCACAATGACTTTTTTCCACTTGGTGAAACAGAAGTAAAGTTCTACTAGGGTTAAGTTAAAGATGAGCTAGCACTACAGGTCAGGATTATTAGCCGGCAAATTATTTGTCCCTTTTAATTATACTTTCTATCAAGAGGCTAATAGAAGCTTGATCCTGTGAGGTATTTAGACATTTGATGGAAGTTTTGACGGCAAATTACATACCTAAGTTCCTGGCTTTCCATAAGAATGAGACAATTTACCTTTTATTAACTTGCTGAAATACTGATTTCTATTTTTAACATGTCCAGCATACACTGTTTCACATATTGAAGAGCAATAGCAAAATTAATTACACCACTGATGCAGAGCATGTCAAATGACAGCGTAGTTACACTGACATTTTCTGAGAGTACTAATTACACCCACATGTACACATACATACAAGTGACTATTAAATTAGAAAAAGAGTATTGTAGCAGTTGATCTGTGGCTATATCAAATAGCTCACTTTTACTCTTTAGGAAAATAGTTGCTTGAGAGAGGAGCACTGATAAAACATTAGAAGAAAAGCAGCTGAAAATTCTCTGACTTTCCAAGCAGTTAAAACTTTGCAATTTTACAAAAATAGGATTTAAAAAAAAAAAATGACTTGGAAGAAATTACTAAATCACTCTGAACTTGATATATGCCTTTAAAATTCATCTGATTCTCCCCACTTCCCCTCATAAATCAAACCCAAATACACAGATCCCAGAGATGAGGAGCAGGTGATAAAAGAGCCTAAAAAAAAAAAAAATATATATATATATATATATATATATGTCAGCAGAAAATTAATTTCATGTTGAAAAGAATGGGTCATTTTTACTAGTAGTTTAGCCACATGGCTCCCAGGTACCAATTTTGTAAGGTATTATCCATTCTCACTGTGGGTCATTTGTTCCCTACCCAAATTTTCTTGAGACTTATGAACTGATATGCATGGATTTTTCCATGCTTTTGAGTTTATAATGATGATTAGACAGGTTATCTTTCCTTTAATCTGTAGAAGACATGACAGAGAATGCAAAAATGTTATCCTCTGTAACATGAAACAACTTTCCAATTGCAGCACCAGAGACATAGGCATTGATAACCTGTAAATTGTCTGTTTCCCACATTTCTCTAGGCCATCTGTAACTGCTAAAACTAATGTTACAAGGCATGGATATTGTCTTAGAAACAGATGTACATTGTTGGAGATTTTCTGCAGAAAAGCCGATAGCTTGGTTTTGTTTGAGAAATAAGTGCTTTGTGCTTGAACAGAAAACACCATTTCCCTTGTTACTCTTGATATTAACTTCTATCTCAATTCCTTAAAATAATTTTTCTCAAATCTTGAATATCTGTTTTAAGTATCTGGGCACAGGTGTCCCAAATTGCTAGCCCTACGTACTTAATATCAAAAACTTATTGATATCATGAGGAGCAAGTCATATACCCCTAAGAGCCAATAGACAAGACCTGGATGTTACCAAGTCACAGGTGCCACTGAGACCCCAGGCTAAACAGAGACACAAGAGCCCTCATGCTACAACCATGGTAATCCCCCAAGTACAGCCCAAATCAAAAATCTCAGGTGGATTGAAACTATCAGGTTTTCTACTTTTCTATCTATATGTATGTGTGTGTCAAGCATGTCTCATACAGAGAGAGAGGGTGGCTGCTGCACAGGATGTGACATTTGCTGAGCTATTGTAGGGCAGGGATGTGCGATTCTGGTACTGAGGACAGGGCCTGAGAATTAAATACTTCTTGGTCATGGGAAAGCAGTATTCAATCCTCAAACAAGGGAAGGAAAAAGAAAAAACAAAAACCAGCAAAACAAAACTAAATTAAACTAAAAACAAAAAAAAAAAAAACAACAAAAAAAAACTAAGAGCAGAGGAAAGCAGTGCAAAGCTGTGCAAGGCTGAGCAAGTATTCTGTTTCTACCATCAATGTGTTCAATCACACAGCTTTAGAGAATTAAGTAATATTCATGGTGCTTAGAACACTGAATAGAAAGTCGTAACGAGTTCATGCTATAGTACTGGACTTGGTATGTCACTATGTAAGGAAATGTATTTGAGATACATGAAGGCTGATGCCTTATACTTTTTAATAAAGTTGAGGACAGATTACAAATGTTTGCTTTCAGCCTCAGGTTGCAGTGGATGGAAGCTATTTCCTTTCACATACTGAATAATTTGCCCTTTTTGAAGTTACAATGTGGTAACGTTAAAAAGCTTTGAATACCACATAATGTGAAATGGTAAGGTATTAAACTGTATCACCTAAAAAAAAAAAGAAAGCCATTGAACATATAAGAAATAGGTCACTAGAACTAAATGGATCAACACAATTATATCCAAAATGCCCATTTGGTATCAATCTCATCTCTGGATGTTTGCTCCTTTACGGTTTCTTGGAAAGTTCTAACATTTTAACCCACCATTCATGGTTCCCATCTGTGCTATTGAAACAAATAAAAAGGATTTCCATCCTTCTTTTTTTAATGCTGCAAAAGTGCTAGCATTGGATATATCCCATCACTCACAATTTTAAGAACAGTGATCACTGGTGACCCTTTGGATAACTGTGTCTATATTTATGGGGTAAAGCAAACTCTGACACAGCTGCTTACTCAAGATCTGACTCATCTACAGCTGCTTTCTTCTGGCCAATGCTCCTCATCCATCAGGTCTCTCCGCCTCCCCGATGCTCCAGACCCTGAAGCCAGCTGCTGGCCCAGGCACAGGACAGGTGATATGATTTCCTCCTTGTTTCAGAGCAAGCACAGTCAGCAGCAAGGAAGGACACTGCATGGGCTCAATTGCACAGGAAGGGCAGGATCCTGGGAGGAGTGAACTGTAGAGCACCCCCCATCTAAGTAGTAGATGTGAGACAAGTGTGGATATCTGCCAGGAACTCAGCTATTGGTCCAGTGAAATTAGTAGAAAGCTCAGATTGCCACACTAGTATTGGGATAAAGGCAAGGAGGTATGTAGGTTACAGGAAAATATGACATTGCTACTCACGAAAGGCTACAGATCTCCTGAGGCTCCAACTATTTTGAGACATTTGGTATGAGCTGTATCCAGTCTATCTGAAACACAAAAAGCTTAAAGGCACAATTCCCCCTTTAGGCAACTGTTTTGTTTTGGGTCTTTGCTTTTTAATATTGCATATGCTCTAATTTCTTAATTGCAACCAGTGTTGATTGTATAACTTCTTCAGAGAGCTTCTGAATTCTGCAAAGAAAGACTTCCCAGAAGCAGCTTTCAGAAAGCAGTTTAAAAATCTTTATCTATCTCAGTGGCCCTGGCATCCTCCCACCACAAAGCTTTCCAAATACAAATATGTGCATTATATGATGTCTCAGAAGAGGCATGTCAGCCTTGAGGGCTGGTTCCGGTTCCTCAGTGTTAAGGAGCCTGTACAGCAGATGTAGGGAACTATATAAAGTCAGTTGATTCCTGTACAGTGTCATGACTGTAAAATCCTCCATGAGAAATAATGTGGAAAGCAGTTGCATTTGTGTATTCATCATGCTTGCTATGACAAATGAGTTTTATGGTTAAATGCACTTGAATGGAAGGTGAAGTTTCATCTCCCATCTCTGCCCTAGACTTCATGCATCACCTCAGGTAAATCTAAGAGCCAAATAGTACCATAAAAAACAGATATATTTTCCCTTGTCTTGTATTTCCAACACAGGTATAATAGCAATTCTTCCCAACAGTTCTCTTTAGATTAGGCACTTATGCCTGGAGGTTTGCTTGGGGCTTGGAGCAATGGGAAGCCTGAAGTCAGGCAGAAACCCTGAAAGCTGTAGCAAAAGCACAACCAACAGTATATAAAACAGGCAATAAGTGAGTGCAGTCCTAGTGCCAGTGAGAGACAGTGTTGTGCTATCCCTTTCTGATGCTCTGCACTTCCCCTGAGTCACCCCTCATTTGCAGAGATCTCCTACTAGAAGTCAGGCCCTTCCACAGTTGTATCAGGAGCCTTAAGATTTAATTAAGCCACTGACAGTTACTATGATTTTAGATAGATAATAGACAGGTTTTATTCTGTCTATATCTGAGTTTCAAAATACTCATAGATCTGTGAGGAGTAAAGTACACATACCTTATGTATAAAACTAGGAACTTACAATAGACAAAAAGTTAATTTAGGCTAAGTTAACTGAAACAGAAAAATACGTAAACCAAAATGCTTAAAACAGTCTTGATATAAACTCACAGGTAAGATTCTGAACTTCTATGAAAACAAGAAGTCAGTGAAATGATGAGGATTTTTGCCGGTTGGCAGCTTAGCACCTTAAGAACCTGCTTGTGTCTCCTCCTCATCAGCTTTGTATGTTATGAACTGAACTCTTTCTCAGTTTTACAGGTCTTTATCTGGTTCCTTATTTATCCACACTTACATATCTTGCAATTTTTGGCAAGGGTTTGACCAAACATATATCTCTAGAGTTTACATTAACATAGTAACAGATTTAACATATACTTCCCAATTTTATTTGCCATATGCCTTAAATCAATAGCAAAATATAGGTAATCCCAACTGGAAACGTATTTCTCAAAACAGAGATTTTGAAAAGATGGCATGACCTCTGGACGAAAGGAGGAAAGAAAACTGGACACTCCGTTTAGAGCCACCATGCAGAATTAAAGTGTAAAAGCAGCTGTTTGGAAACTAGGGAAACAGGGAGATAAGTTCAGTGAAAGACAGACAACATCAGACCGCATTGTCAGATGGGAATATGGATTCCCATCTGGGCAGCTGCCCAGAGTCATACAGGCTGAGGACAAACCTGGAGGAAAGTGCGCTGAGGAGATGTTATCAGCAGGGCTTACTGCTACTGGGCAACCTGGGAGAGCTTTCTGCCTTGGCAATCAGGCACAGCAGCCCAGCAGGCAAAGGCACAGGCTCAGCCATCGTGCTATAACATCTTCGAAACACATCAGCAGAGGATGGAGACAGAAGGTGACCTCAGTGATTATGTGTAGCCTACACTGAGTGCCAAGGTTTTCCCAGCTGAACCGACAAAGCACTTTTGGTTTTATTGTTGACTTATATCTGCGGTAAGGAAAACAATTATTTTATATCCTCCAGAAAATGAAGAACTGTATAGGTTAAATGCAAGAAGAATGGCCAGGAAAGCCACATTTCTTGGAGCTACTCATTCCTCTATGGATAAAATCATTTCAGAATTTAAGTGTGTGGGTTTTTTCCAGCACATTGAAAGATAAGAAAGATGCTGGATAATGATTGAGCTGAGGCTAGACTCCAAAACATGATTGTGTGAATGACGGAAGCTATATAATGCAGAGATATTACATGATTTATAGGTTGTGAAAAGAGAAGGGGTTTTGTGGATTTAGTATATTTTGTATATTTAGCTCTGTGTACTAAAAGAAAGGATTTATTTAACAGGCTGGTTGGTATACTTTAAATGGATGGTATTGTGCCTTGAAAGTACTGTGCTGTTCTTGTCTACTTAAATATATTGAAACTATGATGTATACCTTGTTACTCCCACCCTAGAGAGATGTTTTAGAAGCCTTGTATGTCCATTCTGCATGCACAACTCTCAAGCAGATTTTGCTGTTTACTGCTAGCAGTTAACCAATTGCCACATTTCCTCACTAATAACAGTAGCCACACTTTGGCATACCTAATAGGAATCAGAAGAAAAAAATCACATTCATAAGGAAAACTTAGCAGTGTCTTCAAATAACAGTACTTACCAAAAAGAATAATAATAGAAGACATATAAGATAGAGGTATAATGCAAAGAAAAGAGAAATATAATCCTGTTACAAAACAAGAATGTTTTGTATCATTCTGGGCATTGATACTCTATGTCATAAACAGCTTAGGGAAAGACAAGAGTCCTGAGTCAGTATTTCCCATGGGTTTTCTCTGCTGAAGTCCCTTAGAAATGTAATAAAAAAATTTCAGGGTGGCTTATACCCCTCCCTGGCATACGCTTCCATTTTCCTTTTTTCTGCTTTTCCCTCTTTTCTTTTTTTTTTTTTCCTTTATACTTTATGTCTGCTTTTAACTTCTCTCACTCTCTCATTCCTCTTCCTCCATCTCCCTTGTACAGCTATTTTCTTGCTGGCAATTTTCTTGTTCCCTTCCCCAATATACTTATTTTGGTACATATGTTCTCCTCTCCTGTGTTTTTTCAGAGATGTTGGCAATGTAGACAGTCCTGATAAAACTCGGGGCTGAACTGCTTATTTCTAGGAACAGAGTAGAAAAAAGCTAAAAAGAAGAGGAACAGCTGCCTGAAATCTGTCTTTCACCCCTCCATATAAGCTGCTTCTGCAGGAGTGTGCCCTGGGGCAAAGGCATGAGCAGGATTCACTGTGAGGGAGGGGAAGGATGTGAGAAGCCCACACATCCAGATTTAGATCTAGGGGCTTTTCACAGATCTAAATTGTGAACTACCCATGAGTGGGCTCCTAGTCGAAAGAGGCACTAGCTGCTGAGGTTGGGAATTTAGACCATTTGGATCATTTTCCAGACACACCTCTCTCGAGGCTAATTATCTCACATTTTTCACCCAGAGACCAAGATCACTTGATGCACTGAGCTATTATCCAAGGATTTAGGGGATTGGATTGATAATTGCTCCGTTTTGAATACCAGCTGCGATTCTTCCCAATTATGCTAAGAAATGTTAAGCCTTAAGACAGCCTTAAAGAAACAAAACTCACCAAATTTGTAGGGGACCGTATAATTCAGAGGCTTTGACAGACACCAGTTGAATCTAGCTTTTGTATGGTGCAGCTCCCATGATCCAAGGTTAATCAGCCAGAACTCAGGCAGAGAATGAAGTAAGCCTTTAAAAAAACCCTACAAAGCAGAAATTACCAACCAACCAACTTTTCTTTCAACTCTTCAGCTCATCAATATTTCTGAGGCTTTAAGAGTTATCCTGCTTTGATAAATATGCAAAGCTATTAATAGACATCTCCATAAGGAATTTCTTTGGACTGATTCAATTTCTTAATCCAATAGATTTACAAGAGTCTTCAGAAGAGCAGGTATAGCTTGATCAATCTAAGACTTGTATTTTTTAAAGTGATGCAAAGTGGAAAAGTAGACAAACATTTGTCCATTGAGGTAAATAAACAGCAGAAAAAAAAACCAGTTCATATTTCATTGGTCTTTGAGGTCTTTGGAGAAGCCATCCCTACGTCCAGAGCCAAGCAGTGCAAATATGAATGTGTATTTATGCAGGTAGTTGCTGATGTCAAAAACCATCAGTGTCCTCAAAGTGGACCTCAGACCAGAGCATATTGCATCACTATCCACTGGCTGTTGACAGCTCTGCTGATATGATATAGCAATAGATGAAGAAAAATATTCAGTACATGATCTACCTGTTTGCAGTAAAATGGTTAAGTTTTGTGCGTTTGCACATTTTTCATGTGGCAATTTGATTGGAAATTAATAGGATTATTTTTGACTGGCTGTGGTTAATGCCATTGCTTGTTTGGCTTTTATAAAAATCTCCATAATTTAGGAATATTTATTTAAGTCACCATAAAAGTATAGAAATTGATGTAATAGAAATTGATAGTAAAATTACAGACAGCTGGGTACAGGATGAAATGAAACAAATTTACCCAAACCCATTATCTTAGGAAAACATAAATGCCAAATTAAGTATCTTAGGCTAACAGTTTAAATGATCCAATTTAACACTAATAAAGGTACTTTAGACCCAAGTCCTGTTTGATTTATACTGTATGAGCATGCAGAGGAAAACATCTGCTGACAGCCTGGGCCAAACAGGGATACCACGGGGACAAGCAGCTTGGACCACTGCACCTTTCCATACCCATTTCACATATTCTTAACAGTTCTTGATGAAAACTTCATGGGAGTAAATTACCAAGGCACAACTGATTTTATTTTGTCCTGGAAAATTGTTGAGGGACAACATTTATAATAGATACATAAGGACAACTTTTTTTAATTTTTTTAGGCTTTGTTGAACAAAGAAGCAGCACTGAGACATTACATAACCCTGAAAGATTTTGGTTTCAGATGATGATGGCTATGGCAAACGTGGTCCCTACGACCATCCACAAGGCAATGCACAAGCAGCAGTAGACTAGACTTCATGATTTCTTTCAACAGACCATTTGGTGTCTGAGATGCTGAAACTAGAAACATGAGAGCAGGGGAGGGGACACTGGAAAAGGTAACTTAGTCTGAATAGCATTAAAATTGAGTAAAGGTGGCAGTTCATCTGCATTAGGAAAGACAGCATTAGGCACACATTCCTCTCTCCTTCTTTCAGGTGGTGGCCATGGGCAGGGGAGCAGCTGTACTGCTGGGCTGTGCATGACCCCTGCAAGGTGCATCCAGTGCATCATTCCTCTCCCAAAGAATTCACCCCAGGAGGAATAACTCTTTTACACAGCAAACAATTCAACCTGATATTTTATTTATTTATGTGTGTAAGCCAATGTAAGACCTAGCACTTACAGTTGGAGACTCCTTGAGACAAGGATCAAGTCTGTTTTTTATTTCTCATTGCCTCTTTGGCCACAAAGAAAATTTAACTACAGAAAATCAATACAGATTTAAAAAATCTTACTCATAAGAAGATGATACATGGTTTTTCTTGTCTATGACTATTTTGATTGTCATTGTCTCATGGCGAGTATTGGCCTAATAAGTTTTAATACTTCTAATTGGTTTCTGTTATGCGTGGAAAGCTAGAGGTTATTTTAACTTACATGTTTTTATAATTGCCTCCTGTTGCATCTCTGTATGAAAGTGATGATTCAGAAAATTTTTTCTTCATATGAAAGGTATTATTTAGAAGTAGATTTCATCAAAAAATGCCTATTTTTTTGTCCCTCGGTTTTCTTTGGATATTGGCTAATGCACTAAATGTAATGTGTATATGTTTTACACAGTGATGCCACTTTGTGAGTTTTATTTAATGGTTGTTGCAGAATATGTTTCTTTGAGTCATATAAATCTTCCATTCCCACAAGCAGAACCAAAGAAAAGGAAGAAATTTTGTTTCGAGGTTTGAAAGCTTTGTTTCACAAATTTACAATATGTGGTTAGGAAACTAAAGACAAAGAAATAAGAACAAAATTGTTATATGGCATACATCAAAAGATTTCAACAATTGTTCAGAAAAGCAAAATAACTGAATATGGCTGTAACCCATAAAGAATGATGACGCTGTGACTTTCACACAAGGCACAGTTCCCAACGATCCTTGACTCTTCTTGCCATATGTAAACATTTTATACCTTTTTCCCTGTATTCATGAGGTTTGAGGACTTTCCTGACAAGTGTCAAGCTAGAAGGGCATATCCTTCTCTTCCTGTGGCAATTCAGGCAGTGGGGAGAAGAAAGATTAAGCCAGGAAAGTTCACATCAGGAAGGGATACACTCATTAAGTGCAAATAAACAGGACCTGGGAAATAGAAAAAGCCCCCTTGACCAGATGAAAGGATAATGGAAAGAACAGATACTTAAGTGCAAAGCCGGGAATGACGTGGGGCACCTATGTTTGCTTTAAACTGAAAGGTGTGCTTCAGCTGGTCACCACAGGACCAGACTAGAACTTGCCCAAAGCAAAATCTTCTAAAACATGTAGTGTCTGGATGTCATCCAGCAGCTGTATACCAACTGCTGTCCTTTGCAGATTTGGTGCTTTGAGCTGTACTCATTTGCTAATGTCAGAATAGTCTATGAGACCAGGACTTCTTGGGATACAGGCCTGGGAAAAGACCAAAAGTCTGCAGGCTGCAACTTAGCTGACTAAGATACCTGGAAGGGTAATGCTTGGTGAAGCATCAAAATAACTACATGGAGGCTTGATCCATCTTCAGCCAGGGGAAATAAATAAGATATGCTAGAGGAACTAGAGTGAAAGGAAAGAGTTGATGACCTGGCAGAAAGGGGAAGAGGGAACTGGAGGGGTAGGGTGAAACTAAAGAGGACTCACAGACATCATAGTTTGAAACTGTGCATATGCTTTATGTCATAACAAGAGTTTTGTCAAACATTTGCTTTGATGGGAAAGCAAGATAATGTCTCTCCAAAAACTCTTGACCTGTAATGAGATTTGTTTAAAGTGTTTTTGAAATAATGCTGAAAATGCTTTAAGTTTCGCTGCTACCAAATTAAAGCTTAGAGAGTTAGACTCACAGCCTATTAAAATTCTGTTTAGCATGCACATTTTAACACAGATGTTTCAATAAAAGGGTTTTCCATGTAATTATCTAAAGACTTGCTATGTCAGTCATGATAAGTCCCAGGTTTGTAACTTGCTCCTGAGAATTAAACAGAAAATAAATATACCAGTTCTTACCTGCTGTCCTTCCCATTTGAGCTGAAAGCAGTAAATGGTCTCATGGATGTGTCTGATTTGATTTTCATTGCTGAGAAAGTAAATCCTATGAGAGACAAAACTAAGCAAAAAGATGTGCTATTTTATTTTCGTTCAGTCAATTTTATACCATGTTGGATGAGAATAGACTGCCATATTTTCAATTTAACTGCATTCCTCAGTTTCTCCACTCCCAAATATTTTCATCCAAAGAGATAAAAATGGTTACAGATCTGCAGAAGTGGGCATTTCATGCCTGAACATTACTTGACTGAGCAACAGGATAATGGGATACTTCCCCCATGTCAAATCTCAGTATGAAAAAATCCTCCCAAGGAAACCAAGATGCTTACAAGAATCAGCTGAGAAGAAATAAAGCAAGTCAGGTAGCACCCAACTAGAGACACACAAGAGGAGCAAACAGCAGTGTTTGAGAAACATAGCTTAACCAAGAGACAAGCTAAAGTTTCAGGAAGCTGCATTGGGATAAACTGAGACTGAAGAGTAGATTCTTCTGTCTTCAGCATCCAGTAATGTGCACGAGATGTTGAAGAGCTACTTTGGCCATCACCTTCACTTGTGATGCCAGGATAACCCTAAACTCAGGCCATGATCTCCTGCAAAAAGGCAGAGCTCACCCTGTCTGGCCCAGGCAGACTGTGACTGTATTCCAGACTGCAGAGCTATGCTGCTAGCTGGTTAACTGATGGGCAGAGAAGGGGGATTTGGTGTACATCAGGACCACAAGGAGTAATACCCCTGTGGTTTACTGTTTTATGACAGCTCCATCTGTCACATCCCATCAATCTGTTATTGCCTAGAGGTGCCAATGCAACTAAGGCAGCAAAGAAGTATGGCCTGTTTCCTGCATAAGTCTCTGCTTCCCCCATCATCTCTATTACTGCTGGTGGTAGCACAAAGGCTCTTTCCTTGCAGTGAGAAAAGATTTCTGTAAGTAATCAAGGTATTTTCTGAAAAGTTTGTAAAAATGAAGAGTTCTGCCTACAAGAGTAATTGAATTCTTTCACTATTCCCATGACCAATCCTTACAGACTCCCAAATAGGCAGATTTATAGCAAAGACTGGAAAACAAGTTACACATACAGATTTCTGTTCAAAACTTTATTCATGTACTTTCATGACAGCAATCGGGGACTCATTTTCACTCCCTCCCCTTTTGCCATACAGATATGGCTCTGTACCTCAGAGTCATTGCTATTGTTATTTGAGACCTTGCACAATTCTCAGCTGCAAGCCTAGGGCAAGTTTAGAAATAAAAGCTGCTGGTTTTCTGAACAGCAGTCAGTGAGGCTTTCCTCCTCCAAGGGGGAGGATTCCTCATGGTAGACCCTCACTGCAGGATGTCTGGAAACGTCTCTGTTTAAGTTGAAACCCAGGCTTAATTACTATTGTGTTGCAATACTGAAACATACATATAAAACCAAAGAACAGATGAAGTATTTTAACAAACAGAATATTAAGAGGAAACTTACTAAAAATATGACGGTAATATTTATGCGATGCATCATCCAAAAATTTTATGAATACTGTGCCAAGAGAACCTTAGCAAAATTGAGGAAGAAAAAAAAACCAACAAAACCCCACAAAAACAAACAAACAAAAAAAAACCACAAAAAAAAAGCTCAATTATTTGCATTTCCTTACCAAATATTTTACAGTTATCAGGATAACAAGCACATTAAAAGAAGAGCTCATTGTCATTGTGCTGTTGCAATAGTCACACTAATAAGGCTGTCCATTGTTTCAAAGAGCTGCTTCTTTGAAGGAAGCTACAGTAAATTGTTTAGGGAATTCACCATTCAGTAGTTCCCTCAAGTGCTGCATCCATCTTTCACCGATTAATAATGAAGCATTAATGAAAATGTTTCTATGTCTCCATGCGCCCACCAATTGAATGTGGTGCAGAAAAAATACAGCCTTTGGAAATTGTTATTTGTCTCACTTGCCAGACAAGCAGTAGAGAGAGTAATTCTTTACTGGGAATATTGGTAAAACAAGACCTTCATTTAGGGGATTCAGACTGCTAAGGATGATTCTCAAACTGACATTTAAGAATAACTGATTCTCAAATACCACATTAGCAATCAAGAAATCAAGAAACATAATTAGCTCAGCATGCTCTGCTTGAAACTACTACTGTAGCTATCAGCTGCACCAAATGCCAGAAGAGGAGAAATGGAGAATTTGTTTTTCATTGAAATAAATTATATTTTACTTTATTAAAGGCATGAGAGCTTGAAACATTAATATTTCTGAGAAACTGCTGGAGCTAGCTTAGATCAGGGTGGATTTTTCTCCATTATCCAAGCAAATTCTGGGAAAGCAATCTGTCTTTTGTTTTGCTTGGTCTGTACTAAACTCATTGCCATGACATCATGCAAGACAACCTGGCAGAGTGTATCGTAAGTTATTAATATGTTTTCATTTCATTTATGTACAGAAGTTACTGAGATCATGGTTTATATGTAATTGCATAATGCATTATCTGAATTGACCTTCTTATTCCAGAATTAAGTGCTGGATGTCAAGCAAACAGACCATGAAAGCCAGTACTTCTGGACACAGATGGTAAAGCTTATGTGTAGCGAGAGAGGAGTAATTGGATGCAAGGTAGTAAACATTTACTCAAATCCAGTCAACATTGGTAGTGCTTTAATTTAGCAGCTGCTTTGAAAGATTTGAGTATACAGTGGTCTCAGATCGCTGCAGAGTTGAAAACTGCCACCCTTCCTCAATTTCTTAGCAAAGAAGATATGGATTAAATCCTAAATGTGTTTGGGAATTGAATGATACTATATACTCGAAACTGATTGCTTCAGTATATAATGTAGGACAACAACTAGCTTCTACTGTACCTCTTCTATGAGTGAAAAGGGGCCTTAAGTTCTTAACTGTCTACCACTTCAGCACTTTCCACAAGTATCTTTATCTGTATTTGAATTTGTAGAGAGAGATTAAGCATGAAATCACACTTCCTTAATTTGCTCAGTGCCAACACCACACTTTTCCCAGTACAAAATAAAAGGAAGTGACACCTTTCATGACCTTGGACCTCCCCATCTCTAAAGGCTCTCTCCCTGCAAAATCAAAATGTTCCGTTACCCTGGGGAAGCAAGTCACTGATCTGTTGCTGATAAAGCCTTACCTCAGCCGACGGGCACTAAAAGCCACTGGTAGTGTGAGAAGTCTGTTGATTGATAAAGAATTCACAGGACTAGAGACTGACAAGTTTTCTAGAATAGGCAAGAAGAAATTTGAAATGTGCTGGATTGGAGAAGAGCAACATAAAAAGTAAATGTGTGTTTCACGAGGAGGAGGAGAGCAGGGAGAGGAGTTACAGGGTCATGATGCTCTTAGACTGTGAGCCAGTATTCCTAGGTTCCATGGTCAGATAAACAGCAGTGTATTAATTTTAAAATGCTGCTCTGAAATGTCACCTTCATCTCCATTGATCTCTATTACCAAACAAGTACTTCACTGTCACTTGTGACAAAAGGCATTAGTCAATAAAAAGCTCCAAATAAACTTGAAGAAGACAAACAAACTCTTCTCCCTTAGCTGCACACAACAACAATATAAAAAAAGCATGAAAAAGTAGGGCACTGAAAAAAAGCTTCTAAGACTGAAAGTAAAAATTTAAATATTCTATTCTACACCTTTCAGGATTATAAAAAATATTGTGGGTATGGGTGGGGTTTTTTTGTCCTCTAGAGGGGATGTTTTTGTCTGGATGAGGAAATAGCCCAGTAAAACATTTTATGCATGTTTACTTTGATCCTGACATTACACTGGGGTAACTGGTACCTACAAATCTACTGCAAAGCTGAAATTTAACCAAGGTGTTCCAAGGCTTAAGTTACATTTGAACCACTGAACCATCTTCAATGAAACACTGAGAAAGAATTGGTAGCTGGGAGACAGCAACCATAGACTACTTCAGCAGCCTTTCAGACCCCATAGCCTCTATCGCTTCTTATGGAAATGTTCAAACACAATATGCCCTGGCATCTCTCCGGCTGCATGACCAACTATTCACCTGGGATGTAACCAGAGTTATGCATTCCTCTGTATACTTACAGGCATGCTCTGGATGACATTTTACAACAGGCAGGTCTCAGGCGTATGCCTCAAATTGTATGTACTCTGGCATTTCAAACCCAGGCATGCATTCATGTTTTGTACAACAGATAAAACTTGTATTTTGGGTGAGGCCAGGTCAAAGACTTGCTTACAGATCACACCCTGGAGCTCTGAGCTTGGGAAACGTACCACTAATGTTTAAGCACAGCTGATGATGATTGGTGGAAGAGGGTATTGTTTATATTTCCCCCATGGCTGTTTGGCAAGGTTAGTGTTCACTTTTCCATCCCAATAGTCTATTGTGATATTTGTTCTTTGAGCAACAGACTTTGTGTTCATGCTTGAGATAGATACACAGTGCTGTTACATGTACATAGTGTTCATTCAAAAAAAACTGTTAGTAAAACCAAAGTGAGTCAGTCGTGGTGTGCAAGCACTTTTCACCATTTGCCTGCAGTCAGCCTCTCCCAGACTGTTTCTCTGGGCGTGTTACCTGTGGAGGACTACCTCCCTGCCTTTTTGCAGACCACAACACCATTGTGGAGGCATATAAAGTGAAAAACTTGGTTGCAGGAATTCCTAAGATCAGTTTGGAAAGGTACAACCACACAGGAAAAAGAGCAGTTTTGAAGGCTTTCTTGTCATCACTTAATATCCATGTGATGAGCGAGAGCTGTAGCACTGCTGCAACTGCTAACATATCCATGAACTGCCATCGCATCTGTTTGTCAGAGCTTGGGTATTTCAGAAGCTGTCACCAAAGAGCACCCTTCAGGGAAGTGATGTTTTTCTGTTCTTTCCTTAAATCTTAAACTGAAAGCAAACTGGCTGTAAATCCTCCTGGTGGTTGCCCAGTCAGAGGGGCATCTCCATAGCAGTGTAGGCTGAGGCACAGTCTGAAGCAATCCTTTCTGCAACACAGCTCAAGACTGCTTTTCTCTAATGACCGACATATCTTCCATGGCAGAAGAAAAGAAACAGAGGCAAGAGGGAGGATGTGCATGTACTGGCTCCACATCAGCCAGTACAATGCAAAGGGAAGGCTCTAGGACCCCTGTGGGCCATTTCAAGCCCTTGTCCTATAGCTTTTCATAGTTATTTCCTGTGCTCTTACAGTCTCCAGCATAAATGCTGAACTACAGCTCCTGGTCCTTGTTTTCCATAAATATTGCAGTGGAAAATTAGCTGAATTTAATTACAGTTATCATGAAATAGCAAGCATTAATCTGATGCCAGTAGCAGCTGTATTTTGCTCTTTTGAAAGCAAGAAACTATTTAAAAACTATTTCATTAAAAGCAGAAAACTATTTTAAAAACAAAGTGAAAAGCATTCTATTTATAGAGTGGCATTATCCCAGTAAACACAAACACCTCAAAATAATAATATCCCTCTAATAGGATGCTATTGTAGTAAGAACCTCTCACAGGATCAAAAATCTAGAGAAAGATTTAGCTGGATCTAAAATAGAGAGGAAACAACAAAATATATCCATTTTCTCATTTCTGCTATTTAGGCTGATGACATGTACTTTCCATAGAGATGCCCATCTAATTATAGAATCATAAAGTTCTCTAAATGTGCATAAATTGCCCTAATTCACACATCAGTTCCTCCTTTGCACTGCAAAAAAACATGTCAGTGCAATGAGGATCAAGCCCTTTCTAGATAAAAAGCAGTTTGCTTTTGAGATCCTCTTCTCATTAGCTTTTCCACTTTCCCTCCTCCTCCTGCCATGTGGGATCCATCTGGGATTAGGTGTTGAAACACAAAAGTGCTGTGGACAGTTCCCACCCGCAACCCCTGAGGACAGTGGGCAGCACACCATGCCTCAAGAGTGGTTTAGAGGAATGGCTGCAGATGATTGTGACTGCACTCAGAACCTTTTGTTGCCTGTCTCCTGCCAGAGCTTAGGGTTCTGTACCAGTCAAATTCTCCTGTATATTATTTGCATGCATAAAACTAAAAAGGTATATAGCCACTGAAGGAGTTCTGATTTAGGCAGTCAAAGACACTACAAACTGCATAGCATGTGGAAGATCAGTTATTCATTTTTAGCCACTGAATTATAATTTAGATCCCATTTTTACCTTTGTAGAAGCTAACAATCTCATCTTTTACAAGCACCCCTTCTAAGCTGAAGATGCAGATGTTATGATACAATTATCACTACTTATGATAAGACTACACACCAGACAGTGCAGCCAATTTTGTAAGGCTATGAGAACCACCTGGGTAACTATGTCACAGGTAGTGGGAAACATATTTACTGTACAGCTATACATCATCATAAATGAAAATAATAAATGCACCTCACTCATAGTACAAACATCATCAAGCACACCAACCCCCAAGACTTCTTGTCCTACATTCACTTGAGACAGTCTCATAGGTCCACTTGTCCATAGTCTGATGGGATGGTACATGAGACATCATGAGGCCAAGGTAAGATACAGCTTTGCATAACTCTTTAAGTTATAAAGCAGTTTACACAGACTGCTTTTTTAACACTGGTACTGACTTTAACACTCCTCCTGACTTTCAAACCACTTCTGCTGCTTCCTAAGGCTTCTCAGGAGAAGCAGCCAAGTTGTAACATATTTCATAAGCACTGGGATACTAAAATGTGAAGCACTAGGTCTCTTCCTGTCCAAGATGAAAAAACTTCCCATGATTCTTTACTACAGTGACACAGAAAAACATCATCGATGTCAGGCAAATAACTCGGAGCAATGTAAGCAATATAATCCCCCTTCTCTAACCCCCAAGCTGAAAGTCAAAGTTAAAATCATCCAATAGGAGATTATCCAATATATTTATTCCTCCAGGCCACATTCTTGCATCAATAATTTTCTGTTTCTAACTCCTGACACACTGCAGTGAGCACTTTGCACTGGTTATTTCCGCCCTATTTCGACACCTCTTAAAGACAAGTTTGAGACACAGTCCTGTCCTCCCAAAATCCATTTTTTAGTTTCCATATGTACTTCCTAAAGAATCCTAACCACCACAGACACTTGCCCAGGAAATACATGGGTTTGGCAAGTAACAGAAAGCACATACAACAAAACGTACACAAATTTATAGATGTGCCTCTTGGCACCACAGTGCCAGGGAACCTGCCTACATTGAATTGCTTTTAGATAGGGAAAGGGAACACAAAATACCTCTGACTTCAAAGGCAAGAAGAAAAGGATATATGTGCACACATACTGACTGCTTCCTCCACACTTCATCCCCTTTCTCTTGGCTACAAACAGCCCCATGCCTGCCTTCATCCCCATCATGGCAGAGTCTATTCAAAGCCCAGGTCCAAAGTCTTCAGAACCTGAAAAGTTTAGGCAAGTATAATGGTGAGGGAGAGATGCTAAACAAGGACTACCCAAAAATATACCTGTCTTCTGATGCAAGTCCCACTGCCTCCTGTTTTTCTTGGATGACTCCCCATGCAAATTCCCACAAGCAAAGCCTTATTTAGCAATAAGATAAATCACAATTGTCATTGACAAAAACCAAAATGGCTGATCATCTTTAAAGTAACCCCTCTGAATTCTAAAAATAGTGCCTAGGTCTTTGAGACTCTAAGTCTAAAATGTCGTGTTGCATATACACAGAGAGACAGAACAGGTCCTTGAATGAATGAGTGCTGACAGCTTTAGAAAAAAAAAAATAAGGCCAAAAATCAAGCTTTGCTTTTGGAGCCCGCTGTGCATTGGAAACATTAACTTACTTTGAGTAAAGTTTGCTAACTGAGCAGCAGAGAAAGCAAACAGGGCATGCTAAAAGGAGTTGTATGTAAGTTCTTTCTCATACCTTTAGAGCTGTAGGGACTAAACACAAGGAGAAAAATGCAACTGAAAATCTTGCTGCCATCCAAAATGTCAAAGCCTTTGAAAGAGCCCTGTGGTGAAAATTAAGCTACTCAACATTTTGATTTCTCCTATCTGTTTGGAGAAGAAGAAAAGACTGGCTTTAATTATAATTACTGGTCAAAAATTGGGAAAGTTTGTGTGTGTGTGTATACATTTCGGCACTGGTGACTGTAAAAACCTGCTTTAGATTGTTTGCAGGGTTTCAGATACCAGTTTGTGCTTACCATGAGGCACAAAAATTATTACTTATTGAACGGTGTAATCCCTGTTAAGAATGGTACTGCTGACATTTCCATCTCATTCTGAGGATTTTTGACATTTCCTGAGTAGAAGAAGGGATAAATAAGTATGGACCCTGAAACACACTGAAAATTTTTATCATGACGAAAGACAAGCAACACAGTGGAAAACAACTTTTAAGGCATCATTTTCCTGGTGAAGTTTCTTTCCCTTAAGGATTATTTTTTTACAACTCTGCAATAAACGCTTCAAAAAAGGACTTCCCAACTGAGTATAAAGAAAACTTATATCCCTCTTTAACACTAGTCCATCGACTTTTCACTTGCAGTTTGCCTCTTTATGCTAATTATCATATGCCCTCTATTATAGGAATAGATCCTTGCAGGGGATGCAATTAATGATGTAAAAGATACTTCCACCCAGATTTCCTTTTTCCCTCACAGAATTTCTAAGTTTTTGGCACTTTATATTTTTAAGAAAGCTTTTAAGTCAGAATGTGTGGCATCATATTTTACAGACCAGGAGTCTCTACCATATCCCACATAGCTGCTTAGGAATTTCAAAGGCTTCTTTCCAGATAAACATCTAAAATTCTGGATCATTATTAAGCTCACCCAACCTCCTTTATTCTGGAAAGCAGAGGGCTGTGGGTAAGGATACAGATTGTATCACAAGCAGTCAATAGTTGCATCTCAGGCTGCTGATTTTAGACAGGTCAGAATTTTAGACAGGTCAGAATTCACGTAAGGAAAGACATGCTCTCTTGATATTTCTGTTTCAGAAAATTGAGATGTTTGCAGAACCAGAGAACACAGAATACCTCTCAGCCTTCACCAAACAACTCTGAAGCCCCTGAAATGCTTGCTTTAGGTTTGGAGCAGTAGTCAGATGTAAATGCTGATTACTTTTTATTTAACCCACTCAGCTGAAAATAAACCTGAGTATACTGTACTTAAGCTTTGTTTCTGCTCAAAGCCTACTAGAAAATGACATTTCTATTTAGTGCATATACAATTTAAAGAAGTACAGTGATGAAAAGAAACAAAACAAAACTCAGAACACTGTGTTCGTCATTCCTCGGCATTTTAGACTGAGGCTGAAGACAGAATTCATTAATGGGTGAGGAGGAATGGTAGGCCAGAAATGATGGAAAGACTGAAAATTATTCTGAAGTCTGTGGGGGAAAAGTCAGTATTACAAACTATGCCATTGTCTGTAGAGTGGCTGAAATAAATGAAAAGGGACCTGTATAAATCCATGCACAACAAGTTATAGCAGCGCAGACACCAAGATCTGCATCACATTCCCAACAGCCCCCACTTGCCTATGCATTAGCATGTCCACTTATATATGGCTATCACACAAAGTCCTTGTTAGGATTTTAATGGGAGGGGGACTTTTGTTTCCCTCTCTTCCTGTTCTCCCTCCCCCCCGACATCTATGAGGTTTAAATCTCAAATACCTTTGGGCTTCCTTGGGAACTAAAAAAAACTACACATGGGGTAGGGGCAGCCCCTGTTCTACAGCATGCAGTGCATAACATTCGATGGTGACTCCAGCTGGGCTAACCCAGCAGAAGCTACCATATTTTCCAGTACTCCTTAACAAGAACATTTCTAACAGGCACACTGAGAGGTAAATGACCTAAACACAACACACATAAATATGCTTTATGCTGTTTGTGTCACTCAAATTATCAACTCAAGTCTGTCCCTGATTTAGTGCTACCTCCTCCACAACCTGTGTCGATGCCATTTTTTTAATAAAGGCTGCCATGAGCTTCCAGACATTCCCAGGTTTCTTTTGAGTGAATAATTGATTCTTATTTTCCTCTTTATGAAGTGACTGAGATATCAGGAGTGTTTTCAGATCATCTGCTGGAAAGGTGCTTTGTTGGAGAGGGGTTTGCATACTGCTTTACAAATGAATCTGTAAAAATTCCCCTATGCATTCATTGCAATGACTAGATGCTTGACAGTGAGAGGGGAATGTTTCTTAGAGAAAAAAATCCTAATGAATATGGGCAATACTGTGGTGAATTTAGCAAAAAGCCATACCACCATTATAAAAAAACAATCTATAATAATGGGGATTGCAAAATTATTTCTCTAACAATATGTGGAATTAATCATAAAAGAGAGTCAGACTTTTCCTGGGAACTAAGTTCAATTCCACTTTAAGTTTTCATCTTTAATTGCTACTTCAGGGGTAAATGCTGCCATGACTCTTGGGAGAGCACTGTAGGCACCAAAAACATTTCTGACGAGAAATTTCAAACACCTGAGGGGTCCTTTTTCCTTTCTTCAAAATGGACTTCTCTTTTAAATGTGGAGGTCTTTCTGGAGAAAAAAAAAAAAAAAAGGAAAAAGAAAGAAAAGGAATTTAATTTGTGGAGATTTTTTAAAAAAACATTTAACAAAAAAGATTTAAAGTGAGAGGAGGTTTTTTTTTGCAATGTTTACGGGAAAACTCTTTCAAACACAACTGAATAGGAAGAGAACAAACAGGGAGGCAGGAAGAGATAAGGACAAAAGCTCCAATTCTGTTATTTTTTTGTTCTAGGATGTAATTATTCTCCTGTACATGGGAAGAACAATGGGACACAGAGAACCTATACGGATAAATCCTGCAACTTACCTCTGTGCTTAGAGAGGATGCTGCAATGAGACTCACTCGGCAACAAATAACACCAGGCTCGGCTGCTAGGGGAAAGCATTTGCAGGAGTGCAGCTGGGTGGGATGACGTACAAAGGTGAGGGATGCAAGACACTGGGAGCAGGCACCGGAGCAGTGCTGGGAAAGGAAATGTCATTGGAGCAGCGGCAGGAGGGGATCAGACTCCGCAGTACTTGAACTCTGTGCAGCAGATGAGGCTTTTCTCCCTAAATATAATTGTTGCTAAACTGTCCAGGTTTTCTTGAAGAGCTGAGAGGGCTCTATTCAGACAAATATGCACAGAAACAGCTCTGCTGCCAGCCATTTGTTAATTAGCTATCACAAAAAAAAAAAAAAAAAAATTAAAAGCAATCATCAGAAGTTAAACTTCAAAATATGCTTCTGCCAGCAAAAGCAAAATAGCCCCTTCCTGGATAGCTCAATATGCTTTCCTCTAGTCCAGTGTGGACCAGAGGCTTTAAGATAAATTGAAATTAAAACAGTAAAGGTACAGAACCACCCAAATCCCCAAGTTTACAGAGACCAGAAGATGGGAAGAAAGGGGGTGATCAGGCCCCAAAGTATTCCCCTAGTTCCTCTACAGTATTCCCCAAGGTGGTTTCAGCTTTTATATAAGTTTATTATTCTAGGGACAAACCAGAAACTGTCCTCAGCTGCAATTTCCCTAAAGAAGAATGTTCAGGGCTTTCAGTCAAGATCAGGAGATCAAGATCAAGAGGAGGTATGCTGTGACACAGATACACTCCTCAGAGTTCAGGGGCTAAGGATGGAGGTGGGCTCTGAGACCCGTCCTTCCCCTTAGAGCTCCCACATGATTTCTAACTGATACTTTAAAAGAATACCACTTCTAGCCCTGCCAAGAAATAACTCAAATTCAAATCACACAAAGTTGGGTTCACCCATCAAGAGACTACAGATCTATTAATTTTTCCCTTCTTGGCCTTGAAAATGACTCTGTTCAGCCTACTTAAAATATCTTGTTCATGCCAAGCTATGTGCAGAAGCTTCATGCAAGATCAGGATTGGAGCCAACAGTTTTTCTCTAAGTAGCACTCTACCGCTCTACCGGAGTTTCAAATCACTTCAAAATGATATTTTCCTGGCTGCCTTCCAGGGCCCAGAGCAGCCAGAGCCCACAGCGTGGATCAGCAGAGCATTCATCTAGTTTGGGCTGCTTGTGATCAGTGACAGAACTGAGGCAATGGGGACAAACTGGCACATGTGAAACTCCTGAACACGAAAGAAACCCCACTTATTTACTATGAGGGTGGTCAAACACTGGAATAAGTTGAACAGAGAGGTTGTGGAGTCTCCAGCTGTGGCGATACTAAAAACCTGACAACATGTACACAGCGAGCAATTCTAGTTGGCCCTGCTTGAGCATTGGGGCTGGACTAGACAACCTCCTTAGACCCCTGCCAACCTCAGCCATTCTGTATTCCTGTGTTGCTGCTGTGCTTGCTGAGAATGGACTGTGCAGGGGACAGTAATCATTACTCTTGGGTTGCTTCTAACTACATGCCATATTTTTTCACGTGCATTTCAATCCTTCCTGCAGAGCTGTGAGGTAAAGGTCCAGAAAAGAGCTTGTAGGGAGATGCAAAACTTGGGTTTCCTTCCCATATGCTTCCTCAGGGTTTGAGGAAAGACAGAACTGTAGTGCTGCCTTGCTCCCTCTCATTTCACGCACTGAAAGTGATTTGGAGAAGCAAGGGGATACTGTTAATGAGGGAATCAAGGGAGTTACTTTAAACCTTTATAATCTTTATTTAATGATTTAACTTCAGAGCAAAGGAAGATAGGATAGCTTGGAAAGGTAAATTGTGGCTCCGGAAAAGAATGAAAATATGCTGCAGGTATCAAACCCCTCAGAATTAATTAGACCAATAAAAAGAGAGGGTACAAAGCAGTTTGAGCGCACTGAAATAAAATGGGAAATTAAAAAAAAAAAACAACAAAATTTCCTAATCAAAGTTTTCTTGAATTTGACATATTCTCAGTCATTGAATCTTGGGAGGGAGGAGGAGAACCAATTTTACTGACAGAAAACAGTTCAATTGGAAATAGACAAAAATTACCATCTCAAGCTGTATAAAACATTTTTCATGTGATGTGAATCCTGGCTCAGACATTTGTTTAAAATACCATTCTAAAATGAAAAAGGTGATCTGGTTTCTTTCCAGTCTAATATTTACTGCTAGGGTTCATAATTCTGTAGTCTTTCCAGTCAAATGAAAACCTACGTAGAAGAGATTTTGGAGGTAAGAAGGATGGGTTATTGCAAACATTGCTGGGATAAAGACTGTGATAGAAATTGCAACTCCCCCATTTGTTTTGTTCATTGTGTTCAAGATCAGAACCAATACCCCAAAAAATGCCATCATGGTAACTTTTAAATACATCAGAAGAAATGTGTCTTCTCCTTTCCTAAACATCACATGGGTTTGCTTTGCACCATTTAATATTACCTGAGAAGACAGCAGAAGAAAGAAGTATATTATTTTCAGATGTCTATATGTATATGTTAAGCTTTTCAGAAGTTGTTTTGAGTTCTGATAAAGCAGATAGAGTTTATTTTTTAATATTATTGCTCCAATAACATTGTTCTAATGCTATAAAAATTATTTTTTTTAAGTTTCTACTAGGTGTTACCAGCAGGAATGAATAGAAAATGACCTTTAGAAGTTGAAAATTATATGTCAAGTTTTAGTCTCAGCAAACCAGCAGTGCTTAGGCAAAGGAGTCAAAATATAACCTAGTTTTTCCAAGAAAATTACATCAGGTTGTATGTTCAATAACACAGCAGCTTACTAGGTGTGTAGAAATTGCAGGCTCACAGGCACACTCCTCTGCAGCCAGAGGAAGGGTAAGGTAGAACTCGAGTACCTGAGCTCTCACCAGATTCCCACCACTTTCTTACTGTATATGCAACAGGCAATTTCCATCAGCTGTCTGTGATAACAGCTATTTCCAACTTTGTACACCAGATCAATCCAGCCAGGCACACACAATTAAGAAAAAAATATCTTCATGGCCTTCATAATTACAGAGCACTGCCCTCTAAACCAGAGTGGGATTACATGCATACAGAGAGATCACTACCAATATTCTCATAACCCATTCCCTCCCAGATCCAGATAAATGCTTTCCAAAGAGATGCACCATAACAGGAACTTCCTTTAGTAAAACAAAAATTGTGGGGGGAAGGAGGGGGACAATCTAAAACCTTGGTTTATTACTTTTAGTGTTCACATCAGGCTAGTGACAACCTGTGATTTCTAAGTTCATCACAGACCACGACATATGCACCTGTACTCATGGTAACAGATGAAAAGATAGGTACAATTAGTATTTATTTTACATACCCTAACAATACTAGATAATGGTTGGCTGTTCAACAGCCACATTACGCAAATCTTTTAGCATGAATACATCAAAACCACCAATATACAATAAAAGATTCCTTGGTTTAGATGGACCAGTGTGCAAACAGACAGATAAGTTGAGCCCGAATAAGAGGCTGTCTTCTCCATGGAGAAGAGAGCATGAAAAGGTCTATCATCCTGTTAATAAGTCTCTACAATGAGCAACAAAAAAGCTGAAAAATGAAATGATCCTGGTAAACTCATAACCTGAAACTGTTTGAAATAGTACAGTTCTGGGTTTTTTTACTACAAAGCTAGAAAAGTGGGCATTTAGTTTAGTTTTTTTCCTCTCTCCTGTCCCCTCCCCCCCAAAAAAAGGAACTCTCAACAGTAGGAAGGCAGAAAATGGCTAAGCAGTCACACCCCACTGCAAGACATTTATTGATCATCCCCCTGAACACACACTGTGTTTGATTTTGCCCATGCTGGGTTGTACACTGCTATTCACTGTTCTGTACAAGTTTTTGAAATGGCTACAGAGATATATGGGCTGGAACAGTAGTCTGTACTCATACAGAATGAGTATTTCTGCTGTTTTCAGTAACAGTGGCTCAGCCCCTCAGAGATGAAAGTCTGCACATCTAACACAGTTCATCTTGAACTCCAACGGCAAAGGGAGACATTATGGCAAAACGAGTGCTAGCAATCCACTAAAGATAAAGATAAAGAAAAATAAGAAATTATTATGTGGTGGTGAGAAATTAGCTGACCTCTTCAATTCCTTCAAGGCATGGAAGATTCTATTTCTGCACCATGGAAGTAGAGCTCCATTACACTCACTTAAGTATAACAACTATAAGTTTTCCTATACAGAATACCTCTTATTCCTTTTCAGGATGTTAATAAACTTGCATTCCCCTCTGAATGTATCTTCTTACCTAAAAGAGTTTTCACAGAAGTGACCAAACTAAGCTACAAGCTATTGCACTACTTCCTAGTCTTGAGCAATCCAGGTTTTTTTCTGAACCTAAACCCAGTTTTCCTTCATACATTACACAGAAGAAAATATTTCCACAATGTAATATACCATGGAAGCAGATTTACAGTCAGCAGTACTGCTCATGAAGTGACATCACTGGTTCATAGGATCTGAACACAGGATAGCAAGAGGAGTTTCACAAGGCAAAATCTTCAGAGCTCTGCAAAGCTGTGTTTTTTGTAGCTTTCCAAGACTTACACAAAATCATAGAATACTTTGGGTTAGAAAGGACCTTTAAAGTCATCTAGTCCACCTCACTCTGCAATGAGGAGGAAAGGGTATCTTCAACTAGAACAGCTTGCTCAGAAGCACATCCAACTTTACCTTGAATGTTTCCAGTGATGGTTTATTTGCTACTTCTCTGGACAACTTGTTACAGTGCCTCACCACTCTCCTTGTAAAAACATTCTTCCTCACATCCAGCCTGAATTCCCCTTTTATAGTTTAAAGCCATTATCCCTTGTCCTATTGCAAGTGGCCCCACTAAAAAGTGTGACCCCATCTTTCTTATAAGCCCCCTTTAAGTACCAAAAAGCACAACCAGGTCTCCCCAGATCTTTCTCTTTTCCAGGCTGAACAAGCCCAACTCTCTCAGCCTTTTCTTATAGGAGAGGTGTTCCATCCCTCTGATCATTTCTGTGGCCCTCCTCTGGACCTCATCTGACAGCTGCATGTCTTCCCTGTACTGCTGAATGCAGTGCTTCAGGTGGACTCATGAGACTGGAGAAGAGAGACAGAATCACCCCCAATCATGACCTGCTCATCATATTGCTTTTGATGCAGCCCAGAATACAGTTGTCTTCCTGGGCTGTGAGTGACATTGCTGGGTCACGTCCAGCTTCTTATCCGCCAGTATCCCCAAGTCCTTCCCCACAGGGATGCTCTCAAAGCAGAGATGAGGCCCTCATCTTGAAAATCCTGAAATAATCAAGCTCTCTAAAATCTGAAAAAGGACTGAAACTTTTAAAGCATTTTCAGTTCCATTTCTGGAGTTGGTTTCAAGTCTCCTCATAGTCAGTTGCATTGACAGAGTAAGGTCAGAATCTGCTGCATCAGGATGTCAAAGGTTACTACGTCCTGACAGCAGAGAAATCCTGTAATTGAAATAGTCAAGCAAGCACAATCAAGAGACCAGAAATATCCACATTTTGCTAAATAAATTCATTGTGACGGGGTTTATTAAAGTGAACAGAAAATTCATGTATAATAGAGATGCCTGAAATGCAGCAAGGAAGCCTTACACTGAAGGGAGTACTTAATGGAAAAGCCATGTAATAGCAGAAAGAACTTACAGGCTGGTCTTTGATAAGACAACTGTCAGAATCCTACAATTACAATTCCCTTTTTTTTTTTTTTCCCTAACAGAAAAAGGTTGGAAAAATGCAGTTTCTTAACATTTTTTTCAGGTGAAGTCCATTGCACCAACAGGAAACCAAGCTTCCCTGTGAAGTGGCAGGGTCAGCTCTTTTCTCTACTCGTGTACAGCAAGCATGAGTAGCAGCAAGTGGCGGTGTTGGAGCTCTCACTGTGCCTGGTTCATGCAGTAACGAATGTGGTGTGTCAGTTTTGGGGACTGCACAGTTGACAACCCTGCCTGCAGCTCTGGCTGCTCTGCAAAGCACAGCGAAGGTCACAGTCAGTGACTTCCCGATTTCAGGTCACTGTTGTGCAGAAAGCCTCCCTCCAGCAGTATATGCATTTCACACCTAGCTGCTCCTTTTGTCAAGCTGTCATATTTAATTAAAATGCTGACAGGCTTTAAGGATCTCCACAATGTGCAAAAAATACATAAGATCAACACTCCACACTTCTACCAGTGATTATTCTTTTTGTACAGTTATTTAATTTTCTTCCTGTAGTTATTAATGGTTTGAATTTTTTTTTTTCCTTTCACTCCATGAAAGGCAGAATAAGAACCAGCTTCATGCCCATGTCCTCAGCTGAGACTTTCTCCATCCAAAGAAACTCTCCCCCTGTGTTCACTGTTTGGTTCCTGCAGAACATGTGCTTGGGCTGACAAGAGGAGAGCTCTTACTGTGCGCTTTATCTCTGGCTCTCTGATCAGAGCAGATTTTCTGTTTTTTTTTATTTAACCAGTAAGTACATCACTTGGTGCTAAATCCATAGGAGGTTAAGGCATCTAAGTGCTTATGAGATATTCAAAAGTCTTACCCTGCTTCTGTAGTATTAATTCAAGCGCTTGGTTTCCTGAGGTTGTTCTTGGGGATGTACCACAAGGTGACAAGTTCCCCACTGTGTGTACTCACAGCCAAAATCTTTCTCATCTCTTTCCTTCAGGCACCTGGAAACCTCAACATTATACAGGAAATCCTGTTGGTTTGTTTTTTTTTTAAGACAGAAACAAGATCCTGTCATCACTGCAAATAACTTACAAGAGCTAGAACTTCTCTCTGCTTTCAAGGAGGTCTATGAGATATTCATCTTTATCATCACAGGGCTATCAGCGCTGTAATTTTATGTGTGTCTCCTCCCTGCATTAACCTAGTGTGGTACTTTGGTTTTGCCATTTCATGCATAACTACTGTGTCTAATGACACCTTGTGGTAGTGGGTCCCAGTTGCATCAGAGGATTCACCTAAGTAATTGCTATTGCTATACACATCTGACAACCTAGGCTGACAGACCAGACAGTTTGGCAGAAGGAAAGCACAAACCCCCAACATACACAGCACAATACAAGAAACCAGACACAGCATCTGAAAGGGGCCTGATCCTCACGAGCTCCAGTAACTACCAGACCATCTACCTCTCCAATTCCTGCATCTTCTCATCCATGTACAAACTTGTTCAAGATTACCTTACTCAGGCTTTGAGCTTGGCTATTCACCAAGGTAAATTTACATGTGAAACATGCATACCCAAAAACATGTGACAAAAGGCCCCTAAATTGGAGACAGTTCAGGCAGAAAGTACTGACGAAATAGGAAATTCACTCTCGGCATTCTTCTTCATGAGGAACTCAGTAGGAAATCACCCATTAAACTGTGTCTGCATTTACAGAAGCATAAATGTTTGCTAAGAAAACATGCTTAGTCCAAACCAGGAGAGCACTTCTAAAGCGCAGCCACGAGCTCCCCCATTAGCCATGCATTGCACCAAGGCATGACCCATTTAAGGTGCCATGTCCCAGGAGCCACAGGGGAACAGTCGCTTCCCTGGACCTGCTGCTCCATGGTACAAACAGGGTCAGCCTCCACAGGAAAGGGGCTCACCACAGACCCAAGCTGAACAATACCGCCAGCATCTTCCATGTGTTTTGGAGAGCTCTCCAGAGCAGGTCAGTCCTCAGGCTATGGAATTGGTTGGGATGGGACAGGCCAGGTTGGCCTCCTTCTCCAAATTAATCACCCTCCACTCCAGTGACTCATGAGTAGCACCTGCAGGCATCCAACTCAGAGCCCCAGCTCCTTTGCTTCATTTAGAATCAGCTGCCAATAGTCTCTAAAGCTGCTCAAGGGAGACGTTTAAAAACTACCAGCATATTCAAAAATATTGCCTTTCAGCAATTCATTTTTACAAAAAATTCTCTTAGGAAGTGAATTAGTAGAAAATGGATTTTGCTTTGCAAAGGTAATGATTCATATCATGATTATCTGTGCATTCATCTAGTCACAGCAGAAGAACAATGTCATATTACACATCTGACCAAACACATCTAATCAGTATAGATTGACTAAAAATAGAGAAACTCACAGAGAGGTTTTGTTGGGGTTTTATTTCTTCTTTTTTTTTTTTCTCCAAATCAATCTGTATAGTTACATAAAAGTAATGTAAGACACGAAATTGATAAAGAAAATTATAATTTTCTAATTAAGTCTAAAGTAGAAAATCTTTATAAATGACTCATTTTGATTTAAATATTCAGCCATAATAGCTGTATATTCTATAAATACATCCGATATAAACACACTTATATAATCTGAGAAAGTAAAATAAAACTAGTTATAATATCTAAAACACAATAGAATATACTTGAAAATATTTTTGTATATTAATTTAGAATATAAACCATTACTTGGGAACATTAAAAGTGAACTGAAATTCTTCTATACACATGAAGATTTTTTAAAGCTTCCAGATCCTGGCTGCTGATTTTTAAGGCCACATTTTTAATGAAGCTGAATGTGCAAAACTTTGCACAAAGATATTCATATTCATGAAAGAAGCTAACAGGAGGTCATTAATAAGGTCTTGCCTGAGACCTGAATGAATACACTTTAAAATGTGAATAAAGATAAAGGAGGCAAAGCAATGAGCTTTACACCATTATGCTTGGAAATAACTCCCTGTCTGATACTTTTCAGAGGGCTTTTGCCTGCATAGAGCTGACTCCTGAGTAGGCTACTGAGTGTCCCCAAGACCCACATGCACTGAGAGTCATAAGGACATGGGGCACCTCACCCAGCAGTAGGCCTGCTTACACCCCAAGTTAGATTAGTCCCTTGTAACCCCTGTTCAGAACAAAATGTTCCTTTCCTAAACCATATTTTCCTAAACCACATTTAAGCCATTTGGCTCTGCAAAGGCCCAAATCCAGCTCTTGCTAATGGCTTAAATTAATTGTGTCATTGCTAAAGTTCTACATATGTTAGAAATTATGAAAAATGAAGCTGCCAAGCCCTGTGGTGACTTGTCAAGTTCCAGAGTGCTTGGTGCATGGGCACCGAAATGGGCAGGTTTTCCAGACACCATCTGGGCACCTCTCTCCACAGCTATTCAGTGGAGGTAGCTCATTCACAAAGGTTGCTTCAGGCTGGGGACCTCCAGACTTAGGTCCTACCACTTAGGCAGGAGGCTTAGTGAAGTGCTTTCACACTTCCTGGGAAGCCCATTATTTTCCAGACCTCCTGTTTTAGACAGCTGCAAAGCTGGTGCCTGTTCTCTGCCGATTGAAGCTGGAATGTTTAGCTGGTCCTACAGCCAGCTGCAGAATCCAGAGTGGAGGACCCCAGTGTTGTCTGCTGGACTTGTCACATCTGTTTCCTTATTTACCCAGGAGTCATCAGGTAATGAAAAGCAGGCTGCTCTCAGTTTTCCCAGATTCCTGGCTGCCACTACAGGACATTATAGGACTGCCTGATGAAGTGCCAGCACTGCTGTGAGAGTCAGCTGGCAAGTAGCATGACCTGTAATGGCCAATTCTGCCTCTGCTCCCAGGGACTCCACATCATCCTCACTGCACCACCAGCTGGGCTGCAATGCTTTGAAGCAGAAATCCCCAATCCTTCCTTGTTGCAAGCAGAAATCTTGGGCAATTTCCTTAACTCGGACTGCTCATAGGAATATTGCTCCAGAAAAAGCCTAAGGGTCTCAGAGGCATCATGTTGGACAGTATCACTGGCTGTGGCCTGCTGGCCAAGAAGAATTAAAAAAAAAAAAAAGTTAAAGATTTTTTGGGGGGAGGAGAGGAAACCTCCAAGTTATTTTATACACTGTCAGAAATTTTATTTCTGAATGACTTAGTTGTTTCCATTGGGTTTGCTTGTTTTCTTTAGTATATAATTATATATTTTATTATATATTATTATTATATTACTGAAGAACATCTTAAAATAGTCAAGGACCTCATAATATACAGGACTAAACTTTGGCAAGATACAAGCATATGCTCTGAAGTATGGTCACCTAAATAAGACACATCAAAAAAAAAGAGCTTTTTCATGCATGTGCTTTTCTTTTCCTACTTTCCTTCCACATACTGAGGTTGATTATTCCCAGAATGATTCAAAGTTGTCAAGAATCACAGTGACTTGACAGAAGAAACTGGAAGTCATTCCTACCTGGCACGTGTCAGCTTATTGTCAGATGTCTGCTTTTCAGATGCACACATGTATACACGTTGCTCTCATTTCACTGTCTAGCTTTGTTTCTTTATCAGTACATCTCAGAACAAGCTTCTTTCCCCTTCTCTCCCACACTGCAGTTCCTCCATAAATCTCTCACAGTACAATGAAGTGTCACAGTGTTTATCCAGATCTAGTAATGCAAGAACACATCACAGCATGCAGAATGGGCTCTTTTCTCATGTTTATTAATCTGCTTGAAATGCATAGGGAGAACACTTTGATACTGCAAAGGTTAATGACTGATTGCTTCATAGGAAAAGAGAGCCAGCATTTACAGTCAAATGATCCTTAGTAATTGTTGTAATAAAGACTGCAGATGAGCTTTCAAGCTACATAGTTCTGTGCAGCCACTCTCTTCAGCACACCTCAGTAGGAGGGCCATCATTCGGGCTTCTTGTGGAGGAGCAGCAGGTGCTGGAGGGAGCAGAGATATCCCAGCACATGGCTAATTGTCACCAGCCTGAGCAATCGTACCTTCTGCTGAATGGGGCAGTGAAAAGCCCACTGCTCTCCCCAACAGCCCTCTGACAAAGAAACTGGTACTTGAACCTTCCAGACTACAAGAGATAACGAGGAGGACCAATGCACACTCTTTTCTTTGGATTTTATAATAGAGATACACAATGAGGTGAAGAAGAGCCGGCTCCACAGAAGCAAAATCACTCTTTAGAGCAGATTTGTATCATTAAGAAGGATGTGGAAATTAACAGCTCTCACTGTCACCGTTCTGATAATAATGCTGTCCTTTTGAGTAAGTGAATATTCTATCTATGTAGTTTGTGTCAAAAGGGTGAGATTAGGTGAAGAGATGATTTTTAACCTGCAACTTCAAACACAATGGAAGACAAGATTATCAAAATTCCTACCAGCAAATGACTGATATCAAGTGAGATGTGTGTGAATTTGCCAAATGTAGGTGAAAAAAGCAGAAGCAGCTTTGCATTTGATGGGTTAAAGTCAACAGGAGCCTATATTCACCAGGGGGAACTTTACTGCAGAATGACAGTACCTGAAAGAAGGGCTTTTGGTAGCCCTGACTTTCCTCTGCAGAAATACTCACTGAATCACTGCTTCTACCACAGACTGTGAAAAGCACCTGAACTCTTTCCATCTCAAAGATCATTACCTTATTTTAGCTGAAATCCCAGCTCTGAGTCAGAGAGAGATGAGATTCAAAACACCTTTGCAAACTCCAGGAGTCCTTTAAGCACTGGACTATTAAGTGAAAGGAGAGCAGCTCAGGGCTGCTTTGTATGAAGAGATCATGTTCTGCTGGCCTACCCAGAATGTGACAAGTTCACTGCTGAGAGGGCTTTGCCATTGCATATAACCATGTAGCTCAATATTCAGGTCACTACGCATGTAATGAAAATCAGAAATTGAGTCACTTGCTTTTCTACCAGCAAACTTTAAGTGCCTTTAGATCTGACATGTTTCCAAAGTTGACGCAGGAAAACATCATCCTGCCAGCAAGGATGCACTAGTCTCATTAAAGATGGTTCATTCAACAGCAAGTGACGATGACTTTATGACAGTGTAGGAAAAACCCCACAAACTTTGACTTCTCTTTGTCCCCCCAAAAATACTGAGTTTTGCTGGTAGGTGTTTTCAGGTTTCTTTGTTCTTCTACAGTCTCACCCAGCAGAGGCAGTGGGAATACACACCTCCAGTGAAACTCCTGTACTGATGAAAGCTACATGTCCATTTTAGGCAAGGTAACCACGGACTGGGTGATAGTTCATTTAGTTTGCCTTACTAGTTCAACATCAGTTATCCTGGAGTCACTTTATGTAATTATTTTCCATCTTTTTGCAAGTTATACATTTCTGTAACAGCATAACTCTTTATAAGCAGACTGCATAGAAAATAGTATCATTTTGCATAGTATATGTGGAATATTGTTGTGACCTTCATTTACATGAAGTCAGATGCACTATTCTCCTTATAAACAAAATTTATCTCAATATATTTATTTGGAAGAGATATCAGTCTCACCTTGCCCTACTTAAAGCCACAGAGGAAAGAGTGAACCTGTGAAAAAAGAAAAGCCTTAATCCTTTTTTAGGCTTTAAATACAGACATCCCCTCTGCCTCTGAACACATGATGAGTATCCATCCCCTCACCCCATGAATTCCTGAGTGAGCCAATCTGGATGCACTGAGCGAGCAGGATCTGCTACTTACTTCAAGGACAGAAAATGGAATGAGATTTGGACTCCATTTAACCTGCATCCACACACAGTGCTAAAAGAAGATTTGAGCTGTGGCTGAAAGGGAATAATTAGCAATAATTAATTTCTGCTGCAGATCGTTAGCAATTTATAACTCCTATGAGCAAATGAAAAGAAAACCATGGTTCATCAAACTCCTAAAATTAGCCCTAATAGTCTCTAACACTGAGGATGGGAGTTCTTTCTAAAGAGCTGGAAAGCAGTACAAGACCCCCTGTAAACCAGCTGCTGGTTGTCTGCAGTCCAGCAAATGGAAAGAGCTATATTTGAATTTCAGCTTAGCTTGAATTTCAGGTTAGCTATGAAGACTCTGAGAACTCCAGATAATCAGTTTTTAGTGTGACTTTCAATGCCACTGATTACCTTCCTGGTGGCTCCCTTATTTTCTCATTAGCAATTTCTCAAAGTTAGAAACCAACTCACTACTAGGACAGATTATGTTAATGACCTCCAGATTCAGAGCTTTATTTGGAAAAAGCTGGCCAAAACATGTGTTTCTGTTTGTCAGGTCTGTAATGTATATGACCTCAGCTGTTTTCTATTTGGTATTAGGGACTTGAGTGATTTCTCTCAAACCACAGGAATGTGAAATTGACTAGCATAATTTATTTCCCTGCAAATTCCTAATTTCTCTTGAGACCTCAAAAGTAATAATAATTTATTTTCTTTATAAGCTACTTGGGGAAGACCCCGAAGTAAAAAAATAACTACTGTATATGAGTGAAATAGGTTCCATAAATCGAAATTAAATGTTGCCAGAGTGCCAGAAACTACAACAGAGGACCTTACTGCATCTCTCATTTTGCAATCACACAGTGTCATCAATTAGGAATTTGTTAACTGAATCTTAGAGCAGGTCTTTATCAGCCTTGCCCTCCCAACAAAATAAGAGTGTCCACATTTGAACTTGCTTTAAGAAAAATTTGAAGCCAGAAGTTTGTTTGCCTCCTCCCACAGAAACACGCACATCTCCACCTGAGTCATACCTATTTTGTATATTACTCATGCAGATTTCAGTGAAACTATTACTGAGGATCTATTAAAATGGAAAGGTAAAGTTTAATCAGTTCAGCTATAAACAAGACACTGATTTGTGGTATAAAAACAGACTGAGATCCAAGGTTTCCAAAGCACAGGCTGCCTCCATTCTTCTTTACAGATAATGGTCTGACTAGACTGAAACCTAGGGCTTTCAAGATTTCCTATGACTACTGAAAGTAGGTAGTGAGAATATTATTTACCTTTAATTGAAACCACTCATATACCTGGAGCTTCCCATTCCCATCCTGTGGAGCTTTCTAGAGTGAGTCATGGCACAAGCAGTCTGGGGAGCTGAAAGGCCTCCCATCACACCCCAAGCATGCCACAGCCCAAAGTCTGCTGAAAACAGCACAGCCCTACAGTGGGCATCTGCCTGGGAGACCTTTCACCTGTCACGTGGGGGGAAACACTCAGCTCACGGACTTGCCTGCTCCCTGGTTCCACTGAAGCAGGACTTCAGTCCCTCATCAAGACAGCAGGCTGAACAAAAGCCAGGACAAAACAAAAATTATCTCCAAGGTGTCTAATGATAATTAGCAATAATGACAGCAGCATGTGAAAACAAAGCTTCTAACATCACCAGCTAATATTGTTGCAAATGCTATCAGGTAATGCTATGTACTATGCATGTACATGAAGGATTTGAAAGACTGCTAAATTTAGAAACGTAATCTATTTCTGCAAGGCTCAGGCTTTAGCTTCAGGTAGCACATATCCATTAATACTGATCTCCACACAGGAAATATAACTTGAACTTTAATAATTGTAAAATGGCAAAAAGCACATTTTAGATACTAGACTTCCACATTAAAACACTGTAATCTCTTTACTCTAAAATCAGTTACTGCACTGCTTTATTATTAATTATACATATTTGCATACACTCAATATTAATACCTACGCAGACTGTTGGTATAACTGATTGTTTATGGACATAGTCTGAAATCTAAGACATTTTTTGGCCAAATTCCCAGTCTCCTGTTTGAAATTCTTTGAGACCCACAGAAAAAAACTTTTCAACCTATTTCAGGTTTCCTATCTGAAACAAGGATGAGAAAACAATGGAGATGATAATGCCTCCTTAGACATTCTTTGTCTTACAGATTTACATGTAATAATAGTAACCTCTGTGAGAATTAAGCATTTTTTACAGTATAAATTTTTGTAGAACTAGCTGCCTTGGGGGCCCAAGGATAATATTGTGATGTAAATGATATTTAATTTATATTTAACTGGGAAATTCGTACTATAAATGCACCCAGAACAGCAGTCAATGGGAGATCATGCTCTGAATCCTCAAATCAGATGTGGATCAGCTAATGTAAGTAGAAATGTATCTATTTCCCAACATAGATGAAGAAAACAAAACTGTATTGCCTATGGCTATGATCAGCCAACCCACTGACCTGCACTGCCAGAAAATAAAGCTTTCTGTGCAAACCTTTCTCATGAGGAAGTGGTAACAGGGTTTGTGTAGGACAGAGCACCCCAGCTCTCTAGGGTCCCTAATGGATCCCCAGCTACGAGCACCAGCAGCTGTGCTTCTAGCTGTCCTCACTTTTCTGCTGCAAATGCACCTGAAACCACCTGCACCATCTGAATCCACACTTAGGCACAGATTTTTAAACTTAAGTTTCACTAAAATTTCCCTTTAAAGTCCAGTTCTTTGGCAAGAGCAGTACTGACCTGCCTGTTGTTTCAGCCTTGCATGCCAAAGCACACTCCACTTTGGAGACTTTTTATTCCCTTCTCCTTTTTTCCAGCTTTCCAGACAGGGACCTCCCCTCTCCTGAAGCTAGCAAAAGCAGCCTCAGTAATCCCATGGCAGTGTCTGAGGATTTTCCACGGGCTGTGAGATCACACTGCCATGTCTGTCATTGTGCCTAAAAGCCCTTCAGAGCCCACCCCATGCATTCAGTGGCAGAGTTACTTTATTGCCTTTCTTTTCCCCCCTCTCTCCAGGGGAAATAAAAGAATGAATACTCTGTTAGAAAGACAGAAGCTCCCGGGTACCCCCAGTCAGCTGCAAGGAAGCAAGCACAGACTCACTGACACCATGGGAAATGCTTAGAAAACTGTTACTGTAATTTCGTTAGGCAAAGTTAGCAGCAAAACCACTTTCTAACTGCTCCTGTCACCCTGTGCAATGCCTGCTCCTCTGCTGATCAGCAGAACCAGTGATGGCATCTGCAGCACTTCAGATATACCCACTTACCAATGGAGTTTTACTCTTCATGAGATTTTTATAACATGGTATCAACATGCACTACATAAGATCAGGTGTGGTACTGCTCTTGCAGCATTTTCAATGGAGACTTTATTTTTCCATTCACATTGATTCATTCTATTATACGGATTCCTAAAGTAACAAGAGTAATTTGACAATCTGTAGGCACCTACCAAATGTGTCAAATTTATAGTTGCAAAAATTAAAATATTGTTTCATACTAAAATTGTTTTATATTATTACTTTGAAATATTAAAAATATTTTCTAATAGAAAGTCATATGCAACCCAAATTCAATACATTCTTTTAAGAAGTGACAAAACTAGTTTTGGCTCTTTCAAAAAATTAAAACATACAAAGATTACTGAAGTCAACACATAATAGCAAAACATTTTAACGTTACTAAATTTGTATATTTTGTGGAAAAATTTCATGCAGAAAATTTCACTCAGGCTTCTACCTCTCTGAATTTTCCATTTAGTCTGGTAGATGTATATCCTACATGTAACCATCCTACAGAAAATGTCTGTTGAATGGTGACTGCTATGGCTGAGAAAGACAAAATTAGATCTGTCTGAAATGAAATATTTCATTAATTTCAGCTTAGGTTTCTGTGACCATTTCTATTCTGCACCCACAAATGCTTCTGATTTCCTTTTTCTGATTTGTGTCCTTTTAAGTCTCCTAAAGCAAGTATACTTTCCTCAAATATTACCTCTGCTAACACAGCCTGAAGAAATTATTTGAACAGTGTCTAGGTTGTACAGAAATAAGAAATTATGAGCTAACTCTCAAAGGAGAGCTTCAAGCTACAGAGCCCAAGGCAGACACTCTTGGTTAAAACATTGTCTTTGAGCCAGGAGCTATGTGGGTGACTCAAGCACAGCAGAAACATTACCTTCCACAGAAGCAACTAGCCCCAGGTAGGCAGGGGCAGGTGGAACAGATGTGGTGGAGCTCACTTTGATTGTGACTGCCATTTTTGCTACACCCTTTCATTAGTCTATAAAAACACCAACAGCCAAACTGTCATCTCTTGTGCTACCTTGTCTGGCAATTCAGTTTGAAACGTCAGAGAGCTGTTGGCGTTTTTAATGCTAATGATCCAGCAGCTTATATGACAGCAGATGTTTGAAGTCAGATTGTTCATATTAATTGCTTTACAAAACAACATGAGCCAAAATTGATTTTATAGTTTTGAAGTCAGATTGTTTTTATTAATTGTTTTATGAACAACATGAATCAAAATTGATTTTATAGTGTTACAGACTTTTTTTCACCAAGTGTCTGTATCATACAGTTAACTGGTACTTTGAAAGTCCTTTCTGAGCCCTTCTTGTATCTGCTTGAATATGATAATAAGTGGTACATATAAATCAATACACCTAATTATAATTAAAGATTTCCAAAAATACCCTTTTGAAATTACTAAATTCATGTAAGTGAGAGAAGAAAATGCAGCATAAGAAAGAGTTAAACAAGTAGCAGTATCAAATATAAACTGGAAAAAATAAGATCGCATCATTGTATTTACTGTTCTGTAATAAATAGGGACAATAAAGGATTTCCTCTCAAAGTCTGGCAAAGCAGATGTTCTTCTCATTTATCTCCATTTTTGCACAATTTGCTTTTCAGAGAAGGACTTGGCCTGGAGATACAAAGCCTATTTTGGATCCCTGTTTAATACCCATCGCACTCATAGGTTTTCTTTCCATTAACTTGAAAGTTTGTCAGCACTGAATGACTTCTCTTTATTCAATACATCGGAGCAGATGATACAGATTGACAGTGGACTAAAGATCTTTTTTTCAGCCTGCTGTAACAACATCTCTATCCAAGCCAATTAGATTTAAGAGATGAACTCTTCATTGTATCAAAAATATTAAATAAAAAATTAGAATGTCTTGTTTCTCATCTTTTTTCAGATTGGTGTAAATTAAGTGACTTTTATTGAGTTGTATCAGATTTGCAACATGATAATTATTAACAATAAGGGTATTATTGTAGCATTTGGGTATGTCCTAAATATCCCCTTTGTTTTCTGCATATACGAATTTTAAAATTCTATCTAATTTAAATATATAATTAAAACCACAAAGCAATCAAGATTTCTTCACTATGTGCCTCTCACAAGATAATTTTCTCATACATATGTATTATGACCAAAAGACGTGTTCTGAATACTGAGGGCAATTTTATAGCTCAGTGGTCTTGTTTGTTATGTTAGGTCAACATTTTTTTTTAATTGAACTTTTAATGGAACACCTTTTTTTTTTTTTTTTAAATTATAAGATGTTTCTTTCTTTGGTAAAGTTCACTTTCTCACCAAAATAACAAATAGCAAAATATCTCAATTTGGAAAAAAACTGTTGATACTTTACTGAAAATGAATGTGTCTTTTCCTTCTTTCTCTTCCTTACCTGCCGTTAAATTACATTCACACATCTAGCACCACACTCCACTAAATCCCATCACAAGAGAAAGATCATGATGTATCAGTGAAGACAGAACCTGAGAATGGCACAGACAAACATAAGACCCCCAAATCATCTCCACAGAGGAAACACTGTGGTAATGTAGAATTAAAATATATTCTCATTTGTCAGGTTTCGATTTGCAGCTGAAAAAAAAAATATTTTCAGCTGAAATTTTTCCAGAAATTCCTACGTTTTCCAGTCATCACTTTTATCAATGATTTATACACCAGCTGAGAAGCATTTGTAACAGGTGAAGAATATGCATGAACTTGTAGTATTTCTGGGAGAGAAACTTCAATTCCATAATGAGTTGTTGGTAACCAACTTTATCACTACCACATCTGTGATTCACCATGTGCAAGCTACAGCCAAACATAACCATGTGTATAAAGGAGGACGACACTGTTCTCTTCACAGGTGTGACTGATAATAAATAAATACGGTTTATAAAAAACACTGAAAGAATGAGTCCCCTTATGCCATTGAAGTGTGCCACAGAGTCAAATGCAGAAGAGCAAGTTATGGTTCATTTATGCATTAGGCTTTGTCATCTAGACAAGCCATTAGACAAGGCACCTTCTCCCCACGGATCTAATCTTTATATTACTTAGAGAAGTATTTTGTTGCCAGTAAAGGAGAGCAAAAGAAGGATGAGGTTTCTTTTGAGTTAAACCTGTGTAAGATCTCTGCCCAGGATACCACCAGCAGATCCCAGGGAAGCTCACCTCCCCCCATCCTTCATTCCCCAGGAGCCACAAGTTACAAAACCAACATTCAAATTATATTTCCCTCCACCATTTATAAAAATCTAAATATTCAGAAAAGCAAAGCAAAGACCCAAATATGTAACAAAATGAACATGACAGCCACTTTGATGTTGTAAGTGGTACCTTCATTACTGACCTTTAGAAGACATAGGGAGGAAAAGCAAGGAGGTAAAATTGAATGACCCTTCTTGCAGACAGCAGAGAGCTGTCTCAAGTTATGTGGTCTAGGTATTTTTATCCACTCCCCCCATCTTTCAGAAAGATATAATTAATTTATAGTCATTTTAACCTGTGAATGACACTTGTAAAGTAGGAGGACTAACAATCAACTTCCCATGCTAGCAGTGGGGTGTAAAAGTCTAAGTGTTGCAGCATTCATACGGACGCATTGAAAAATGTAATTAATGAGACCTCCTACCCTGGTAAGTTCAGCGGCACTAGCAGTAACTACATGCAGGTGTGAGGGATACACACATTTCCTTAGCAGAGAGAATCGAAATTAAATAAGAGATTAAACAGTCCCTTAAAATCCTATCATCTTAAGGAACAGTTAAGCTTAACACCCTATACTGATAATACGTCTCTCTCAGTTTTAACTCACAGTATGTGGTGGTGTGTATACATATGCAAGCTATCTGGTATACAGTTTTATCTTGTATTTCAGATTGCAGTAAGATTTGGGACATGATGTACACAGTTTCTGCTAGAACCACTGTAAATTATAACAGTTAATGATAGATCTGCAATAAAACAAAAACAAAACCAGAATAAAACAACAAAGGAATAGCGGATGTGTGTGCATATTTGTATAATAATTCAAGGAACCATAGATGACGAAGTCCCTTTCGCTGAAAAATTGTTTGAATGAGTCAAATTTAACAGGATTGTAAATATCAGACAGCATTTTCAATATCTAGAACACCCAGAAAACAGACCTAACTTATAAACCTCCCCAGCTATCACACGTGCACTTACTTGTGTCTCAATAGACAACTCTGCATTGAGTTGGAACTGCCGGTCTGAATACTTGAAGAGCCTTACACATAGGCATCTATTTTATTGAGCCAGGCATTTTTCTGTGACCCTCTTGGGTTATTAAGATAGCATTAAAGTATTAGCAGATATCTTTAATATTTTTATTAATTGAGGGCATATTCACTTCAAGGCTTGTCTTCAATCAAGAACTGCACTCTTGTCAGGCTAGATGACCCTAAACCTACCCTCTTGTCATAATTACCAGAAAATCTGTGAAACAGTCTCACTTACTGCTTTAGGTCCTTGCAGTTGCACATCTCTACCCCCTCACCCTGCCTTTTTATTCCCTCTACAGCCTGACCTTGCTTCCAGCATACCCAGGATGGTGAATACCAGTCACTCCAAGAGAACAGCTTCAGGTCAGGCTTTGCTCAATAGCAAATAAAAGGCAGCACCATTCAGCTCATTAAGCAAAAATTCTCTCCCCTTTACTCAGGCTGAAAAGTTTCCTTCATTTAACTGGAAAACCTTCTCACCTTGTGAAAGCAGCTTTACAACCAGCCCTCTTTATACCACTTTTTCCAAAGCAAGCCCTTCTCCTCTCTTACCAGCCTTATGGCAGTCAGCAGCTACCACACCCCCACATACTCAGTTTTTATGGGAAAGGGTCATCTCTCTCAAGCACTAAAGGGTCAATATTCCTATTAGAAATGCACCACGGGCAAGATAGTGCTCCCCACATTAGGGAACTAACTGCCTAAGAAATGGAAAGGGTCTGGAAGTCATGGGGGGACATCCACCCTGCTTCGGGTAGGAGAATATGCACATTCTATGCTTTAGAGGAAAAAAAAGAAGGAAAAAAAAAAGAAAAGGAGGAGCGCTTATAAGCATAGATCTTCATCTACTGCAAGAAAGGGACATATATAGCATAAGTAGTCTGACAGAAAAACAGGCTCAAACATAATAAATTTCATGCCACTGATTTGAAGTGGTGGAGAAACGAAGTAAGTGGGAACCAGTATGTTATCTCCAAGCTCAGGTACCTAAAAGCTCTCTTGGAAATAAAATGCCATGTTTGTCAAGAATTCATTGCATTTCTTGAGTAGCATAACAAATATGAGCCTGCCTTCCAAAGGTGGAAGTCCTCCTCTTTTGTGGGAGCAGCAGATACCCTCAGGGCCCTTAGTCATATGATACTGTACCACAGAGCTAAAAATAGGGAATTGTGTCAAACTAGATTTATGAAACATTGCCTTCTCTGTATGCAGACAGCCCAGTTTTAGATTTACATCCAATCTATGCTCCAACTGCAAGAAAGTGTTCCCTTCTGAACACCTTCAGAGGCCATAAAAAAGTCCAGTGTAATATAGTTCTAGTTATATAAGAGCTGTCCCATTGCCATTCACTTGGAAAAAAAAAAAAAAAAGAAAAAAGAAAGGCAGAAAAAAGGGAGACCTGCAATAAAAAGCATCAAATATCACCAACTTCTGATCCATAAGAACATACAACCCTAGACAGCTTAAAAAGAGGTATCAATTTTATCAGGACAAAACCAGAACATGTTTGCTTTGGTCTTGGTGGTTTTTACCAGCTTCTTTTCATCTAATCTCTTTTCATCCCAGCTGAACTTATATTCTATTTTAATTTTTCCCTTAAAGGATGTACATCATGTTTCTGTTATGCCTCTGCTTATCTACCCACACAAAGTTTAGAAGACATGACAGTGCGGTATGAGATAAAAGTTTTATTGGCCTGTATTTTGGATGACCACATTACTCATGAGCAGTGAACTCATGAATAAGTTATCAAAGTCATTACAACAAGTGCCAATAAAACTTTTTTATATGAGATTGCCATATATTCTACATATGCAACTTCTTTTACAGGAATGGAAAAAACTCTATACAAGACACATTTTAGAGAGTCTTAAAAATTTTTATGGGGACCATTTCTCATATCCTCCAAACTGTAAACCAGACTTTAATTAAAATAAGCCACATTGTACTGTGCTCAGAGGTATAGAAAATTTAAAACATCTCTCATACTGCTGTAGCTTTTACTTTCTCAGAACTCATGACCTACTAGAGCTTGAAGAAAGTGCTGTCTCACTGGAATTCTAGTTTTCCCTCTCCCAGAGGTGAAAAACTTCTGGGTACAAGTCTAGATGGCCATACAGTTAGAAATCTTTGGTTTATCAATAATCCAGGATCAAATATAGTCTATTCTGAACATTAACCATGACAGTTTTCTATGTGAGAGAAGATTTCTGAGAGGAAAAGAAGGGTAAGTTATGGTTAAACTGGCTTTATCTGCAAAATACCAACCTTCTAAAGACACTTAAAAAAATCAAAACCCAAGAAGTTAAGTCAGGAGAGTGTTGATGAGAAAGTTATCAATCCCCACTCAATTTAATTTAGCCTACAACTATAGGACAACAATGGGGGAAGAAGGGGAGAGGATGAGTGTGTACATACACACTTAAAAAAAATAATTACAGAAGAGTCTACTTTTAGTTAGACAAATTGTGATAGAGAGGGTGTTGCATGATTCATTAATTTGTCCAGCATTTTTCCCAGAATTAAACACTTGCAGGTATTGTTTCCTCCCTGAAGTGTCAGACAAAGGCTCAAATCCCCAGGAGCTGGTAATTGGCATTGTTTTCAGGGGAGCTGCAGGCACACAGGGTGCAATTCATTTGTCTAAATACAGGTTTCTCCAACTGAATGAGTTATTTATACACTTTTTTTTATTCCTTCTTGAAAAAATTTAAAAAAGAACTTAGCACCCAAAAGTAAACGATTTGAGCTCTGGAAGCGCCTTCTTTCCCAGGGTAACAGGGGCTCTCTCAATAGCTTTCCAACCACATTTAAGGCATTTGCAGGCAGGCAGAGATGAATCCAACCCACAGAGTCTAATGCTGGCTGTCATCTTCTCTACTAGTTTACTTTATACACAACCACTTACACACATAGAGATTACAGAAAGAGATTTTCCACTGTTGCCAAAATACCCACAAATCAAAGAGTGCAGGTGTTAAGCACTGGCACTTGTTGCGGATTGTTAAATCTGTGCCACCAGTGCTCTTCTTCCTCAAGAAGTTTACAGGCACAATTTACTTAAGCCATCAGTACTTGTGTTTTTCCCTTCTACCTTTCAAATCAATGAGATGCTTAACTGGCCTCTTGTGCTCTTGCTCAGTGATTTTCAAGATATAATATATGCAGTCAGTGGGGGAAAAGGAAGAAACGCCAAACATGTGCCACACTCCTACTGTTCTTCTGACCGCTGTGTAGAGCAAAACCTTCATCCTCCTGCCAGAGAGCCTCAGGTCCTGCTGCGGAATGAGCTCCTCATAAACCAAAAAGGGGCAAGATGTGATAGGTGATAAATGAAGAGCATGATGTATCCAACAGCTAAATAAATCAAAGACCTGTTGAAGTACTCTCTCTGAGCTGACTGACAGACTGCTTGCCCAGGCAGCCAAGACAATTAATCCCTAGAAAAACTGGGCTGTTGGCTAAAGAGCTGGTAACATCCTCCCTTGATACAGAGCAGGACATGTTCATTTTGCAGCACTGGACAGCAGGTACACGTGAGGATGGGATGTTTTCAGTAGGATCTACTCTGCTATGAAGAGCTAGACTGGCTATAATCTGTGGCATACTGGCATGGATTGAACCCTACTGGTCAATCATTTTTACACAGCCAACAACAAAAAAAAACAAACCCCCCCCAAAAAACAAACAAAACCCCCCAAACTAAACTTCAAAAAGCAGATTCTAAATGAACCATATTGTGTGGTTTAAGAATATCTGGACATCGCAAATATTAGGCATTATCTTCTGACCCCTATTCGTATTTGGAATAACATCCTGCTCTCTGGGTCATAAGCCTACTTATTGCAATAACACAGAAAAAAAAGAAATTCAAGCAATCACTCCCTCAGGGTAGGGATAAAATGTCTGGACTAGCACCCAAGTGGAGGCCAGGTACCACCATGCTCAGGTGGTCCCAGGTGGCATATGCACAGCAGAGCTGACTGCAGCAGGGAGGATGCATGGCAGCCCTGAGGCTGCTCTAATGCCTGCAGAGGCTCAAACCGGCCTCCAGCTGCCCCTAGGTCTGTGAATTTGCAAAGGTAATTTAATGAGATCATAGCCAGGCTGAACAGAGCTTTTTCTTTCTGCCTAGTTTTAGTAGCCTCTTCAATAGTCACAATAAAACACAGCTCATCCAGTAACTCAGGATCTTACTGTAACAACATCACCAAGCATTCTTGATCACAAGCTTGAACATCACACCTTTTCATTATAATTCAAAAGGTGCAGTAATTGGCCTGGACATATGATACATTCAAGTTCCCAAGGCTGAATCAGTGTTATTTAAATGGGGAAAGTGTGCAGAAGTAAGAAACTGAAAACATATGCAGGATTTTTTTGCATACTAACTTTGTACTGCAGCCCCACAAATCAGCATTTCCTACTGCTGTTTGTGTTTCTGTTCAGATGCGGAAGGGTAGCAAAGAGAGCTGTCCTATCTGCAGTGTAGTTTAGAAATGCCCAGCCACATCTAACAGATCTGATGTAAACCTGAGTGGTAATCAAGACACTTAAGTAGGAAGCTCAGCATCAACTAATTAGTCCGGGCTCAAAGTTCAAAGCTAAACTACATTGTAGTCTGCACCCCAGTAATTTGCATTGCATTTCTCAGTCTTGAACCCCAGTTTTCTGCTTTTTCCTTACAGCTTTACTTGCCCTGATCTGAAGTACAGCCATCAAGATAGAAAACCAGCTGGAGAACACAGAATGTTAACATTTTAGTTATGCCATTGTTATTTATACCACAGTGACCCAAAATAACTTCTGCATATAAATGTGGCTGTAAACACTGACAGTACTTATGACAATTTTTCTGACTGACTCATTGGTTTTAAAATAATTCTTCATAGCTTAAGCAGTTCCCTGAACTTTTCTAAAATCTGAGAAAGTCCTGCCTGTCAGCAGCAGCAGCTACTGCTTTGCTCATCAGGGCAAGATATTGAGGCACCAGAAGTTAAGCAACAAAAATAAAAGCTCTAGCAAGAGAGAGCCATCTCCTTGCCATTAAGACAATATACTGAGAAGAGCTCAGCCAGATTAACCTGACCCAGCTTGTGATCATAGTCTGTGGTCAGTCCCAAGCAACAGTAGTGTTTTAGGAAAGACAGCAAGACAGTCATGCTTCAGAGATCTAAACCCTTGTCAAAGCATAGCAACTCAGGAAAACACGAATCATACTTACAGGAGACTGAAAAGGAGGTAGGTACTGAAAACACATTTTATGTAAGATATAAGAAGTATATATGGTCCTTATGTAGGGCACAGTTTTAAACCGCATGAGAGGTTTTTCCAGCCCCTGGGGTGGGGAATGCTGGCTGAGACAAGCATGATAGGCACCAGCTCTGCCTGATGTTTCTTGAGACAAGCAACTAGCTTCTGCTCGCTGCTGCTCTAAATTTGGAGCAGTTTATTGTTTCCTCCAAACCAAAAGCAAATCTCCTCCTAGAAATACATACCTAGCAACAGTTTGCTCATGCTGCCACAAAGTGGTTCTTTTGTGACAAAGTATGTATATATACATGCAGTAGAAAGAAATCTTGATTAAATCAAGTGTTTACCTCACATCTAGAAATGTCATTGTGTTAATCCAGGTAAGGCACGCTATCTTTGACAGCTTATGGAAACCATAGGACTGCTACATACAAAGCTGCATCCATTGACCTTCTGTTCCCAGCTCTGAACTATCAGCCATGCACTTACGGCTCAGACAGAGGTGCTTCTCATAAAGTTGGCACCAGACTCGCACTCGAAACAGTGAATCCCAGCTTCCATATTTTAACCCATATGTGCTCAAGCAGTCTGCACAACAGATCACTGAGAACAGCTGTTCACAAAACACTATGAGAAACAAGGATGAGCACCAGAAAGAAAAAAAAAAAATCCCAGGGACTTCTTTTTCAGTATTTAGGTAAGTTACTGCTTGGTTTTCCAAAACCCAGATACCAGGCAAGATCTTCTGGTCTCCAACAGAAACTGTTACAAACTTCTTGAGAAGCGGTCATACCGTTTTATGGAGTGACACAAGTGGTGAACAGACTTTGAAGGCAAGTTTATTCAAGAGAAAAGGCAAGAAATCCCACGCCCCCAAGCCCCAACCTTTTGCCACTCAGAATATGGTTTCAATTCAAAACCATTTTCTAGCCCAGCATACGGTATGGCATAATGCTTGAAAGATGTGCCTGAAACCAAAGAATATTTTCACTGACTTCCTTAGCAGAAATACCTCAGCTATCAAACACTGCATCAGCAAAACTAGTCACTCTTAAAAGCTGAAAATTAAAGCATAACTATTGATCTTTAATGGCTTTTTCAGAAGACAAAAAGAGAAGTATAGAAAAATCTGAAATATGCCTTTGATAGAAGTACTGTGCTTTTTTACAGTATTGTGTTTCTATACATCTGAGCAAAATATAGAGTTAAAACATTGTTAAATATAGGCAGATGTTAGCCTAGGACAACCTGGGGAAGTTAGTTAATGGCTTTGGTAACACAGCAGATAACAGTGCCTCCTACAAACTCCAAAGGACAGTCCCTGCGCAGAAGGGAATGCGCCTATTGCAGCAGCTTTGGGAAACTGAGAACAGGTTGCAAACTCCATCCAGGAGCACTCTATGCTTGTAGGGGAGATTTAAGCTGATTCCTGAACCAACTGAAGCATAGCAGTTGGCAGGGCTGAAAGAGGTGCTTCTGTGGGCTGTCAGTCAGGAATTGGCAGTGATACAGTGGCAAAAAGAGCTGGCTACAAGGTCGGCTACAAGTGGGGTGAGTGGCGGGATGAGGTCTGCTGTCACAAAGCAGTGGAGGGTGGCTGCAGCAAGGCTGCTGAATGTGGAGAGCTCAGGCAAGAACTCACACACGTCTTCCTGCAGGTCAAATGATATCAGTGGGGGTAAATTCAGCTGGGCTAAGGTGGCAGAAACGCTGGAAATAGTGGATTGCTTAGAGCGAGAATGCAGTGTGCACAGCAGTGGGATTCTCCCAGGAGTTGAACGTAGCTAGAAGGTCCTTAGGCTGCCACAGCTGTGTGAAGAGACACAGGTCAATGTATCTCAGGCTGGTGAATTCTACTCACTTAATATGGAGGTGCATTTACTAGATTTTACTTCATTTCCCTTCTCTGCCACTTGGGAATGCTTTTTTTCTTCTTCTAACTCTTCAATTAAAGAATGTAACATAGAAAAGTCCTTGGCTCTGGTGTCATTGGGTGTTGTTAGCTTAGTTCTGATTTCCTTGTTAGTGCTAACTCACAGTTGTGTTGACAATTTTCAACAGAAACCACTAGAAATGGAATCTCACTTGCTCGACAGCCAGTAGTCACTTCTCAGCAAGATGACAGAAAATACTTCTTCATCTATAATAAAATATGCATTTACAGAGCCAACATATATTATTTACTAAACACAGCGGTCAATATGCCAAGTATTCAGTGAGTACTCTTGACATCTGTGAAGACATTTGCTTGATAAATAGCAGTGCTTTAAGTGCTCGTGCCATATGCTTTTTGCTACAATTTTAAGCAGCAGACTGGAATGTTTTGCTCCTAAACAAAGTTTGGATACCTCTCCAACAGCTAAGAGACCACAGAGAGCCAAGGAGGCAAAAAGTCAGGCTGTTTAGCTTCTAGCAAGCTCCTTGAAAGCTCTTGTAATATCACTTTCTGCCTTCAAGGAGAGCATTCACTGGGAAAGAGGTTGACTTTTCTGACCAGCTCAAATTACCAGCTCTGCCACCAACCCTGCTGTGAGACCTTTTGTGAGCCTTTGCTCTCCCATGTCCTTTCTTACTCTTTACCAGATTTTCTTATTTAGAATCAAGTTCCTGAGGAGGCTGTTTTTTACCATGTTTTTTTGCAGCTTTTGGCACAATCCAGCTTTAATCTCAGATAATGTCATAACACAACTGTGATATTGCAGCATTGAGAACTCAAAGGCCAAAGAAATGCAAGGGGACATCTGCCAAAAACTCCCACCAGCAGCACTCCCAATCCCAGGGTTGGGGCCAGCTCTCAGCATGACCCCTTTCCCACGCAAAAGGAGCACACTCTTTGCAGAAACAGCCCAAACACCTTTTTGGGTGGTGTTAGCATTTAACCAAAGAGCAGAAGAGGGGAAATGGCAGCCAGCCAAAGCCCTCTAAGCCTGCAGAGAGCCTGACAGACATGATCCCAGAGACAAGTCATTCCTTACAGTTTCTTTCTGTGGCTGCCCTCCTTAATTATCTCATTTGTTACTTTGGGGGATTTGCTGCTAACCCATGCATCTTCTGCAATTACATGAATGTGGCTCTTTCTATAGTAATAGCTCTTTTCAAAATATTCAATACTGGTACGTGATTGACCAAAAAAAAAAATAAAAGCTTTTACAGTGTGTTACATCCAAAATAGATGCAGAAAAGCCCAGTGGACTTAATTTGGCTTCATTGTATGCATTCAGATCAGATTGCCTTCATTTTGGCAAAAATTATCGCAACACTGGGACTACTGAAGCCTGCCACTGTGCATAAGCAATCGTGGCAAGAGTGTAAGACCAGCACTGCGTTTCCGTACTTGACAAAGCCACTAAATCTGCAAATTTCACTTCTACACAAAAGTTACAAAAAGAGATGTCCCTGTTTAAAGAAAACTTCGTGGTACCTTTACCCCTGCCACCAGATCTGTGGTTACTTTCAGAGCAGACCGCAGTGACGTACGCAGTAGCCCTGCTCCTAGCCAGGGCCTTTGGGAGCACATGACAAGAGATCCCTGCAATGGTAGGCAGGGAGCTGTCATTAAGTGCAACAGGCTTTATTCTCTTCCTTCTCCTGCTCAGAACATCCCTTTCCCCACACTCTTCTTTGATATAAAACTAGTAAAAGGGTCTTATGTAAATAAAGTTAAACACTTTTTTTTTTTTTTAATTAGCAAGACTCTTAGGAGAACCATTCACTCAAAGAGACTATCAGTATTACTTCAGTAACAGTTCAGGACATACAAACCAGCTTTCTTTAGTCACCCCTAACTCTGCCAAGAATGTCAGTGCAAGATCGCTGTGCTTTCAAACAGCCCTTTCTGAGCAGAGGGGAAAAAAATAACTAATTTCCATTACAAGTGGTTTTTTTTTACTACTAGTGTTTTTTTTTAACTCTAAGTACAGCCTGAATAGTTTGTGCAATTCTTTAGAGAAAGTAAGTAGATACTTTCATGAAAGTAATGCCTTTCATGTTGCAAAGGTGGCTACAGCAGGATGCTGAATAACTTATTTCTAGTCTAATAAGAAACAGTTTATATTGCAAAAATGGTATACTAATTACAGTCTTTGCAGATTGTTCCTGTATACCCAGAAATCTCCAAAAGCCAAAAACAGCATGGCAGGGACAAAATGCTTTCTACAACTCTCGTCCCTGTTTTCTTCATTCTCTGAAATAAGAACTAAGAAATCTGCATTTGGGTATATTGTTTTTAGTTCACAATTTAAATGACCCAGGGAGCATCTTGCAGGGAGCATGAAATTTCTGGATTTAAAGTAAGGTGTGACCAGACACGTTTCAAACTTTTTGAACTTGCAAGTCTCTCAGACAGAAATGCAAAAGAGAACAAGCTATGGAAGTCTAATATCTGTTCTTGCTGCATTTCTCTTCAGCAATTCTTCCTCTGCCCCTAGGTTGCATTCATACATCTATCAGCAAATATTTTCACTGTGTGATCAATGCGACAATGAATGAGGTGACTTATTCTGACTGCTTACCCTCCTGCTGTTTTTTAACAAAAGCAGAGATATGCAAAAGTAATCTGGAGTGCTAAATGCCCATATTCTTTTCAGTTTTCCATAATGTAAAGGATCTAAGCCAGACTTCATGAAAATGCATATTACCCTGTCTTATATGCATGTTCTAAGATGTACTGCCTCGCAAAGATCACTGTATTTGTCATCCTCTGATTGCAGCTCAGCTGTTAATGTCTGTGACCACCCATTGTACAGAAGCTCTGCCAGTGACTCCTACAAGGTTGTTGTATTATTCCTTTAAAGAGAATACTTTCATACTGAGTGCTTTCTTAGAAGTTCTTAACTATAAAGATCTATATTCTACTAATTTATGACTGAAATCTAAGAGGAAAGGTATATAATTTAGAAAAGCACAAAAGCCCCTTCATTTTTAGCTGTTGTACAGTTCATAGTACTAACATCCTTGAAATTCACTGGGAATGCAGTGTACCTAATCTCTGTGGTGGCAAATGTTCTTATATCACTACATTAAACTTGCTGAAATGGTTCATGTTTTGATCATGTAATCATAAGAAAGAAATGAATTTGGGACTCAGCTGGGGCCCAAGTAGAACAAGATGAACAAGTAGCATGGCAGCCTCTTCTCCACTGTATTCTAGCTACAGAGCGCCTGTAGAGCTGAAATGAACAACCTGAAGCCTGCTTTTTTTCCACTACTGCAAATTTCCCCATAACTTCTTTTAAATACTGTCCTTATTACAACAACTATTATTTTTATGTTTCTCACAATAACTGAGAAAATCACTGATATCCCTTCCCTACGTGGGAGATTTACAAGTGGGAAATACTGATTTCTTCACATTTTTCTGCTTGGTATTACTGCTTGGCATGTTTCTTCTTTTGTTTCTTATTCCACATACTGCACATTTCTAGTAGTGAAGCACTACTAAACTGTCACAGCTACATGTAATATTATAGTTAGCTCCAAGTAAAATTTTTGGGCATCTGGATGGTGCTGAATTGGCTTAAAGGATGAAATGGATGTGATTATAAACATCTTTTGTTGAGATTTGCAATAAAGGCTAAAACAATTAACTTCTGACAAACATAGACCATAGAAGAGAAGGGGGAAAAAAGTACAATACACTTCGGACCCTAATAAAGTCCTGCTTTCACCTTCTAAAGCAAATGTCCTTGCTGCCCTCTCCTCCTCATTACAATGATCTACAACAAAAGTTGAACCACCTGGCTCTGCACCATGTATCTCCCATCCCCATGGTCTTTTACTTTTCTTCCTGCGTGCTGGTCCTGGAGATGCCCAGGTGGCCTGGGTTAAAGGCAGTCCTCCAAGGCCTGGCACCCCCTGATGCTTTGGCAGGGGAACATTGCATAAACTGTGAGGAAAGCAGGCAGTCTAGACATACTGCCATAGTCTCAGTGAGCAATGTACATATCACAAAGAATAACACAGCCCAGGTCTCCTTGTCAAGAAGAAGGAAATACAGCTCATACTGAGTTTTAAAACCTTATGAAAATTGAATGCAATCAGGAAATAACAGCCAGTTCAAACAAGAAATAAAGAAATAAATCTTCTTTTACACCTCTGCACAGGCCACACTGTCTGAGCCTTCCCATACACACAATAATGAGGAAAAAATTTGTTCCTCTGCTGGAAGTGCCCCCAGCACTACAACGTCTGAGAAATGCTCATCTATTAGCCAACACATGAGTAACATTCTCTACAAGATGTAGCCTAAGAGGCTGAGAAGCTTCACTGCCGATATTACCTGCCAACGTGATGCCTTGCTTTCCTAAAATTGATAGAGGAACATCATAGCTCCTTCTAGTGCAGAAATTATCAGCAGCCATTTGCTTCTATTAACTATGGAGCAAAGTCAGGAAGGGAGAGCATGTTTGCAGTTCTGAAGGCAAATATTTATTGATTTGCCTAAATCCTGAATGAACTCTGACCCCACCTCAGTCAATGTTGTAAGTACTGGGTCACACCCAATACAAATGGCTTCCTAGGTCAACCGGTGGGTTCTTCATCTTATTTTGCAATCACAACAAAATTATGTCTACCCTGGGATGAAACTCTCCAGCTGCCATTCTCACAGAAATATTCCTGTTTATCCTTTAGGGCATTTTTAACTTCTTGAACCATGTCTGCGCTGAAGGCAAGCCATGCAAAGGGACTCTGCTTTGCCCTGGCACAGCTGCCCAGTCCTGAACTACCATCCCTGCACTGGTCAGTGCTAGAGTACCAGCTTACTGGGAACAGACTGGGAGTTCTGCCATTGCACCACACCAGTTACTAGCATGCTTTTTGTCAAATTCAGCAGATGTAATCTTCCTTATTTTGCCTTGTACTTTCCTATAAATTGATTTCCCCCCCCCCCCCCTTCATTTTAGCAGTTCAAGCTCAGCTGTGGCTTTCCTAGCCTCTTGCTTCTTTTGAACCACACTGCTTCAATTATGACTACAGTCATTGGTATTTTAGCGTTTATTTTTTACTCTATGTCTAGGTTTGCTATGCATCCTTTTATGAGTACGTCTTTCGAGTACTTTTCTTGACTTATAAAAGGCTCAGCCTTTTATTTGAAGAATCCTTGTATGCTAGTTTTAACCCTTGACTTTTCCTGGCTTTTCACATTTTTTAAAAATAGTTGAATAAACCTGTTCCCATTTCTATTCTTTTATTTAGATTTGGTATATTTCTATACACACCAGGTAGCTGCTGTCATGTTTTCCTTCACTTTTCCTTACTTCACCCCCCTGATACTCCTGCACAACCATCCTATAAGCATTTATATTCATCTTCATTTTTATTAGCTCTGGTAGCTTCCGCTTAGAGTTCAAAGAACTGTTTAAACCTTTTCCTTATCTCCTCAGCCTTCTCCATAATTTTTAAGGCTGGTGAAGGATTTACAAGTCAAAACTCACACAGACTCCACAACAGCAAGGAGGGAAGGAGGAAGGATCTGGAGGGAAGATAAAGCACTCCATGTTGACCTGAGCAGTTGGTTCACCAAAGCACCATCATCTCTCCAGACTCTGCAGTTCTGCCCATTCTCAACTAGGGATGGCTAAGATACAAATAAGGTAGCACATGACCTATCTTTAATAATGGGAAATAACCGCAAATCCATTCTGCCCCTCTATGAGAGCAGTACCATAACAGTGACCAAGAAGAGTCTCTCATACATCACACTAATACTGCTATAGCACAGCTCAAGCTCTTTTCACAGTGTTGAAGGCAACGTCCTGTGCATAGTTTCAAAACTAGGTACCTAAAGTTCCTGTGTAGACAGTGGAGGTACGTAGGCAATTCAGAGACTATTCAGGGCACCACAGTTCAAGGCCAACAAAATACACCCACATATTTTTTTGATCCCATCTAAATCCATCATATCAGTGTCTTCTCTCTAAAAAGCTTTCAAGAAAATGCTCTTAACTCATATATGACATGTAACTGGAGAGCAGAAGTACAATATCTATCTTTTTTCTAATACAACCGGCTCTACCAGGGATAAATTCTGAAATACCAGGGAAACTTATAAGGGAAATCAGATAATGTCCTTTATTAAAACAAAAAAGTTCCCAGATCCAATACCTAGTGTTATAATTTATTTATTAATTTAGAATTCTCCCATATTATTCCATTAAATAATGAGCAATTCCTCCTTTACAATAACATTATGAGATATGACAGCCAACCCCATGTCAGATATGAGGACAAGAGGAAGAGACTGGGACCATAGCATGAGAACTCACAAGCTGCCTTGTGCTTTTTGCACTACTCAGCACCATCCTCTCCTCAGTTTTACACTTGCACCTGTGCAAAGGGTTTATTCAAATTCTGTGCTGGTTCTAAGTTTTGGGTTGACAACTCTCAAAGCTGAAGTAACTTATTTATCTAGAGAGCAGGCCTTGCTGCACTACTGAAAACATTTAGTTCCTACCTGGCCTTATCCTGTAATAGGGAAGAAAGGACAACTCCCAGAATCATTTGTTATTCATCTCTTTAACGAGACTCCAGCTGAAAAACCCAATCTGCACCAGGTAAAACAATGGCTCTTGTTACAAGAAGACCTGTGGGAGACCAGGGTTTCATTTCACATGGTGCTTGTCTGGCAGTTACAGTGGCAGTAGAGACTGAATTCATACTGAAGATCCTGGAAGTTAACTCAGCTCTGGGGTCTTTTAAAGAAGAAGGAAGAAAAAGCTAAAACCAGAAGAGCCTGAAATTAGATTACTAAATATATCTGGGGGCTGTGCAGAGAATGATAATTTCCAGAAAGCTGGAGAATTTCAGCATCTCACTTTTAGTTTGGAAATATTGGAAACCTCCAATGGTCCAGGAGTCCAGAGCCCCTGGAAAGCTGTTTTTCAGAGTTCTGTCTCCCCCTCAACCCACTAATGGAGTGAGAGAACCCAGAGAGACAGTCAACTGGGAAGTCTTGGAGCAGATGCCTCTCAATTATCTTGGGGTCTCTCACAGCAAAGCAAACTGGCAAGAGGCCAGAGAGGATTCTGTCAGCCTCTGATCAGTCAAAATAGCTTCCCTGGGACAATTATACCCTACTGAATCTGCACATATTGACATATTCCTGTTACATTGGGGGATTTTGGACTAGGTCTAATGACACTCAGGCATGCAAAGCACTGACCTACTGTCACTGACATCTGTAGGAGCTGTTACCTCTGGAATGCTTCTTCAAAAAGAAAAACATCAAGGAAACACTTCCAGTCTCTGCGTAGACATTCAGAAACGTTCCTTCAAGTCCCAATGTTTCTGCCAGGTTTAGTTTTCTGTTCACCGAAGTATCCCTTTGGACAGAGAGACAAAAGTTTGACCACAAAGGAAAGATCCTGAATCCTTTATCACTAATTATCTTAAGAGGTCAGAGCTAAAGGACCTCTGGAGTCTCATCTTTCTGTGCCTCAGAAAGACTGCTTTGAAGAGATGCCTTGCTGCCATTCCATTTTGTTTGACAACTGCTGATCATCAGTGCCACGACCACCTTTGAAACTCTAAGTAGTTCTTGAAAAAACCTCTGACAGCACCATCAAATGCAAAGTATGAAAGCTTTCCCAGTAAGTGCTGCCATTTGTCACTATTCTTCTGATATTCAGCTCATCAGCCAAAACAGAAAGCATTTTTTTTGCTGTTTCAAAGAGAAGTTGCAAGTGTGAGGCTTAACTGGGTTAATCGGGTCAAGAAAAGCAGGAATAACTGAGATATAGGCAGCTGAAACATGTTTATTTTTCTTGTTCAAAGGGTAAGTGCAAGGCTCAGTGACTCCCTAAGGCAGGATAGGGACAGGGAAGGGTAACACTGAGCTCAGACTCTGCCCTCAAGTACAGCTGAGGCACCTGTGGTGAGCTTTGTCTGATTTGCCTCAACTCCCAGGCTAAAAGTGTGACAGAATTGGTAAAAGCCAGTGGGCACTTGACTCCTGAAAGGGAGTACTCTGGTTACTGTTCCATTTAATTCACCACTATCTGCCATAATTCCTGGACCTCTTTTTGAAGGGTCAGGCTAAAGCAGGTTAAAAAGGGCTCCGAGCACCTTCTCTGGATTTATGGTGAGATGTTTCACCCTCATGAAAGCCACTATAAAGTCACTCTTTAACATACATCACCTTTGTTCTTCTTCTTTCAGAAATTAGCATGCACCAAGTGACTAAGTCTATTAGAGAAAATTGACCCTTGAGTCATTTAGCTGAGGATTTGCCAAAGCCCAGAGGTATTTATTATTCTTATAAGCAATGAGGCATATGGTTGACTTTTCCAAAAGCCATTTCAGAAAGAAAAGTAAATGACCATTTACTGAAATGGAAACAAGAGATATTTAAGAACCTTTAGTCCAAATCTGGGCAGGAAGATTTCATCATAAGGCTATTAAAAATGCACAAAATGTGGAGAATTGCTCTATGTCTGCTTCAGGATTAACACTTGAGAAACCACACTCTGTGGCTCCTCAAAGGGTGATACTGCTCTACCCATGCTGCACAGCGGACACAGCGTCAACAGCGGGGCAAGTGTTTATGAAGTGGCTTTCATACCTGTGCTCCAAAAGTTAAATGAAGATGCTCTAGCAAAACTAGAGGAGTGTACTTTATTTAAGAGGCAGCCAAGGTCTAACAAGAAAGCCTGGAGAAATTTCAGTTTGAGTGGAGACAAGTTTGTAACTCAGAATTTGAATCTGAAGGAGGTTGGATTAAACAGGAGTTCCAAATTTCCTCCTTTTTTGGCTTACCGGAGTTTAAATGCTGTCCATAAAGTGCTAAAATAGTGCTTCAGCAACAGCACAAAGCTGTCAGCAGAAACAAAAAAAATTCTCTTTGATGGAAATTTAACCAAAGCCAAACATCATTTGTAGCCAAATAGCAAACAACTCGCAAAAGCAAAAGAAAGATGAAAGATGCCTTATCCTCAGCATCAAACCAGAGCAACGGCTCTGTATGACAACCTCCTATTCTTTCTAAGCCTTCTGTGCACAAGAATGAGGTATACAAACCAAGTTAAAAAAAAAAACCTAAACCAGCACAAAACAAACAAACAACAACAAAACAAACAAACAAAAAACAAATAAACAAAAACACAAAAAAGAAAAAACACTGGTTTTTTTTTGTGGGGGAGGGGGGTGTTGGCACTATTTTGATAACTTATCTCTGCTTTGGAAGTCAAGGCCACGGTTTACCTAGTAGTAATAGATAGTGTAATAAACCTAAAGAGTATAATGCAACGTCTGTCTTCAAAAATAAGACTCTGTATATTTAATGGACAAACCCCTCTGACAATTTGATATGCATAAGCACCAATGAACTTTACTGTTCTGTGTTTAGGAAAGAGAAGAGTAAAATAAATGAAGGATATTTTTGCTAGTAGAATAAATTGTTAGTCTTAAAAACTCTACTCCTGGGGGTTTCATATTGACAGAGAATAACTGTTATTCTTCACATATGCTATACTAAGCTGGCTGCCTATGTCAGGAGTTGTTGCTGTCAAACGTAAGGTCTACTTTCCCAGAATTTAAAAAGCCCTGTTTAAAAATAGAAAGAGGAGCAGCAATACCCAGACAAGAGAAGTGCACAGAAGAATGAAGCATGACAGAATGCAAAGTATCCCACTGTTCCAATGAAATCCAGAGACGCATTTCACTATGTGAAGATGTTCTGCATGCTGCAGTAGTGCACATTTGTAATTTTTCTGCCAAAGACTTCTATAAAAGGGTTTGCAAACTGCTTGGCCAGTCAATAGTCCTTGAGTTTAGGGCCCAGCTGGTGATGCCTTTTCTAGCAAATAAACTAACTGTGCTGCTGTTGTGTTTCCAGTGCTATACCCAGTCACTGTCAGCTTCCAGACAAGCTATGCTGCTGTGGACAGCAACACTAGCCTGACTTGGAAGAAATACAGGAAAACCTCAGCTTCTGGACTCAAGGTTGCAAAGAATTACATTTTGGCACGCACTCAACAAGAAAGAAAGAGTGCCAAAGCATCCTGGAGTATCTACAACAAGAAAAACACAAAAGTTGTGGTTATACACAACAGGAACATTCATATGACAAAAAATATTCCAGGCATGACCAGTTCAACACACATTTTGCTTCACTGAAAGCATTAAAAACACACTGCCAAACCACAATACATTAGTTCCCATGGAGCATCATTTGCTGTGAAAACTCTTAAGAATTTCACAGAGACATTTCTCCAAAAGAAAATGACACTTTGTTAAAGCTCAGTTACTCATGGAAAGAGAGTCATTTACAGCAATTTCTGTTTTAAAAATACATCCAAGTTGTAAAAGTGAGATATTATGATGCTGCTAAATACTCCTGTATCTCCTTTTTGATGAAGGAGAACGTATTTTTTGTTTCAGAAGATAGTTTAATTTGCAGTTAAAGAAACCAGAAATGAAATGTTGTAAATTAACTTGATTTACATGACTGTTGGGCATTTTCGATTTCTGAAAATTTCCAAGCCAGGATGTTTATGCTAATCTGAGATCCAAAACAAAAGCTGTGTGCAATTCGGGAATAGCTTCCTTTGATTCAAGAAGCTTGTTAGGTGCTGGCATTATAGTTTTCTTTGAGTTGCTAACTGGTGGTAATAATTAAGACTCACAAAGACTCACAAAGACATGGCAAGTACATGTCCCTTAAATCCATTTGCTGTTGAACAAAGGGTGTTTTGCCATATGTCTTGGCACTACATCCATAGCAGTATGCCGTCACTTCCCCATGTGGAGAGTATTTAAAAAATTCAACCATTAGAAAGACAAAGAAGGAATAATTGGAGAGGGCAGGAGATACTGCATATGAGGGTTATGTTAACAAACCATGCTTCTGGAAAAAGTGTTCTTGCAACTGTACATCAAGTTACAGTACTCATTACAGGCACATTCTGAACCACAAATGCTTCCTGGATGCCAGACCACTTTCCTCCTACCTGCATCCCACTGCTCCAGCCCAAGGACAACTCCCAGTCCTTGGGCTTGCAGGCTCTGAGAAACACCTGCAAGAGCTGAATCTGGGACTTTCCTTTTAAATACCATCTCATGTCAGTCCCTCAGTGTTCCCTCAAACATCATTGTAGGTCTTTATGATTACATACATTTACATTATTTCCTCATTATGAAAAAGCAAACTTTCACCCTCTAGCACTCGCTGCTCTTTGTAGAAATGTAGCATTTTGCACAGTACATGACTTTGGCCTGCTTATTATTCATGACAAGAATTGGTCCTTCCTGGACCTTTTCAGGTTTGGATCTCTGGCAGTTCAGATTCACATTATATATCTCTACCACAAAAATTTGCAGTACACGGTCAATGCTCTACCCAGACAGCTGGGTTCATACACATTTCCTAGGAGATGGGGCTTTGAGGAGCAAAGTGTTTTTTTCCTTTCTTACTGAAATTTTATTAAACGTTTCATTTAGCAGTTTCTAGTTAAACTTAATGCTCCCAATCTAATATATTCCAAAGTCTCTAGTTTTCTTGCACATACTGCTGAAAGGGGCAGATTCTGAATTAATGGTACACAATTTAGTTTCAACTCGTGGACTTTCAAACATCTCCATATTTTTGCCATCTTTTCTAACTCAGTACAATTCAGATGACTTAAAATTAACTTTACCATTTTTGCCAAATAATATTTGTTCAAATTTGAACAAATTTGTTCTCAGCATAGTCAGTAACAAGGCAGCAACAGAATGCAGATGGGACAGTCAATTTTATTCCCTTATTTCCATCACTGCAAGTTTGCATAACCCATTTCAGCTCACAGGTGCCAGAACATTTCTACAGTTTTCCCCAATCCAAACTGGGTTAAAAAAGAAATATCTCAAAAGGAGCAAACTGAAAATCTGAAGAAAAAAAAAAAATTAAAAAAATCCATGCATTCAAAACACTTCGTTTTTATTTCAGCTTCCCAATCACAAATTCACTTATATTTCAAGATGGAAAGCTCTCTTGAGGTCCAAATGCCCCTTTTCCATATGTTTTGGAACTAAAATAAAATCCATTACAGTGTGAAGACCAAAATGAAATGCAGTGCAAAGTGTATGGCTGGTGACACACTGAAGGGCTGGAAACCAGAGTTCGAGAAGACCATGAGCTGGTGTAAGTTTTTGTAACCTCACTGAAAAAAGCAAGGTTAGACAAGCTTTTGGAGTGTCAAACTTTTAATTTATTACCAAATGAAATTATTGCCTGACACACAGCTGTGAGTAAAGGATCAGCCAGGTCCGTGAAGTTGCAGGAGGATGTCCCTTTAACAGAGCAATGAACTTAATTGACTAATGGCAGGACAAAAGATAAACTGTTTCTAATTCTCTGATGAGAGCCATCAGAGGGATAAAAGAGAAGTGTAAAACTCAATATCAGTAACGTAACCCCCCATCTTCTCAGCTCAGAACAAGGGACTCACAGAGAACACCCTTCCTAAATGCCAAAGCCGTCAAAATACTACATGCAGGTAAGTATAAAGAAAGCCAGGTTAGTTAGGTGGCCACTCTACGTATCCAATGATGCTTCTCTTTTAAAGTTTCTCTTACTTCTTTCATTAACAGTGTTTTCAACCACACTGTTTGGAGGAAGAAGAAAAAATAATGAAAGGGAAAACCATGAAGAATAAAAAAGTCCTCTCAGCTATTTCTATCACACAATGAATATTGATTCCTTTCTGATTTTCATAGCAATTTGTCAGAATCTTGTCAGTGCAAGATTGATTTCTCTGCTTCTGGGAATGCTAGGTTATCAATATAATTGCTACCATCAGTGCATTTTCACAATCTTTCCTGACATTTCTAATCCAGGGGCAAATTAGTGCCATGGTGACTATTTCCTCACCTGAATCAGCTACAAATGCATAAGATACCCTCCTCACTCTCGTGGAAGAGACACATGCCTCCCCAAAACCCAAAGCACCATCTTTTTATTATTACTGAACACTACAGAAACATTAACCAAAAGCCTAAATAACCACATATCTTTCTGATGCTTCTATTTCATCAGGTAGCTGATTCAGTGTATTCAAGCAATTCGGTGTACATGCAAATTGAGCCTTCACCATCCTGTGAGAGCACAGGGAATTTAGTGAACCTCAAGGCTTATGTTGCATTACTACATTTTGAAAGTAAATAACAAAGCAGCAGAGTCAGGTGCTGATCGTACACATAAACAGAGCATATGTTGCTACCAAACCCAGGAGGTGCTGAGCAGCTCCAGCACCACAGGAGGTTTCAGATGTTCATCATTACCTTTCAGCATCAACCTACCAAGATGTGCTTAATCCCTTAAAAACTAACACCACTATAGAGTGACTGGTTGCACTGCAACCCTCCTGCTTTTCCAACTTTGATGACCATTCCTGTTGCAATTTTTTAACCAACTTGTTTCTCAACCATTAGTTTCATTATAAGCTGTAAATAAACTCTCCTCTGCTATGGGGCTGCAGATTATGAATAAAAGCACCTGCAGCTCACTGAACAAATCAGGCATGGGGCTTGATTTACCAACCTGTCAACAAAAGATCTTCCCACATCACCTAAACAAGGCATCCAGATTTTGGTCATCCTATACACATTACGAGAGCAGAAAGAGAGCCAGAAGGGTGAAAGCACTCATCCTTGCATGAACCAAATCCAAAGCAGCACCCTGAGGCTGAGCCTCAGGTTTGTTTATGACTCCCTTGCCAACTCCCCACCAAGAAAAAAAGCACACCATAAGGGCTAATTGGGGACCCATTGAAGTCACTGGGCTTTGGAGCAGACTTTCAATTCTAGCCATAACAGCTTACCTGTGGCTTTCTTACATACAGTAAGGTGCCTCAGAAGCATCACATCCTACAGCAGCAAAAGCCTTAAACTCTCACTTCAGTTGGCCTTTGATTCAGCTCTCAAGTGCTAAAGGCTTTAGGATCTCCATTGAGAAGTAATAGCAGGATCTTTCCTTCCGTTTTATCTAAGCCTTCACAGTAGCACATCCTCTAAAATACAGCAGGCTGGAAACCTTAAAAAAAAAAAAAAATTAAAATAAGGAGTTGCTGTTCTTTTCCCTTTTAAACTGCAGATTTATTGCAGCAGAAGCTTTCTATGAGAAATTATCAATTGGAGAACAAAGTATTTCTCAGGACAGCATTTTTAAATGAAGACCAGTACTTAATTTCCCCACTTGACCTCCCCAGCGCCCACCCCCCCCCCAAAAAAAAAAGTCAGAGAATACAGCTGAGTGGAAACATGGCTTAAACCCCAACCTGTGTGCCAAAAAGGCCGCTACTAGTCATATTGCATCCCTATCCCTGGGATGCTCTAAATTCCTGTGCTATTTCTGGACACCTTCCTCTGTCCTCTGAACATTCATGTACCTAGTTTCAATTCCAGTGAAGTCAAACAAACAAGTGTTGAAAAGCCTGTACATTTCTTTTGGTTCAGTGGAAGTTTGCTTCCAAACCAAGTTCATCTCTAAACTTCAGCCATTTATCTACTTGCTGCAGAGGCTTTCAGATGCTGTCAGCCAGCTCTGTCCCATTTGCACCTGCAGGCATACACTGAGTGTGGTGAACAACACATTAGTAATTCATCTGATGATAATGGGACAAGCAGCAATAATATCCTTATTGTGGCTAACAGGAACTCACAAAGTCTTTAATAAACCCCTGCTCAGTTCTGTGAAGCACAAGTTTGCTGTAAATCTCTGTAATAGGCATAAAGGTGGCCTGAGCCAACTGAGATAACATAGAGTTTGCTGTCAGCCTGGGATATAGGCTGTGCTGAAGCTGTACGTAACACCAGGCCATCATCCCAAGATGTACACCATCTCCTAAGCTTTAGTGCCAACACGTAACCACAAATTATCTACCCTGTGTTCAGGAAGAATCAATTGTTTGCATGGAGGAAGCTTATTTAAATGTTAGCAGGGCTGCATAAGCAGCACTACCAGCAGTGTTTAAGGTTGCAGAGACCTCTGATCCTGAGAACTCATTTGGCAGCAGCTATGGTATTACAAGGTTAGACACACTCACTTTTATTGAACTCCTGACCTATCAAACATACATTTACAACAGATAAATATGTACAGCATAAACAAGTCAGAGGGATTACCAGGATTAGCCAGAGCCTTCTCTGCTGCTGCCAACATTACAGGCAATCCCTCTTATAGAGCTAGAGCAGCACATCATGAGTGCATAGTACCTATAAATCATATGCACTTGATGAACAAATGCACTCACTGTGAAATGTTAAAGATATGTATAAAAAAGGTTTTGATATCTGCTCCTTCCTCCTCCTTGCCAAAGGAGGATATTGGAAACTGTGCGCCTGTGAGTGGCATCACAAGGTCAGCTACCAGCGGGTTGAGCTCAGCACTGCTGACAAACTCATTTCATCATGTGAATCTCTTCCATGTGAAGCCTTGAATACACTAAGTTATTCCTGTTAGCCCTTCAAAATGCTGGAGGTCTGCTCACTTAAGACTTACAGAAGTCTTATGCATCTAGTTTGTGTTATCTGGAAGACCCCGTCAGTTGGATAGCCTTGTGCTAATGCTGGGCAATTGACTACTTCATGCCCCAAACCACAGGAGTATCACGGTCTAGGACAGAGAAGAAACACCAGAGGCAGCTTCCAGCAGTGTAGGATAATTTTGATTTAAAAAGTTGGGTTTTGTTGTTGCCTTCCCCCCCGCCCCCGAGCTGGAAAACTTGGTATTTTTTGTTCCTATCCATTACAATACTAACACAGTTAAGCATCTCAGGCAGCATTTGAGGGGACTTTGGGTATCTCTGTAGCAAGGGATAGTAGCCAATTAGAAAAAGCCCCCTGTTTTGAAAGCTAAAGGGGTTTATCTTCTATAAAATAACATAAATGATATTCTATAATATATAGGTATGGTCACACATTCACACACGCACACACCTTTTATTTAACAATGCCTCATTAATATTCTACGGTAGTGAGGTCTGTCTGGTGAATCATTAATATAATATTTCTCAAACAAAGTTCTTGTTCTGCTTGATCTACTTCATAGATGCTTGGTAATCTATCTTGATATGCTCCTGTCTGTCAGGGGCTGCTACATACTTCATGCTTTTGCTAGAAAAGGCAGACAGTGGCAATTTCAGGTACCTTCCTGGGACAATACAGACTTTCTTCCTTAATTATATATGAGAACAGTTTCACTGATTTTTGAAGCTGATATGAGACATGAATCATTTGAAGCAATATTCAGTATTTATGATCAGCATTTAACAGCATGTAAAGAAATAGCAATGCTTAACATGGACTAGAAATGTCTTCGATCTTCCTTTCCTGCACGAAGGATAAGTACAAGCTTTTCACCAAGGATTTAGTACTGCAAAATTACATGACAACTTGCGTGGAAAAAGATTACTTCATTTTTTAAATTTATTTCTGTGGTATGTGCCTTTTTTGGGAAATGGCTTTAAGGAATTTTTTCCCCCGAATAATTCTGGATTTTACAACCTAGATTAATTTCATTTCTTTAGTCACTAAAACAGAATGGTGTCAAATTTGACCGCCATATAAGATGATTCATCATATTTGCAGAGAAAAGACTTCACTGAATTCCCTCTGTGAGGTTTGTTGTAGATTTTCTAAGATGCTGGCTGGCTGTGTCCATATACATTTTGTATTCTCAAGGAAACCATAAAAATATGTATGTGGTATTTTTTCTGTAGAGTTTTTTAAAACCATGACAAGCCTCAACGTTCTTCTAAATCACCAAACCTCTACCATACTTCACTACTGCAAGACTATTGCTGAATAACAACCCACAAGGAATACCTATGCAGTTATACACAAAGCTCCTGACACAGCACCACATTCAAAACCAGTAGATGAATTAATATTCATGGAGTTTTCAGAAGCTTCTGGAGTAACTCCTCCTTTTAGCAGGGGATGCCCAGCACACCAGCTGCGCAACTGGCCCCATGAAGTCTGGTATTAAGGTTTTTGTTCTTGACTGTACAACCTGCCTTCAACAAAAGGAGCGATACCCAAGGAAAAAAAAACAAACCAACAATTAGAGAAAAAGGGAAAAAAATAGAGGAAGGGCAAAAATATATATATAGTAACAATGAGGCTTTGAGATGCACCACTTCAGACATTTCTTGTTTCTTTACCCTCTTCCCAGATGCTGCTTCTCTACCACTTTTGCATTCACTTTTAATTGACTTTACTCATTCCAAACCCCTCTTTTTTAATTAGAAAGGCCAAATAAGAGAAGTTGCTACCAGTGCTACACCCATGAGTTGTAGCTGGCCTCACAGGAGGGCCAAGGTGACACCTTCCTCCTCTTTGCTGCCTGGTCATCCTGCAGGCACCTGGGCCACCTCCAAGCCTAGGGCAGAGGGAACAATCTTCCTTCTGCTTAAGGGTTCTCCCTTTCCCACCCTTGTTTCCATATTTTCCCAGTGTTGCTCACACTGCTCTGGTACACTTGCTGGAGGCTTTAAACTCTTGGCCCCTCCTCTTACCCGCCACCTTCCCTCAGGGTGCTGGAAGACTGGAGCAAGCTACCCCGGCAGGAACACACAGCTTTGGCTGAAGAGACCAATGTACAAGCACTAGAAACTACACAAGTAAAAGAGGCTTCCCAAACGTCTGCTGGCTTGAAATCCAGTCAGCTGCATGGTGTCAAAAGGGGTGCGAACGTCATGGGTACAGCCCCCTTGAGGGTCACTGCCAGGATGGGAGCACGCAGACATGGCTGGGCTGAACAGCATTAGACTGACACAAGGAAGTTTGCAAGTAAGTTTCCCACAACACTGTTACTTTGTCTCATTTCCTGCTCCTCTGCTGTCCTTCAAACATGTCAGATGGGCAGCCTTGAAATTCCTTTCAAGAACCTTTGGGCTTCACACATAAGAATTTGTTTCATTCACCTCAAGCTAATGTCTGCCTCCCAAAAGCAAGAAGAGCAGCACCCCTGACAGCAGGCTTGGCTGGACAGGACACAGAGAGAGAGCTCATAGTGCCACTTCCCAGTGAAAAATTAACAATCAACTAACAACAAGTTCCTCAAAAGCACCTATGTCCCTCTGATCAAACATGAAATACAGATCCATGCACTTCAGCAAAGGGAGGATCAGGAAATCAAGAGGCAGAAATTATTTTACTCGCTTTTTTTCTTGCTATGACTTGAACTAAGACCAAGTTTCACACAGTGGGAACTACCAAGACAAGGTCTCTTACACAAGCATAGTTGCCACTGCACAGTGAGGGGTGGGTGGACAGGGAACAAGTGCCACAGCCCTCCATGTCAGCACAAGTCTGCACAGCTCCAGCCAGGACCACATGATGTTCCCTCTCACAGCATCTGGGCATGGAGGGAGTACTTCTGAACAGCTATGAGGCTCTGGGAGAGGTAAAATAAAGGCACGTGCAACAGGGTAAAAAAAAAAGCAAAGGAGCTGGATGGGGAAGTCAGCCAAATTAGCTCAGACACTAATGTGAAGTGTTGTTCTGCTCCTGCATAAATCCTCTCTCCAAAGGGCAAGAAACATGCAAGGCAGCTGCTTAGCTACTACACCTGTACTTTGTGCAACTCAATAGTCCTCTGCCATCTGCTAATGGTATTTCACTATAAAAAATCCTAAATTGCCAATACATGCTGCAAGTGGTATCTTCTTTCATGAAACCTATTAGCATAATCATGTAAAAAACCAAACCTGCATTTGCTATCTATGCTTGTATACGTTGGCAGCAAATGGAAGGTAAGAAATGAAAACAGAGATAGCAGTTCCTAGAGAGAAGATTTGTGGTTCATGAGTACTAGGACTGTGCATAATGTGTTACTGAGCATGGCCTCAGAGGAGCATGTTCTTTAGGTTTCTCTCCCAGCCCCTATAAAGTTCTGACATTTGGAAGTTCCCTAGGTATAGTCTTTGAGTTTCTCTTTTTTGATAACACTAGTACAGCTTCCTTTGGGCTCTCAAGTAGCTTGTCCTTGAGAGTTACTAGGTCTCCTGCACGAAAAATAGGCATGATTTTCAGTGGAGCACTGCTTTAGAGCTGTAGAAAATTAGCCTCCCTTTCTAAGACAAATCTCCTGGCTCTCAGCCAAGGTCATCAACAACCAGAGAACACAACACAGAACGTGTGGAAAGACGCCTGCTTTCAGGGAATTGACACATGCCTTTGGAGATAAATAAATGGGGATTTCAGATATCATCTTGTCTACCTTTCAGTGAGGAGAAGAGAGGACCTTTTTCCTCTAAGGGGTGATAGATGCCCAATTCCTCTTTCGACATGGTTTCAGAAGAGCTCTATCAATGACATTTGTTGCAAGGTATGCAGGTGGAAACGTGCGGGAGCTCACACTTGTCCAGTACCATTACCGGGTCAGGAAAAGCAACTACTAGTCAACTCGACACCACGTGGGAAGCATCAAAGCATTCCTCTTCCCACTCCCAACACTTACACATGGTTTTCATTTATTTTAAGGAGCTCCTTTACAGTGACAAGACCTTTCATTTGGTAGTGGGTTGACCTTGGCTCAGTGCCATGTACCCACCAAACCCCTCTTTCACTGCCCTCCTCAGTTGGATGGTGGGGGGGGGAAATATAATGAAAAGCTTATGGGTTGATACAAGGGCAGGGAGATCACTCACCACTTACCGTCGTGGGCAAAACAGACAACTTGGGGAAATTAATTTTAATGTATTACAAATAAAATCCAAGTAAGCTAATGAGAAATAAAACCAAATCTTAAAAACACTTTCCCCTTATCCCTCCCTTCTTCCTGGGCTTAACTTCAATGCTGATTTTCTCTACTTCCTCCCCCCAGCAGCACAGGGGGACAAGGAATGGGGGTTGTGGCCAGTTCATCACATGTTGTCACTGCCACTCCCTCCTCCACAGGAGGAGGACTTCTCACACTCTTGCCCTGCTCCAGAGAGAGGTCCTTCCCATGGGACACAGTCTTCCATGAACTTCTCCACCCTGAGTCCTTCCCACAGGCTGCAGCTCTTCACAAACTGCTCCAGTGTGGGTGCCTTCTGTAGGTGCAGTCCTCCAGGAACAGACTGCTCCAGTGTGGCTTCCTTCCATGGGGTGCCGTCCTTCAGGAACAGACTGCTCCAGTGTGGGTCCCTTCCATGGATGCGGTCCTTCAGGAACAGACTGCTCCAGTGTGGGTCCCTTCCATGGGTGCAGTCATTCAGGAACAGACTGCTCCAGTGTGGGTCCCTTCCATGGGTGCAGTCATTCAGGAACAGACTGCTCCAGTGTGGGTCCCTTCCATGGGTGCAGTCCTTCAGGAACAGACTGCTCCAGTGTGGGTCCCTTCCATGGGTGCAGTCCTTCAGGAACAGACTGCTCCAGTGTGGGTCCCTTCCATGGGTGCAGTCATTCAGGAACAGACTGCTCCAGTGTGGGTCCCTTCCATGGGTGAGGTCCTTCAGGAACAGACTGCTCCAGTGTGGGTCCCCTTCTGGGTCACCCGTCCTGCGGCAAACCTGCTCCACTGTGGGCTCCTCTCTTCATGGGACCACAGGTGCTGCCAGGACCCTGCTCCAGTGCACGGACACAGCCTCCTTTAGCATCCCCCTGCTCTGGCATGGGGTCCTCCCTGGGCTGCCAGTGGAGATCTGCTCCCCCATTAACCTCCATGGGCTGAAGGGGCACAGCTGCCTCTCCATGGGCTGCATCACAGGCTGCAGGGGAATCTCTGCTCTGGCACCTGGAGCAGCTCCTGCCCTCCTGCTTCACCGACCTTGGTGTCTGCAGGGCTGCTTCTTTCACATATCCTTACTCTGCCTGCAATTGCTGCAGCTGTTGTTTTCCCCTTATTAAACATGTTATCCCCGAAGCACTACCACCATCATCAATTGGCTCAGTCTTGGCCAGCAGAAGGTCTACCTTGGAGCTGGCTGGCACTGCCTCTTAACCAGACAAGGGGGTAGCTTCTAGCAGCTTCTCACAGAAGCCACCCCTGTATCACCCCCACTACCAAAAAGCTTGCCATACAAACCCAGTACACATTTACATTCACAATAACCGTGTTTTAAATATACTGTGTGCATGCACATAGTGACGTGCAGGTTGAAAGAAAGACTGTGAGCTTGGTATGAGCAAGTCCCTTGTTTCCCATCCATCCCAGAGGCATCTGCCTAGCATGCCTTATGACACATAAGGAAAGCTTACTAGTATATTAAAAGAATTCAAAAAGAAAATACAGATCAAGCAAGCATTGGAGAGGTAGAGCAGAAGAGGAAGACTGTCATTAAGATTTTGGGACAGTTTGAAGGGTATGGCTCTTTTTCCAGTGAAGTATGATTAGTGTTTGGAAATGATTCCTGTAAAGTATGATTAGTGTTTGGAAATGATTCCTGTATGTCTCAGGCCTGGGCACCTTGAAACAAGAGTGGTTGCTTCTTATTTCTGTTTGACCTTGAGATCATAACTGCTAAAGCAGCATCAGTGTGTTTCTGTTAGTAAGTGGCAGTCACTGAGCTGAAGATTAAACTAAATTGCCACTCAAGTCTTGTAATAAAATGGAAAAAATAGCTAAACTAGCCTGTATTACTACATAAGGACTAAAGGTTAAAAATGGCAACTTCTGTACTTTGGATTCCTAAGTTACCTGATGCAATGAAAATAGGATCAGTATTGACTTTAAAACGATACAGCTTAAGTAAAAACAGCAAAGACCTTCCCCAGCTCTCCACACTAATACAGGAGCTCCATCTTTTTGTGTTTTATTTCAAATGTCATATAAAACATTCAGTGAATATTGAAAGGATGCTTAAATATTTTGCATAGAGTTCCTTGCTAATTTTGTATTTTTCTAAGCACTATATTTCACAATATTTGAAACCAAAATTTCTGCAGTGAGATATATATGTATCACTATTGATATCTTTATTGATATATAATTCAGGAAACAGAAGAATCTGGCCAAGACAACTGCATAATTTTTGTGAAACTGAAGTGTGCCTCAGACATCACTTCTACCTCCTCTCCTGGAGGCAAGCCAGCTGTCACTGCACTAAAACCAAGGAAGCTGCTTGGGTAAGGCTAAAAGGAGACCCAATGGACTTCGTCTGCTATCTATTCCAATGCATTTGTAGTTGCAAGCTATAATCTACCACAAATAGCCACATTTAAAGAATGCAATTACACGGAACAAAGCTGATGACTCTTTCAATGCACATAAACCATTAGAAAATGGTAACCAGTTGCAACTTATTATTTCTTTGCACCAGAGAAATAAATTGATAATGTGTCAGCTGATTTTCTGTTACACATAAATGGAGGTGTACTTACAAAATCTACTCAAACCTGCCAGCTCTAGCCCTGATGTTCTCAGGGCAGGCACACGGAAGGAAAATAAGCTGTTTTGGACATGCTGGGAATGCTCCAAGAACTGTTTGCTGTTGCAGCCACTAACATCCAGTACAGGTGAATAAAAATTGAAGCATCACTGCAGATGCACCTGCTTCCCCTGAAAACAGATTACTGTCCAAAGATATGGCTGTCAAATGCCTTAATACACTATTTGTGCATTAAGCTCAAATTCAACCCAGAAATCTAATAGGACGATTTCTGAAAGAGGATGATCTTGGTACACCATTTTTTGTCATCCTTTTGCACCAAAAATTACACAGTAATACTGAAACACCTTAATATTTACTGGGCAGTTGGTCCTCACTGAAAAATGAGGCAATAAGGTTTACAAAAGATGCTATCCACCAGGTGACTTCCTAGCCCTTTTCCTTTTTAATAATTAACCTGATAATTTCATTATATATCCAGCTCACCCAACAGAAGAGAAATTAAGCAGCTTGGACTAATTTCAGAATGTTTTTGATGCAAAGGTTGGTGACATTACTGTGATTTCCAGGGAAAACAGAAATAGCTTATGCTCCAAATTTCACAGCATCCTGAAATAGCATGTTTGGATGCCTCCCAAACCTTAACCTTTAATAACTAAATTCTGAGGGGCTTACCACCATTATTCAAGTATCTGCTATTTACTAGAAAACACAGAATGGTTAGGGTTAGAAAGAACCTTAAGATTATCTAGTTCCAACCCTCCCAGCGTGGGCAGGGGTGCCTCACACTACTAGACCATGTAGTCCAAGGCTCTGTCCAACCTGGCCTTGAAGCAGCTTTTCAATCTGTTACAGCCAAAAAACACTCCAGTGTCTGTTCCCATGCAGTTCAGCTGTGATGAAAAAGCTTTGTTATTTGGAAGGAAATATTTCAAATTTTTTTTTTTTTTTACTTTTCAGTCCTATTGTTAACTGTCAGTATAAGAACAAACTAACATCCTTTGTAATAATTTTCCCAACACTTTGCACTCCAAGAAAATTAGATTCACTGCTTATTCTAATTGGATCTTCTAGTAGCGATTAAATTCACTCAGCTGTCCTTGTTTCAACTGGGATGGAGTTAAATTTTCTTCCTAGTAGCTGGTGCAGTGCTGCGTTATGGCTTTAGCCTGAGAATAGTGCTTATAACACATTGATGTTTTAGTTAAGCAGCACTTACCCTGGCCAAGGACTTTTCAGTCTCTCATGCTCTGCCAGTGAGGAGGGGCACAAGACCTGAGCCAGACTAGCCAAAGGGGTATTCCATACCACAGCATGTCATGCCCAGTAGGGCTGGAAGGGGCCCATCACTGCTCAGACATGACCTGGTCATTGGGTGGTGAGCAGCAATATCGTGCATCACTTTTGATTGTTATTTTTTAGTTACATGGCTTACTTCCCTTTTTCATTATAATTATTAATAGTATTTTTATCTTATTTTAATTATTAAACTGTTCTTATCTCAACCCTTGGGTTTTAACTTGGGTTAAATCATGACACAGTTTATCCCCAGGCAAACTTTGCATAGGCACCATTTATTTTAAAGATTCCTCACTAAACTTGTGATACTTTAAAAAGAAAATCTTTTTACTATGAACTGAAAGATTAAGTAGTGTATGTACATTAAAAAACCCAATCATCCTCAGAATTTCAAATTGAAAATAAAGCACAGACAAAAAAAAACCACAAACAAAAAACAAAAACAACAAACCACAAAGAAAAATCAAAATGGTCCCTATGGTCCCTTAAATTCAGATAAAGCTCAGGTTACTCCATGCAGCTCAAATTAACAAATCCACACAGTTGCACTGCTCTCAGATAGCATATAGGTGATCCAAACAGAGCCTCCAGCATTGTCAAGGCAGGTCACAGCCTCTGTGGCTGCTGGAGGAGCACTTTCCACAGGCTATCTTGGGCTTCTCTCTGCCTGCAAAGCAGGTGCTGCTTATCTCTGGTGGAAGGCTCTGTCCAGAGCAATGACCTTGAAAAGTAATTTTGATCAATATCTGTTAGGGCTGAGATTAAGCAAGAGCATGTACTGGTGGAGAGGCTGCAGAAAAGATATCAGACTGGCAAAGACCATAGTTGTGTAATTTCTTTTGACTTTTACTCTTTGATATTAACTGCTACAGCCATGCCTCCAATTTCATCTTTTTACTTCTACCTTTTCACCATTTCTACATATAACAGCAGCAACACACAGTAATAGTCTATATATCAGTCCCTGGACCTGGCTAAAAGGATTAAAGTATAACAGGTTTATTGCACTAAGCTTGGGTTTGTATCCCAGCCAAGACACACTTAAGAAAACCAGGGAAGCAGTAATACTCCTAACTTGCAGAGACTGCTAAGCTACAACCTTAGAGAAAGAGGGGCAGAAGAGTTGCAATAATCATGATAAGCATTTCAGAAAAAAAAAAGAAAAACTGCTGCTTTATCTTACCCAATTAAACAAAGAGGTCTGTACCTTAGGAATCTGGAGGTGATGCATATCAAAGATCAGTTATCTCCTATTTAATCAGCCTGCTTACTTGAAACAGAAGGTTAAAAACAGTGTCTTTTGGATCAAACACTAAATTCCCATTCGGATTCATGGAAAGACTTATTTCAGCTAAAGTAATTTCAAGCTTTTCAGAAAAAAGATTTAGAGCAAGAGGAAATTTTACAGCAAGTAAAACCTTTTTAAAAAGTTTTACTTCCTAAAAAAAGATAAATTAAAATTAAAAATATTTTTACAAATGCTTTGCTTGAAGTCTTCAAAGAAGAAAACAAACTAGACCAATATTGGAGAAATATTTACCAGATATTATAGTGGCATGGGCACAGCTTCATTACTGTCACAAAAAGCTTAATTGCAATAGATTTTTACCAGCTCTATCTACATCTCGCTTCCTATGCAGATAGCAGTGTTAAACATAAAATAAAATGGCTTCTCTTCAGGAAGTGTAATTAAATAAAATGGGAATATAACTAAGGAAATGAGCCCTTTAAGATTCATTTAAGAAACAGCACACTGGTGCTGGGAATCTCCCAAGGACTGTAAATCCTGGCTGAAGAACAGGCATAGGGCTTCCAGGGAGATTGTTGGGAGTATCTTTACTTCCAAAGGAAATATTTGATTGATAAAGGCAGACAGCTGGTATATTTTAATCCAGGAAAGAAAACCATTCTCTCATTCCTAGATTTCCAAAACATGCTGGTGGTCTTACTCTCACTACTGACTGTATCTGTTGTTCTGCATTATTCCTTTTATTTATTTTTTTTTAATTCTAAATTCCTCATGCAATGTTATGATAACATTACTAGTATCGGGCAATATAAGGAGAGTGTCAAATATTAAATGTTACCTTCTCCATAAAACCAATTTCAGTGGGGAGAGGGAAGAGAAGAGTTCCTTTCAGAAATATCAAGCTGAATTAGAGCTGTTGCCACTGAGGCTGTGCCTACTTTTTAAAGAATCCATGCTGTGTTCGAACAAAAGGTGCCTACCTAAGTTTTTTTATTTTTCCACTTCCTGGGGTATGAGTTAAAACCTGACATTGAGCAAAAATGCCCTGGAGGACTGCACTTTCTCCACAGATTTATTTTTTCTATGTTTATAATTCATAACACTTCACCATCTATCTGCATGCCAGGGAGAGCTGTATTTTCTTACAGTTCCCACCCTGTGGAAGTTCCCTGATAGTGGCTCTGAATCCCTTGAAAACACAGATTTCACGGTCATTATGGAAATCTGTTCAGTAAGATTTCTCTGGAAATATATACATATTCTGAATAGGTAGCCACGTCTCTCTATTACCAGTCAGCTTCTAAGGTTACTTTGTAGCAACTAGGAGGGTCTGATTATGACACCCATAATGATTATTGTGATTGCAAGAACCACAACAGCAGCTGACTTGTCATCTCAAACAGGGGAAGGGTTTCTTACTTTGAGACACAGTTGAGTAGTCTGTATCTGTGGGTGCTCAGTGTACGCATACCGTTTCAGCTTTTCAAGAGCTGCACTGGGATAGAGAATGTAACAGCTATGACATATTTCTATCTGAATAAAACCTGGGTCAAACCAAGTGGCAGTTAGGGCAATGAGTCTTTCCCTTGGCCAGGACAGGGAGGTTACAGGAGTTAACAAGCTATGGAGGTGGCATTTCAGTTTTTCATTCCAAGTAGGAGATGGTCCACAGCACAAGCTCTTCCATAATTAGCTTTTATAGCAGGGTAGGCATGTTAGACATGCCTCAAACTAGGAGAATCTGGTGACTCTGGCAAGCAAGATGCAATACTGCAAAGGATTTCTGATATTCTGGAATGAACTTGTCATTATATTTGACTAAAAATGTTTCATCTTCCTTCCACCAGAAACTCTCCTCTGCAGGCAGAAGCAGCGAGTCTTCAGCAATACGTGGCATTAAATAGAGTCTTCATTCCTCTGATTACACACTTGTACAAATAAAAACTCTTTTTCTAGGAACTGGAAACAAAGGGTTTTATCCTAAACCCACAAATCATTTAAGATTTCAAATTAACAAAAGAAAATGTTGAAAGGTTCTAGACACATAGTTGATGTCAATAGCTAAAAAGATTGCAAGATATGCAAGCTTCAAATCTAAGCAGCTTAAAAGGACAAAACCACTCTCCAGCCTTTTCAGGTTTTCAACATCTGACAAAAATCCTCTCCCAAAAATGACCAGCAAGAGTCAGATGGGCTGCATGCCGTTTTCCCTCTTTGGTACCCTTGGTCACTCTTGACCCAGCAATGCAAAGTGAGAGGTGGATCAGACCCCAGATGGAAACTCACAGGGACACAGAAGGATCATAACCCTTGTACACACCTTAGGGGAACCTCCATCTAGCAGTAAAACAGCATCTAGCAGTAAAAAAACCTCTCCTCCCCAGCCCCCTGACTTCTTTATAAAAACATACATATAACATCAATGTAACAGTCACTGGAATAGTGCAAAAAAAATAATTTTCTGCTCGCTATATAGGCTGCTCTTAAGCTCAAAGCTGTGCAACCAAAGTTTCAGACTTCGATTTGGAGTCTAAATACTGCACTGGGGAGAGCATGCAACATGGTTGTTCCCTTGGCTCCATTTCAATTCTTTGGGAGAAGATCTACCAAAATCTGCTGTAGGGCTGTAATTGGCCAACCCATTTACAGAGTTGCCTACCCAAAACACCACCACCACCACTACCACATATCCATCTGATTCTGTCTGGGCAAGTCACAGTTACTGGAAACCAATGCCTGCTTAAAACAGTTTTTGCTTTATCATAAACTTTAACACAGGAAAAGAATATTCAGCACATCACTCAAGAAGTGTGGTGAAATACCATTACTCAAAAATACAGAGCAGCTCTGAATGACAGGGCACGATTACATCCTTCCAGACAAGAACACAGAGAAAAGGGACTTGAGAAAAAAAACACTTCTCACAGGAAGACCATCCCAGAAGCCTCCAGAGGATTCACTAACAGAGCTGGTTCAAAGGACTGTAACAGCACAGGCAGAAGCTTTATAGGGTGGGAGACAGCTACAGCCAGGAAAAGGCTAAGAGTAAACCAATGGACTCACAATAATGTATGGCTGGATTGAGTAAGGAGGATCCCATCCAGTGTTTTTGCTTGTTACTCATTTATCCTGCACCTTTCAGCATAGACCAGGCCCGCAAGTTAAGCATTACTGAGCTGATCAGAGACAGGCACATCCAGGAGCGAGTAACATAATGACAGAAGTGAACACTGGCTAGTGTAGCTCCTACAGGACTGGGCTCTGCTGGGGCAGAAGCAGAACCAGCAGCTCAGACCCTCCACATGCCCGTGGCCATGCAGCTTTAAGTGAACTCCAGGGGCCTTGGAGGCAGCTCCGCTGCAAGCTGCTGGGAGAGCCATAACAGAGCAGGGCAATGCTCAGGCATTACACTTTTTCTAACCCCCTCCTCCCAAATTACCACCTACAGCCCATGGCAGCAGGGCTCCTACAAGGAGTAGGTGTAGGGGCAGTGGTGGGTGGGTGAGGAAGACAAACCCCCCTCCCCATACCAACCTTTTCAGAAGGGAAAAGGCATGCTTCTTAAATCTGTTCTCCTTCTGAAAGGGTCACAAAGGATGATCCACTTGACATAATAAAGTCTCATTTTCAAAAATTTATGTGAAGCTGTTCTTCAAGAGTGTTTCTTGGTGCAACTCGGTTGTTAAGCAATAGCAAGAGATATTTTCTCTGATTAAGAATGGATTTATCTTCTAGAAATATCTTTACACCTGACTAAAAGATAAAAAAAATGAAACAATTGGTCAGTTTTCAAAGAAAGTGTGCTCCAAGTAATAAAAATTTCTGACCAAATGAAGTTTCCCACTTCAAAAATGAGGCTATCCATTCGGAGAGTTTAGAGGAAAACAACAGCTTTTCTTGTATACATAAAAAAGTTCAGAGATACATCTCAAATATGAGCAAAAGACGAATCTATTTTTGACAAAGGGAGGTATATATTAAATATACCATCAAACAGTTTCAGTTTCATTATTTAGTAATGCAAGAAGAAAGGCCTACGCTACTGTGTAGGAGTAAATATTTCAATTAAACTCCACTGGGATGTGTCGAAACACTTCCAAAACACATTTGTATTTTAATAATGGATAAGTGATATATCAATTATTATGTGCCAATAATCCAATTAAAAATACACTCTGAATAAACAATCTGGCCCAACTCCAAATCCACAGACTATTTAAACAAGCTAATGGAAACATTAGGTTTCAGGCTGCACATTTTGTTTTCTAATTATGGTAATATTTGGCTGACATCAAACCAGTTTAGGCATAAAAGCCAAACAATTAAAAAGGTCATAGAAGTTCAGCATTTCACTCACGCAAATTGAGCTACCCAGTATAAAACAAATCCAAACGTCCAACAAGACTGAGTTACTATACATGTACTTAATAACACTGAGACCTGTACCTGACCTGTGATTTCATTCACATCTTACAACTGTCTATAATAAAACCTAAAACCCAGAAATTATGTATCAAGCTTGGAGGAGTTACGTACAGACGGTAGATGAAGACTTAAACCATCTTTTTCCCCTCAAAAGTTGACAGGGGCTTATTGCCCATCCTTTGTAACAGGCTGAATACCAAAGCATTCACAGTTGGAATCAATTTTGGATGCCCCAACATGATTGTAATCTCTTCTGCGTCCACAGGGGCAAAGATTCACAGTGCCTAAACATGAGGCTGCAAGGGACATGAAAGATGGAGACTTGACAGAAATCAGACCACAAGTGTTTGCCCGCTAGGGGTGAGGAAGCAAGTGCCTGTGCGCAGCAGCAGGCAGCAAGCACCCAGGCATGAGTCACCCCTGCAGAGTGCCAGCTAAGGCCAAGCCTCTAATCAGGGACCTCCAGGTTTCCAGGCCTGGATTCAGCTTACCAGTGGCTGCATTCAAAATAAAGGTTACTGTGTGATGGCCAAGAACGTAAGTTACTAAGAGGAAAAAGCAGAAAGCTGAGGGGGGGGAACAAACAAAAAAAAAACCAAACCCAAACAAACAAAAGAGGAAGAAAAAGCAACAATTACTATGTCCTGAAGCCTGACAACTTATTTAGTTTGCAACTTCACACAGACTGACGCCATGCAATGCATGGGGGCAAGCCTGTGTTCTGTTGCTGTGGTGAGAGGCTTCAGGGAAATACAGAAGAGCAGCTGGCCCAGCAGGTAACAAAAACAACCACAAGGAATAACTATAGGCCAAATTCAGTAATCTTGCTCATACCGGTGCAAGTTTTTAACATAAAAGCATTAATATATTGTATCCAAAGGACAAATTCTCAAATCTTTACTAGCTAAACAGAATTATCCCAGACACAGGAATTCAAATTTTAAAAGGATTTTGCTTCTCAATGTATGCTGATTCCTCTCACCGCCATTTTTCCTCTCTGCTCCATGAGCATACTTTAGCCAACAAGAGGATAGCTATTCCTATGTTCCTAAGTGACTCTATTAAGAAGAGGCCAGTCCAGTGGCAGAAACATCACTGATGTGAGCAACGTCAAAAGCAGAGTGGACCACTGCTTCAGAAGGAAAAGGGTTTTCATGCAGGCAAGTCCCAAAAAGAAGAGTAAGGAGCAATTAGAAAGCATTCATAAACTCTCTTGGATATCTGCATTTGGACTGTTGAAGCACATTGGAAAAGCAGAAGAAAGGGACAAGTTAAAAAACCAAAAACAAACAAACAAGCAAAAAACAACAAAAACAAACAACAACCACAAAAAAAGGCAACAACAAAAAAAAAAACAAACCTCACCTTCCTGGGGCAAGAAGATAGATTATCCAGCTCCAGCAAATCTTGCTTAAAAAGAAGTTATTATCGCCTGCAATCTCAGTAAGGAGTCATGCATGATGTGTAAGAATACAGCACATCATTGCATCCGGAAGAGTTGAATGCTTTTCATCCCCATTGCTTTTCTTTTCCTTTAATTATAACCAGATTGGGTTGGTTTGTTTTTTGTTTGGTTGGTTTTTTTAACTGTGGCTTGGAAATCTAAGAAAATTGCTAACTGTGCCCATCACAGTGATGAGAGGTCAAGCCTCAGCATGGCATAATTAGGCACAACATGATAGATCACATTTCATGGAAAATTACTCTCATTTACACCAGCCACAGCAATAGGTCAGAAATAGATGAAAGATCTCTGGGAAGTTCGAGTTAGAACAGATCATGATTTAGCTACAAATATGCACAAAATGCAAGATTCTGCTGGACAGCAAACAAGTCCAGGGTGTTAAGACCTTGGGACCATTTTCTTGGGACATTTTTCTTCTTCATGCCAACAAAAACCCAACACAACCCACAAGCAAAAAACCACACCATCAAACCCAATCCATACAAACACCCTCCCAAGAAACCTACATATATCCTATGTATTGCAGCAACCTTAATGGCAAGCATTTTGCACATATTCTCTTCCCCTTTGAGAACAAAACAAAAAAGACATTTCAAACACAGTTTACATAAAAAATAAAAATCTACCTAAAGAGAATAACAACACATTTAATTTCAAGGTTTTCAGGCAGGCAAAAGGACCCTATGTTTTGCCCAATTCCTCAAAAATGCTTTCAGTTTTTCAACCAGATTAATTCACTTACACAAGATAACTCTTGTGCTTTTAAAATTATTGTACTTTGAAAGACAGCTGTAATACATAAAATTTAGATGAAAATATATTCCTTCTTACTCCCATTGCAAGAGATAACATTGCCTTTGTGTTTACACGCTAAATATAATCTCTCTTTAAAAATATATACACAATAGCAGATCCTGCATGAATTATCAAACTAAATTAACCAAAGAAGACTGAAAAATACAAACAACATTAGCTTTAATAGAATGTAAGCCATGTTCACTTGCAATTTATTTAATGGTCTCTGCTTTAATAGTCCTTGAAACGTACTTTCTCTCTACAACATTAGGAGTGAATTAACATTTGTTTACACTGCTGAAAGACTTATGTATTGTTTTCATTTTTGAACACCTGGATCTTTTCATGGGACCTAAAGTCTATATGACCCACAAAGGTGGGTTATACAGGATATTTAATAGAAGGCCAGTGTAAGTAAACATTAAGTATTTGAAGATTTGATGAATCTGAAAACTTCTATATTACCAGAATTCCACAAATACACATCTTTTTCAGTTGCAGAACCACAACAGAGAAGATCCCAGGAGATGACCAAAGACCCCATAGTATGAAGCTTTGCCCAGAGATGCAACAAAGTGGCAAGCCCTTCAGGTGTCTTGGTTAATAACTGTGATTTAAAGTCCCATTTTCACTATTCTCCTATCCTGGCAGAAGAATGCAAACCTTTTTCTCCCCTGAAGTTTTTCAGTTAACATGGAAACATTCAAAATAATGAAAGTTTCAAAACTGGAAAAAAAAAAAAAACACAAAAGAATCACCAAAAAAAAAATACAAAACAAAAAACAAACAAACAAAAAACAACAAGCTTTGAAATCTCACCTCAATCCATGCCTCTGACATGACATGCAGTAAATAATGGTGAGCCGACTTCTACTTTGATCAGGGACTGTCAAAGGGATCCTGTGGAGTTAAGCTTATAAGTCCCACTAAAATTTACTAGTTTGCAAATTTTAAATGTCTTAGACTCAATCACAGCATGAATTTTTACTTTTTCCCTGTCAGAAGACTTGAGCTACTTCTTTCTAGTGCTTAAGAAAACAAAGACAAGTGACATCTAAACATCATGCGCCACCATTCAATCTCTCAATAATGACTTAATAAACCCATTGTAGCTAAAGCCAGATGAGTAATTCAATGATAATTATTTCAAATTAATTACTTCTTTTAAAAACAACAGCAAAAGGAAATTTAAACATCTCTTTAGTAACTACTAATACTTTTAGCTTGTAACTCACCGAGTAGTCAATTTTACTTTTGCTGGTATTTGTGCCAGCTAATTAAAGCAATACCCAATGCATTTCCCAACTAGATGAATTACAGACCTTAAGTTTGAAAGTAAGCTTTGATAAAAATTGTACTCAAGAAAATTCTGAGCAATATATTCTGATGCAAAAAAAAAAAAAATAAAAAATGACAATAATAAAAAAAACACAACACGCACACCAATAAAAAAAAAGAAAAACAACCCACAACACCAAAACTCCAGAAGCATCATAAGCTTTAGAACAGGACCTTTTTTGATTTTTTTTTCTTTCTGTAATACATTTTTATCTTATCTGCTCATCAAATCCCACATATACAGAAGCTTCTGAGAAAATAAGCACTTTACTGGCAATGAAAAAGCTAGAAATTTCCCTTAGGCCTTACTGATTTTTTATTTTTCAATCTATCTTCACTTCTTAATGCTTGTTTATAGCAGTTTAAGGTCAAGCCAGAAAGACAAAGTCACAACTGCTGAAGTTCACCTACTGCCAGCCCTGTGAAACAGCTAATGTTGAACCCGTTCCTGCTCACCTGCAGCATACCACTCAAGGCACCAGCGTACTGACGGGTACTGCCAACACAAGCTGAGTATCATAACAGAAATACTTTCCATGCTCCGCCTTCTTGAACCCCAAGATCTCAGCTTGAGAGTGGTATAATTTCTGGCTGTACCTCCCTCCACCCATGATGAATTGGGAAGCCAGGGCCAGTGCACTGCTGACCAAGTACGTCTCTTTCATCGCCATCTCCTCACTCTCTGCTCATGCATTACTCCTGCTGAAGCTTAAGTCTGCCTCTTGCAAACAACGGCTGCCTCCACCCCTGCATGACAGCTTTCCCTGATTCCTCTCCTCATGTCCCTCCCTCCCCAAGGACTGCTGCTGTCGAGAGAGGACTTTCCCTTTAACAAGCCACACAGGTAAAGGGATTAAGTGATAAAGAATAACTGAATTGACAGTCTAATTTAACACTTTACATTTTGCATGCTTTCACTGTCTGCTGTTTCTGTTCTTAGTAAAAGGTTTAATACACTTTTCATAGCACTTAATACTGTGGAACTAAGCAGGCTTTATAACTAGAGGTCTGGGACTTGCCTGACTGATTAATATCCAAGGCAGCACTGTAGGTTGCTACTTTTGCAACCTCACGGTTTCTCATAGCAACATACATACACCACTTCGGCAGCTTTGATCTGGAGCCAAGCAAGCTGTTAACCTGCCCCATACTCCAGTACCTGCTCTTCTCCTTATTTTTAAGATCTCTCACCTATCGCTGCCTTCCACCACTTCCTGGCTAAGGTATTTCAGACCTTAGAGGCATACCTCATCCTCCAAATCCCACCAGGTAGTGCACAGAGGAGCCTTTGCCTTCACTGCACCCATGGACTGTGGCCAGACACTTCCCGCACCCCACTCCAAACCCTTCTTGCTGTCAACTGCTGTTGACACCCCAGCAGTTTTTCAGGTGTTGTGTTGTAGTAACTGTTATTGCCCGCACTAGCCTTCAGAGCAGACCAGGGATGAACAGCAGCTGCACTGAGCCATCATGAGCTCAGTGACATATCTAGGGACTGATAACTCAGCCTGTCAGGATAGCACGTATTTGCTGCATGCAAAAGATGAGAACGCTACTCTCCAAAATGCAGGACTTGCTTTTCAATAGATCTCTGCAGTGCCCAAAGCACCTATATTTTCCTGTCACTGAACGTGATCAAGCTAAGTCTGGAGTAAAATATGGTTTACTAAGCCACTAAATTGATAGAGCTTCGTATTCCTCTGTGACAGATGTTACAAATATGCAGATAGACAGCCCTTATTGATCCAAACGGTTTGCAGAAACTCCATTTGAAAGCATATGTTTCTCTGCCTGACGTTTTGACATGAATGACAAGACAAAGATAGGAATGTAAATGTGCAATAGAAAACTGTTGTTGTGTTGTAAAACCACATTCCTCCTGTCAAAGAGTCGAGTAAACGCTGGGCAATCATAGCCCAGAAGACACAAGTGAGCCAATCTACAGAGATGCAACAGGAAGGGAAATCAAACAGCACGGACTTAAAACTGCAACTCGCAGCCCCATCTGCATTGTTTGTTCTCTCAATGTGCCAGGATCAGTCTGAGCCATGTTTCCCCATTTAGCATGATTTGGATTTTAGGAAACCTTTACGTAAACAATGACAGTAGCATCCAGCAACCCTGCCCACGGTTCATACCCCAGTGTATTCTCACTCTGATACGGCACATTCCCCATGTTATTCCCAAACCTCACCAAGTCTTCCTGAGGAGCAGTTCCCACCTTGCCTGAACCATAAGCACTCATCTCCAGAGACCTCTGCCTCTCCCAGCTCTCTGGGATTGCCTCACATCCCCTTCCCCAGCAGCTCCCCCTCCCACTGCTGCTCTGAGGTTCTCCACCACCACTGTAGCAGGCCCAAGCTCTCCAGGAAGCTCACAGCAAATGCCTCCTCATTCCACACACGCTTTGCCATCATCTCAGGGTCCCCATGGTGTGCATCTGACCATGTCTATTGCCCTGTTAGCGGCTGCTATACCAGAAGTTGAAAGCTTTCACAACCAAAGCACCCTCCACAAAATTGGTTCTCAGCATAATTCAAGCTGGCTTTACAATCAAGAAGAATATTGAAATATATTTTCCTGGCCAGTTCTTAAACAGCAGCTGAAATTTAGGAACTACTTACTTTCAACAGCTTGCAAATACTATACTTGCCTACACCCAAGGCTTCTCAGGAGAGTTTTTCCTGTTAGACATGATCCACCCAAAAGCAGCAACAGTATAGCCAACACTGGAAAGCAGTACCTTGATGGATAGACAAACACAGCACACATTGCTCTCCTCCACCTAGAGCAGGACACACCCATCCTTTTTGCTGGGGTCTATCAGCAGGAATCAGGGCTGAGCTCAGCCAGCTGGTATCCTTGCTAATGTAACCAAGATGGAAAAGGGTCTGTCACTGCAGAATAAGATTTTTACCTATTTTTTCTCTGATTTATTCATTGGTGAAAACTATGTCTCAGGATGAAAAACTAGTTCCCAAGCCTAATATCATCCCCATTTCCCTGCGTTGCTACTGTGAATACTGATCGCTGTGGGATACGACACCATTTCATGAGCCCTGGGCACTGTGAGTCTAGGTTCCAAACAGCACTACCAAATGCTTGAGTTACGTCTTTCAGACCTTTTACTAGTAAGTATACCCAGTTGAGCAGATTAAAATGATGCTTTCTGTATAAAACAAGGAAACATTTCCAGTGTCTGCTTAGATTTATTTGGAAATATGCATTTCAGCACTTTGGTGGGCTGGAATATTTTGCTTCTGTAAGTATTTAATTTGATGGGATTGATCCAATATAAATCATATAGAAGGTACATTAAACAGAAGTCAAGGCTTTTCTGCTGATATATAGAAAAAATTGCTATAAATCTGGGATCTCTCTTCTTCACAGTTCAGTGTCACAATTGCATGCTTTCTTGTTCTTTTAGCTGCAGTTCTCACCTGAAGTGCTGGGCTCCTTTGTGCTATACTTAACTGCTTTAAATATAATTCCATCAGAAAACAAATAAATACATTTTACAAGAAAGAAACAAACTAAGGAAAATCTTTAGATACAGAAAATCTCAAAGATATTTCCTTTAATGAGCGACTTTAGACTCAGAGTCTAAAAGCAGCCTGATAATTAACTAAAGCTGTTTTAAAGCCTCAGGTGCCATATCCCTCCACATACAGCTTCAGTTATGACATTATAACAAAGCAATAATAAAAAAGGCATTCTTTATCTTGAAAACAACCTGAGGGCATGTTGAGCTTCGATTTGTGGTTTCCCACCTAGAAACTTTTCAGATAATTTCTACAGTGTAGTCAGTATAATACATTCAGAAATCATTTTCCATCCCAGTCATCCAAGCCATTGAAACTTCAGCAAGATGTACAAACATCTTTCTTTTAGTTTCAAGTTTTTTCCCTACCCTGCTACTTTCCATGTCTGTGTTTATCTGTTTGTGAGGATTCATTTCCCCCCTTTACGTTATATAGAAAACAAACCAGATAAAAGCCTTGATGCCCTCAAAACTACAGAATTTTATAACTGTAATAAAAGAATTAAACAGCTACTGAGAAATAAGACATCTTCCAATGAGATTTACAAAAAACAGATTTTTTTTTAAAAAAAAAAGGCAAAATAAGTTTGTTACGGTGGTGCTCCATTACAAGACATGAAATTAATACCAGCACTGATTTCTAAGCAAGCCGATTTCAGTTTAAATAGGGAAAAAAAATTTAAGTAGTGCCCTGTAAGTGTACACTTAAAATAAAAAAAATAAAGAAGTCCTTCTCATCAGCCTGACAGTAAACTTAAGAGAAAATAAAACTCAGTAAGAAACTAAAGCCTTACACATCACTTGCTCCTGTTATCAGTTAAATTACAAGCTTGGAGAGAACAAGTTTCTGCACTGCTTTCCTCCAACACAAGCGGTAGCAAAGCAGCATCCTTATCCAGGAATCCAGAGACATATACAACTGATACTGCTAAACCATAACTCTTATCCAGACCAAAAAAAGTTAGAGGTTTATGGGTAGCTGAGTGAGACTGATTTTTCACAGCTGCAGTCCTAAAGAGCTATTAGGAGTGTCATCTAGCAAGCAGCCTAAAGCTGGTTTAGGTTCAAATCACTGATTGAAGCCCATTTTCCCCAGCTGAGAATCAAGCCAAAAAACTGGCATCATCAAACAAATAATTCCAACTCTTAAATAATATAACAACTGTTTCTTGTAGAACAAATGCTTTTTTTTATTTGTTTCTAAAAATTAAGAAAAATAGCAATTAACTGAGGCCACTGCTTGTATGATGGAATCTAGGCTTCCAATAGAAGTAATACAGCTTTGCTAGACATATGAGTTGTATCCACACTTTTCTCCCTCTCCCTTCACCTCATGTTCATTTTACCTTTAATTTTGCTTCTCTTAAGAGTTTTCTTCTAACCTTCTCATTGGCTGCCAAAGGATGTGGATTCTTTGGGTAAAGGTCCCTCAACAGGTCCCTCAAATGTGTTGTGGTTAGATCTGTCACTCTCTAGCTGCCCACAACATACATTCAAGTCAGTAAAGCAGAACATAATAAATTAAAAAGGTCTGAGCACTGTGGTTGCTGTACTAGCCCAGTAACATGATCTCCTTTCAAAGGAATGCTCCACTTGCCACCAAGCTAACAGCTTTAACCTTTCTTAGAGGAGAGATATACCTAAAACTGAACAGATTTTAAGAAGAAATTTGTTCTCAGCATACAGTTTAAACTGAAATCCATATTAAGTCCTCAGAATAGTAATAAATATTCCTTTTTTGAGGTAATTTTTGAGACTCAAAACATTTTCCTTTACAGAGCTATCACTGAATATATGTTCAGGGGAAGCAGTGCTCTCAAGCCCAGTATTAAAAGCCAAATCTTCACCTACTTAAACTTAGTATGCTTGACCCTTTCACTAGAGGGATGCTGATTTACAGAGGTGAGAACCCAGATTTAAGTGTTTTATTCTATGAGCAGACTAAGAGAAAGTGAGAGATTGAAAGTTTTGCTGAAACTTCATCTACAGTGTAGCAATGGTTATCAAAGCAAGGCAGATATTGGGAATTTCACTTTGCAGGACAAGTATTGCACACATGTTGTTGTAACTCAGCATAAAAATGTTCTATCAAGTTTCAACTCTGAAATTAAAAAGCACAATTACTCTTTTTCCATTGCAATAGAAAAACATGACATACTAAGAAGTAAGAGCAATGCATTCTTCAGATTGCAAGCAGATTGCCCATGGATTGCAAGCAAATAGAAGAAACAGAGTCACATTTTTGTATGAAAATAAAGTCATTTCTAAACTAACGGAACAATAGAACAAGATGCACTACAAGTGCTCTGCCACAGATGTTATTCACGAAAGTTCATCAGCAAAAGAGCACAATAGAAGGAAGGTATAGGCACTCAATTTCTATTTCATGTACAACCACCTTTGCAGTGTAAACATCCTGGAGGAACTGCAATATTTGGGATCATATATTATTCCTTTTTTCAACACACTCAGGGGAAATTCCACTTAAAAATCAAGGACGCAGTTTGGTCTTCAAAGTTTTTGGGAATTTCTGCAAGTTTTTTTCTACATCAATTTGCCTGATATTACAAGTGAAGGGTCAAACCTGCAGGTGGTGTAAATCAGCACAGCTCTGTGAGGGCTTTGAACTTATGCTCATTTACATCACATGGAAGTTATATTTCTCACCTCTTCTGTGAGTAACTGCGCATGTATATATATATATGCATGAGTGTGTGGTGAATACATATTATATAGAAAGTGAATGCTTTGATGTGTCAACTTGAAGATATAAATATAAAACAGGAGACAGAATATGGAAATGATACATTCTGCATTTACTTTCAAAACTGAAAGTTACGGGGAAAGAAATACTGTTTATGTTCAAGGAGAACCTGGTGATTTGCTTAAATAATCTAAAACCAAACCACCGTCACATGAAAGATTGAATAGCTTCCTGTCGTGGTTGACAAGCTCAAGCTATGACTTGCTAACTTTTATATAAACAATTACTAGACAATGACAGATCCATTGTAGATGCCTTACTTCTACTGTAGAGACCCTGGTGCAGCAAAGCACTCAAGACAGTTAACCTTAAGCAACTGAATTGCCCCAGAGAGCTTAGTGAGCTCACTCACTTGCTTGAAACTAGTCCTATATTTAATTTGAGATGTGCCTTTTAACTGAGTCATTAAACAGCAAAGCACTTCAACCTATGCATAAAACAGCTGCTTTCTTATAGGTCTTACACACATGCTTAAATACATTTCTGAGAGAAGTCTGTGTGGTTTGATTTTTCAAGATCCTGATTGTCTTAGATGTAATTCTGCAGAGGATTCAAACAGGTGAGTCATATTCTATTCATTAGAATCAGTGAGATCCAACATTGTTTAGAAGTTAAATCCTACTTCCAAACTCTACAGCATACAGCAAGACTAAGCCAAAAGAACAATGAATATGGAGAATGCTAATCCCCAAAATACACTGTATTCACAGTTTATTCTACAAATGCAGTTGTTTATTCAGTATCATTGTTTAGACTACTATAAAAAAAAATTAAGATGGTTTATGAAATCAGTGATGCCTCAGTAAAGGAGGGTTTCAGTTCCCTATTCTGATCTGTGCTGCAGCAAATAAATAGCATGCTTTGTGGGGAAATGGCAAAGGAACTCGGACAGCCTCTGACAAGCTTGTTCCTTACAATGTTGCTGCAGAACCAGCAGCAGTGGCTATGCTACTATGCACCAGCAGGTCACTATTGTGCTTCGCCATCCAAAAGGGAGGACATGGCTGTGTGATTGCCTCATGCTGCTGAGGTGGCCAAGCCTGCTACTCACCAACCTGCTCTGGATGATACTCAGGACGAGGGTTGATGGCCAGCTCACTTTGGTACTGCTGGGGATGGAATACCCACTCCAGCCAAGCCCTAGCTTGCAGATTGCACCCCCATAGTTACACAAGCATCTCCTTGCACCTCATCTGGAGCATGTTCATCTGCATCTGCTAAAATCTTAAATAATAATAGAAATGAGGGATTTTTCCAATACAAATAGTCGCTTCTAATAGTGTTTACAGGTACCTAGGTGTGGGGGTTTTCTGTTTTGTTGGTTTTTTCTTAAGCTATTTCTGCCATAACTAATTAGTGTATTTATGGAAAGTGAGGAAAAAATCAGTGGCAGAAATGTCTATTTTTTCCTTTGGCCATAGGTTTGTTAAGATTGTGATAACTATGATGAAAGAAGAAAGAAAAGAATCCGAAGCTTGTGTGGGCCAAGTCTCTAAATAGGATAAATCTAGGGAGCTGACTGCAGTATTATTCATTTTTAATTAGTTTGAAGCTAATAGTATAATTTGTGCTAAGCTGCAAAATCGACTGTCTTCATGAGGAACCAGCTTGACAACAAAGACAAATTAATCCCTGCAAAAATACTCTTTCTCTAAATTCACCATCAATATTCCTCATTTGAAAAGTGGTATGCTGAGTATGTGCTTCCATTAGGCTGGTTTTGAATCACGCATTCGCTTTTCTTCCCTATCACTTAAACTAGAAATGTAAGAATTTGAGGGCGTTTATCATCTCATAAATGTACCTGTTGTGTAATTATGCAAATCAGATTAGAAGCAGTCAATGGAATGTTTATTTGTCAAAAAATCTGACCCAGATTTCCTGCTGACTTTCTTGGGATGTGAATAGATTTTACCTCTGTTCAAACATAATTTAATGTAGGCATTGATTTTGCTGCACCGAGATCTACAGCCCTTTGCACAAATAGCAGTGTTCTAATAAAGTGAAGAAATCCAGCTACAAAGGGAAATTATAACCCAGCTATATGGATATGTTTGAGAAGACACTAAATGGTCACAATTCTGAAAGATAGTGATTGTACATTAACAACAGTGGGCAGGGCATTGGGTATCAGTCTTCTTGGGCATTTGAACCACTATGTGGAAAGGAAACAATGTGGTTTGGTTTTGATTTTTTGTCATATGAAATTGCTCCTTCTCCTTTGCAGGAGACATTAAATTCACTGTAAGTATTGCTCTACCTTTGTCCTCTGATTGTGTTTCATAGACAAAAAAAAAAACAACAAAACAACCCTCAAACATTTTATAGCCATTTCTACTAAGATTATAGACATGGCCATTAAAATGTTTATCTTTACAAAAATCAATGGAAAAAAAGCAAAGCTGTGCTTATAGTCATGACCTTAGCCTTGTCATTCAGGAATATGACTTTAACAAAAAGCATTGCATCCATTATGCAGCAAATTCCTTGAAATCTTAAAGAAAGAGATGGCACCAGAGGGCAGTCACTGCAGTGCCATTATCTCCTGTTCTTCCTTGGCTCACTCCTTTCAAATATTGGTTCCTCCCCATTTGCGGTCGTGTACACAAGACGCAAAAAAGAGCTGATCAGTTTTTTCTTAAAAACTTTCTCCTTAAAGTAAAACCTGTTATTAAAGCATTTATATATATATGTCATATATATAATATACGTAATATACATTATATATATAACAAAACACAGAAGGCTAAATAAAAAGAGCCACACAGCACAGCAGACATATAAAATCACAATTAAACAATCCTGTACTTAAACTTAGAAACTGTGTGGAAATTTAAATCCCTTGCTAAATGGGAGAATTTCTCTTACTTTTTTTCTTTTCCCCATTTCTTGGTTTATAATTCACATTTAAAACTTTTGTTACTGCTACACCAATACCAGCTCTTACATTCTCCAAGTGAATTGCCTTGTAAAATTGACTGTAAAATAGGGTTCTGTGGAAAGGAGAGATCTGAGCACAGACAGCTCTTCTAGCAAGAAACAGATACATATTTTTCTTTAAAAAAAAAAAAATCCCCACAAACAAACAAAACCAAACCCACAGAAAAACAGGAAGAGAATAAATGTTGAAATCCACGAAAAAAAAAACAATGTATGGCCCTCAGTCCCAGTAACTGGTCTTCTTTGGCACTTGAGAACGATCACAAGTAGTTTGCCTTTTTATTCATATAGAACAAAATTTACAAAGTCATTCATACATTTTTGTTTGTTTTTTTTTTTTGTTTTTTACTTACTTCGAAAATTGGGAATATTCAAAATACACTTTTACCCCACTTCATTCTTTCATTATTTACAGGTATATACAAGAAAAATGTGAGAGTTCGTTTTGTTTTTGTTTTTGTTTTTTTTTCATTTCTTTTAAATTTTGTATTAAAAAGCTCTGCTGGTTGTTTTATTGTTAGTTTTCGTCATATGGATGTTCCATGCGAGGGCTCCATTGCTTCTGGAATGACTCCCCCTGGCACAGACTGAAATGACATTGGGATCGGGGTTTTCACAGGACTCTGACGAAATAGTCCTCCATTTGGTGACCTGTGTTTACACTGTATGGAGGGCATGGTGGCTGAGCTGCTCAGGGGCAGCGGCAGGTTGCTGCCTGACGCAGCTGTGAGTGTCCTGCTGGCACCATGAGTTGTCTGTTCTGGTAAAAAGGTAGTGACAGAAAGTTGTGTGTTCTGGTATTCACGTACTGGCTCCAGGGTCTGAGCTGGCTGCATGCCACCAATCTCCAAGGCTGAAATTTCAATGGATGCTGGAGAGATTTGCTTGTGGGCTATGTCTTCATCAATTAAACTGTTCATGCGTCTATGGACCTGCTCCAGGTTCATTTCTTTGTCCTAGTGAGAAAGAAACCAGAACAATCAGTCCAAACACAATCTCCAGTCATGCCCGGCCCTCTTCTTCCTCTGTGGGACAGGAGTTGCTCTTCACTCATTACATCCTTTCAGTTTCATCTCTGCATATGCAAAATCTCAAGGTCTGCCCAACATCTCCAGCTAAGAAACACACAGAAGAAAACACCCGCTCAATCTCAGCCTGCAAAAGCCCTGATGTTGTCAGACCTACCATCCTTGGAAGTAAACTGATGGCTCTGGTTCAGCTAACAGGAGCTTGCACCAGGGACCAGCACATCCCACAAGGCCTTAGCTCACATTGCACAAGCCCAGCAAAAAAGCATATGGCAGACAAACAAGTGAGTTGGGACTCCAAATTCCAGTGAGCAGCTCACCAATTACCACTCACAGCTTACCACTGTCTTATCTACTTGCAGTATGTTTTCTAAGGAACATGTCAGTAAAACACCATACACAGCCTAGGTGACTTCAGGGTGATTGGCTTCATGTGCCAAAATCTAGTGGTTGTGGTGATAAAGTCTCCCTTCCCAGCAGGAAGCCCTGGGTCACCTGTGTGGCACAGATTACAAAACACTGAAACAGCACTGAGGGAGACCTGGAGAGGGGATGACTCATTTCTGTTTTGAATAGTTGTGTGACCAACTATAAACTGTCTGCCACCTTGACAAGTCATCTGGTAAAAGCTTGTATGGTCAGAGCTTGGGAAAGTAACACTGATCCTTAGCAAATGCAGCAGCACCTTCTAAGAATGCATTGCTTAAGGCTCCCGGGGCAGTCTCTTGAACAGACTTTCAGGACCACTTACTCAAAATGTTTTAACTTCCATGAGGAAATACAGCAAAAGAAGTCATCTTTAAAACCTAAAGTAGAAAAGACCTACAATGGGCTGTTTATCACCTCAGTGCGGCATTCAGGATGCTCAAATCGGAAAGCAACAAAACTGGCAGGGTAATGCCAACCACCTGGGATGCTGTATGATTGAATTTTAATAGCTAGCATTGTATTGCCAATAAAAAGATATTATATTGCATCATTTCTCTATATTTCATAAACCACAGCTATGATCTGCAGTTGTAGTTATTTGATGCAAGTATAACATACAACAGAATAGCAGCAAAGCATTTATAAAAGCTCAACAATCCTGGAAAAGAAGAAATTCTCGGACAGAAGCCTGTAATTACACTAGGCAGCCAGCAAGATTCCAGCCTAAGAAGTAGGACTACCTGAAACTTGTGCGGCAGTAATCCCTGACTGTCCTCAGATCAAGATGTGCTTAAATGTTTGTTAAATCCAACACCAGCAGTCTTACAGATGCTCTTACTCATACCACAAACTAGGTTCTGGGAACAGAGAAGTATAAGGTTCCACTTCCTCCTACTCCTCATGATCTTTTGTCAGTTGTTTTCAGGTGGAGCACAGAGAATTGTAGTATTATTTCAGTGGTCTCCACTGAAATGCAAACCTGTAAATTGATAAGTCAGCTCCAAAGCTCTTGATTCCAGGCAATGTCAACTACAGATTTGATTCTAAACTTGTAATTTAACACCATGTCTACATTACTCAAGAACTGTTGGGTTTGCTGATCTGTGCATGGATTTGGAAATGAACTAGTGTTACATGATAATGAGCCCAAAACTGTGTCCTTAGCTTAGGCTAAATCCGCATTGATTTCAGCTGGAGTATAACTGTTCCACAATTACGGGGCTGAGCTGCACACTGCATCTCCTTTGCTAATAGTAGAAAATGAATTCCTATTTCATATACACCACAAATCCACCCAAATCGCAAGGAAGTTCACAGAAACCTGGGGGATATCATCTCCCTCACCAAAGGGAAAAACCCTATTTTTCAAAAAAATACCGTTGTTGGGGTTTTTTTAAGCAAATAACCAGATCATTTTTAGTTAGAGAAAATCAATCAACAATAAATTAAAAAAAAATTACTTTTGTGGCAGAAAGGGACCACACAATACTTTAGCAGATAACCCCTGTAGCTGTGGTAATTTCTTCTTGCCAACAGCTGTACCTGACTTGTCAGGCTCTTTATTCAAGTAAGTCAGACAATGCACCAAACAGATGATAACACAGAAGCTTTTTCATAAACTCTGTGGCTAAGTAAATGAAGGATTTGTGGTACAATGGCCAGAGGAATACATGGATTTAATTCATAATTTTATTTATTTCTCTCTCCTGAGGTAAAATTGTGGACTGGGGGCAACTGTGAGAAGTGTTCCTCCATGTCCCCCATTGGGAGTAAGGGCTCGAGCTCTCTTTTGCACAGAAACCCAGTTGTGCACTGCTGTGTTTTCCTCAGGTGTCTGCTAATAAAAACTTGCTGCAAAGTTCTGCTTATCCACGAACTTCAGGTACTGCCACTTGTGACAATGCCTGTGTCTAAGGAAGCTAGCTCCCAGAAGCCCATTATATAATGCTTCTTGAGGTTACTTGTACTAATTCTTTTCTCAAAAATGCTGCTAAGCCTGATTTACACTTCCAAGTTGGCATTCTAGTTATCTGGGACCCCTATTCTTGCTAAAGCCCTACTATGAAATAAAAAATAAAAAAAATAATGTATAGAACTCAGGTTAGAACTGAGCAAATACTACAACAAATTTTCCTAAATAAGACTTTGAAGAAATGTTCATAACTCAGTTGCATTTTTCTGACCTCTATAATTTCAATTGAAAATATACATCAGCATTTTATTTATTTTTGTATTTTTTGACTGTAAGCACATCCTCAGTGCATTGTATCCTGCTTTGCTACGGGAACAAATATAATATGACTGGGATAACTAGCCAAGCCAGAGGGAAAGGTAGAGTTTCAATATTTGCGACATGCAGTGATTAACATTTTGCAGAGGAAAAATACATTTGCAAATGAAGTGTGCTCTTCATTTGGAGCCTCTGCGCACAAAAGGTGATAGAATTCAAAGGATAAACTAAACCTGGTAATGTATTTAGCTTAGGTCTTCGAAGATGTAAACTGAAGAGCCACAGATGGGATGCTGTTAAGAGACATCTCTTGGTCCAGACCAGAGGGGTTATTAAGGTAACATCGCTTGGAATATTTCCCTTTGTTGGTCTAACAGGATTGCCCTCTTCTGCTATGCACAGTCCAGCACAGCAGCTGGACTGGGACCACATTCCTAAGAAAATGGATTTGCAGTTGCGTATGTTTCACGGTATAAACTTATGCTTCAGTGTACTGAAGTTTTCATTATCAAGAAAGAAGTAATTCCTGCACTCAGACATCCTATTTTATCTACAACAAAACACTTTATGAAGTAAGCTGAGAAGTAAATGCTTGGGCTTTTTCAAAAGGTAGGGGTGGAGATGTAATTTGCTTATTTCCAGCTCTTGTTTCAGCATTAAGGACAACTTTCGGGCCTTATTAAGATTGGAGAAAACTTTTTAAAGGCTTCCAAGAACCCAGAAGTTCACGTTATTCATTCTTTTTGTTATTAAAATAAAATGCATGTAAAGGTTGAGGAAAACAACCCTGTCTCTGAGGAATAATAAAACACATTCTTAAAGGTTCCTCTCTTTTTTTGTCTTATTATATGAAGAGCAGCTAAACAACTAAATGTCAAGCTTTGTATGAAACTAGAAACTATCTTAATGCTGAAGAAATGATTTTTCAAATGCTTAAAAAAACCCTATGATAAAAATTAGAAACGCTTGAAAAGTTTAGTTTGTCATTACGTCACTAGAAAACTGCCTTGAATCCCAAGATTTCCAGGACTGAAGGTTTTGGGATAGCTTTATTTGACAAGCCAAGCTTTCAGAATTTGTAAATTCTGTAAACCTCATCTTCCTTTCCTTTATTGTTCTCCTGGAAAATTCAGTAACAAAGCATATGTTACTTACTGAAAATTACCAAGGTAAATGTAAAAAGGGTTAAATGGTAATAAAGCCAGAAAGGCAAATCTTAAAAGTTATGATTTTTTTCTCACTTGTCAGTTCAGTCCTCATTTATTTTTAGCTCTATAATTCTCATTAAATGTAAGCCATTTGGTATAATTTTTAAACAGTTAGCTTGCTTTTTTTTTCCCATATCCTGAGACTTCGTCACTTTAACTGTGAAATGGTAATGTAGCACTTCAAGAGGTTTTCAAGCTTTCTAATGCTGTAGCTATTGTCTATTTTTGCATTTAATGAATTAAAATTAATAAATTACTATAAATTAATAATTGCTTCTTGGATCTAGGGAATGGCAGAGGCACCAAGCCTGGCATCTGGATGAAAAAACCAAACAGACCCAAAGTGGAGGGTCTAGCTTCAGCTCCACTTTGCTCTTCTTAGGTCTCTTCAGGAGCTGAATGAATGAGCTCCAAACTTAATACTTCAGTGTCTGTAACAGACGTGTTACCAAAGGTTTTCCCTTTCTTTTTTGTACTTAATATACAAAAATTAACGCTATAAATATAACATCTCAAATGTTACATGCCAATTCACTTTTCATATATAGCTACATTGCATAAATGTATATACCTGTGTTGTCAGAAAGAGATTAAACAGTTTTCCTTTGCTACCTTCATGATTCTGTTTTCAGTATTAATGTTGTACTCCAAATAGATCAGTTGAGGAAATTAATCAGTGAAAGAAAGAAAGAAAAAATACCACATGTAAGGAAAATTAATTACAAACACAGGCTTATTCCCCTCAAACTTAAGGAAAACAACTAACCAGACACTGCTTCTGGTCAGGAAATTATCTTATTCATAAATACCAATTTAAATGTCATTCCTCCCCAGCGAGTCCGAGTTCTGGAAGGTTGAATGAAGGACATGTTTCTGATATGTCCCAAACACTTGATCATGAGCGACAGGTTCAGTGGCCTGTGATGGACAGCAGGAGCACACCACGGTCACTGTTGATATGGACTTGAATGATGTTCACCAGAATTATCCAGGGACAACTAACCCTGCACAAACGCACCTGCAAGAAACTACAACTCCCTTTCAGGAATAACCATGTTTGGCCTTAGCACATGGAGAGAAATCATAGCAAGATGAAAATGCAGAAAGGATGATTTACAGAGTAATAAATATCTTTTTCTAGCTTATTTTCTGTGACTTTTGACAGCATGTCGGCAATCAGGATGAAAGAATATGTAACTACTTGGACGGTCTCGAGTCAACATCAAATTTGAAAGACATCTCAGTGAGTGTTGGAAAGGACCTACAGCTGATGTTTTCAATAAATTGCCTACATCACTCCAAACACAATTAATACAAAGGTAGGACTGTTTAGCTACCAGGCTTGCAACAGCTGGAATTTTTCAAAGACAAGATTTTTTTTAATAAAATATTTTATTAAAGACACTAATGTGGCCTCCTGTTCTTCCTCATGATTTCTCTGATCTCACCGTGAAGCTCAAGAGAAGCCACTCAAAGAGATAAAAAACATCACAATCAGTTTCAGTAAGGCCAAAAAGGGAGACAAATGCCCTAAAAGGAAGACCTAGTATTTGCAGAAATTTTATGCTAAATCTATGCCAAAACTATGATAAGCTGTATCTGCATCCCACACATGCAAAAAACCCCCCACAAGACTAGTGAAGAAGAAAAAGACCAATGGCCCTGACCCTAAATACCAAGTACTAAAAATTCAGAAATGTAGCCAATATGGGCAGTCAGGCACATACACTGGGGGGCTATCATGAATGCATCAATACCTCCCTGGCAGATGCTGATAAGTATGCCCAGTATGAAAAGCCTGAAAATGCAGTTCTTAATAAGCCGCAGGAGATATACAGAAAATAATGCTTTTAAAGAAATGCAGTCTTAATCATCAATCATGGCACATTTCTGCTTCGTTTGTTTGTCTGTTTCTGTCTTGGGTGACAATATGAAGGATTATCTTTCGGTGAGAAAATGAAACCAAGACATAAATACTAATATTACATTTTCACTTAGTGAAAGAACTATTTTAAAAAAATAAGGCAATTTTGTGATTAGGACTGGGGTTCAAAATTTAAGTTAAGCTCCAGCCTCTGACAAACATTTTCTCTTCTGGCCTTAACCAGGTTACAAGCCAGGCCCTCTACCATCCATGTAAAACACCTCTTAACCCATATGCATCTGTTAAAAAAATCGAGTTTCAGTGTTCATGAAACACAGATGATGGAAGGCACACATGTACCCAGCTAGGCAGAAAGGAAGTCTCTGAAGCATTTCCATGCACAGACAGACATGCTTCACAGCTGAAGAACAAAGCAGGGAAATAAAACCGAAACAGGAAAGTTTGCATACTCAGGTATCCACAGGCTATTCTCTTCCTAGCTCAGCATCAAAACCCACAGCTCCACTCAGCTACCAGTTTCTGTCCATGGGGTTTCAGAAATCATGGACTGAAACATTTAAGGAGAAATGAAGGAGCTCTGCATATGTACCTTTGTTTAAGGTTATTTTGAAATTCTGTATTCACTCAGGGTCATTATCATTACTTTCAGCTACAGCTACTGCATATGTAAAACTGTAATTTTAATTTATTTCAGGAGGCTCCGACAGAGTTGCAGACCCAGACATAATTGGCTTGCTCAAGAAGAAAAAGCAGTGATGATATATGTAATAGATATTCTGCAAAACAATGACAACACAGTAGGGTGTTATATTAATACAAATAACCCCTTTTTAATATGACTCAGTTTGCCACACTCATTATTCTAGAGATTCTGCAGACAGCAATGCAGTGAAATGCAGACAGATGTGTAAACAGATGCAGCAATGATGTATGTTTCCTGTCATTAATTTAACACAGGCAACTGACCTATTCAAACAGCACTTAATGTTACATAAAATTTGTTGTTTCTGAATGTACTCTGCTAGAAACTGGGCTGACCATAATAGTATCTTATTAGAAATAAGTGTGATGCACCTCAAGAGTCTACTTGAAAAACTGCTTTTATAAATAGGCCGAAGTCTGCAATCAAGCTTCTGCTATTTTAAGTAGAAACTAGACCATGTATTTTAAATTAGCAATTAACTAAGCTATCATCCATAAAACAGCTGTCAGAAAAATGCATTGAGACATCAGCTGAGGTCCAGTAGACTTGTGGGCCAACTGAAAGAATAAAATAAATGGAAATTTTGAAATATATTAATTTCATTCAATGTGTGATTATTTTCAAAGAAACAAAGCTTTCTAAAAAGTCATGTACAAAAGGCCTTCTTATTCATTATGAAATGCTCTCCAACAGCAGAAATTCCTATATGAAGAAAGAGTAATATTCTTTTCCCTTCTAAGTAAACCTGAAATAAAGTGAGAATTAACAGAAACTGCCAAGAGTGTTAATGTGATACAAAATTGTTTCAAATATATCGCCAAAGTTCATTCCCACCTACCCACAGCCAGAAAATATCTGTAACTGATGAAAGAAATTATTATCAAAAACCTAAAGACCAATCAAGTAACAGTGATTTGCTACAGAACAGCAAGGAGCTTCATGCGGTAGATCGTTTCTTCCCACACCTGCACTGCTCCCTTAACCTGATCACACCTAGCCAGGGAGCTAATTCTTAAAATGGCTGTAACTGTCCCATGGTTCGTGTCTCGGAGCCCTATCCAGAAATTCACTGGATGTCATGTCCCCACTAGGACACTGATGCTTATGATGCACACCAATTTAAAACAGCTAAACATCTGTCATTTACTTTTTTCTCTTCACCTGCATCTGTATGCTGCAGTACTGTGTGAATAAATATGCAGGACACAGTAACAATGGGACAAGCATCGCACATTAGATGACAGCAAGAGCCCCACAGTCTCCTTCAGTGATCTGCTCCCACATTCATCACAATCCATTAACTGCAATCACAGAGAAGCACTGGCTAGTCCTCACAGTCCTCACAACCAACAGCAGACTCAAACCTGCAAGGTAAGAGACTGTGATAGCACCTTCATTTTGTTACTCAGTATCAAAGGGGACATTCAGCCTCATGCTGAGGTAATCAAGCTTTGAAATCCTTACCAACCTTGGTTCACAAGCATTAGAAGCTGGTAACTCAACTACAAAGAAAATGAATGACTGGCTCACATTATACAGATGTTTCCACAGTTTTCATGAGGTTCAGAATAAACAGAACAGTAAAAGAATGCAAAGGAACATTTTTCAACACAAGCAGAAAAGAGCAGTACTGAATGAGTGCTGGTTGATGAGCATGCCAATGTCTCTGCAAAGGAACTCCTAGGAGAAAGGAGAGGTTGCAGGTGGAGAAACCTTTACTGTGCACAAACTGCATATATTGTAGCTACAGGCATTTCCAACAACACAAAGGTTAGGTTCAAGGGGAGTTCCAAGGAGAGGCAAAGATGAGGAGAAAACTAGCAAGAATTCATCTCTGCAGGCATTTTCAACAACAAACCAGTTATCTGTTCGTTTATTATGAAGTCTCACCATGCTTCTGAGGCCCAACCTCACATCATTGGCCATCTCCAGATAGACAGGAAAAGGAAGATGTGGGGAGAAAAAAAAGGATCAAGATAGTGAGGCTAATAATATAATCCATATTTCACTCTTCTTAGCAAACATATACTTATTACTTTTTATATTTCTGTTTTGAAATAGCACATTCTAGGCACCGCAGCCAAAGAAAATGGCCTGAAAAGGGTGGTGTTTTCAGAATTCAACAATATCTAAACTGACCCTACAAGGTGACAGATTATTCTTTTATGAAGTAAAGATTAAATTCACAAAGGTTCTGTTCCAAAACTCACTAAAACTTAATGGATTCTTTACCTTGCTTTATACAGCTTTGAAATCCTAAATTATTATCTAGTCCACAAGGGATGTAACTTTTCACTCTACTGGGCCCAAAGCAAAGCAATGCTACCCTTTATCAGTCTGATTTACTCTACTGGAGCATCAGGCGTAACAGATTGCTCTATCATCATCCTTCTTCACCATTCCAGCCTAGTCAAATCCAAATCTCAGAAGTTCCCATTTTTCCCTATTATGCTGGGAGCGCAAGAGGGAGCTGTCACAGGAGACATAAGCAATTGCTTCTATAACGTGTTTGATGCCCAGTGATAGTTGTGATACTTGCACTGCAAAGCCTCTCCACTTCAGATATGTGAAAGTCTTAGAAAATTCTTACTTATGACTATTAACCACAAATGTTTTAATTAAAACCTGCATTTTGAAAAGGTTGCTGCACCCCCATTTGGGACTGTATTTTGGAAACTGCCCAAGCTCCTATTTGAACATGAGAAAATACATAGCATCATAATAATCTGGCCACCAGTTACCCATAACAGAACTCTTGGATACTGAATATTTACGAAGAAATAGTAATTGTTATGCTGGGTAAGTTTGAGTAGTTCTTTCATATATATATATATATATATATATATATACACGCTTATAAATATGGTTCTGAACTTAAGGAAAATCATACCCAAGTATGTTTGGTTTTTAAATATATCTATTTTCCACACTATTAGTACCTGTGATTTCTTAAAATTTTGCTAATATTGAGCACAGATTATTTCAAGTATTATAAAATTATTTAAATTCAATAAATAGATTTATAAATTGCCTGTTAATATTATTGTATAGTAAGTTCAATCTTCAAATCACTTCAATGAACATGTAATTTTCAGTTTGTACATACTCTTACTTAGTTTTACATACACATTTAAATGTTTAGTTGGATATCAAGGCCTAAGGCATTTTATAAATTACAAAAACAAAAAAAAAATTGAGAAAAAAGTCACATTTATGTTTTTTTATTTTAAACTTTTACTGATTTCATTACCACTGAACATTCAACCCCCCTGAAAAAGTCAGCTTTAAAATAGCACTGTAGGCTGAGATAAAATATACAAACATTAGCTCTGTAAACATTGTGTGAAGAATCTAAAAGAATCTGACACATTAAGGCTTCAATTCAGTAAAATACATAAGCTCATGCCAAGCACATGAGTAGCCACAGAAGTTCTCTGGGATGGATGATATAATGCAACACAAGCAAGTACTTAAACTCATTACCAAACTGGAACTTCAAAACAGACTGTTACTTTCTGACTTCCCTGTATGGCAACATTAATTTTTTAAGCTTATTTCTGTTGAATACTCTTTTTTTTTGGCCCCCATAAGGTTTATGCTAAGTAAGTCCAGATTATATCCCTAAGAATCCCATTAGCAGAATTTTCTGATATGACCAAGAGAAAAATTAAGCCAAACACAAAAATCCCTTCCTTGCAGCTACAGAAATATGCTAGAATCAAACTTGCGTGCTTCAACACAGCTTTGGGTAGCAGAAGCCTGGGCCTGGTGTCATTAATAACAGGGATGACATGTCACTTTTAAATCATTACAGCCTTGACCTAAAATTATGGCAATCAATAGGAAGAGTTGACTGATTTCATTTGATTCTGATAAGCATACTGTCTATGACCAGATATTACATAATAGCTGAGAAGAAAATCTTGCTTGTTCATTCATGTAAAAAGCCAAGACTGAGTTACTTAAGATGCCCTTCCAGTTATTATCAGTTTCTATACAAAACAATTTATATATTATATCATCTTTTTATTTTTTTTTCCTTTAACAGATTTTTCCAGCTTATATTTCATTATCAAACAACATTAAACTTTGGATTCTGGCATGACTGATTCCTAACACTGCTTTGCCGATTTAAAAATGCTATTTAGAACAGTTTCACAGCTTATTATATTCAAAGCTAGTTTGAAACTGAATTTCAAGATGGCATTAAAATGCATAATGTTGCCAGTGTTTCAATGATTCATTTTCCCCAAAAAACTTTATTTATTCATAGTAGAATACAATACAGCGGTACAAACAAATGATCATTTATACGCAACTGAGCAAAAAAAAAATGTACAAAGTTTTCAGACATGTCATAAAAATACAGAAAAAAATAATTTTAAATAAAACCAAGATAAAATATAGAGGACATGCAATGAAGGGAAAGTAAAATACCAGTTTGAGGATCTCATGTTTCCTTTCATTCTCAAAAGGAACCATCCCAGAGGAAATAAAATTATCAGACAAAAAAGTATACACAAAGGTGACAAGGTAAATGAAGTGACAAAAAAAAAGACAAGGAAGGTGAAAATAATGGTGAAAGCATAAGACTCTTTAATAATAAAAAACAACACTGCTGACACCATGCTGAAAGTATGGAAGCTTGGATCGCCATGAAGTATCTGGTTGGAGAACTGAAGTAAGATGAATATGGTGCAAATCACAATTCTTACAGTGACAAATTTCAATCCATTGAACTCGCATTTGCTAGCTCGTATTTCCACTTCTAAGGTACACTGGGCTTCATAATCTTCTAATACCAGAAGAGAGTTCTAGCGGGTAGCTTTCATCACTGCTAAAGCTGGAAATATGGATTTTTGAGGTAGGCTGGAATTCGCATATAATTGAAAATGGATAGAGGGTAACTTAAGGCAAATCATACACGGCTGCCCTGGCCAAAAATACAGGTTTTCTTTCTTTCATCCTGCATACTGCCAAGATATTTTTGATAATTTTTAGAGTAATTTTGCTATATCCCTCTGTCCTATAGAGCTACGAAGTATTACAGAGCCTAGACTTTTTGAGATTCAACAACATTTAAATATTATTAAGCAGGGACTGGCAGGAAATAGGAATTAAAAGATGCTGTTACTAGTGCACAAATGTGTTCTCTGGACAGTACTTGAATTGCTGCCCCCTTTTTATCATTTGAAAATAAAAAGTGAGAACAGAAAAGTGAACAGAGTCTGTTGAATAAAATGATTTTTGCAAAAGCAAGAGAAAGTTAAGAAAACACAAACTAAGCTGCGGAGCCTGGGATTGTTAATGAATTATAAATTTGATACAAGCTATGAGGCAGTGACTAGTAGCAACTCATTAGTTGGAAAAATTATGCTATTCCTTAACCAGTAAAACCCCAAAATCTTCATGCACTACAAAATTGCAGACACTTTGGGTATAGTTTCTGAAACATACTGCTAGGAGGAGCACAACTAGTTTGGAAGAAAAACCTCTGATTTGTAATATATATTATCTGAGCTAAAAAATAATCAAACCAAGAACCTGAGATCATTCTAACACTGTGTTTCAAGACCTGTATCAACAATAAGTGAATCAGTATCACCCTTTCTGGAAGATGCAACAAGTATCAGTTTTATCAAAAAAAAAAAACCACCACCCTGCATAAGTGACTAGTTTTCTTTGCTGTGGGGTTTCCTGTTAATATGTTTTTAGTGAGTATATCTCATGCACAGTGAAAAATACGGGAATTCAACTTTCTTTCCATTCATAATATGATATTTTATCTTTGTTTCTCAGTTTTCATTGTTTTGGAGTATAGTATGTGGATGAACTAGGAGTACTCTCTTCGTAGTTCTGAAGAGATCTCAGAAGTAATAATCTTCAGGGGGAACAGTACATCACAATAAGACAGCTGATAAAGCGCAGAGGATGCTGGGGACTCCGCTGCAATAAGCGGCAACACTTGCTCATATTGACAATGAAGATTTAAAAACTGTCATTCAGTCTGTCAAATGGAATAAAAGGCACTAAAACCCTGATGATGTGGCAAAGACCTTGGAAGCTAAATGATCCAAATTATATTATAGTTTACTGATGTCATGAAATAAATGCGTAGGACTCATATCAAAAGATATAGAAATCTAGAGATAATTATTTAAAGCTTAACATTTCTATCAGGCAAGATTTCAGTAACTTTATCCGATTTCTCAGTTATTTAAAAGGGACACAGAGTGACTGAACAGAAATTCCAGAATAAATACTAACTTGCATTTTTTTATTTTACAACTCCCAAAATCTCTGAGCCTTATCAAAGTCTACAGATTAGGTATCACTATCGCAGGCTGAGTGGCAGCTGTGTAAATTCCAGATTTTAACACACAGGGATAGATGTATGAGCGGGCTAAATTTCACTGTATAGGGTATAGGATGGCTAGGTATTAATAACAATTAGGAGAGGATGATTACAGATTCTAGAAAATCTGATTTGGAAAGATGACCAAATTTAAATTTTCCTGAATTATAAAATAATAAGGACATTTAAACATTACTAGATCTCTTTCCAAGTTTACGAGATTACAAACTTGAGCCCTAATAGAAAAATGTGGTACAGCACTGCAGCTGTACATTTTTTCCTGGTGTTGTAGCTAATCTTTTTTTTTGTTAATCTGATCTGACAAGGATTAAATGAAGAATTAAAAGGGATAACAGTAAGATATTTACAACATAACTCATTAGCAATATTTTTACAATTCTGCTTCAAACAGAATAAACATATCTTCAGTAACATCTTGAAAAAGAAAACCAACCCAGCCTTCACTCTCTTAGCAAGAAATTTCACCATTGCCTGCATGACAGAATTGTGAATAAATGGCAACCATGTTTTGGGGAAAGTAAAGGAAGTCTATCTTTCCTGGAGGTAGAAACTAATATTTTTTTAATTGAGCAGGGCAGATTTTCTTCATATGCGAACAATGTAAAAAATACTCCAGTTGGAACTAGTCTCCATCTGGATTAACTCTTCCTATCAAGTCTCTAATGTCAAAGTTCAAGTTATGTTTATCAGGTTTCAAAGAACAGGCTTTCTGTTCCTCGCAGTTATATAGTTGATACTACATTTTTCATGCTTATAGTAATTAAATGTTGTGACTTATACCATCATCTGAGTCTTTTAACACCTCAATATACTGTCAATTGTTGGCATGATACAGCCTATCTAACTGGGTCAAGCCAAATAGAAAACATTAAACTTGGGCTCTGCAACTAATGACAAGTCCTCACTCAATCCTGAATCCACTGTAATTTTCTATAATGGATTTATAAAGCTCCTAACAGGGTAAGGATCACAGAAGCCAAACACTAGCTCCTTGTCCTTTGCATCATGAGGGGACACCAAAGTCTAATCCTAGGCTGCAAGAGAAGCAGTCCCTCCTGTGACCCTCCACAAGGTCTGCACTTCCTAGAAGAAAACAAAGACTGGAAGACAATCCAGTTCCCACAGTGTTTAGGTGGTACCATAACACTCATGTTTTGCCAAAGACTTCCCAAAAGCAGAAGAAAATCAAAAGCATGACCTGAAGTTTGCAGCTCTTACTGAACTGACATGTCTGCGGTATCAGATGCAGCTAACAGGTAGGTTTTAGTGTTTTGTATATGCTATGCATGCGGTAACTCGCTTACTACAGCTACTGCTGTAGAAAAGCTGGGTAATACCAAGAGACAGAAGCAAGATACCCAAAACCACTCCTCTTGGAGATAAAAGCTTGGAGATCAAATCTTGCCTTTGCTTTCAGTCCCCTAAACAATACTCAGCCACGGCTCCTGATTCAATCAGGGGAGTCCTCAGAGATTCAAGGCTCTCCTCCTCCCTGGATCCTGCCCTCTCTTAAGTTTTGAAACCTGGTTCTCCTAAATACGTTTAAAATCTTCAACCAATTCACACCAACCAGTTTACACCATCTGAAACTTTGTTTCCTATCTTAATCATAGCAGCCAGCAGCAATCCCGCTTCAATCCCTCCCCTAATGCCACATAAGTAAAATGCCTCTGACCGCTGATCTACCGACAAACACCTGCTACGTTCAGTTGCCGATTTACCCCAGAGGACGCTCTGCTCACGGCGGCCAGGCCCCGTGCTCTCATCCCCGCGGCGCCACCCCGTGGGGCGGGCAGCCATTAACCGCGGGCGCGGTAGTCACGTACTCGCTACTGCTTTACTGGGGTCCCGGCCGCTCGGGCCAATCAGAAAGCGGCGCGCGACCGGCGGCTGGTGCGTCCGGCTGCCGCCCGGTCCGAAGACAAGGGCCGGGGCCGGAGCGGGAGCCGCCGGGCGGGGACACGGGCCTGGCTGCTGCAGCTGGAGCAACCTCTGGTGTGCGGTTTGAGCTCGGGTTGAGGTTAATGTGTTGCACGACCCAATCCGCAGCGGAACCGTGTGGAAAGAGAGTTTAGATTGTTAACAACAACACCTGTGTGTCACATTTAAGCAGAAGACCTCTGAAAACTGCCCATCGATGGGTCTGGGCAGCAGCTACCTATCCCTGTGGCTGCTCTGACCTGATCCAAAAGTGCTTCTAGCTTTGCATTGCACCCAGCTGTCCTTTTCGGGGACCCCTCATTATGTTCCATCCTGCTGGCTTCACATAACCTCCTGATGGCTTGGCCTGTGAGTTCTCATCCCTGTGCCCTGTCCTCGGGAACACACACTTTCTCGTTCAACCTCAACACCTACTTGTGCCGGGGCGCCCATTGACTCTGTTCCCTCTTTCAGTAGTACCCCCATCATTGACCTTTCCTGAGCCTGCTCATGTGCACTAACTTTAATTTGCCTCCCTTAACCCAGGCTGGCTGTGCTCTAAGGGCAGACCCAGCTCCCTTGCCAGGTCATCTTCCCAAGTACAGCTTTACCGGCTGAGTAGCTTTAGTATACTTTAAAAAATTGATGCTTAAAAGTATTCTATTGTTTGTCATAGAAACAGCAAAAGAGGTTGTACAGAGCAACCCAGATCAAGAATGCATTGGAGGGAAAGTGAAGGAATAGAAGAGGTACAGGAAGGGGAGAAAAGATGGGATGGGGTAGGCGGAGATATGTAATAATCCTTCTTACAGTTATAAAAAGATAAATTAAGGGTATGGGCAAAAAGAAAATATTTAAAGTCAGTAAGACTCTTGGAGATGGAAACTGTTTAAAGCGCCTTGCAGTAAAGGAGTGAATTATTTTGCCTTACCTATATGAAACTGCCTTTGGGGCATATTCTCATCTCACTCTACAAAGTCACACAAAGACAAGTCCCTGAGCATGGAGAGGGGAATGCACTGCAAAACTGGCAAAACAAATACTTGTGCACACACAGCATGAGGATACTTCAGACAACATCCCTGCCCCTTGCTCTGCCTGGCTTTCACAGTGGGCAGTGAACCGACTACTGCAAGCGTTTGCGTCTTAGCAATGCTAACATGGCGTGGGGCCTTTGGGTTACAGCAGAAGTGACTTCTACAAGACAGCAGGGAAAAATGCTACAGTATTTAACCAAAAAGCAATTAAATATGCACTTCTGTTCATATGAAAGCTTCTTTATAAATAAGAGTACCTACTGGTGCTCTCCCTGTGCCTGCTTTTAGAGTGCTGCATTTTGCAAAGCAGATATGCCTCCTTTTACCAAAATTTCCCTTTCACTATTGTGTATTTCAGAGCCACAGGCAAGTGACTTTGCAGCTTTGTCCCACAAACATGGTACAGATGTTTATCACTGAGCACTTGATGGATGGATTCAAATGGGAGAAGCAGGAACTCAGAAGAATGGAACCTTACTGAAAAATATTTCACAACATTACAGATTGCAGCATGTATCTTCAGATCCCATTTGCCACAATTGCTTACAGGTGATAGGTATGTCAATTAGTGCAGTACTCCTGGCAACTTGAGAAACATAGATTGGCATTGATGGGCTATGTACTATATTCCAGCTGTAGTGCAGCTCACTGCTATTATTTGCTTGTAACAAACATCTGTTCCAACATGAAAGCATCTACAAATGCCTCAGTGCCTCCAAGATTACAAGAGGTTAGTTTGTTAAACATTTAATCTATGTAAACAAATACGGGTTTCATGCAAGACGGATTTGAGTGTGGACTGATTCCATCATAGCATTGCTAAATATTACTCATTGCTGTGCATGAAAACTTCAAACCCAAGAAATTCAGATGTATTTTCCTTGGTGAAATATACCATATAAAGGTCCATTTACTGAGAGACTGCTACTTTTAGAAGTAAAACTGATTTCAAAGGAAGAAACAGTTTCATGGCAATATGGCTTATTCAGTTAATAACTAGCTGGCTTATTTTTAATGGCTCATCTATCTCTTCAAACTCAGCCTAGGTCAGCCGTGAAGGAAAACAGCTACCAGCTGGCTGGCAGCTGCACAGCCGGCACAGGATGGATATGGTTCTCACAGCCGATGGATGGGGTCTCAGATCAGAGAAAATATTACCACAGATGGCACAACTGGATGCCCATGACTGGCCTCCCCATCACTCGCAGAAGAGAGGCCGAGGGTATGTTTCTGAACTACTCTCTTATCCCTAAAGGTGGTCTCTCCAGGTCAGGGTTGAGGCACATTGGTGGGGCAGTGTGGAAGTTAGCACTGCTGCTGCCCATGCTGTATCTGCTCTATAAATAGAGGACTTTAGTATCCAGGGCTTTCAGTTTGGCACCTTGTATGTGCACAAAAGACGTGTTTTGCTTTCTTTATTTGTTTAGAAACAACCACCCAAAAAGTTATATGCAAAGCTTAGTACAGCGAATCAAAATAAATCAAATTTATTGTATGAGAGCACCTAAAATCCCACAACTTTCACTCTCTTTCATGTTTTCTACTTTTAATTGTGATAAGAATAAAAGTTATGGACCTCTTTCGGTGTTTCTTGATGACAACGGTTGCTGTTCCACCACAATTCCAATGCTGCCACCAAGCATGCAAGAAGGAGGCCTATTGCTAAAATGCAGAAAACTCCTGCAAAACTGTGAAGCTTGAGTGCCTTCCCATCTGTCTGTGCATTGGCATGACTATTCAGGTCACAACGTCCCATCCGTGGCCACCATTTCTGTTTAAGAACATCCAAATCTCCGCTTTCTTGCAACTCTAGGATCCTGCAAAAAATGTCGAAATATAAGTATTATTTTCATTGATACTTTCTGGGTTTTTGTCTTTTCTGTATGACATGTATATTTTAAATCTACCATCCCACAATTCAAAACTGCATGCCAGGACCACCACTGTGTAGTAGTATTCATTTGAAACTTTGTTATACCACGAGTTCTTTCTCCTCACAGCAGCAGGTGAACTCCACCAGGTAACTTCAGAAAAAGAAGACTGTAAAAAATTCCACTGTAATGAAAAAAGCATTTCTAAGGGAAATCACCATATTCCAGTTAGTCATGTCTGGTCTGGCTACATTCAGCTGCAACAGCTGGTCCCACTAGTGACATGCTCAATCCACTCTACTGCTGCTCTCCCACAGTAATTTCAAAATCATGTGAGACTAAGCATGCTACTATTTCTGTGCCACTTAATACGAATCTGTTTAAGCAGCAACCAACTCATTTACTTCAGCAAATGTAGTTTATGCAAAAGATTTTACTTCAATGCTGTTATTTAATGCCTGAATTACTGTGTTAACAGTTGCTAATTAATCATTGTTTTGTCTCTTGTGAAGTGTCCCTTCTCTCCATGAATGATTCATTTTGGATTTAGTTTGGTAACTCGTTTAGCTGTTTACTAACAATCTTTTCTCTTGAGGCAGCTTTGTCTCTGGTTATGCAGCTGGAGTTTTACTCCTCTTTATAAACAAGGAGGAAAAGGAAATCTTGCTTCAGCTCCCTGCCTGGAACAGAGCACCCGCTCACCTTCTGCTGAGACCACACATGCCTGCAAAAATGCACGTCTCCATTTCAGTGTATGCATTCACATGGAAAAGATACTCCTAGCTGGTAGCTCAAAGATCAATAAATGGCACAGTTTTATAGTCTCATAGTCTCACAATCCCATGTGATACCCAAAAATTATTGTTTTCCTGCACTGTTGTGAATCTTCAGCCTCTCTCCCAACACTAAAGGATAAGCCAGGGCATTATTACTTGCTTACTTGTAGGGAGCAACATATTGCTTCACAGCCATCAAAACGTAGCATGAATCAAAGATCTCTCCTCAATCTCTTACCATACAAAGCTGTGAGGACATCAGCCCTTTTTCTGCCAGAGGCAGTGCTGCCTGGAGGTGTGAGGCCAACACCACCCTCAGTCCCCTCCTCTCTAGACTGGTGCATGTGGAGCAGAAGTAGCAGCTTTATTGAAGCCTTAATTTATAACATGTCTGCTGTCACTTATTTATGGTCCTTTATTCAATAACTGCCAAAATTAACATGAATCATAAATGGTTGCTAATTTTAGAGAGAAGTCCTATAAAATGAGCTTTGTTTTGTTTTACCTCTGGGAGAAAAGATCTCTGTAGGGGCTTCCATGCTGGAGTGCTATCCCATATCCTTTGCTGCTGATACTGTTTCCAATGACTGTCACAGAGCATTCATCATCCGTCAGCGCAGCATATTCTACCACTGTCACGTCCCACAGGAAAGCATAGTTTCCTTTCTTTGCCTGTAAATACAGCATGAGCACAACATGATCTAAACCAAATTACATTTCTAGGTAAGACAAAACCCATGCAAGCAAACAAACCCTGAGCTTGTCATTACTCTATGGTAGTATTCCATTAGGTCAGAGTTTATTCGTCTTGGTACATTTCTAATACTCTTTGCTCCCAGCAGTACCTCATCTAGTCCAATCTCATTAAAATGTATTCCATTTTTAATAGGAATACATAGGATAACATAGACAATTGTAATTGTAGGCAAGGTTTACATAACAGGATATTAAAAATAAATTAAAGCTATTGCCTTCGCTGATGAAATTTGATGTATGTTTTGTAAGAGACATGGAGTGTGACTGGCTCCATACATTCATGTAACACCATGAGTATAGTATAAGCATTAAGAGATGCTTCCTAGTCATCACAGTCACTGAAACTGTAACTTTACAGCTTTCTTCACAAAAGAAAAAGCCCCTTCCAAGAAATGTGTTAGTCCTCGAACAAAAGGCATGCTTTGAGCTTCCTTTTTTTTTTTCCACAGGTAAGAACGGTCATCAGCATCTCCTATTATCTCAGTTTTGGGACAAACACTGTTTTAATTTAGCACACACCCACTCATATCAGCCTTAATTGGGACTTAAACCAATGCCTGTATGTAGTGCATATGATGAATGTAAATCACCTTACTTAACATAAGATGTAAGAAACATCCCTGGATAGGGATTCTGTAAAGAAAAAAGTCATCAAAGTCATCATTTTATTTGGTTAGTAATCATTAGTTTCCTAATATATTTAAGTAGTATGTTTTTAAGTCTCTAGTGAACATACAGAGCACAATGGAACAGATGGGCTGGAACATCTAATGCAAGTAAATTATTTCAGATCTTTCTTTAGGTTAGAACAAGGCAAGGTGGAGAACTGAAGTCCTGCATATATTTGTTTGGTTCCCATAAGCTCCCTTAGGCAGTGGTTGCAGCTTTGACACAGAATTAGCTCATCCTTCCATGTATTTTCCATTTTTGTGTAAGCTCAGTTTTTGATTTCATCTTAAGGCTGTAAGACTCCGTTAGTTATTGTATTATATTGGACTCCTCAGTTGAGCAATTAAGCTAATTTACTTCACCATGCTTTGATATAAACCATAGCTTTCTGAAGTCTCTGATAGCTGTTTAAACATCACAATGATTCAAATGGGTGAGTTATTCTCTAGTGGGTGGAATCCAGGGAAACAAAGATTGTCTGGATTTTCTGTAAGCTATTTGCCACAATCCACATCTTTTCCCCACTTTCCTTCTAACTTCAAGCCAGTTCTGTGTTAGACCAAAGTCAAAATGTTATATCCTTCTTCTTTCAAAATATTTAAATGAGCCTGTACTGACCGCTTTAAAAATATTTTTTTGTTAAAGGCATGCTCCATTGTGGGCTTGTCCCTGCTTTCTCCTTTGCCACCTCCCTGGTGAATTCAGAGTAACAGCAATTAATACATGTAGCCACAGAACTGTTGATATACTAGTACAAAACCTTATTAAAATCTGAACTACAGTATGGGCCTTGCAGGAGTTATTAAAATAGGAGCCACAAGACTACTGTTAAAATCATACTTTGATTTACCTGACACATCTTACTGAACTAGCATGTTCGTAAAAATATCTCTCACTTTGATGTCACTGTATGAAACCAGACCAGAGCAAGACTTCCACATCTGCATTGTAATACTATGCCTGGCTGTCTACCTAAACTGGTAATGGTGGCACAAAGGAGGAAAGAACAAACAAGTTACTGTTTACTGTATGCAACAGGCAGAAAAGGCTCATAACCTATTAACACAAGGATGTGTAAAAAGTTAAGCATGGCAAGGGAGTGATTCCTCAAGGCACCTAGCCTCTATTCAGCCAGCAGCCCACATTCTTGGAAGCCTAAAATGTGCTTTACAAAGGTATTTTCTGAATGATCACATACAACTAACTGGGTTGTTAGCAGCAAATCTCTGAATCTTGCCCTCTACTTTTCCTGTGATGGGCTTTAAAAATTCACATTTTATGCTTTCACATCTGCAGTGGTGCTGATGGGCCTCCTACCTGGTTAGGAGCAACAGGCAATGGGCATCAGTCCCATTGGTCTTCCTGACAGGGAAAGACCATCAAAAGTCCCATTTTTGTACATCTCAGGCAGATTGTTTTTTATGGTAAATAGTACATAGGCTTTTGCTACCTACAATAGAAAACTGTCCAAGTGCATTAAAAATATGTACTAATTGAGGCAAAGACAACAGCACTTGATACTGTACACAGAATTTATACAAAATCCCTGTTTTTAGAGAGCTAAAACTTGCTGACGGATGTACAGAAAGAGAAAACCAGAAAAAATCACTGTGCTAAAGTGTGTCTTGCATTTTTCTCTTTGCTTGTTTGTTTCTTTTAGACAGCTGTATCTTTTGGTTGTTTTAGAATTGTTCTGTAAGTGATCTTTTCAAATTTACAATTTAGAAAAGAAAAACCCATCTCATATATTCCTCATTTTTTTCTTAGTAATATTTGAGGAACACACTCTTCCTCAAATACTCAATTTCAGTTATAAGTCAATGTCTAGATGTTCTGATTTCAGGTCACATTATTGATTTTCCTTTTCAAGCATCAGCATTCTGTACTTTATATAGAAGAGCTGTGTACACTTCCAATGTTGGACATCAGATCTTTTGAAAAGATCTACTTTTCTTGCATTTGCAGTGTTACTGTCCTAAGTAACATCCTACAACTGTAAGTGGTCAATACACAAAGTCAGACAGGTCTCTTCATAAAAATTTCATATTTTTTGTGACATAAATAATTCTATCCAGTGCAATCACATCTGTAGAGCATTATTTCCCTGACAGCCTGATCATTTTAGCATAAACGGGAATCTGAGTTTTGAACTCTTAGTAATGCATGCTTCTCAACTCCCAGAAATATTGGGTGTAAGACGGTTTCCCCTCTTTGATTGCCGAAACCAGAATCTTGAAATACCCCTTTTTCCTAAGGGAAGATTTGACTCTTCCAAAACTTTTTTCACTAGTGTTCTTCTCTGGAGAGTGAAGACCTTGTACTATTAGTGTGTTCATTGCATGGAAGGCTTCCTTATGACCAAGTGTTTATTTGCTGCATAAATTCAGCATCCTTGATATCCCTGTTAATACCTGTTGTGACGGCTAAGCAGTATTGTCTGTTCAATTTAAAGAAAATCTGTCAAACTTAGAAAAACGTATGTACAAGACACACAACCCACACACATACATGTGTGTTTGAGATAGTGTTACATTCTCTATAGCTTCAGTAGGCAAGCAGCAAAAGCCAAATAAAATCAAATCGACACTTTCAACCAAAAATCAACCCAAAACTTTTAAAAAGTAGTTTAAATTATTCATTTTTGTCACGTGAAAGAATGCATGCGGGCACATGTGCATACCCCTTAGCTTCCAGGCCTGAGGGATATGCACAGTAGGAAGACTAAGAATTCCATGAAATGTGGTAATGACCCATGGGATGTATAAGCAGCAACTGTCTCAAGGCTACCTAGCTGCATATGACAAAGATGTACCTACCCATGAAACCGAGTCCTAATCACAATACAGCAAAAATCCATATCCTGAGGCTCTTGCATTCACAGGACAGGCAACTAAAGCCTGCACTGTATGTTTTTAGGGCCCACAAAATTTTCTAGTGTGATCAGACATCATTGCGAAGATAATACAGAGAGAAAGATGGTAAAAGGGAATGTGGCAAATAGCTGAGAATAGGTAAGATAGCTTGAATAAAGAACAAAATAAAACAATAATAAGCTAAACTTTAGACTTTTAATTGGCTTTCATGTTTGGTTCTTTTGCGAAGGCCTTACTGGAACTCTCAGCATGCAGGCATATTGCAGAATAAAACAAAAATAGCATGGTTAAACTTTCAAAAACCTCTTTAATTGAAATTCAGCCAAAGCAAAGCTCATTTATTCCACCCAGGTGGAACTACGGTGATGATTTACACCAAAGTCACCAGATTTATCTTTGGTTGAAGAGGTTTAAGAAAGCAGATTTAAGAATAAAAGAACCCCATAGGCAAAACTTATATGAAATATATTTCTTCATAATCATAAATAGAAAATAAAAGGCATGGGAAAATTGCTTCCTAGATATAATAAGGACCGCAAAAAGAACAATAATACTTAGCTGTAAGCAACCTCATATTGTCACTCTTCAACATGGGAGGAGATGGAAGAATATTGTTCAAAGGGTCCTGACTTATTGATGGTAAAATGATGGATTTTTTCAAAGAAAGCATGGTAAGAAATAATAACTTGAAAAAAGGATGAATTTCCAATTGATCAGTGATGTGTGATGTATCTAAAACTTATGAAGAAGCTACCACACTAAAGTGCCAGTATAATGCAACTTTCATGATTAATTTACAGTCAGAACAGTGTCACTGCAACTGGTCCCAATATATAGCTGGTACTACAGAAATATCAAAAAGTAACCTTTACATTGGGATTAGTGGAGAAGTTAAAAAACTGCTTGGGTAACATTTACTATCTATAAAGAAGTGTTTTAAGAGAAGCAACACAGTTCTAATAAAATCAAAACCATGTAATTTAATCCTGTTCAAATGATTTTAAAATTAATATAACTAAGGAGCCACTGAAGGATGTAATATATTCAGGTTTAAGGAGGCATTTGCTTTTACTCCAAAGGGGTCAAGAAATAGAGAAATTTTTGAGGACTCCTGAAAACATATGGATGAGCAACCATAATTCACAATATAAAATCTGATGTGCACAATAAATTATTGGAAAATATAGTTTTAAAAATCTTATTAATTGAACTTTTAAAATTACTCTTACTTTCAAGATAAAAATGAACAGAGGTGACTGTTCAATAAGAAATGCTCTGATTTAAGGTTTAGAGTTCAGTAAGGGACAGAATCTTTTGAAGGAAGCAAAAAAGGGAAGGAATAAACTCTTAATGTGTCATTGCCTACATCAATGATGCGTTCACATTTTGCACTGTACTTGATTTTGATCACTTTCCATCAAAAGTGATAACACACGAAGAAAAGGATTCAGAGAAATTTTGGCACCAAATTGATTGGACAGGAGAACAGTCTCCACCAAAGCACAGCCTTTAGAAAATACAACGGTAACAGTTTAATTCTCCTATATGTATATAAGATATATATCTATAGGATTACATAAGGGTCATATTACTTCATTCTTTCCAAGCAAAAAATGGCTGCCCACAGTGAAAAAAAGTCACAGGTTATTACATATGTTGTAGTAATTAGTAATTGCCTTGAAGAACCGATGGCCAGTGGGTATTATGCAAAGAGTTTGCTGAGATTTTCAAATGGCTTAGAAATGTGTGCACTTCCAGTACCAATGTCCACCTGGGATAAGATGGCAGGAGCTACATACTGCATGATTCTTCAGGATCCTGTCTGTAGCTTGACCCAGAAAGAAACTTTCTATATGACAGCATTAGTCAATCCTCATTTTTTATAGTACCAGAAAACTCAAGTGTCAAAATAGCATTTTGTATGGAGCAGTGATTTGTCTGGTAACCTCCTCCTATGCTGTGCAGAGATGTTTATGAATAGCATAATGTTTTCCATCTTTAATAACCGCTTTCAACTGCCGTGAGTGTACGACAAAAACAACTTGCCCCCTCAGCTCTGAAACATCCTTCTGTCACTTATGTGACTTTGCAGTACATTAATGCCCTTTCCATAGCTCTACCAGTGTTTCAGAAGCTGTGCCTTGACAATGGGAGGTAGTCATTGTGGCTACAGGGACTGTGTTGTGTCTGGAGACCTCTGCCATGGCAACCAAATGCCACAAAAGCTTTCAGGACTTTGTTCCACTATTATCCTTTTGTTTTTAGGCAGTCAAAGGGAGTAGGAAAATCTCCAGAAAATGGAGAGAGGTAAATGGAATAGAGACAAATATCTGAAATACCTGCCTGTACCACAAATAAGCAGCACTCTCCTGTTTTACATTAAAGCGGCATTGCTCTCTTTGTAACTGCAGCTGAGCTGTGATGCTGTCTAAAGAAAATGGAAAGAAGAAGGAGGGGAGAAAGGATAATAGTGGCTTTTTTTTGTTTGTTTGGTTTGGGTGGTTTTATTTTTTGCATTGTGTCAGGCAAGTCCTCATTCAGAAAAATGGTTTGGGGATCTTTTCATGATAGAGAAATTTTAGATTTCTTGTAAAAATACATTTTTAAGGCACATTTACTTCTTTTTCATACAGCAGTACGTGTTTCTGGATGGGAAGTCCCATTTCCTTGGCCATCATCAATTCTCCTTTAGAAAAAACAAGTTCTAGCTGTAATGCTTGACATGAAAAACTTGTCTCCATTCAAAGAGCTCAGTGAGCTATGAAGAGCAACATTTAAACTACACAACAGGTTAGTTGGCAATGTTATGAAACATTCAACCAAATTTATGCAAGTGTCTAATCAAACAGCAGCCTTGGTCAGTTTTGAGGACTGAAGTAAATTTGGTTATTGTTGACATTAATTGAATGAGCCAATCAACTGATATAAAAATCATCCTACAATATTGAAATCAAACTTAATATGAAAAGTTATCACATAGATAGGATGGAGCTGCCAGTCCCGTACACACAGTATAATTAGTATTCTGAAAAGCCTGCCAATCTACAGTTACATGTCTGGCTTAGGCAAATCTAGCTGTAATAAATGACAGGAGGCTTACAGAATAAGTGTGTGGTCATATCTAAGAGAAATAAAAGCATGGCGAAGAGCATGTGAAAGCACAGCAACATGTGAGTTCATTTTTTAAAGTTTAGAATAAACAAAGAAAATGTTGCATTAACATTTTGTTCTAGGAGAAATAATTCTGTGTTCAGTGAATCCCTTGATTCTTGCTCATGTTTCAGTAAGCTCAATCCACCACCTCAGAAAAAAAAAAAACAAACCACTGAAATGACAGGAGTCAGTACCTGGATAATGTAAAGAATGACATTCAAAATGGTATTATCAGAGCTCTCAAGAAACTGAGAAACCTTATGGCCAGATCCAAAGAAGGACTTACATACTGAAGATTTAGGTAGAACTAAAGTACTTACATTCAAAACCATGACCCCAAAATATGATTCTAACCTGCCATTGGGTTACTAGAAGGAAGGGACTAGATAGGGACCTTTTTTTCTGGTTTTAATGACAATACAGGTGCTTTCCTGTGACTGAACATTATTAATGGTATGCAAACAACATTAATACAGCACAAAAATTAAATTAACCCCCCTGTGATCTACTTTTACCTTTCTGATGCCTTCAGAAGGGTTCGATACACAATTATCTGCTCCATTATTCTTACTGATAGTCCTCCACAGTTCAGCAAATGTGTTATCCTGCTCCAAAGGGTTGGTCCCTTTTGCTTTAAAGTATTCATACACTGCTGAATCCCTGACTGTACCATAAGATATATCCATTTGTTTGGACAGATCCTGAAATGTTCTGAAATTCAAGCGATATTGAGATATTAGTATTATGCAGTACATTACCCAAGATTTCATTCAAGAAATGATTACTATGTCATTAGTCAAAAAGCACTTACCCTCACTGAGTAACATTTGCATATCTCTTTTCTCATCATAAAAGAAAGCAAAGGAGTAATGTAATTGTATTGATACTGTATTAACTATATCCGAGCTTTTTTTCACCCCAGCAAAGACTTTTTTTTTAGACAGATAACATTCATGTTAAATGTTACAATTCTAAGTTTTCACAGTAACATAGTGCAAAACAAAGACTTACTTGACCACAGGAAACCATTAGTTAATAAATACAAACTTCCAGCCCCATCAGCATCACTAGAAATACGTTGCAGAATTCAGTGGAATTAGTTTGCAGTTACACTAATACTCCATCTGACTCAATCAATACAGCTGTTTCAAACAAACAAAAGTCTTGCTTACAAATTCCACTGACTCTCTCTCTTTCTCTCTCCCTCTCTCTCCTTCTCTCTCTCTCTTTTCACAGCCTCTGGTAAAACAGGCATTTTTCATTCACATACAGGCCTAACTTTCATTTACTCATCATACCACTCTGGAAGTGTAAATGGGCCTCAACCTGAGTGGCTGTGAATGCACCATTTATTTTCAAATGGTACAGAATGTAATTCACTCCTGGTTTACAGCCTTTTCTGCACAGAAAGGTGTAAATCACTGCCTGCATCAATGAAAACCAGGCTAAGTTTCAAAACATTTAAGGTGGAATCACCGGCATCAGAAACAGCATCCACCTATGTACATTCATTCCTATTCTCTGCCTCCTTCCTATGCCCTCAGTATCACTTCTGTGCAGTGCCACCATTTTTTTGATCTGAGCATACACACACACACGTTCAACCACTGACCATCCCATGCAGGGACCAAACTAGATCTCAGTCTCGAAATAAACCAAACTGGTTTATTTTGCATTTTATAATGTATAACTTCACATAATAACGCAACATACTCCTGATATGACCAACAGACTGACACTGAGATCAGTCAAATTGAAGCAACCCTCTCTACTCCCCTCACTTCTTTCTCTCCAAAACAATCTTTTAGAAAAAAAAAATCCTCAAAACATCTGAAAGGCCAGCTCATGCCACCTCCCACCTGCCTCCAACTCTTGGAGCCACAAAAGCAAAACATTTTGCCTTGCAGCTCTTGCAGAAGATTTCTTCACAATGCCACTAAGGAGACTTCACTTGGCCCATGAGCTGAAACTGTTTTCCATACAACAGACAGTACACTCTTTTCTCTGTTTCACCACAAGGATGCCACTGATAACACCTCACACCCACATAAAAGCCCCTCCAACACTATTTAAAAGCAAAGCAATCCGGGCATATACACAACACTATATAAAACTATGTAGAAAACTCTTCCTTCTTCTCCATCATGTCACATCCAGGCCTCCCAAGTCTGGCTCCAAAAGGGCTCCTGTATGGCCAGCTCTGTCCCCAGGGCTGCAGCTCAGCAGGGATGCCTTTCCCACACCAGCCAGAACTCTTCAAACTCACAAGCTGCTTTGAACTGTTTAAGTGGTTTAAGTTCTTAAATTGTGTTAAGGACTTTTTATCATTTTAAGCTGTTAAGCAGCTTTAAGTAAGACTGTGTGAACAGTTTTTCTCTATATACATTGCACATTTGTGGATTTGGACTAACTGGGAGTTACATCAAGTCCCAAACCTTCTGATTTCTTTAGCTGTGTACATAGCACTTTGGTAAAGTACAGAATGAACACCCTGAAGGTTGCTGGAAATTCAAAATTCTAATGAAAAATGAAAGAATTTGTGACAGTTTTATTTCTCTCTTTGTTTAACAATCCTGAAAGTTAAATTCTGTTCTCCTAAATGTTTCCTGTACATTTCATTGAACAGGACCATTTTTCCTCCAGTCTCGACCAAAAATGATTACATGCTGCATTTAGCTCTGTCTTTATTTTTAAAAATAAATTTCATCATATCCCATGGAATTGCTTACATCCTGGGAATGGACAATCTGCCTGTTAAAGACACATTTCTGTCTATTCTATGTACAAATGATGCAGAAAGATACTCAGTATACACAGGAGGGTTTCTGTGGCAACCTTTTTCACACTAGGTTTAGTGTATGGATTTTGGCGTGTGTAGGAGTGCGTATTTGGTAGAAGCATAAACCTTTTAGCTGTTTTTTAACAGATCTTTCAGCTGATAACAACTTTACAAATGCCTACTGCTCATGCTGCTATACTGTTTGAAAGTCTGAACATGAGAGTTTGGATATTAAAAACAAGTAATTAAACCTGCATTTTAAATAATGTCAGTATTTTCTGGATCAATTCTGCTGCTTCTGCTGCTGTGGAAGATTTGTCAGAAATACGCCTTTTAGTTAAATTGTTCTTTATTGACAGTATTTTTGGTTTACCTAAACTACATTTTATTGACAATCAGTACTGTACAAAAGCACAGTACATGTTGCTTTTTGAGCACAGAAAAGCACAGTTTCTTCAATTCACTGAGCATCACAGGGCACAGTGAGTAAATGCAGGCTTTGTATCAAATGCTTTGCAATAAACAGATAATCAGTACTGATCGAAGGGAGGGAAGCACAACTTTTGCCTCAGTGTGATAAGGCAACTACTGCACCTTTGTTGGCAGAATTTCCTTGGAAGAGATAATGTGGAGTATTGCATGTCGTAAGGATTATGTGTGCCTTTCTCGCAGTACCTTACTTGATGTACTGTAAGAATAGCCACAGACACAGGAAATTCTCCATACTGCACTAACATTGGAAATATCCTATGAGGTTGCCAAAAGATACAGTGAGGGGCACAGTAAGTAACCAAGCTTGCGAGCAGTTCCTGCAGCAGAAGTTCAGACGGATGGTGACTGTTTCAGTGAGAAAATAACCTTATGCCTTTACCAAATGGACCACTTAGCCAAAAACCTATTTCAGAAATTATTCTGACTGGGAATGGTCTAGACCACAGTTCTTACTCTGTAAAAAAAAATGTCTCCATATATTTCTGTACTGAAAGTGGTGGCATTGCTCAGTATCTCCACAGGGAGGTGAGAAGATCTGGACATGGCGGGTACAGTCACATATATAAAAGATACTGAATGGAGATTAGTATCTCCTGGCTTTTACAGGGTGAATTAAGGTAAGCACGTATGCAGTTTTTAAACATTGTTATTTTAATTCCAATAAGCCACTACGAGACAAAATCATTCACTGCTACATTTCAGATACTGGTTGTATTTTATAACAGTGTCATTCTCTAGAAGCAGCTGCTCTCAGGGTTCTTAAGCTTTATTTTTGCAACCAGTCATTAGCTGGATCCACCTTCTTTAGTCACTCAAATTCTTGCCTCACTTTACTATAGCAAAGGTTTCACGAATTAATATATAGAATAATTTGCAACAAAATTGTGTAGCACAACAAGATGCCCCATATACCTTACCACCTCAGTTATAGGATCTCACAACCCATTAAGGGCTCTCTGTAAGTGTGATTAAAGATAAAGCTAGTAAAGCAGAAAAAGCTGATGTTCCTCACAGTTACAGGAGGCTAACTTCAATTTATAGATAAATACATCCACTGTGTGATTTCTATAATAGACAAGTACATGTAAACCCATTCATTTAAGTAAATGTACCTGTGGTCAATCTAAACAAAAAGAGTGTCTTTTAAAACTGTATTACTAGCCAAATATTTAACACGTGTAGTTCTGCCTGCTAGAAAAATGCAACAACTGACACATAATTTCCAATGGAGTTGCAATTACATCCTGTAGAGTCAACTGAAAACTGGACTCTCTGCTTGTTTTATTTTCTGAAACATATTGACATAAACCATATGCAGCAGAATAAACAGTCAGGCAATAGCTGTACTGGCATTTATCATTAGACCACTAGAAAGAGTTGCTAGAATAACTACACTGATTAAGTTGCACTTTCTGGAGATGTTTTCTTCCAGTAAAAGACTCATGCAGCTGTAGACATATAAACTAAAAATGTGCTGCCACTATAGGCTTATGTTACTCTGGAATTGCTATAAACCCAAGACTTTCTGAATGGATAATATAAACAAATCTCATCTAAGTGACAGACTAAACCTGTTACTATGTGCTTTGAGGTAACTGCTGATCAATTAACCCATCTTAAGTCATCAGAATCATCAGACATGATTGAAGTATTTTAAAAAATAAAAGGATAAAGGCTCCTGTCATTTCTAAATTAAAAAAAAAGTGAATTTTATTTTTCTTCATAGTAGCTTTATTTTTTTTTTTTAATTAAAAGTTCTTAAAGGATCAAGGAAGAGAGGCAAAAAAACCCAACTTGCTTATTGAGATTTTCTTCATCCTTACTGTTCATTTTTTAAAAAGTTTGTAGCCAGCTGCACATCTGGACTTGTGTTTAAAATCTATTACTGTAAACAGGCCAGTTGGCTGGCACCACGATCATCCAGCAATAGTCTTTTACATCACAGTAATAAACTGTCCTGGGTTCAGCAGTAGCATTCATTTTTCTCCTCCTTGGTAGCTGGTGCAGTGCAGTGTTTTGACTTTCAGCTCGGGAACAGAGCTGATAACAATGTTTTGGTTTGGCCAAGGACTTTGTGAGCCTCATGCTTTGCCAGGGAGGAGGGGAAGCCAGGAGGAAGCAGAGACAGGACACCTGACCCAAACTAGCCAAAGAGGTATTCCATACCACAGCACGTCATGCCCAGGATGTAACTGAGAGTTAGCTGGAAGGGCTGGGGGACTGCAGGGTTGGAGGAGGTATCAGTCAGAGATTGGTCAGGCTGGGGGGCGGGGGGGAGTTATCGGTCAGCTGGTGGTGAGGTGATGTATTCTCTTCCCTTGTTGTTTCCTTTATCATTGTTATTATTGGTGGTAGCAGCAGTGATTTGTGTTATACCTTAGTTACTAAACTGTTCTTATCTCAACCCCTGGGAGTTGCATTCTTTTCGATTCTCTTCTCCATCCCTCTGGGAGTAGGGGGAGGGAAAGAAGGGGGGGGAGGGAGTGAACAAGTTACCTGACTGGGTTTAAACCATGACATAAACGTAGCCCTTAATCTTGGCTTCAGCCCTGGAAAAAACATAATGGGAAAATCCTGACAGCTCCTTGATTTAGAAGTAGTTTCTCCTTAACCTTCACAACTGCCTGTGTTCTGACACTATAAAGCTGGGGATTTTTCTAGTCTGCTAGTGCTTATGGAAAAATAATATCTCACTGTTTCTGAATCCACACTATTATTTTAAAAATATGCAAGATTTTTCATGCTTGGCTACTGTTCGTTCATTTGCACATATGCCACTAGCATTAGTAAAGCCTAAGATTAGACAAAGAAGTAGTGACCAGCACTTCACCCTCATTCTTCTGTGTTGTGAGTACACTTCAGAGTAACCTCTTCCTTCACAGTAGTATGTGTTTTGTCAAACATAAATAATTCCTTTTAACTAAAATTAATTAATTTTCTTAATATTAATCCTTAAGTCATATAGAGACAGTAAAATAAATTTGCTGCCATTTTCATATTTGGCACAGAAAGCTACGTTCTTTTACCTAAGGAAGCCAGTGCCCTGACATTTTTGCTCAATGCAGCATAATATTTTAGGTGATGGCTGCCATCAAGATAAAATGTCCCAGAGATGGTGAGACTTTTTAAGCTTCTCTGCCTAAATGAAGGCTTAGAAATGCATACATAAAATGTACGGTACAAGTCCTAAATTTCAAATTTTTAAATACCTATAAACTACTTTATTTTCTTTTAAACTTTTTTCTTTTTTTCTTTTTTTTTTTTTTCCCCAGGGACATCTACAGAATTAAATATAAGGGCAGTTCCTAACTGTAAGTGTATCCTCAACAGGATATATGAGAATGAAATACGTGCTTTGCACATTGGGAAAAAAGTAAACCCACTAAACTTCTAAGTAAAAATTAAAGTATCTGAATTGATTTGACACCTTATGCCACCAGTATAAGCCCAAGAAATACCTACAAGCTGAGACCTAGAATATAAAATCCTTTCCAAAAAGAGCTTTGTTTGATAAAATTATCACCCATGGAAAATAATGAGTTGAAAGAGCTGAAAGAGAATTCTGCCTACTGTGATTTGCAGAAAAACATTCCACATTTGAAGACATAAAATTGCTCAGAACTACTTCCTCCATGGGTGTATTTGCCAAGACGATGAGAATGAATGAGAAAACAGCATTTAGTGTTGGTGACAACAGCAGTTCACCCACTGAGAGATGGACTTGTAAACCAAGCAAGCTTTGCAGGATCAGCTTTTCATTTGTACATGTCCTCAAGCAAGAAACCAGTCTGCAAAGCTGAATCAAGGTTGTGGGTGGTAGTGTGGTGGTATGGATAATTTATACATGAGTGGAAGATAATTCCGTTCAGAACCCAAGTCCTGACCTGGGTCCTGTTTATTTTCAATATCCACTTTTAAAGCAGCAAGGCAAAGGATTTCAGCCTTACTCTGTTACTCACAGATGAACAATCTTTGGGCTTTGGATCTCCATGTTAAGTAAAAATTATGAATGGATAGATCTTGTCTTAAGATATCTGAAACTGAGTCCAAACTGCCATGGAAAGACATTCTCTAGAACTAGTCTACCCAAGTTGAATAGTTTAACTGGTTGAAGACCGGGGAAAAAAAAAAAAAGAAAACCACAACATAAATCCATCTGTTATGGATATAAATTGCCACTAGGGGATGATAGTCTCACTGATTCAGAGACTTACATGAAAAGTTTCACTGTCTTACTGAACCCAAACTATGAAAGCACAAGTCCACTTAAAAACAGAAAAAGCAATAGCAGTGCCTCTAAACATTAATGCAACCAATGTTTAGTAAGCCTTCAGTTATACTGGAAAGAACAATATATTAGGTGAATAATGAGATAGCATTAGAATTGACCTACCTTTAGCACCTGTGAGCATACAAAGTAAATGCTCATTAAAAAAGTAGTAAATATTATGGCAGATTCTATGAATTTCCAACATTTGTTCCAGGTCCATATAGGAATGTTACTAGTGTGTGTTAAACTGGATGTAAGATACATAAACTAAAAGATGGGGCAATTTAAAGATTACTTTTAGTGAGGCCAAGTTCAAAGTACTGTGGGAATGACAATAGCCTTAATACAGAGAATATTAAAAGGAAAGCAAGTTTATCTCCACATCTAACAACCTTAGACTTCAGACAAATTAGGTCCATGTTTTAATATGTGCATCTCTTGCTTTCTTTGAAATTATGAATAATCAAGCTGAGCTCCTAAATCAATCGTTAAATTGCCAACTTCTCTGTAGTCATATGATCAAATTCTGCATTGTTCTATTTCACTGCAAATCAAGTCACTTTAAATACTCTTAATTCTGTGCAGTGCTGTGCAGAGCAACAGGTTTCTTCCGCAAATTCACTGAACAAAATCTTTACTGATAGGGGTAGGCCAGTAGAAATTGGCAGCAGTCCTTGCATGCTTAGTATACACTCAGCAGGATCAAGTCCTTCACCAGCAAATATATCATTCTATAGTTTATATAAAACTTGTTTCATCAGCTGTCCATGAAAAATAGCATCCACTTTACTCTAAACAAAAGGCTTAACAGAAAAAGCCTCATCAGAGTTTCTACGAGGGAAGCCATAAGCATTAACAGAGTAAAACTACACTGAATCAATGGAGTTACAGACCTCACAGCAGGACTAAACATTTCCAAATCACGGAAGGAGACAAACAGTGCAGATAGTCAGGGCTATGTATGCGCTTGTCATCATCAGTGGAGTGGGAACAGCTGTTACCTGTGATTTCAAAGAAGCAGGGACTTCCCTGCAGTGGAGAAACCAATCAATTGGTATGTGTCACAGAACACGTTGCCATGTCAACCACAGACTTTTACTATAGTTAGTGATGGAACTCCTCAGCAGGTAATGGCACTGCAGCACCTGTTTTCAGGATGATAATGGTCAGTGATGCCAGTGTGGTGGCATCTATGAGACTTTATCTGGATTGGGACTCACTGCCTTATATTAGGTGCAACCAAAAGCAAAATATAACATTCAGTTATGGATTTACCGCTAAAACCAGCCTTATTTCTGCCACAGGAGCAGGGAATTTGCTACATGTCTCCTGTGTCATATGTCATGGCAACAGTTCTGTCACCCTTCCAGCATAAGATCAGGACCTTCTCTCTCCTGCTGCCTCAAAGAAATTTCCTTTCTTAGGGTACCTGGCATACCTAACAGGTAGACCAGAACTGCTGAGATCAGTGAGGTTATTCATGCACACAAAAGCATATGCTCAAGGGTTTCCAGGATAGGAGACAAAGGTATAAACAGTAAGAAAAAGGCAAAACAAAATAGCCAAGTAATATATATACAACATACTAGAAGAACAGAACTTTTACAGCTTCCACAATTACTTCATTTATTTGAAACAGCTTCCACTAGCCTCAGCTCCTAGATGCAAAGGGAAAGACAAGAAAACTTAACTGTCTTCCAAACTCCTGATACTGCAATGATTTCACTGCAGATCGTTTTCACTGGGACTCTGTTCCCGCAGAGCTACTACATAATTAAGTTTTAAAGGAAGGGAACAATCAGCATGTATACCCATTGAAATGCAAAGTCTGTCAAGCTATTAATAAATGATACACTGTCATGTTTACGATTTTAACAGTAATTAATTAGTCACTTTGTATTGGCAAAACATTTTTAGGCTTTGTGTACTTTCTAAGAGCCTAAGATGCAGTAGAAATTTGTTCTATTATCATCACTTGAAATCGCACTTTTGCTTTACTGATCTGAGAATAATCTGCAGTATTTTTGCTAAACTCAAAGTGTGGGGAATGTAGGACAAAAATCCATACAACTAGGCTGTGTCCTATTGCTCACAGAATATCTTAATGTCTTCCAGTGGTTTATTTAGGAAACATGCCCATTTTCAAAAAAAGACTGCGTATTTTCTGGCTGTGAGACTCAAATTTGGATCCAAAAATCAAAGTGGATTCTCATCATCATCAGTAAAACAGGTTCTTCCGTAAACAAAATTAGACCTCTGGTTATTTCTATGCATTGCTATTTCTAAATGATGCCCTCAGGACCACCTTGGCAGCTACAATCATCTGCAATGATCTGCACAAGTATGACTTGACTTGTTGCTGGATTGTAGAAGTTCATTTTGCCTAGAGCTGACACTGGCTGTGGTCCAGCACTGCACGTAAAGAAATCTGTTAAACAGCTAGAAATAAGCTAAACATCTCCTGATTGCTAGTCCAGTGTTTCTAACTATACTTCCAACCATCCTGTTCTCCAAACATCCTCCAGGCAATAAAAGCACAAGTCACTTAGATTGCTTATTTTTCCATTAACTAGGGGTTTTTTTTTGGTCACTTACTTGGATTTTTTTCTTTCTGGATGTCCCAGATTTTCTGCATTGTTATCATATGGTAAAGAAACCATGATGGTCCTTACAGTAGAAGATATGATTACTTTGCTTGAAAATATCTTCAAAAGCAAACAATAGCATAACAAATAACTCCATTAGTAGAGGCAGCAATGGAACTAATTTCCAGGGATTTGCATTTCAAAGCTGGATTCACTGGCAACCTGTACTGTGAGCTCTGGATGAAGTTTCTCAAATAGCTGGGCATTTATGATTGCATATGAATTTATCTGATATTTAATTGAAGGAGAGAAATCAGAAGGCTTCCTTTATATTTACAAGGGGCATTTACAAGACCTCTCTTCACCACCCTCTTTTTCTGTATTTCTAACAAATTCATAACCTTGAGATATTCAAAGAAACACAGAATAGTTTGGGCCAGAAGGGACCCTCAAAGGTCATCTAGTCCAACTCCCATGCAATGAGCAGGCTCATCCTGGACTAGATCAGGTTGCTCAGAACGACATCCAGCCTGGCCTGGAATGTCTCCAGGGATGGTGCATCCACCACCTCTATAGGCAACCTGCGCCAGGATTTTATCACCCTCATTGTACAGAATTTTTTCATCACATCCAGCCTAAATCTCCCCTCTTTTAGTTTAAGACCACCACCTCATCCTATCACAACAGGACCTGCTAAAAAGTCTGTCCCCATTTTTCTTACAGGCTCCTTTTAAGTGCTGAAAGGCTGCAATAAGGTCTCCACAGAGTCTTCTCTCCAGGCTGAACAACCTAGACTTTCTCAGACTTTCCTCACAGGAGAGGTGTTCCATCCCTCTGATCATTTTTGTGGCACTCCTCTGGACCCTCTCCAACAGGTCCATGCCTTTCCTGTACCAGTTTGGCCACCATGTTCGCAATTTAAGAATGGAAAGTAGTAGACTGAAAAAGAGACATTTAGAGTAATCACATTAAAGGCCCAAGTTGTCAAAAGCTGGAGCTTTAATTTGTATCCTGAGATCCACACTTAAACTACTACATGACTGGACAGATTTTCAGAACAGATCAAGGAAAGCTTTAGCACAACAGCACATCTGTAAGATGCTTGCAGATTCAGTTAAAAGACTGGAAAGGGATAATTGCTATGAGCAATTGCTGCTCATCCTGCAATAATCAGTCTTGCTGAAAAATCCGGGTTAGCCTGGGTCCATATTCTGTATTTGATTCAACATTTAAAACACTTTGCCATCCAACCTTTCTTGCAGTAGCTTGAAGGGTTAACACATTAATTAAAGCAAGGTATTCTACTCCATAAATTATTAATTAAAAGAAAAACTGCAGCTGGTGTTTAACAGCAACTCAGTCCCAACAGCAGGTTTTAGTCACTTCACCTAAAACATATCATAAAGTTGGCATGAAAATCATATTGTTAGAATCAAAAACATCTGGCGAGTGATACACAATTTTACATATAATGAAAATAACAAACTACCTCTATTATTTATGCAGATGCACTTTAAGTTGTTTGCTATGCTGATGTCTTTTACCATACACATTTGGAAGCTAAAAATCCTAATGATGATTAATGATTAAGATCAAGAGGGAAGAAATTGCTTTTTCCCTTCTCAACTAGTGCTATAAGCACTGATACCACTGCCGTTCTGTTTTGCTCTCAGATGACAAAGAGTAGCTTTTTAATTAAATAGAGTGGGGACTGATAAGCTTGGCTTATCTTGGTTCTGGCTTATAAAGTCCTTACTCAGGGCGAATGGTACTTTATACAATGACTGTTATGATATCATTATACTGTGAGGAGTTCCATTAAAGTCCATGAAATCCAAGTGTGGGATAAGGTCCTACTCAACTCCTTATTAAGTTTTGATTTATCAGGAGCTGTTGCATCCTGCAAGAAAAGAGATCTCGGTGCAGAAAGCTCTGGGCTGCTGCCTGCACTAGCGTCAGCAGTCCCATAGCCAGGGTGGAAGGGCTGGATGAATTCACGTGGCTCAGATATGTCAGAGGTAAAAATGATGCCGGAAAAGAGCTTCACACCCTTCCCTTACGACAGGGAGTAAAGCAGAAGCTATCAATGTTGACATTAAAAAGAGAAGAAAACAGAAGAACTCTGAAGAGGCATCTTGATTGCTAGAACATGTGCTGGGTACTCCTGGGAAATCAAAACATAGGGCTCTTCATTAATACTGGAAGCACATACAGCATTCATCAGTTATCCCTGATGTCTAAAGTGCATGCATTACATATCCTTATTTTAAAGTCTGAAGGCCCATTTGCCTGTTTCTCAGAGGACCAAGACTGCAAGCATTGGGTGTACTTCCCCATTTCATTCTGAAGTAAACAGAAAAAGAGACCTTACCCTTTTTGCCTGTCTCTCCTCACCCTGAACACAAGTCTTGCCTGAAAAAATGAATCTCATGCTAGGAACATTCACAGCACTGCATAAAAACCAACTAGCTGTTTCTTATATTGAGATTAATTAGTTTATTGGGTAGCCTAATTACATACCTTGAAATATGAGCTTGGAAATTGTATTACTGCCATATGAAAGAAACACAGTCATTATTCTGACTGATGTTTTTCTATTCTTTTTTAAGATAGATATGACTATTCATAAATCAATTAAATCAGTGGCTTATTCTCCTAGGCTGGTTTTAATAGTTCAGAAGGCAAACAACTTTAGTGCATGTGATTACATTTCTTCTAATGGAAATTTGGCAGCTATATCAAAATAACTTTTCTAAGGCAACACCATTCTCTCCCTCATTTCCAGATGAGTCTGGAAACTGTATTATGTTATATGGGGGCAAGCGTGCAGAAGAGAACATTGCTCGGTAAGGCTGATCAGCCCAGGAAGTGGAAAGAACACATGTAATCATCCCTTAGCAATACAGTAATATTTCCAGAAATTTTTTCTTTCCCTCTAGAAAACCTTGTACAAGAACTAAGAAATAATAGGGAAGCACTTATGGTAATAAACAGTAGCATCACAGTCTCCAGGGAAACTAAGAATGCCCAGCTCTTTCTCCCCTCTAAACACCAATAACCTGCATCTATTGAAAGTGTGTTTTGCTGTTCTTGTTTGGTTGTTGGTTGTTTTCTTTTTGGGGTTTTTGGTTTTTGTTTGGTTCGTTGGTTGTTTGGTTGTTTTTTTTTACATCATCAGGAATAGTTTCTAAATCTCTTTATGAGAATAATCAATTTTTAAAGCCTTTTCTTTAACTGGCAAGTTTAGAGTTTTCCACCTCATGGCAGAGATGGTCTATAAACATTTGAGAATGTATTGGAACAGCTTTTATTTCAGAAGATGAAATACCATCCTATATATCATTTAAGGTGTTAAGAGTTTAAGTGTGAAAAGAATGATCTTCTATCATTATAAAGTGGCTATTTTAGGTTTGCATGAAAATGTCAAAGAGAAAAGCGACCAGTTTAAAAGTGTTTGCAAGATGATGGAGCTCACTATCCTGAGAGGAAAAAAAAAAAAAAAAAAAAGAGAAAATAAAAAAAGAGTAACAGCTTAAAAATAATGGATTTCAAAAGACCAGACCTCAACAGACTTCAGGAACTGCAGGAGAAAGCCTCTTGGGAAACTGACTTAAAGAATGCAGGACTACAGAAGGGCTGGCAATTCCTGAAAGAAACCATATCAAAGACACAGATGCAAACTATCTTAACATGAGGAGCTATAAGAATAAATTATAAAAAGCTGTTATAATGTCAGCAAGAGCTCTTTCAGGACCTAGAAAACCACAAGCATTTTGTTCTGATTATAAAACAGTAGTGCATCCATTTGACTAATTACATACTAGAAATACATGGGAGAAAAAAATCAAAGAATCAAAAATAAATCCTCCTCAATGCCAATGAATAAGCTTATACGCTCTAAGATGTTACTGCACAAAGCAGTTTGTGTCATCCCTCAACTGAAGTTCCTGAAGTCCTCTGCCCACAACAGAGCTGATGAAAACACACATGCCTGTACCCCAGCTATCCCATACAAAGTCTGATTTCTTAATTTATGGCTGATTTCATCAGTACAACATGAAACAGATTACTGTGCACTGTAACTCTTCTCTCCATCCAAAATAATCTAAAGAAATAAACAGTTCAGCGCATGTTCCTTACAGTCACAGTCAGCCTGCTGAAATTGAATATATGGCAATGAACAGAAGGTGCGAAAATTACTTTTGCTGCCAGGTGGGTGAGAAATTCTGGTGCTGAACAACCATGGTATGTGAATGACAGAAGCACTACTTAGGTGGAGATGTTGGTGAGGAACTGTGCAAGATGAGAAGATGGTTTATTTTACAAGAGTAAATGAAACATTTCCCAAAATATGCAACAGATTAGCAGAGCTGGAAGCTCATTTATGTCCTGTCTGAGCTGATAGCAAGTAAACAAATAAGTACAACTTTCCCTTATACAAGTAGGTACACCTACTTTCAACTTCATCTCATTGCTTCAAAAGAATTAGCTTACTGCAATAAAGTGCTAATTATTGGTAGTTCTGTGAATGCAATTATGCACCTCATAATAGCAAAACCTGCATGACTTTTATAATAGGGTCCCCTATTACACCAATGACTCTGACCAGCACAGGTAAATGGCATAAAATAAAAGAAATTTTATAGGTTTTTGATTTGATTTTTTTTTTTTTATGTGTTTGGTTGGTTGGTTTTGGTTGGTTTTTTTTTGTTATGTTTGGGTTTTTTTTTTCTTTTCTTGGGGGGAGGGGCCTGTTTGGTTGGTTGGTTTTGGGGTTTCTTTTGGTTGTTTTGTTTTTTTTTTTTCCCAGGCAGCTCTTTCACTACCAAGTGTCACGAAGATATTTATATTTTCTCAGGCTCTACTTGGCTTCTCACTTTGAGGGTCTTTGTTTAAATTCTTAAGTATTTATATGTTTAAGTACTTAAATACAAAGATATTTACCATAAAGGCATGTAACAGTATCTGTCTGTCCAAAAGAATATCAAAGATAGCCATTAGGCAAACACATGTTATAGTATGTTAACACGCAAAAAGCAGTTAGGTAATTTTGCATTGTAGGTCAAATAAATATCTACTTGATACAGTGGAAAAAAATATTAAAGTTTTTGCAGGAGTGAAAATGTCTGAAGCTTTAAGGCCATCTCTATTTGAATTGCTATAGTAATAATTATTTTGCCGTTTTAATATCCTGCTATATTATATTGTATTATCAGTTCATATAAGACATTAAATCAGCTTCTTTAGAGAAAACCGACAGAAATACAAATGCTCTATTGGGCAAAAATCATCTATTACTGCATTTTGTGTTGTTTACCCCTTAGGAGTCACACAGAAGATAAAACACAACAAAATAAGCCATAGGTACTATCCTTGTAATAAAAAGAAACCACATACTACAACAAAGAAGGCTGAATTCAGGAGCCAATGATATTTAATGCATGCAGAAATCGTACAGCTACACTACTCTATGGACAGCCAGTGAACAACATATATTAATTTGAGAAAAATTGACTTAAAAGGTGACTCAATCTGAGTTGAGAAGGGACTGTGTATCAAATCTCAGCTTTGAACTAATCCTTGTACATTTTGATGGGCTGTCATGAGGGTTGTGGCTCTTGCTACATTTTTACCCTTCCAAAGCAAAAGAAAAAAATAATGAAAAAATCATTTTATTACATGCACAGATGGTAGATTTTGCTAACGTCATATCCAAATAATTTTCTTCTCTAATGTGCTCATGCATATGAATGTTAATGCCTCAATGCACTTAAGTCACAGAACTTCTCAGTAACAAGAACAAATTAAGAGATGCTACAATATAGATGTCATAAAAGTAGAGTTGAAGAGGGTGTGGAATCACAGATCTCTTCATTTGCCATTGATCTCTAATATATGCCACATTTTTAATAATGGCAACTGAATAGATGGAATGCAGTCTTGATTTTCAGCTGTGTATTCTCATTTCTTTCCCAGAAAAATGTCCTCAGGAAATATTTGCTTGCCTGCTTGCTCAATTAGATAGGAGTAATTAGGTTTCATTTTAAGCCATGGTTGAAAGGCATATGCCAACATTCAGAAAGCATTTTAAAAGGCTCTAGACTTTTTGAAGCCCTGGATTTCCCAGAGGCACACACTGGGCAACACCATCAATGAAAGTGAAATGTAAAGACAGACAATGGGGGTTCTAGCACTGGCAACAACAGTGTTTTGTCCTGTGCCTGAGCCAAGCTCTGCCCTTTAGCACTGCTGCCCTGCTGCACAGGCTCCAGAGTATTTCCTATAAAATTTCTTCGATGTGGTCTAAACAGGGAACACTCTGGAAAGAAAAAAAGTCTTGAGTTTTCGTCCTTGCTCATTCACTTGCATCTTTCTTACACTCCTTTTTAGCCTTTATTTTTTATGGATGAACTTAATCGAGTTATTTAATGACTGAAGCTTTTGCTCACAGGCCTTACGTAATAATCCTGATAATTATTTTTTATCACACTCATTCATACATGCCTCCTGCCAACGTGCCTGAGGTGCTGCACAGACACTGCAAAACAGCACAAATTAAACATAACAAAAGAAAATCCAATGACGTATTTAGAAAGGCATGTATGATTTTAATGAGAAAGTCTGTTTTCAAACATGAGAAATTTCAAGGCAAAACCACTGCAAATACAGAGGGATTCCTGTGAGTTTCTTGCTACCAACCCTATCAAATGCACTTAGCTACAGCAGATGAAACCTTTGTTCATTTCCCTCCAGCTGGCATCTTCAGAACACTTTCCTCATTTTATTTAAAATATTTTTAGATTGTTTCTGGTTTGTATGTAACCTGGAAGATCTCTCTGTTTTGAGAGCTACAGAGCTATTATAATATGGTCATTTCTGGCTATCATCTTTAAAGCAGTTAAACTGACATCATGCCACATAAGATACCAAAACAATTGTTACTCTGTTACACAGAAAGGGAACTGAGACAGAAAGGACACTAAGCTTGCCAAGATCAAACAAAGCTTGTGAAATAAAAAGAATTTGCACTCAAGTTGTCCAAGTGACAGACTATCACCCCATCTAAGCTGCAGTATATCTTCAGCTGTCACTAAAACACATGAAACTTGGGGATTAAAATGCAAATAAGGAACACCTTAAGAAACAACACATGTGGACTTAAAGGCAAATATGACTGCATTTGTATCCAGTCCATGACTACATATATACAGATGCCTTTCAAAAACATCTACAGCATGTGCAAATGTTAAGGATCAATTTGATGAAATCTTTAAACTCTTAACTCCTGAATTTGCAAATTGCCTACTGTTTTAACATCCTTTTTTTTTTTTCCCCCGAGATTCTTAATATCTTGCCAGACAAGCTCTCCAAAACCTGAGTTTCCAAATATCTGTGCAGCTACTGAACTGCATGTAGTCTGCTTGTTAACAAGAAATGAAGCTGGAAGTTAAGTCACTGCTAATTAAACTCATAATTACAAGTGGAAGGTCAGACAGCAGATCCAAGGGCTGTATGAAAATGTAATAAAACAAAAGAAAGAACAAACTTGAATGCAATAATTCAGTCCTTACTTGGCAGACTGACCCATTAGAAGACTTCTCAGCTGTATACAGTTCTGAAGGCAAATATTAGAATAATGAATGCAAATCACTTCGGTTTAAACAAGTTTGTCAAGGATTAGCACAGCCTCTAAACATTACTTGGGTTTCTATTGAAAAAAAAATCAAACCAAACAAAAAACAACCAACCAACCAAACAAAAAAAAATTAGAAAGATAAAAGGAAAAAACAACCCACAACAATTAAGAATTGCCCATTTACAAAGTTAGAACATGAATCACGGCTTCCTAGCCTGAGCTCCCAAGTGGCTGCCACTAGCACATCCTCACAAAATGCCTTCTTTGTTGGAAATGGGTAACATCTCATTCCTCTGCTCCTGTGCAGTTCAGAAATCTGCTTCAGAGTTCACTGCTCTGCCTGTGAATCTCCATGAACACAGAAATCCAGAGGTAAACCACTGTATTGCCTTTATTCCCTTGTTGTAAGGTTGAAGCAGACAGAAGATGGGAAGATCACAAGGTAATTTAGGCAGATGGCTCAGAGCAGCAGTATTAAAAGAGCAAAGGTTCGCAGAAGTACCAACTACTAGCAACTGGAAAGTGGCTGCAGGACAGCCAAGGAAGCTTCACACTATTTTCTGCTTTCCTTGATCTCCTGAAAAGCCAGAGCTTTTGATATGGGTCTCAAACTCCACGTTCTGACCTTCCCCACTGCTCTGTCACACTGGGACGAGTGATGGGCACACAAAGACACGTGAGGAGCAAGGCAGCACATGCAGCCGTGCCAGACCAGAAAGCCAGTACTTCTCCCAACACTATCCCAGTTGTGAAGAAGCCCTTGGGGGTTTGGGAAAATCCAAGGAGAAGGATTTTTTTTCTTTCCAGGATTGGCACGTTTCCAACACAGGATCTGGACACCTTGACAGCACAGCACTTACTAACCCATTTGGAATTTAGGAAGCTTCTGTTAGGAAATACAGAAACACAGGCAGCATACCAAAAGTGCTTCCTGACATGGCTCCTGCTTTGGGTATTTCACCTTTCTGTGAGCCATAGGCTGTCCCTGAGATTCATGGCAGGGTGGAAATGCCTTGTGAGATTTTCCAATTCCAAATTAAAAAAAAAAAAAGATTCCCTCATGAGCAGGCTTTCATCTGACATGCTAATTCTAAAAATCTGCCTTCCAACTGTTCAACTTTGCTTCAGTGAATGCCTCACCGAGCCCTTTCTAATAAATATCATTTATGATTTCTGTAACACACTTGTTTCACAGTGAAACTGTGGAGGTAATGACGACTGGGTTGATTGACACCTAGTTATTCAATCAAACATATTCCTATCCTGCTAGTCACAGACCACACATGCCAAATTTGATGCTGAAACAACTTTTATCAAGCATTTTGGAGAGGGCTTGGGAAGAAAATCAGCCTTGTAATCAAAATCTTAACTATGTTGCAGCTACTGCGGCAACATAATCCTATTTTCTGTCCTGCTGGCAATTTAGTAGCAGCAGTGCAGAACACCAGAGAACTTCTCTATGGAGGGAGAGATAACAGCACACGTTTACCGAGAGGATGGGGGCTTGGTTTCTTAACAATGGAAGTATACACAGGTGTATTTGGCAGTTCTCAGTTGGTGGGCAAATTTTTATCTATAGCTTATTGTGCCTCTTTGGGTGGGAAAAATGGATTTCACAGAAGTATTCTTTTCTGGGTCCCTGAAAGATATGTGGGCAAGACGAGTGGCAGATTTAGAAAGGCAAAAATAGACACCATCATACAATGCAGAAGATAAGTAGTACTGGGAGCCAAGACATCGGGCCACGATGCATCTTGTAAAGCAGTAATTTACCTTCTGAGGAAAAATATTTGTTCTAAACCTGACACAATGTTTAATAAGATATTCTTCCTAAATTGTGGGGACATGAAAATACCTTCATCATAGATTAGAAATTAAGGCTCAACAGAGCTTCTGGAGAATCTATTTCTTTAGTCCATATCCTCTTCCCTAAGGCACTACTAAGCTTCTCTCTCTCCCCCCCCTCAGATTCCTCACTGAATTTCACCCCAATTTTTGTACTCCTCTGAACTGTGCTGAGTTTTGGGAGGTGCTCAGTAGACCAAATGGACAACTTCTTCAGACATGAAAGAACTAGAACTTTCAGATTTTTTTTAGAAGATCATTTATTCAAGCTTTCTGGATGGCTACTTGTGTCTTGGATTTCAAGAGCAAATTCTTCATTGAACTTAAACCTTATTCCCATTACAGCCAGATCTCACAGATACTCTGTGGTAGTTTTACTCTATTTAGCTTCCCACGTAATTTCCAAAAATTACTTGCAGTTCCTACTTCTATTACTGTTAAACCCCACTTATTTTGGTAATACTAACAGAAAATTAATTTATAACAAAGCTTGTTATGGTTTTGGGCTGGTTTTATTATTATTATTGTAACTTTATATCCTACAAAGCATTATATTACCTGCAAGTACACATTGGCAAATTTAACACTGGAAATGCTATTAAACTCATGTTTATGAGAAATACACTTATTTATATCCTTCTGTGCAGATACCAAAGAGAAGGCAAAAGCTGTTTCTTGAATGCCAGCCTCACCTACATGCCAATTCCTCCGTTTCAGGAGCAAACCACAAACATTACAGTCTCAGTTTTGCAACCCCAGAACAGACTGACAGGGTAACTGTGTCACTCTCTAGCACCTAAAATCCTTGGCTTAGCATCTTGCAGGAGAGCCTGTGTAGCACTACCCATCCTCTGGCCACCTCACCATTCCATTGCCATCAGATCAAATCTGAGATATCAGGTACTAATCCTGTCAGCACTGACTGTGGATCAACGACCCTCCCAGTACTCCATGTCAGTGTGAAGGTGGAAATTTTGTCCATGTTTTAAGAGGAAAAAATAAAAACATACTTTATCCTTTAAATTTGCTGAAGGAAAACAAATTACACATAGACAAATTGCCACCAATCAACCAGCAGCTCTCTGTAGCTGCTCAGAGGCCTGGTTTGTTGAAAATATTCTCATTGGGTATGGATTAGCAAGCTAACAGCAGGGGAAAGAAGTCAAAGGTGCAAGATAAATTGTGTTTGTTACAGAAGCTGTAATTTATCATCACAATATTGCCAACACAATTGTAGAGAATTATATATAAATTTAATAAAACAACTGCTGTATTACATCTATTATCCTGGAGTCAGGTTTGGTTATCTTTTCCTCCTTGAGAAGATTTTTCTGCAAATAATGCCACTGAATCTGGCCATTTATATTTTAAAAGACTGTCTGTATTACCTTATGTGCAAATAATAGTATAAACTACAGCATATATCAAAATACTGAGAACATAAAATTACACATTGAGGAAGTGAAATCTTATATAGTTCCCTAGAGGTGGCAGTTCCCTCTGATGTTCAACAAAGAAATAGAGACAGCTGAAGCAGTGAGAGCTCTTGTTAAACAAAATATGTATAAACCTGAAAGACCTCTCTTCTGCAAAAATACACAGTTAAAGCGCCATTGTTCCCCTTCATGCACCTGTCAAAACTGCTTGGGGGATGTTGAAGTGAAGGTGAAGATGGGGGAAGAAGAAAAAAACAGCCACTGCAAATAAGCAGAGTATTTTATTAGAAAGTTATCTCCTTTTTGCAAGAATGGGTGCTGAAATGGATAATACCTTTCTGTGAAATCCAGGTTTCCAGCTTCATGTTAAGAAGAGGCTCTTACCTTATGGGATTATCCATCCTTGATACTGTGAGAAAAGCTGCTAAGTTTGCTGTGTAGGAAGAGCACACGATAAGGGTGAAGAGCCACCAGCTTCCCATTACAATGCGCATAGCTACAGAATTTACAGGAGATTCTCCCCCTACAAATAAACAGAGAAAATGAGGGTGTCTCAGCAGCTTCCATTTACGATCACTCACTCTCTGCCCTATTATGTTACATGTTTTGGAGCTACCTCTCTGCATTTCTGGTTCTCCTCCAGACCGCCCTTTCACTGTGAGAAAACCACTGCTTCCATGTAGACTGGTAATTTACAAACATTTTCTCCAGTCAGTCTCTTGCCCTGGCTACTGTTCTGGAAAATCATCTTTCAAAGTATTTCCCTTGGGAATTTTTTAGGATCAAACCTACAGGACATGAAAAATGTTCTAAATAGAGTAAGTTTAATGGTGAAGCACAATTAATAGGCAGGAATTAAATCATTACAGTGTTCAGAATATAGTAATATTCTATTTCCAATGACCATTTCAGATTTGGAAAAAACCCACAAAGCTGTCCAACGGCTTGTGTGTTATCTGTGCTGTATTTAAATCTGCAAAGACTGAAGCATTAGTGTCATTACTTGTTACTCTATACAATATTTTAAAAAATGTGAAGATTTCTTTCTAGCAGGTTTCAAGCACATTATGCTTGAACATTGTTGGAGACTAGGTCTTACCATACAGCTAGCACTAGTCACTTCAGCATATGTTTGTGCTGATCGTATCTTACTACACTTAAACCCAACCAGGATGCCACCTTAATAAGACGAGAGACCAAGTTTCATAGCACTAGTAAGGATTTTTCAGCTGAAGCTTTATAAGCTTCCAATCACAATGAAAAAATGTAGAAAAAATTAATAACCTACCCATATGCTATCATTCAACAAAACCTGCCTTCCAAGAATAGCACTAAATTATAGATATGGGGCAAAAACTGTGTGAGCAGATTTTGCAAACAATTATTTACAAAAGTAACTTTGTTAATGATAGTAATCCTACTGAATTCAATAGGATTAGTCCTATGCGTAGAGATTGCTGAGTGTAAAGTTAGCTTCACAACTACGGATCATTTCCCTATTCACTTCAAAGAACACACTACAAAAAAAAAAAGTCTCACATTAGTTCAAAAACACATAAACTTCTAAAATTAAATTTAAGCAGTTAGGGAAGATGCTAGCCTCAGAGTTTGAAAAGCAATTCTGCAACAAGCAGCTCTGTAGTTTATCACGTGATAATTTTCCCAAAGTGGGAAAGCCTGCTAGGAGTGTTTTTTCTGGACTTACTGAGAGACAGAAAAGGAGAACATACTGCTTCCCCCACCTCAAAACTTACCTACCTCTTCTCATTTTTCATTAGCTGGGCTAATAAAACACGTTACATCCCTGCACGCGCCTTCTCTTTGATCTTTAGACCATTCTGGCCAAGACTAACATGTCCTGAGCTGCTTTACCCAAGGCTGAACTTTTCTGAACTTAAATCAGAGGCGTTTATAAAAGTGAGTACCTTGCTGAACAAAGGCGCCGTAAACAACCCAGATGGCACTGTGGAGGGTAGAGGAAGCAGAAGGGCTCGGCTGGGAAGCATTCTGCGCCCTGACTGCCTGGATCCGGTTCAAGACAAATATCAAGACACCAACTATAGGGATGGCTGCAGCAATGCAAGCCCACACCGCAAAGTCGAAAGGAGCAAAGAGAGAGAAGATGTTGATTTTCTCTTCAGGCTTTTTGATTAAGATCCCCACGGAATAGTCCATGTACCGCTTGCTGAAGTCCACAACACTCTCTCGTTCTGGTGTTATAGTGATGGCTGAGATGGCTAGGTCTGCTCTCTGTGAGACAAACGCAACAGATCAGATCTCTTCCTTTCACCATGAATTTGGCCAGCGTGAGCTTTAAGGAGAAACATTTTACGAACCAAGTGACTCCATGCATTTTTTTCTATAACTTAGAAGAAATTTAAATAAATTGCCTAAAAATAAAACCACAATCAGTTTTATAATTTGAACATTGGTTAATTGCTGTGGTCTAAAGCAGAGTACTGAAAAATAATATGTCACTATCTGGAACAAAAAGCATCACTCTGATTCCTCTCTGGAATGAGTACAACTTATTTCACCTTTATTTCTCATTTGTTTTCCAGAGGATGCCTAAAATTCCATACCATATAAAGCTGGTGCACTGCAAGCTGTAAGAAACATCATTTATTTAGCTTGAGTATTTGATAGCAAAGTGCAAAGAGCTAAGGTTTGTTGTTCTCCCTGCAGAACTGCCTACTTCATATTTATGATGGGATTTCATATGACAACTGGGGGGGGCAGATTTTGTTGGTTTTTTTTTTACGATGAATAAAGTGATTGCATAAACTAGTAATTGGAAGAATGTATCAAAGGCAACTTAGCACCTGAAACTGCTTTGACCTCAACATTTAAAGCAGTTAGGTTTTACATGTAGAGGGTCATTAAAGAGTATGCAAACTCAATGACAGCTAAAACAGGAGTTAGTAAATAAGATTCCCAAAGCTTTTGAAGAGCTGCAATTATATCATGAATAATGTTCCGTTTTAATAAAAAGAATTCTCTTAGAAAAAAAAATAGAATGTGCTTTTTGTTTCCTATCTCTACCTTTTGTTTGGAAAATAAAGCAAATGTTAGATGAGGGAGGTCTGCTTTGAAATCCTTTGGAGTCAGTGGAAAACCTAGTAGCAGAAATAATTTTAAAAATACTATCATAGATACTTTGTTGCTTCAAAGAAAGCAATTTCCAGAGAAATTTAACAGGATTTCTTACCCCATTTTCAAATCAATAAGATTCAAACAGCTTATGTCAATGCAAAGTAAGTAAAAATTTCTCTATACTACCTAGCACCAACCAAGAATATCCCATTATCGAACACACATTTCCTACAGTTTTAATTGCTTTTATTTCTTCCTAAACAACTACTTACAAAATACTGAGCTGCCTACATACTAGTTAATGAGAAAGCTTTCATTTTCAGTAATAACTCCACTGCAGAAGAGTAACCTTTTCTACAAAGGGCAGCCACATAGAATATTAATTCCTTTGGTTCTCCTTTTTATTAACATTTGTCCCATACCAGATAGCAAGAACATGAACCAAATATGCTCTAATTTCATTCTCTGGGAAATTCTAAGCTAGGAATTTTCCCCATTTACTTCAATGGAGTTCACACTCCTGATTTGAAAGGCTGTAATTAAGAGAAGAAATTTGGTCCTCTCTGTTTTAAATGAATGAATAATCTTGAGATCAGTTTAAATGCTGGTCCTTCAAAACACTTCTTTATGGTATATTACATGGGGCACTTTTCCTGTTTTGGAGTCAGGCAGCTGGTAATTATCACATTGCCACAAAGTGACCCAAAGCAAGTCACACCTACAAACAAGCAGCAAAGACATAATGACAAAAATGAAAATAACAACATTTTAAGAAGAATATATTATTTTTAGTCTTAACTCACACACACATACATGTCCTTTCTTATTCTTACAGCTATGTAAAAACAGAGATTTACGCTGATAAAATTGATGTTGAGTTGGAAGTAAACAGAACAACAGACTTTCTAGTTCTTACCCTGTATACAGTTCACACTACACTCAAACCACCCATGGCTCTGAAGTGTTCTGCATTTGTGCTTTGATCCTAATTCATTCTCTCAGAGTTTGGAAGATTACAAAGCTTTGACACCCTACTCCATAGAGATGGGGGGGGAAGGGTTATTGTTTTTGTTGTTCTTTGTTTTAAATGCAGATTCTTTTTCTGTGTACCTTGTTAATTAGTTCTCCAATCATGCCATTCCAGGAGCTGTTTTGGAGCTGCTGTCCATATTTGCCATCAGGAGCCTGATATATCTCATACTTGAAGCCCAGATTCTTGGCAAGTGCATCCAGGACATCAATGGAAAATCCTTTATATCGTTTTGGTTGCCCAAGAATGTTCTCTGCCACCATCACAAAAGGTTCTTCCTGAGAATAAAAGAGTATCTTAACTGATAATAGAAACAAGATTTTCAGTTTGCTTCTCTTAGTAAAAGAATGTTTCCTGAGTTAACTCTGGACAGCTTGGTACAGATTTTGAGACAAAAACTGTAGGCCATGAGGGATACTGTGTGGCATCCCAACTAGACACTAGTGTCTCAGCACCTGAGTCCTATCTGTAGCCTTGTGTTTTCCATAGCTCTTGAGAAGAGGCAGAGACTCCAGAAAATAATTCAACATCCTCTAGCAGCTTCCGGGTGCCTGAAGTACCTGCCTCTTCTCACCAGCTATAAAAAGGCAACAGACACCTACCTTACTGTCCTAACTAGCTGTCTAGAATATAGGTATTAAGCTGTCTAGAATATAGCTATTGTTAAGAACACAAGTCCAAGATAGGAACATTACTGTCCATCTATCTCAGTCCATATTAGATTTAGAAAGCCATTTTTTACAGATAATGATTAGTCCAGGAGACATACTAAAACAAAATTTAATGAATGCTGCATAAAATGAATATTTTAAATTGTGAAAATTCAAAGAATAACCTTCACAGGTACTGGTCCTGGAGTATTTTAAATTAAAGTACGTTTTGGGACGACCAAGGAAATGCAGCATTTTGTGTTATGTTTTCTGTCAGGTGTGGGCATCCTGTTCTCCTGCAGGGGAACTCAAGGGCTGCCCGCAGCACAAGGCTGGCTGCCTTTGAAACCTGATACTGATATTCTTATGGAAGGGATCTGCTCACCTCCCATGTAAACTGCAGCACAATCTCGCCTGTCACCAGGTAAAGCAAAGAGAACTGGGGGTTGGAGGAAGACCCTTAATGACCTTATGCGGTACTTCTTATTTGTACCATGATTCAGAAAAAGAGAAATTAAAAAAACCCACACATAGGAAAACCTCAAACCCACAGCAAAAAAACAACCAACCAACCAACCAACCAACCAACCAAAACCAAACCAAACCAAAAAAAACAAAACAAAAGCAAAACAAAAAAACCCCAACCAAACAAAAACCAACCAAAAGACCCCATTCTGCAATCTGCAAACAGCAATATTTTAGGCAGGAATGCAGCCAAGCCCCAGTTTGCCCCTAATTTAGCACTTAGCTGAGAAGAGCTCTGTTACCACTCTGGATACTAACAGACAGTCCCAAAAGTGTAATGATTTTTTGGAAAGACTATGCCTTTCTAAAAGATATAGTTTATCTCAATGGGAATTTATGAGCTTGATGGAGGAAACACTTGATTAAATTTTACAGCCTGCAGCATACAAGAGCCAAGATTAGATTATCATAATTGGCCCATCTGATCTTAAAATCCAGGAAATGCTGGAAAGTGCATATCTGAGTTAGAGTACAGTATCTGGAATGCGCCCCTGGGCACTCGGGCTGCGTGCTGGTTTCATGCCCAGTAAGAATTACAATGCAGAAAACCAGCATAAGCAAACAAACAAATGCTCTGTATCTCTAACAGTGCACAGCTTCACATAAAATAATAAAAGGCCATCATGTATCTTCCTTGTTTATGTAACTGATCATCCAAAAATACAGTACTGAAAATTATAGGGAAAAATACTGTGGGAAATGCTCAAAATACTCAGGTCCTTTTTAATTTGAGAATTTTGTTTCCGGAACTCAAACAGGATCATACCAAGACAGTAACCACTTTGAGTGTCAATCCTTGTAAGTCATTGCCCAGACGTCGTTCTTGTAGGCTACCATTCAGTCCTTTCTCAGAGTCCCACGTTGCCAACTAGAACAGAAAGTATAGTGAGTATGAAGGACTATTATGCAGAAATCTTTTAGTATTTATATAAACACTTAACAGTAGCTCGACTGAAATAGGATGAGAGATGTGTGGCTTTTTTTAATGCAGAGTTAGAATTAGTTAGATTCAGAGGACAAACATATACAAGTACCTTGCCCGAATGTATTTTCATCAATGCCTGTAACAGAACAGCTCTATTACTTGTAGTATTTGTCATATTATTTCACTTAGATCCCTCTGATACGACATTTCTCTCCAGAGTGTTTATATTGTCTGACAACCCTCAGGAATATCTGTGAACTCACTATCCCATATTTCCCTCTCTGCTCAGATCCTCTCCTACTTTTCAAATCACTCTCTTATTATTAAAAACTAACCATTTTTTGCTGCTGCACAACATTGTCACTCACGGATAGTCGTAAAGTCTTGACACGGATTCTGTGGTGTCAAACTGTCTCCTCTCTCCCTCGGACTTAGAATCATAAAATCATAGAATTGCTTCAGATCCTATCTTAAGTCCTGTTTTCTCTGTTCTTGCCCTATCTCTGCCTCATCAGTAAAACAATAACAGGCTCCTGATGATAAAATAATCTTACATATACCAGTACTTTATGCATCTGCTAGAGGTACCTGAACACATAATTTCAGGATATATCCCTGGAACATTACATCTAAATATTTTATTTTTTTCAACTAAATATATTGCTTTAAAAATCAGTTTTACTGCATTTTCTGAAGAAAAAATGCAGTAAAATTCAATAGAATAGGTTCAGTAGAAAAGTCATTCTTGAGTGACCTTTGCATTATTCAAACTAAATATGCTGTTCAGCAGCAACAGCTGTCAGACACTCCTTTTGCCTTCAAACAGAATCCATGGTGTCGTTTTGTTCAGAAGAGTCATAAATAATATCAAGCAGAAACTGTTTCCTGCTTTTTTTCTTTTTTTTTTCTGGCTTTACACCAATACTATGCTCACATATGTGGAAGCAGTGTTGTTAGCTGAAGGCACGCCCTGTAGAAATTAAACACAGTCCAAGATCTGTGAAATGTGGCTTCATCCTGCCAGAAGCTAATTTTCATGTAACAAGTCAAAACCTTCTTGGAAAGAACTTATTTCGCTGAAAATGCCTATGGCTACACGTCCTACATGATTTATTTCTATGACTTCAGTTTTAACCTAAAGCCTCAAAAATGAAACCAACAAATAAAATGTGACGGGAGAGATCTGTATAGTTTTATTTTTGTTTTGTTGCACTAAACTGATAAACAGAGAACTAAAAAAGAACAGAACAGTCAGTAAGTATTTGGCCATCATAACTATCACGACTGATGAAAATTATTCTATACTCACTAAATCTTCAAAGCTGAGAACACAGGAAAGAATTAAGCTATACCTCCTTTTAAACCAGATGTTCTAGGGGATGGAGGAAGAGAATGAATGAATAAATAATATTCGGCTTTCTAATGACAATCCTGAATACCGAAGTATCTCAGACTGAAAACTCTCCCCCTGTGATGACAGTTTGGAGTGAAAGATGAGCATCCAAACATTAAAGTGTCTGTATCAATACAGGTAGATACCTATAGCCATTGTATCTTTTAAATCTGAATTTAAATGCTGGCTATAAAATATGTCCAGATGTTTCTTAGATTTTGCTATTGCCAAACCAAATTAATAAATTTGTAATCTGACATAAATCACTGTGGTTCAACAGACTTCAAACACCAACATGAGTGTGTGTGGCATATATTTTGTCCAAATCTGTAAAAGAAAATTCACTCTCCAAGCCTTTTCAGCTATCATGTCCAGCAAGTACATGATAAAGATGCATGAAAGGTTTTGGCCAAAATAGCTTCCGCAAGCTACAGATGGTGATTAATTTTTTATTTAAAAATGGGAAATGTAACACATTCATTTATTACTTCACCACTGATGGACTAGCATTTCAATTCTTTCTCCCACTCCTTTTGCTTTCAAAAACTATCTGGTTTCATATCAAGGCCTTTGACTTCCTGAATACCCTACATTTTACATTCTGCATTAACTCTAAAAATTCCAAAAAGGAAACGGAGACATGCCAGTGGAAAGCCATAAATATATTCCTTTTATTCAAAAGGAGCAAGACAAAGATTCCTCTTTTATGTAGTAAGGTGTAAGTGCAAGGAAAAGGACCATATTTCAATGAAACACAGAATTCCATAGTGTTCTCTGTGGAGGCACAGACATTTCAGTCTCTAAAAAAAGCAAACTATGCACATAAAGTCGGTAAATGGAACATGAGAAAAATCATTTCCAGAAGGGATTTTTCCTGTGTGTCCTTGTGCTTCAGAACATTTCATTTGTTCAGAAGTGTGCCAATTTTAACTTCCACATCTTGCAGACAGAATTTTGTTTATAGGACCAATGTATTTACAGATATAGCTATCAATTTCAGACAGCTGATCTGTCAAGTTCAACTGATTTCCAGCACTGTTAAACACAATGAGTACTGCTGTTAAGGCTGTTGGAGTTTCATTCTTTGGAGAAATATGTACCAAGCTCCTACCAGAAGTCTGAAGCCAAAGGCTGTAGCACAGCCATAAGCTAATAGGAGAAAAAGGGCTTTTAGATCTCATTACGACAAACAATTACTCGAAGAATTAGCACTTGTGTCATGCATTTAAAAAATCTGGAACAAATATGTAATGGCAGCCTGGGTGTTTGGGTTCTTGTTTTTTATTTTTAAGTTATTCAGTTCTGGGCGTTAAAGTTTTGAAAACAGCTACTTTATTAAAGCCTTTCAACTTAAACTTTCTTCCTAACTTCTCTTTCTGAAACAGACATATTGCAGGGAATCATACAGTTCTAGCCATACATCAGAAGCTCACTCATCCAATAAAGACAAACCAGAGGAAACAAATGTGAAATTCAGACAAAAAGGTTATTTGTTGGAAAATTCTGACTGATCTGATTCTGAAAGACCTGACTGATCTTTATCAATATTTACTGTGTTTTCAACCAGAACTGCAGTCACAATTTTATCATAGTTTTTAACCTTTACAAGCGATTTGTATCTCCAAACACAACTACTCAACACACAAGCAAAAGAATTACATGGCTAGACAAACTAGGAACGTCCAATGATAAATTATGTCATCCAAACCAAAGTATGACTCTCAAACCTGCTGGTCAGGACTTTGTACTGATACGTGTCAGGAACTTCAAAGAAAAACTGATGTCAATGTAACTTCAGGGTTCCTGAGTTCCCATCAAAAAAACTAGAAGTCAAATTTTTTTCAAAGGACTTTCATAGCTTCATTAAGGATGCAGCTGCTGGATGCCCAACACTTACTTGAGTGATTAGCTCCCCAGGGGAAATCATATTGAGATGTCACGGTAAAGTCACACTAGAGAATATCAGAAAGAACTCTGCAGAAGTGTGAATACCCTCATCAGCACAATGAGGCAATCCTTCTGCTTAAACAAATCAAGGCTGCATTAAGCACTGATTTGCAAGATTTAATACCTCCTGTGAATTTGATCAATTAGATTGAGATCCTGCATGCCAGTTCCTTTAGGAGATTAAACTGATGATCAACTCAGTTATTTGTTACACATCTGTTTGTCTGCAAAGTCTGCACGTTCATACTACTCTACTACACAATAATTAAATATTCGTTGAATCAGGAACTTAAATTTAGTTTTCCTAACTCTGCTGTGAATGTTCACACCACTGGACTATGGCAAACATCTTAGGCCCAAAACAAATGGAGATGAAAATTATCCCAAACTACTAGTAAACTCATGAAAATTGACATTACCATAAAAAGTTGATATTTAATGATTCTATCATAACAGTGAATGAGATCATCTACACTGTTTTAGTTTATGGTGCAGTAGTTACTGTCTAAAAAACCATGTCACTGCTATCTAGTGTCATTGTAAATATGATATCATGTTAAACATGATCTATTTTTCAGGGAAAATCTGATTCCCATGAGAAACAAAATGCGATAGTTTTCAGCAGATGTATAGTAATGTTTGAAAGTGCTACACTCAATCCAGAAAATGCACCTTCTATTTTACCAAAATCCAAATGCTTTTATGTGCTGACTCCTTTGGAGCTAAGGTTACACTTTCCAAAGAAATGAAGTTCGGGATTTCCAGCCTTGAAACCTGATAAACATCTAACAGTCAGGAAACTGAAGAGAATGCAAGGTAGTTCTCATGCCAGGAGACAGAGACACCTATATCAGGCCAGAGCACATTTTCTATGAATATGAAAGCTGTTTTGTATATGGACTTAAATAAATTAATTTATGCCACTCACAGTCTGATAATGGTTTTAGATTAAAGTTGAATTGAAACAGATTTCACTTCATTGACAACTTCTTTCTTAAACTTAAAGTCAACATAGCATATATCAAATACGGCGTCCTTGTACCATCTATGCTTTGTGCGTTGGGCCCTCACTCCCTTTGCTGGTCTTGCAATATGGCTAAACACTTACTGAAACATTTAACATTGTAAAAGCAGATTTTAAGCAAACATGGTAATAAAAAATACCAAACAAAATGTGAAAAAGGAAATTAATGTTTACAAGAGACAAATATGAAATAAGGTAGTGGCCCATTAAATAAATGGAGCAAACTGGACACTCCTCTGTTGCAGTTTTAAGGAATAAAAGGAATTCTATTTAAATATAAGAAAACAAAAATTTATATTTAACAATTCTTTTTTAAATGCAGTATATCAATAATCTAAAGAATTTCCTGTCATTCAATATTCACAATAAGGTATTAGTAGGACTCACACATTGGATTAAGTGTCATTCTTGAGGAACTGACATGATTCCCTGAAACATAATTTGCATTTTTATGACTGGGGTTGCCTTGATGTTATCAAAATCTTTTAATTTGAAATATGGGATCATAATTAAGAAAAAACCCCCAATCAAACGTTTTGGACTGTGTATTTGTGTAATCTGTAGTTACATAAAACAGGATTACGAAAATATAAAGGTATCAATTATCATACATGCAAACAAATCCAAACACAGATACAATTTATTTCTCTTACAGCTACATAATTATTAAGAATGTTCTAATACTTCTACTCTAAAGCATAAGCTTGTAGTCATTATTAAGAGTAAGATACTGGGCCAGATCACCAGCTGAAATAATTAAGCTATAAATCTCTGGTCCAGCATAACTTGACCTTGCCTCCAGTGAAATACCTGTAAGTGATTTATGTCCAGATGTTTGTTCTATTCTGATATTCTGCATTTGTTTGTATTCAAGATATAGTTTACTTCTGAACTGCAGTGAGACTGGGGTACCTATGTGCCCCTAGCCACTGAGATCTCCAAAACATTAAAACTACAAAGTGGAGAATTGTGAACCAAGCCTTAAATGGTATAGAAACTCAGGTTTTTGGGTGAAAATTCTAACACATCCTGTTGAATGCTCAAAATGCTCAGTGTGCCATGAAGGGGCCACACAAGTATTGCATCTACATGATAAAAGTTCAGAGAAGAGCAGGGAGATCATGGAAAGCTGATCTCTCCCATACTTGAAACTTCAGCAAACAGCATCATCCATCTCCTGAGACAGTAAGCTCTTAAAAGGCAATGACCAGGAAATCAGTATAAAGTAATGAAAAATGGAGGACTAGGGAAGGGCTGCCTACTCTGGTGCTGTTGCCCCATGGCACTGTTTGTCCAACAGGACCCTGGTTTTCTTTGCAGGGCAGTGATGTGACTGCTGATGCTCTAATTGGCCTTTAAGAATGTGAGATATTCAGGGAGAATAATGCATCTTATTCTAATTTTAGTGCAAGGTTTTTTTTTTTTCAAATGTATAGTGCTATGTAAATGATACCAAAACATCTGTAGAAAATCACAGGAAGATGAGCATTAGACATCAAGACCTTGTAATGAACGACTCATTCTGGACAAACTTGACTGCCTTTTCAATAATACCACAGAATTAATAGGTAACTGACATGTAGAAGATAATATACTTGTATCTTAATTTTAGTTTTGCTTCATACAGAGTCTTGTGAAAGCACACCTAGGACAATTTGAATTTGTTTACTGAATAAGGACAGTATCACGTGATTTATAGACTAGCCTCTAAGCAACAAGAAAGAACGATGCATCAAGATGAGAGAGAAGTTTTGAGATAGCTTAGAGTAAATCAATATTAAGATCTTATTTACTTAATAGCCTTCTCAATGATATGGAACAGAAAATAGCAAATTACTAAAATTAAAATGTCTAAGATACAAAGATATCTCAAAACTGGGAAGTGTTGCAGATACCTCAGACTAGAAGAGTGAGAAAATAAACTGGAGTGCTAAGAATCCAGACATGAAATAATAAAAATATGCATTTTACATAACTAGAGGCAAACATTTATGAAAAGCAAAAATGAAAAATAGAGATACTTCAATAGAAGGAACAAAGAAATTAACGTTAAAAAAATTTGGAGGAAGAAAGCGTTCTGCAAATGGATGATGAGCTTGTAATACAGTGAAGCTGTGAAGGCACTAGTGTGGTTATGGACTCCACAAGTCTCATGGTGTAGGCTACACAGAGTGCAGTCACCACACAGCTGAGAAGAATACAGTCTTAACACTGTTTAGGATCTGTCTGAACAAGATTTAGGTATACTGGAAGAAAATCGAAGGAGAACAGGACAACTACTACTGGGATGGAGGAGTCAGTTTGTATGACAAAAGACACAACTGTGAATATCTAAGATAATGATGACTTATAAATGAGAAAATTAAAAAACAAAACTAGATGTAATTCAACATAACCACTGCTGTTGACTTCCAATAATCTACAGAGACCCTTTCCCATGAAATACAAACCATTTCCTAGAAACATTTATTCATTCTCAATGCAGACTGTAAAATTCCAAATAGATAAAATAGCAGAGCTTTTCTGGGTATTTCTAAATGGAACTATTATTCATGGGAAAGGTTCGGCACATCCAAGATACGAGGAAGTGCATATATAAAGGAAATCAAAGAACAGCCTGACAGCCTGGTGGTTCCTGAATTCACCAGAGATATCAGGTCTGAACCAGCGTTTCACGTAATGCTGGATCCCAGCCAAAGGCAATTAGGATACTTTTCTTATACGTGGCACAACATTCAAGTTCTAGACTGCAAGGTTTAGCCTGTGATCTCATCAATTTGTCTCATCTCAGGTGAATGGATTAATCACCATCTTTAAGGCTAGTATGGGGGCAGGTTATCATTCACAAAGGTGAAAGGAATCAGTTTAGTCTTTATGATGAATGGCATAATTCCTGAATACTTGAAAACCTCAGATATTTTAATTTCCAATAAAAAAATCCCTTCCCCACTGCTGAAATGAAGCCATTCTTAGAACTCAGCCAGGGAGAAACTATGTAGAAAGTGCACAGGAGCCATTTAAGGTCCCAGTCTACAATCACTTACAATTGTACTTTAACTTGGCAAACCTACATAATACCATTGAATCCTGAGAGTTACACTTATATAAAGTTAACTGAGCATAGACCTAGAATAGAAAATAAAGTTCAATAACGCTGGAGGAGGGATTTGAGTAGGAAAGAGCAATTGACCTGAACTGACATATCTAAGGAAATAGATATACAACACTGCTCTTCTGAGAAGCCGGGGAGATAAATGGCAAATATCTTAGATTAAGATGAGACATGAAGACTGCCCTTGAAGTAAGTGCCCTTCAAACCATGTAAGGAAACTGGCTCAAAATTAAGAAGGAAGAGTAGCATTAACTGTGTCAGTATCACATAGATACATGAAATCCTCATTTAATATTTCAGAAAACAATTCTCCAATTGTCGGAACAAAATGTACTTTGGAAAGAAGCTGCATAATAACAAGCAGAAAATTGATACAAATTGGAATGAAAATGTCAAAATAATTCAAAGGGCTCAAACCAATAAAAACTGATTAAATTTTTTTAAAAAATGCAAATTAGTATCACAACTATCACGCTTTGCCATGTAAGATCGATTGCAGTATTTAAACACTATCATTCAGAGAGTAATTAGAATCTAGGGTATAGAGTCTCTGTCTCCTTGTCATTTACAATAATTTCTACATAATATACATGGAAATACAGGGGAAAAAATAACCTAGAACTCTGAGGATAGTTTAGGAGGACAGAGGACTAAAAGCCGAGCCTTTGGTAGAGGTATTTCAACACTAATATTCTTCATTCTCTAGAGGCCTGTATATTTATTCAGCTCTTGCTCTACACATTCTGCATTTTGCTGCAATTAGCAAGTTTGAACTTACCTAGCATAACTCAGCAGTATCTTGCTCCACTATTTTTATGGCTCTTCATTGAAGAGAATATAAAATATTTTGAAACAAGGGGAAGCAGTTTCCTTTATGGTTTTCATTAGCCAAAGATCAGTTCAATTAAATGCAATGGCCAACTATTTTACATATAATAGAGCTCTACAACATAAATTAAGATTAGACACATTGTGCCTTATACTACTAATATTAAGGAAGCTAAATATTATTGTATATGCATCTGTGTATTCAGTAGGTTTCTGCAGTACTGTGACTGAGGAGCTTCATGCAGAATTGAAGTAGTAGCTTTCTGTAATACTGGAGCTCTTACTGACCCAGTATAAAACTTCTCATACCTCTTGGGAATGGATCAGCAGCATATACTTTGTATTTTATATTGCATATATATCACATTTAATACTATGTTGAAGGATATAAATTATGAATATTATCTTTTTTCTGAAATAAGATATTGCTCCATTAATTGGCAGAATGAGACATTACTTTGCCAGCAAGTCAATGAAGATGCAATGATACCAATTCAGAATTCCTTCTTTTTCCACATTGTGGTAGCTAGTGAGCATCTCTGATCATTTATGCAAAACAAACACCTACATTCTACTGTGCCAAGCCTGAGCAAAGTATGTAGAGGGCAGTGAATCTGCATGGAGCTGACAGGACATGACAAGATAAATGTAACCTGCTAATATTCATTATATAAAAGTATAAATAGGCTATCTTCAGCCCTGGTAGAATAAATTGCTTCGATTAATACTAATCTTTGAAGGGGCGGTGACTGCAACATGCTGATATTATTAGTGCAGCAACACAGGCACTAGAAAAGATGTAGTATTAAATGAAGCAACCTTAAGAGTGATGAAAACAAGATGAACAAGAATATTGTTCTCTGATAGCTTCTCTATCAAATTTAGGCAAGCATTACTCTGTCCCTAGATTTTTGCATTTTATTTTCCTAACACAAAATCAAAACGTGGGAAAAATAGTGTTAAAAATAAATTTGAGCTATTTTCTTTTAGGATCTTAGGGGCTTTTCTCTTGCAAAGCAGGCAGATAACTTCCACGCCATCTGCAGTTTTGCCACTTTTCAAGGTTTTAAGATATGAACAACACACTATAATGTAGCAATGCTATTGCTGAATCAGATGGCAGTGTTGCTATACCAAAAGATGTACGTGCAGTATCACAATTCTTTTGAGGTTTGAATATGTTTACAACAGTGAGTACCTAAGATACTACTGAATCAGGCACTTCCAAGACATGTTGTAAATTATCAGTTGATACGAACTGAGGCCTCTAAGCATAAAATTAAAACTGATAAATAAACATGAAAGTTAGACCAACCCAAATATAAAGTCCACAACAGAAAACATGAGTGACTGGCTGAAAAACCCTGCAACATGAGCTCCCTGCCACGGGATTACCTATTTGGAAGACAAACAAGCCACTGATCTTTCTTCTGCAGTTTTAAAAACAAACAAAATTGCTGCCCAGTGAGAGAGTGGGTGCTGGACTCCAAGGATACTCAGAATGCTGCAGTTAAATACTGAATGTCAGGTAGTTCAAGAGTAGCTGATTGTGGACAAAACTAAACCAATTCCCCCTGTCATTACTCATTAGGTGTGGGTAAAATGGAAACAAATCTATTTAACACAATGAACAGATTCTTTTCAAAGATTCCAGATGGTTTTGGTGGGAAATTACTGGCTTTTGAGATCAGAACTATCTTTGTTATCTATGCAATAGTGAACTCAGCAGACTGTTCTGTAAACACAAAAATCATTGAAAAGTTGGATCTAACAACAAATACGAATTCATGTTGATTTTATATAGGTTCTTGTCCTGCTCTGTGCAGTGTAGTAACCAAATGCCACTCTGTAGAGATGTTCTGAGAATTTTACTGGGGTGGGAGAGCAAGAAAGCATTGTGCAACTGGGCAGCTGGCAGTCAGGACCTGGTATCTTTTCCAGTCATTCTACAAGTGAACTCTGCACTTATGAATTGGTGTGCTACAACTGGCTATGCCAAAGCATCTGCTCCCTTCTTTTTTTTTGCAATTCATTACTCTATTTCTTGGATATCATCCGAGATGAATGCTTTTGACTTCCCACTACATATTCAAGAAATATGTACTGCAGTTCTAACCTACATCTGCAGTTCTAACAGCTGCACTTTTCATAGCCTAGCCCATTCTGTGATCATGTGAGGAAGAGACTATGGTGTGATTTCACCAGCTGCCGACCTTCTGAAGCTTGGCCATCACAAATTCACTTTCTGATTCTGGTTGGCACCGAGTCATCTCAGAATGAAAGCCCAGTCTTTGGTATCATCTGCTGAGCTAGCTCTCAATTGTGTATTGAAAAATGCTCTTCTCTCAAAATCCAGATATATTTGAGAAACTCCACAACTTCAAGAGGTTGTGGATTTTTGTAAAAAATTATTTTAAAAATAAAATTCTTATTAAAATTTTCAATTGAAACACTTCGAGATTCAGTGTCTTTTTACATTTTCCATGAAATTTGTTATTTTATTTGTTATTTTATTTCATTTTTCTATGCTATTCACTGCTATTACCTAATTACCTCATGATATTTTTGGTAGCAGCCTTGATATAACAGTAAGGACAGTGTGCCAGAGGAAAAGATAGCCTATTCACATCTTAATTCAAAAGGTGTGGTTTTATAAAACAAATTTCAAACCTTAACACAAAGAGGTCAAATTCTTAGATGAGATATTTGTACTTAAAAATGAACATTTAAAAAACCCAATATTTTATCAGAACTGCTGTCAAGAGAAGTTAATATTCTCTGTTGACATAGGTAACAACCCTAAATGCCATTTTCCCTGCCAAAGGTTTTAAGTGAATTTCGACCAGCTCTGGTTATCAGCACTGAAATCTAGACCCATATCTACAGAACCCTGAAAATTCCTAAAATAATTTTAAAACTTCACTTTTTACTGAACTTTCCCTTGTTTTGAGCTTTACAACATGACTTCCTCCTTATCCTTGCTTCCTATAGAGTGTGATACAAAATGGCTTGCACAATTTGCAGACATTTTTCTCCTCAACAACAAAGAAAGCATCTGATTAAAAAACCCCATAACTTAGTGTTTGCTAATGGATAATTACCTCTCCATGAATCAGAAGAACTGTAGATAGTATTAAGAAAAATATGAATTTTAAATTTAAATATGGATTTTTAAATGACATACATTTAATGACTTTAATTAACAACAAGCTACATTGAGACAGCTTTCTAAAATATATTTATCCCTTTGGCTTTGTTATGTACATAAACCAGGTTTTGTAAGGCAAATAAAATCAGCTTGCTCTCAAAGCCAATTATCAGAGAACATACGAACACTATATCCACAGCTATTATTATTTATATAAACTATATACCAGTTGCTAAGCATTCACAAGGAATATAATACACAACTAATCTTTGATTATTCTTCATAAAGAAACTGTGATAAGCATATTTTTCCATTTACTGTTTACAAACCTTTTGCCTACAAAGTTTTTGCCCTCTTTTGTTTTTCCCCACTCCAGATCAACACTGGGGAGACTTTTTATCTTTTATAAAATATACCAGAAGTTCAGAACTTCTGAGCAATTTTACAGTGACAGTGCACACAGGGTATGTAGGAAATATTGCAGTAATAAATAATTTTCCCCGTCTCCACAAACTAGCACGTACAGCAAAACTCCATCACTAGAAAGGACGTAGTAATTTCTGAAAAGTAGTCAAAGGTAAGAAATGAAAGCAGGTAAGAAAGACAGCTTGTACTATGTGTAATGCTTAAAGGCTCACCTTTCAGATTCCTTACTACAGCTTTAAAAATAAACACTGATCTCCAAGAAGCTTTATGGCAAGCCCTACATCATGTTTGGAAGAATTCAATAATTTAGTAAGTTTATTTAACTAATACAAAGCTCATTTAATATTACACCTGATGCTTTGATGTTACCAAAGTGTTGAGAAAAGCTTTTAGACAGGTCAAACGTGATCACATTAGAAAACAAGACATGATTTATGTGTGGTCCAAACTTCTCGGTGGGAGGAGACAAACACTTTATGGCCATGGAGGGCCACATTAAAATAGTAGAACCTCTACTGAGGGAAAGGCAGCAGCATTCTGGGAATGGCCCACCAGTCATATCTCATTTGCAGACACCCCTGGCTTAAAATATCACAATAATTCCTAAAGTGTAAATGGCTTTGTCACTGCAGAGCAGGTAGTCTTTCAACAATAAACAGCAGAGTATTTGTATGCAGAATTAGGGCTAAAATGGGCAATGCCCTCACAGAAATATGGATGCAGAAATATGACAAAGAATTACCATAAACATATCCAAGGAGGAAAAAAACCACACATTACATTTATTAAATCCTTCCTTACTGCTTTGACCTGAGATTCTTTTTGTTGCTATGGTAATTGTTATCCAGATATTTATACATTTAAAGAAAAAAATCAGTATTCTGTCTCATGAAATTCTAAGTATGAGAAATATCTCCTTAATGCAATATAAAGACTATTTCCTCAGTGGACCCATCAGGCATACATTTTCTTAAGGTCTTCTGAGTCTATTTAAACTTCTCTCTCCCACACATTCTATGACAATGAAATCCAAAATATAAGCATGCAGTCTCTGAAAATGTACTTTCTTTTATAAGTTGTAAGCTGGCTTCCTGTTCATTTTATTAAGTATCTTCTATGTTTCCCTTATGAGAAAAAACAAGCAATTGTTCTCATTTTGTCTTTTCAGCTCTTTGTTTCATAAACACCTAGCCACGCTGCCCTCTTTTGTCTGCTTCCTGAGCTAAAGAATTATGGTCTCTATAACCTTCTCATATAGAAGCAATTTGATACCACCAATCATCCTTTTTCCTCTGTATCTTTCCTAGTTATTCTATATATTTTTCAGGGTGTGGTGGGGAGGAATAAAACTCAGACCAAAACCCAACCCTATCCAAATAGAGACTGGCCAAAAATCAGCTCACTGAAGACTGGAAAACTGGCTTTGGAAAGCCAACTTTCTGATACAATATTAAGCATGTATTTTAAAATTATCTTGGAAGAGCTGCCTCAAAAATCTTTAACACTGCATTTCAGCATTATAATGCAGACACAGCTGAACAAGTGAAAGTAGAAAGTAAACGTCACTTGCCAATAGAAATTGAATATGTTTAGATAAGATACAGGTATAAAATAGAAAATAAAGCTTAGCTACTATATGCACAGTAAGATGTAGAATTATTTAATGTTTCCTGGAAAAAGATACTTTCATTCAGTAGAAAAAATGATAACACCCTCCATTGTGTTACTTTGAGGAACTCTTCCTCCCCTGCATAAGCAAAAGGTGGCATACAGGAAGTAGAAAGCTATGAGCTAGCAATAGTCTTCCTCTTCTCACTAGGCTCAGAGTAAAATAAATAATTTGTTGGTTAACTGGCTGCAACTCTTTATAAAGCTAAGGGGAATTGCAGCAAATGCTGAAACTCCAGCATTTCTGTAGATCATTTTTCTGTCTGCATTAAGTACATCAGGCATCTACAAATGTTCCAGACAACACGGATGTTTTTGTAATTCACAGGATTGCCTTACAGGTCCCAGAATGTCTGAAGGCTACAGACTTTGCTCACAAATCAAATTAATTAAAGGGAACAAAATTAAAAATGTGTTAATAATTATGGGTTGTTTTCCACATCTCCATGGTGCAATATTCCCAGCTACTTTGAGGAAGGCTTGGGACAAGGACTAATGGTTGAAATGCCCTATGATTTGTTGGCTGTCCATCAACTTAGTAGCTCATGATACTTGAGTGAAAACTTGCCCATTACTGAACTAGAAAGGCCTGAATTAAACAGGTTAATAACTAGCTTTATGACAGAGTTCAAACTCTAGCAACTACAGGGAGGGATGAATGAATAGGTGACAAATACCATCATCACATCACCCCAGGGGATGCTACTAAAATACTGCTGATTATCACTCCAAAGGTCACAGTTTGTTGACAACCTGGAAACAGTCAGGGATAGAAAAGAAACTCTGATAGACAAGGTCCTTCCAGAATTGTCAGCTCAGACCACGAAAGCTGCACCTGTTCATTGCTTGGAGGCAGAAAGAGGGCTCCTACACTGAGGGCTGTCAGTCTGGTATCAGCACAAACACTCACTCACTTTTAGAGTACAGGAAGGGAAAGAGATTTCACTGTTTATCATCTAAACTATTGAAAAGCCTGGATGGATGCGTGGATGCATGGATTTGGTACCCAGGCCCTGCATCCCAAGAGCGACAAGATGCAACTCTTCAAATGGTCCATCAAAAAGCAGATCCTAATTAGAGACAGCTCCCTCAGAGAAGGACTTTGCCTTCATCTTGTTGAATAACATAGACTTAATCATTTAAGATTATAACTGAATTAGCTAAAACATTCCCCTTTAAAATTCTGTCCCTCCCTACACTCACCTACAGCTGTCATAAAAACGACATTTCTTCACCTGTCCTTTAAGGAACATCCACCTGGCATTAAATATAGATATATACATGATATATTTCAACAGATATATATGTGTATATATGTGCATAAAGAAGTCTGTGCAATTTTCCGTTGTAAGCATGTGGCTAAGTTTAAATTGCCTTTCTGTACTAAATGTCACAGCCACTATAGAGAGCTACAACTGAAATAAACGTACAGAAATGGGAGGAAAAAATACTCAATATTCTCAACTAGTTTTCATATTTTTTTAACCTAGTTACTTGCTCTTCTTTAGGGATACTTCTATCTACTTATACCACGCCTCCCGGTAACACTACAGAGGCTTCATATATACACAGAAATTCAAAGAAAACTGAGGATTTTTTGCATAATGGACTGCATATGAATACATCACAAACTGTTGGTTAAGGAATTTCATAAGACTAAAAGACCAGTAATCACATCAAACAATGGCAGTAACCAGCACATCATTCGTATCCTCATAACAGCCCACCATATCAATACAGATTTCTTCACAGACCAGCTATATGTCACCTAGCGGATGCTGTGAAAACTGCTGACATTACAGCTCATGCAAGATGTCACATTCAATATTCTTCAACAAAACGAACTGACACTCTTCCTGTCTATGGCAGATATGGCTTAGGATCTGATAAACATTTCAGTGATGGTGTAAATCACTACAGAAGGGTGGCTATTGACATGTCCCAGGAGAATATTTATATCACATTGTCAAGCACAGTAACCAACATGCACATCATTTTTTTTTGATATTTTTTAACAACTATTTTTTATACTTTCCCTGAAAATACAATATTGCTGTAAAGGCCTGGAAAATAAAATCTACATTGAGGAAAACAGAGAAAACACCTTTCTCTACCTTTTTGTTTAAATAGTTTCACTAGTTCTACTGAACAGCAATTTTTAACAGAGGCATTTTCGGACATGGGAGAATGGGGGAAGCAAAGTGCAGAGTATGTGGTTACTACTACACTAGAAGTTATGCTAACAAAAGCACCTGCAACTCAGGGTATTAGTAGCCTCTGTGTTATATGTAGAAAGACTGACACCAGATTCATACTTTGACCAGATTTTTTTATGCAATAAAGCTGTTTTGTATGAAAGTAATAAGGTAAAAGAAGGAAAAAAAAATTTAGATTAGACTGACTTTCCTGCTCTTCACATATTTTCTGTATTTAACATCTCCATTGAGATGTAAAGCCAAATTGAAGCCTGCTGTGAGTACAAACCCAGGAAACAGCAGATCTGAACTCATTTTGGTAGTCCTGACCTATGGTCTTAACCATTTTTTTTGCTTTATAGTAAAAACATTACAGTGCAATACAAACCACCATTCCTGCTTCATTACTTCTGACACCCATACTCTAGATCTCATTACCTTCCTGCCAAGATACTTGCCCTAACATAAGCATGAAACATCAGCTCAGGCTTACTGCACCATGTCATTGCAGCTATAGAACTGCTTCCCTAAGCACTGGCAGTCATTTCATTTGTTTATGCATGACATGCAACTTTTGCTTTTCCCATGAAAAGGTTCTGGTCAAGAATCTTAATGCTACTCTAAATTTGGACTGGCTCTGGTAAGGCTGTGACCCTAGTGGCTCCCTGACTTAAGCACGTGCCTCAGGCTCCAGCCTGCTGCAGGGGTGGAGCAGTGCTTCATTTTTTAGTTAAAGGGTCAATGGTATTTTCATAACTAGTCCAAGTCCAACATGAAGATGGATGGAAAACTTTAGAAATAAGACTGAAATGGTGAAGTAGGAGCCTTAGTTTTGTGTGGATTGTACTGAAAGATCAGCAAGGAATTACAGTGCAGTTGCTGAAGCTGAAGGAAAGAGGAACAGTTATTTTTCCACCCCTCTAACGATTTGATTACTCCTGTTTCTGACACTACAGTGATACTGGAATTGATTTAAATACATTAAAGCTACTGGAAATCATAAGGGTTTTTGGCAGAATCTATAAAATGGAGAGAGGAGAGTTCATTTGTCCCATTATGATGATGATATTGAAAAGCAAACTATGCCAGCCAGAATCCACCCCACACAACCCCAAACCTTTAATTAAGAAAGCCTGATATTAAGTTGTACTCAATTACAACACGCGTAATTTGCCACTGTGCTCCCAGAGCTAGTCCATATGCTTGCGAGGCACCTTTTCAAACTCTCTTTTGGGCTCACTATGACTATCATACAATGTGCTTGTATTATAATTAAATTTGGCATAATTACTTTACAAAGTGATCAGTGACAGTCTATTGTTCAGGAAGAATTAATCCTCTGAGCCTTCCAACATCATTTTAGTTCCCGGTTCTAAATGAGATTTCAAAGAATGTAATTTATAATAACTAAAATCCCCAATGCACACTTTAATATAGCTTTTCTTTGTTATAGCCGTTCACTGCTAAAATGCTCCTGAATTATAACACTCCTGGTGTAATGATTAACCTATGCTGCATGGGATCACTCAAATGGGAAAGAAACCCGGCAAAAATACTTAATAAGATACATTTTGACACCTTCTCCTTCTGCCTCCTTCCCAAAATATGGATGCTGTAGAAACCTTTCAGAACCCATTCCACTATGTAAGTATCATCCTTCCTCTAGGACAATGCTTGCCTTTCCAGAAGCATCCCAAGGATTCCTCTCATCTGAAATATCACACTAACGTATGTATATATTTGAAGAAGGCATAATGATTAGACTTGAGACAAAACTGGAACTGCTATCATAAGAGAAAGCAGGCAGTTTGATTTCCTCCTGAAATGGGATGTGGAGCTGAGCTTTTCCACAGAGAGAAATCTAAGTTGGGCAGTGTCAAAACATTTTGTTTAGACATTTTCAGTTTAAGTAAAATGTTTTGACAAAGTGGAGTCTTTGGAAAAATCCTTTGCCGATCTCATGCATTCCAATATTAAAACACATTTCCCCATTTCCATTCACTGTAATCCTAGTTCTCAATTTCTTCCTGTGAACAAGTTGCTAAAGCATATTATATATCCCACTGAGTAAACTCCTATGCTTCACTCCAGTCCTTCAGGATCACCATGTACAGGGAATACATAAGAGAATCTGACCAATGATACAAACCAGAAGATATTAAATCAGTTCCATACTGTGGGGTTTTTTCTTATTATTATCTTGTCAAAATTAAACCCTTCAGGACAGTTAAAAAAGTCTAAATTTTAATTTAATACGTTTTGACCAAAATCAATGCTTTTGCGTGCAAATTTACACACCAGAAAATAATTCCAATGAAAATCTGCCAACCAGTTCACACTACAAATTATTTTTATTGGTGCGATTTTTCTAAACACTATGTGAAAAAGCTTTCATTCAGTCTACATGATTAATTAAGTTCTCTGAACTATCAAAGCTCAGTCCTTTTTAATGTCAACAAGGTTCATCTGTGCAAATGAGGATGCTGGCCACTAAGTTTAGGGATGTGAGATTCCAGGGAAATGTCATTATTAGGATAATCAGCAGTCAATAATATGTTATTCTGAAACTGAATCAAAAGTCACGGCAGAACACCTTTTAGACAAAGCAGATAAGTTTCACATGTCTGCTATCTAATAGCTAAAACATGAATTTGTTCAGAAAGCATATAAATTATTTTTTTATTGGCAAAATAACTTAGCAAAATAAACCAGAAAACTATAGATTTGGTGCCAAGCATCGGCAGTCATTCTGCTCATGCATCATGTATAAGGTTAGCTGGTTTATGAATTGGTTTGTGAACATTAACTGCAATGCTGCCAACAAAAAAAAAAAAGCTTCAAAATCTCCAGATGCTGGATTCATATAAGACCATCATATCTCTAATTTTAAAGAGGAAATCTCCAGCCTTTATGGCTCTAGAGACTGACTATGTTAAAGTCAAATGTAGTCGCATCAGAAAAATTAAAAAGCCCTTGTAATTTCGCATTCTTCTAAGACAGTACAGATGAGTGGAATCGAGTTATTTCCCAGAAGTGAGGATCAAGCATTCTTCATCAAGGGAATTGAGCTAGAAGAAAATACTCCAAGGTGAGATGTAAAAAAAAAAAAAAATTAAAAAATTACAAAAAAAAAAAATTTATTTGTATTAACATTTGCAAGTATGTTTGTAATTTCTATTACAGAGTCTCAGACCCCGACAATCTTAATATCAATTTACTGTAGAAACAACAGTGGAAAATAACATTGCATTTAAGATAAAAGCAACCAGAAAAGAAAGGTGAGAGGGGCCCAGAGGGGCTTGATGCACCTGATGGTACTACATAGCTGATGGACATAAAAGATAGACTATGAATGTCTGTATGGATACAGTTCAAATCTGAAAAAGCAGTGGAACAGAGAGTTGAGAGCAGGAGAAGGAGGGAATGATCAGGAAAAACATGAGCAAGAAGGCCAGGAGGTGGGAGGAAGAGAGACAAAGGGAAAGAAAGGGAACCACTTTAAGAAGTGAGTAGAACGAATGCCACAGTGCATAAAACATGGCAGGTAAGCAGGAATGTGCAGCTTTTTTTTCTATTGCAGTCACCAGAAGCATCACTTACTGCTAATGCACCTGACAGGCTGATTAGAATATTAGCCAAATAGCATTCTTTAGAAAGAGAGGAACATTTCTTTGCTCCTTCTGGAATGCCCTTTGATGTCATGGCAAAATACTATTCGCTGTGTCTCTGATGAGCTATCTAATAAAGGCCTTTTCAAATCTTCTTTCTTCCACCATTCTGCACATACCATAGTGTGACTAACCTCGAATTACTTGACAAAGATGCTGCATTTTAACATAAACATTTCTCTGTAGCAGATTAAGCAGAACTCCGAATGATAAAATATAAAGTATTAACATCAGCAAGTATGCTTATGATTTCTATTATACAATCTCAGTTTATTATTACAGAATAAATATACAATGGAGAACAGCAGATATGTTTTGGTTATGCTACTTTCTGTCTTTCCTTAATTTCTTAGAATTTGGAGATGTTACACAATTTTGAATCTAACTTACTTATTAAGTATAACATTAGCACTGACATTATAGTTTAATCCACAGTACAATAAACAAGTGCAGTAAATTCTCTCATGTTCATACACAAACAGTATTATCTTTTCATTTCAAGAGATGCCAATACATGGTAATAGGACTTTGCAAGATAATTACAACATTGTACATTGACGCAGTCATCACATTCACTCCAGATATCTTTTTGGGGCTGGAATTTATACATTGCCAGCCAACCTGCCCTTGGACACAAGCATGAGGCTCTCACTGCAGTCAACAAGAACTGTGTATGTTCACAACAGGCAAAGTTTCAGCCTCAATTCAGAATTTAAACATGCCAGTAGTCACTCTGAATTTTGGATTAGGCTCAGGTTAAAGATGTTTCTGCATCAGGACTGCTTTCTTGAAACTTAAAATAAGATAACAAATAAATACGATTATTAGACTTTTTCGTTAGCTGTTTAGGTAATTCCTCTGGTGCTCATAGAAATCTAACAAGAACAAATAACACAAAGTAAACCTGGTTTTGGGTAGTCAGAATCTTATGAGCAATATAAAATTATTTGAAAAAAACACCCCCCCCCCAAAAAAAAAAAAAACAAACAACAAAACCCACAAAAAACCCCAGCCAACCACACTTTGAATTTGGTTTGCCACTGCTTTCTAACTATGACCATGATTAAAGTAAAATGTGAACTCAAAAGGCCTGAAATAATGCCTGTTGAATCAGAAACTTCTAGTCTTCAATGCTCCCATATTCTGGTGGGATAGGTGCAAGACAGATAAATCCCAGCACTCACACCACGTAGCTATAGAGGGGCACCATCCCTTGTAGGGTCACAAGGGAATAAGAACAAGTTACTGATCTTCTTTCCCTTCCATTCTCGTATTTCTCTTCCCAATTAATCAAAACGTGGAAAACAGAAATAGCTTCAAAAACATCTGACAGTGTTATCCACTATACCAGCAGAAATATGACAAGGTTAATCACCTGGTTTAAAGGAGTCTAACTTCCCCTTGCAGGCGATGGTTGCTATCAGTTTTCTTGTGGAAAGGCAGTCAATAATGTCTCCTAATCTCTTATAACAGACATGAGACAAGCATTCTATTACAACCTAAATAAATGAGAGAAACTTTAATTTTAAACCTGCCTATCAAAGTGATATTCCAATAATTATTACAGTTATGGCTGCCATCTTTTTTATTTCTCCAGGTTTTGGTTTGTGGTGTTCTTTTTTTAGCCACTGCTGCTATTAACTTTTATCATGGTTACCAATGATGGCCATGTTTTGATAAGAAAATACAATTACTTGCCACTTATCGTTTGTTTTTTTAATTTCAAGTTATTTCCAACCCTGTCCTCCCCTTTTCAGTATCATCCTCCACACTGCTTGCTCATTTCAACCCCCCCCTCACCCGGAGTTAATTCATCAGGCTATTTACTCCATGTTTAAATACAACTTTTGTTGTGCTCCTGTGATCAAAGTTAACTTTTTGAACAGTTACATATAAATTGCATATCACCAAATATATTACAACCTGACCTCTGCACACATCCTTAGAAAGCAAGATATTCAAGGCAAATATAGCACATAGAAAAATGACTGTAGCTCAGAAATACATAAAATGCTGCAAAATTCTGAAAGACGATATAAAACACCACCAAGGTTATGCACCAACTTTTCACTTCTTGCATTTCGATATTACAGATACATTTTAAAATGTGGAATCGGAGACATATATCAAGTCTGAGGGAGAGGAAGTCTTGCCAAACTCACATTTTGTTCACTATTTATGTACGAATATTGAGTACTGTCGCTATTTTGTTTCAGAGCTTTCTATCACAATGAAAAGGGAAAAAAGTGAAATGAATATGACTCCAAAATTCTGCATTAAAAACAAAAATGTAAATTTATACTAAAAAATTTATACTATACATTTTCAAGGCAAGCAGTCTTCTTGCCCAAAGAGGAACTTTACAGTATAGAAGAAGTAAAATAAAAGGACACAAATGCCATCTATCAAAGCTAGCTTGATAGCACTGAACATGCCTTCAGATGTCTTGACATTTTTCTAGATCAGAAACTACAATTATACTGACAATATGCAAACCCACAGGATTTCCATAAAGCAATAATTAACTACACGACACATGTGTAGTTCCAGACTGGAAGAGCCACTGACCTGGGCTCCAATACATCACAGAGAATAAGCCACTTTGTACCCTGGTGACCCACAAAGGCAGGACTCCACTTCAGTCTCCACCCTCCAGAACCACAACCAAAAACATATACAAATCTTTAACAGTTATAGATACCATGAGCAAGGTCTGCAAGGAGAAACTGTCCCAGCAGCACAGCAGATACTGTAAAAACAAATCAGTGCTTGTAGTGGACTACTCCCCGACAAGGGGCAGTGAGGCACCCATCTGCCAGCCAGCCAGGAATTCACATGAGATATGCTGTCTCCTGCGAGCTAAGGTCTGAGATGTTGCTAAGAGTGTGCCACTGTTAGCGTAAGAACTGACACATAACCACCGGAATGGTTATATGAGGTGCTTTATTGCAGCGCTGGGAAACCAGGGGCACGTGCCCAAATCTGGCTTCAACCCCGCTACATTGCGCTCGCAATTTATACACTAAAAATGTCGTCACTAATACATATTCAACACAGATTACATCATTGACTAATACATATGCATCAAGGATTGACACATCAGTCTATTACGACATCAGCCTCTTCTGCGCTTGCGCAGCCCCCCTCTGGCGGTCGTCCTGATGAAGTAAGGATCCTTCCTCTGATGAAGTAAGAAGTCTCCCTCAGGTCATCCTGTTCACTTTTCTGTTCCTTGGACATGTCCCAATCATTATGTGGACGCCAGAATTCTCTTATTTTCACTTGACTACTCCTGGTACCTTCGTGAGTTCTGCTTCGGTAGAGTTTCACAATACTCCCCTGGATCCACCCATATACCCTTCCCCATATATGGCTATGTTCATTGCTTATCATTATAGCTACCATTGTAACATTTAGTTATAAAGTAACTAAGATACACAATAGCAGAATTTCAACTTGTTCTTAATACAAAAGAAACCCTCTACTGATTAACAGATTTTCAAATATAATCATCTTTTCTTTTTGTATTATTGTTTCAACACACAATTTCACCTATTACTAACACCACTAGTGAAGAGTACAGACTACTATCCATTGCTACTCTTTCGTGTGGGCACAAATGACATTGCAAGCCAGAACCTGGGCAGAATTAAGGAAAAATATAAAGCCCCTGGGGATGCAAGTGAAAAATATTGATGCCCAAATTATCTTTTCTTCCATTTTACCAGTTAGAGGAAAGGGTGCAGCCAGAAATAGGTGTATATTGCAAATCAATTACTGGCTTGGTAGTGCCTCACCCTGTTGTGAAGGTTTTGGCTTTTATGACAATGGGACATTCTTCAATGACTATAGCCTATTAAGGAGGGATGGGATCCACCTATCTAGAAGAGACAAGGGAATTTTTGGCAGCAGGCTGTCAACTTGGTGAGGCAGGCTTTAAACTGGATGACTTAGGGTGGGGTCCAAAATGGCAAAGCTCACACCATTGCAATCAACTTGGGAAAAAGCCAAGCAAACCAGAGCAGCGACAAATGTTCCTCAGCTGTATGTATTCCAGTGAATGCAGCCTGGGAACAAACAGCAGGAACTGGAGGTCTGCACCCAGTCAGAAAGTTACAATATCATAAGAACAACTGAAACAGGGTGGGACAATTCCCATGACTGGAGGATTGTGATGATGGCTATAGGCTGTTTCATAAAGACAGGCAAGGTATAAGAGGAGGAGGAGTCATGCTGTATCTTAAGAAGAGCCTTGAATGTATAGAATTCAACTACAGCAATGGTGGAAGCCCTATCCAGCACCTCTGGGTCAACACCAGAATGGTTGTTTCCAAGGGGGATCTTACAGTAGGCATCTGCTACCAACCTCAAAACCAAGACAATAAGGTCAACAAAGCAGTATTCTGGTCACTTAAGCAAGCTTCGCATCAACAGACTCTGGTTCTTATGGGTGACTTCACCTACTCAGGTATTTGTTGAAAGAACAATACAGCAGCTCACATATCATTCATCAAATTCCTGGAATGTGTAGGGGGCTGCTTCTTCATACAAATCTTAGATGTGCCAACCAGAAACAAGGCATCACCAGGAACAAGGCATCACTTGCTACTCAAAACCCAAGAAAACCTTCTTTGTAAGGTCTTGGTTTGAGAATTACAATGGCTTTACCAGGGTATGTAGAGATACAGTTAGAAAAGCAAAGCTCAGCTCAAATTGAAATTGACCAGAAATGTCAAAAGATGTCAAAAACTGCAAGAAAGGGCTCTTCAAGTACACAAACAATAAGCAGAATCAGAAGGAAAATACTGGCCTGCTATTAAGCAGGAGTCACTAGTAGGGTCCCTCAGGGATCAATATTGGGCCCAACGCTGTTTAATATCTTCATAAATTACCTGAAAAATGGGATGAAGTGTACCTTCAGTTTGCTGACAATAACAAACTGAGTGGGAAAGTCAATACTTCAGAAGGGAGAGTCATCCTGCAGGAAAACCTGAATAGACAGCTTTATAAACAGCACGCTAACAAGAACCTTAAGAAGTGCAACAAGGACAGTGTAAGGTCTTGCACCTGGGTAAGCACACTCCAAGCGTGCAGCACAGGCTGGGATCTATCCAGCTGGAGAGCAGCTCTGTGGAAAGGGACGGGGAGGTCCCAGTGGACAACAAGCTCAATATTAGTGAACAGTGTGCAGCTGCAGCAAAGAAAGCCAACACGATGCTGGGTTACATCAACAAGGGCATCACCAGCAGAGATAAAGAAGTCATTGTCCTGCTCTATTCAGCACTTGTCAGGCAACACCTGAAATACTGCATTCAAGTTTGGTCCCTGCTCTACAAAAAAAACGTGGACAGCCTGGATAGGGTCAGAGAAGGGCCACAAAGATGATCAAAGGACCAGGAAGCCTGTCGTATGAGGAAAGACTGAGAGAACTGGGTTCATTCAGCCTTGAGGAAAGAAAGATCAGGGTAGACCTTATTACCATTTTCCAGCATTTAAAGGGTTGCTACTAAGATAGAGACTCCCTTTTTACAAGGAGCCACATAGAAAAGATATAGGGCAATGGGTACAAGTTAATCCTGGGAAGATTACAATTAGACACAAGAGGAAATTTTTTACAATGAGAACAATCAGCAATTGGAATGACATCCCAGGGAAGTGGTGGATTCCCCAGTGTTAGATACCCTTAAGATTCAGCTGGACAGGGTGGTGGGCTATCACAGTATCACAGTATGCTAGAGATTGGAAGGGACCTTGAAAGATCATCTAGTCCAATCCCCCTGCTGGAGCAGGAACACCTAGATAATGTTACACAGGAATGTGTCCAGGCGGGTTTTGAATGTCTCCAGGGAAGGAGACTCCACAACCTCCCTGGGCAGTCTGTTCCAGTGTTCCGTCACCCTCACTGAGAAGAAGTTTCTTCTCAAGTTTAAGTGGAACCTCTTGTGTTCCAGTTTGTACCCATTACCCCTTGTCCTATCATTGTTTGCCACTGAGTAGAGCCTGGCTCCATCCTTGTGACACTCCCCCTTTATATATTTATAGATACTAATAAGGTCACCCCTCAGTCTCCTCTTCTCCAAACTATAGAGACCCAGCTCCCTCAGTCTTTCCTCATAAGGGAGATGCTCCACTCCCTTAATCATCTTTGTTGCCCTGCGCTGGACTTTCTCCAGCAGCTCCCTGTCCTTCTTGAACTGAGGGGCCCAGAACTGGACACAATATTCCAGATGCGGTCTCACCAGGGCAGAGTAGAGGGGAAGGAGGACCTCTCTCGACCTACTAACCACCCCCCTTCTAATACACCCCAGGATGCCATTGGCCTTCTTAGCCACAAGGGCACAGTGCTGGCTCATGGTCATCCTGTTGTCCACCAGGACCCCCAGGTCCCTCTCCCCTACACTGCTCTCTAACAGGTCGTTTCCCAACCTATACTGGAACCTGGGGTTGTTCCTGCCCACATGCAGGACTCTACACTTTCCCTTGTTATATTTCATCAAGTTACTCCCTGCCCAACTCTCCAGCCTGTCCAGGTCTCGCTGGATGGCAGCGCAGCCTTCTGGCGTGTCAGCCACTCCTCCCAGCTTAGCGTCATCAGCAAACGTGCTGATAGTACACTCAATTCCCTCATCTAAATCGTTGATGAATATATTAAATAATACCGGTCCCAGTACTGACCCTTGAGGCACTCCACTAGTTACAGGCCTCCAACTAGACTCTGCCCCATAGACTACAACTCTCTGGCTTCTCTCCTTCAGCCAGTTCGCAGTCCACCTCACTACCTGATCATCCAGTCCACACTTCCTCAATTTAGCTGTGAGGATGCTGTGGGAGACTGTGTCAAATGCTTCGCTGAAGTCAAGGTAGACCACATCCACCGCTCTGCCATCATCCATCCACCGTGTTATTTCCTCATAAAAGGCTAAGAGATTGGTCAAACATGATTTCCCCCTGGTGAAGCCATGCTGACTGCCCCTCATAACCTTCTTATCCTTGATATGCCTTAAGATGGCACCAAGGATAAGGTGTTCCATCACTTTCCCAGGGATGGAGGTGAGGCTGACTGGTCTATAGTTACCCAGGTCCTCCTTCTTGCCCTTTTTGAAGACTGGAGTGACATTTGCTTTCCTCCAGTCCTCAGGCACCTCTCCCGTTTCCCAAGGCTTGGTAAAGATGATGGAGAGTGGTCTAACAATGACTTCCGCCAGTTCCCTCAGCACCCACGGGTGCATCCCATCTGGACCCATGGATTTATGGATGTCCAGATTGCTCAACTGGTCTCTAACCCATTCCTCATCGACTAAGGCAGACCACTCCGTTGACCTGACTTCATCTAAGGTCTCCGGGGTACAGGGCTCTTCAGGACTGCCTGCAGCAGAGTAGACAGAGACAAAGAAGGCATTCAGTAACTCTGCCATCTCTGTATCTTCTGTCACCAGGGCACCCATCCCGTTCATCAGTGGGCCTACATTGCCTCTGGTGTTAGTTTTGTCTGCCATGTATTTGAAAAAGCTCTTTTTGCTGTCCTTGACCCTTCTTGCCAGGTTTAATTCTAAGGATGCCTTAGTCCTCCTAGCTGCCTTCCTACATCCTCTAGCAGCAGCCTTATATTCCTCCTTCCATGACCTGTAAACTCTCCTCTTCCACTTGAGCATACCCAGCAATTCCCTATTTAGCCACGCAGGTCTCTTGGCCCTCTTCCTTGACGTCCTATGTGTCGGGATGCTCCAATCTTGAGCACGGAAAAAGCAGTCCTTGAATGTCAACCAACTATCTTGGGCCCCTTTACCTTCAAGCAGCCTTGCCCATGGGATTTCCCCTAGCAATTGCTTGAAAAGGCCAAAGTTTGCCCTGCTAAAGTCCAGGGTTGCAATTCTACTTGGTATTCTACTAGTCCTACCACACAAGATCCTGAACTCCACCATCTCGTGGTCGCTGCAACCAAGGCAGCCCTCAACCCTTGCTGCTTCAACCAGATCCTCCTTGTTAGTGAGGATGAGATCCAGCAGCGCTCCTCTCCTGGTCTGCTCATCCACCATTTGCAGGAGGAAGTTATCATCCATACACTGGAGGAACCTCCTGGACTGCGGCTGGGTTGCCGAGTGGTCCTTCCAGCAAACATCAGGGAAGTTAAAATCCCCCATGACGACCACGGCCTGTGACTGTGAGGCCGCTCTCAGCTGCCTGTAGAAGGCCTCGTCAACTTCCTCACCCTGATCCGGTGGTAACAGACACCTACAACAGTATCCCCCCTGCCAGCCTGCCCCTTAATTCTCACCCACAGACTCTCAACTCGCTCGTCATCTGTCCCTGGACAGAACTCGGTGCATTGTAGCTCCTCCCGCACATAAAGAGCAACCCCACCACCCTTCCTGGCTGGCCTGTCTTTTCGGAAAAGGACATAGCCCTCCATGACTATATTCCAGTCATGTGAGCTGTCCCACCACGTCTCTGTAATTCCCACCAGATCATAGTCTCCTGACTTAACACAGGTAATCTTGTCTAGATGGCTTTTGCAAAGAAAGGTTGGAACAGATGATCCTTGACATCCCTTCCAATCTGGTATTCTATGATTCTATGATATAAATAAATGCTAGAATAATTATTATGGCTTGTGGTGTTGATAATATTCATCAAACTACTCCGAACATTAGCAAATCCCTATGCATTTATTGGTTATGGAACTGACCCCATGATACCATTTCACTGTCATTAAAGTAACAGGTGACAGGAGAACAGTGATGAATGAACACAGATCCTTTAATTTTAGCCACAAAACTTCCAACAGCACCACTAGCAGCTATTCTTGTGCGATGAAAGAAAAACTCTTATTAATAATTTTTAGTCTTTTCATCTCCAACCTGCTAATTTTCAACACATTTCCTAAGCACATATTTCTCCTTTATTACAGTTCTCAATTCAACCTGGAGTTAGTCTCCTGTTTCAAAGATGCTGGATCATTCTACCTCATACTGGCAAAAGGCTTTTAAACAATCATCAATTGAGTATAACATCTACTGTGCTATTACCATAGAAAGGTGTTACTGTTCAAGAATATTTCCTCTGGATCATAATTACAATAAGAATAGGTTCCTACAGGCATAATGAAACAAAATCCTGAAGTTGAAAGACTGTTTAAAACCTTACTGAGGTAGATGTCTGCTGTTTTATTTTAAAAAATCACATCTGAAGTTCATAACATATCTGAAGTTTTAATGGTTTTTATTTTTTCCTTCCCTAAGCACATTACTACAAAAAAGTAAGAGATATTCTTTAAAAAATTGCAATGCCAAACACCTATTGCCATTTGGAGGCAGTTGGAGTGGTTCGGGTCCTGAAACACACCTGAGATGAATGTGACTATGCACTTTGTTCTCCATCTTGGTCTTCAGGAAGGAATTTCATATTTGGTTTACATAAAAGGATGGTAGAGAAAATAAACATCTTTATATTATTAATGAATTCTGTTTGAACAATTTGACATAACTGTTTACTGCTTTTCTGTAGCCATCAGTCAGTTAATCGCTGTCAGTGTCCTCACTGGGTAAGATAGGTAATAGCTACCCACAGCTGGGCCACAGTCTACATAACTGAATTTGAACCTTGAAGAAAACTCTGCCTTGCTAACTTTGATGTCACTGCTTATGCAGCTTCACAGTACTGCACACAGGCACTAACTTTACTGGCCAAGTAAGACTATTCTCCCACTGTTTAGGATATTTGAACAGGGTATCTAATTTGATCATTCTCATTCAGATAATTAAAAGAAATGCCAAATGAGAGTAAATTTTAATAAAGTAGACTTTATAAACTAGAATCAGAGATACATTCGTGAATAGAAAATATAATAATATTATATTAATAATAATAATATATTAATAATCTCTCAGCTGAGGCATATATATGCCCGGTAATGAGGGACAGCCATACCAAAGGTATTTAGAATGGCTGCAAAGGGAGGAAACAGGCAAAGAAAAACAAGGTAAAGGACCATTATATGTTTTGCATGTTAGCTTTATTACCTTACATGTGGTCCCATTCTGCAAACAGAATCCCTTCTTGCAATGGTTGTTCTCACTGCCGGCTAGTTGCAGTGGAAGAAGTAATTGATTATTATCTATGAAACTGGGGTAACATGAAGTTAGGCTTTCAACTGAGCTCCTCATCTTTTACATTAAAACAGCTAATGTATGTATATGCATATATACATTAAAAAAACAAACCAACCAAACCAACCCAAAACAAAAAAAAACAAAAAACAAACCCAAACCTATATGGAATTAATGCATGAAACAGAAAATCAAAATGTTGAAACTAAGAACAAAAATATTGTTTAACATTACAGACAGAAAAGCTGACCTAGAATGAAAACTATCACTTAGTCTATGAAAAAGTCTATTATTTTGAAAAAAAGAAAAATTACACCTGATTTAAATAGGAAATATTTCTTAATGCACTAAACTAGCTTGTATTTTGTTTATATCCAAATTTGGCCTCTCTTTATTTCTAAACTGTTACCAGAAAACCTGTTACCAAGTTTTTGGCATTACTCAAAAATACCTATCAAATGTTCATCAGCTGATGTGTGGTACAGTAACTTCCAGTTTCCTACACTAAAGGAAACTGAAGCATCCCAGATATTACCACCTTTATGGTATTTCTCAGCATGTCTGTCCATTCTTTGAGCAGAGGCTGCTCTCCCCATGCAGTGACATGACCAGGAGTCACCTACGAGTGTTACCTTGATGGGTGCCTGAGATCAGAATCTCTGCTGAGAGGAAGGGCAAGAGTTGAGCACTGCCTGTGCTCTGACCAGGCAGCTGGAGCTAGCCCAGAGCACTAGAAGGGTGATTGCATAACTGTTTTCAAATTACTGTGTAGAGAAAAATAAGAAAAGACTCTTCCTCACAGCAATATTAATATAACTCCTTATGTACAGTAGAGAAAGCATAATTGTATTTTTAGTTTTTCTGTCAGGTTTATTGATTATTATTATCCATAAATTCTGTTTGTCTCACATCCCTGTATTTCTACTGGGCATGTTTTGTTTCTCAAAACCTGTATTTTTGACAGCATTAGTCAGCACACCAAAGTAAAATAATGAATCTTGCTGCTATGCCTTTTCCATCTGTAAATGTCTCCATATAAACTCCTCAGAATGCCTGCAGAAAAATTGCTTTTTTTTAACTTGTGGGATTTTTTTTTAAGTGACTGACAAGAAAAACAGATTCTAATATGCCACAGAGGAAATTAAGACACAGTGAAATCTATATATCCATGTATGCAAGTATATGAGTTTGCATATTTTATAATAGTTCCTACAATTTAAAGACAGCGTTTTTATGTAAATCGCTTACAGCAACTAAAAAAAGGAGAACATCTAGATTTTCACTTGAGCATATTGAGACATAAAAAGTCTGAGCTACCCCAGAAGTAAGCCCAGGCATACTTCAGAATAAATATATAACAGGAAGGCAGTAGAACTAGTCCTGATGTGGAACTCAGTAGAGATTCTGTCAATCAAACCAGTATTTAATTCAACAGACTTTGTCAGCTTGCTTAAGTTACAGGCCAGCTGGAGGTCTCTTCCTCACTAATTATTGCATCCCCAGGTTTCTGGGATTACTCACATTAGCTGCCTTTGCTCTTGGTGCAGTACCCCACAGAGCATTGTTCTGCTGCCTGGGTCTATGCCCCATTTAATTTGTCACCAGGCATTTTGAAATGCCTACAGAAACTAAAGAAATTCTGGAACTAAAATCAAATTAACAGTCATCCTAATTTCTGTCCTGGAAGCTATTTATAATCCTTTTTTTTTGGTGATAGGAAGCATGGAAACACTGCAGAATTTGAAGCAGTGACATCAGGCAGGATCATATCTGTACACAAACACATGAATGGCTTTGAGTTTAAGGTATGATAATTTCTAATGGTGAAGAAGTAGGCAAGAAAGCAATCATTTGCTTTGCTCATTGATTTGGAGTATCATTAAATCCATATATAGCCTTTCTAGACTGGACCATGCAATACCTACTGAAGCAAGCCAGAGCTATAAGTGAGATATCCTACAGTGATGTTTCAAAATCAGAAATTTATCACCTCACTTCAACAGGAAATTCTGACTCTATAGAGCCTTACTGCTGGTCTGATTCTGAACTTCCAAGTCTTGGAAATACTCATAGTTATAATGAATTCACAGAATAGACAGGATTTCTGAAATAATTAAAACCAGAGAGGCAGTGGGAACACTGATGTACCTATTTTGTACAACCTACATCTAGAAAGTCAATTCAGCTACATGAAAGGATATATAATCTTTGCTGCAGCCTGACTGACTACCATGGAGCAATGAGGATTATTAATGTGGGCAGGCTGCAATGGAAGACACAGGAGGGAAGAGAGCTGAAGAGATCCTTGCTGCTCCAATTCCTCTTGTACTTCCAGGAGATCCTGCTGACTTTTTTTCTTTGCTCCATAAAGGTTGAGAAAACAGGTAATTTTATCCTCAAAATCCAGTATCAATACGCAAAACACCTATCATAAAACTTCCTGTACAGAGACGCCAGCAAAATGAGTACAGGTTCTTTAAGTACACTTTGCTCAAAATCTGTGAGAACAAAGATAATCTGGCAGATGGCAGGAACAGTGGTCAGGTAAAGATTCTCTCTGAAGTGCTCTAAATGGTCAAGAAATAGGCTGTAATTATGCTCTTCAACTGAAGCCAGAGGATACATATAGTAAGGGCAACTGATGTATTTTAAACAATGAAATTTGCTTCCTTATTTTATTAGGATGAAATATCATAAGGGCAGCTACAGCTCAACCTATAAATGTGAACTCCTATGACATTTTATAGCCAACATATATATAAAGAACATATATATGTTATAAAGAACATATAGAATAAAAAAAAAATTGCAGGTGATGCATATTTTCTTGAACAAGACAAAAAGGAATTAAACATTACAAGCATGCAACTAATGCAGATAAGAAAGAGAAGATTGCTGCTTTATGCTAGGCAGTGCCAGCAAACTTCAAGTTAATGGGCTTCACATATGTCAGAGAGGGAATAAATTCAAAACTCATTCTCTCCACCAATATTGACCCCTTCCAACTAAAAAACTTCCCTTAAGATAGACATTATTTATTTTCCAAAGCATAGTCCCTCTGTGGCAGACACAAAGGTTTTAGTGATGGTGGCTTTGACTTTTCACAGATGACTCAGCTGCCAGGTAATAATTACTTTCGTGTCCTCATCAGACTATCCAATATTGAACTATATTATACTCAACAAATTCCCCTGAATGATCATAGCTAGTCAGCAACAGAAAACAATGATTTGCAGGGATGCTGAATATCCCTGCCCCCCTGGCTGGTTCATTGAAGTACCACCCTGGAGCATAAAGAACATCGCTACAGAGATGTTGACAAGACAGTCAACATGAGCCAGCAGTGTGCATTTGCAGCCCAGAAATCCAGCCATATCTGGGCTGCATTAAAGGAAATGTGACCAGCAAACCAAGGGAGATGGTTCTTCCTCTATACTCCTCTCTTGTGATACCTCACCTGGAGTACTGTGTTCAGCTCTGGGGCACCAGCATAAAAAGGTCATGGACTTGTTGGAGTCAGTGCAGAGGAGAGCCACAGAGATGATCAGGGGGCTGGAGCACCTCTCCTATGAAGACAGGCTGAGAGAGCTGGGCTTGTTCAGCCTGTAGAAGAGAAGGCTCCAGGGAGACCTTACAGCAGCTTCCAGTATTTAAAGGGAGCCTACGAGAAATCTGGAGAGGGACTTTTTACGAGCACATACAGTCACAGGACAAGGGGGAATGACTGAACTGAAGGAGTGTAGGTTTAGATCAGATATTACCAAGAAGTTCTTTACTGTGATCGTGGCGAGACACTGGCACAGGTTGCCCTGAGAAGCTGTGACTGTCCCATCCCTGGCAGTGTTTAAGGCCAGGCTGGATGGGCCTTTGAGCAACCTGGCCTAGTGGAAGGTGTTTCTGCCCATGGCACCAGAGGTTGGAACTAGATGATCTTTAAGGTCCCTTCCAACCCAAAACATTCTATGACACTATGTTTTGCCTGCATCATAAAACTTATTAAAACAGACCACTAAGACTTTGTAAGCTGTCTTGTGAACCTGAAAAATCATAATAAATTATACAGAAAAACTAATGTAATTGCAATAATTGTTCTAAAGCCAAAACTATTTAATACCTTTAAATTTTCATTAATTTTGAAAAATGCCTCTTTAGCCTAATGTGAACTCTTTTCTTTATGAAATCTGACTGTCACCAAAAGCTAAATATATTAACAAAAGATAATCCAATCCATATTTGCCATTTATTTTCTACTGGATACAATAAAATGACTATTTTGCACTGAATCCTGAGAATGGAAGAAATAGAGAAAAGAACATGGTATACTGATAATTAAAAAGATTCAACAGAAGTCATCTTGAATAAAGTGTTATGATGATGGTAAGTCATGGCTGACATAGAATTGATAATGCACAGAAGTCTTACAATACCACCCATAGGCGAATATACAGAAATACATAATGAAAACATATATGTAAACATCTCCCTTTCTTATTCTTAGATTTAACACTAGGCATTTCTCTACATTTTTTCCCCCTTTTTATTAAAACAAACCATAGTTGAAATAATATAGTTATAGATCTTGGAACAATTTATCTGTCTTTGCCCAAACCCTCCACTGAGATTCAAAAACAGAAACAGAGAAGAAACCAATACTGATTTGAATTCTACTCTGTCATATTGATTTGTGGAATGAATACCATCCATTTAATCTCTCAGTTCACCATACATGTTTTGTTCTATTAAGAAGTTGTGGTTAGGCAGCAAAGAGCCAGATTGCACACAGGGTCACACTGAATTGCTTCCAGAAACAGAGGCAATCATGGCTTCCATGGAGGGAAATGATCATTCTCCACAGAGAAAAGCTTCCAGTGTGCAGGATGCAATACAAAAGTGAGGACCATGTAAGGTGGGCATGAATCTGGTGGATGCATAAGAGGAAAAGAAACAGCCTCAGAGAGCAAGAGCCTGACGTAAGAGATTCATCTTGAGAACAAAAGACTGGATATTTCATTTTAATTAAGAAAGTCACTGAAATGTCCTGTAATGAGTGCCACACTAGAGTAGCAGACTCTGTGGGCTGTACCATAGATTCACTCTTTAATTTTAAGCCAGCTCAGCCAGCAAATCTGTGTTTTCTGCTTCACTGGTTACTGTGTCCCTATTTGTGTTCAAATGAAAAAGAACTCTAGATGCTGAATGTCCTTTCAGTGAGTCTATCGAGGAAAAGTCCTTCTCTGAACAATCACAAACCTATCAGCATTACTGAAAACTAATAACAAAATTTCAGTGCACTTCACTCATACTCATAAAGTACTTTGCCCATGCTCACCCTAATCAAACCATGGATTAACACTTGTTTCTCTTTACAATTTCTAGTGAAATTACCTTGTAATATCACTAAGGCAGTTCAGAAAACCTACTAAGAAATAGTTTACTCCCAATTGTTTATTTTAAAACAGAGGAGAAAGGAAACAAACAAACAAAAAAAGCAGACAAACCTTTCAGATTCAATTCCAGAAGTGAGTCACTGTCCTCAAGTTTGAACTGTGAGCAACAGTGCTTGTTATACCTAGCCTGAAAAACACACCTTACACCAAAAAACTATTCCTCTCTATCTTAACAAACATCCTGGAGAAGTCCCAATACTAAGTGTTCTCAAAACTTAGATTTTGATTGCATTTTTCTGTTAGGATGGCAAAACTATAACCACACGGTTTATGTATTACACCATAATAATATTGATAAAGTTAACTACCTGGTCAACATTCAGTATAACAAATCCATAGCTTCCAGGTGCTACATAAGTGTAAGTAGCTACAGTGACCTTGAGTTGAATGGCATCTTGAATGACAATATAGAGAATGAGAGCTCAGTTTAGATTCAATACAGCTAGACAGCAATCTTATAAAGTATCTACTAACTTAATGCCTTACCATATTATCTATGGCAAAATAAATTTCACATAAAACTTTAAGAAAATTATAGATAGTGCTAGAACTACTTCAACTGAAATATTCCCATACCATTAAATATCATCCATGCTTTTAGTTCTGGATATTAGCTTGTTGTAAGCAAGCTTGTAAGCAATTGCCAATTCTTGTACTTGTCTAGGACTACTTTCTAGTAAGGCTCCAAGGACTAAGTGCTACCTTCAGTTGCCTATCTGCCCAAGGACCATGTTTGGAAAGCTTTGGCCTGTTTTGTTAAAGAATGCCTATTTTTGCACTCTGTCAACCTTCTGTGTATTTAGATAACAGTCTTTACTTAAAAACAAAAAACAAGTGCCCAAGAACTGGTATCAGCCAGATACCATCCCTAGATGGTATCATCTCAACTATTTTAAAACTTACCTACTTCTCTCTTAGCATTGTAACCAAATTTCATGAATGGGTAGAATTTTAAGAATTGACGACTTTACAATGAGCAATGCAGGGAGATAGAGCAGTTAAGCTGCTGAAACCAACAGTTCACATGACAGGTTGGTAAAGTCACCGGTATGTTTGTTAATAACATAACATGAAATAGTCATCGCCACTCTCACCATAGACATGTTACCCCAGAAAACGGCACATGTAGTAGAAATTATTTGCCTCCCCACTTGTTTTCCCAAAGTTTTGTGATGGTGAGAGAAACAGCAGTACCAGGCAAGATGGCACAGAAACTTCAGACACAACAGGAACATCTGCAAATGCAGTCCTGAGTAAAGCACTAAGATGAGATCTTTCAGTGGTATTCCAATTGAGAGGAATTTACTGCTATAAGCAAGCCAGCCCTTTTTCTTCTCCTTAATTGTCATGTTCAGGGAAACTCACCTTGGCAAGCAATTTTAAAGCAAATAACTGATGTCATATTTAACTATTTTTTATACTGTTTTGTTTCCTAGAAGAAAGGCTGCATCTGGCTACCTGCTTTGGTCAATAATGAGCAGTAGCATATTTCTCCTTAACTCTTCCTCTTTTTCTACTCTTCATTACATCTGCTTTCCAACAAAGCCCAATATCTGCACGTTCTTCAGACCTCATCAAAAAGCTCTATGGGACTTTGCAGCTTACCTTTTCGTAAAAAAAATATTGTTGTGAGTGAGGCAGATGCTGACAGGCTGGAGTTGGTTTACTACATCGAGGAAATACACTGTTTCAAAGAGATATACTTCCTGCATTTGAAGAATTACATGATCGTCCTTCATCCAATGATCTCAAAGCACAGTACCAAAATTAAAAATTAATATGGAAAGAGAGTTATATCACTGAGTTTTTCATGGCATCTAAATTCATAGGCAAAATACTCTATAAACCCCTAATGGCCTTAAGGCATGCAATCACACTTTTGCAACTTTCAATTTCATGACAGGTATACAGTTTTTCATAAGATAATTTTGACTGCAAAGGTGATATGGCCACTTAAGATATCAGGCTTCAGCTCTTCTACACGACACCTCTGTCTGGTTTACACTGTACTATCACGATGCTTTCTGAGCCTGCCCTGTCTTCATGAAGTAAAAGCTGCATTTATGGTCACTGTCAGCAAAGTACACCTCTTCTTTATGATACTCTACTCAGCATTTCAGGTCCAGTTGTCATTTCAGGCTATTAACATTTTTTCAAGATCTGCATGACCTGGAATCCAGCCACCTAAATCGCCTCTATCCCATTTTCCATTCAGTCTACTGGCAGCTACGTATTTCACGTAAAATAGCTAAGGCATGCCTTCCTGGGGAAACCAGGGTGATTTATCTGACAGATTCAACCTCTGGAAATCATTCCAAATAATCTCCATCAAAAGTGGATTTTGGTGAGTTTTAGTATTCAAGGTGTTTGTGTTGTTGGGTAATTTTCTGCCCCTTAGGTCTAAGTGGAATTCAAATGTGTTGTTAAATTTAATAGCTATTTCAGCCTATGGCAACATCAACAACTGATTTTTAAAATGCTGTCAGTATTTTTAATTATTATTGCGTTCTGCTCATGTACCGCTTTTATGCTGGAAAATCTGAAAATGTATATGTATATTACTATATATTGCTTAAAGAAATATATTTTGTTATCAACATACAACTTAACAATGTGTCTTGTTAGCAATCACATTGTGTGGGAGCTATTTGTATATCCCACTCATTTACATACTAAAAATAGACATACTATAATCTGATAGCTTGCCACATAGATGTCATGCACAAAAAGTATATTCAGTTTTGAGAACTATTATCCATGCCTGATACTGTCTCCATTTCAGTAAAAGGATTTTGTCTCAAAATGGAAAAAAAAGTTTTATTTTGTGACACCTGTGTATTTACCCAAGTATATAAATTCATTCACTCCTATAGCAAGAGGTATTGTGGTACTGGAGAAGGCCTAGTTCCTTCCTTGACAATGGCTGATGTTGATTTTAGATTGTACCTATTGAAGGTAAAACTCAGTGTTTTCCATGTGGTCTGAAAACAGAAAGTCCTTAATTTAAAGGCAGTTCTGCCAGCAGTTGGAATACCAGCAGGCAATCTCTGCCAAGTACTGTTATTTCAGTTCATTCGTCAATGCAAAGAGGTTTAATCAGTACTCTGATGCCCTCTTGCATATATCTTTCCAAAATTGTAAGCTGACTAATGAAGGTTATTCTTTTTTTAAGTATATGAAATTAAAGAATCAAACCAAAGAAGTGAGGTAGTTTGTGGCACCTTGTGACACAGAAGTTCCTCATGTCCCTCATTTTGGCTGACCACTAAGATATCTTACCACTAAACTTGTCTCTTGAAAACCTGCATGTGAGAGGGTTTACTGGTATACAGTAATATAACCTGGCACAGAATGGCAGAAATAACAGCAAAAATAGAAAAGGAATTTTTATTAATTTCTATTCCTGCTGCTTATTTTAATAGAACTAAACAGACTCAGTAAAATTTTGTAATTTTTCTTAACAATGAGATAGCATGACCAAATACCTTAACTACTTGTATTTAAACATCCACTTTTTGACATATCAAATATATCAGAGCACATGAAGACAACATAGTTATCCTGGATTTAAAAATTACTGCTGAAACAAATTACTTCATAAAATATGCTTGGAACCTACATATATTTGCAGTTTAGCAAATTATATAAAACAACTATAATTAGAAGAATTAAATGTATTTCAAACACTAAAGAAAGGAAACTCTGCATGTTCTCCCCCAACATATAGTCCTTGCAACTCTCCATGACACTAAAATCATGCTACAAATGAAGATATGTTAGAACACCATAGTTTATGTATTTATGAAAGCCAAGATGACATCTATTTGATTTTTTAGTTAAAATAACTGAGCTTGTATTTTGGCATTGTCATTCATGATTTTACTAAACAGACAGTATGCTAAAAATGCTAGTCTGACACTCAGCAGAAAGTTCTTCTGGTTTTGGTGTGATTTTTAATCAAATATATTTCGTAGGACAGGAAATTAAAAAAAAATAAAAAAAAATAGAAGACAGACTGTCCCTCTTTCTTGGAGTAGTGGGCTTATAGCCTTTGTTCAAGATTGATGCTGAGCCAAGAGAATAGCAAATAATCTGTCTTTGGATTTCCAAAAAGGTAAAAAGAATTTCTGAAGAATTCTCATAAATAAATTAAAAAAATAATAATTAAAAAAAAAAAAAACAGATATAAAAAAGGAATTTCTGAAGAATTTTCAAATACTTTCTATTTTCTTTGGTGTTAAGCTCAGAAAATCTTGACCTGTTTCCCAATGGAAACACATTTTTCTTCATAGCATGCACACTTGAGTACAGAATTCTTTGTGAGCTGAGCCACAGAAAGAGGCTTTCTCTTCATCATGTTCTGAATACTTTCCTAGGATCCATCAATTAATTATAGGTGTTTTTTGATGACTCCATAATTAAAGACATAACTGTTTTTAGAATGCTGGTTTTAACACTCTTAACATTCCAATTTTATGCAATATCGCATACGTGTTAAAAAGAAGAATGTTATACCCAAGACTCATTACAATCTGGTAAGTATGACATAGCATGTGACTTAGGAATTAAATAGAATTTCTAAACATACAGGCAGCATTGCATGTGGGCTGTGAAAAATTCAGCAGCATCCTCATGCCTGTAGATATGCTGGTCCTGCTCACAACAGATATGCCTGATTTTTAAAATCTAGCCTCAAGCTTCAAGCTGTGAAAAAGTCATATAAACAGATGAATAGTCTTCAAAACAGGAAGACCAGCATGATCTCATGCTTGGAGGAATTCCAACCAAAAAACTGGAAGACATCCCTTTTTATTCGGGGTTGACTCTGGTATAATTTGCAAATACACACAGCAAATACAAGTAACAGTTTACGCAAAATCATAGGTCCCATTGGCAATGCTTTCCAAAACATAAAAGAAGGAAAAAAACCCAAACTTGAAAAGAACTATGTAACACATATTTGCAACAAAAAATGCATTTGAAACTTGCTTACCTACTTTTCAGTATAACGAGCTATAATTTTCAATGAAAACATCAAATATTTTAATTACAAAACCAAACAAAATACTACTAATAAAAAAATCATTGGGCAAACAGGGACACCCCCCCAATCCCCCCTTCATTTCAGAAAAAACACTTAAATTCATCATGTTCCTTCTCTAGTATAAAACTTGATCATAGCCATTTCCTGTATGTTCAGCTGTATTTTTCACCGTGAATAATTCAATTTATGGAATTTGCAAGGAATGCATTTACTTTTATTTCTCAGATCCATCTTGTACAGAAAATTACAACTAAAAATTCAGGGAAGTTTATTATTTTAGTAAAATATTCCAGATTTTTCTGCAGTTTGACACAATGTATTTATAGGGTGAATTGCAATACTGTTTTTCCAAATTATTCTACCATGACAATCAACTGAAGCAGAAAGTTCAACCAAGTGTAAACGTGGAAATTGTATTTTACCTAGAATGAGAAGACTATTAGCACTTCCTTTCGCAAGGTTACAGAGGACCTTTAGTGATAACAGGTAGCCAATACTTCTTATATTTCAGCTGAAAAATACTTTGGCAAAACAGATTGAACCAAATTACTATACCCAAGTGCATGTTTATGAAGTGCTCAAACAGGAAGCAGGCATCTGCTCTGCAGCTAATCTCAAGCAATTTAGTTATGCGGTTTTCCATATGAGTAAAACTGTTTAAATTACAGCAGTAACCACCTAAGACAGTTGTCTTCAGTATATACCTTTCAGTGGCACATGATGTGACTTGATAATATTCTTGCAGATGAAGGCACTTAACACTGCATACCCCTAAAAATACAGTTCCCTTCTGCAATGAATAAGCAGCATAGGATTTCTCATCATGATAATTATGAGATTCTGTCTAAAAGTAAGAATCCAAATTAAAGCACCGTATCAGAATTGAAAAATATGGTTTCAGCAAGTGTGTAACATCAGAAAACTACTTACAGTGACTTCTGCAATCTGCCTCAGAAGTGCTGCAGGAAACAAGTATGACTGTTTCTGAAGCCGCTGATATTTCAAGAAAATCTAATTTAAGAAAATTAAAACATACCAACTGACAGAACTGAATAGCCAATCATAAACATTATTATTTTGAACATAATGTTTTTTTATGAAATACAGCATGTGTGTAAATCATTAATTCTGCCTTCATTACAGCCAGTTTGGGAAAGAGTTGCAGATTGCTTCATAAAAAATATGATCCCTGTCATAAAATAAACTAAATAACAACATCATTTCACACTTACAGAAGATCTTCCTGCCAAGAAGGTAATGATAAAGCTCCTTACAGGTGTTCCCTAACTAAGCTTAATCACATTCCTACAAGGGCAGTTAGTTGTTATGGTGTTCTTTGCACACACGGTCAAATGAGAACAGAGAGTTTTACACCTCAGGAGCAACCTCTGAGTTAGTGCGTTTCTAGGAATACCACCCTGGAGTCCTGAACTCCCTGATTCTTGCCCTTGCAGCTGGATCATTAAACTAGTACATTGTGCAAAATCCACCCAAGCGTAGAAATGTAAGAAATATGAAGCAGCTCAGATGTTCTGAAAGTTATAGCAAGGCTTTCATTAGTAAGAACTCATAATACAGATGGTCAATATGGAGGGAATTAATATAGTCTTGAACTCCTTTCCAAATTCATGTCCCTTGTATTGTGGAAGTGGGACATAGTTCTCCACTGACAATTCCAAATGAGCTCTGAAGGGATGGTCTGTCATACAATTAGGAATATCCAGGTTTTAATACTATGATTCATTCAATATCTTAATGTTAACAGTGAAATGTTTTTGCTAGAGTTGGGTATTTTTGGGGTTGCTTGATTGTTTGTTTTTTTCTTTATCAGACTTCAAAACATTGTACAAAGCAGGCAAGTATCGTCAACTCCACGATACAGATGGGGACAGTAAGCCAATGAAGCAAATGGGTATAATGATCATTCCCCAGCCATTAGTCATTGCTAGTGCTAGGAATGAACCAAAAGCTCAGGAAGCTTCAGGCAGAAGACATAAAAATGTAAACATACAAGAGATCTCTATGCATCTGGGGCGGGGGGAGGGGGGGGGGGGGGATCATAAAGAACTAATAAACAAGAATTTAAAATAAAAATAATAATTTTAAAAGCATACTGGTAACTCTAATTCAGAGGAAGACTGTTCAAAAATGAGTAACCCAGCAGTTAAGTCTGGTAGTGAATTTGACGTGTGCACCCTTAGCATGACAGGTGGACATAAGAGAGGAAATGAGAAGAAAGGGTTTTTTATCCACTACAAATGCAAATAAAAAAATCTCAAAGGGTTTTGAACATAATAGGTGATTAGTCTCACACCTTCTGCTCCATATGCTTCACCTGAAAACTTTATAACACCTTTGCTTTTTTTTTTCCCAAGTTCTACTTCCTCTGTGTTTCTTTCATTCTTTCTTTAAACATTAGTGTGGCATCAGCCACAATGGTTTGGGTTTTATATATGGGTTTTTACATACACACACGCACACACACAGAGATAGCCAGGCTGCTATTTTTAAAGGTGTTTACAGATATTAGGAACATAAATCATACTGAATATCATCATATAATAGGCACTTAAGCCTTTTCAGCTTCTCTGACAATCTTTTGTCAATTTTCAAACACCCTAAGTCACCAAACCGATCTCTCTTTTAATCATGAATACACCATGCTTTTTGAAACTCTACATGCACACGGTGAATAGAAGGCAATCATCTGAGCTTTTTGTAAAGCAAGGTAGTATATTTTAAGGGACATACCCTGTTCTTTTATGTTTAAACCAAAGAAATTAGAGCATTTTCTTAAGTTTTCCTTTCACTAGAGTACATCCAAACAAAGGAAGAAGAAAACATACACACAAAATACCGCCACTATCAGCCTCTACCACAAAAATATGTTGTTAGACTTGTGGAATAAAGGAGAAGGCACATTCAGCTAGTAAATACATATATTTACTTGAAGTCATAACTCAGTCACAGCTAGTGGAAACAGCAATTGTCTGCAGAAAGACCAGATCTCATGGTAGCTGTGAAAATCCAAGATGGGTTGCTATCTCAGACATTCTCCTAGGAGTCTTTCTGGTGAAATGATCCCTGAGAAAGTAATTTTACCTATTTCTTTGCTTTGTCATTCCTTTTCAGTGGTATTTTAGGCTGACTCTAGTTCACACATCTGGATTCTGTCTCATTTTGGTTAGTGTGCTCCACATACCAAACTAAGTGCTTCTGTATATATGCCACCATATTCAAAATATATATTAGAAGAAAAAGTAATGTGTACTCACACATCATAATTTCCCTTTAAGGCCTCAAATCTGCTCTGAGGGTAATCATGCCAATATTACTGAAAGGTATATTGAAGCATAACACGATTATGTGACTTACTTGAAGTTACTTGGGAATTCTGTAACAAAATGGAACCAAACTCAAACACCCCATGGCATCCATCTGCTAGGGATAACCCAGCACAGATAGGACACTCACGCTTTCCTGCAGTGGCAACTGGAAACAGAGTAGGACAGTCCACAGCACCTCGCAAAGCACCAGATATTTCTGTTTTGCATACTTGTGCACAAAGTGAGGTGGATACTTCTGCTCATGAAATATAATTGCTTCCTAGATCTTCTCAGGCAACACTATTTTATTAAGCAGGCAGCACTGTTTTTAAAATTAAGAGAATTTTTCATCATTCAGGTAGTGCTTTGAACTTAGAACTCGTCATTTGCAAAAGAAATCTAGAAATGAAAGTGCACTGAGAAATAGCCTTTTTTGGTCTTTACAATAAAGGAGGGTGCCTAGCCAACCTGATTTCTTCAGAGACACTTCTTTGGCAACACAAGTTTTTTCAGTTATATACCCTGAAGCTTTATGCATTTTAAAACTCCTTTTCTTTCTGTTGAATTTCTAATAGACATTAGAAGCTTTTGGCTCTATGTCCAGAATCCTCATACCAAATTAGACTCAGAAAGAATCTCAGGCTTAGCTGCTTAAGATGATAATGTAAACACAGGTTCTTTGCTTGTTTTTCCATTTAGACTCATGTAATTCAGGTGAATCAAAACAAAACTAAGAAAACAATGGTCAGATGAAAAGAAAAAGTAAAAAAATTTAATTCTTCATGGAATCTTCTTTGATCAGTTCTGCTGATCAAACATATAGGTTTGATCACCTATAGGTCCTATATCACATATAGGACCTATTGACTGTAACATCTGTATTTCAACCTGTTCTGAAGTTCAGGGGCATTTTGTAGTTTGGGTTCCAGATGGAATCTCACCATTCAATTGGGAGTTTCAGGTATTTTTGAAGCATCCCCTCTGCATGAACATGTTCAAGGTAGCCTTCTCAGCCCACGACAATTTATGTTAGTAATCCCATGGAATCACTTTAATTGGCTTCTAATCCCTACCATTGATAGGTCATCCTTTACACTACATAGCATTATCCATTTGGGAAATTATGTTCTCTAGATTTTTTCATATTTATTTATCTCAAATTCTTGCAGCAGCTATACTTGAAACATTTTTGTGTGTTTAAGTAATTTATATTCTCAGTTAGCTTCCTTACTAAGACAAGTGCCAGCTTTATCAACTATATCTTAATTAAAAATAAAATACATGAGCAGAATTGTGTAAACTTCACTATTAAATTCATGGTATTGTTATGGCACAGCATCAGTACTGCACATGTGGAAACAACTTGCAGGACTCCTGACTAGAAATATAAAATTAGCTTTCAAGATTTAAGTGTGTAAGATATTAGAAAATATTTCTCTTACAGTAAATTTATTCTGCAGTGTAGCACTAATTCATTCTTAAAGAATAACATTTTCTCCCGTGAAGTAGAATGTGTATTACTTAAGGAAAAGAGAGAAAGAAGCAGCATATCTTTACCCTCCGCACATCTTTGCCAAATGTTTCGCTGTAGCTAGTGCCCAGTATTTCAAATTGAACATAGGGGTTGGCGCCATCTTCTCTGAACTCCATAACACCAGTAAGCCCAGTTATATGGCCCTAGGGAAATAAGTTTCAGAAATTTTAGAATAGAACAGATTTGCTTTATAAACACTCCAGCGAACTCAAATGTGGCAATTAAATGTTCTTCAATAGCTCACACACAGCACTGGACACAAGAAATTTTTTTTAGAAAAATTTTTTAGAAAATTACTTTTGGAAGAAAGCCATCAGGTCTTCCATCATGCACAGAGACAGACCTCAAAAAAGAGAAGGACCTTGGTGGACCATAAGACAACAGCCCTTTGAGTGTAATTGAGGGCAGGAGCTTCAGTTACTGGACTGAATACGAAGGCATGAACTCCAAGTCCAAAACAGAGTATGCCTGCCTTGCTCCCAAGAAAGACACGAAGAAAATCTAAAATGTAAGTATTATTAAAACCTCTCTGTGAAAGTATCACAGAGTTTGATTTTGGGTTTGTAGCAAAGCAGCTTGAAATGACACAAAATTTTTAATTAATTTAGTAACAAAGGATGGTGTCACTAGGAATGGTCAGAGCATAACATAACACTTGACCAAACTGCATCATTTACTAGATGAAAACTATCTCATCGATATATATGGGGAAACAGGGGTTTTCTTCTGAATAATTGCTAAAGGTAGCATAGTAAAACTTTAGTATTTTTTCACTAGTATTTATGATCAAATAACATTCATACAGGAAGTTACCATGCATCTGCAAAGCCACAGTACTGTCCATATTTAAGTAATTCAACATGCTGCAAGAAAATGTAACTGTTAGTGACAACTTAGCTAAAACAGATTGCTTTTGCTCTGGGCCTAACTTATGAAGCTAGTTGAGCTGTAGTAAATGGAACATTAAGTCCCAAATGTTTCTGTTGGTGGGCCCCTCGAGCTCCTTAATTTCTCTTGGAGAAATTACTAAAATGCAAGTGTACATCAGTTTCTATGACTATTCCTAACCACACTATCTTCACAGAAGGCAGCTATGAGAACAAAAGTAGAGCATACACCATTGGAGCAACACTGCAGTGTTTCTAATTTATCGTAAATCATTCATTTAATAGTTGTGGATCATTCCTGGTACTTGTTAATTACTTGTAATAAATCAAATAAAATTTCAATAAGGCTTAAAAACTTCTTGAAAAGCTAATCTCAAGTAGGAATGTAGCAACTCTTTCAATTGCTCACACAACTATGGTTTGTCTGTTCTCACCTTCTTAATAGTCTCTAGCATGGATCGTCCTCCATTCCAAGGTTTGGTGGATTTCCTCATGCAGTTCAAACTTGCCATGCTGTGCCATTTCCTGTCCTCCAGTTTTCTGTGGAAAGCATTGGCCAGCATGAGCACACTGTCATACAGGTACAGGTTGGAAACCTGCAAACAATAATAAGAATGAGCCTCACTGTTCATTTAAGCATCCTTTTGAAGAAAATGTAAACAAATCTAAAAAAGATAGAAGTAAAAACTAAAAGCCGGATATGTTTGATATGTTCAACAGTCAAGGCAATTGAGACAAATACCAGAGCTCACTCCCACCTTCTTTCCTGCTTGGCACCTAGGTCCTTCTGGCCAAGGGACGCTAGCACACTTGCATTGCCTGTGCATTACCAGCAGCACTGCAATGCAATTTTATAAAGACATAAGAGATCACGCTTCAAATATAAACTCAAGCTATAGAAGGAGTACATCTATTTATCAATAAAAGACAAAGATTGCTACTTTGCCAGTCCTTTCAACAAGGAGAAGAAAGAATGGAATTAAGTTCTTATTCTTTCTGAGTAATTTCCTTGGTAATTTCTGGCACATCAAAATATAATGCTAATGCAACTGTTCAGAACAGAGGGAGATGAAATTACATTATTACTTTGGTCTTATCTCTGTCCACCAAATATACAGGACACTGGTTACTATTCTCTTTCTCTGGAGCTATTGATTTTAGCCTCCTTATTCTTCAATTTACATGTGAGATAAAGAGAACAATACATGATGAAAGGCTCTAGTAACAACACCACACTAGTAATGCTCAACAAAGTATTTAATTTTTCAAACCAAGGCACGCAATACAAGATCAGATCTTTGACATGCAGTGGTATCCACTGCAACTGGTAAAATTTTAGTAGCAAAAGTTGGCTGAGAGAAGCAAGTTAAAAAAAAATTAGGTAATGTCCACCTGTTTCTGGAGTTTACGAACACCCTTCTTCAAACCTATGCATAGACGCAGGGGTATTGATTTACTCTTTACCAGACTCAAACCTCAGTTAGAATCAGTTGCCAGATACAGCTTTTTTATTATTAAAAAGATATTCTAGCTGAAGGTTTTACTTACAGTGATCCATGGATTTACCATTTATCTTTTGGATTTCTCTAATTCAGCACAGAAAATGTTGCCTAGAGACCAGGAAGGGGCTACACTTGGAAGTTAATACAGCTGCATACTTCCTATAAAAATGTCATTCAGCTGTGAAACCTTAACCTATATTCCTATATTACTGTTGCATCACTGGCTCCAAGTAAATTTCTGCTATTTTGAGATCCTAATCTTCAGAAAAAAAATATTCCATGTTTCATAATCTGGAAAGCAATACAAATTGAGAAACTAGGCACTCTGAAATATCTTCTAGCAGAAGTAAATCAGAACAAAATATATAAAAACAGAAATGCATTTTGAAAGAATTAAAAATAGGAAGAAAATAAAAAAAAATAAAAAGAGGTTGAGGATACCCACTTGTTTAAGGGACTAAATATAAAAAGGGTTTGTAAAATGAAAGTAATGCAAAACCTATGAGAGAATATCACTGAGATATTCTCTCATCAGGCATTGCCATCTATTCTCCCTCCTTTTCTTTCCAGCCTTCCTGAACAAGTAGTCCATATTCAATATATTTGCTATTTAATCCAGTGAAACCTTTACCTTTTAAAGAGTTTCCAAATCAGCTACTTTCCAGATTTCCTCAGACAAGTAGTTAAAGAATTAATAGGAGTTCCAGAAACTAAGTCTCTTCTGCTCAGCTGCATTTGTCTCCCTACTCTGCAGATATTTTCCAAACAACTTCTAAATAAAGACACCAAGCAAATCCTTATTCAACAGGGCACTTTTCCTCTTCTGTGTTAAGCTACTCTTTGGGATGGGGGGAACCAAAACAAGAGTCCAACCCACAAAATAAGCCACCCCAAACCACATACCACAAGACCCACTTGCTTAGAAGTAGATTTATGTGCCTAAGGAAAAATGCCAATTCTTACGTGCCATCATGATCCTTTCTGCTCCCTGCTGAATATGATTTTATACCCTCACTTACTGACAACTCATTGTCTGCTGCCACCACAAATCAGAAATGCTTTTCATTTTCTTGGTTTGGCACTGCTCTTCAGTTCTGGAAAATTGCAGCTTCAGTTCCCCAAAACAGCTTGCCTGATTCGTTAGCAGAGCTCTAGGGCAAAATATAAGATGTACTTGGGTACACTGCTTTCCTTCTCTCTCTTTTTTTTTTTTTAATGCTTTTAGAGAAACAGCCACAGTTCCGCATGTATAATTGACTGAAAGCTTTTGAGAATCTACATGACCATGCATCCAAGTCAAATTACTTTATGCTGTAGAGCAAAACAAAACAATATTGTGCTTATCAATGTAATCCTCATAATTCAGTTAGACCTATAACAGATTTTGTATCACTATTGTTTCATGATTTTCTTTTGAAAGAATGATATAAACTGACAGCAAGAAAAGGTCTGCACAAGAGGAGTTTCCCACTATTTACGTCCTGCAATAAATCTGGAGATATGTACGAAGGCGGCAGAAAATGTTGCACAGAATGCAGCAAGTTAATTTTTGCCACAGAAAGAATATTTTGCAAGTCTGTTGTACACTTACCCATACAGTATTTTGCAAAATATAGTATTTTGCCACTCTAGTTCTGTTCTACTGAAAGCCTTGCTAAAAAAAAAGACTATATGGTACTTTTTAATCAGGAAAATTAATTTTTTCATATAATCATAGTCTATTTATTCCTGTAAAAATTACATGCATGCATTACAGAGTTGTGGAACCAGGTCTAATCTGATGCCTAAGTAGCGTTGTTTGAGTGTAGCTGAAGAGTTCATTCCTTCAATATTTACAGGAAGGTATATTATTAAATTACTGGGAAGTATATTTTTATCTTATTTTTTCCTAATTCCTTTCTGAGGTAGAAAAATGAGAACACTTAAATACCTCAGAGACACTTCTCTCCTCAAGACAGTATTAACTTTCTATCTAAATTCATTACTATGTATGTATTTCCTTGTAGAAAAAAGTTACTTATAACAAGCCACAGAAATTCTGGCCCAATCACACAGTAAATCCAGGGCTATAATAATTTCCTTTATTTTCTATTATATTCCTTTTAATACAGCAAAATGTCTGTATATGTACTACATTGTATTTCCAAGACGAGTTTGCTATAACCTCAAGAATATCGATACTGTGAAAAGAAAAAGAGTTCAGTGGACGAAGCCTGTATGCTCTTGTTACTGCAACTGCACACATATTTTAATTTTCAGCTATCAAACTCCTTCTGAATATAGACTTACCACTGAAAGGGAATTTGTGAGATACCCCAAGGAATCAGCTCTACTCTGATTCCACCATTGCAATCAGAGGCATGAGAATATAGTAAATATAAAAATCAGTCTTCAGGTAGCATTCAGAATTAGTAGCAAAGCAAGACAGAAATAAAAGCAAGGGAATGTATTTGGCTACTTTGGGTTTTCCAAGCTCTGAAGCAATTTTTATTTCCCCCATTTATATATTCACAGGTGGAACAGAGGATGCCTGCCATTTCATCAATATATTCAAGAGCATGCCCTGTACATGAGTAATTTTAAGCATGTTCTGGTATACCTTCTGCAAATTATTCCAAACTTTATGAACCTTTATTTTGCAATAAATTAAAAATCCACCATACACTATTAGACCAGAGCAGAAACTTTGAATGAGAGTGGAAATCTCACCCTATCACGTGATTAAATGTCATTTTGTACAAGTTTTTATGTTACATTCATGAGGTTTTCCAGAGTGATTTTACTTTTAAAGTTATATATAAAGATAGCTTTTAGCTCCTTCAGAGGCACTAATTATAGACAAGTACTCTTCTGGGAAGACCAGCAAGGCACAAAGACTGACCTCCAGTTGCTAGCAGAGCCAGAAGTCTAGCCAGATAGGACCACTGAAGAGACCAGCTGGGAAGACAAGCTGACACCCAGAGGCCACTGTTTCAAAAACTCATTCCCAAGCTGGGCATCTGTACCCTGCTGCTGCCAAAATCACCCTCTGAGAGGCCACAGCAGTCAGCTCCAAGGATGAAGCAGATGGAAGAGGAGCATAGACCAAGTGCAGCCTGCCAGCAGCAGAAACACTTGCTGCCTGGGGAGTGATATCATTGTGCTTGCATATGCATACACCATCATGCCCTGAAACCGTGTTTCAACTTTCAAAGTTCAAGTACTGCCAAACGCAGTTATGAGCTTGTGTCTCTAATGACAGAATGCATCTTACTAGAAGCAGTGAAAATTAATGGTTTACTTATGGTATGATGCTGTGCTTACAAGGATATTTTCAGAGTGCAGAGACTGAAAATTTGAGCTATTTAATTTTCTTAAATTAGTTTCATACAACCATAGAATGGTTTGGGTTGGAAAGGACCTTAATGATTCTCTAGTTCCAACCCCCAGTGCCATGGGCAGAGACAGCTTCCACTAGAGCAGGTTGCTCAAAGCCTCATCCAACCTGGCCTTGAACACTTCCAGGGATGGGACAGCCAGAGCTTCTCTGGGCAACCTGTGCCAATGTCTCACCACTCTTAGTAAAAAACTTCTTCCTTAGATCTAATCTAAGTCTACACTCCTCAAGTTTAAAACAATTCCCCCTTGTCCTATCATTTCATGTGATAGGACACATCCTAGCCTATATTTACCCCCTTGTAAAAATTCCCTCTCCAGCTTTCCTGTAGGCCCCCTTTAGGTACTGGAAGCTGCTTCTAAGATCTCCTGGAGCCTTCTCTTCTCCAGGCTGAACAAGACCAACTCTCTCAGCCTGTCTCAATAGAAGAAGTGCTTGAGCCTTCTGATCATCTTCCTGGCCCTCCTCTGGACTCGCTCAAACACGTCCATGTCCTTCTTGTGTTGGGGGCCCCAGAGCTGAATGCAGTACTCCACGAGGAGTCTCACAAGAGCAGACTAGAAGAGAATCAGCTTCCTTAGACACTCACAAACCTGACCTTCTCCTACAGCAGATGGTTCTTCATTCTCCCAGTCCCTGCATTTGTCTTCTGCGACTTGGGAGTTGTGGATGGAGCGCTTAATGGTGAAGACCAAGGCAAAAAAGTTGCTGAGTACCTCAGCCTTCCCCATGTTCTGGGTAACTAGGTCTCCTGTTTCCTTCCCCAGAGGGACCACATTTTCCCAAGGCTTCCTTTTACCAACAATGTACCTACAGAAGCTTTTCTTGTTACCCTTGACATCACTGGCCAGATTTAATTCCATCAAGGCTTTAGCTTTCCTAACTGAACCTTGGCTGCTTGAACAATTTCTCTATTCCTCCCAGGCTAGTCATCCTTGCTTCCACCCTCTGCAGGCTTCCTTCTTGTGTTGGAGCTCTTCCAGGAGTTCCTTGTTCATCTACAGAGGCCTTCTGGCATTCTTGCCTGACTTCCTCTTTGTTGGGATGCATCACTCCTGAGCTTGGAGGAGGCGATCCTTGAATATTAACTTGATTTTTTGGGCCCATCTTCCCTCCAGGGCTCTATGCCATGGTACTCTACTCAGCAGATCCCTGAAGAGGCCAAAGTCTGCTCTCCTGAAGTCCAGGGTAGCAAGCTTGGTGTTCTCACTGCTCTAAGAATCTTGGCAAGCCTATGATTGAAGATGCTCTTCCTCTTCTCTGACAGATGGGCCCATCAGCTCCCAGCAGACCAGTTTTCTCAAAGTGAGTCCCATGGCCTAAGTAGCCAAACCGCCGGCTATGGCACCAGTCCCTTAACCACCTGTTGATTCACCAGATTTGACTGAACCCTTCAAACCCCCTTCCCTTTGAGCAGAAGGACTGATGAAGGAACTTCCTGCGCTCCAGAGTCCCTTACTGCTGCTCCCAGGGCTCTGTTATCCTTTTTGATACTCGTCAGGCTGCTCCTGGCTGTACCACTGGTGCCCACATGAAACAAAAGCCGCAGATATAGTAATCGGTGGACTGTAGGAGGCTTGGTAGTCTCTCAGTGACATCCCTGATACAAACCCTTGGGGAGCAGAACACCTCTCTAGAGAGTGCATCAAGTCAGCAAATGGGTGCCTAGCTACCTCTCAGAAGAGAGTCACCTACTACCATCACCCTTTGCCTTTTCTTAGTGGCACTGGTTGTTATACAGGGTCACAGGATCAGCTGCCTTACTCAGCTCCAGCTTCTCTCCTGATGTGATGGGTCTTTCTTCTCTAGTCTGCAGAGCAGTGAAGCAGTTCTGGAAGGACATCTCAGGCTTCAGGTGAAGTCTCTTCCTCCTGTGGGTCCTTGCTGTTGCAATATTCAACTCTTCTGCATTACTGACCCTCCTCCCTTATGTGTGTGCCAGTGGGGGAGGTTTTGGCTGCTTGGCTGTGGATCCACTGCATACTGCGCTTGGAATCAGCTATCTAACTCCCTGTCAGCCTCCCTGATGTTACCTAGCCTCCTTACCGCCTCCCGCAGCTCAGCCACCTGCTGCAGGAGGTCCTCCACCTGGGCACACCTTCTGCAGAGGCAGGTCTGCTGCCTGTCCTTGCTCCAGGAGAAAGGTCTGGGAAATTCCTGCAGTCTGAAGTTTGCACTACAGCCTCTCCCTGCACCCAGGGCAATTGGCGCTGAGCCTCCAGCTGGAGCTGCAGCTTTTGCTCTCAGAGAAGCTCCTGCCATTCTGTCTTGAGGGTCAGGTAGGACGGGTGCCCCTGGTCTGTGTAGATGGTTACAGAATGGTTACTGGGTTGTGTGTACTTCAGGTCTCTCCACTTGGCCAGTGGAATGGCCCTCTCCTGTACAAACCACTGACTGGTTGCTGCACGCCACCCTGTTTGCCTGCTGTGCTCACAGCGCTCCCCAGGGCTGCCCTCTGTGGGAGTGGGGGGTGGTACCCACAACTCCTGTCCTGGCCCCCGCTTAATCAGCCTGTCTCATTTGCAGAGCCCCTTGTGAGACTTTGTGTGAATGCCCTTAAATGCATGCTTTGCTACTCACGGAGAACAAAATCACAGCCAGCAGTCTGGCATTCATGCGAAAACCAGAGTCAAAAAACAAACATTCATTGAAAACTCAAATGTCAGCTTCAAACTTCCAAAGGGCTATTTATTAACACTGAGGTAAATGAAAGCCTGAATAAAATTTTCCAAAAAGCTCAGAAAAACAGTCCTCAATTGTATATTCGTTCAAGCCTTCTGACAGTAAGGAATCTAACTAGTGTATTATTTAGTGCTTTGCCCATTCTAGTTTTAAGTACTTCAAACAATGAGGCCTCTAAAGATTTCTTTGGAAGACTGCACTCTCAGAATCTGAGGTTTTAAATGATCAACAGCTTTTTTTTCCTTTTTTTTTTTCCTATTTTTACTGAGTTACACGTCACACCACTTTTCCCTACCCTCGGTTTTTATTCTCTGAATTTTTACTGTCCTTCAGCTATTTCAGTATCATAAATGTTTCCTTATTCAGTATGTTTTATAACGTGCTAACATTAATACTGTTATATGTATTAATATACATAATATTAATAATCACAGGCCTTGATTGCCCAAGCTTGTTAGTTGCAGGTGTTAGCTTTTCTTACTAAACATCTCAGAATTTGGCACAGCTAACACTAACTGTCCAGAGAAAGTCTAGCAGAAGACATTTGATAAGGAAAACTGAACACAACCAAGACTCAGTCAGGAGCACAAGAGGTAGTATTGGAATTGCAAAGCAGAGTATAAGATTATAACTTTACCCTACCTCATTTACAAAGAAATATGTTTGCAAATTAGGTTTCAGAGGCAGTAAAAAAATGAAAAACAGAGACACTGACCCTTTTTTCTAGCCACCGCTGCCCAATCCCTGATAAAGCACTGAACAAAAATTAGGTGAAATAATTATGCAAATAGAGAACTCCAGCAGTTAAAAAAGGTAGTTTGAACAGAGAGGAAAATCCTGCTCCAGAGAGTATATGTGGTTCTAGCCTCCACAGTGCTCACAAAATCCCATGTGGCCAGAAGGTACCCATGATTGCTTGGTGTTTTAACCAATTATGCTAATGCAGCTTGTATAGAACACTTGCCATTGGGCTTCAGGGAGAGAATACCATGCAATGTGCAGTAAAGGATGTTTTTCATTCATCTGGTACTCAAACAGTCTCACTGCACCTGAATATTGAGCCAAAAGTTCAAATTAAACTTTGCTAAAGAGACATGGAATTATAGGTTTGTAGTGAAAGGAAAATTAAAATGAGTCTCTCCAATCCTTTACTGGAGAAAGGAAATGTTTTAATAGGGCTTAATCAATATTTTCTGCCCCCAGTAACACTTAACAGCTATGTAAACAGGTCAAATGAGAGTAAAGCTATTTAATCTGATAAAACTACAGGATCAGGCCCTGAAGTTTAGGCAGCCAAACAGGTCTCTAAAAAATAACTCCACTTACAGTAGTTAAATTGCAGTCATTCCTGAAGACAGTTCATGAATAAAAACACAGCTCTGTAGGAGCAACTGCTAAGAGATGCCTACAAAGATATCTGATGGTCAAGTCTTTGAAGAGTGAAATTTTTACACAGAGAAAGAATAGCTGTTTCCATGAATACCCTCCCACAGTTCTCAACATCTTCTCTTCAAATATGGCAAAGCAATGCCTAGAATAAGTTCTTCAGTAGAGAGGCTAGACTCTAAATCCTGTGAGGAATAACGTCATTAATTTTGTGACATAGTTTGCTAGGGTATTCTCTGTTCCTTTTTAATCTTATATATTTTGGACCATGTTAAATTATTTCAGATATGCTGTGCCTGTGTAATATGTTTTAAACTGAATAGAAGCTCACATAGATTGAGCTTATTAACTGTATAAATGGTAAATATGGGAAGAAACAAACTAATGGGAATTACATTTCAAAAGAGAACTTTCTTCAAAAAAATGTAACAGATTGATTTTGAGTTTATGAACACATCATGAATAACCTGATGAAAGAACGAAAATAGGGTTTGTAGACAGAAAATAACAAAGCAGAAGATTTTGGAAAAAAAGCGGGTTATGCATTGAAATTTCTTCAAATTGACTCTGTAAGACTATGTCTGAAATAATCTAAACAGTTTAATAGCAATAATCCTATTAAACACAATTCAACATGCAGGGATACATACAAGCTCTAACCAGGACTCCCTCTCCACATGAGGCAATACTGACAGTGCTGATGGCCCAAGCCACAGGGTAATCACAGCCAATGGAAGACAGCAAGTTCTAAACTGTCTCTTTTCCACTTACAAGAGTAAGAGAGATGGATGCAGAAAATCATATAGGAAGAATAAGAAAGAGAAAAATGTAGTCCTGTGTACTCAAATAAAATGACCAAGACAGGAAACCTTATAAAGCTTTTTCTCCAGTTGAATGAGAAACCCAGCTGGGTATATTATACGTACAAGAAATAAGGGTATGAGCAAAATGTTGACAAGTGGGTTGATGGAATAAGATTGGATTTCCACAAAGCACTCAGAACAGATGAGTTTTTGGATGAGCTTGCAGAACAGCCTGATCTTTAAAAGCCTTGTCAGAATGCCAAACTGGGATGATCACCCACTGAAAAACAACTTTGCAGGATATGGTACTAAAGACACTGAGAGTAAGATCGTTCCAAAAAAAAAAATAATTCATTAATTTAGCCAGAATAAAGTTAATAATCCATGATGTAAATGTTTCTTTCTTTTGCTAGCTTGACAAAAATTCTAAATTCTCCCCTGTAAAAACCTTACAGTTAGAGGCTGACAGAGATTAGCTTATTTTTCTTCAAAGTCATTAAATAAATAATTAACCAACAATGGCTGGTAAGTTACCTTGACAACAAAGAATTATTAATATGAGGTTGCCCAAAGGAGAATGAGCCAGGGATTTCCAAACTGTGGTGTTAATCAAACTACTTCAAAGCAATGCAGAGACTTGGTGCTTGCAGGCGGTCACTGCCTCTGGTGGATTCATGCAGCCTGACATGGAACTGGGAGCTACTGCAGCCTCTGGCAATAAGGGTAATTTAGTGATGTGCTTCTGTACAGCAAAAGGTCAAAACTATTTTTTAAGCAATAAAAAGGAAACAGAATATTGGAAGTACCTGAATTGCAGGACCATTAATAACATGCCAATCATGAATGGAAATTAATATGAGCTTGTATGCACAAAGGGTGTTTTGGCAAAGCCTATGAAAAAGATGCAGCTACAGAATGCTTCGCATATATCTGCACATGCTAAGAGCATCATATGTTCAATCTGTATAAACTTAAAGATAACACAAGATGTACTGGGGGCAGCTAATTTGAGGGATCTCACATGTGCCCTTCACCCTTCATAATATTTCATTCCAGTATGGCTGAACATGACAGTCATGGTATCAACTTCCAAAAGGTAAACTTTATACCTTCCACACTTCTTTATATCTCTCTCATTTTTAAGTTCATAGAGAAGTAACTAAAGGGCAAAGCATAACATTACTGTTCCATTCTCTTAAAGACAGTTTCTAAGCTAGTATATTATTTCTGGAAGGTAAGAACTGAGAAAGTTTTGCTTCTCCAAACCCATATTTGGGAATCGGCAGGAAAAGGGTCCTTCCCAAAGGGCCCTTGTCAGTGAAATTTAGTAATAGGGCCCAAGGCTGTTCACGCTAGAAAAACAGTTACTGTTTTAGCAAATAAGAGCTTGCTGAGAGGGCAAGGGATCTCAGAGCCCTTCAGAAGAGACTCTGAATTAGATTATGCATAAACCAGCATAGACAACAAAACGCAAAATCCTGCTGCTCCCCAATGAGTGATTTGTTGGTGCAGGACAGTGTGCAGGATAGTTAATTTTTTTATCATACTGGAAATTGTCTTAATCGTCCAAAATTGCCCTGTTCTCATTACAGCATACCACAGACAAAGATCAAAAGTGTCTTTTCTTCCTTAGCCAAAACAAGGCATAGACTTTCCCCTGTGCAGAAAAATAGACCAGTACTCAGAACTACAGTGCATACAACTGGAATTTCCCAAACTTTGCCATAGCTATGACAGAATCTGTGTTGCAAGAGGTTGTCTTCAAGAAGGAAACATCCCTATCCATCTCTTAGAGGATTTCAATCAGTAGTTACAACATTTTAATACAGCATAAATAAGTAAAACAAAGATCCCCATCCATGTTCCTTGGGGATTCCTGACCTACCCACTTTTCCTGAGAATCTCCCTACTTTTTGTTTTCCGTAAGCCTCACACCTTGCTCTTCAGAAACTCTTCCAAGCCTGCATGAGTTCCCTCTGTAAGGACCTCTCACTCCACACTGCCTTCCTGACCAAGCTGCAGCAGTCCAGACTGCCAACAAGCTAAACAAGCCCATTCCAGTCTTACAATACCCACTCTTGCCAGCTCGGAGCTTCAGCCACTTGTATCCTCAGTCTATCTCAGGTTAAGACTAAATCTGCAATAAAAGGGTTATAATGAAGATTATATTTTGAGTCTCTCTAAAGTTTTCAGTTTTAGCTAACAGCTTCAACAGTGATACAAATGAGATTCTTAACTGTGTCTAAAGTAAATCAGAAACACGTGGAGAGCCATCATAAGCCCAAAACCTATGGTTCTAAATTATTGAACTATCTTTGGAAATAGAACCTAAAATTACATTTAAATTACTGCAGAAAAATTCTGATATCTGTGATAATATGCCAAGAAATTTTGAGATGTTGCTTATACCAGAGTCAAATCTGTTAGCAAAATCTGGAACTTGATCTAGTAGTGCATATTTTACACGCTCTAACAATTATCAGCTGCTTGAGATTTCTGAGACTATTGAAATGGGACAGATTGAATACATCAGCTGGATTCAGTCCATTTAACCAAGTATGAAATGCTGCACAGCCCAATACCTATCAGAGTTCTGTCATCCTCCCAGATGAACTTTTTCACAACAGATGTCTAATAGGCATAAATATAACAAGCATGCAGTAACTCCACAAGCCTATGATAGCACAAGCTTTTATTTTTTTCACACAAAAGATTCTTAAGGGAATGAAATACACAATATCAGCTCTGAATCAGCACAACCACTTGCTAGCACTTCCTGGACATAACATCACATCTAAAGCACTCAATCTTGGGAAATAAAAAAAAAATAATTAAGTCAGGAAAAGTTGACCAAAGATCACATGCTCAGATTTATCTGTAATCATTTTATTCTTCCTCTGATGTAATATAGTCACAGAAAAACTCTCTCATGTTGAATTCCTAAGATGGACTTTTTTGCTGGGCACAGATACTGACCTGCAGCATTTGAAGATAGCCTTCTTGTGGGTCACACAGCAGCGATGATATTCGGTGATTGTTCCTCATGCATCTCTGATTGTTGTCCCTTGAGAGAGGGAAAATTTGCCGGATAACTGTCATCCTCCCCAGAGCACTATGCACCAACTCTAATATTTCATTATCAGTGATTTCCTGTGAAGGGAGACAAAGTTTTTTTTTTTAAAATCATGTATTTGTCCAGACATTTTATATATTCTTTTCGTTATTGGATATTTTTAAAAAGACAATAGAAGAAAAAAGTTACAGATGCACATGCTTTGTCTATGCCAAATGTCCTTATGGTATCATTTTATACATCATCTGAAACAAAAGAAAACAGCTTAACACAGTACCATCTATCTTGGCAATAATAACACACTGCATACCTAGTTCCTCATTTAAAAAAAGGTTGTCCCAATAGGCTTCCAAGTTAAAAACAGCCTTGAAAATAAGTTTATATAGAAAAGTTTTGGTTTAACAGAACAGAACCTCACTACATGCTCAGAACAAAATGACAAATGGAAAACGTAACTACCTTTAGGAAATACATCCCCTACACCTGAGAACAATATTACAAGCAAGTACTTTTCCCATAAGGAAAGTAGATAATTTCTACAGACTAATCCTGATAATGACTCAAGGAAGTCTTTTGAGGTTATCTGTATTAGGAAATGAAAAAAAGGAGAAACTTCATGGAAGGGATTAGCACATTTAGAAATGCAAGTTTCTGCACCAAGAATAATTTTGGATAAGATATAAGGAGATCTCAAGGACAGGCTGCTTTTCTTTCCAGTCTCTGCACTGTCTAAAGCTTCTTTGCAGACCTTTCCATATCCCAGACTCCTAATCTATCTAGGGAGACAGCCTGCATCTACTGCCCTTACATTGCAACCGAAATCAAGTCAACTATGTGCTCTATATATCTTGAAAAGGCCACAAAACCAGAACCTCTTGTTTCACACCACAGTAAATAATTTGAAAATCATGGGCTTAGCTGATCCTGAAATCGTAACAGTGGTAGAGCTTATGATGGTTATTTCCTGCCAAGAGTTCACTGTGGAGAAGGACAGGCAGTGGCACCACTGACTGTATTTGTTCCCACAGGTGCCTCCTCCACAGAGAGCATCTTTACATCCCAGCTCCTTACCACTGCCACCAGCAGCATCTACAAGTCACATCAGCACATCTCCAGTGTACGTTGGCTGCACTGGCTGCACAGCTGGGCCAATTCATTCTCCAGCCTGCACAGGACTGCTCTCAGTCCGTTGCAGGGTAGAGGGGGCTACAAATAATGAATGTGGCTGTACTTGGTCAACAGGGCTCACACCTTCCAATGTGTCAACCACAGAAGTGACCCTGGCCCTACACTTTAAACATTCAAGAAAAAACAATAAATGTTTTCTTGCCATTTTCTCTGTCAAGCTGTGAGTGAAATGACCACGGAGTTATTATAATTGTTACAGTTGACTAGTACTGTAGCTTTGGCTCACTTTAGTTCTTTGCCGATTTCCCATCAATTTTAGGAACATGAATTTTTAACTTTGCAGAAGGTGAAATTCATTGCATTAACAACAGACCAACTGGTGTGGCATGAAAACAGAAAATAAATATATCCTTATAGAAGCCAAAGATTTTGAGGCTTAATAGAAAATGCTGGGAGGCATCTGTAGCCTTGCGAGAAGTCACCGAAGCAGACCCACAGACCCTCTAGACTGTTGCCTTGGATTTCTTTCTGAGGGACTGAAGGGTATTAAAGCCACCCAGTGTGTCTAAGCTGCAGTCTGAAGGAAAAACAATTTTATGGGATAGCTTTAAGTCATAACCTCTTAGGCTGCATCCCTTGGCAGGCAAATTCAGACTGAGTGGTTTCAAACAGAAAAAAGAAAAGATCACGAATCATCCAAACCTTCAGCTCACCTCACACCACACATTTTGTGTCCTCCACAAGTGGTGCGCAGCCTTTCAAAGACATATCATAACCTGTGTGAAAAGGCTTGACCTGAAACTTGTAAGCCTATATGTGCTTCTTCCTTGAAGTAAGGTAGTGGAGGAGGACAGCTGTGTTAGACACATTAACCCTGGCTCTTCCCACTTAGCTACAGGCACCAAGTGAGTCCTGAGTGTCAAACCCTAGTTACTATACAGCCGGAGAAGAAAAATGGGAGCCTCTAGAAGGAAATTCAGAACCTAAATTGGGCTAAATCTAACTCTGAAAGTGACACCTTTTTCCGTGTAGACAGCTTACAGTAGTTAAATCTTTCAACACCCCAATTCAGTATATAATGCCAAAGGCAGCAAAGCTCCTGTTTTTTTCCAGCTGATGGACATTCATACCAACAAATTATCCATTCCTTTTAGAAATTAGATTCCTTTTTACAAATGTAAAAGCATAGGAAAAAAAAAAGTTCTTCGAAGAGATAAGATCAAAAGGTCATTTTTTAAACTGGTGCTCTAAAACCCTAAGCTAACTACAGGCCTTTCCATGCCAGTTCACGAGGTGGTACAGCCACAGGCAGCATCACAGGGCACCTGTGGAAGGTCCAGGAGCAGAAAAGCATGGCTGAGTGTCTGAAATGCAGGTCACCACCATCCCGCACAAGAGCAGCCCAGCTACAGCTTCCCTGGCCTGGGGAGTGCACCCCTTTCTCTTGCCTGGCACTGTCAGTCCCTGCAGACTTGCTTCCAGAAAGCTCACAGTCATAGAATCAGAATAGTTAGGGTTGGAAAGGACCTTAACATCATTTAGTTCCAACCCCCCTGCCATGGGCAGGGACACCACACTAAACCATGTCACCCAAGGCTTTGTCCAACATTGCCTTGAGCACTGCCAAACACAGTCCTGGCTTAGCAGCACATGAAACCTTAAATGGCACACAGAGAAATGTCACCTGCATTCTGACTGTGATAAATATGGGGGGAGGGGGGGTTGGGGAGAGCAGGAAACCAAAACACTAACCCACAAAAACCAAACAAGGCTATGTGAAGCTGGCTCTTACTTTTACACCCCTCAGAATAACAGCATATATCCAAAAAACAGTTCTTGGAGCCACAAGGGAAAAAACATTTCACACTGATCTTACAATTAAAGTCTATTCATCTAGTTATATTTTTTAAAGTAAAGCATTTTCATTCCTACACATTATATAAAAACATTCTTTACACTGTGAAACTGACAACTAAGTAAATAATTTAATTTTGTCCAAGAGGGTTTTGGTTTGGGGTTTTTTTTTCCAAACAAACATACCCCAAATTTCCAATCCTGTCCTTGGATCATTACACAGCACAAGACTGCACACAGTAATTGCCATTGACACCATGTGTGAATGCTGTATTCTAAGCAGAGCTTATCAGCTGGTATGGCCAGGCTAGCACTTCTTTCAAAATTCCCTATCACATGCCCTCCTTTTGGCTTTCAGGATCACATGATGTTGCTACTGCAATGTAGGGTAAATTTTGACTTAATATAGATAGTGGCTTCTGCTTATTTCAGCAACATGCTTTAAGGAAGGCTAAAGAGCCTAACTCTATTGCTTTGCACCTTTAATAGCAGTTCGCACTCAGATCTGTAAGTATTGAATTTCTTGAAAGAGGTTGGAGGAAGAGAACTTTACCCAGGAATGAAAGAGGTTTTCTTACTTAAGTTCTGTTAGTCTGGATTTTTCCTTTACTAAGGGAAAGAATTTAGCTATTCCCAATGTTTTAGGGAGCGCTTAAATATTTTGGTAGGTAGACATAAGTGCAAGACTGACTACTATTCACTCAGGCTAATAGTAGTTCTCACTACTTGATTCAACACTGAAGGGGTATTCCTTTAAACACTATTTTTTGTTCATGTGGCTTACTAAGGGCAAAGATTACTCTTCAAGAAGTTGTGGTATTCATTTATCTATTTAAGTGCACACAGATATTGGTCATTTGGGGAATTCATTTATCTATTTATTTATCTGTACACAAAGAACTTCAGTTAGCTTGCAATATCTAGCCATATTGATCAGGGGAATATTTAAATCTGCTCTAGTTGTGCTCAACCATCATAACACAAATTGCAAAATGAGGCAATTATGTTTCACAATACAATCTCTATGTTTCTAGAGGTAATGACAGAAAATTATAAGTTTTACTGGCATTAATCATTTAAAGAACCAAAACAGATTTCGAGAAAGTATATCCATGAGAAAACTGGAAGATTAAACTGAATGGAAATGAAGACAAGGATGCTCACGGAGACAAGCTACAAATTTATGTGGAATTTTTGCATTAGGATCAATAGTGTTTGTTGGGTTATTCTAGTTCCCCTCAATGCACTATGTACATCTATTAAGGGGAAGTTGTTAATTTCCTGAAAATCCAGAAAACATCCTTCAATTAGTTGTTTTTTTTTTTTTAAATATTAGTGACAGCTTACCATGGATAAATGTATTCAACTTTAACATTACGCCGGCTTTACAGATGCGCCCCCCCCCCCCCCTCCCCCATATGTATAAAGGTTAATCCTTTAAGGCAAGAGTACAATCCATTTTTCATAGCACAGAAAAAATTCTAATAAAAGTCTGCATGACCACCTGTCCAACTCCCATCCTCATCTTCCTCCCACACGTCCAACACTACCTCACTTCTCTTCCTTTTACCTGATATTCCTAAAAATCTCTACAGGGATGTATTTATAATTTAATTGAATTAGCTCTGTTTCTAGATATAAGGACTCTGTACTGGGTCTCCAAAAGTCTTTCTCAGATAGTAGTGACTGCCTATACAGTAAAAGATCCTCTGATTTATCAAAATATTATTCCATACTAAAAGTAACTATCACACAAATAAAATTAAAAAAAAAAGAAGAAAAGCACATGAAATGATAGTTATGAAAAGCTGCACAAAACAAACAAAAAAGCCCAACAAAACACCAGTAACTTTAATGTGGATTTCACTGATAAAACATATCATCAAAGCTTAATTAACCTTGCTCCTGGCTGACTGACACTGTTTCTGTGTAATTCATTTAGACAGTAAGGAACTAATGTAATGAAATTTTCACTAGTTCACTACTCCCATGGCTCCAGTTTGAGAATTGAAAGTTAATATTCCTTAAATTTCATATTTGTTATTTCATATGGTACAGAATGTTGTTAAAAAAAACAAACAGGGTAATAAATAATTTTATGGCAATAACAAATACCCCTTTGTATATCATTTGATGAGAGTTAATCTGAATCAATGAGAATCAGTTCAATGGAAAAGCAATAAATGAAAAGCTGTAGGAAGTAGAAGCTCTAAACTTCAGTTTTCAGACTTTCTTTTTTTTTACACCTTATAAGTAAATCTATATTTATAGCACTGAAAGTGACAGTAATTCATCATTAGGCGTCTTTCTATCAAGACTACATACAATTACAATATACTCCTCCATTTCAAATGACTGATATCAAGAAACATGATGCTTGGTTCATTCCTGGCTAAGTCAAAATGCTGGGGCTACCCCAAGACTGGATTTGGCTAACAGAATCTAATCAAATGCAGTAACTCCAGCCTGCTCACTAGTAGAAGTAGAAGGATGGAGCTCCACACTGATTGGAAATCAGCTGAGTCACAGTTCCCATAAATTTCATGTTTGTCAGCAAAAGTACTGAAGAAATGATTCAATCAGAAGTATATTCAGTGACTTTGTATAAACTATCACTGCTACACCTATATTGAAAAAAGATATGTCGAAAGACCTGCAGATCAGAAAATACTCAGTGGAGCTTATAAAACAGCTGTGGTTGTCTTCCCAAACTGAGACCTAAAAATATTTAGCAGACTTACATAATGTAAGATAGTGAAAAACAAAGAATAAAAAACAGTGGCAGAACCAGGTGTGAAGTCAGAGAGATGATGAGATGGAGGAAAGTAACCAAGGAAGTTGTTCCTATTCATTATCAAATTTAGATCATAAACCCTTTCCCATTACTGAAGCTATTTTTTACTGCAGACGATTAAATTGCATTTCCTTTATCTTTCCAGAGTGAACATGGGATCATATTCTTCTTTTAATTATACCTGCTTTAATACTATACCCTTTCTTCATCTTCTGAGTTTTATAGGAAGCAAACCTAATTTTTTCAACCTTTCCTCATGGATTGTATTTTACTGAGCATCCATCATAGTAAGTATTCTCCTCTGGATTTTCAAAACTGTTCTGCATTCTCTTAAGTCTTGCCTCAAAACTGCAATACTGTTCCAACAAGGCCAAGTTGATGTCAAGCAGAGCAAAATAATTGCCTAACTCATCTTACAAAGGATGTTTATAGCAATGTATGTTTTGCAGGGCCACAACAATATTGACTGATACTGTTTGTTATCCACAAGGATTCTAAGTTGCTCCTGCAGAGGCTTACCAGCTACACCTCATTTTGTAGCCATACCTGAGTACTCCATACTTCTCTATATTGATTCCAATCTGGTAGAGTGCCTCAAATTTACCTAAATAAATCAGAACTACTACAGCATGTTTTAACAGTCTGGTTGCGATTAATAGTTTCTACAAAGCCAGCATCAAGTAGTCAGAAAAAACATTAAAACCTCATTTTAACTTTAAGTAATCTTACACTTTCTGTTATCTTCTGCTATATCTAAACTTTTCTTGTTACTTTTTGTTACCCCTGGTATGAGTAATTTTGCACCTCAGCCTCATTTTATAATAATTTACTTCATTGAACTTTTGGACTTCTCCTTAGCCTTTTTTTTTACATCACTTTTTCTTTAGAATTCCTCTCTGATTTCAAGATCTGAAAAGATAACCAATTGGAACCTTAATGATACCTTATTATGCCTTCATCTTCACAGAACTTCACAAGATTTTTCTTTGCGATCCTTTACTCATCCTATTACCTTTCCAAAAGCACTACTAGTTCTCTAAACTTGTGAAGTTGGACAATCTTTTTATTGATGCCCATTATCCCTATTTTCCTTTTCTCACTCCTTCCTCTTCTTCAAACAGTGCATGCTACCATCTCTCAACCACATTCACACCAATTATTTCCTGACTTCCTCAGCCCCATTCTTCCTTAGACATAATGAAATCTGAACTGCCTTAACTTTTTAAGCATGTAGGAATAACACTGTCAATCACAGGAAATTTTGAAGGCTTGTCTGTGTCCTAACATTACTTTTTCAACTGCCAGGGAAATTAAAATCCTCCATTACTCCATCTTCTTGTCTTTGGGGTGTTTCTGTCAAAAGCGCACTTTTTAAAAAAGTCTTCCTCAGAGCATGTCTTTTGTGTATTTCCACATTGGCTATTCAATAAATTTGACCCTCACCTCTCCTTAGCTTCAGAGAAAGTATGTACAGGTTGGATGTGCAATGCTACATTGTACTCTCTTCATCCCTACCTGTCCTTCATGAAAAATTATCTCCTACCTCAACCAGCAGCCTCATGCTTTATCTTGCCATGTCTTACAACTTTCAGTTAAACTTCGGAATAGCAATGAAGGTTTTTTTTGAAAAACAAATTAAAGGATGCATGCAATAATGGTGAAATAACTCATTTGAGTTATCAGTCGAATTCAGTACCCATTCCACTTCCATGAAGAGTAGTTGATTGGTTTTGTGTACTTTACTGATTTACATGTAAAAATAATGAATGTTTAGAAACTCAGAATTATAATTAAATATCTTGATATGAGGGAATAAAATATTACTTTGAATATTTCTTTCTGGTCTGAATTCTGGTTTTATAGAACAATTAATTTCTTTTATATTTTGCCTCCCTTTGCAATGGATGCAATTTTAAACCCCTGAAGTGTCCAACAAAAAAGGAAACATGGTTTATAGTACTATTTATACCCTCAGTCTTACTGCTGCTGCTAATAAAAAAAGCAGACATGCAAAGCAGAAAAGCAACGCTCCTAGTACAATCGCATACAAATTCAGTTTCAAGTATTGCTCTTGTGCCTCTCCCATAGACATATGCCATGGGCAATGCACAGCATTTTGTCTGAACAGGAAGAAAAAGAGAAAAGGAGAATGAAAACTGTCAGGAAGAACAGGCAGAGATGCTTGATGTCAGTTACCAAAACCAAAGAAATGTAAGAGAAGAACAAAAGTCACAGAATCAGGTAGGTTGGAAAAGAACTTTAAGATCATCAAGTAGAGCTATTATCCTAAGATTGCCAAAATCACCACTAAACCATATCACTGAGGGCCTCATCTACACAGTTTTGCACACTTCAGGGATGGTGATTCCACGGCTTCCCTGGGCAGCCTGTTCCAATACCTGATCACCCTCTCTGCAAAGATTTTCCTAATATCCAGACTAAGCCTCACCTGGTGCAGCTTGAGGCCATTTCCTCTTGTCCTATCACTGGTTACTTGTGAGATGAGACCAACCCCCACCTCACTACAACCTCCTTTCAGGTAGTTGTGGAGAGCAATAAGGTCTCCCTGAGCCTTCTCTTCTCCAGAATAAACAACCCCAGCTCCCTCAGCTGCATATTGTAAGACTTACTCTCCAGATCCATCACAAGCTTTTTTGCCCTTTTTCTGGACCTGCTTTACACCTGAATTCAGAAATAAGCCAGAATTCAGGTAGAATTACTACCTAAAACAAATGCTAGGAATGTTTCAGTATTTCTAGATGAATAAAAATGAAGATGATAAATATAAATCTAAACGGGGGAGGGTGATTAGAAATACATCCCTTTTTTTCTTCCCCCTCAAATCTCCACAACTTTTGACAGCTCTGCAAGTTTAAAACATAAAATGTCTGAAATAAGAAAAGTAGGTACTTATAAATCCATACTTTTAAAACAGTAAGGTTTTTATGAATTTGGCTTCAAAGAGGACATATAAGGGCATAATACTGCCTGCAAAGACCCATGTTATCCTAAAAGACTTGCCATGTAATGCCATGTAATATTTCAACCTTCCAGTGCCATACAATGAATCCAACTCCCAAGTCACTACTTTTTTTTCTAAAGATGACTCAGTCTTTTTGTACCTCTAATGGTATCCAAACTGAATAGATAGCACAGAGACTTGGTTTACTGGAGACTAGCAAATACAGAATCTTGAGAGTACAGCTGTAGTAAGCTCATTTGCTGTAATAAGCTTACCAGCCATACAGTTTTAAGTTTGCTCATCACAAGCTTGGTGGTGTTGCTTACCTAATAACATTAAAATGATAAAATATTTTTGAACTCTAAAACTTAACTCCTATCCTGCCCTATGGGAAAGAAACATAAAGGGAAAAAAAAAACAAAAGAAAACAACAAAAACCTAACCCAAATATTTATTGGATTGTCAACACAGAGACAGTAAAGGAGAGTAAAGTGGATTTAATTCAAGTAAGACAATAATATAATCTCCTATTGAAATAATACCATGCTATATAGTCATTCTTATTGTAGCATGGTAGGTCCAAGGCTCAAATTCCCATTGGTTTGACAAGAGGTGGGAGACAGAACAGACTGAGAGAAGGTGCTCAAGATCAACAGACCTCAGCAGTCAAACCTGTACCAGGCCCTTAAATGGTTCCCTGAAGTGAGAAAGGCCTAAAGAACCTGCTTACAACCCAATGTTCTTCATACAAGGCATGTCAATGGAAATAATTGTCACTGTGTTGTGTTCTTGCTACAGCCCCTTCAAGGTCAGTTAGCACCTGTACCTCTCTTTCCTTTCAATGGGATCACTAGGTCACACAGACCACAGGGGGAAAAGTATAAGATCCTCAATCTGCCCTGGAGAAAAAAAAAAAGGACTAGCTAAGTATTTGGTCCATTTACAGAATGGACTACATCTGGCTTTCTCTTCATGTGGAATTACATTAAAAAGCTGATTTGACTGTTGGAATAAAAAGTTAATTCCATTCTTCAAACTACAGCTCCACTCAACATCCAGTTAAGGTATAACATATTTTCCATCAAGTACACATGTAGTTCTCACTGATACAAACCGGAAATATGTACATAGAAAGCACAGTCTGTCCTCTTGCTAGCATGGGGATAGCACACTATTAAGACGCAAACCTAAGGAACCTCCATCTTTCTACATATACATCCATGTAGATGCCTAACACAGTAGCTTTAAGCACACAAAGACCAACACTTTTCTGTTAAAAAAAAAAAGGATAATCAAAATATTTCCTCCTCTTTTTGCCTGAAAAGAGTTCTCTAAAGTTTCATGTATTTGAAAAAATTCTGTATTTGCCTGTTTGAATTTAAGTAAGTATGGCATTAATATTTTTTGCTCAAAAGTTATATTTTAGATTTACGTTTTGCTACCATAGCTTCTCTACCCAGTCTCTAGGCAGAAAAGAAAAAAATAAAAATAAAAGTTCCCCAAATAAAAGCAGACTTGACACCCTGTATGATGTGTTTGTGTAAGCATGCACGTTTGTGCATGACTGCTGAAGGTTTTTATTTGTGATGTTACATATTCAGGCTTCAGGAAGTAAGTTTTAATATTTGAACAACAACAGCATTAATAAAGTCACAAACATTCCCCCTCTGTAAGTGGTTAGGGAACTATGAACTGTATTATCTTTATGTGAATATAAACACTGAGTCTCTGGGCATCTCGCTAATATTACTACAGCTGACAAATCAGGAGTTACTTGAATGTAACAAGGACTAGAAAGAATTTACAAAGCCTTTATAAGCAGAGATTTCACTTGCTTTCCCCAACCCCTATTTAATTACAGAGCCTTTCTAATGCCACACAATACAATTTATAGTTACTAGTAAAAGTAGCCTATCCAAAATTACTAGCTAGGTGAAAATAAAGGAATGAGAAATTAAAAAACGAATTGGTTATTAAATTAGAGTTTATGCATTCATAATATGAAAATAAAACAGTGATCAGTTTTTAACTTAGATATTTTACTCTTTTAACAAATCATTATTAAAACCAGAAATATATAAAATAGTGCCAATTATCCTGAACAATCAGTGATTTATCAGTTATTATATATGCTAAAACATTCCAAGGTTTCCATTGCTTTTTTAAATATGAGTCTGCACTGATGCCCATTAGGGCATCATGGGACTAAGGTAAAATAAATAATCATAGTAGTGGGGCAGAACACCATTTGCTGCAGAGAGGAAATACTACAGATCTATGCAATCCTGGATCCTGGCCAAACACCAACACAATTCTGCACTAAGAAAACCTCTGTATCATGTAAATGCATATTCAAACAAGCTAAGCTTGCAACTAGCTTGAGTGCTCTTTCCTCTCCTCATATCTGAGTGCAGGCTTTTATAGCAGTGAAGGGCGAGATTCTGCCAGATATGGATGCATGTATTTGAGGTTTCTTTTGAGATATTCTCTGCTTAAATAGGAAGTGATATAGTAGGGTCAGCATGAAGTTAAAAATATCCTCCCAGCTGCTGTGAGGTATTCTGGAAGCTTTATTTTGACCTTTGGTATTCAACATATGCCAATTCAACTGAGACAGGCAAGCAATGACACCACAGAGTTTGCATCTTGTACCATTCAAAAAGCAAATATGCTAAGTATATGTTCAGTTTGGTGTGTCAAGCATGTGAAACAAAAGATGGTGATGAGTGAACGTACCAAGCTACATTATCACTTTTGACATTCTTACCTCATTTACATAGACCCAGTGACTATCCTTTGATGCAAGGTTGGTTTCCACAGCCTACAAAAATAAAAAGAAATAGAATAATAAAAATTAAAAGTGTGAAACATATTCCAGAAAGAACTTATATTAAAAATTACTATAAAGCTAATTTTGCTTGCTTTCGTTGCTATTGGCATTGCTTCAATGTAGCTCTTTTCATCTCTTTCACTGCTTCTTCATGGAAGTATCCTATTGGTGCTAGTCACATTTCTCTGACTTTAGTACATAAACCAAACTACCTTGACCATGAAGATATTCCCTAGATGTACCACAAAAGCATACGGGAGTAGGGTGGTACATCAACATGATAAGGAATCCTATGATGAACAACTGCACACAGAACATGAGATTTAACTTCCACATGATATATGTAATGCATCCAAATAGGCTGGGTTGCTTTTCAATATGCCTCCCAAAATATACTGCCTCAGCCTCATTACAACTCCTATAGGTTAACTGTTAGATAACCTATCTCATGCAAAACACTACTCTGAGACACTCAAGTGAAGTTCATGAGTCATCCTCTCTTCACGTTTATATAAGACTCAAGACAAAGTTATGATTTGCATGGACATTTTTTTCTGGCTTCCTGGTGTGGACTCAGATAATCACTATTATAAAGAAACAGCCCATCTCATCGGGAAGTATATTTATCCATACATATATAACCCTTATGGTTCACCAAGATGCTAAAATTGGGAAAGACTGCTAATATAGATAGCACTACTAGTACTGAGGACCTCAGTGGAAAGATTTGGCAATATACATAGAAGATTATAACCCCTTTGACATAGATAAGCTCACTGCAAGATGCTTTATAGTATAACAAAGCAATATCAAGCATCAAGAGGTGTACACTACAGTGATAACGATATTGCTAATGTCCTGCTTAACACACAGTTAAACAACTACTGTGGATTCATCTCACCTAATAAAACAGGACAATCCCAGTGCACATGTATTTCAGGAGGCAGTTCACTACACAAAGTTCTGAAGGCCTCTGCCTTCAACCACTTCTTTCTTCTGTGACAATATGCCCTTATATATTGAAAAGGTATTCTTATCCCTGTGTTATAAATGGCCCTATGAATCACTGAAATTAACCCAGTTAAAACAAACAAACAAACAAACAGATTAACAAAATACTTCCAGTCACTGTTTTTTAATCAAGGTAATTTTCACACCCTGCTCATTGTGCCTGGCCTCAAAACAATTACAAAGGTACAGAGGGGCTCTGTAGACTGTGGTACTGGATTGGGCAGGAACATCATCAATCACCTTCTTCTCCAGAACGCATTTTCATAATAAGCCTCTCAGATATTTAGCATCAGGTGGGATGAATCACCTTCTCTCATCACACTGACTACAGATGACTGGTTTAGAATAAACACCCACAACTTACAAAGCTGCAGTGAAAAAGATTATCCACCCTTAACATAGGCAAAGGGAGTACTGTTACCTGATCCTAGAAAAAACAACAACAACAAAAGACAACCAAACCAAACCAAAACCTGGCTCAATAGCCAACACCAACATTTAAAAAAATTGCTCTTAATTTATACTGTGTTAAAAAACTGAGTATAAATTACTTGTCTAAGCAATTGTATTTTAAAACTCTAAGCAGTTGTGTGGCCTATGAAAACCTAAGAGAAAATTGTGGGCAACACACACACCTCAATCTACTTGTCACATCCACAAGGTGTACTCCTTTAAAGAGACGAAAATCCCTAAAGAGAAACCACAAAGAAGTCAAAAGAGAAAAATCAACACAGGGTACAGGATTTATCCTCATCCTCCTGAACAGCATTATGGGAAATTAACTATTGCTGGTGTCAACAGAGATGAACAACACATCTGACAAGATAATCCTCTCTTAAGCATGACATGAAAAATTTTCTCCCTTGGTAATTGTCTCCCTTGTACTTCTTTTAAGCTGGCAGAAGAATTGTGACTATTAGGAAGGCTAGCAGTAATGAAAATGAGGGCAAAAACTTGTAAACTTTCTCCCTATTTATCCCTCTATCATATTCAGACAAAGCCAAAATAGCCAGGATCTGTAACATACAGAGGAAAAGCAAAGTGCTGCCAACATTAACAAAGCAGAACTAAATAATGCTCAGGTGCAGAGTTATTGCACTGGCCATCTTTCGTGATTTATCTGCAACAGTGAGCAATTTGTATGAATATATGCTAAGACTGGGGAGCCAAAAGAGCCAGGGAATTTGAAATGAATTATTGTGACTCATTCTTCTGGGTTCACATATCTGGGCCAAAGTTTTTAAAATGAGGTGCCTAAATTTAGGTTGCTAAGAGTTTATCTTTAGTCATCAGAGTGCTAGACTATTCAGCACCTCCTACAGAAGTCAATGGCTCTACATTGTAAAAGCCTGAAATGTATTTAGAAACATAACTATAGATAGGCAAGTTTTGGTGTCCATAAATATCTTCTGTTTAGAAGTGCAACACGTAGCATGAAGCATTATTATACACCAAGACATGCTGAGAGAAAGCAAACACTTCTGGTATTTTGTGCTTCAGGCTTTCTACCATATTTACAGACTGCTGTCCTAAAGAATCCTAAAATGAAATATTGAAAGATGCATCTCAGAGTTTTCAACCTTCTTACAGCACTGGTGTATTGCAGGTGTATTTCCAGAGGCTTGTTGAAGTTAAGCAGTGTGAAAAGCAAGAAAATTTATGCAGAATTCTCAGAATAAGAAAGAAACAACGTGTTTGTAACTTACTGGGCTTCTTTTTCTTTGAAGAGGAAAAGGGAGATTATGGTCACCCATTTTTAATTATTCAAACTGTTCAAGATCTTACTAGTTCTTTAAGCTTGTGTCTCCATCCATTCAAAAAGAAGACAAATGTCAATGAAAAATCCTAAAGGATCAATTACAGTTTATTTCATAAATATACCCTATATTAAAGAAAGCAGGCTAGGAATTCGTGTGATCACTTTGGCTGAGAGAAAGCTCTGCCATCTATTGGAGCAGGATTTAGGTGCTAAAATATGTTATTGCGGGGGTTTGTGGAAAAATTATTAATACAGCTGCAAAATATCCTAGTTCTTTTTATACTCTGTATGTACATACCAGATAGGTGATACTTGGGACTAATGCCTCAACATTTCTACCAAATAGAAAATCTGCTTTTGAGATAAACAGCACACTGGAAATTAAAGACCATCTCTGTTTTCTTTTAGACTAGCAAGTATCTTCTATAGATTTGTAAAAGAAAGGAGGGTTTTTTTGAGACTGCTTGCCCTTCTTCTTCCCCAATTAGATTTCAACAGCCAAATGTTAAAATGAAGGACCCAAACAAAAGAATTATCATTCAGTCAGTGGACCACCATCAATGACAACATATACATAATATTTTCAGAATTGGGCCAGTCTGAAAAGATGGAAAGGGGGGCAGTGAATGTAGAAAATTTTATAATTTCTCAGTAGAAAACACCTGCATCAGAAATGACACTGAAAATCAGTGGCTGGACACAACTTAGAGAGAACCTGGTGTGTGTTCAGACACGGGCAGACTGTGTTCAGTGACAGCAGAATGTGCTGAAGAGTTTAGGCTTACACACATCTGTGTTATAGTTACAAACCTGTTGTCTCCTTTGTACTCAGGGGAGAGGCAGTAGGAATGTCTGGAAGCCCCATAACTAACCCTGGGATCCTAGAAAGAAATGTATTGCAGATGGCAAACACAGATGGTCCTGTTGTATCTACATTTTTGGAAACAAGTGCTGCCACCCTGAAATCATAAAAGAACCATCGGAGTGTTTTGCTAGGAGGGATATCAAACTAGTAAAGGGTATTACTTGTACATCCCCTGCTTTAATGTTGAGAATAAAGAGCACCATAGCTTTTCAGAAGGAAAAAAAAAAGCCAACAGTAAAGAAAGAGAGCGTAGACTGGGAAGTTCACAGTTAGAAAATAACTTGGGAAGAGCATCCTAAGAGATACTGAAAGAACACAAAAGCAAAGCTGCTGCAAACCAATGACCAAGTACAGATGGCAGCAGAGAACAGATACACCTGCAGCATGGAATGCTCTGCAGAGGCACTGGCAGATACACCCAATCATCTCAAGACCACAGCTCCAGAAACCAGGCTCCATTTACAAAGCTCCTCCTATGCAGCTCTATTCCAGCTTGCAACCCTACTGAAGACCCCTACAACCAGACAGACTGCCAACAGTCAGCCCACAGGATGCTTATAACAGAAAACCAGGCACAGAGCAAGCTGAGCAGTGAGCAAGCCTTCAGGAGACCCGAGTTCTTTTTAAAGACCCCAGTGGTGCAGGATGAGGATGGAAAACTCAAGGTCAGCTTTACTACAACAAAATACTTTTTTTTTTTTTCCTGTGGGTTTGCTTGTTTTTAAATTATTAATATTGAAGGTGTAAGTAAAGGGCTTGGGGAAGTAAATCTCGTCTCTGCAAATCTTTCATAAAGGATCAGCCTCAATCCTTACAATTAATTACCTGCTCACTTTACTTTGCCAGTGGACAGGTTTCAAAAGAACTGTCTCCAGCTCTTACTGTCCCAAGCAAGGTTATAGCCAGTGACCTTCTTCCAAAAGTAGCTTCTTTCCCACTTAACATCGTTGCAGAAATTATTTACCTACTGTTGTCACTCCACAAAAATTCTTTAGAACCAATTTGAAATCCATCACAGTAAACCAGCAACAGAAAAAAAGAAAAAGTCACTGCCTTCGTCATACCCTTTTGGAAGCCTGAGCCAAACCTAGCTCCAGCTGCTGGGTTTCACTGCAGGAGTTGGACCTGTATTTTTTAAAAATGGCTTTTTTCTTGACTTAAATGTCCAGGAAAACACCCTAGGAATCAGGAACCTGGTTTACATCCCAAAGAAGAGATCTAGACTAAGTTTTCAATGCAATACATCTGAAAGTAATTAATTATACACTATCAAAGTGTACCTGTTTATCTTAGAAGCTTTGCATATGTCACAGACACAAATAAGATAGGAGATATGAAAAAGTCAATTCTGTTAGAGTAGATGGGTTCAGTCTATCGTAAAGATACCTAATTTATATTTAGAAACTTCTTCAATTAAAATAGTGCAGTTCTTGTCCGGGAGTGACTTGCATAGATAACAATTTCACAGAAAAATGATTTCTCCAGAGCAGTTACTGAGATTCTTGCACTTCATTAGAACCTTTCTTTTCTCTGCATTTTAAATACTTCTTGGTATCTCCAGAGAAGCATAAACCCCATAATATTTAATAGATTAAAAATAAGTAAATAAGCATTACTAGCCACAATAAAGTATTTATAAAAATAATTTAACTCTTCTTATAATACTTATGGTTTATTAAAAAATACACGTTATTGTTTCTAAAGCTTAATTAGTAATGGTACCATTGGTACAGGGATCAAAATTAAATTTTCCAGGTGACAGTACAACATCCCAACTCTAGATGAAGTTTATAAAACTAAGACATTTTGGACTAAGAATCCTGAAGAAAAAAACTCAGTTGCAGTAAACTGAATTAGGACTGGAAGTTTACTTATTTAATACATGTTAATTAAAATATCTAAATGTCATTTCAAAGTGAAATATGAAATTCTTCCTTCTTGAAATAGTAAAATGGGAATTTAAAGAGGTTACATGACATACTTTATCAGAACAGGAAATCAACTGAAACTGACCCTTTCGTACTGAACATCATTCTCCATGAAAAATTTGTACTTTTAACAAAAAAGTTTTGCCATAAATTCTGTTTTTCCTTTTTTCAGAACATATTCCTAGAAATGTGCACACACACACATTAAAAAAAAAGAACACCTAACAGGGTCACTGATTCCCTGTCTTTCAGTGATCACTACCTTATGTCATTCATACAGTTAACTTCCCTATCTTACAACATAAGATGTCAATTCCAAATCTCGGTACATATTGGCTCCATTAAAATCGTTCATGAGCCACAAGCATAACATGCTTTGGAAATCCACATTTCTTGATAATTCATTGTATTCATTTTTCATCTACACTCTGTAAACATATTACTAAAGAACATCACTCAGTTGGGACAGTTTTCATGTTATCATGCACTGTTACATCAAAACGTGAGGCCTGATATTTCCTTGTTACTCCTCTGCAGAGCTACGTTGCTAAGAAAAGCTATTCTTCCCTCGATGCTACTGATAAAGCACAAGTAATTACTGAAGGGCTATCACGAGATTAGATGGTATTTTAATTATTCTGGGCTCCTTCAGTAGTATAAACCTGTAAACTTGGCATATTCAGCTTGAAGTTCCCACAAAAGCTAGGGCAAATCAGTCATACAGATATCTGTGTTCTCCTGCTCAGAAGTCTAGCCATTAGTCTGGGCTATCTCCCCCAAAACTGTAACATTTCTTTTATGGTTTCTGTCCAAATGATATGAGAGGGTCTTTTCTTGACCTCTTAGTTCCTCCACAAGCTAAATAACCTAATTAAAGAAAAAAGATTAAGGGTGAGGATAAAAAGGGGGGGAGGGGGAGAGGGAAAAAAAGGGGAAGGGGAGAGAAAAAAACCAACATCCTAGAGCAAATTCCCACATACCATCCACAGCTGAATTCTGTTTTCAGTTGCTAATAAGACATTTCATGCAAACAGGAGTAAATATGACCCAAAACCACCAGATTTTAGCACACACCCCTCCAGTTGATGAATGCTAATTAGAAGATGTATCTAACATTTTGCACAATATGATTTGATAATAACCCAAACTGATATATACTAATCATATGTTTTAAAGTTTGCACTGCACTAGTTGCAACATAGTAGTTGCTAGTATGCCTAGGGCATAGGTGATCAGGCAAAAACTACACTGAAGAAAACATATGTATAAGTTTAATGTTAATAAAGAGGCATTTGAAATGAAGAAAATCATAAAGAAGAGTAGAAAAAGAGGAACTATATACTGCAACTTCTTCTGGCTGCATGGCTGTAATGTTCTTGAGTACCTACTGTAATATATAACATTGCCTATTGTTTTAGCCTTAATCATTAAGATGTAATGTCTTGGGATTTCTTTTAATCTTATTCCCAGTCTATATAGGTAATGCTTATTATATTCAATCTCTATTGCTGTTCCATTTAATGCATATTCCACTGAATGATGCGTTGAAGTACTGTATATGGAACTCTTCCAAATGCATTCTGTAAGAATTTACTTTTCCAAGCTCAAATGTCACATACTATTCATAAACATGGTAACTGTTGACCATTTAACTATGTGGCACAGCGGTGACACTGGATAATTGCACACCTGTCAGAAAGCAACATTTCCCTAATAACATAAATCTAATGTTAACTAAAGAACATAAACTCTCAGAAATCTTGTACTTAAAATTTTACCAAAGACACACACTGACTTGACTTTGAAGACCCAATTAAATCTTTGAAATAACTAAATTTTGTTCACATAGACACTGAATTTCCTTTTGAAGATAACAGGTTTGTACATCTATATTCTATTAAGAAAGTAGCTTTTTAGACACAATCTTTTAATGCTTTGAGAAATGTACTCCCAGAAGAGCCAAACTCCAGAGAACAAACTAAACTTCATCAGAACTGGCCAGCAGTTGCAGCTTTTTTCTTTTTTTTTCAGTTGATTTGCTTCAGTTCTTATCCTGCCTCCCATTAAGAGAAGCAATCCCAGGCACAGCCACAGGTTGGGCAGAGAAGAGATTCAGAGCAGCCCTGTGGAGAAGGACTTGGGGGTGTTGGTTGATGAGAAAATGAACATGAGCCAGCTTCAGTGTGTGCTTGCAGCCCAGAAAGCCAACTGTATCCTGGGCTGCATCAAAAGGAGCGTGACCAGCAGGTCGAAGGAGGTGATCCTGACCCTCTACTCTGCTCTTGTGAGACCTCACCTGGAGTATTGTGTGCAGTTCTGGTCTCCTCAAACAAAAAGGACATGGAACTGTTGGAACAAGTCCAGAGGAGGGCCATGAGGATGATCAGGGGACTGGAGCACCTCCCGTGTGAAGACAGGGTGAGAAAGTTGGGGCTGTTCAGCTTGGAGAAGGGAAGGCTGCGTGGAGACCTCATAGCAGCCTTCCAGTATCTGAAGGGGGCCTATAAGGATGCTGGAGAGGGACTCTTCATTAGAGACTGTAGTGATAGGACAAGGGGTAATGGGTTCAAACTTAAACAGGGGAAGTTTAGATTGGATATAAGAAGGAAATTCTTTCCTGTTAGGGTGGTGAGGCACTGGAATGGGTTGCCCAGGGAGGTTGTGAATGCTCCATCCCTGGCAGTGCTCAAGACCAGCTTGGACGAGGCCTTGGGTGATATGATTTAGCGTAAGGTGTCCCTGCCCATGGCAGAGGGGTTGGAACTAGATGATCTTAAGGTCCTTTCCAACCCTAACGATTCTATGATTCTATGATTCTATGAAATTGTCACCAAAATAATTTGGCAGTTTAAGTTGTCTGTTTGTTTGGAATGCCTACATGGGGTTGACTAGACATAGATGTGATGGTTGAAAATACCTTTTCAGTCACAGAACCCAGGTAGATAAACCTATTTTCAGCATGGAAAATTGCTCTTTATTCTGATAATGAGCAGCTGTTTCACCGTCAAACGTATTTCAGTATGTACCACAAGCCTCATGCACTGTGCTTTCTCAGCTCTACTCAGAAAAAATAGCTTCAGTTCCAACTTTAGCTTTCACTGGAAGCTGAATATAAATTTATTGAGTTTGCAAAGATTTTGGTCTTTTTGTAAACAGCAACTGGTAACTATATCATTAAAGAAAGGTGCAAACTTCTTAGCTTTATAACATGCACACACCACCAAACAGTGAAAACACAACTTATACATTCTTAATTTCCTTTTTTAAAAGAAGTATGCTTGTGTTGACAGCATGATAGTTGACGCTCCCAAAATCATGTATCACATAAACTTTTTGCTGAAAGAGACAGCTACAGGATGAAGAAACTGCTTTGATTTTCTTGAACTTCTGGTTTTAATACTGATTCATTGCCTCTGGCACAAAGTTACTAATCACATTGCAAGGCTGTTATGGGGTTTTACATAGACTATGGGGTTTTAAACTCTATGAACTTGGACAGGTATATCCATATCAAAGTTTACGCTGTCCATTATCCATCTCTTCTGTCCACATACATTTCTCTTATATTCCTTAAAAATCCTGGTTTTAAACAAAAGACGACAACACTGTTCTTACCTCAGCCTCAAACAATCACCTTCAATCCAGTCTTTTTCTGACTACAGCACCCTTATTTTAAATTGCAAAATAAATACATAAATAAAGCAAAATCCTTACAGGTCTGAGCACCTTCTTGTCAGTCAGCACATTTTACATGCACAAGCAGCATCATGGGCTGTGTGACCTCTAAAGAATAGCCTAAAGTTCACCTTAACCATCTCAAACCAGAAGACTCTTCCAGATCAAATTTGCCAAAAGGAAAGAGTATTTGCCTTTGTTTATACTGCATGAGGATGCTTGGCTTCTGTGTACTTGCCAAGTGATAACACTTTCAGGCTGCTCTAGGAGGAGAGAAACCTTTGGGGAGCAGTAACAGTGGTAATGGAAGGGCTAACTCACTCCCTGTATCTCTACCGTCTTAATGACTTTATGCAAAGCCTGATGGGCTAAAGAAAGGTAAGCAAAGGCAGACATCACCTAGAGCAGTGTACATATACTTCACATGCTAGTGGGAATTGGAGACAAATAAGTCAACATTTTTTTCACATTTTTCTTCCAAGCAGCTTTTCAAATATTCACCATTTGGGTCAAAACCTGTATGTTTTGTACCCACGCTTTCTCAAAGCTTGCACAGATGCATTGGAGCACCCATACTTATTACTAGCAGTCTTCATCAGCTTTATCTTTACTAGCAAGAGTGGTATTAAATATATATATTACAGTAATGAGCAGATTTTACTAGACAACATACTTAATTTTCCTAAATGCTTGCATAAAGTTATTCAGGAGAGTATGGCAAAGTTATTTATTTTAAAATACTAATTTTATCCTTTGAAACAATTCCCATTTCTTCTAATTAACACAAGCTCACATAGTGTTTGCACAGTTATAGACAAATGGGTTTATGAGAATGAACCTTTCTACATTGTCTGGAGCAACAGCTTATCTACTGCTTCCAGGGAAACCAGCATTCATTACAGATTATGCCTTGATTTTGTTCATGAAACCAAGTAATTTTTAGCATTTTAACTGCTGCAATTTTTTTCCCATTGTTTCTGAGGTAGAATTTAGACAAAACAGGTATTTGTGTTAGAATTTCCATGTACCTGAACTTCTGTACAAATCCAGAGGAAAAAAAGAAGTGAAATAGGTTTTTAATCTTAAAATCTGAGCATGTTTGACTTGTGATATACTACTCTTAGCACTGATTTCTATCAGGTTTTTTTAGATAAGATTTCATCTAGGGAAAATTTTTAAAAGACAGTGTCTTGGAAAGCCAAAATGCAGTTTGTGAGAGTTAAATGTAATAGAGGAGGGAAAAAATATTACATTAGATAGACTATTTTTACATCAGGGTTTCATCCATTATTACAAGAGACACAAAAGAATGTGACAATAAACGTTGCTAGCTGAAAAAACCAGACACATCCTTAAGTGGTGACCTGATGGGAAAATTATGTTATCACCTGATAGAAAACATGGAAGAGAAGAACTAAAGACTAGAGAAGCATCTGGACACATGAAAAAATTCCAAATAATTTTTAAAAGAACACGCAGGAAAGAAGAGAAAATATTAATTTGACATAATAGGAGTTGTAAATACCTGCAAACAGAAAGACCTGGAGCATGTAAGCACAAAGACAAGACAGAGGAGTGACCCCAGATGGCAAGGAAAAGATTGCATTATAGGGCAAGGTAGGTGCATAGAGAAAAAGGAATGCTGAATATTGCAAACAGGCAAGCAAAAAAAGAGACCAGATGAACTGCACAAGCACAAAGAATATAAAACCCAAGGCTGAGACTTATGGGTGATGAGGACAACATATGGAAAATTAAAAAAAAAAAACAAATGAAGGAAAATGAAGGAGAGGGGGAAAGGTGGTGGATGAAAATAAAAATTGAGAAGATTGGAGATTCACACAATCCCAAGAGCTGTTGAATTGCATGACAGACAGTTTGACTGGCCTGTCATCAGAAAGCAAAGAAGAAAGAAGTCAGCATGCTGGGACAATAAATGTGGCCTTGAAGCAAAAAAGAAAGAAGATTAAAAACAAAATTATTTTTCTTCACTTAGGCCAGGTGTCATTGAAAAGTTAAAGGAATATTTATTCATAGGTGAGAGATGCACAGTACAAATTAAAGTAGGATGCAGCTATTGAAGAGGAATAGGCAGAAAAAAATCTTGTGGTAAAAAAAACAAACAGTAAATGTAACCACTGAAAAGTATTCTCATTAAAAGGCACCTTTCCTAGGTGAGTCTTTCAGGTAAGACTTTCAGTGCTGGCCTTGAGTGACTAAGTCTGAAACTACTAGAAGCAAATTAAATACTAAAGAGTACATAAGGCTCACAGTCTGTAAATCTACTTTTAATTTTTAAGACTATAAAAAATTGTTAATGAGAATATACTAAGAGCCACATCTAAACAGAGAGGGCAGTGCAAGCTGTAAAAATAGCAATATGAAGAATACAAATATGGTGACATTATAGTCAGAAATTGAATTATATTTGTAGCAAGATAACAGAAAACAAATAAACAAACAGGACTTTATGGCAAAACACACTGAACCCATATAATGTGGGGGAAAGAAAGACTTCCTGGCATAGTGGCCCTGCAGTCAAAGGTGAATAAAGAAGAACAACATTCACCTATTAAAAAGTTCCACAGAGGCGGTGTGCATTTAACAAAATCTAAAATCTTAAAGCCAAAGACAGAAAAACAAATTAGCTGGTAAGATAGTGAAATCATGAGTTAAAAGAAGCTAAGCACAGATGAGGTTCTTAGCTTCACAATAGAGGACCTTAAATTCCAAATTTCTTCTGCTGTCCCCAGATTTTGACTGTCCAGTTAGCCATTTTCTCAGCAGTTACTCTTTTTGAACCTGAAAGCTTTACTAGATTATTTAATATTATCAGTAACGATCCTGACAAATATTATTAAAGGAATTAACTATGATAGAAACATAGAAAGTATGATAAATACAGAGGTATTTAGAGAGCATTTAAAAAGATGATGGCTTCTGAAAACAGAAACATAATTATGGTGAAAATCACTGCTACCAAAAATAAGGTCAGGCACTCAGAGAACAAAAAAGAAAAATTTGCTGCTATTTGAAACTTCTTCAGTTTGAAAAACTAGAGGCTTATTAGAGGTTTATTGTCTGACATCTAGCAATCTGTGCACCCATGAACAATTAGAGTCTAAGATGTATCCCTGAAATGTCAATAGAATAAGAAAGTTTGAATACCAAGAGACTTCTGTAGTCTAGCTGGCTAAAAGCAGAGTTTAAGTTCAGGTAGTTTAGAAGCAGAATCATAAGACAGTATGCATGCTGTATTTCAAGTGCTATTTTAGGTACCTCAGGAGTATAAAGACCAAAGCATCCCAACTGCTAAGCTCACATGGCCATGCTAGCACAAAGACACATGGATACTAGTAGGATCATGGATGTATTCTGTCTGAGAATACAAAGATTTCTAAACATTATGGTAAGATTCTGAATTCATCTCACAACAGTAGTGTCAAGCCAAACTACACACAATTCAATTTCAAGGTAGTGCCTGATCAGTCAATGAAAAAAATTAGGGAATATGTATTTATGTGTTATGGTGCCCTCTCTTCTCAGAGGACAGGATCAAGTAAACCAGGAGTTCATGTCTCATCTTTTACCCTGAGACAACACAGAAACACAGCAGCAGCCTCCTAAGTTTTATGAAAAAGACACAAAAATATGCACTTTATGGACTACAGCATACCTGAAATAGTTAATATTGAGTCCCTGTTTCTATTAGTAATTCAGGCATTCAAGGTTTAATACCTCAGATGTTTCAAATTACATCTCCAGGAACTTGGCAAGCAACTTGTCAGCTTCAATGTAAATTGTTTTTCAGAGCCCAAATTGTTTTTAAAAGATTAAGGTGTTCTAATTTTTTTAAGCACTAAGTACAAAAGTGGTAATCCTTTACCATTGTGATCGGGTTGTCTACCATAATCTTTATTATTTACTAAAGCTTCACTGTAAAAGAAAAGGAACTAATTTTTCAAAGTCTATTTAAGTAGCCGAATTGCTGTGCTCCGAATTTAGGGCTGAGAAAAGAAGACTAATTACTTCAGCTCTGAAGAGCTCAGTTCAAAAAAAAACAACACAAACCACCAACCAAACAACCCCAAGCCCTCCCTAAAGATGGCATTCCATGGAAACCATATGATTCAAGAATTAGCAATGTAATATGGGATCAATATTAGCTCCATTTGAGTTATGGGAGACAAGACTGCATCCTCAGAAGTCTTCTGTCTCCAAAATACTGCTTCAAATCCTAAAAATTGGATAGATTCAGATTATATTTAATGTCAGTTAGTCTATTTGATTTAGTAAAGTAAATCTGTTAACATGCCCTTACAAATGACTATTACAAATAAATGCACACCAAACATAAGCAAAGAAATCTTCAGCTTTACTTTCTTGACAAAAGAAAGTATATAACAGAGTTCTGAGGAGGGGAAAAATCCACACACCACCGACTACGTGTGGTGTTCAAATCAGGCTGGTTTTCAAAAGAATGGAAAAGAAAACATACAATAATAATAATGTAGTACTATTAGACCTTGTTTGCAGCTGGAAAGCAAGCACATGATAAACATCACAACACATGACTGAACAAGAAGCTCAAGTCACTTGTCTTTGTTCAAGGCCTTCAACAGTAATCCTTGCTTTTAAAGCCTGGATCCTTTCTTGCCTTCAGTAGCACAAGAAGGGTTCTTTGCAGCAAAGGATGCACTGAATCTGCTGCTTTATGCTCCAGAAGAGGGAAAAGAAACTACAAGCTTGGAGATTCTCCATCAGTGTCCCAGAGGCCCTCACCAGAAACACATTGTTATCATTGTCTCATTTGGTATCTTGGTTTGAATAGTACTTTAAAATTATGTACTCTTGGCTATGCACATAAATCTGTGCCTTTTATGGCTTTCTTCATTACAACATTCAAACTGAAAACAAAAATGTTACTTAGAAATCACTGCAAATTTGCACTTGCGAATTATATTCTATTGTGTCACATCTACAGCTACCCCTAAAACTGTGGTTTAATTGTTTTCAGTTGAACACTGGAAGGTGCAGAATTATTTTCCTCCATGAATCTCAAGCTCACAGACAGAATTATCCAGCCACAATCCAGAACCACCATGCCATACATGTGTGTTTGTGTATGTGCACATTTGTGTGGATATACTCCCATATATATGTATACCCACACATATCTGGGGATGGGCACATAAAACAAACAGGAAAAGGGGAGAGAAGAAAACCAGGCCAGCAGTAACACCCAGAACATCTAGCTCCAAGAATCAAGGATACCTTAGACAAAGTTATGTACTCACCACACAGAGAGGACTCGGAAAAATTCATGCATGGATTTATCATAAAATTCCACAATAAATATGAGCAAGTTTACTCAAGTTTGATGTACAGGAATAACTAACTTCGTATGATGTATGTGCATTTACATAGATACACACACATATATGCATGCATAAAAAGCTGTACATCTAAGCCTGACACAGGTAGGCAAATCACAGCTGCACATGTTCAGGGACATGCATCATCTAGAACAGCAGAATTGTATTAGTATGCTACTAGCCATGCTAAGTAGGATTTATTGGTCAAGTCATACACTTACCTGTAAATAATATAAACCATTAGACCACACAGTTTGTTTATATTCTGCCTATATGTCCTGTATTCATCCCCTTCTGTGGCTTTAGGAATTAGAAAACAGAGGAGGGCAGTCCTTTTGAAACAGTTTGCATATGTACATTTGTTTATCATCAGCTGCTGGCTTCTAGGAGAAAGATGCCTTTCCCACCCAGGGCAAAACTTCTGGGACAAGTGGCAAGAAGCCATTTCCCCCACAAGATTTACTATTGCCTTCCCCTTGAGAGCACATTTCACCGCTTCAGTTAGCTGTGTTAGATGATCTACCACATGTCTGAGATCTGTGCAAATTGCCTCTCACAGCAGCCTACATACCATGCTCAAACATCACCTTCCCTAACCTCCCATTGTCCCCTATTTCTTTTCATTAAGTCTATTCAGCAATTCTCCCTAAAATGTATGTCTTGGCTGTCTCCCTGTCAGCTAACTTTTTCCTGCCCCTTTCAACAACCACAAGACATTACTCACTTACCTGCTGTATGACTGAATCAGAAAAACTATCAGTCAAGTGAAAAGACTGCTGTAGTAAACTCTATGCTATTATTTAGCTTTCCCTTAGCTATTCCATACTCCCTATTTCAGAGAAAGATTTATTTGCCAAATTAGTTACAACTACCCAACCAGTCTTTACTCTGAAACCCCCACCAGCTACTTCCTCTGTTCCAAACCTGGAGACAAATGGAGCCATTTGCCCTCATCTGTAGATAAAACTCTACAAACATAAAACTCTTCCTCTCTATACCACCTTTTTCCTCTTGCCTCCCCAGGCAGACTGAAGAGTCTACAGCAGCTTTGAAAAACCCTTATACCACTGATTTTCCTACTCTTTTAAAAATGAAAGACAGATGTGCCAATAGGAATGAGGCACTAATGGATTTGCTACTCACAAACCAAGAAAACCTGCTTTATAATATCTCGGTTCGTGAGAGACTTGGCTGCACTGATCACAATGTTGTGGACTTCAGGATCCGTCTTAGCATGCTGAAGGTTATAAGCCAAAGGTTTTCTATTTCAGAGGAGCAAACTTCAGCTTGCTCAGAGCTCAGTTGGGAGGGATTCTGTAAGAAGCTTCCATGGAGGATAAAGGAGCTAGCAAGTGCTGGGACATTTTTAAGAACACTCTCCTGGAAGCATAAAAACAGTTCATCCCCTTTAAAGGGAAGGAAAGTAAGTGGAGCAGGATCCCCTTAGCTTAACTGTGAGCTTCTGAGTCTGCTCAAAACAAAAAGAGAAGCATACCAGAGATGGAAAAGCAGATTAATAACCTCTGGGAATTACAATGGCTTTACCAGTGTGTGTAGAGATACAGTTAGAAAAGCAAAAGCTCAGCTCAAAATGAAAATTACCAGAAATGTCAAAAACTGCAAGAAAGGGTTCTTCAGGTACATAAACAACAAGCAGAAACAGAAGGAAAATATTGGCCCGCTGTTAAGCAGGGGAGGGGAATTAGTAACAGTGATGAAATGGCAGAAAGTTCTGAACACTTTCTTCACCTCTGTCTTTACCAGCAGTGTTGAGCCCCAGGCCTTGGGAACAAAACTCTAGGTTAATGCAAACACAGATCCACCATCAGTAAGGAAGAGCTGATATATGAATGATTACATGAGGATGACCCCTACAGATGGATGAGCTCTGACAATATCCACCCAAGGGTGTTAAGAGAGCTAGCTGACATTGCTGCGAGGGCATTCTCCTTAATCTTTGAGAAGTCATAGATTGGGGGACATCCCAAAAGACTGGAAGAAGGCCAATGTCACCCCCATCTACAAGAAGGGCTTAAAGGAGGATCCAGGGAATTGCGAGCCCATCAGTCTTACTTCATGAAGTGCCCCAGAAAGTTACGGAACAAATCTTCCTGGGGGGCTATCACAGGTCAAATGAAGCATGTGACTGGGAGAAGCCAGCATGGATTCAACCATCAAAATCATGATGACAAACCTGATGCCTTCTATGATAAAGTAACCTGCTTGGTTGATATGGAGTAGTGGACATTGTCCCACTGGATTTCCACAGGGCTTTTGCTATGGTTTCCCACAGCCTCCTCCTAGAGAAGCTGATACATTATGGTCCAGACAAGTGGTCTGTGCGGTGGGGGTGGTACTAGCTGAAAGGCTGCACCCAGAGAGTGGTGGTAAATGCAAACCAAGTCTTCACCAGTTTTCAAAACCCAAGCAAATTATTTTCAACCCCATTTACCATCTAGTTATAAAACGGGAGGATAGTTTTTCTTGGCTTTAGTAAACAGAAAGAAATAGCCATTGCAATTCTCAGTTCTCATTTAGAAACACTACAGCTACATAGTCTTATTTTGTAAAAGCTATGCAAATGTGCATACATACTCTTCCAAATACCCTCTGCCACAGGATATAGTTGCCATACAAGCTAAGTGCCACAAATTTATCAGAAAAATAGTTCTTGTTCGAAAAAACAGTAACACCAAAAAAACCAAACAAAACAACTATGTGGCATTCTTACTGTGCTCTAATTTGAAACTCCACTACTAAAGCCCACAATGGATTAAGAGCAATCAAAAAGCATAATCATTTTAATAATAATTTTAAACAGTTTTATTAATGTACTTTAAAAAGAACTAGGATATTATGCAGTTTTCCCAGGCTTCACATGGGCCTGGATCCTTCTCCATGACTACCAAGCATTATTAATTTACCAAAATTGAATTTTCTCTTTCATCTAATAACTGATGATTAATTGCTCAATAAAGTGATGGCTTCTCAAGTCCTGCTTCTGTGTTACATGTCTGTGCAGCTTTGGAAACCAGTGTATACTATCTTAAACTTTGCTATTCCATCCAACTGCTAGGGAAGGCTCAAAACCTGTCTCAGATGAATGATTGTGGTAATAAATTAAAAAAACAGAGATGTCTTGTTTTTATCACTGTTTGAATTACTACCACAGAAAATGAGAAACCTTGGGGGAAAAAAAAAAGAACTCAGAAATATCTGTTTGGTGCAAATATAAAAGTTCCTTCAATGTTTTAAGTAAAATGACCACAATTAAAAAAATGGATGTAAATTTTCAGTACCATACTTTGAAGATAACTGTGGTATGAAATGTATGACTAATTGGGCTCATACCAATCCCCCTTTTAAATTTACATACGCAAATTTTTGCAAAATTATTCTTTATCTAAGTAATTATGCCTCCTTTAGTTACATAATGTATATCATATATGGTATGGGTAAGATAGAAACAATGACAAATTACTGTTCAATCTTTACAACTAGGTTTTCTCATTGAATAATCTAATGACAAGCATGGGTGCAAGGAGAAATTCAGAACAAAGCATTACCATTCTTTCCATCTGAATGTATCAAAGGCACACAGTCAATAATACCATGAAGTATTTTCAGAGCAAGGCAAGCCCTGCCAGCTTTTCCCCAACCTGCACCTTCTGACAGAGCTGACGACATGCTGCCAACATGGAAGCGCTTCCAGAAGACACATCATAGAAATACACCTTTCCTCTCTCTCCCAGCCAGGCTTGTGAATGAAATTCTTCATTACAGATACATTTCCAAGCTGAGGAGACAAACTCGATACCAGGAGCCCTCTTTGATGCCAAAAGAGAAATAATTGATATTTTCACCCCTGTTTAAACAGAGAGGTAGCAGTGGGGATGGCTAAGAAGAGAGCAGCAGCAACGTCCCTCCACACCACTGTTGTGCTTTGTGTAAGATTTCAGAGAAAATGACGAAGGGTTCTCCACCATGACTCAAATAGCTCTGGGGGCCTGGATAATTTGTTTGCAGCGCCCTGCAGCTGCAACACCCTACATGCAGCCTCTCTGGCCATGTAATTTCCAGTTTGCTCTTCAAAGGGTACCTTTAGAGCACACCGAAACACTTAGACTGAGGATGCTTTTCAGGGCCTTTTATGCTACTTCATTCTTTCTATTCAGCATAAGCGGAGGTAGATTCTGGAAAAACTACTCCCCTCAGCTTTCTTTAGAGATTAGTACTTTGATCAGAAATCTATTGAAACGAGTAGGACTCTTTTCAGTTGTTTTCAATAAGCATTGGGCCAGACTTAGAAGACAGAATATGAAATAAACACAAGTTATCTGTTTTCATTAGACCTTATAATTTTTTTCCTCTGGGAGAAAACTACTGCAACAGCTTTAATGAGTACCTTGGCAGAAGAAATAAAAAATTACATGAGAGGACAAAATAATATTTAAATAATGAACTCTCTGTGCTCTAGTCATCTCTTCACATATCAGCCCTATACACATAATGTATGACTGCTGAGCGGATGACTTTGAATAGTCACAAGTGACCTGAAATAACAGCAAAGCAACACAGAAAACTGAATCTTTACCATCGTGTCACTGTCTCCCATAGTGATTAGAATCCATTGTTCCACACTGTAAGATATTGTTCATGTAGATAATTTTATCTTGTCTAACTTTAAAGTTCACATTCATAGGCTTTTTTGACTAATGAGATGGCTTTGACAGCCAGAAGCTTCTTTCCAATATTTAAGAGAATGCGGTGGGTGCCAATTTACAATTATTCAAACTAGTAATCTCCTGTGTCTCTGACTGCTAATATTCCTTCGCCTGTGACCCAACCACTTAATGAAGTGAAATTAATTTACAGTAATAGGAAATTCTAAGAACTACATGAAAGCACAAGCTTTAATATGGGAAGAACAAATGGCCTTTTCATGCAAGGCTGACCACAAGCATTGTAAAGAAATTTGAAAGGACGTTATACCTTTTTAAGTAGGTATAGTATTAGCTGAAACAATGTACTGCAGTAAATATGATAAATTATCAAACAGCTCTTTGAAACAGAAAGCACCAGCACAATTTTCTCCTTTTGTCACACAGCAGAATTTTCTCATTTGCATATAAATGTATGACACATATATTTTGTAAAGGTAAAACCAAGACCTCACCATCCGTCAAATCCTTCCTAACAATTCTATCATGACACCCGTGACAAACTACCAACAAAAAAACAGTACCAGGGAGATTGACACGTATTTTGCTTACTTGTCCTTTGCAAATGTATGTATCAGGAAGCACTATAATTGAAATAAACATGGTTTTATCTTAAATGGCAAAATAGAGCTCACATTTTTCTCCAAATATATTGTCTATCTACAAAATTCTACAAAAGGTTGAGATTGTAACCCAAATCCTCCATATTTTTTTATTTCCTTTCATGTAGGAAAAATATCATTTTCCTAACTTTTGCTTCAGCATCCTTTAAAAACAAGAGGAAGAGGAAGCAGAGAGGGAGCGGTGTGCAGAAGGCACAATAGCTGGGACTGGCTTATTTTTCAAAACAAAATTCTGTATCTGAAGTATTAGATGTGTCTAATTTCTAACTAGCTCTAATATTTGTTTTATTCTCCTTTATACATTCTTAGTTTTGACAATAAGAATGAAGAATGGTTTGTTTCCAATGCAGAAATTAACATAATGATTTTTCAATATGTCTGGGTGCTGTAGAAGGAGAAAAGCCACCACACAGGTGTTTATGTATTCACATGCTCTCATTGCGCATACATGGTGGTGTTATCAAGCAACAAATTGAGAGTATCTTTTGACATCTTGTCACCTTCTTCCCAAACCAGAACATCTTGTCACCTTCTTCCCCATTGTCACATGCTGTTGCTCTTCATCTTTCTGTTTTGTTTTTCCCTCCTCCCAGACTGTAGTTGAGAGAATAGGATAAATCTTTTTCCTTAGAAAAATGTAAGGTGGCAACAAGAGGCTGTGGTGGCATTTCTGCTTGAAGTAGAGCCTTTTCTGTTTCACCCAGAGTTTCAGCCTTTCACTACACGTCATTTAATTACTAAAATTACTAAGGTTGGAAATAATTTTGTTTTCCATCATTAAATAAAATCAGAACCAATTGCTAACTCTGGATGGAAATTTTCCCTCCTCCCCACTCCCACAAGAGACTGCTAGTAGCTCATTGAATTATCTTACAAAAAACTTCATAACAGACTTGGTGATCCTTACACAAGGTCTGGGATACTACCCAAGGTACTATTAGCAGGTGTAACAGGTCTGTACTTTAAACATGGTTTCTTCTGAATTTATCCTTACTCGTACACTTCTGCTACAGAATGTATACAATCTACATCAAGGAAACAATGCATTCCTTTTTCCACAGATGTGTATTCAATACACATTCAAATTTCATATAACAACTGATATGGCAGAAAGGCAATCATACTCCTGTGAAAACATAATGAATACTGGAGCCTCTTTCAGGTCCTTAAGCAGACTTTTATTGACAGACAGGCACAGTGAGGTATGTGAAGAAAAGCCTTTACCCGATACCAAATGATTCATATCCAAGGATAATTCAAAGAATTCTCTCTCCCCTGTATTCATTTGCTTGCTCAAATAAACTGAAAATCTCCTTAGTCTACTTGATATTACAGATTCACCCCTTCAGAAACATTTCTGGCAGTGCATCTAAATCTTCTATAATTCAAACACAGTATAGACACATAACCCCACTAAAGCCAAACAGGATGTGTAAGTTCAGCAATGTGTTCAAAGTAATCTTTCCTCAAGAATCCTACTACATAAAAATGAAGGATCTTCATCTACTAGATGACAGCAGCTCAGAAAATATATATAATGAAAAACATTTCAGTATTAAGAATGAATAACAAAAGACTGAACAGAATTCTAACAGCGTTAACTGATGGGTAGTTCAAACCAGTAATTTTAATTCTAACAAGTTTCAAAAAGCCAGGAAAATCCAAAGTAGTAACAGCTCTAAAATATAAAAAAGATTAAGGAGTGAGGTAAAGAATTATATACCATGGATCTTGATGTTCATTTGGGGTAATAAAATAAATTACCTATGACTGGTCAACCAATAATTAGATATCTAAGAATACTTAAGTATTTGCAGAGATTTTGGTAGGGGTGTTTGGTTTTGTTGCGTTTTTTTTCTTTAACAAGCTTACTGGGGAGCTTACTCATGCTCACCAACAGGGAAGGGCTGGTTGGGAATGTGACGCTCCAGGGCAGCCTTGGTCAAGGCTTGAGATGGTCAAGTTCAAGATCCTCAGGACAGTGAGAAGAGAGTGCAGTAAACTCACTGCCCTAGACTTCAAGAGAGCAGACGTTGGCTTCTTCAGGAGTCTGCTTAGTAAGGTTCCATGGGAAACAGCCCTAGAGGACAGGGGGGGCGAAGACTATTGGTTGATATTCAAGGATCACCTACTACAAGCCCAGGAGTGTTGTGTCCCAACTAGAAGGAAGTGCAGCAGGAGGGCCAGGAGACCTCCTTGGATGGATAAGGAGCTGCTGAGGAAAATTAGAGGGAAAAAAGAGACTTATAAAAGGGGGAAGCAAGGAGAGGCGGCCTGGGAAGAATAGAGGAATGCTGTCCAGGAAGCTAGGGACCAGGTTAGGAAAGCTAAGGCACGGTTAGAAATAAACTTGGCTAGGGATGTTAAGGAAGGGATTCTATAAGTATGTACCAAATAAAAGACAGACTAGGGACAACATGGACCCCCTCCTGAAGCTATCGGGAGAACTGTCTATACTGCATTTGGAGAAGGCTGAGGTTCTGAATGACTTCTTTGCCTCAGTCATCACTGGAAAATGCTCTGACCACAGCACCCAACTCTTGGAAGGCAGGCACAGGGACTGTGAGAATGAAGACCTTGGGCCCACTGTAGGAGAGGATCTGGTTTAACACCCTCTTAAGAACCTGAATGTGCACAAGTCCATGGGTCCTGATGAAATCCATCCACGGGTCCTGAAGGAGCTGGCAAATGAAGCTGTTCAGTCACTGCCTAACATATTTAAAAAATCATGGCAGTCATGTGAAGTTCCTGATGACTGGAAAAAGGGAAATATAACCCCCATTTTCAAGAAGGGGGAAATGGATGACCCAGGGAACTACAGACCAGTCAGTCTCACCTCTGTGCCTGGCACAATCTTGGAGCAGATTCTCCTGGAAGGCATGCTGAGGCACATGAAAAACAACAAGGTGCTTGGTGACAGCCAGCACGGCTTCACTAAGGGGAAATCCTGCCTGACCAATTTGGTGGCCTTCTAGGATGGGGCTACGGAACTGATAGATAAGGGTAGAGCAGCTGACATCATCTACCTGGACTTGTGCAAAGCATTCGACACTGTCTCACACAACATCCTTGTCCCTAAATTGGAGAGACATCAATTTGATAGGTGGACCACTTGGTGGATAAAGAACTGGATGGATGGCTGCCAGTTTTGTTAGTGGTGGCCATTGTGGTCAATGGCTCAATGTCCACCTGGAGGCCAGTAACGAGTGGTGTCCCTCAGAGATCGGTGTTGGGACTGGTCTTGCTCAACATCTTTGTCGGTGTCATGGACAGTGGGATTGAGTGCACCCTCAGCAAGTTTGCTGATGACACCAAGCTGTGTGGTTCAGTTGATACACTGGAGGGAAGGAATGCCATCCAGAGGGACCTTGACACGCTTGTGAGGTGGGCTGATGCCAACCTCATGAAGTTTAACCATGCCAAGTGCAAGGTCCTACACCTGGGTCGGAGCAATCCCAGGCACAGCGACAGGTTGGGCAGAGAAATTCAGAGCAGCCCTGTGGAGGTGGACTTGAGGGTGCTGGTTGATGAGAAAATGAACATGAGCCAGGTTCAGTGTGTGCTCCCAGCCCAGAAAGCCAACCGTATCCTGGGCTGCATCAAAAGGAGCGTGACCAGCAGGTAGAAGGAGGTGATCCTGCCCCTCTACTCTGCTCTCGTGAGACCTCACCTGGAGTATTGTGTGCAGTTCTGGTCTCCTCAACATAAAAAGGACATGGAACTGTTGGAACAAGTCCAGAGGAGGGCCATGAGGATGATCAGGGTACTGGAGCACCTCCTGTATGAAGACAGGGTGAGGAAGCTGGGGCTGTTCAGCCTGAAGAAGAGAAGGCTGCGTGGAGACCTCATAGCAGCCTTCCAGTATCTGAAGGGGGCCTATAGGGATGCCAGAGAGGGACTCTTCATTAAGGGACTGTAGTTATAAGACAAGGGGTAACGGATTCAAACTTAAACAGGGAAAGTTTAGACTGGATATAAGGAGGAAATTCTTTCCTGTGAGGGTGGTGAGGCACTGGAATAGGTTGCCCAGGGAGGTTGTGAATGCTCCATCCCTGGCGGTGTTCAAGGCCAGGTTGGACAGAGCCTTGGGCAACATGGTTTGGTGTGAGGTGTTGCTGCCCATGGCAGGGTGGTTGGAACAAGGTGGTCTTAAGGTCCTTTCCAACCCTAACTATTCTATGACTCTATGATTCTAAGATTCAAAAAAAGAAATTATTGATACGAATTCTTCAAGTAATTCAACTTAGTGACTAATGCAACATAGTACCGTACAATGTTTGATCTCTTAATAGAGATTTTATATATATTTAGGAGAACAAACAGTGGATGGATTAGTGAATGGTTATTTCCCGCTGTTGTTATCATTATGCTAATTCTGACAAGTGTGGAATAAGTTAGGCTGCAACAACTGAAAAAGCTAGAGTATCTTTTGTATTACATGTTACGAAATTATAAAGTATTGAGGCAAGCTCAAGAGACAGTTAGAAATACTTCAGTAAACACACACCCCTTAGCATTTGCCTGTCCATCATAAGGATGTGACTGGATTCACATCACTTGCAGTGTACTCTTAAAGTAGCAGTTGCTAAGATACTCCTTGCCATTTGTACTTTGAAAAAACATAGTTTTTTCTCACCAGAGCAGTACATGTCTCTGACGCCCTGGGTGCACATGAAGGCTTTAGTTTACAGGTAGATAATTCAGTTGGACTATTGCACTTTTGAGAAAAAGTAAATTTGCACATTCAAAAACATCCCTAAAATACTAATTGCAAATTAAGTCTCCATTCTGAGGCATTGTGAATTCATCAGGAAAAAAAAAAAAAAAAGTCTAACTGATACTCTCCAATTTATCGTCTATATAAAGTGTGTCAGAATTCATCCCTTTTCTGCAAAACACAAAATTTACAAAATCGGTACTGCAAAGCAGTAACTTGAAGTTTTTACTGCGAATGTTTGCCTATTTAAGCAAAGTATATCCTTATAAAAATAAGTAACTGTCCTGGGATTAATACATACTATTTTAAACTTCTTGACCTTCCCAGAGTGGGTGATTCAATATCCACATATTTGATTGTCCAGAATAAAAAAGAATACTAATGGTTCCTTAGATCATAAAGCTGCTGTGTGTGGAAAATTTATTGTTTCTAAAGTCTCAGAAACTATCAGGGCAAAACCCAGAGCAGTACACAAGATCTGTGTATTTGGGGTACAAAATTCTCATTGTAATTGTAAATATATTTACATTTAAATTTAAATTAAAAAAAAAAAACAAACCAAACTCCCTATTTAAAAAAAAAAACTCCAGCTTTAGTAACCTTAAGCAGTCTGGAAATCTGTATGTATAATGTAATCCCTGAACCAGTCAAGACCATCTAGATGCAAGCTAAGGCTGAAAATACTGGTGTAAAACAACTCCTCCTCACAAAAAATAAGAATTTGTCTCCATTTCTCGTTGAAAGAAAATGAAATTTCTCTAACTTATTTTCTGAAAGATATATCTCCAGCACCTCAGTAAAGCCAACAGGAAGTCAACTCCACCTTTCACCATAGCTCAGAATTACCAGTTTAACCTGAAAGATATAGTTCTACCTTTCTGGGATTAAAACTCCCATCCTGCACCTAAAGCACATTCCTCTTAACAGCTTAGTTAAATTCATTAAATTTCATAAAATATTACATTATATTTTATCAAAGCAACCAACTCAACACATCACATTTGCAACAATCAATAACAGGTGAAAAAAAATGTTGAGAGCTGGAAGTTATCGTTTCTTTGTCTCCTTCTTTCCCTCTTCCAAAATTCTCATCATTTACCCAACTGCTATACTTCATTTTGAAACAAGGCTAAATTATGAAGCAGACTTTCAGAAAGAGCTCTTCTTGTGATAATATAATGGCAGAATTCATTAGTATCACTAAAAACCTAATTTGGGAAAGTTTGGGGTAAAAAAAAAATCAAAAAAATTAAAAAAAAAGGTAGTACTGATAATCTGTAAAACCTTTCAGTTTGGATACATCATCTGGAAGTGGAACAAATTACATGACTGTTTCCCACCTATATGCTTGTTACTCTGAAATAAGGCATTATCACAATTGCAAGACTATGGAAATCTTGGTGCTTGATTGCCCAGAAGTAGAAATATTATCTGTTTACATATATAAATGTGTTTGTGCCTGTTTCATTACTCTGAAAGCAACACAGAATTTACAGTGAACATTGTGCCTTCAAGAGAGAACATGTCCCAAATTACATTCTAGTATTATTAAGTCATTTGTTTATTTTATTTTCAGTATTCTCTAAAGATTCTGACTTTTACTTTATTACACCATTATAACAAAGTTCAACTAAACACATAAACACTGTAGGGTAATATTTGGAAGCCTGCATTAGTGGAAGGAATCAACAGTAACACCCTGATGTTTCTGTATAATAGTGTTGTACATAAATTGCTGTGTTTAACATTTTAGAACTCTTACTTTCTGTTAATTGGTGTGGCAAGAGAAAATTTTCTTCTTTCTCTTTAAGAAGGCATAGTGAAAGATAAAACCAAAACTCAAACTGAAAGGCTATTTCTGCAGCACAGACTCCTACCTCATTTAGAGACTGTAGAGAGAGATAAGAAAAAAGGTGGTAACTGCTGAGGGTTATAACAGCATGCCACTCACATTATACAAGTCGGGGGGGGGGGTGGGGGTGGTGGTGGAGGGAGGAAGAAAATAGTATCTTGAGTTTGACATGAGAAAATGAAAATTATCAGTGTTAGCCCATAAACAACAAAAGGTGAGCATTTATTATCTTACTAGAGCAGAAAGTGATTCTCTGTAGTATAACCTTAAGATTTTTATATAGAAATATTCCTCTGAGTGTGAGTTCTTGCTCTTCTTCAAATCTCTGTATTTATCATTAACAAAGAAATCCTCTAGTAGTAGGACTTTTGGCAGAAAATCCTTCTAAGAAATGTATGCGTCTCACAGAATACAATTTTCCTTTGGATAAAAAAGGAAGAAAAAAGTAAATTACATGAATATACTTTATGCCTTTAATATTTTGACAAAATGTGCTTCATTTCACTTATGAAAATAGTCTCAGGAAAATAGCATCATAAAATTCCTGTAATGTATGGACCTCATCACATCTGACTCTGGATCAAATGCAGTCTAGGTCAATAACTACCATTTATCACATGCCTAGAAATGATGAGATTTTATCTGTCTGAAATTATATAAAGTCAGTTTCTGAGGATAAATGGCTAGTTTTATCATATTTTTAAGTCATATACAAGGGAAAACTAAGCCAAGCCTGAGTATAAAGGCTTCTTGACAGGGCTCTATGAGACCTGTGGATTATCTGGTTTACAGATAAAAATTAAATCCAATCTATAATAATCTTTGCATACCATTTTCCATGAACCTCCAGCACTGTATCTCAGTGCTCTGATATTCTGGATCATTTTTGGATCATTTGGATCACAAATACATCTGGTCCAAGCTCACTGATTTCAAAAAGCACAATGTACATTTAAATGACTTCAAACACTATCTCTCCCAGTTATTCCGATCTTTCCAGTCAATGCTGAGGAAGTAAAAGGCAATGTCCAAAACTGAATAACCTTCTAGTTACATGGCCATAGTGTTTCTGGAGGTCCTCTTCAGTTAATATCATTGCATAAGGAGTATCAAGCTCTACTGTTGCTGGAGTATTTTGGAAAACAACTTCAAGTCTTTGAGAAACGATGGAAGTTTATGATATTGGGTGACAAAGCTTCTAAACTCCTATGCAGTCCATTTATGGAGTTACCAGTTTCTTAATAGACATACAGAGTTTTGTATTCATGCTGAAATGATTCTACACATCTGCAGTGTGTAATGGAAATCCAGAGCAGTAACAGTTGGAGCCAAGAAAACAGGCAAAGACAGGGGAGATGAATTATGTTTCCAAGATCAGAGACAGTAAGTGTGGGACATATGAAAAATAATAATATTTATGTCTATTAATGGCGTAGTTTAAAACTTTTTTAAAAACTAAGTTTAAAAAACTTACGTTTTTAGGTTTCTTTTCTTTGTTTCATTTCCTTAACTTTTTCACCACTCCTTCCAAAATGCCCTAAAAATAGTTATTTCAAAGTGCCAATTTCGGACCCATAAGCATTTGCTTTAAAAAACAAATGACATTCAGTTTGGATGACAGTGTAAATGCTTTTTGGTTTTAACTGACCAGTTCTTTACTTTCCAGAAAATAATGTCCTCTTGCTTGAACAGCAAGGGGGAACTGTTCAAAAGACTAGTTAGGAAAATACCACTAATGACTCATAATATTAAACCTCTTCTAAAGCCAGGGATATTTTCTTGAAGCATAATTAGCTTTCTTATGCATTTCATACAGTCGTGTTTAGCATCTGAGATACTACAATTCCAAAACTTTGCTTTTTATAAGCTATTTTCATGAACTGATCTTTACTGTCAAGCTGAATATCCCATGTCATTAGGTGGCTGAATCACAGTCTCTTAGAGAGATCTGTTCTGCATTCAGCACCACTTCATGACTTTTCATCTAGGTAATAGAGTTAAATGTGGTAACAAGCACATTTAATTTTCAACAATTTTTTCCACCAATAGAAACACTGAAGTCTTTCCTTCTTGTTTACTTCTAAGAGACTTATCTCAGCTAACATCAGGTATGTAAAATGAGGTGCCTAATCCAAGCGGCCCACTAGAAGGCCAAGTCAACAGAAATAGATATTTATCCTGTTTGACAGGTCTAAAAAATCACTCTTTGAAGGTGCCTTTTGATTACAGAAGAAACCTAGAAGGCCATGATAGTACAGATTTCCCTTATTTGTGCAGTTCTTGCTTATTATAGCTCTGAGATCCTCCAATGAAGACTGGCAAGTTGACAAGCCATGACCAGTCCTACAACTAACTGGCAGGGTGTTCAGCTCCTCAGCCACATCCATGAGCACTGGTGAGGAAAACAGAGATGGCCCACAACAGCAAAGTGGCAGTGACAACAAATCCAGCTTTCATGGTTACTGTAGTCATAGAGGGTTAAAAAAGGGACTTGAGGGAATATTCTGCTCTCAGAAACAGCAGCTGACAATCTCCCTTGAGCTTTTCTGATGGCATTAGAAGCAATAAGCATAGCTCTCCCAAACTCTTTCCATTACGGCTCTTTTCCCTTCTTCCACTTTAAATGGCAGGACCTTTGGGTCTGCATCCCAACCCCTAAGATACAGACCCAGTAAAGCTCAAGGAAGAAGCATTAACAGAAGGAAGCAAAAGCCAAACACCAAAGACTTTCTAGAGCGACTGTAAAAAAAGGGGCCAAACAGTCTCTTGAAATTAGCAACAAAATGTGAAGATTATCTGCTACAGATATTTGTGTTCTTCTGTAATGCACAGTAGAAAAATCTGTCAGTAATCTTAAAATACTGAGAGCTGACGGTTGAAGTGAAGATGCAATAGAAAACAAAAATAAAAACAAAACCCTAGAAACACAGTGCAAAACAAAAAAAAAGCAAAAACAAACACAAAACTTTGTGATTTCACAAAGTGGACAGCTTTCATTATACAATGTTTTCATGGGTGTGAATCACACTATCAAGAAATAACTGTGGTATGAGTCATACAATGGAAATCTCAATGTAACTGATTTCTTGTGACTGTCTGCACTATAAAGCATACAGAAGAAATGCATTCCTGCCTGAACCAGAACCACCAGCCATGCCCTTGATCCAATAAAGCTCTTCATCAATCATGATTAACTCTTAGTTATTCCTCAGTCCTGTTTCAAATGTCTCTGGACATTTTCAGTTTATCCAAACTTAAATATTTTTCTGAGCAAGAATATAAATTACGATTGAAATTTCTGATTTTACATATTTATGTTAGTACAGAAGAAAATGCAAAAATACATATAATCTAAAAACATGAATTACAAACATCTTTAAACATAAACTGCTTATTAAGTACTGACTTGAATTTAAAAGTGCCATATTGTATAATTCAAAAGCCCTACTTGCTGACTTAGAATTCATCCACTTAAGAATATATAATTAAACAGCTATGAAAAATGCAACAGCCTAGAGGAAAAGAAATAAATAATATCACTGTAAATAAAGCAAAATATATATTAATCAAAACCAAGTAATAAAGATTTTAGCATTATTTACTGGAGTCCAGTAATGAGTGATGACCCTCATGGATCAGTGTTGGGACCGGTCTTGTTCAATATCTTCATCATTGCCATGGACAGTGGGATTGAGTGAGCCCTCAGCAAGTTTGTCGATGACACCAAGCTGTGTGGTTCAGTTGGTACGCTGGAGGGAAAAAATGCCATCCAGAGGGACCTTGACACACTTGTGAGGTGGGCTGATGCCAACCTCATGAAGTTTAACCATGGCAAGTGCAAGGTCCTACACCTGGGTCGGAGCAATCCCAGGCACAGCTACAGGTTGGGCAGAGAAGAGATTCAGAGCAGCCCTGCGGAGAAGGACTTGGGGGTGTTGGTCGATGAGAAAATGAACATGAGTCAGCTTCAGTGCGGCTCATGTTCAGCCACATGAGCCACACTGGTGACTGGAGCACCTCCTGTATGAAGACAGGGTGAGAAAGTTGGGGCTGTTCAGCCTGGAGAAGAGAAGGTTGCGTGGAGACCTCATAGCAGCCTTCCAGTATCTGAAGGGGGCCTATAGGGATGTCAAAGAGGGACTCTTCATTAGGGACTGCAGTGATAGGACAAGGGATAATGGGTTCAAAGTTAAACAGGGGAAGATTAGATTGGATCTAAGGAAGAAGTTCTTTACTGTAAGGGTGGTGAGGCACTGGAATGGGTTGCCCAGAGAAGCTGTGAATGCTCCATCCCTGGCGGTGTTCAAGGCCAGGTTGGACAGAGCCTTGGGAGACATAGTTTAGCTTAAGGTGTCCCTGGCCATGGCAGGGTGCTTGGAACTAGATGATCTTAAAGTCCTTTCCAACCCTAACTATTCTATGATTCTATGAAAAAAAGGCTCCAGCATTAAAATTCTACCAAAAGGGGAAACACAAGTAGTAGTATGAAGTGAAATGTGAGACTGTTCTTTTTTGTCTGTCATGATCAACATGTCCTTTCCTTCCACATGATAACCTTTCTGCTGTTTCCCTCCTTTTCTTGACCATCTCTGCAAAGGCAGAAGAATTTCAAAATAGATGCTTCCAAAGTTCTGCTTTGGTAAGAGTGCTGTTATTTTTTTATCTTATTACAACAAATAAACATGAATCATGTATAAAGGTATTGGTAACTTCTAAACTGGTAATAGAATGCCATGTAAGCCCCAAAAGAAAAATTCACCTTCCAAAACTGTATTAAAGATGCTATATGACAGTGCAATTTCTCTCATACAATTAATACCTTGCTTGCAGTACCACTTTCTGCATCAAGAAAGTAGGTATTTGAGGGTTTCACAACCTGTATGCTACAACTTTGAGAAAGAGAACAATTTTGATCATGACTCATGACATAGCTTTAATATAAACCTTTTTTTTCCCACGTAATATGTCTGTAAAATAAAAACTATACAGGTTAATACACCATTTGAATGTACTGATTCTTTCATTCCAGGACACTATCACATAGGAAATTTTAACAAGTATTAAAACTCTTATATAAAAAAAGTAGTAGAATTCTTCCTTCATGTAAGGTGAAAAACATCTGTCTTTTCAGAAAAGATTTTACTGAGGGAGAGAGGGGTGTTGTGTTATATATGATAGGAACATAAAATGTTTTCCTTATGTGCCACATTAAAATGCTTTGCCCTTCCATAAAGACACACTTTTAGCAATTGATGTAAAATCTGCTCTTTATATATGAAAATATATGTCTTCAATACTACCACACAGCAAGTTATATGTTGCTATAATTTCCTGTGTTTAAATACTTTTGGTTAGAGCTCAGTTAATAACGTTTGGTTTGGGTTTGGTTATTTGTTCATATGGCAGACAAGTTTCAACTTAGTTGAAACAGTCTTTTCTTAAAAATAGTTTTTGTGAATGAAAAATTTAAAAAACAGAGAGAAATTCCATTCTAGGTCAACTGACAAAAGTCATTCAAACCAAAACTTTTTGTTTGTGTTCTAAAATGTAGCTTCTTCTTTTAACAAAATGTTCATTTAAAATGAGAGTAAAGTCAAAACACTTCATTTAGAAAATGTTGAAACATTTTCTTTTCTCTGAAATACTGTTTTATTCTGAAATGACTAATAATGCTTGAGTTATGTACAGAGGGGTAGACTAGAAGAAGGATGGAGCTAGTACTTCAGTACAGTTCTGTCTTTGACTTAGCTACAGCTAATGAATAAATTAAAATCACTATAAAAGTCTACCAAGCAGCTTACAACAGTGCTTTGGAAAGTGAGATAAATTCCTTTTATTCTTTTTCCATCTCTGTTCGTGCTGAGCTTAGCCACAGCATAATACTGGAGTACTAACTGCATTAGAAAATAGGGGAGACATCATTTATTATATTTCTTCACTGTAGTGCACTGGAGCAGTTTCTGGTAACTCCCATTATATTTCTTCACTGTAGTGCACTGGAGCAGTTTCTGGTAACTCCCAAGAGGATTTTGTTGAAATTCCATCAGGAAGCTTAATGGATTTTTGGCACAACTTTTTAGCCCCAGGAGAACAACAAGTTATGTGTGTTTTGCCACAGCTAACAACCTCTGACAGAAGTGTCATTTTTTAGGGCACTGATCAAAGTACTACTAAGAAGTAACTTCCCTGAGCATATCAGACAGTATGCAGTCTTGCATCTGAAGGTGCTTTTAATTGATGCCAGTGTTAAGTGGCTGAATATCTTTATACAATAAGTTGTGCATGTCATGAATTCTTTCACCACAGGGTTTGTCTGTATCTTGTAACACTCTACAAAAGCACAGAGAGTACCACTAAGGGGAAATCAGTAGGCTCATGGAGTCAAATGTGACAGTGCAGCAGTGTGGAGATGTCAAGGCCTAATATACAGTACTGTTAGACACTGTGAGAAGAGCTTTAGAAAAATACCTGGTAAGTTTCATCACATGGGCTAGTGGTGGACTTGGCAGTGCTACATTAACCATTGGATTTGATGATTTTGTGGGCCCTTGTAAATGTCATGAAATTCAATAAGGGCAAGGCAAGGTCCTGCACAAATACAGCTGAGCAGAAAATGGGTTGAGAGCAGCCCTAAGGAGAAAGACTTGAGGCTGTTAGTTGACAAAAAGCTCAACAGGACCTGGCAGTGTGTGCTTGCAGCCCAGAAATCCAGTCTTATCCTCAGCTAACTCAAAAGAGGGAGGTGATGCTCCTCTACTCCACTCTTGTGAGACCCCACCTAGAATACGGCATTCAGTCGGCAGCCCCCAACACAAGAACGTGCACCTGTTGGATCAAGTCCAGAGGAGGGCCCCAAAGATGATCAGAGGTCTGGAGTATCTCTCCTATGAAGACAGGCTGAGAGAGCTGGGCTTGTCCAGCCTGGAGAAGAGAAACCTCCAGGAATAACTTACAGCAGCCTTCCAGCACATAAAGGGGGCCCACAAGAAAGCTGGGGAGGGGCTTTTTACAAGAGCATGTAGTGATAGGACAATGGGGAATAGCTTTAAACTGAAAAAAGATTTAGATTAGATAGGGGGAGGGAAGAAATTCTTTAATGTGAGTGGTGAGACACTAGAACAGGTTGCCCAGAGAAGTTGTGGATACCCCATCCCTGGAAGCGTTCAAGGCCAGGTTGGATGAGCTTTAAGCAGCTTGGTCCAGTGGAAGGTGTCCCTGTCCATGGAAGAGGGATGGAATTAGATGATCTATAAGGTTTCTTCCAACCCAAATGGTTCTATGATTCTGTGATCTTAAAGGTCTTTTCAAACCTAAATGATTCTATGATTATATACATAGCATTCAAGCCTTGAAACTCTTAGTTGGGTGATAACCGATAGAAATCTTCTGTAGCAGAAACTAGAGACTTAACATAAACTGCATAACCATACCAATTCTCATTCGAGAGGCTGAAAACTAAAAAGGTGAAAACTAAAGACATAACAACTAGATGGCAAGACCTGGTCAGGACACAGTAGGATAACGAGATAGTAAATCCTTCATAAATAACTTGAACTGGGTCAGGATTTCACCTGGTATTCATGTGCAAATTACTATCAATTTTCTTTATGAAAAAGAGATTTCTTTAGGCTTCAAAAGAGTTAAGCCAAAATTTCAAAATTTTCATTGTCTTAATGTCCTCTTTTTAATCTTCACCTTGTTGCTTATGTGTTTTGTTATTTACCATCTCTTGCTAGACTTGTATTTCCAGTGCTGATACCTCAACAGCCTGCAAGAACTTCAAGGGTTAAAAGCAAATTGCAAGATAAAAAACAAATAAAATATATTTTTTAGCCATATTTATGACTGAAAACTGTAATAATATATCATCAATGATCCTGGAGAGAGGAAAGAATAGGTTTGACTACTGTTCACTGTAGTAAAAGTCAATGCTCCTTTTGGAGAAAAGCTGACCAGAACTTTCTCCTTGTTACTGATCTTTACTCCTACACAACTCCTTATCTAAAGTATAATATAATGCACAATTTTTGAACTCCATATAAGATGTTTCTCACCTGCTCGGTTTCATTTAATAACCCTAGAATAACTGCTAATAAGTAACAGTAAGTAAATATTTGTTCTTTGACAGTTTTGCTTTATATTCCACTAGAGCTCATGCTTTAATAATTTCTGGAGATCAAATTTCACTATCCAATACAACCTTGTTTGTAATCTGAAGACTTCATGCACATCCACCCCACAAAAAAAAGTTGAGATCTCTTCATTAGTTTCTTCAAATAAGGCTTCAAATTGCTGTGGAACATTTCCCTTCTCAAAAGTTAATGCACATTTTGCCTGAAGCATATACGAAACAAAACCAAATCTTTAAAAATGTAGACCTTCTAAAAAGAAAATATCACATTTTATCTAGCAATAAACAACAAGCCCTGTTTGTCAGTGACAAAGACAAGGGTTTTGTTGTATTTATTACCATACAGAGGTTTAAAATTGATATTTAGCACTTTTATTGCACCTGAAATGTGAAACTCAAAAGAATTTACCAAACTCCATGACTAAATCTAAAGCTATGACTTTTTAATGTATATTACAAAATTATGTATTTTGATATCATCTTTTCCTTCAGGTGATGGATTCCTAGCATCATGCCTACAATAGAGGAAACTCAAACACTAGCAACACTGAAAGTTTTCTTTTCCTGCCCAGGCTTTACTAATCTCAGAATAGGCAGAGGTAGATTTCATTTCTATGTGGACTAAAAGCATCCGCACTACATAAAACCAATGACTAGTAGTATTTAGGAGGTTCTGGATGTCTTTCAGATTACTTTGCTCAAAGATATGATAGCCAAGATAATAGCTGTCAAAAGTAAGAGAAAGTAAGTAGAAGAAAAAGTATAAGGATATAGTAAAAGAGAAAGACAAAGATTCTTCCCACTTTATGGGGTCTCTCCAATGCTTATAAATATCAGGTATATTTTAAAAGGATAACTTGTCATATACAGGTCATGCAGGTCAGCAACAGAAAGAGAAGATGTGTTCTTTAACTTGAAGCTAAGCTTTACTGTGCTGGAAGTTCAAAAATTACTGTTATTACTGCTGAAGGCTCTCTATTGTTTGTCAAAATCCTTACCAAATTCTTGCAAGCAAAGATTCCTACTGATATCTAACCACCAGCAAAATTATACTACCCATATTTTCCATGAAAAGTTATATTTATCTAAAGTTACTCCTCCAGCAGCTGAGTGATACATCTTAATGCTTTACTACTTTGCTGCAGCAAATATAAAATTAACGAAGGGATTGGGATTCAGCATTATTCATTGAGTAATTTTTAAGAGGCTGTGTTAAAGAGGGCTTTTTACTGTGTATCACATGCATAGACTTGAATTTTTAGTTCTGCTTAACCATCAAATCGGAAAATGAAAAGTATTTTTTCACTATTAAAAAATTGTGTAGTTACATAAATTTTATATATACAGAATCTGTTTACAAAACATATGTTACAGGCATTACTTTTAAATCACAGGGAACTAGCTAACTCCCAAATGTATACGGCCAAAGTAATTAATATTAATTTACTTATAAGAGGGCTACTGAAATATCAAAAAATAAAAGTTCTAGACACTGCAGGCAAAGCTTCTTTTGGGCCTACATTGTATTTCTACACCCTCATCACCGTAATTGCCTAACTAGATGCTATGTATATCCCAGAACCATGTTACTTTCCTATCTAACATGAAAATTCAATTTCAACTTTTTTTCCCTAATTTCTTAAGCTATGTAAAAGTATTATTTTTCTAAAAAGTTAACAGCTAATTTTAAATAAGAGAGCTTATTTAGCAAATGATAAAACAAACTGTTGGATTATTTTTTTTCCAGCATGACATTCTTCATAAAAAGACTCTGACAAAAGTTGCAGCTTTAATGACACAGCTTGATGAAAAAGTTGAAATCAGAATATTGCCCTCCATCTTCAGTGTTGCACACAGTGCTGCTAATTCCCAGTAGGTTGCTTTTGAAAGTTTTTTTAATGCTTTGAGATTCAAAGCTTTGAGATGTTTTGTTGAAAACTATGTAAGTGTCAAGTGCACTCTTTTGCACACAGTATGGGCTGATCTGCTTGTCTTAGCAGGTACAAGCAAATACAGACACATGAATGCAGATCAGAGAGCCCCCTCTTTCTCAAGATAAGCATATACACATACCAAGAGATTTTTTGTCCAAATCAGAAGACTCATGCAGATATCTAAGACCGTGTTTGTGATAAGAACTTAAGACACTCAAGTTGTCTAGTTTCCTATGAACCCTATTAAAAGCACTTCACGTGAGTTCTCAATAGCCAACAGTTGTTCCTCATGAGGGCTCACAGAGGAACAGATTTTTGTAAGCAAGTTTTAAGTACCAGAATTTGATTCATATCACCTTTCCAGAAGATGCCTTTAACCCTAGCTGAATAGTCATACAGGTCACAGCCCAAATTAGATAATGCTTCGAATACGATCACTCATAAAAGGGCAGGAGTCATTTAATTGTGCTGCTGTTCTCACCCAAATGGTTATAATTCAACTTAAGTACACTGTGAGGGTAACGACTAAGTCCCACAAGAACAAAACAAATAACAAAAATAAACAATATATATTCTTTTTTTCAATCTGGAGAGATCATAGCTTTGTATTATCAATAATGGTAAAGCTGCAGGTAAAGAAGCATTTCCACTCCTGTTAGAAGAGATTTCATTTCTTGTTCATCACTGTGAGAAACATCATGTCACCAAACAAAAATGGCAGACCATTTCCTGAGCTCACCCTAACAATTGATCCAACTCACAATAAGACAATTCCAATTCCCCTGACAAGAGAGGAAAACAAAAAAAAAAACCAAAAAAAAACCAACCCAACACACCCAAGTTTTTTGGTTGGTTTTTTTTTGTTGTTTTTTTTTTCTGAAAGTGCATTATTTTATCTGCGTATTACCCAAGTGTGTACATGAAATCTGGAATGTTTCTAGTTATAAACACCTTCCTGAACTGCAAAGTGAGGCAAGAAAAAAAAGTCTGAGAAAGATACTTTTACACTTGACTCTGAAGAACAGCATCTGAAATTGAGATGCTGAGAAATCCACACTGTCAGAACACCATAATGCAACAAACTGGTGTGAACAGTATCTCCAGAGAATAAAAAGCAGCATCACCACTTACTAATTCTTTCCCCACCCCCATACTAATCTGAGGTTGTTTTATGATTGAACAACTCAGAATAATTTCAGGATAGTGAGATATGAGATATGAACACCATCATGTTACAAACACAAACAAGCATAAGCCTAGCAAATTAAAGAACATAGAATGAAAAATAGGACTGCAGGGATCCAGTGTTTTTAAAACTAAATTGAAGAAGCTGCTAAGCCCTGCTGGAGTGGGAATCATTTTTCAAGGCTAACTGCTAATATTGCAGCTCCAGATGAGAAGAAAGATTACTAGAAAGCTGCCTGGCTGATGGCCCTGCTAAGCACAGCATGTGAAACACGGACAAACATGTCAGCTGTACCACATACCACAAATCATCATGGCTACCACTGAAAAGCACCCTAACACTGGCAAAAATGGCTGCAAACAGGCTGCAAATATGTCCTTGATAAATATAACAGACCTATATTGTGCAGAGGGCGTAGACTGCTTTATTTTTTCATCGAGTTTATTAAAGTGATGTAGGACAGTCGTTCACTCAAATTCTGCAAAGTGTCTGTTCTAAGTGAAGAGCCCAATCTTATAAATGTTTCTAAGTGCTTTTGCAAAGTAAATGTTAAATAACATCTACTTTACTTCAGAGACTTCTTATTCACACTCTACCTCCCACAGTTCCTGGTTTCTGTCATAATTAGGAAATATTATTTGTTTTCGTGGTAGTGCCAAGAGACCCTATTCCCTGGCACAAGGCACCACAGGAATATATAGGTGACCTTTTTAGTGTAAGCTCACTGAAAATACTCCAAAAATAGAAATAATTTTTCTCTCTACTGCTTCTCAGGTGGAATATAAGTAGCATGAGTCTCTGACTGTATTAATGATTTTATAAACATATTGAGTTCTGAAGATGCTGAGCACTTCAGTACAGGAACAACTCCATAGTACATGGCAGTCCCATGAATATCCTATTTATAGTGACCACAAGCCTCTTTGTGCTGGGAAGAAATGCTGGTCGGGGATTATAAAAGGGAGTCCAAATCCATAAATTACAGATGTGGTCTACTTGATTGATTTTGCCTTAGTAATTTGCTGCCTCTGTCCCCTACTCCCTCTTTGAAGAGGCAGAAATCTCTGTCAGGCAGTGAAATTAAGGACATGAAAGTTGTGAGAAACTTAGACCCTGTGGCAAGGGGAGTGCATGTAATTATTTTAAGACAGACAGTTTAAGCAGAGAATATAGAATTCTTCCGCAGTCATACATTATAAACTGCTCCTTTTGAACCCTCCTCCACTGTGCAAAATCTCCTGTTTTAAAGGAATAAATAATACTTTCCCTGTGCTGTTTAAGTAACAATGTTTTTTGCAAAATACCACCCCAGGACAACTTTTCAGTCACTCTGAGCAACATGAAGTTAGGTCTCAGCAGGGCAGCTGACAGCCTTCAACAAACAATGCAATGGATGCTAACAGATTAGAGCAATGAGATAACCATAGCAACAAGTGATCTTAATTGGAACAATGTAATTAACTGTATTAGGCAACATCTAATTGTAAGATAACCAACACATCAAAGAGTAAAATTTCTGTCCTCTACATTTGTTTATGAATCACAGAATCATAGAATCCTTAGGGTTGGGAAGGACCTTAAGATCATCTAGTTCCAACCACCCTGCCATGGGCAGGGACACCTCACACTAAACCATGTCACCCAAGGCTCTGTTCAACCTGGCCTTGAACACCGCCAGGGATGGAGCATTCACAACTTCCCTGGGCAGCCCATTCCAGTGCCTCACCACCCTTACAACTCCTTGCTTATACCCAATCTAAACTTCCCCTGTTTAAGTTTTAATCCGTTATCCCTTGTCCTTTCACTACAGTCTCTAATGAAGAGTCCTTCCCCAGCATCCCTATAGGCCCCCTTCAGATACTGGAAGGCTGCTATGAGGTCTCCACGCAGCCTTCTCTTCTTCAGGCTGAACACCCCCAACTTCCTCAGCCTGTCTTCACACCGGAGGTGCTCCAGTTCCCTGATCATCCTCGTGGCCCTCCTCTGGACTTGTTCCAACAGTTCCATGTCCTTTTTATGCTGAGGACACCAGAACTGCACACAATACTCCAGGTGAGGTCTCACGAGAGCAGAGTAGAGGGGCAGGATCACTTCCTTCGACCTGCTGGTCACACTCCTCTTGGCACAGCCCAGGATACAGCTGGCTTTCTGGGCTGGGAGTGCACACTGCCGGCTCATGTTCATATCGTTGCAGTGGTAGCCCAGTAGAGGAGACTAAATATGATAGACAAAATTTAGAGTTCTTTACTGACAATGCTGAAAGACAAGGATGTAAATCATAAAGGGACATAAAAGTTCACACATTTTCACATGCTAATTAGCCAGTGAATTTCCTTTTTTCCACTTTTTTCTTTTTTTTTTTCCCTATAGAGGCATAGTAAAATAATGACTTCCAAACTTAAAATTAGGGTGAGGTAGAAATATGCATTTTTGGAATCATATAAATTTTAATAAAGTTTTCTGTGGAAATTACATACCGAACAATTAAAGATATGAAGTAATGGGTTCTTTCTAATACTGCAATAACTATTTTCTGAACTTTTGATGTCCTCATAAAGTGTGCTAATAAAAGAGAACAAGAAGTCCTTGTTGTGAAGCCTCCTGAAAGTGAACACTTTTTAGATGTAAAGCTACAATACTTCACTTGTGCAGACAATATACAAATATGTCAGACATGTATTCAGGTTCATTTTAAATGGAATGAAGCATTAACTAGCAACTTTTGAGGTTTCAGAAGCTGGATTTTCACAGCATTCCACATGGAAAAATGTCCTTAAACCTACATTAACTACTGGACATACAAGTGCAGATTCTGCTAATGAAAGATGTGGGATCCATTCTGTGAAGACTGTGTTGTCTTTCAAAAATTTTTTTTTTTTTTGTAGAAGATTTCATCTCCTCCTCCTACTTTTTACCTTATTTAGCTCTCACGAAAATGGGATTTAGTAGCAGAAGTTTTATTATTTATTTATTTTCTTATTTATTCCTATAAAATAAAATCCCATTTCATGGAAATTTTCCTGGTAATTTCTAACATAATTCAGCGACTGAGGAATTTATGGGTCCATAAGAATAAAGAAGTTGTAAATTCTTGTAGCGTAATGCCAAAATAATAATGAAAAGGTATATTTGGTTCTTCGATTTCAACGGAATTTGAAAGAACAATGAGATTTAAAATTCACACTGTAAAGAAATAAATGCCATTCTATGAACTACTAGTAGTTTACCTTCTATTTTGCTCCTCTATCTGACAAAGAAAACGAATCACATTAGGAATGTTTATGTTCTAATGTGCTGGACTGTAAAGAATTCAGGGGTATTGATTTGTTTTAAGACAAACTATTCCATTTTAAAATTAAGAAAACAAAAAAGGACAGAACATTTCTATTCACCTTTGTTTTTCAAAAAAACTTAGGGCTATCCAAACCAAACACCATCAGCCACATGTTGACATATTATTAACTATGATGACTGTCTTCAGTTTTATTAGCAAAAAGTGTATCTTGCATTTACAGGAATACAACTATCTGGGGAATAATGTCACTCTGAATGAAGTGAAGCCTACTTATACTTTAGCACTGTAATGGTAGCAGGCCATTTCTTACCTCTATGTCATGAAAAATAATAAGGTTTGATGCTTGGCTAAAAATTGTGTGTAAATGTTGCATAGTCAAAATCTATAAATTTTGTGTGTCTATTTTGTGTAATACAAACTTAAATACTAAACTGACTGTCACTGAAGTATTGAGCATATTCTGGCATACTACCATTCATGTTGCAAATTAGGAGTAGAAAAGTAAATTGACAAAAGATAAGATGTAACCTATAAGAGGCAGAATCATATTGCCTTTGGAAAAGCAATACATGTTTTGGGAGTAAACAGCTAAGTTTAGATACAATGCTAAAAGTGGAAAAATGTCAGAATGATGGACTTGAAACCTCTATTTTACTAAAAAAAAACCACCCCAAACTGAAGAGATCTAGATAAACAGCCAAAATTTAAGATGCTTATTGGGTGCAAGTTTTATATCACCTGAAGTCCACTTTCATAAATTTATCATTTATTTACTCTATGCTGAGGCGCAAATAATCTTTCTGGTATAAAAGTTCAGGACAAAATAGCTGTAACATATGTTTCATCAGTCTGGACATATCTTAGAGAGATTCACTATCCCAGTACATATTAAAGAATCACTAAAATCTCTGATGCTTTGTCATTTGCATCTCTTGTTTTGCAGTAACTTCTGTTCCATAAACTAACTTTAATTCTTTAAAGAAATACTTCCTTTTTAAGTTAATGAATTCAAGAAACTCCCTTGTCCAAATTTTCACAATCTGACAGCAAAGCTGATTTATCAAAATAAGAGGAAAAGAAAATGTAGGTTATACAAGCTCGTAAGTAGCATTTAGTATAAGTGTTTCAAATACAGCTGGTCCTTCTCATGCCAGGGTTTTGGCATCTTTGTAAGCTATTATTAACAAAGTGCATTTAATATCAGCAGAATTTCAGCTTCCAAAGGAACATGAGTAACAGCCATTCTGCATAGAAATCCTATTTTACAAGACACGTAGAAACTATGTGAGACCAAATCATAAAAATTACTCATCAGAAACTATGTTCAATTTGGTGGTTTTCCACTGAGTAATTTAAATAATATTACAGTTGGTCATATTCTACACTGTAACTGAACTATATTTATTTTTAGTGAAAAACAGTAGCAAATGACAATTCAGTCCTCACAGAACCTTTTTTAAACACCAGGATCAAAAAAAAAAAAAAAGGCAAGTACAACCTAAAAATAAAAGGCAATCAATACACTGGCATGCCAGTGCCATGAGAAAGCTTACCCAGCTGTCAAATTCAGAGCTGACTTCAAAGCCAACTGTGCTCTGAGGCCAGGATTGGACTAGAACAGGACCACTAAAATATCAATTATCTATTATGTGATGATAATATAATTGATGTTTTAGTGGCCCTATTCTGGTAGATTACCGAAGACATTACCTTTGCTTCAGCCATAAACAATTTATTATGAAATTGGGGTGTTCTGTTCTGCTTCAACCTGCAGCAACAACTTCTGCTAAACGTCAACACATGTTATATGAATCTGCCCTGCAGGTAACAGACCTGATGGAACAGAAAGCCTCACAGTGAACTACCTTATATAAGACTTCCTTTGGAATTACTATAGCTAGATATTTCTTGGTTGGTTGTTTTGGGTTTGGTTTGGTGGTTTGTTTTTTTTTTTTTGGGGGGGGGAGGAAGCAAGGCAGGAGAAAACAGTATTTCATGATTTTCTGCAACTTTTGCAATTTTTTTGGTAGGACAGTACAATATTTTAAGTAATTTCAAATAAAACATGACTATTTCTTAGCTCCTTAATGACCTGAAATGGTTCCAGTACAATGGCTTTTCAGTGAAGAAAGTTGAAACAAATTGGCCATGTCAGTCAAATGACCCCTCCACGTGAGAAGAGAATAAATAGACTACAGCATTTCAGCTGGGAAAAGATATACCTGAGGGGATGTAGAATAGCAGCTATAAAATTTTAAATAGCCTGGAAAAGGTGAATAGAAAATGATTATTCACAATTCAAGAACTAGAGAGAGACAAATGATATTATCAGATTGTAGTTTAAAAAAAGCACTTCTTCACACAAAGCACATTAAAGTATGCAACTCACCTCCAAAGAATGAGTAGAAATCAAAAGAACTGAATTCAAGAAAGGAGGAGGCACATTCACAAAGGTTACCTCCACCTCTTATGCAGCTCCTGGCTCCAGGAGTATCGAAGCTGCAAAACACCAGGTGCTGAGAGAGCACCTTTTCACACGCCCAGTGCCTTTGCTGTTAGGCATCTCTTACTGGTCCTTTTATACAGAAGCCTAGATGTGCCATTGCTCTGACTCAGAATAGCAAATACTAAATTTTTAATTAAAGTGTCTACCTCCCTTTGCCAGGATATCTCTGTGCTGGGCTGAGCAGGAGAGGAGGAAACAGCCTGGTGTGCTCCAATAGGGCTCTGTCTGGACAGTCACAGGGAGCACCTTCAGCTGAATTGGTTACAAGAGTGAAGAATGGATAGTAATTTCACATGTGCATTTTCCTTCAGACTGTGGTAAAATCATAGAATTACAGAATTGTGCAGGTTGGAAAAGACCTTTAAGACCAAGTCCAACCGTTAACCTAGCACTGCCACCACTAAACTGCGTCCCGACGTGCCACATCTACGTGCCTTTTAAATACCTCCAGGAATAGTGACTTCCTACTTCCTAACTATCACTTCCCTGGGCAGCCTGTTCCAATGCCTGACAAACCTTTCTGTGAAGAAGTTTTCCCTAATATTCAGTCTAAACCTTCCATGGTGCAACTTCAGGCCATTTCTTCTTGTTCTGTTGTTTGTAACCTGGGAGAAGAGACCAACATCCACCTCGCACAACCTCCTACAAGTAATTGTACAAAGCAATAAGGTCTCCCCTCAGCCTCCTTTTCTCCAGGCAAAACAATCTCAGCTCCCTCAGCCACTCTGCATAAGACTTGCTCTGTAGATGCTTCATCAGCTTCAGTGCCTTTCTTAGGACATGCTCCAGCACCTCAGTATCTTTATTGTGGTGTAGGACATGCTCCAGCACCTCAGTATCTTTATTGTGGTGAAGGGCTCAAAATCTAACACAGTATTTGAGGAGCAGCCTCACCGGTGCTGAGTACAGAGGGACAATCACTTCCCTAGACTTGCTGGCCACACTATTTGTGATACATGTCAGCTGTGATACAGCTGTTGGCCTTCCTGGCCACACTGCTGGCTCATATTCAGCTGGCTGTTGACCAACACCACCAGGTCTTTTTCCACCATGCATCTTTCCAGCCACTCTTCCCCAAGCCCATAGTGTTGCATGGGGTTGTTGTGACCCAAGTGCAGGACTCGGCACTTTGCCTTGTTGAACTTCATACAACTGGCCTCAGCCCATCTATCCAGGAGATCAGGTTAGTCAAGCAGGACCCTTTTGCAAACCCATGCTGACTATGCCTGATCACCTGGTTGTTCTGCAGTGGATGCCTGTAAGGAGACTTGTACTTCTGCTTGAAATAAACTCACTGTGAGGGTGAAGAGAGGACATATCATTCCAAATTTCTGAATCAGATTCCCTCTGTGACTACTCACGTGTGCAAGTGAAATAAAGCAACCACACCTAGCACCAGCTTACCACTCAGCACTGAGCCAGGGGAGTTTGCAGCACTGATCAACAGATGGCATCCCTGATTTGCATATCGTCAAAATTCACAGCCACAATTTTCAATGATTAACCTATTACAGATATAACAAGCTCTTTAATTGGGATAGAGGAAAAGGAGAACAAACGATCATGCTTAGCCTCCATGCTCTTGACAACCTGAACGGCATGCTCTCATGATAGTTATTTAACAGGATCATTACTTCTAGAATATGACCACTGTCGGCTGAAATCTTGGAGCCAGATTCAAGAACACCTGATGAATACAGAGCACCACAGAGACAGTAGAAAGACAGTGCAGTCTGCAGGCACAGTCCTGCTGCTGTCTGACTCTGACCGTGTGGCTGCCTGGGACACTCAGCAAGCACGCTCTGCTCTCCCATCCACTGAAATTCTGCATCAGTTTAGGACAATTTTGATGAGCCATTTCTGCTCTAGCTAAATCCAGGTCCAGAAAGCAGCTGTTTGTCGGCATAAGTCTGCCAGACACTCACCATCAGACCCTGTTTAACACAGCCGAACAGGGACTCTCCAGCCAGCGTGATGGCAGTACTTGGCTTTGTATCAATGCATGGTCACACTATTCCTATCCTTTTTGTCTAGCACCTTTCCTTTGCCAGAGGCATTCATGCGCTCAGATGCTATACCACAGTCACCTTACTCCTACAGACTTCCTTTGTCAAGGCTGATAAATCCTACAGAATCAATCTTTCCTCTGAGGGTGGTATGCTTGAGGCCGTACCTAGCCAGTGGTGTACAGTGCCCCAGCTGATGTACCACCAGGGCTCAGCAGCACAGAGGAGCTGCTCACCAAGTTTGTAAGTGATATTGCTGTCCATAATTCCAGCCTAACAGCTGCTGCTCTTGCAACTGTCACATTTCAGCTTGTGACAAACTGAGCATCATATCCCTTCCCGCTGACCTGTTATTTATCTAGCCACTTGGTCTCAGTAGTATTTTTCCCCTTTTTAAATACAGGCACAAGCTGTTTGAGACATGATGGTCAGGGATTTCATCCAACCTGAATTTAAATGCCTTGGAGAAGTTTAAAGAGACAGGTTTTGTAAATTTTTTCTGCTCCTCTTCTTCTAAGCTGAAAGTTATGTTTGGTTTTAGTCATGTTAGCCATCTGCTTACACTTGTGCATTTCATCAAGGACAAAATGACTAAAATTCTTACTTGGTTAAGTTGGTTTTACTTTGCTTAAGAAGTAGCTGAACACACCTTTAAAACAGAAGAACCTTAGCACAGGACTCAACACACTTAAGGATGAAAGTCTCTCTCTGAAGCATATTTCTAATTCTATTCTTTATTCAAATTGCAGGCTTCATTTTGAGAGATTTTTTTTTCCTTTTTTTTTTTAAAACACAAGCTTAAAGCAAAAGCAGAAAGGTCATAAGAAAATCTCAGAAATTGAAAGACTCTTAAATATACTAGAGTCTTGGGGATATGTGAAGATGAGAAACACTAGATTTGAAGACTGAGGAGAATTTTTAATTACATATATTTAAAAAGCTCATTGGTAAGGATCTCTGGTACAGGCAAAGAACAAAAATACTTATCACTATATGATATGTATGTATAGTAACTTCTCTACATATAATGCATATGCATATATTATGTATTCTATATTTATATGACCTACTAGTTGTTTCTAAAAAAACGAGTCTTATAAACCTTTTACTATTACATTTTTGCAACCATTACAGAACTTACCTTTTCAATATATGACACATTTAATGCTTCTAAGCCTTTGCAAACCATTATGCATTTTATACCAAATAAGCAATCCTGGAATACTGCATCTCACTAACAGTTGTCCCGCATACCAAATAAGGCCCATGGGCCTACAGACTTAACTTTAAATTTTAAGCTAGCTTTGTTCAGATGTCTTTATGTCTGTTCATTGCACCACTTCATCACCTTAGTGAAGCTCCCCTGGAAATTAAGCTTAGTTACTCCAAAGACTCCTGATGAATGTAGAAGGGAAGGACCATCTTGATAGGTATAGCAATTATCTCATACTCAATAGCTTTAACTACAGTACTTCTAACTGACAACCATTTAATTTTAGAAAATATTCCTTCACTTCCATTTTGCCTTAATTTCCTCACTGTAAAATGTACAGAACAATACATTAACTAGGCATAAAAAAAAAAATAAAATAAATTGCATAGTAAGTTCTTTAACCTGTCAACTCACCTGACATGGTAGCAACACTTTCCACAATGTTATATCCTAAATCTGTACTTTTGTCTTTTTCTAACTAACACACACTCTGGATTACAATGCAAGCAAGTTTAGGTCAGTAAGTCTCATGCCATTCATTAACCTGATGGGTAAGAGATGTAATTGCCTTTTATTGTAATGCAAACAAAGCACACCAAAAATAATATGTGCAAAGAGTCTAGATTAATGAAAAGTTTAAACCTACACATACACAGATGAGAGGAAAATTACACTGACATTTTGCAAGACCAAGTCTCACGTAGTTCAACTTCCTGAACAATAAATGCTTACTTTAATCAGAAAAGAATTTGACAGCATAACAACCACTTCTGGAGATTCAGCTTTGTGTACATGGTCACCATTACCACTCTGCATTTTCATCTGCTGAAAGAAGCAGAGGCCACTAGAACAGTTTTCCCCTCCCAATATTCTGATGCTGCCTTTGTCAGGAGAGCTAAATGTTTATTGCAAAAGAGGATATAAACTGCCTGCCCTCCCTGACATTTATTGAACCAATACTCAACATTAAATTTCCTCTCTGGCATCCTAGAGTGAGATAAATAGGGATTTAAATGGCAGCAGAGCAGCAGAGGAACAGTGGATTTTTATTTATGTGTTCATTCTCCTAGAGATAAGAATAAAGATGTACCAGAAAACAACATGTGCAATGAAAAGTTAACACTGCCATCAAACTATAGGATTTCTGAAGGAAAAGTGATAAATCAGTCTCTCTCTTAAATGCTGAACATCACTTGATAATCCTTAATAAAAGTTGCCTAGTACAAGCTGTTAAATAACAGAATTTTATTCAACAAATGAACTTGAGCAATAAAGATGGTGTTTGTGCAGCATCTTCAAAGAAATATTAAGAAAAAATTCAAAAGAGAAAGACATTTATCTTAATGTCACAGAAATAACCCCAACTTTATTCACCAGGATCTTTTTCGCCCTCCTGAATTATCAAGTCTGCTTTTCTCAACTCCTGTCTCTGCATCAGCAACCCCAGAGCTTTCATCCACACAAACCTCTCTGTTGTCAAAAACATGTCTGATCAGGAGTGATGATCACCTTCTCTTGAAATCCGCTCACAACAACCAGGTGTTCTCAGGAGTTTCTATAGAGAAATACACCACAGTCCCCTTTTTTCTATCATGCAGTAGTTAGATTTTTTTCTTTCACTGGAGTCATGTTGAACTTAGTTATTTAAAAAACAAAGCAAAACAAAACCCAACTTAAAAGATACTAATTAAAATGGTTTTAAATTAAAGAGTAAGGAGAATCAATCAAGATTTTGAAGCAACAGTCAATTAACAATAAGGCGTATGGCACAATGTGAAAATACGTGTTTCAACAAATGCTTTAGTTGCATATATCACAGAATCTGAGTCTATAATTTACAGCAAGAACTGAGTAACTAAAAAGGCATTTCTTTCTGATGAGTATGTGAGCTCATGGTATTAATATTTTTAATCTATCTGCCACACATAGTGAAATTACAGATTTTCTATCTGGTTTTGCATCCCCCAGAATAATAGTTTTAATAATCATTTTATCCTTGTTTTTTGCTTATAACTTTGCCAAAAGCTACTCCTCTTTCAGGTTCTGACACAAAAATGGAATGATATGTATGTCTCTCCAATCACCAGGCTAAGTGTAAGAAAAGATGCAGCTCCAGGAAAAATAATGTGCTTTAAGAGTCACTTGTTACCCTAAGAATCTCCAGACTATCATAATAACTTGTCATTTTATAGAATATTTCCAAGTTCTAAACCTTTAGGGGGAGGAAAAAACCCAAACCACAACAAAACAAAGAAACCCCACCCATATATATGATTTTCTCTTCTCAGCCTCCTCAGTCACTGTCCTGGTTTCAGCTGGAACAGAGTTAATTTTCTCCCTAACAGCTGTGTTTTGGATTTAATCTGAGAGCAGCGCTGATAACACACTGATGTTTTAGTTGCTGCTCAGTAGCACTTACTCTGTTCAAGGACTTTTCAGTCTCATGCTCTGATAGTGAGGAGGGGCACAAGAAGCTGGGAGGAAGCAGAGACAGGACACCTGACCTGAACTGGCCAAAGGGGTATTCCGTACCACAGTACATATGCCCTGGATATAAACCGGGAGGAGTGAGCCAGAAGGGGCCAGTTGCTGCTCAGGACAAGCTGGGTATCGGTCAGTCGGTGGCAAGCAATTGTATTGGGCATCACTTTTTTTGTTTCATGTTAGGTTTGGGGTTTTTTGTTTGTTATTTTGGGGTTTGCTTGTTTTATTTTTCTTGGGGGGGGTGGGGGGGGAATGGCTGGTCCTTTCTGTCTTTATTTCCTATTATTATTATTACCACTGTTATTTTTAACATTTTACTTTATTTCCATTATTAAGCTGTTCTTATCTCAATGCATGTATTTCACCTTTTTTTTGATTCTCCTCCCCATTCCAGAGTGTGTGAGGGCAGTGGGCAAGTGAGCATGGTACTCCACCTAACTGTTCTATGATTCTATGACAGTCACCTACAATCCACCACATTAGGCTACTTCCACTGAGGCTAAACCAGTTCTACTGCTCTCCATATTGCACACCCTTCACTTCCTCACTGTGTCCCTCTTGCAAAAGGTCTTCCAAAGGTGGGTGCACCTGGCCTTACTCCTGGCACAGCATGGTGATTGTGAAGTGCAGATGCATTAACAGCATAAGGCCAGTGATCAACTTGCTCACTCTGCCTCAGCCAGCTCCTCAAAACTCCCTGCCATCACCCAAATCTGAAAAATGGGTAGGGCATGACTGTGAGTGGATGGGTAAGGAAACATAAGTGTTTTCTGCTGTCCACATCCAGGACTGATCCAGGCTGGTCCAAGTCAGGTCTCTGGTGTATGCTCAAAGACCAGACTGGGAAGTATCTACAACCAGAAATGAGACATCTCTCTGTCAGTGCTGTGGTGGTGTGTGCCTTCTGGGTTTTAACCATGCAGGAGCTGGGAGAACGTAAATTCAATATTCTGAACTTTTTAGCCAAGGATGTCAAAGCTGCCCAAGTAACTCAAACACTTTATTCTATCAAAATGAAAGGGATGTTGAAGTGCTTGTAGTCAGCTTAAGAAATATAAACCTTCAACCCTATAATGCCTGGAGAAAGTGAGCCAACAGAATCCTATTCCCCACAAGTATTTCCCTAGAGAGTACACAGATAAAGAGGATCCTTCCACAATGGTATCTGTGCATAAGTGGGAGTTATTTCTATAGTAAGCATTAGAGGTGTGAGGGGGAATGGTAACACACCTCAATATGATTGGTTTTGTTTTTCTTGTTTGTTTAAATTGCTACCCCCTGAACACAAGCACTGCAATCACAGCTTAACTGACCTAGGAGCAAACGATGACACAAGAGGAAAGATTTTTCTTCCTCCACATATTTTAAAATCCAGTCCATGCAAGCCGTTGCGCTCTCTATCCAGACTGCTTTTCTTGGAGCTCCCATTACAGGAAGCCTTCCCCCTTTTCTCACCATGAATGTTTTTGTAACGTTAACTACCAGAATGCGATTGGCTACGAGTCAGATTTCCCAAAATAAGCAAATATTTCTGAGCTGCTGATACACATAAAGCTAATAGGGGTCGCTGCTTACTTCAGCTGCTGGATGTGTATTTTTCCTTTAAACCATTTTTAAAAATTGCTGACGCGCAATAGTTCTTATGCTCTATATTCTTTTACAGATTTAGCTTCTCTAAAAAGTATTTCATAACAACACAAGCATTATACAGGTTCTATTCTGTGGAACCTGCCTTCCTCAGTGAAGAGCAACCGTCAATAATCAACTTAGAACATTGCTAGAGTAAATTCTTTTTGACTGTAAAACATTCATCCAATACAAAGAAGTTACCAAAGGCACCTTTTAGTGAACAAAACTTTTCTCTACTAGTGAATAATGGAAAAGAATGGAGAACAAATTAAATACTGCAGTGATACTATTACTATGGTATTATTAGTCATTTATGGATAAGATCTACTTTTAAAATTCTAATTTTAAGAGTAGCTCTAAGTGGCCTGTATATTAATAGCCATAAAGGGGCTACACTGCCTCATGCAAGCTGGTATACAGCCATTGTCCTCTAACCACAGCCCTACATTCTTGGATAAGGAGAACGAACTGACTTGGAATTAGCATCTTTGCTGTGGTGGTTCTTCATCCCAGGTAGAGCAGCATTTTTACATTTTCAAAACACAACTGGGTCACAACCTAGTTCAGGGTCTTCGTATAATAAGATATTTTCCAGTATGTTCAATATATTCTGTATCTAAACTAAATCTTGTTAAACCCAACAGAAAAGTATATTCCATTAACAGCCTCAAAAATATTTGCAGATATGGACTATTATAGCTAAAGTCAGACAATAATGTTTTCAAGTGAAACTGAATCTTGATGAAAATTCAAGAAATAGAAGCGCTCATATAGATAAATGAGACTTGCTAGGATTTTGACATACTATATATATATTCAGTATGCTGTACTAATCAATATCAGCTAATTACTATAGTGAAAAGAGCCAAGTTTACCTAAGGAGAAATAGCTCTACTCTTACTACTATTTCAAAAAATCAGTTTGGAGAGAAAAAATAAACCAACAAAACAAACTGCTTTGAGCTTTGTAAATATTGAGATGGAATTGAAAAAGCACAGATATTATTGTCATTCCACATAAGATGATGACTAAAGCTATTAAAGATGTTTTTGTCTAAATAGAAGAAGCTATCCAATAGGCATTTCAATTTATTGCTCATGACATAAGCAAACATTTTCTATGTACCACAACCAATAATAAACAGAATCCATGTAACTTCAATTTATAACAATGGTTGTTACTTTTCTGAATGCCTATTGCATTAACGATTTGCCAAAACACTTCTGTGAAAAAAAAACCACCCACACACCACAAAGCAAAACATCATCCCATGGATGAAGACTAGGCCTCTGAATGAATCTAGAAAAACTGAAATATATTCTCCATAATGAAAAGGCAAAGGCAAGTTTAACTGAGTTTATTTCTGTCCTTGTCAATATTTTCCACCAGAAGGTGTTCCAAGTCAGAACTAGTTATATTTAAGAAAAAGGGGGGGAAAATCCCTGAGCCCCCAGGAACCAACCAACCAAAAAAATAAAAAAAAACTAAAAAAAGCCCCCCCCAAACAACCGAAAAACCACAAACAAAACACCACAAAAACCAAACAACAATCAACAAACCTACAAGTATGGGATCAAATTCAAAATTATAACATGAAAGTAAAAAGCTTTACATGCCACTCTTATTCAAAGTTAATATGACTTAGTAGTTCTATTTTGAGATCAATTTCATGTATTTATAAGCTTCATAATGGAGTAATGAGGAGGCACAGGGTGAAAAAGAGCCTACTGAAAAATGTGGTGTATGAGACACGAATATGACAGCAAGTGCTCAAAGAGAAAAGTGTGAGCAGATAGGGGAATCAGTCACATTTTCTGTAGTGCGTTAAAAATAGCCGGGTGGAATATGACAGATTTTTAATACATACGTTCTCATCTGATGCATGTTCCCTCTGTAGTTACTGAAAACCACCCTCCACTTACATGTGTGGATTTTCTCTAGGACTTGTCTGTTATAAATATTATCCCACTCCCATCTATGCCCCACCCCCCCCCCCCAAAAAAAAAGAAACATGATCCTAAACAAAAAACAAACCCACAAACCTGTTAGAAAATAAAGGCACAGGCAATCACAGCACTGCATTATGCTGCTCAGGCTTTTGGAATTTGAAAGGTGTCCTGTCTCTGTTAAGCCAAAATGATAATTTCCCACCACTGCTGTTACTGCACTGATGATTTAACTTTGTTAATTTTTAAAATCTCCATCACAAAATGTCCTTTCACTAAAATGCAGGCAATTAAAATAGTCTACTGGAGAAAGCTACTATATACTATATCTGTATTCTGCAAAAAATTAAATACTTAGCACTAAAATCATGAAGGTGACTTTGAGACCTAAGATAGCAAAATTGCTGCTCATAAACCTCCATCACCTGAAAACTCAGATCTTCCTTGATTACAGAAGATGGAAATTTAAGCCTCTAGAGAAACCTCCAGCTAAGGACCGCATTGTTTACAATATTAGCCTTATTTGCTATTATGAAGAAACTGTTTTGGCCTGCTACCCAACTTTACAGGTACCACAGCAATTGAACACCACCAGAAGCAGAACACATTCACAGACAGATTTGTTACTTAACAGTCAGACAAGAGGTCAAACAGAGAATGCACAACTGCCTTTAGTGATGCCATCAGAAGAATACGCATCATAGAAAGAAACACAAGGGCAGATGACAAAAAATGGGTGAATGAACATTAATTAAACCAGCAGGGCCCCAGATCATTCAAAACAATGAAAAGATTATGTGTTACGGTATTTATGCTGCAGGAGAGGACTCAACACATGCAGTTCATACCAACAGCTCATTCCCGGTCAACAGAATATTACATGAAGAAATGTCACATAGCTTAGCTCACAAGATCTTTTAAATATCTTGATCCACATTAATAGCTAATAGCAAACATTCATTACTCTCTTTTTAAGCAGTTGGTGATTACAGATGGCACATTTTAAACTGCTGCTTTCGAAAGTTGTGAACAGATGCAAAATGCTGCCAGTGCAGTATTAGTTCTGCTGCCCAAATCTACAAATATTCAGAGTTTTATCGACAGGGTGCTCATTCTGAAAAGCTACTTGAAATCTGGCAGAGACTTACATAACTAATTAAATAAGTCTCAATGTTTTCAGCTTCCTCTAGTTTAATAACAATTACATTATTCATCAATGTGCTTTAAGACAAATAGTGAAGACAATAAACTATATAGGAATCCAAAAGGTTTCTCAGTTTCACTAATTTGGTAGAGCCAAGTAACTACGTTAACTCCAGTGGAACTGTGCAAGCACTTTAACAGGAGAAAAAGCCTGCCATTTCAAAATCTCCTGCAGCAGAATGGTTTCTGGAACAACAATCCGGGAGTGATTGAAACAAGGGCAACATTTGAAACATTTATATCTGACAGCCTAACTTTCAATGCCATCAATTCTGCATTATTACTGTAAGATTTAGTCTCTCTGACAGTGAAAAGATCAATATGAAATTACAAATTGTCACTAGTTTTATGTGCACACATGCACACCTACACACAAACTACTGTTCTCACAACTGGAGCGTGGTCCTTTTACAAATCATTCCCTATTAACCATGATGCTCACAAGGCACAATTAGTTCAGCACAGCATTCAGGAAATGAGATATTTTTATACATATTCTTTTCTACCTGAATGCATGTAACCAATTACATTTTACAATTAGTCACTAGTTGATAAAGTAATTCACAGCATTATACATGGCCATTTGAGAAGCAGGATCTATAATATTTTACTTTGAGATAATATTTTCCTACGACAAGCACTCCTAAAGTAAACAGTACAGACAGGATGTACGATACAATTCAGGACTTTGTTGCTGTTGCTCTGGAATCATGCTGGACAAAATCTCTGAAGCAGGCAAAGAATGAAAATTATTGCAGAATATTAAGAAAAGACTTGAGCACACAGAAGTTGATGCAAAGCTCGTAAGAGCTCAGGCTGATTCATACGAAGCACAAATATAATAGTGTCACAAACCAATAAATAACAGTTCAGTTACAAAAACACTGTTTTTCTTTCCTGTGTTGAAAATTACCAGCATTAAGGCTCTTTGGAAAATTTTGACTGAACTCTGCCATAGCAAGTTGAGTCTTCTTGGGAATTTTTGTTCATGTAAATTATTGCTCGAAACAATGAACTTCAAGTCCTCATTTAAATTATATTAGCTAATAAAAAGTTAAAATTCTCCAAAGCAAGATGGGAGAGGGAAAACCAGCTTGACTTAAATTATTCTCACTTAACATACACATGTTAACATGCCAAAGCGAGTTTTCTTCAAAATCTCTCTTGGTTTGGAAAAGTGTTCTCAAATATTAAATCCAATCCTGCCTCACTGCACAATCACAGTATAAACTCAGTTTCCCAGACTGCATTCAGATCCAATTTCCATGATCTTAAGCAGAAAACATCTCCCAGTACCGTGAGAGATTTCTATCACCATGTAGGAATTCAAATCCAGACTTCAGCCCACTCTCAGTTTCTAATCTAACACATAAAATATGTCTAGATGAAAAATCTGCTTTTCCAATATGAAGGTGTATGTTTCTGAGTAGCATACTGGGAATTTAGCGACAATCTATCTGGTTCTAATTTATCTAGCACCTCTACCAGTTGAAATCCCATTGACTTTAAACTGAGAAGTACGTTCAGGTGCCCAGTTTACTAATTTATCCAAAAAACTTTGTCTGGGCTTTCTGATTATTTCTGGATATCAGAAGTTGACCCCACATCTCAGCTAGATAAAGCCAAATGCAGCAAATTAAAGTTCTGCACAAGAAAAGTCTGTAGGGATCAAAAGAAAATGTAAGTAGAGCAAATAAGTCAAATAAGTCCTTTCTTTTGTAATTTTTAACTTGAGGCAAAATTCCCTGATTTTTGTACTAAAATAGTGTCAGCACACAAATGTTTTAAATTAGATTTTCATTAAAGTGACCTTAAAGACTAAAGCACAACTAAACAGAGCTTCTTTCAGGACACTCATTTTAAAGGCTTTTATAAACAAATTACATTTATGTTGTATGTCAAGTTTTCTTTAAGTGCTTTAATAGCATTTATATCTCAAGCCCTGGCTTAAAAAAACTTCAAAACTTCTAAAACTGTTTCTTAAAACTTTTATGTAAATTTAGCATAAAATAATCAAATTCATGCTGATAGCAATGACTTCTGATCACTGCTGCGGTGGGCCTTAAGAGAGATGAAACCGATTTATGAACAATCCCAATTTCTCCTTAAAAAAAAACCCAAACCAAACAAACAAAAAAGACCTTACCTTTTTTCTACAGAAGAAATACCTATAGGAAATTCTGCTGACAAAAGATTGTTCAGGAATGGCAGCACTCTAATGGTGTAACTGAAATTTGTAAGCTACGAAGTTCTGTAGTTTATTAAGGTTGAGAAATTCTAGGTACAGAAAATGAACAGTGCTTTGTACTAGGACATAAATCCAGGCTACAAGAAAGAGAACTGCATCAGGCAGGTTAGCAGTACTTTAAAAAGTAGAGTTAACAAAAATTAAAAAATAAAAAAGAACAATAAACTAGTGAAGTCTATCAATACCAGGATTGTTTCAAGGATACTTTTCACAAATCTGTCTTTAATGCACCAACATCTATTGTAAATGGAGTAGGCTACTATTACCCCAACTTTCAAGCTACATATCAAGGTAGAACAAGAAAAGCAAGTTAGATATTCAGTGTCTAAATTGGTCAACTTTTAGATATGTGTTGGCAACGCATGGAAGTCTGAAGTGTATACCACAGATGTTATTTATCTATCTCACAATCACTGAATTTCCAGATTGAAAAAGCTCCATTATCCTGTTTCATCTAGCTGCCTGCACTGCTCAGCTTCTACTCTATAGACCATTTTTCAGTGTTTTGTCAATTCCAGCTATAAAAGTCTCAAGTGAATGGGTTTCTAATATTTCATTAAAATGACTCTTCCACAACCTAATATATCTCTGCAATAAAGGGTTTTTTTGCCATACAGTTTAATTTTTCCCTTGCTTGTTTGCATCCTATGGGAATAGCTCCTTGACCTCAACATAGCTCTGCATGTGCTTACATTTAAACATTACATTAAGACCCTGGCACAAAATATTTTCATATATGCAGCAAAATGAGGTAATGAAACAAAGCTAGCTGGGGTGGGGAGAGAGATTGCATCATTAAAGATCAATTCACCATCACATACATAGTTCAAGTACATAAAGAGAGAAAAATGCTTCTGTATTTAGCCATTAAGAGTGAAATATAGTTTTTACATCTAAAGACAGGATTGAATTTACTTAATTCCATCAATACAATAAAATCCATATAAAACACTGGGAAGATGATTTAACTTCTGCTTCAGTTCCCTTTTTAAAAGAGAGATAAGGCTTCCTTACCCAGAGATCTGATTAATCTGCTTAGACTCACTAGCTATCCATGAGGATAAACATTATACAAAGAAATATTATAATCTCTGCACTTCTTTGAGAAGTTGCATAGAATATTCTTAATCATACTTATTTATAAATACGTATAAAATACTGGACTGCAATTTTGCAACTTGTTCCACACTCACGCACTGATAAATACTGTTCACACAAACCCACACCAGTATCTATTTGACTATTTGTTTATTCATTTTCATAACAAAACTGGTTCAGAATTTTATTAATTTTTTATTCATTTTAGCAGGACTTACTGAATAATTTGGTTACAGCAAAGAGTTTGTTGCCATTTAATCAACATTGAAATCTGAGCAGCAAATGTTAAGGAAGAAAAGAAGACATCAGAGGAGGCCTTAACAGTAAAACCACTGCAACTGCATTTCAGACTTAAGTGGTCACATTATAGGAAAGGAATCTGTGCAACACTCAAACTGCACTGGCTCATGTGCTTAGACAGAAAATCCAACAGGCCTCTTAATTAACTTTTTTAAAAACTTCAGTTTAGCTATGATTAATGATAAGTTATCGTTAAAAAGTCTACTGTCTTTATACAAGCTTCTTTTACATTATTTGAAACTTCATTTTCCATTTCTGGAAAAACAATGCAATTACCTCTCTGAAAACAAATTAGCCCCAAATGTTCCTAAATTTTCGCTGCATGTCAGAACTACAAGTAATGCTTTGGCTGTACAATCAGCCATTTCTCAGACAACCTACAGTTACATTAACTTGGATTTGGAATCCAAATCTTTCAGCTTCAGAACAGTGATTGACTGCATTTAGTAATTAATTATTCTCAACTCTAACTTGTATTTGTGTAATATTCAGGAATATTATCTATTGGAGAAGAAGCATGGAAAATTGATTCATCAAATAGTTTCCTGGATGCAGATAAACACACTGAAGTGTAGAGAGCTCTAGAAAATGGGTAACTGCCATCACCGTACCGAGGCACATTAAAGTTAGCAAATCTAAATCAACATGAAGTGAAGTGGAAGGTTCATATTCAGTGAGCTGAACACAGATCATAAAAACACAAGCTTGAAATCACTTATGCTGCATGATGATGATTAATGAGTTAGGCCTTTCGCTACAGTATTGCAGCAGCCCTGAGAAAAGACACAACTACTTCTTTTGAAGTTAAAAAGACTTGCTGCTAAAGGGCAGTGCACACATTGTGGTGGTAATTAAGACTCTTAGTGAATGGTTTAATTACATTTCTAAACACCATTCTTAGTCTCACCAGTTTTCCAACATTTCAATTCTTACAAAGTAAGTCAGAATTAATAAATTGACTAACCCATCTCAATTAAAACTTATTGCCATTTGAAGTTTTTTTACCACTTCAAACTAACCTTCTCAATCTTCAAACACTCAAAACTTGACAAAATTATGAAAATTAGACAGAAAAACTGTAGGTTTCTTAATTCTCCCTCTGCCAGTGACCATAGGTTCTTCCAGTCTTACTGGCATGACTTCCATAATTTATTTTTTGGTGTAATAAGCTTTTTATTTTACAGTCTGCTAGCTTGCTGTCGTAGTTTAAACCCAGTCAGGTAATTCGTTCGCTCACTTCCCCCCCCCCCCCCCCCCTTTCTTGCCCTCCCCCTGCTCTCGGAGGGACGGAGAGGAGAATCGAAAAGAATGCAACTCCCACGGGTTGAGATAAGAACAGTTTAGTAACTAAGGTATAACACAAATCACTGCTGCTACCACCAATGATAATAATGATAAAGGAAATAACAAGGGAAGAGAATACAACACCTCACCACCAGCCAACCGATAACTCGCCCCCCAAGCCCGACCAAGCTCCGACCGATACCTCCTCCAACCCTGCAGTCTCCCAGCCCTTCCGGCTAACTCACAGTTACATCCTGGGCATGACGTGCTGTGGTATGGAATACCTCTTTGGTCCGTTTGGGTCAGGTGTCCTGTCTCTGCTTCCTCCCGGCTTCCCCTCCTCCCTGGCAGAGCATGAGGCTCACAAAGTCCTTGGCCAAACCAAAACATCCTCGTTATCAGCTCTGTTTCTGAGCTGAAAGTCAAAACACTGCACTGCATCAGCTACCAAGAAGGAGAAAAATGACTGCTACTGCTGAACCCAGGACACTCGCGCACTTTGAAAGCTTTCCCTATTACGTTTTCTTCTGTCTACCAAATACGAATGTTGCAGTAAGTCTCAGGGCAAAAAACTCTAAATTGCATTTCAAATTCAACAGTGTTCAGTACATTTAAGTAAATACAAAGAATTCTACAAGCCAAATGTAAACATTCAATGTAATAAGGAAAAGGGATGTCTTCTATGTTACTGGAGTGTTATTTCACATTGAAAAATATTTACTTTTTTAGTAACCATGGGTGCTTTATGCAGACAGCCCCATTAACCATCAACTTATTATACGCTGATTGCACATCAGATCTGATAAGTTCACCAAGAGCTAGTCAACAAAGATAATCTCATCCAGTTATCACAAACAAGTATCCACCAGTTTCCACAAGTGGAAGCCGTTCTATTCCTAGCAAATTCCAAAGTAAGTTATTTCATTCTCTAAATGATGATTAAGTTGATTTATACATTTGATTTACTCTTGTTCACTCAATCCTGTAAAAGATTATTGAAACCTCTAGAAATGTTACCTAAATAGAAGGTATTATTCAAAATATGTATGTTATACCAGAGTTCTGATTAGTAAAATTCAATCTAAACAATACAAGTTAATTTCATTTCTTCACTTCTCCAGTAGTAGAGGAATCTGAACTAATGTAGCATTCATTTCAATTGAAAATATTTTCTGATTGACAGAACATTTTGAAAGATAGTTAAAAAAAAATTAAAGCATGAAATTGTGAAACCCCTTAAAACTTAGAAGTATTAACATAATACAGGAAAATATACACATTTAGTTGTGTTGCAGTATGCTTGTATTAAGCTGGTCAGTCCTTGCTTAAATTGTTTTCCATCAGAAGATGCCACTGTACTGAAATATTCAACTTTAATGATCAGTTAAAAACTAGGAGGTTCCCTTGCCTCAGACTTTCCCATATCATTCAGACTATTCACCTAAAAATATCAGGAAGAGATGTTTTTTATATTGTACTTCATTATAATATATCATCTTTATGAAAAATTAGTATTTCTGCAATGGCACACTGATGTTCTAAAATTCTTTTAAAAGTTGTTTGTCTCATTTGAGACTAAACATACAATAAAACAGCAGAATTCATGAGAACCAAAACTCATCTCCACCATGTCTCTGGGACTGTTTCACACAGCAGGTTCATTCGAGAGGTGGAGAATTATGGCAATTTGATAGACTGAAACGTGCTGAACCACTAGATTCAGAAGGTGGCAGTCAACAATACACCACTTATTGTTGACAATAGCTTATAGTGGGCAAAGTATCCTAGAGGTTGGCGCCAGGACTCTTGTTTCATTATCTGCATCATCAATCTGGATGATGATATAGCAGCACCCTCAGCAGATTGATTTGCAGGTGGCACCAAAGTCAAGGGAAAACCTGACACGATGCCTGTCAGAACAAGGTAAAAGGAAAGTGCAAAGCTCTTCACACAGTGGTACAAAGCCAAGACTGTCTGGGTAGTACTTCTCCTGAAAAGGACCTTTGGATTATGGTGGGTGACAGGCTGAACAATTCAATACAATCATCACCTGCAGGCCAAAGAAGATCAAAGAGAGTCAATACAGTAATAAAGGGTCAGGAATTAAAAGGAAAATGCATACATGGAATTTGGGTTACCTAATTAGGAAGTAACTAATTTCAGGTTTAAAGCAACATAGCTGCAAAAAAGATTAAATCTACCATATTTTATGATGAGGACAAAGCTCTCTGCTTCTGCTCTGGCTCCTCTTTCTCCATCAGGGGCTCTGTGAAGCACCAAATGCATCTACGGACACCCAGCATAGCGACTGCCATGGAGCTCTGCAGACCTGGTGAGGCTGGACTGCATTTGCTTCTTCAAAGTCAATGCAGTTTATTAAATTTACTGTCAAGTTTCACTTTCACTCTCAAAACATGTTTTTGAAAAACTCATACTTTGGAATAACAAGCAACAAGACTGGAAGGCAGAAAGAAACTGTGATTTTACTATTAATAATTGTATTTAATATCAATAGTTCAGTATTACTGACTTAATCCCTGCCCATTGGTTTGATAACACAAAATCACTCGTACTGATTCCTCTCTCTAGACTGGCCACAGATATGCTAAGCTGTCAGTGTTGCATTCAAATCAGATAAGTATCTGGTCTTAGTTTCACATGCACAGCTGAAGCTATTGTCAAGCTTCCAAAAAATATCAGTGGTAATTCTTAAAGGATCTAGGTAATGTCATAGGGCAAAACTGAGATATTACAAGGTACACAGGCCCAGCATCTGCCTTGGAGTGATGAGGCACACAGGAGTCATAGTCAAGGGTAAGAGCAAAGAGTAAGTAAAAGAATAAATAAAATCTCCTACTGCTCAAAATCAGACTCTCAGAGGAAAGCATTCCGTAAAGACTAAAATGAAATACATATTACAAGGTGATTTTTTTCTGGGCTGTGGGCTAACAGCCCAGAAAGCCAACCATATCCTGGTCTGCATCAAAGAAGCGTGACCAGCAGGTCGAAGGAGGTGATCCTGCCCCTCTACTCTGCTCTCGTGAGACCTCACCTGGAGTACTGTGTGCAGTTCTGGTGTCCTTAACATAAAAAGGACATGGAACTGTTGGAACAAGTCCAGAGGAGGGCCATGAGGATGATCAGGGGACTGGAGCACCTCACGTTTGAAGATAGGCTGGGAAAGTTGGGGGTGTTCAGCCTGGAGAAGAGAAGGCTGCGTGGAGACTTCCTAGCAGCCTTCCAGTATCTGAATGGGGCCTACAAGGATGCTGTGGAGGGACTCTTCATTAGAGACTGTAGTGATAGGACAAGGGGTAATGGGTTCAAACTTAAACAGGGGAAGTTTAGACTGGATCTAAGGAAGAAGTTCTTTACTGAAAATAAAACATTTTAATGTTTCAGTGCCAAGAGATCAAAAACCAAATCCACTCTTCCCACTCACCCTGAATGGAAGCAGGTAAGAATTCACAGGCTTTGATATACAAAGTTCATGCCCACTTTCTGGGATATTGATCTTTCTATCAGAAACACACTCACCTAGCACAGCCCAAGATGATAATGTCAGACTTTGATATCCCATGGCCTTTTGGTCTTTTTTCTCTGTGTTCCAGAATTTTTCAACCAATAGGAACTGTCGTAAATTACATGGTACTTTACCTGTTACCACCAGAACCATTTTCAGTTACACCCCACTATATCTGTCTTTCAGAAATCAAATTTCAAACAATGGTTAATATATCAATCAGCATCAATTATTATTACAAAATAACACTTTGTTTCTTCATAGCTTGACTTTACTGGAGAAAATACAGGCCTTCACACAGTTATTACCATTACCCAGGTATCTATACACATGGATTGCCTCCACAGCCATGACACTTCTTTTGCATTCATCCCTGAATGCACGTATATAATTAAAAACTAAATCTCCATTTTTTTTAACTTTACATGTCATTGATTTATCTGACCAGTGTCTCTCTGACAAAGTTCTGGGATCTAATGAGCCATGGAGAACACCTTAGCTTAGGCTGTTTTCAAATTTCATGAAGTGAGATAACACAAATGAAGAGTGCTGAGACATCCGAAGCCCTGATAAGGCGTTAATAAGCCTTAGCAAGTTCTGATTATGGCTGTCTCATTACGTGTATTGTTGCATTTTCCACAGACAGCTATGTTGGTAAATTAAGTGCCAAAAGTGCAATGTTTGAGTCTGCTCACCTGAGTAATGATAAGTAATAAAGGGCAACAGACAGAATCTCCCTATTTTTCCAGAGTTCAGTGGACCAAAAAAAATTTGCAGTTGCTTAAGGTCTCTATTTCTAACATGTACATATCACTTGTTAGGAGGCAAGAGTGCATAAAACAGTATTTTATTATCTAAATACTTCAAGCACTTTACCCAAAAGCCCAGGTGCCACCTCTAATTATAAAACAGCATACACAAAGCATTATTATCACATCTTATTAGGAAATTGCTGACTCAACAGCTATTTTTGTTGTAGAAGGGATATATTCTTAAATTCATAGAATCATAAAATCATAGAATCAGAGAATGGTTAGGGTTGGAAAGGACCTTTAGATCATCTAGTTCCACACACACCCCCCCCCAACACCTCACACTAAATCATATCACCCAAGGCCTCGTCCAACCTGGTCTTGAACACTGCCAGGGATGGAGCATTCACAACCTCCCTGGGCAACCTATTCCAGTGCCTCACCATCCTAACAGGAAAAAACTTCCTCCTTATATCCAATCTAAACTTCCCCTGTTTTTTAACCTGTTACCCCTTGTCCTGTCACTACAGTCTCTAATGAAGAGACCCTCCCCAGCATCCTTATAGGCCCCCTTCAGATACTGGAAGGCTGCTATGAGGTCTCCACGCAGCCTTCTCTTCTCCAGGCTGAACAGCCCCAGCTTCCTCACCCTGTCTTCATATGGGAGGTGCTCCAGTCCCCTGATCGTCCTCGTGGCCCTCCTCTGGACTTGTTCCAACAGTTCCATGTCCTTTTTATGTTGAGGACACCAGAACTGCACACAATACTCCAGGTGAGGTCTCACAAGAGCAGACTAGAGGGGCAGGATCACCTCCTTCGACCTGCTGGTCACGTTCCTTTTGATGCAGCCCAGGATACAGTTGGCTTTCTGGGCTGCGAGCACACACTGCCGGCTCATGTTCATTTTCTCATCAACCAACCCCCCCCAAGTCCTTCTCCACAGGGCTGCTCTGAATCTCTTCTCTGCCCAACCTGTAGCTGTGCCTGGGATTGCTCCGACCCAGGTGTAGGACCTTGCACTTATCATGGTTAAACTTCATGAGGTTGGCATCAGCCCACCTCACAAGCGTGTCAAGGTCCCTCTGGATGGCATTCCTTCCCTCCAACGTATCAGCCGAACCACACAGCTCGGTGTCATCGGCAAACTTGCTGAGGGCGCACTCAATCCCACTGTCCATGTCAGCGATGAAGATGTTGAACAAGACCGGTCCCAACACCGATCCCTGAGGGACACCACTCGTTACTGGTCTCCAGCTGGACACTGAGCCATTGACAACAACTCTTTGTGTGCGGCCATCCAGCCAGTTCTTTATCCACCCAGTGGTCCATCCATCAAATTGATGTCTCTCCAATTGAGAGACAAGGATGTCGTGTGAGACAGTGTCGAATGCTTTACACAAACATTGGCACAAATTGGCACAAATGTGCCAGGGAGAAAACATTAGCAAAATACTTTTCTGATATACATTCAAAGACAGAAGTAAATGTGTTCTTCTTGTTCATCCTGGGGAACATAAGCTATGTAAAACATCAAGGAACCTGCCTGTATGCCAACTTTTTCACAAGCAGAACAAGCTGTGCGATTGCTTCTAATATTTTATTCTGCCCTTAACTTGGCTACGTGATCCTGGGAAGTCAGTATGCATTCTCTGTCATTACTTTAATGACACTGGAAAATGGATATGTGAACTATTAAACAACTCTGGATCTACAGATAAAAAGTTCTACTCACAAAAAGGAGACATATTTAGCTCTTTCTGCACATGAGCTGAATATTGGATGACAGCAGTGTGGCAGAGCTAAGTGGCTCTTTACTGATGAGTGAGAAGTAAGTAATGACTGACAGAGGTATGTGTTACATGCCAAAACCACTGGAGAAGTTAATACAAGGTGTCACACAAAATAAATACAGTGGCCTGTAACAGCATCAAGGAAGAAAATGATATATACACTTAAACTCAGCAAGGTTCTCAGTATAAAAGAAACTAAGATGGCAACAAAATAGGTAGGGAAGCAAATACAAGAACAAAGATTATTTGTCCAACATCATGCAATGGGTAATAGAAACAGACCCCAGACCTTATGAATCTAAAATAGGAGCCTATCGAACCAGCTTCCTCTTTGTCCCAAAGCTCATTCATTTTCAGAGAATTAGCAAAAAACCCCATAAAATCAACAGACATGTACATGTACATAAAAAAAAAAAGTTTTCTTTCTAAAAAAGTAAAAAGTGTTACATGAACCATCAAGAAGAATTTCATAGGGAAAAAGTCAGGTTTTAATGTAGCTGATCTCAAAAAATATTAAAATGCTCACTGACTTTTTTTTTCCACAGTGATTAAGACATTTTCTAGTGAGATGGAAAAGGCCCTCAGGTATGTCTGGTTTCTGCTTCTTCTGTATTAGCACCTCCAACACTTAACAATAATGCTAAGTTTAATTAAAGCATGAGGCTTAATGAATGTTTAGGGAATGTAATACTTAAAGAGTGTCATTCAAGGACAACTTTGTTTTCCAAGGTGGCAATCAGTCTTCAATCAAAATAAAATCAATAAAGTAGAACTCAATATATCAGACACAACATTAATAATTGCAACACTAGCGATCTGGTGTTAATCAGGAAAAATAGTTAGCAGTTGTCAACTGCCTTTATGTGAATGAATCTGGATAAAACCCCCTTTCATGCCATCCTTATATAGCAAATCATTACTTACACTTTTGGAACATGAGGAGCTCATTCACTTACCCTTTGTTCAAAAGACGCAAGAACAGATACACAAATAGTATGACCATCTCCCCACACTTCCCTCTATTCTTGATTTATGATTATGATTTTCTGCAAAAGGGGACAGAAACCTGCCAAATAGGTATATTTGTTGGGCAGTTACTGGGGCTGCTGAGAGAACTTTTTTATTTTAACAATTTCACCGAACAGCTGTCATCTCCCAGGTCAGTTGTTGTGCTGCTCCATTCAGGTATTATTTGTAGTTGTTCCTGCCTCTGCAGATAATGCAATGGCTGCAGAATGTGGCAGAGGAATGTGAACTGAATCCTAAGCAGGACATGGCTGCTGCTAAAGCTTATGAACAGTATGGATTATGGGTGCTGAGAAGAATATAATTAGCACCAACACACTTTTGTCTTCCACCTGTTGAGCAGACCACATGCCTTTTCCGTTAAGCTTTTTAATTGTTTTATTACTGTAGAAATATTGGGGAAATTACTCCACACAGCGCAGGCTTTGTAGTATTGACTTTCTATTCAACACACTTTCCTTTAGGACTTTATTCATGATGTTCTAGTTAAATCTCTGACAGCATTTCTTGCAGAAGATTTTTTACTAAGGACCTTTAACAATCATAAAGATGTGCTCTGGGCAGAAACTCAGCATATAAAGGCTCAGCAAGGGCACACTTATGACACTTAAAGTGAGTTGAGTATTTGTAAAGGCAGTGTGAACGGATGAACCCTCAATACCATCTATAATTTTATAGTACCAATGATAACACTAATACAAAAATGTGTCCTCTTGCTTTTCCCCTCCCCTCCTTTCATTTTTATATTCCTCTCAGTATTCTTCCACAATGATAAAGTACAGCCTCTTCTCAGGGCAGGGATATAATTCAATACAACCGACAATTCATCGCACAAGCTTTCTGCTGAACCTACCATTAAGGAAGGATGCTTCGTCAAACTAAAATGACTCGGCCAGAAGGAGCAAAGTAAGGTGCATTGGCTGATTTGGTATCAGTTGTGTTCAAGTCATAGAAGAAGTAGGCTGGAATATCCTACTCCAAGGGCTCTCCTTCATTCTATTTTATTAAGAATCTATTCCATCTCTATGCACTTTGTCAAAAAAATGATTTGTCATATAACCTCACATTTCCTTCTGATTTTTGGAGTAGAAGAAGGTCTTCTGCTGCGTGCTGCCAAAGTGACTGTAAAGAAAAAGGGTTTCCAAAGTCACAGCCAGGACCCTGAAGAGGTCCATGGTTCCCTCTGATGTCCTTCCACCTCCTACTTGCAGTTTAGCTCCTCTCTGCATCCTGGCAGAAACTTTCTTTCTTCTCAACTGTTTTTCTTAAACCACCACACAAAGAAACACCTTGACAGCAATATAGTGCAAGAAGCCTGTCATTCCTTCTGATATGAACTAAATGCAGGCAATTATAATCTTCTTTCCATGTCATGCCAAACACTTGCTTAACCAGGTTGTCCAGTTTAAAGAAAAGGAGGAAATCTAAGGGTAGAAAGATGGCACTCAGAAAATATCTGGGATGTTCACAAGGTATACTACTCCTAGGATTAAGCATTTCCAATTAAATTGTGAGAATATATGGAAATACTTGGATTATAGTGACTAGACATTAATTTTATTCTTCTTTCAAAAATCAAAATCAGGACATTGCAATTTGCCAAGCAAATGGTCCTCAGCACCTTGTATGAGGTCTACTACAATACCAAAAGTTTGTACCAGGGGTTTGGTGTAAGCGAGACCAAACTTAAATCTTCCACACAATATTTCATATGGTACAGTGGAAATCCTTCTGTGAACTAGAGATATGCACCTCTCTTTTCATTTTCTTGGCTGTTTTACACACATGAAGATCCTAACAAGGTGGCAAATAAAAATTATTTTGGCAGACCCCTATTACTTCTTCAGGCAGACCATAAAAACTTTCTGTAATTTTACAGCAGAATACAACCTAAAAGCATCAAATTAATAAAAGGTAGAAAATATTTTAAAGGTAGCTCCTTACACAGAAGAACTTTGTATGTCTCTATATCAGCACGTCCACTTGAATCAGCATTACCAGCCCTTCATTGTTAGGCTGTTAATCTATGCTTTATTTCATTTGCGATAACTTCAAAATTGTATGAAACCAAAAAGAAAAAAGTTTGCTTAAAATCCACTTTGAAAACCATAGTTGGGACTGAAGGAAATGTTTTGTTAATATATGTATTTGTTTGCTTATACACAGTATGTTTTCATATTTTGGCTGTTACAAATTCAGAAAAGTACTAGAAAATGGAACCTTGTTTTGGGGGGGGGGGGGTTCAGCTCCAATTAACAGCATTTCATAATATATAAAAAATATATTTACCACACATCAGCCAGAATAGTGTGAGGAATAACTGATTTTGAAAGGGTTAGAGTATGAATATTCTTAATTAATCACTTTAAAGTATTATTAGCCATTCTTTTTTTAAGAGCCCAGCACTGCTTCATGAGGAAAATCTCCATTTTAATCAAAATATTTAATAAACAAAAAATATTGCAACTGTTATGATTCAATGAAAAGTTAAGAATTACAGCCATTTCAGTTCATATAATTTATTGCACTATTTTATTATATTGATCCCAATGCATGAAAAATGGTGACTTTGAAGACTTAAGTATTTGTGCTGTTTTGTATCACAACTTCATTATTCTCTCTTAGCCCTAAAAGAAGATAACCAGGATCAGATATCAGATTATATATAAACAAAAGTAAACAATAAATGGGTATAAATCAGATTATGAGGATGTAAATCAAGTGAGTCATTCATAGTATAAAACTTGGAAATAAAAAAAAATATTTTATGCCTTCAAAGCATTCTAATAATTTTAATTATATTTTACAGAATATTTTATAAAGAAAAACGTTTTTTTATATATAGCTGTTAGCAAAATAACTGGAGGGACAACAGGTCATATGCAGAATCACTGACAGTTATCATTAGAATGCTAAAGCAGCTCATTTCTTTTGCTACACAGTGTCAGATCCAGTGATGGAACTAGTGAAACCATCAGTTGTGATTATTATGGACTCTCCATGCTCATAAACCTCTTCAAACAAACCAAAATTTGTGTTTATGTGTTGAGGACTAGCACCTTATCCACTATTAGTTTATATCTCCCATTTGATGCCATCAGCTGGTGAGCATCCCATCCTTGTAAAGCCTCTGGTGTGCTCTGGCACAGACATTTTCATTTCCTCATGTGAACCAGGACCCGCATTTCACTATTCTTTCTGCTTTTGAGGTGTTGTTACAAGAGGACCTGACTGCCAAACAGCTGCCTCCAAATACTTCTTTTTTTTCCATGGGGATCAAGAAATTCCATAGGGTGATGGCATAACTTGAGACAGAAAACCTGTCAATCCTGCCCAAAAAAACTGTCACAGGAGGTACAAGAATGAAAAAAAATAAAAATTCAAAGCCAGGGAGAACCACAAAGACCTCCATATTCCATCATCTAGATGCAATTCAGTTTCCTTCAAAGTACCTTTTTCATCAGCCTGCAAACCCCAGTACAGGTAATCGCTATTACAGCGGTTAACTTCTAACTACCCAACCTAAAGCATGTCCTCAGTGTGGTCTGCTGCTCCTCTCACCGGCAGTCATGCTAACCCCTTGAAGTCACCAGCAGCCTGGAAATGCACTGAAAAAGTGGGCATCGCCTAGGCTCCAGCTTTTATGTCCAGAAGGCCAAATAGATACTATTACTACCCCTCTCTGCTCATGGAAAAGTCAAACTAATGCTCTTAGGCCTTAAGGTCAGTGGGAAATATTCCAACTCCTTGGCCTAGAATGATTCTTAAATTGAGAGTCTTCAATCATGAATTATCATTATAAGCTACAAAAAGCATGATTATAAGCCTCACAGTTTATAGGTAACAGCAACAAAACCTTTCTTTCCATCCTTTAACAGATACTCTCCAGCCTGTGATAACAGCAGTGCTTGCAGTGTGGACTGGAGCACACACATTTATTCAATAAGGGTCTGAAAATGGATGAGAGAAAACTCTGTGGTCAACAGTAGAAGGATGATACCATAGTAAAATCAGGAAGGGAAAAGGTTCACTGCTCAGCATCATCTTTAGAGGATGTTTTTATAGAGAGAAAGATGCCATGTAGAGATGCAAGGAAAATCATGGCATTGATTGGGAGCAGTAAGTACAGCTTTTGGCACTTGAACTAGAAACACATCAGCATCCTGTGTCTTCTAGGCCAGAAGAGACAGCTGTGCCTGTCCAGAAGGGAAAACAGAGCAGGTGGGAGCAGCAGATACCTACAGGAGAAAGGATGGACACTGTGCTAAAAGCATAGAGAGCATCATCTGATATGGGACTGTAAGCAACTTTCTCTCATTTTATTACTGCAGTCCAACCCACAGCAGATGCCATTAGTACTATAATGATATGCATTTCATTTTTGAGTACATTCACTTTAACACATTTGAAGTTCTTCTGTTTTCTTAAAAAAAAGAAAAGAAAGAAAGAAAAAAAAACCCTAAACAAAATAAAACCAAACAAACCCCACTTTGTGATCATCTGCTGGAGCCAAAATAATGAAGTGCCCAAACTTACACTACTGTATAGTTTAGCGAGAGAGTTTCTTTGTTGCTGTGAAAGCTCAAGAACAGTACAATCAATTTAATCACAGGCTAATAAAGGGACTGAAAAAGGAAAAAAAAAAATTATGGGGAAAACCACTGTCACAAGAAAAACAAGAAGTTAATGAATCAGGGGAGCACTTTGCATTACTAGTTATTTACTATATATTTGTTAAAAATTTTCAAAGGATACAATTCTGCAGTCACAAAACATCTCATAATTTAAGCATACTTCTGATTTCAAAGGATTCCTCCCTCCCCCTTGCCCCAAGGATGCTTATTTCATAAGATTTTATGAGACACAGGAATATCTATACAAAGTTCCATAATTCACCAGAAAACTCTCAAGCCTTTACTTTAATCTACCTTGATTCCATTCAATTAAAAACCTATGTTTCAAATGAAAGGCTGACAATACTGGGTATTTTTGTAAGGCATACCCCTCTAGTCACCACAGCACAAAATTGCACTTTATCATCTTATAGGGCAAACATATCAAAAGAAGCAGATACGAAGTATTTGTACACTGGCTATATGTGGGAGCAAGTTTATGCATAAAAAATATGACAGTGTCCTGAAAGAGTCTGCTCCCATTAAAAGCTGAAGGTCGGTAGCTCTAGGTGACTGAGAACAGGCTAAGTGTAGTTTTAAGTACACTCCAAATGTTCTTCACTGAGACCAGCTCTAACTTTATGACTTCAGGGTTGAGTAAAGTAGATGAATTTTTAAGCACTATAATATTTGTCCTTGTAATTAGGTGGAAAAGGCTTTCAAATGCACAGAGCTTTTCAATTGCCCATGAAGTTCATCAGTGACAGAGACAGAGGGAAATTTTGAATTAACAATCCCAAGGATTGATATACAGGAGAAAAACATTTATATGTAGCACCCGGAATGAAGAGATGTCACATATTTAGGCAATGCCTTGACTAAAAGTAGCATTACTCTGAAACAAAGCATTTTAAATGGTGCTTCTGGGTTTAGTACCTATGTTCCTGAGTTTATGGGGTCTCATGTTGCACAGTGCCTAACACCAAAAGCTGGCACAGACACCTGCAAGCTAAATGCTGACAGGTGCTGCTTTGCCATACCCCTTCCCTGTGTAATACACTTTCTTACATCTCCATATAGTAAATTTCAAAGTTCAGATCTGCCTTAAATCAGAAGACTATTAAACAGGTTCGGTCCTTCTTTCAGCTCATATGCAAAACTAACATGACAGAGTAGAAGAAAGTGGAACTTTGGATGAGCCTTAACTTTGCAAAGAACACAAGAAAATAATTGAGAACTGAAATTTCTCAGCACCTTTGAAGTTCAAGCTATTCTGTAACTTCTGCTATCTCAGGCACAGCGTATCAAGTTTATAAATACCTTAGGAAAAGGATGAAAAGGAGGGTCAGTAAGATCCA